>NC_084868.1:11708738-13056238 GCF_951802175.1 Populus nigra
GGTCCGTACGGTGGATTTTGGGTTGGGTAGCTTAATGCCATGGAGATGCTGTTTTTATTTTTTCAGAAAGTTTTTTAATCTCTGGATTTTAATTTCTATATAGATACCTTCTCAATCGGAAGCTTCTCGAACATCTTCTTTTTTATTATAGCGTTTTAGTCCTTGTAAAGAACTTCTTGCAATTAAGTCCATGCATGCCCAAAGTTTACGTTAATCAAATGTATATAATAAAATAAATAGATAAATAAATAAATGGGTTAATGAGTATATAAAGTGTTAAGTGGGTTAATTAAAAATAAATGAGTCAAAGAGAGTACAAAAGTTTAACATTACCCATGCCTATCATGTTCCTTCATTCTCTAACTCTCATTGTCATAATAATAATAATAATAATAATAATAAAGACACAATTACATGGTAAATATATGGTATATACCTCTATAAAGAAAATATACAATTTTAAGTGTGAATCTTCCCATTCTTATCCACTTTATAAGTCTAGTATAATATTGTTGGGAGCATATTTGATATTATGGTAATAATTATTTTTTAAAGTGTTTTTAGCTTGGAAATGCATAAAAATAATATTTTTTTTAAAAAATTATTTTTGATATCAGCATATAAAAACGATGTGAAAAAAAATTCAAAAAAAATAAAAAAAAATAAAAATAATTTTTTTTAAAATACTTTTGAAATACAGAAACAAATAAACTCTTAATATTGTAAATGCAATTACTTTCACCATGTTATTAACCTTAAGAACATGTTTGGTAGGAGAGTAAAGGAGGTGGAAATTTTATTTATGTTATATATATATTGTTGTTAATACATTACTAAATCAGTAATTGAATTATTCCGGTACTAAAATTTAATGCTAATAGTTTCATTTTAGTAGTGCCTGCGGGGGAGGAGTAAAGAAGAAGTTTTAAGGGGGGATTTTGGATTTTGTGCCCTCCCCTCCTTTTCTTTAAATCTAACAATATTTATACCTTTTTTTCTTTAATTTTAAACCATGAATATATATTGTTTAATTTTTTACAATAATTTTATTTTTATATTGAGACAGACGCACTATATATCATCCATAATTTTTCTACCTCATATAAAATATTCTTAACATTCAGTCCCTTCAATCTTTTTTTTTCATACCCTTTAAACTTCATCCTTAAATCATACTCCCTAAACACTTTTCTCTTGAATGTTTCACTCGTACCAAAAGCAAACTGATAAAAAGAGAGTTTAAATTAATGGCTTGCTATGCTAATTTATTCCTATCAATTTCTCTGTTTCACATCAGTCTAATCAATAAAGCCAACATAAAGCGAAAATGATCACCAGCTATAAAATAGCTAGTGTCGATCTTAGCCAAAAAAGGCTAAGAAAGTTACAGTTCATAGGATACTAATCACATCATCCAAAGCCAATTCTGCTCTAATTTTTACGTGGGGTCTGTCTAATTTCTCTTAATCCACTTTAAAGGTGCAAAATCTACTCATCGACGAGTCAGGCATTGCAAGGAGATAATTTTAAAGAAGCTAGTGATAATTACTCGGTACATCATGAGAGCCAAAACAATTGCTACTTTTTGTTCCTTGCCTTTTGATTTGCTACTAATTGTGTAATTTGGTACTTGTAAGGCCCACTGCCACGGTTGGATGTTGACGAACTTATTCAAGATAGATTGGACTATTAGTTTTAAATTCATAATCTAGATTTAATGACTCTTAATTACTAGTTAAGCTCCATACGTACGTGTGATCGTCTCCAATGGACATTGTTATGAAAAGACATTTTCAAATCGATGGCTATGGCAATTTAAACGAAAGGGATTGTAGAAAAAAAAGGCATTTTTACACTAATAACAGAATCATTTGGTATTATTAGCTCAAATTCGATGGCATCATTGTACATATAAAGTTGAAAAGATATGCGATAATTAATTCAACCTCTCCATATATGCTATAGTTCTAAACCTTAAAAGCACCAGTGTGATACAGTTTGAAGCCCTCCCTCTGTGGAATATATATATATATATAGTTTCCTATTTGTTTTCGTCGTTTGGGTCCTAGAAGATTTCATGTCATTTATATTCACTTAATTAGGACACAGAGCACAATGTTTCAAAAGCTTCCTGCAAACTCTTAAACATATGTGCCCGTCTCCCACTTGCTAATTTTGTCAATCTTCTGTCTTGTGTCTGCTTTAACACCAAAAGCAAATGACATGATTTCCATTTAAAGGCATAAAAAAGCACTTTGTGCATGCTTTGTAAAAGCAAAGGTAGAATTATAATCTTAACCGTGCTGCCTAAAGTTTGGGAGAGGAGGCGTGCACAGGTTCTTAATTATTTCTATATAGTTGCACTAATTAATACACGCACATGATCATTAATATTTTTGTGTCCCAGTTTGTTTGTCTGTGTTTTCTCTTTACAGATGTCTCGTGATATTTGCTTACTTTCTAAATAAAACACATCAAAATATATATGATTTTAATTCAATAGTGTTCTTAATTAATTTTACATTGGTAAATAAAATACAACACTGTACAAGAACAACAAGTGAGATGTTTTTTTTATAACAATATTGAAAAATTTAAAGTTATTATATCATGTAACATAATATAATTAATATCATGCATTTATAATTATTTGGTAACCAAAACTCTGATACTATATCAATGAATTATCTTAATTAAAAAATTTAAATTTGTTAAATAAAGTCTTAAGATATAATTTATATGACCCTCTACCATAAAATAAATCAAATAATAAATGATGGTGTTGTTATATAGTTAGAAATCAAATTATAGACAACCAAAATGGAACAAAAGAGTAGTATATAAAGTTTTATAAATTAATACTCATACACGTATGTATGTCTTAATTATTCATGACAATATATAATTCAATAAGAGAAATGCAATCGGTAAGAGAAGGCAACAAGAATAAATTATTAAAAAAATTTATAGGCTACTAGAATATTACAAAATTAATGTGGGATCGATCCATTGATGGGTTTTCATTAATTGGATGGCTAGTGCTTTTTTCTTTCAATATGTTCTCGTTTTTCCTCTCCTTTGTGAACATGCTACAATAATCACTTGCATTATCTCTCTAATAGAATTTCAAGGAGTTAATTTCTTCAAGTGCTAAACTAAAATACGATACGTACTATAGAAGTGCAACATAGGGAGACATATAGAAGGTTGGAAGCAAGAATTTACTTGGGCAAAACGATACCAGCAGAGGAAAACCTCTGTCTGTGCTGCTAAGAATTCCATGGTGTGCTTGTCTATATCTCATGTGGCAGCGAAGGAATCAAACATGGCACACCAGTCTCTTTTTTTGTCTAGTATTATTTTATAACATATAGTTTACATTGCAAGGAATAGACTACAAAATTGATATAGGTAAAGAGGTTATTAAAAAAACTCAATTGTTCCATTATGTTAAAAATATTGGGCTTTAATTTAATTTTTATTTGATTCCTCAAATCATGCTTTATAGTAAAAACTAGCTAGTTTGATTACCATGTTATCATGCGCGGGTGGAGCAAAATCCTTTTTCAATGCAAAAAAAGGCGAGGGCGTTGTTAACACTTTTTCTAACATGAAGAAAATTTTAACTGCAAACTGAAGTGCTTAATAAAATAAATTAAAAATTATATATAAAAATAATAATAATATATCTTTTCTCGTTCAATATTAGCAGAGAACTATTATAAAAAACTCTGCACATTGTGATACATAATTATTAAAAAAAAAACCCAATAATATCATCATAAAAAAGCTTTAAGCTTCTTAAAAACAAGATATAATTAGGATCACAATTGAGAGCGATAATTTAAATAAAAATTTGTTAAGAATTAAAGCAATTTGAAATAAGTAGAAAATATATATTTATCAAATATAAATTCAATTCCATTATTAATGTATGTCTTGATTATTTTACAACATTTTTATTACTGGAATTACTATTTAACAAAAACAAAAAAACATTTCATGATTGTCAAGGCAAGTAAATATATACTAAAATAATATGTTCATATTTTGTATGTGAATGAAAGCTAAAACAAATATGATAAAATCATGTCAAAAATCTATTTAAAAAAAAGAATATTCATGAGCAATTTATTATTATTATTATTATTATTATTATTATTATTATGTATATAATAATTGAAAAAAAAAGTATAAGCATTCTAATAAAAATATATAAAATTATTTAAGAACCATGTCAATATTTAAGGGTAGGTGAATATATTATCATGGTAAATAATGTTTTCTAGATTGCCAAAAAAAACAAAAAACAAGAAAGCAAGAAAGGGGTCAGCCTAGCACTTGGTCCAAATAGAAGAAACATGTGCTTGGATCTATAGGTTAGTTCACGCATCTAATCTTGTTTATTTTTATTTATCTTATAAAAAATAGATAATATATCACTTACTTTTTCTTAAATAAAATAAAAATAATATGTTATTTGTTAGCTCAGATTCCAACCATCAAGATAGTAAAAAAATAAAATAAGAAGGACAATATAAAATTTAAAATTAAGCTAAAAATACAAAAAAAAAAGAGAAAAAAAAACTCAAACAACATATTTGAGGCATGAATTGAGGGTCTTTTGAAATCGGCTAGTTACATCAAGTTAATTTCTTTATAGATCGAGTTCTCTTAATTTAAAATTATTTGGTAAAGTCTTAACCCAAACTAATAATTGAATAAAAAATTATGAGCTTTTTTTGTCCGGTTGTTTATCCAGCACAAACAAGCCTTTTCTTGGGCTTATCTCTACTCCGATGGTCATAAATAAGTATGCTAACCTCCATGCATAATTCATTAACGATATATTAGCAATTGACTATTAAAAACTACCATATTAATTATTCAGACTCGTCTTCATTAAATCTGCATGTGCATACAGATAGGGTTGCTTGGAATCTCAAGTTCCGAATCTCTGTAAGCTCAAATTCCTCTGTATCAAACATTTCTCAAAGGTAAAATGTTACACTTCAAAGTTTTCCCTCCTTCGTTTTGGGTTCTAGACATGATGATGAGAGGACATACGACCGCCACCAAATATACCCTAAACTATTTTTTTTAATAAATAATAAGTCTTAGTTGCTATAGTTTAAAACATAATTTAATAAACTTTTTGTTAAAAAAAAACTTTTGCTTTGACTTCCTTGAGAATTATTTTTTATTTCTGATAGTGCATGACTCTAAAGTGGGTTTCTCAGTGGCCGAAAATTAGTTGGGCTTTCCAGATATCCAAATTAAATAATAAAAGTAAAAAAAAAAAAAAAAGTTGATTAAAAACTCTGATCCCTTGCAATTCTTACTTAATCATTGATATTAAAAAGGCTAGAAGTGTTTGAATGGGAGACACAATTATGACTTAGGAAGAAATTTTCTAAAATTGGCTGGGGCAAAAAGGATCTGGATTTTTCTATTTCTTATATCACTACACATTATGGAAATTCAACAGAAGTTTTGGATCTTGGCTTATAAGTCCCACCATTTCCCAATCAAATTAAATGAATTATTGTGCGACCTTCCCTATCAATGGAACTTCTATCAATGGATCGATTAACCCCTTGTGACTAGCGATCAAAATTGGGATTAAGAACTAATGTTTGGTGCAATGCTAAGGTACAATATTCAAGCTCAGATCGGGAAACTTGGGCCCTAGTTTAAGAACATTATTCAATTCAATAAAACAGAAAGTAAATGACGAGAATAGCCCTGAAGCTTATCCGGTTTACACATTCCGATCACTCTGACACCATTACCTACTGGTCACAGACCCTTAACTGAAGTTACCACTGTGGATCCTTTAAAGACACAAGATTTACAGCCCTCGAAGAGAAGATGGATCAATGACAATCAGGCAAAAGGAATGAGAGAGACTTGAAAGAAAGAAAGAAGAGACGTGAGATCTCTCTCTCTCTCTCTCTCTCTCTCTCTCACCCTTCCTCTCTCATGTAGAGTCCTATAAGAGTAGCAATATACTGTTTATGGCAGGTTGTGACAGTTTTGCACGTGGGAGTCAGCGCCTCTCGAAACACATAAACACACAAAAATCTGCGAAACCTTGAAAAGAAAGAAAGAAAAACTAGTACTAATTAATGTCTGTGGCTATGGTAACTGTATAGATCAGAGGGTGATCATGGCTTCTTGACATGTGTCATAAGTTAAGGGGTGTTTGAAGGGTTATGGGGACCGTTTCTACGCTGTGTAGTAGTACGGTTTCTTAGCCGTTTTTTTGGGGGTAAAAAGTGGATCTCTAGATAGAGCTAGGAGTGTGCCTCCTCCTGCTGCTGCTGCTGCTGCTGCTGCTTGCTGCTGCTTGGGGGCAGCCTTGCTGCCGCTGCTGCCTGCTGCCTGTTAGGACGGGCTGTGTTGAGAGGTCAGGTCGTTTGTCTACATCAGCATCTTCTCACATGCACCTCTTGTCTTGTCAAATCATTTGGAATCAACGAACCTCATGCATCACATCATTGTACATATTTGTCTTTAAATACATGCACTGTGTGCAACTACATAAATACCTGTGTGTCTAAGTATATTTAATATTTTTATATATATATATGAAGCAGTAATGTTATCAATTACTTGCGAAAATACGACTGAAATCTAGATTTCATATCATAAAATTAAAAATAAAGTGGTTGTGCTGTTTTTATCGTAATAAAAATATGTAATATATAATAGATATTGTATATTCTAAACTTGTATTTGGTTAATATCACATAATAAAAAAATATATTTAGAGGACATAAAAATGAAAATATAAAATAAATCTATCTTGAAATCAATTATAGAGTAAATTTTTGTATTTATAAAACAAAAAATATATAAAAATACATGTTTCTATTGTCTTTATCCTTTCTATCTCAAAATAAACCTTGATATTATGACCCAATATTCCTTTTTCTTGGTTTTATTAATTTTTCTACCACTAAAATTTGGGTAGATTCCTAAAAGGAATTAAATATTAATGTACCTCGTATGAGACTAATACTCTTCAAGTTTAATAAAGGGTGGTGTGTCTGCTTCCTGTGTGCTATCTTTTTTCTAGCTCAATATTTTTCCTGATCCGTAGGCTTGCAGACTTAGAAAACTGTTCACAGCCCTAAATTTTCTTATTTACCATGCCTGCCTAAATTCGTGAAAAATACAAGTGAAAACAAATTTACTAAAACAATGTTTCGAAAATGTAAATACTAGACAATATTTAATCATGCAAAGCCAATCTATATATACATATATAACCTCACCATAAATCAAAATCATATATATATTTAAATATTCCTCAATTCCATTTTAAAAAGACTTTTAATTTTTTTTAAAAAATAAATTTGACTTATTTTTTCTCCTTACGATTTTCACTTTTCTTTCTTTCATTGTTTTTTATTTTTTTATTTCTTTGCAAGCCTGGCCCATTCAGTGATACCGTGTAAATTGGAAGCTTGTGCTCTGGCTTTGTTTCCCGAGCGTTTGAACAAGCTACTCCATGATGAACCAGCTAGGGGTCCTTAACATCGTTTTTATGAGTTTAATAGCCTTTTTTGATGCTCAGACTACGGTAGCACTGCACAAATAGTGGAAAATGGGGAAGTAATTCAAAACGTTGGCATCCAAATTCTCAACAGCACATAAATGACCAATGGGTGTGAATAGATGATTCATACCAAAAACACACATCTTTATGAGTTGGATTTTTAAAATAATTTTTGCTTCACATTAATCCAAAAAAGAAAGAAAGAAGGAAACATAGCTTTGGATTTAAAATTGAACCATAACTGACTAGGAATATTGAGAATATTTAGACTAGGTAAGCAAGCCAACTCTCCAAGTTTGTACATGTTTTCGTCCCATTTTTACTGCTCTTAAAGCACAAATTAACAGAAAAAAAAAAAAAAAAAAAACAGATTTGGAGCTCATATGGTCACGCTATCATTCACATTATTCCATGTATATAGACATCTGCAGCTGGTTATTTGCTAACCTTTTAGGTATTTTGAAGAAAAGAAACCTAAAAACTTGAAAATCGAAGATTACATTTCTTTTAACAATGAATAATTTATGCATGCCTCAATACTTGTCCGACTCTTTTTCATCATCTTCTTCTTCTTTCCCTTCAAATATAGGCAATTTATATATTCATAAAAAAACAATTGATTACTTAATATATTCAAAAGTTGATCTTGCTTTGAAAGGTCCAGATTGATGTCTACCGTTAACTGAAAGTTACTGTAATTAATGGTAGTCTGATACAAAATCTAACTCAACTCATTGGTGCAAAAGCAAGGGTTTGAAAGCTATGCTTTTTACAAGTTGGAGACAGCCTTTACAAACAAGTTTTTAATATAGATTTGAGTACATGTTGAGCCAAATCTCTTGTAAAGTGTACAGTTTTCTCACACTTTAATCTGGCATCTTCAACAAACACTGCTACATGTATTGGGCTAAGTAGAAACATGAGCATTGGCAAGAGAATCCTTTACAAGTTTTTACTAATGAACCTGTTTTGGTGGGACCTTTACAGGGTTCTTTGCATCTGAAATTAACCATTTCATGTCTCGGTCTTCATGGAGTTGGTGGCTCAAAGAGATCCCTTCAGAAAACTCCCAAACAAACCACTATATTGTATAATGCAGCTCTTGCGTTGCTTGCAAACAAAGATTAGGTTACAAAATAAGCTTAGTATGGGTAGGAAAGCCAGCCATCGATCAAGAACAGATGGGACCCAAACAGGGGTTTATGAGATAAGGGAAAGCCACAAATTCACTCCCACTCAAATAAGTGTTCTTCCCATGCCATGATGGCATGGTTGTCCTGGCTGGTGGAAGTCAAAGGGGTATAAGAAAGTGGGTTTGCTAGGATCCCTTCCGAGCTTTAATATAAGTGGGAGGTGGTCTCCCAAATGCCTGCAAGGTCACTCAAAAGATTTAAACACCACTATTATGTTTTTTTTTTTAAAAAAAAGAAATACAAGAGTTTTATTAATCGGTTGAAATACAAGAGTTTGCCAATTGAAAACCATGCTTTAGTTTTTTGTTCTTTTCATGGGAATTAAATAAATATATATACTCTTACATCATGGCCACAAAAGATACGTAACTATTTCATATCTCATTAATTACGTGTTTTCATATTCAATTTATAAATAATGATGAGACTAGACCCTTCATTATCTTTTTCGGTACATAATTACGAAGAGGAAAAGCGATCAGGACTCCATCCTGCAGCTTAAACCAGCAGCAACACAACAGACTGCAGTATCCAAACTTTATCGATACTAGCTAGGCCTGCGCGCTGGAGTCAATGTGAGCTTGAATATCTGGACGTGTTGCCCTCCCCGGCGTGTGCATGGTCTTGACACGAGGAATACGAAAACGAGCACAAATGCCCCTAATTAAGGATCAGCCTGTGAACTTTTTTTATGAGAGAAAAACATGACCACTGGAGTGCAAATAAGGCTCAGCCTATTAGGTAAATGATCAAAATTCATTTGATTGTTGTTAATATATTAAAAGTTGTTTTTTAAAGTGTTTTTTATTTGAAATTATTTTAATATAATATATTTTTATTTTTTAAAATTATTTTTAATATTATCACGGCAAAAAAATTTAAAAATATTAAAAATTTAATTTTCAAAAAAAAATTAATTTTAATAAAAAAACAAAATTAATCTCAATGCCAAAAAAAAAAAAAAACCTTCTTCGTGTTTATAATAATTGCATTGGCCGACACCGAATTATAGATAGTCAACCAAGCAGGTGAGATAATTCGATGCGGGTCCTACAAATAAATCAGAATATTGATTGAAAATAAAGTTCATTGATATTTAAAATCATTAAAAAAAGAATTAATCTCGATTAATGCATAAAATACTTGGAAGACATTTTTTTTATTGTCGAAAAAAAAAACCCACCCTTCTTCATGAAAGGAAAAAAATCAGCTTCAAATTGGTACTACGATTATCTATTCGTTCGTTTTTAAAATATAGATTCTATTATTATTGTCTGTCCAAAATAAATATCTACTCATAAAATTTATTCATATCCCTAATTAAGGCATCCAAATTTTGCGTTTGAAACTATTTTTAAATATTTTTAAAAAATATGTTTGACTTCAAAAAATATTAAATTAATATTTTTTAAATATTTTTAATGATTTTAATATTTAAATGTTAAAAATAAAAAATCTAAAAAAATTATTTTCAAATAATTTTAAATAAAAATTATTTTTAAAATTTATTTGAGAGTGTAGTTGCGGTTGCTTTTTAAAATATTTTTTATGCTGAAATGCATTAAAATAATTTTTTTTTTATTTTAAAAAAATTATTTTTGAAATCAACGCATCAAAATGATCTAAAACACATAAAAAATTAATTTTTAGCAAAAAAAATTAATTTTTTTGAAAACGTGGTGCAAACCGCGTTCCTTCCTTAAAGACCTATAATTAAATAAGAAATATTTTAAAGAATTGTGAATATGATTTTGTTTTTATTTTTCTGAACATTGAAGATTTGTTATATATGCTTTTTCACTATGTGCTTTTGCCGTTGAGTCCCTTTCATGGAGAAATGTTATTCCTTCAAACAATGTACACATTAATATATGCTTTAATAAGTGTTCCGTGATGCAGTGGTGATGTAGTTACAAGTAACTTTGAATATCGAATAATCATTAACGTATTATTTTTTAATGGTTATGTATTATCTTAGAATCTCAAAATCAAGGAAAATATAAATTAAACAAAAAATCCATTTATTGTTTCTTCAACCCAAAAAATAATTTTTTTTTTAAAAAAACTTTCAATTACATCAAATATTAAACACACTAATTACTTTTGCCCTGAAATCAGCTGGAGCGGTATTTTTTTCCACGGTTCGGTCTAACTTTTTATACTCCATCCCCTTAAAAGAATAACCTCATCCTTTCGCCATGTTCGTGAATCCAAGTGTCACTGTATGCACTCTTTGCTTTAATCAAAGGCACAAAATTATAACATCTGCTGTACGTCTACCAAGAAAAAGAAAGAAAGAAAGAAAGAACAGAGAGAAGCATGGAAGATTTACAGGTCATTTGCGAGTTCTTAGACGAGTTCTCTGTAAACCAATTACATGTTAAGGTTAGAATTACGATCAGGTCACCGAATCTTCTGTCAAATTACACCCTGGTTTAATCAAGGCATGATGTTAAATTAAAAAAAAAATATTCCCACATATATATGATCATTAATTGTAAAACACATCGAGAGTAAGAAATATTGTTTTTAGTTGTTCTGAATTAGAGATTGAAATTAAGATCAATTTATTCTTTGTTCTCGAGAATATCTCAATTGCTAAAGATTTTAAATTTTTGCTAGAAATTTTAAGTTTAATTAAATCATCATTATCATTATCACAAAATAGAAGTTAATTATCATAAAGATGAAAATTAATATCAATGAAAAGTATCAATAAATTAACTAGGAAAATAAATTTCATGAATTTTACGGTCTTACATGTATCACCCAAATAATAAGATTTTAATATCATATCAAAAAATTATTTTAACATAAAATCTTAAATTGTTAAGTAAAATCTTGAAATATAATATATACAATTCTTTAAACATTGATTATAGCCTCCTCTAGCAATTTTGTAGAGCACAAACGAAACTAAACTGAAAAGATTGAGTGAATTATATATCCTCTTAATAAGTAGGACAACATCATTAGTGACTTCAAATCGGGCTCTAGATGGATCAAAATATAAATATGTTTGTTTTCTTCTCCATGGATTTTTATTTTTTAAGCCACATGAATGGTTTACATGATTAATTATATATGTGTCATCAATTGAGGACGAATCTTTGTCTCTTTTTTTCTCTCTATCTCAAGTTCATCATAAGTGAATGATGAATGAATTATGTAATACTAAATCATTGAATTAAGTTATTGTTTCCATGAAAGTGGGGGTATGCAAGCTTCACATACATAAATTAAGCAGCGCCACATACACACACACAAACATTCATAAAAAACGTAGATCTTCTTTATCATTTTTCCCTTTTTTTTTTAAAAAAAAAAAACAGGTAGGTAGGCTTGTGGCATGCAAGAAATCTTCAACACGCTAAATTGCTAACATGATTGCTTGAAAAAAATTCTCACCAAGTTGGCTAGCATTTTCAGATGATCTTTCTCATTCATTCAACAGTGGTCAAACGGGTTAATCATAGATGTCAATGGCTAATGATGTAACGTCAAGACCATGTGGAAATATAGCAAATCTTTCGAAATAGTACAGGTGGCAAACCACAAATGGTCAAAAGCTTTATTAGTTAACTTAGTGTTTGTCACCTTTAGGGGTCTATCATTTCACCAAGTCAAAAACTGGCCGACCTTCCATTGATAAAAACATGATGTTGCCCTCGCCACCAAAACCCTAAGAGATTGATGGACAACGAAGAGAGGGTTCCTGAGTCTTTAAGAGATATCGCTTCAGAGCCTTAATTGGTGGAGCGTGCACAATATTGAAGGATTCCCTTGATGAATGGGAGAATTGGGTAGCTTTTGTTTCTGAGCTGACTCCAAATAATCCACCACTACAAATGGCAAAACTAATCGTGGAATTTTGACCCTACGTCCTCCACAAAACTCCTCGTATACAAATCCGCAATCACTTCCCTTACATGGAAAATTGTCCATGTTACTACCGACTTACTAGACATCGAGATTTTATAAGATACATAGGACAACCTTACTAAATTCAAATGGGTTCCACCTAAGAATCCCCAAGTCCAAAGTCAAAATTGTTCCTATCATTTGTATCCATTCAATATTAGACATAACTTAGGTGGAGTACCATTCACCAAATCTATCTCCCATATGGAGAATGTATCTTCATAACAATCCTAGCAAATTTTTCTTCTTCAAAGCCTTGGAGTGATCAGATAAAACTTTGAATATCTGTCCACCCTGGACTCTTTGACTCTCAAGATCGAAAGACCCTGCGAATAGACAAGACTGAAATGGACATGTATAGCTGTTTCTATTTGGAAAAACCTTCAGGGAGATGACTGGTCAATTCTTGTTAGCTGAGTCTTTGATAAATGATTGGCGATATCATCACCAAGTTCAGCTCAGCAAACTTGGTTTTTTAAAATCTCTTCAGGGTCTCGACTGACTTGTGCCGTTTGGAAAGAAATATACTGTTGTAATAAGTAACTAATAATTCAGCTCAATTGTCCTCTTCTCTTGACTGTATGTATTTAGTCAGTAAGGTGAACTTTGAAAGTGATGAAGCAATGCCATTTTATTGAATCCTGGGTGTATGTGTATCATTTATGAGATACACATGTGGAACAGCTATGGTTTTTCCAATTTGAAAACGAAGGTTAAATGTATCGAGCCCGCAATGGTGACTTCAATTGAGGAGTGGGGGTGCCTAATTAAACTCTAAAAGGGTTTCGTGATCTTAAAAGACCCTATCCCTATATGGCTAGAGTGTCTGATGAACGGTACTCCCTACGGAGAGCTTGAGTGCCTCCTTGGGGTTCGAATATATCTTCTTCCTTGTCTTTGAAAATAATGAAGAGACATCTATTAATTACTAGGTGTTTGAAACATCCAATTCGATAAGAGCTATAATTATTCGTTTTGTAGAAATCTAATAATTTAGGCCATTACTCAATTGATGATTCATTAAAGTTAATATAAAAAACTTTCTCTAAAAAACATGCGTTAAAGTTAGTATAAAAAGAAACAAATATGTGATTATCACACGCACAAACTGATTATTATTTAGAAAAAAGAGGAAAGAAAATCAAATTTGCTTAAGAGTTACGAAAAAATTGCTCCAATATTCATGTCATGTGTGAAATTATGAAAAATTCATGGCAAGGCCAATGTTACCATGTACGTATAGAGACTGGCTCCCATTCTTGGCTACTTATCCCTGAACTCCAAGTAAAACGTTTTGGATTTCTCTGTGGATATGAAAATAACTAAAACCCCACCTCTCTGCGAGATGCTTAAAAGGCTTGCATCGATCAATAGCTAAAAGGACAAAATACCTAAACAAACAAGCTAATCTCAACCCGCAGTTTTGGCTTTGTACTTGGACGGTGAACTCTTGTTGCAAACATTTTCTTGATTTTTTTGTTATTCGGGTACAAAAAGCTACCTAGATTAGTTCTGATCATTTCATTTTAACCACATTTAATTAAAGAGATTCATGAAACACGAATAAATAACATTTTATTTTTGTTGTTTGTTTTAAAAGCGAAAACTATTAAAAAAATTAAAAAAACTCGGGGTTTTAATTATTATAGCATATAAGGAGAATCATTGCAGATTCAAATAATATAATAATAATTTTTTCATTCATTGCTCTTAACTACTAAGAGCAAAATCGTATTTTCAAAGGAATTCAAATGTTATTTGTGGATTGATAAGAGATAATTTTTCTAATATTATTAGTCTAGTAGCCATGTATTGTAATTATAATAGTCATCCCATAAGTAAAGAAACAAAGATCTCATCAACAATCCAAACATGTGCTTAGATGATACCATCTAATTAGAAAAATTATAAAAACAAAAAATGTAAAGATAGAACTTGTAGCTATGAAAGAGAATCTTGCAGTTCCTCTCCCTAAGACATTGTTCCAATAAAAGAACAATTGTCATATGGAGGGATATAGTATTAAATACATAAGTGATTAACTTTGATTCAAATAGGAGATTGTTAGTGCATATGTCTTTGTAGTCAATCAGGTAATTACATGTGATATTGACTTTATTCATGTAAAAACTATATTTTAATTTATAAAAGCATTCTTTATCTTTAATATTCATTTAAGTTTGATTAATAGAGTGAGAATAAAGTTCTTGGGACAACAACATTTTATGTGACATTGACTTTATTCATGTAAAAAATATATTTTAATTTATAAATGCATTCTTTATCTTTAATATTCATTTAAGTTTGATTAATAGAGTGAGAATAAAGTTCTTGGGATAACAACATTTTATAAAGAAAATTATAAAATGGTTATAATTATGAGGATTTTTATTGTATCAAAGCATTATTCCTAATATTCTTAGTCAATTCTCTATTAAAACTAGATATTAATGAGAATCACATATCTGTTTTTTTTCCATTGAGATTAAAATTTTAAAAGGTCGCCGCGATAGATGTCCGAGTGTGATAACGGTGTCAGGAGAAAACATGATATGATAGAGTATATGCACTTCATGCTCGAATGTTTAAATCAAAACTTTTTTAAAAGGAATTACAATTCTAAACCTACAATAATCAAGTAAGGACTTTATTGTGTAAATTTTATAATAATTATCTTGAAATAAAATATGTGATTTCCTATAGAGGATAAAATGATATTTTATCATTAATAAGAATATTAAATTTTTTCTATAAATATAATGTTACGCCTTATATTTATTTCGAGATGAGTTCAATATAAAGAAAAAAACGTTAGAACTAAAGGCATAACAATCTTTCTTTCTTTTAACAAGCTTTAAGAGATCTCTAATTAGATAAAACACATGGATTGTTGTTAGAGGATAGACAATTAGATGGTTTATGATTTAAGACAACTCAGCCTTAAAGAGTTGATCAGACCCTAGAAAAAAGAATTGATCTTTAAATGATTTTCATACAAGCTCTTAGTAATCTTATGTTGTCTAATGAGATCTACGGGATTCTTAACGAATTTTATAATATTGTTTCCATTATGTTCATGTCTTTCAAGAAATTCAATGTAAAGAACTCTTAACCATTTGTTCTTTGAGCCAATATAAATTGAAATGGTCATTATAGAATTTGGAAGATAATATAACACGGATCTAGGTCTATGTAAGGTATGGCTGGGAAATTTTATTGGGCATAAGGAGTAATTAGTGGCATTCTATTAATTAAAGGTGTTCATGGATATAGTTGGGTTGAGTTTGGATCCATAATTGTATCTAACTCAACTTTTAATATTTTATAAAATTATAAACCCGACCCATTCAGTTAATCTTGAACTTAAGCATGTTGGGATAAATTTCTTATGAATATTATAGATATTTATGAGTTGGGTTTATAATTTTAATTTTCATGTGTTTGACTTAATTAGAACTAAGATTTGAGCTCAATAAATTAGCATAAAACTTGTTATAATTTGTAACAAATAATTTAGATTTAATATACCAATCGATTAAAATGAAATAATCAAGTGCAAAAAAAGAAGTACATAATATATAACAACAAATCAAGTTGGTTGTTAAGGGGTATATAGGTTGGGTTAAGTTGATCGAGTTTCAAAAATCTTTATCTGTCACCTAACCTATGATATTCATTTCTTAGATTTTTTTACCCAATATTATCTATAATATCTACATTATCAAACTTTGATGGGTCGGGTTAGATTAGATAAATATTACTGATGGACTAGTTTTTTTTTACTATCCCTACTGATAGTTACTCACTGAGATCTACTCTAAAAAAGATATAAAAACAAGGAGAAATTAAAGAGAAATCTTAGATGAATATATTCTTATTACTTTTTGATGCGTCATGAATTTTATTATCTCTTATACATGTATGTGTATCTTTCTTCAAAGTAGATTCCTACGAGTAACTATTAGAATACCACTAGTAATTACTCGTTATACACCATTATTTTTTTTCAGGTATGGCCATGGGAGAAGGTAATTTAAGCTTGATATATAATTATCTAAAATTAGATTTGATGTTTTTTTTATATTTTAATTTAAACCTTTTTTAAAAAAAATATTCAAACACAACGGAAGTCCAATAATAAACACATCATAAAACTAAAACTAAGACTAGCATTTTTTTTCGTTGGGTATTTCGCTACACAATAAGAAATTGTCATTCAATTATTTTATCATCGTTCCATCATTTGTAAGATTAGAACCTGAATTAATACAAGTTTAATTCGATAGGACGTCCACTTGAAAACAAAACAAGCAATTTCATTAGCCATACCGCTACTTAAATCGGTGTGTTTTTGTCAATTGTTGGGGTTACATCAATACACGAGAGCGCATGAATTTAAAATGAAAACCCAAAGAAAAAGACTCGATCGGCCTTGTTTTCTTGATTTATTTAATGCTAGGGAAATGGGAAAAGGTGAGGGAATAAATAAAGAAGAAAAAGAGTAAAAGAGGGGTTGAAAGGACTCCTCAACAAACAAAAAGGACCGAATTGAAATCTCCTTTATGAATGGGCAGGGACAGTTTTGCAGCAACTTGAAAGTGCCTACAGAAAACGTGAATCAACGCACCCTGTGTGTAATTAATAATGCATTTCTGGGTCACGAACGTCTAGATCTAAATAAAGAATTAAAAAAATAATGAAAGTGATGAACAAAGAACTTCATTTTCAATCGATTAAGCCAACACCTTTATACATATAAAAATAAATTCTCAAGGCCAAAAGAAGCAGAAGGGGACCATACACTTGAGAGAGATTTCACACTATATGGCACCAACTTGGTTATATAATATTAATGAAACTATTGTTTTGCGCCTTAGAGATAAGAGTGAATTAAAGCATTAATTTGATCTTAATATTCTTTCCTAATGCGGCATCCTAGAATATTGTTCTTTCACTTAAGAATGCCGCTATCCCTTTAAGGCAATATTTCGATGGAATATTCATGATTATTACCTCTAATATTTTAATGAAAGGGGAACCAATGTTCTCTAATTCGGTCCGACCACATAATTTGGGCAAGCCATGCAAGCTATTGGCCAGATAGCTATGCAATCCAATTTATAAAGAAAAACCATTAATATATATATATATATAAGTGAAAGCAAACAACAAGGCAGGATTTAATAACGTGTGTTGCGCTCGTCACCACAGCCATTAACTTAGGTTTGAACACCGATTGGGAGGTGGGTTGGTTAGGCTCACCTTCCAGTCTGATAAAAAAGATCCGATCTAGAGGCCGATTCGGCTTTAAACTAGGTAGGCGTTAACGTCGGTTAGTGGACCAACTTCAATTTTATTTTTTACTGACTTAGCTCTCGTCAAGCTAGTCTCTTAACACTGTTGAAAACCTTTTGAATCCCCCGTTGAGAAAATAATAATTTTAAATTTGATTAAAACCAATTGTAAAGATGTTTGAGTGAGAGTTTTCTTCCGTGATAAATTAAAAGTATGGTGAGTTAAGATAGGAGCCGCTTTATTAAGGTAAATAAAGGTCTTGATAAAATTATAAACTCAACCTTTTAAAATATTTAAGAAATATTTTTATTATTATTTATATATAATTGATAAGTAAGATCTTAAAATAATCTTCATTTTATATTTAGGGTTCTTTGTTAAGTAAAGGTAATTTTTATTTCATAAAAAATAATTAATAAAATAATTTCGCTGCATTAACTAGAGATGTTTAATTGGAAATATTTTTTCCACGTTAATGTTAATATAAAATTTTTCAAGAACTGCTAAATCCACACCAATATCATATTGCTGGATTAATGTTAGCAATGCAACTTGCATTAAAAAAAATATACTTCAAATATTATGCTAATATAGATTTAATGATGCCAATAAATGCGACAACCAATGGACAAGAAATACATCACTGAAGTTATAATCTTCTGCTATGATGAAAATAGTTAAAAAAACAGAGAAAAGAAATTAAATGAGAAGGACACATCCATCCATTGGGCTCGAGATGGAGTGAAAAAAAATAAAATTCTTGAAAGTATTTATAAACACAAAAACAAATATAATTTTAATAACAGAACCTGTAGGAATAAGATGGTTTTCATTTTTAGATGATTTTAAGAGTATATTTGTATAAAAATATACTAAATTAATGTGCTTTTTAATGTTTTTCATTCATTTTATATATTAAAAAAATATAAAAAATTTAGTGTAGACTACCAGCACGCACTTGATCAGCTGTGCCTGGGGCATGATGGGCAGCTAATGGCTACCTAACTACGAGTACTGAGCTACAGAAAGTGTGGAGATGGTCTTTGGACAGAGGTTGTGTAATGTAAATAAACTCTTGTCATGGAAGGTAGAGAGAGAGAGAGAGAATAAAAGGAAAAGGTGAGGAGTGAAAAGACAAGTCAAACGTCAAATCGAGGGTCTTGAAATCATAAGACAGTCAGTGGATGTGTTGTCAATCAATATGATTTTGTTGCTCAATAATAATAATAATTTTTATATTTATTTTCCTTTTCGAATTTTTATTAATAATAATAATATCAAAGCAAAACAAAAGGGGCAAAACAACAGCTACTTTTCTCCCCTTTGCTTTCCTTTGCCTACCGCACAACACCGAGTCATTAATCATATTATTAAAGAGTTTCTTTTACACTGCGTTTCCAACTGTATTTTTACGTGTTTTAATAATACATCAATTTGATATTAAAAAAATATTAGATTAATGATTTTTCCCCTTAATTTCCTTCATGATTTTGAATTGATAATGTAAAAAATAAAAAAATAATAAAAAACATACACCATGAAAAAGTTTAAAATTCTTTTATTTTTTTCTTTGTTTTATAGTAATTTTTGGTATTTTCAAATCATTATAACACACTAATTTTAAACAAATAAAAATAATATCTTTTCCATATATTTTAAATAAAAAACATTTAAAAAAAATATGTATCAAACAACACGAACAAATAGCATCCAAAACAAACACTCTTTGTGCCTGTGCACGTGCCGGGTCTTGTCTCACGTGCAGGAGGTCGGGCCCCCGCCCCTTCAAAATATTATTAATTAAAATTGATTATGTTGGGCACTAGTCCCAATATTTATGAACATGAACCCTCAAGTCCCGGCCGACACGGTTTCCAAAGAGCCCAATTTCCAGCCCCCCACACCCTCTTAATTCCATGTTTTTGAAGTCCACATTTTACATCTATCTAGCTACAAGGAAGGAGCACATGCCACTTCTTCAATTATTTTCTATCGTTTTCATTTCTTGTCCATCTTTCTTATTTACGAGTCCTTGTCACCCATACGTTCTTGTGTTGAATTTTCTTCTTCTTTTTTATTTTATTTTATTTTTATTTTTATTTTACTCTCTCAGTCGCCTCCATATAGTAGTGGTGGTGACAATGTAATGATGGTGTTTAGAGCATGTGGTTGGTAAATAAATAAAAATTGAGGACAAACTTTTCCCTACTAACTTTGAGGTTACCTTTCTTAGGTATCATTATTAATATTCACTTTCTAGCTTGGTTTGTTTAGTGTTCATTCACCCTTGTCTTCTATAAAATACATTAGAGCTAGTACCTTGTTGGGGCTAGCTTTTGTAAAACTCCTCCTAGTCATTTGTAACAAAAATATTATAATTTAATTACGTATATGTAACAAAAAATCTCACCTCGTAGACAAGATCGATTTGCTATGTATTGAAATCTTAAGTAGTTAATTAAAGAGAAATTATGATACTAAATGTTGTATTAACCATCCTACCTGGCTAAATTGGGTCCTCGATTTGATTAATTAACCGAGTCAAGAGATTCGGGGAAATTAATGGGTTTTGCCTGCCAAAGACCGCCATATCTTCATGCTTAAATGAAGATTAATGACAACAATAATTCATTGGCATACTTCTTAAAATAGGCGAAGAGTGGGTATTTGGAACAGGTAATTGGTTATTATGTAATCTAATTGGGATTGATTTTGGATAATAGATTATTAATGTGGATTCTTGTCATGTCTCTGCTAACATCAACAGACTGCAGGGATCTGTGGTTAATTTCCCGAAGAGTTTTGACAAGAAAAAATTAAAAAAAAATAATAATTAAGTGTTAGTTGGCCCTTAAGAAAATACAGGAACAGATTCTTTTTGAAGTTATAACTTTTGTCTTTTGTGGATAAAAAAAATAAGATATCAAATAATCCAAAAAAATTAAAAATAAATAATAATTAACAATTGAAAATCAACAAATGATTTCTATCTACGTGTTTGTCTATATATTGAGAAATTTAAACTATTTAAATGCATTATGTGCAGAGAACATTTTGTAGCCCTTGATCTGCATTTTCAGTCCAAGATCATACTGCGAAAGTGCACATATTAAGGCCTCGTGTAGTGAAGAATATAGCACAAGCTAGTATTTTTGACGAGCATATATACTCTTTTCTTTCTTTCTTTCTTTTTTCCCTCTTGATAAATATTTTTATTTTACAAGTTGAGTTTATATAATCTAGAAATTGGTCACAAAGGGCAAAAAATACGAAGTCATATATATATATACTGAATGAAGTACGGTTTAAGGCAAATTATACTGTTAAAGAAGAAAATAAAAAGGAATAGGAATAGAAAAGGCCTTGATTCCAGTCAAAATAAAGGGGGGAAACCTCATCGCATCTTGACCACAAAAGTAAGAGTTCAATTTTTCTAATGATACCTTGTCACTCTCTATGTATTATATTAATTAATTCCTAAGTATGTTTAGAGCTTTTACATCTATTTTTTTATATTATAAGGGTAATTTATTTTTGAGGGATATCATATCAATTGAACTTCAAAGTTTTTTTTATCAATAGATTTTATTTATCGTATCAAAGTTATATTATAAGGGTTTATGGTTCGTTCAATAAAAAAAGAAATATTAAATAAAAAATCACTTAAACAAAATAAATATGAAGGTAAGCTATGCTACTATGTCATTCACTCCTATATGTCATTCACTCCTATATATATATATATATATATATATATATATATATATATATATATATTTTTTAATTTTCAATGATAAATGATATTTCTAAATTAATTTATGTGTTAACCAAGACTATATTTTTTTCTGAATAATTTCAAAAATTAATACTTCATTAGCATCTATTCAAAGAAATTTAATAATTTTTTATGATACTTATTAGTTTATTAATTACATTTATAAGAGAATCTAAAATCCTCTAAATGTAATTAAACTAATTTTAAAAAGTGAACAATTCCTCGACGATACAGTACCAGTCTCACGGTTTGAATCCAGAAAATCAAGAAAGAATGCATAGCTACTTTATTAGCAAGGCAATTCCTCGAAGTTACTCTTACATATTTATTTTTTTATGACTTAAGCATGCTTAAAAGAGATTTTAAAAGTCTCTAATTACAATTAAACTAATTGCTGCTCCTTCCTGATCAACCAGATACAAACAAAGTGATATGTTAAAAATAGATGAATGAACATGGTCCCATCACAACAATAGTCAACACCCTTATTTAAGTCATAAGAATAAATATATATCATTTTGCATTTGCGTGTAGTTTTTGCTCAGAAAACTACATGTACTCGTACGTCCACATAATTATTTTAAGTATATATCATAAGCAGTAAATCTCTCTCAATAATTAAATATTAATAATCCTAATAAATCTCATCATTATTATTTATTTTTCACCCCTTTTTTTTTAAAACCTCGGCCGCCCAGAATAGCCATTCATATTGCCCCCCCCCCCCCTCCATCTATCGAGAGAGAAAAGAATCTCTTTCTTTCTCTTTCACAAATATACAGTAACACACTAACCCCATCATCATCCTTAGCAAGAACACAGGAAAAAAAATGAAGTCTTCTTATCTTCTCTTCCTCTTGTTAACTGTCCTTCAGCCTTCACTCTCTTTTCTTTCCTTCCTGCTCTTTATTATATAATTATATATATATATATATAGATAGATAGGACGAGGCAACCCTAGCTAGTAAACAAAACCATATATTTGTTCATTTTGAAGACATGACTCTTGAAGACTCTCTAAGAACTCTGTCTTTAGACTACCTTAATCTTCTAATCAATGGCCAAGCTTTCTCTGATGTAACTTTCAGCGTAGAGGGCCGGTTAGTTCATGCTCACAGGTGTATTTTAGCAGCGAGAAGTTTGTTTTTCAGGAAGTGTTTTTGTGGACCTGACCCACCATCTGGGTTAGACCCATCTGGATCAAGGATAAACCTGGTTGGATCACCAGGTTCAAGGTCTAATGTGATATCAGTTAACTCTGTGGGGTATGAAGTGTTCTTGTTGCTGTTACAGTTCTTGTATAGTGGACAAGTCTCTATTGTGCCACAAAAACATGAGCCAAGGCCTAATTGTGGCGTGAGAGGCTGTTGGCATACACATTGCACCTCAGCCGTTGATCTTGCTCTTGACACTCTTGCTGCCGCTAGATACTTTGGTGTTGAACAGCTTGCAATGCTCACTCAGGTCTTTCTTCCTTGTATAGTCCAGTCATATATAGCAGCTCGTTATGATCATTTCAAGATTTTCTTTCTCTCTTCACTTCTTCTCCCTTTGTCTCCTCTCTTTTCTCTCAAAATCTTGATGAGTGTGTAGAGTAGTACTCTTATGTTTTTTTTTTTTTTTTTTGGTTTTTGGGAAGTGGGAAGGCGTTTTTGTGTTGGGTTTTTTATTTTCTCTTTTATTTTTGTTGTGAGGGAAATTTTACTATCCCATGATCAAGTGGCTGAGGGGTTGTGTCTTGTGTGATATTTCAATTGGTTTCTACCTAGCTTTCATGTTCATCTCAAGCAGTTGCAGTTGAGTTTGATCCCACACTCATTTATAGTGCTTTATATTCAAGCACTAAGTCGCTTGGCATTTTCTTTTGTAGTTGGAGATGGTAATTCAATAATTGTTTCAATTTTCTCTTAACAGTTTTGTGGGCTTTTCTTCTACTTTTCTTCTCATTAACTTCTGTTCTTTCTGCTGTTGATATATAGTTATCAAACACTATAGCACTATTTTCATTTAAGTCAAATGTTCATTTTGTCCATGTTAGATAAGTGTTTTTTCTTGATTTCATGTATCATTTTTGGTTGCTGGAGTTGAGATTTTCAATCTTTGTGCTGTACATATAGCCTAGACTTTCTAAATTTAGTTCTTCATCTCCAGTCTTGTCTTCCACAGTATGCTCACCAAATCTATGCCAAACAAGCACTTTCCCCATTTGGGTATATAAGATTGTGAAAAAGAGATGGACAGGATAAACAAAATTTTTACATGAAACATCCCATCATACACCAAAACAGGATGGACTAAATGCAATTGATCGTAAAGAAATTTTTTCCATTTGCAGCTAAATTCATGTACCAATGCTCTAATTATTATTCCCTTGTTTTCTGTTCCTCAGAAGCAATTGGCTAGCATGGTAGACAACGCCTCAATTGACGATGTGATGAAGGTTCTTATAGCTTCAAGAAAGCAAGATATGCACCAACTTTGGACTACTTGCTCCCATCTTGTGGCCAAATCAGGCCTACCACCAGAAGTCCTAGCTAAACACCTTCCAATTGATGTTGTGGCCAAAATTGAAGAACTACGACTCAAATCATCCATTGCTCGTAGATCATTAATGCCTCACCATCACCACCATCTCCACGATCTTACTGCAGCTGCTGATCTTGAGGACCAAAAAATTCGAAGAATGAAAAGGGCATTAGACTCATCTGATGTTGAACTAGTTAAGCTTATGGTAATGGGAGAAGGCCTCAATCTCAATGAAGCATTGGCTTTGCATTATGCTGTTGAGAACTGTAGCCGAGAAGTGGTCAAAGCCTTGCTTGAACTTGGTGCAGCTGATGTTAACTATCCGGCAGGGCCCGCAGGGAAAACCCCACTTCACATTGCAGCAGAAATGGTGTCACCGGATATGGTCTCAGTACTTCTTGATCACCATGCTGACCCTAATGTTAGAACCGTCGATGGAATCACCCCTCTTGACATTCTTAGAACACTTACCTCAGATTTCTTGTTCAAGGGGGCAGTCCCGGGTCTAGTTCACATTGAGCCCAACAAGCTTAGGCTGTGTCTTGAGCTTGTCCAATCCGCAGCTTCGGTTCTTTCACGTGAAGAAGGGAGTGTGAATGCAACTACTTCAAATCCTATTTATCCACCAATGAGTGATGAACATAATAGTAGCCATAGCAGCCAGAGAGACCATCATGCAATGAGTCGACATGATCCAACAATGTACCGCCATCACTCTCATGACTTCTAGTTCAAGCCTACCTAAGCTCTCTCTTTATAATTATATAGCAATGATGGAGGATCAGGAGAGTAAAATGCTTCATGAAAGTTCATGAAGATTATTATTGGATTATATTTATATAACCCCCCCCCCCCCCCCCCCCCCCTGTCATCAATCTTCAATCACTTCTTTCACTTGTTGCCTTTTGTTTCTTGTTCTCTTTTTCTCTCTGTTCTGTTTGGGGTGTTTCTTTTGGTTTTTGTAGGCTTTCAATGATTCATCATATGAGAATGCAGTTTCATTGGAGATGGGATACATCTTTTCTGATCTCTCATGGGGATGAGAGACAAGGAGAATCTGAGTTTTTGCTCTCTTGAGGAGAAAGAGACGCAGGTCAATCTTTTCAAACCTGGCCTGTCAACTCCTTTGTATTTATTGATAGTATCTAATATCATGGCCTATTTATTGTGCCCTTTTATTTTCTTGTTTCCTCCACCCCCCCATCCCATCACCTAAACATTATATATATATATATATATATATTAAAAGAAAAAATATTAACTGACCCATGCTTAACATTTAATTACACAATAAGAGTCATTTAAAATATAGCTAGGAAACGTAAATTACAAGGGAGATTTTGGTGTCTAATATTGATGGTGGGGTTTCTTTAGTTCATCATAGGCTTTGTTTGGACTTGGATGATATATATTATAATGGGGGAAATGAGCTGTCTCTTTTCTCCTTCACGTTTCTTTTCTAAGCATTCATGGGCTTTTGAGAAAGCTTGATTGGATGCAGTTTTGTCTTAATTAATATTTAGAAGAAAATCATGTGGTCATGTACAATTTGATTGGTTGTCCTCCATGAATGCAGCATCGAGTGTGACTACACAGGACAGCTTAATATATTCGTATTATCTAATTGAGGATTCCCTTCAGGTAATCCTCTTTTTTGTCCCCCTTGCCTTATTTGGTCTCTTGTAGTAACTCCTAGAGACTTACAGCTAAAACCCTAGATGGTTTTAATATACTAGTTTCTAAACTAATGGGTATGTTGTTCCCTTGCTGATCATCCTTGACGTCTACTCTATTTTCTTGCAGTCTTGGGATTCCTTCAGCCCCTCCTTTTTTTTAAGCCAGTTGCATGCTATAAACCTTGTGCTTACTTCATTGCCAGACCTCCCTCTTTTGAATGCTGTCCATTACTTATTTCAAAGTTATTTCTTATATTCAAGTGTTCTTTGATGTGGAATTTGTCATAAAAGTTAAATCAGCACTTGTTAGCCACTCATTATTCTTTGTTAGAATAGTCAAAAATCAAAATGCATGTTTCCCAGCCAATGGAGCTTCATGCCTGTTCTAGCACTTAAGAGTTTTACCCCCCAATTAGGGATTTTCGTACATGAATCGACCATGTGATGGAACATAGTAGAAAAGGAGAGTTTTCTGCAATCTTCTTTCACCTACTTTAAATTTGCCTTTCATAATGTCGATCGTGGCAACATGTGCATGGTATATTCTATCATCTCAGTGGTCTCAAAGGTCAGCTTGATTTTGCTAGTAGATATTGATATTCTGAGGCAACGTCATGAACATTATCTGCTTTCAACTTGCTCATGATGATAAGTTTTTGAGTGGCTCCTCTTTTATTTGTAAAAGACCTGATAACATTATTTTCTTAGTTTAATTGGAGATGACCTAGCTACTACGTGAGTGACTTAATATAATTTTCAGCACTATATCTATACTCCTTAATGACGTTTATATTTAGATAGATAGATAGCCCTAATGAAATTATGTGGAATTGTGAAGAAAATATTTGAGCATCAGGAATGGGGCATGCATGGTGAAACATTTAATGTGAATTTATTCAAAAAGGAAAATAGGCAAAGCAATCTCCTGCCAAAGTTCTTCTGTTTTGCGTGTTTGCTGAAAGTGTCATAACAATTTGTTGACCATATGCAAGTCCCAGTCCCTAGGTTTTTTTTTTTTTTTTAGCATTTGTCAAGAGAAATGTAATTGGATTCAAATGGATAGAAATGTGAGATTTCATGGGTATATAATATTCCTATGTTTGGCATGGAAGGGGTCGTCAGATTTTTATTGAAATCTGAGTCTCAACAAAAGGCATCTTGGGGCAATAGAGATTATCTTCGCCTTCTTGCCTTTCACTCTCACAGCAGAAAATTCGAATGTATAGCCTTTAGCTATTCTATCGCAAGTACACTATCAATTCTCACATTTGTTTATACAGAATTCTAGAATGATTTTTTTGAGCATAGCAATTTGCTATTAGCATCAAAGGGTTGACAATTGAATCTTTCTTCTTATTAGCCGAAAATTAGAGTGTCTTGGTTGCTTCTTGTTTCATTTGAAATCCATCATAGTTAATTTACACTAAGACAACGTATACATCTCTTCCAAGTTCAATCTAGTTTCCCATTATTTTTATGAGGCTGGCTCTAGCTCGGACTTGGATTCATATGATATCGATTATCAAGGCTTATGAAATTAGGTTTTCCTTTTTCTGTAAAAAAAAAGAAAACGAAGAAGAAAGACCCGTAGTCAACATGGCAGATCAAAATCTTGTTGTTCAAATATTTATCTTTACAGACCTGAAGTGTTGCATATATGTTACTACATATATGTTCATGGGAATAAGGAATGATTCACCTTTATATGTCAACTTATTATCTTCATGGATTTAATTAAAATCATCATTGTATTTGTTATTAGGTCGAGCCTGTCTTGAATTCTTGTCTAATTTTATGTAATATTAAGAAGAATATCATGTCTGGTCTTTTGATTGAAGTCTCAGTTAGAAATTTTGGCTAGATAAGCTCGAATTTTTATAGAAATTCGGAATGTAACATGAACTGACTAATTAGATCCCTCATTGCTTTGTTTTTTCTCTTTTCAGGTTGCCCTTGTATTCTTTCTTGTTTTTTAGTTTCATTTACTTAGTGTGAAAAAAAATTAAGAAGAATATCATGCCAAATAGTCTTAGAGAATCTTCATGAGGTTTGAATGCATTGATGATGGCTTACACAAAACATTATTGATATTCTGTCGGGTTTAGCAGGACCCGATTGTAAGGATTGTCGTATGAAACATTGGAGTGGAGTGAGGATCGATGTTTTTCATATTCAAATGTTGATGAACATACGAATGGCAGTAAGGGTCTGCTCTCTCCTTGGTTACTGGGAACTCAAGGCAGAGTTAATTTTCATGAATGGTTCATATATCGATGTAAAAAGTCTGGTTTTGATTGGACTAAAGAGATCCTCACCAAGAAAAGTTGGCCCAGAAAAACTATTTGTTTGTTTAAAAACAAAAACATAAGTCTTATTAAATTGGGAGTAAATGACCGATTAATGGCTACATAACCAAAGCATGAATATTAGAGAGATGAGTTTATAATCATCTAGTGGTTATGGCAGTCGTAGCACTGTGATGTTACTCATCGATAGTAGTTTACTTTTAGCATTTTTTTTTTTATGCAAATGCTATTTATAAACCACGATTTCAAGTTAATTAATCTTTAATTCCACATCTTCAACCATGATTATTCTTAAGAAACAAAAATCCCTATGCGATGGCATGTTAATTAATCTAAATATTCTCTCAGTGGAAGATAAAATAAGAATAAAAAAAAGAAAAAGTTACAATTTACTATTTATCCACCTTCAATACAGACGTGATACACGATTTTAAAAGCGTATTTGAAAGTGTGGTTATTATTACTTTTCAAAGTGTTTTTTACTTAGAAATATATCAAAATAATATATTTTTATTTTTTAAAATTTTTTTGATATCAGCGTATCAAAATGATCCAAGAACACAAAAAAAAATAAATTAATTTGAAGCAAAAAAAAATTAAATTTTTTCAAAAACATTTTTAAAACGCAAAAACACAAATCACATATTTCTTTCTACCAATCTTAACTTTATTTTTAATAGGCTATTACTTCTTATTAACTCTTTGCAGCCGGTTATGTAATTTACTTCACACTCTTTACTCCAATCCAAATAAAAATAAAAATAAAAATAAACTGTTAATTTTCCTCCTCAAAAAAAGAAAACAAAAGGTAAAAATAATTTATTTCGTATGTTTCAAGTCATTGTAGGAATCGAAGCTCAGAGATAGAGAGATATGGAAAGCAGGAGGGTAAAACAATTCAATTCATAGTGGTTTAATTTGATTGATTGATGTTAATAGAAGTCTTTACTTGTACGAGTGAAATTCATTAATTTTGAGAATCAGTGCTCACCAGGACTCTTTCCTTTTCAACTGAAAATGAAATGAATTTTCTGGCTTTGGTTAGTGAAATGAAATTACGTGTTCTTAATTTAGGTACTGTCTGTACTTCTTACTTTGTGAAGACGCACTATTTTTTTTTTTTCTTCATCACGAGAATACATACTATTAATTTTGACTATATTTTCTTAAAGTAAGGAACCCATCATGGATGGATAGGCACTACTTCTATAAGAATGCTATTAAATTACGGTTGGTAGATCATGAGCCAAATTCAATTACAAGTTGTCTCGTGGCGGTGTTTGAAATTATGTTTGGATCATGTTTTTATTTTTTAAAAAATTAAATAAAATATTATTTTATATATTTTTAAATAAAAAATATTTTCAACAACAACCTCTGCAACACTCATTAAATATAAAATTAAAATTGTGTTCCATGATACTTGAATTTAATGGCGCGTGCATTTATTGTATAATATAAACAGTTTTTTTTTGTTTTTTTCAAGGAGAATTCTCTGTTTTCACTTTATTTAACTTTAAAAGTGAATATTTAGCTTGAGAAAATGCAATATTTGGGCGAGAAATTATTACATGAACCTAATTCATTGTCTAAGCTTATGGAACTATCAATAAAATTATTTTATTTTATCGATATCATTGTGCCATTAAATGTGAAAAGATTTGCTTCTACATACAATTCAATAAATTAAATTTAATGATTTATAGAAATTTTATAGATCATAGTAGGTGAACTAGTTTCGCTTAATAATTTCTCAACAAGAAAGATTATTTTCTATGCAAATATTTGAACAAATAATCTTCTTCTCTCCCCTTTTTTTTTTAATAGGTTCCCAGAACCACTCCATTTCAACATGTATATATGTTTTTGTGGTTCAACATGATCACCTCCAACGTAGACATTAACATGAAGCAATAATTGAAAACTGACAAATGTTTGCTCATTATACATGTTAAGTATCGTATATGGATTTGGCATAAGCCATGGTTACTCTCATTGTCAATGAAAACACCTCTCCTTTATGTCAATTCTAATTCTAGCTAGCTAGCTAGCTAGCTAAAATCTTCCTGAATTATTCTCGAATTGATAGAAAAACAAAAAATAATGCTTTACAGGATATCAAGGATTAGAAAGAAAACAATTGGCATAAAACGCAGAGGAATTTATTTAAGGTTTTTAAAAAATAAATAAAAAGAAGAAGAAGAAAAGAATTCCATTTTGTTGAAAAGCAAATGGAGACTTTTCTGTTTCTGTTACCATTCATCTAAATTCTCCTCTCCTTCCTTCTTCCACTCCTCTCTCTGAAGCTCTGTGAGCGAACCACTTGATTTTAAAACCAGCTTTATTGATTGTTTTATGCGCTTAAGTAGATGGATCCAAAGAAAACAATATGATCTAATTAGATGCATGATAAACATCTGATATCAACAGATTTTAAGCACCATCTTGTGCCTACCATGCATCTTAATTAGAGTTCATTAAGGGAAAACAATATAATAGGATCATAAGCAAGTTGGTAAGAAATTATGGGTACGGGTTTATGTACTCAAAGAAAGCAATAATGGTGCATAAAAGTTCAAGAATAAGAAGAACATATACAGTGATTAAACTGTGTATTAAGTTTCCTAAGGTCCCATTTGCTAGCTCAACAATCATGCCAAACAATATTCTGATTCAAGTTATGTGGCAGTATTTTGAGTTCTTTTAAGGGAAATCTCTGCCAAATTATGTCATTCTCTATGTTAAATTGATGAAAAGAATTTAATTGAAAGCAAATGTTGGAGGATTAATGATGACTGAACAAAAGTTTGTCAGTATAGACCAATAAAACAATAGTCAAGCATGTAACATATTGCACTTATTTATAGTGGCCATGAAAAACTTTTAATAGTCGAATTATTTTTTCTTTAGATATCAGTAACTTTCCACACATCAAATCATGGGCAAATACTTTTAAATTTGATTTTAGATATGAATGCGGGTGATCTTAATCACTTAGTCGTGGATCTGATACAGCTAGTTATATAAATAATTTTACAAAAATATTTATAGATAGATGCATGATTAAGTTTAAGAAGAGATTTGGATTTTACATAATGATAGATTTAATGAAATAACTTGTAATTTTTTATATAATTACTAGATCATATTTAAATTTTATCAGGTCCAATTATATAATAATTCAACTAACAGTTGGCGAACATGGATGATTTTCAAATTAGAGAAGATGTTGCTATAATTTTTTTAAAAAAACTTAATTTGTTTTTAAAATCATTATTGTTTTTCTTTTATTCTAGAGATAATTCCAAGTGTGTAAATTGGTTTTTAGATTATTCCAAGGAGTTGCAAACTACTCATATCTAGACCGGTGTATTCATTAAAAAAAATTAAAAAAATTCTTCACATGATTCCTTAAATTCCAACTCAAGATGATAACAAGGAGAAAATAATTTACAACCTACCTAAGTTGTCAACTAAATAATACAATACCCTAATTTATTTCTTAAGAATTTTTTCGAAAGGTTAATGATAGCATGCTGCTTTCTAGCGATTCAGACCCTAACGCTGATGGAACAGCGGACAAGAAAAATAAAGATAACTAAAAAGGCATATCCATTGAAAGAAAGCCAAGATGAGGGGACAATATTTCAGTGAGTACTCCAATCATGTTGAAGAGCACATATTATTTTCCAAAAGCCCCATAAATATTGATTGGGACACATGAACGAACGTTTTCCTGATGGATGTGGAAGTGCAAATCCCTCATTGCTAGCCCAGTCATCATCACAATAATGCAGAACTACTTTGTTTTAGAGCAATATGGAGAGAAAACTATCATGCAGTCCCATTGGAATACAGTGATTAGATTAGATTTTCTTTCATGGAAGATATCCACCATTTCTCAGTTAAATTTCACTTCAATTTCTTATGTAGCCGAAGCCCATGATGCAGTTTGAAGCACGCAAAAATATGCACCAAGCTAGGGTCTTGCATCCCATGTTTACCAGGAACAATAACACTTTGGATCAGTCCATAATTTCAAGTCAAGACCATCGGCATAAGAGTCCAGTTGCCTGTCTCAGTTGCATCCAACCCAACATTTTCAAGGGCTAGGGCCTTGGAATGATGGACCAGGAGACTGATGATGCAAACTCTCATGTGCACAGGAATTGAGAACACTGCGTGTTTCACGATTTATTAATTTGAATAATCAAGGAGATGCTAGCATATATACACGGCGTGTTTCACGATCTATTAATTTGAATAATCAAGGAGATGCTAGCATATATATATGCGATGGAAAGACAACCAATGATTTAGCCATGGCTCTAGTACCCATGCTTGTTTACATTCAAGTGCTATGTTGCGAGTGAGATTCTTTTTTTTATGTCTTTCGAAATGTAACAAAAAAAATATTCAAGCTGGTGAGAGAATTATTTGATATTATTATTATATCTTGTATAGTAAATTAATTTTAAAATTTATTAATTTATCATTTTATCTAATTTAAGTTTAAAATTAAATTGTGAAGGAGTTACTTTAACATAACATAGTCTACTTTGTTGATCCAAAGACAATCTGATTTAGCGGTAAAATATTATGAGGACAAAGTTGAGGAAAAAATAACGAAATTAATATAAAAACACGTTTCAATTCAAATTATTGCCCAATCTAAGTCTAAAATTAAACAATATTAAAGTTGTTTTAACGTGAATCAATCAACTTGTTCACTCTAAAAACAACCTGGTAAATTATTATAAAAAGTTTTAAGAAAAAATAAAAAAAAAACCTCCCAACTTGATTTCTTATTTGGTTTAGGTTTAAAATTAAACAGGGTAAAAATTAATCTAATATAATTAAGTCAACTTGACAATCCAGATTACTATAAAAAAAATATAAGAAAATTAAGGGGAAAAAAAGAAATTTAAAGGAAAAAAAAAGTAAAAAAATGAAAACATACTTTACTGTTTATATATATTATAAACAACAAAGCACGTGTGTTACACTCCCTTTGATTTAGTACAGAGTAGAGTTGCTCCAAGAATGAGTTGGGTTGCGGTTAAAAAAAAAAAAAACACAACCAATCCTATTGGGTAAAGTAAAAGTTGGTCATGGAATCCTTCTCTAAAAAACTCAGTCAATTTTTCATTAGAAGCACATTAGTATTTTAATTTTTTTCAATAAAAAAATATTATATATAAATAGAAAGTTCCAATTTTTCTTTTTGAAACTTTAGTTTTTGAAATATTAGAATATTACTCTGTTTTGTAACAAAAAAAAGAATATTACTCTGTTTCTAACCATTTCTAAGATTTTCAAGTTTTTTTTATAAAAAATTCTTCCCGCACTATCCATATTTTTATATTTTGGTTCTAACCACAACGGTAGCCATAAAAACTACAGCTAACGTCACGGGCTCACAGCCAAAACCCCAGCAAACTTTCTAAGCTAAATGTAAAATCTTTACCTTTTGAATGTCAAAAGAGATGAGCTACGATGAATTAGCACGGTGAAAGAAGCAAGGACAATAGTGATTTACAGCTTTTGATAAGGGTTTCTGCACTGACCTAAGTAGAAATGATCTACTCCTGGTGTAAACAAGCACTTGCTCCTTCGCAAGATTGTCAACACCGTCTTCTTCTGGTGTTGAGTATGAAGAATAGAAAGGACGAATATTTTCTTTGAAGAAAGAATCACAGAATAGAGGTCCTGGTCCTCATTCTCTTAGGATTAGGAGCCAAGTAAAGAGCCCATTATCCATGGCTTTTTGTTGTTCGTATTCTCATGAGCTGGAAAAACGGTGTTCGTCATCAATTTAGATGCTTCGTCTTTTCATTCCAGCATACTTTTCAGGAGAGTAGAAAGTGGGAGCTTACTTGAATACCCTGTTTTATTGCATAAGGCAATGCATGGGCCTATAAATATAACCAGCTGATAAATCTCCATAGAGGATCTTTGCGTGCTCGAGACATCAGTTGCTCAAGGAGACAGAAACAGACTCGAGCTTCCTTTGTTTTTGTTCCAAAATGCCTCTCACGGAGAGTCAAGATAGAAGATCTCCATCAGGTTTTGCCATCTCTATTTCTAGATTTCTTTTCACTAGAAACTCTTGAAAACTAAATTCTCTCTCTTGTTCAAAGGATACCCAGCTGAAACTCCCACCACCGGGAGGAAATGCTGCCCTCGCAAAAAAAAGCAGAAACAAAGCTTCATCAAGAGACTGTAAGTAAAGCAAGCTGATTTGGGAAGTCAAGTATTCATCAATTTGCTTTTGTATAAGCAACATTGCAAAAAATATAGATGCTTAATCGATTCTGACAATGCCTTAAACGAGAGTCAATTATTCTTTACTCCCTAAATTTTCAGCGTAGTTCTTCGTGTTTTAAAAACTTGCAACTCAGTTTCTTGACTCGTGTTGAGCTCTATCTTGTTAAAACATCTTTTGGTTTGTTCTTAATCCCAAATGCACCGTTTGACGATTTAAATTCTTAGATAAAAATCTGCACCAGAAGTTTTTATAGAAAAAACAACTTACTTTTCAGAAAGATAGCGTCAACGAAAGTCAAAGGACTGACTAAGTTATAGATTTTCAAATATCTTTGAAATATAAAGGACTAAGTTACAACCGTGTTCATAACTTGTGGATTAAAGAATAATGTATTTTTTAACTATTAACAAATACTAAAAAATGTGGGTTTTCACTATAGCCCCACACTTTGTAAACCAAGATACAAAACATTGTGAATGGTGATTGTGTTTATATATATATTGTGTTTATATATATATATATATATATATATATATTCAATTTAAGCTTTATAGAACAAAATTAATGGCCAATTGTCTACCATTTGTTGTTCCATGGTACAATTTTTTTATATAAGAAAGAGAATCAAAATGTCAAACGCGATAAAACAACATGGTTGAACTAGAGTTTCCATGAAGAAAATTATTTTTTGTCTCCTCCTTTTCTCATTCTTTTATAATAATCCTTTTAATTTTTGAAAGTTTTGTTTGGGTCAGAAACTTTGTTTGGGTCAGAAACTTTTAATTTTTCAAAGTTTTGTTTGGGTCAACCCTATATTGTAATTTTTTTTTCTAGTCAGTTTTAATCAAATGCTCTCTTCCACATATATATTTTTATTATCATTTAATTAAATAAAAAATTAGTTAATAAAATAATTTTTTTTAAACTATAACAGGATGCATAACTTGTGTTATGAGATCATATATCTTGATTTATATATATCTCTTATCTTTACAATTTGAGTTTTAATTAGCGTTAACAACTCTTTTTTGTATTTATTGATGCATCTGATATTTTATTTATTTAACTATGTATGAATAGGTTTTTCGATTTCCAATTCATTTTTTTTTTAATGTCATAAAATGCATTATAAACACTTGCATATTAATTTATTTATATTTTTGCGTTAACAAGAGATCTAAGCATAAGACAACTAACTAGTATATTAATAAAAACTAAAAGGTAAATTCATTCATTATAACAATGCTTTGTTTTTTTTTTCTATTTAATTTTCATTTTTATTCTTTAATATTGGATTTATCAAGAGTTATGCTTTATAATTTATTTTGATATATTTTCTATAGAATTATCTTGTTCTAAGATCCAGCTTGTGAGTTTGGTAGGTTAACCCGAGTTGACGCGGTCATTTTTTATCATTGATTTTTAAATATTTTAAAAATTTATAACTTAGTGCTTTATAAGGTCTTACTTATAACTTAGTTTTCTGGGTTGATTAGTTTATCCTTCCAAGTTTTTTACAAGGTGATGAATAGTAAAATCACCATCTAAGAAGACAAAGACAGTCTTCCTAACTTGGGACCAAGTCTTCAAAGTGTTTTCAGAAAGTCAGCATCAGCGAAAGTCAAGGGACCAAGTTATTGACTTTCAAATATAAAGGATTAAGTTACAACTGAGTCCAAACCTCAAGGATTAAAAAATAATGTACTTCTTAAATTATATATCACTTGACCGTAGAAAAAACCTCTAACAAGACAAAGACAATCTTCCTAACTTGAAGTCTATTTATTAAGTTCTTTATTTTCTATATATATAAAGACATATATTACTATTTATTTTAATAGTATAATTACTAATTTACCATTAAAAAAGAAAAGACAATGAAATTAGCTTTGGGTGTAACATTATCTTTTCATCATGATATAATTATTTTTGAGATATTATATGAGATTATATTTGTCATTTTTCTTTTCTATACCTACTAAAATTACTACTTTGACCTATGAATGAAAAACTCTTATGCTTTTGCCTCAAGGATGTTTTTATCCTTTCTTTTTTTTTGGGAATAGTTAAATTATTTTCATGCTCTTTCAAACATCTCTCAAAAGGATATTTTAGTTATTTTAAATTGATTTTATTATAAATTTTAAGGTTGCTTCAGAGTATTATTGTAATTGACATATATTAAATATTATTTAAAAAAACATGTTGGCACATGAGGGGCCATCCAGTAGCCAAATACAACTTTTTAGGGCGGTGTTTGTAAGGTCTCAATACTCTCTACATACTGGTGACACGTGTATTAGATACATCTCTAGTTTGGGGTTGAAGAACATTTCTTTTTTTTTCCCCTTCTTCTCTTTCTCCACCTCGAAATTTGCACAACCTATGCAAAATTTTAGATGAGCCCTTTCAATTGTTTTTCCTTCACATATGGTCGTTACAAAAAAAATTTCACCCCCAATCATTTTTAAATATATAAATAATTTATTAAATTACAAATATTTTTCAATTTCACCATTTACTATTTTTTAATCTATAAATAATCTATTAAATTACAAATGTTTTTCAATTTCATCTTCCTATAATTCTTTTATCTTTTAAATTTAGTCTTCATTTTTTTAATTGCTTAATTTTATTTTGTTTGGGATCATTTTTTTAATTTTTTTTTTTACAAATTTTATCCTCCTTGGGTTTTTTTTTTCTATCAAATTTTATCTCCATTGTTTTTGTTGCTTTTTTATTAATATTTTTTTTTTCATGATTTTATCATTCAAAATTAAATTTATTAAGAGTTAAGTTTCTTGATTAAGCATCAATTTAGAATTTCACAAGTTGTAAGTTTTAGATATTAAACCAGGATCCGGAGGTTTACTTGAGTATGTTTGGGTTTTTTTTTTTTAAGCTAATGTTTTGTTATTTTTTATCTTTTTTTTTGGTTCTTTAGTAGTTTGATTCTATTGGATTAGCCCTTTATAGTTTTTTTTTTAATTTCACCCCCTGCTATTTTTTAATATATAAATAATTTATCAAATTAAAAATATTTTTTAATTTCACCCTCTATGATTTTTTAATCTTTTAAATTTTGTTCTTATTCTTTTAATTACTATTTATTTTATTTTGAATCATTCTTAAAATTGCTTCTTTTTCTTTAATTTCATCCTCAATTTTTTTGTTCTATTAAATTTTATCCTCATTTTATTTTGTTATTTTTTTGTGCTTTTACAAGTTTTTTAATTAATATTTTTTAAAGATTTCATCGTTCAAAATTAAATTGATTGAGTTAAACTTCTTGATTAAAACAAGGTCTAGAATTTAACAAATTATAAGTTTTAGAAATTAGACTAAGTTTAAGATATTCACTTGAATTTGCTTGTTTGCTAATATATATATATTTTTTAGATTACCACTTAACCAATAACTCATAGCTTAAAATATTTTTTTACCCTACTATTTTTTTACATAAAAAATTTTGCTCTACCCTCGACGAAGCACAGGTAACAAGTCTAATTTTCTACCAATGCTAATCCATTTTTTTTATTTTTATTTGTGCAGCCTCTGTTGCTGCTGGCGTTATGGAACTTGCTGCTGGCCTTGTGGAACTTGCTGCTAAACTGTGATCCAAATAGCAAAACTTGTGTACCGGATGTGCGGCCTTTGATTTTCCTGCTTTTCTGTGATCATATATTGTAATAAAAGTGACTGGTTTTATTAACATGTCTGCAAACAGCCTCTAAGATTTTTATTTTTTTTGTTTCCTCATACAGTAATATTCTCCTTTTGATCCCCTTCTCTACCAATTTCCATTTATTTCTATGTGCCTTTTTCACCATTTCCAGCTACCCTATGTTTCGAAAACAGTGCCTTTTTCACTTCTTTTTTGAGCATCAAGAGTGAGAAGAGCACCCAAGAAAAGAAGAGTGAGAACTGACTAGTCATGAAGTCCAAAGCCTCCACATGCCAGTCTTTTTTCTTTTCTTTTTTTTTCTTAGGGATCGGTCTCAGAATATAATCTGTAGAGACAAGCGAAAGCTACGAGATTAATACTTAAAACCAGTTTCTGAGAACAGTCCTAGAATTTACTTTTATAATTCTATTTCTCAGCATGTTACAGGGTACTTTCGTCCCAAACATAAGCATAATTGGCTTTTTTTCAGTATGGGGTTGTATGGTAATGTTCAAATATTGTGGTTGAACAGCCTATTCCTTGAAAAACAAGACACTGGAATTCAGTAAGAGTTTGGACCCACATGGTTTTAAGGAAGCAGGAGACCATCTAAATGGCCACCAGGGACGGTAAATAAACCCAAATGGTTGTTTTCATTTGTAATCATCAGAGGTTTGGAAAAACTCAACTTCAATAAATAATCAAGCATCATGAACATGAACATGAAGTAAAAACGAGATACCCTCAATCATGCAATAGAAAACAACAGTTCAAAGTTCAAATTAACAGCTCTTGCTAAGATCGACACAGGATCTTTATTCCAATTCATGAAAGAGAAAATGCATCTTCAATCAGAGGTCATGGTGAACATAATAATACAACGCGGTATTCTATATTTCTGGTTTTCTGAAGTTGATGTACAGCCAGGCATTTATGCTGAAGCTCCAAGCAGATTGACAAAAGGACAACACAAACGATGTATCCAGAATAATGATACGAAGGAATAAAATGACTAACCAACCAATTAAGGATGATGCATCCAGAATAATGATATGAAAGAATAAAATGACTAACCAGCCAACAAACGAAGCCTTTCAATTTGTTTCCGATAATGGGAACAGCTTTTCCAGCATATTGTTAGAAAGGATCTTGTTGGGGTCCAATTCTTTCCTTGCCTTGTTATATGCATCCACAGGAAAACGCCTTCTCAACCTTTCTTTAAGAGCTGCAAGCTCATCCTTGTCCTTTGGAACCTGCACATATTTTTGGGAGTTGTTAAATAAAGAAGCACCAAATTTCAATGGAACATCATTTTGCCCATTTTAAAAATCAGTTTTTTATGGAATCAGAGTGATGGTAGAGAAGAAAATCAATAGGTGAAGAAAGTTTTCATTTCCTTTTGATGCCAACAGTCGAACAAAGCACAAGTTCTGTGCTGGATAATCTAAAACTTGAACAGAAGATGAGATGCAAGATATTTATCAATACCTCGATTTTAGCCCAATGTTCATAAGCAGAATACTTATCCCACAACTCCACCTGAGTCAGATGCCTGTAATGGAAGAACTCTTCTGTGATTTCCTTTCTTTGGCGGGCATCCATTGTAGGAAGATACATGATAATACCAACCTGAGAAACAAGCAAAAAGTGTTTGAGCACAACTACAGTAGCAAACCACCAATTAAGGCTGTACAATACAGCAAACAAAGAAAACACAACATGGAAACTGAGAAAAGATTCATGCATCCCGCCCTTTATCTCAAAAACAAAAGTTGACAATTCTTTAAACTGAGAAAAATTTCAAGTACTCATGGGACAACAGAAATGTTGTCTTATAGAATATATATACCTAAGAGCGATAAGTATCTCAAATCAGATCTAAATGAAATCTCCATATCCCTAGAATTACTTAAACTTACAAGTCTGGAGCATGAGAGGCACACCTGGACTTCCTGATTGAAGATGAGATGGACACAACAAAGTTTTCCCAATACATACTGTATCCAAGGAATTCAATAAAGTGAAAGATTCACTGAGATTACCCATGAGAATATATCATCCTCTGCTGAGCTTGAGGCTGGGCTCATGGGGCTCTGGCTGCGAGCTGTCCATCGCTGCTCTATGGGAGCAGGTGCAGGTATCTCTTCTTTCTCTATGAGCTGCTTCAGCTTCTCTATGAATTCAAGGTCTTTCAAGCTTGGCTTGGCAAGGGTACCAGCAGGGAAACAATTTTCTGAGACCCACTGTTGACCACCGCAATCAAAGCCCAAAATTTCATCACTCCATCCCACCCTATATCCCTCTGACTTCCTCCAGAACTCAGCCTCAGCACGATTGATCTTTACAACATGGTCTTTGTTGAGAGGATCAAGAGCAAGCAGTTTATCTCTTAGCTCTGTGAATGAAAGCTCATTTATGTCTGGTTCATTATCATCTGATGATTTAGCAGCAGCAATTCTGCAAGTGACAGTGTACAATTAACTGACATATATATATGGACAACGCAACATAAATTCTTAATTAGTGGATGGATTGAAAAAATGATGACAGGAAAAAGCATGATTTTAAAGCCTACATATTTCACACCATAAAATTACCTAAGCAAATAAGAGATTATAAACAAACTAGGAAAACATGATGGATATATAATGGTTACAGCAGATTCAGAAAGGGCAGTATACCTGTACTTTTCAAGGGACTCCTTGTAGAGGTCACGGACATGTAGTAGGGCTTCATCTGTAGTATACTTGGGTTTGTATTTGGGTAGACCTTTCCATTTTGAGACAGGGTTGCACGTCACAACCACAACAGCGTCTGTATATGGAATATGCAGGTATTTGACATGCTTATTCTCAGATAGCAATTTCCTAAAAAAAGAAATTTAGACAACCTTTAGCTAATAAGAAACAAATAAAATCTCAATTACTGCTAATTTCATTTCATGATTCAACACAAGAGAGAGACATCTGCATTCCAAACAAGCAACATACAAGCATATTGCATCACAGTCTAACCCCTGTGATATGGGTCATGCAGCTTTAAAACTAAATGACTAATCATTGTATTGCACAATCTAACACCAGATGATCTGTAGAAGAATGTTTGTAAGATTTGAAAGTTCCCTAGTTCTCAAAAAAGCTTTACCAACTAACATGATCATGCTAAAACCTGAGACTCCAAAATCATTAAAGAAGGCCGCTGCCCAGTTATAGTCCCTCCTAAATGGCGTGGAGATTTGAACTTGAATCCCATAAGTTACAAATCATTCACAACATAAATATCATTGGGAACATAAAAGCTGATTACAAATCTCAGCAATCTATCATTTTTTTTCAAATTCTCAACCATCCAGTTTGCGTGCATAAGATAACTAGTTGTAATATCTGATAAAAAAGCTAAAGAAATTACTTGTGGTTTTTCTTGATATCTTTCATGTTTGAAATAAACGTGTGTTCCACGAGCTCTTGTCTCTCCACACATTGTAAAGTAACTTCAGAAACCACTCCAAGTCCTCCAAGACCAACACGAGCAAGATAAAATAGTTCCGGATCTTTCTCTTTTGAAATCTCTATTGTTCCTTTGGCAGGGGTAACCAATTTCATGCTAATCACCTGCTCATCAATCGGTGGCAACCTGGCCCCAGTACCATGTGCACCAACCTATTAAACAAGCAAGCCAAACCCACAAATCAGTGAAGTCAATAAGATTTTACCATGTGCACCAATTCAATCTTACACTAACTTTTCTACAATCTAATTAGTGTACTTTCATTCATTGGACATCACCAAGACTCCCATTCGGCACATCAAGAACACACATACTACTCAAAAGTTTTCAAATTTTAAAAGAAACCCTTCAAAGTTTCCAAATTTTAACTAAAATTTGACAGAAATCCATCAGCTTATCAGAAAAATTCAGTAACACCTATAATATCCTAACCTCACGGGAATCCATGCCATCTGTAGAAAATGGTCGCATAGACCAAACCAATCGATTCAGTGGAACCAAGTGTAACAATTATTTATTACTTTTATTTTAAATGAACAAAAAAGAAAAAAACCTGAACAATGCCACCAATCTGCTGTTCTCTAATGGAAGCAAAATTCTGCAAAGTAAGACCATATTCTTTAATCCCATCAACCAATTCTTGAACCCTTATACCAGCTTCAACTCTAACTCTCCTTTTCTCCTTATCCACCTCCAAAACCTTATCCATAAGAGCCAAATTCACCATCCCAGACCGAGCCAACCCGATCCCATTTGGAGACAACCCGGACCCAACAGGTCGGATCCGAGCCTTCTTTTCATTATTCTCTTTCACCAACTTCTCTAACTGTTCAATATTTTCTGGTTGGTAAAAGTTCCTGGTTTGGACCTCATGGGTTCCACTCCAGTTAGAAACTGTGTGAAGGTCTTCAGGTAATGGAGCATACCTGAAAAGCTGAGCCTTTTTGTGTTTTGCGTTGTCAGGAAACGGGAAGGAGTAGTAAGTGGCAGCACCACAGAAAATAACAAGGGCTGTGTAGCCTATGTATTTGCGGACTTCAGAGTTTGTTGATGGAGTTGGAGTAGGGGATGTGCAGAATTTGCGAGCTGGGTTTAGTGGGGAAAAGGGGTTTTGTATGGGTTTTGGGGGTGGTGGGGTTGTGGGGGAGAGGGGTTTTGGGCGGTGGTGGTGGAGGTGGAGAAGGGAGCGTCTAAGAGAGAGGGCTCTTGACATTTTGGGTTAGGGAGAGGGAGAGAGTGAGAGTGGGGGAAGGAGGGAGGGGTTTTGTTGGGTTTTTGGTTTTTGATCACTCTCTTTGGAGGAAGTTTCATTTTTTAGAAGTGTGGGATCTGAGAAATATGTTTTATTATTATTATTATTATTATTATTTGGACAGAGGTATTCTTAGAAGGGATTTTCATTTTTAATCCGAATTTAATAAATTTTCAAAATTAACTCCAATGTGTGAAATCTTTTTAACAGTTGTCTTGATAAGATTTATGATCTTGAATATTGTCAACTCAAATCACAATCAAATTTATGTTTAATGACCCAATTTTTTTTTAAAAAAAAAATTGACATGAATATACTCCCACAATAAATGATCATGAAGTTATATATTATTTATAAATGAATCATATTTTTCATTTTCATTTTAATAGAATTTGTGTTTTTTAGCTTTATTTTAATTATTTATTATGATTTCATGAATTCAGTTAAATCCAATTTAAACTTGGCCAAGTTAAAACAATTTTTTTAAAATAAATAAATTAATATGACTTTATTTTAAAGAAAAATAATAGATTTATGATTTAATCCAAACTTTTTTTCAATCGAATCTACAACTATACATTAAACTCAAAAGAAAAAAAATTGGCCTTAACACAAATTAAAAAAAAAACCCTTAATTCTCCTTAAGAAATTATAATACGTTGTCTCAGTGTGGATTATAACCCAACTCCAAAGTGTTTTCTTTTTTTTTTTTATCCTTCAGTATTTTACATTTTGATTTTTTTTTTTTTAATTTGACCTTTTGAAATTGTAAGAACGTCGTGGGTTTGCGCTTTTCAGGTTGTTCTGTATATATGTTTACGAATGGGGACCTCGAGATGTTGAGGAAACATTTCATTGCACGGTTGAGATCAAGATCAGAGAAATCCTCATCATGAACAAAATACTGAGAGCAATCATGCCAGAAATACTGAGAGCAATCATGCCAGTTTTCAGGTTCTGGGATATCTTGGTTTTGTCCTCTTTCTTTGTTTGCTAGAAGGGTGTTGCATCTATGCTTAAATCTGACGCTTATACAAGTGCTGAGAAATTAATCGTCGCTTGACGAGGTTGCCATGTCTAATGATGATCTGCTGTCTTGAAGGGTAAAGAACTGCAAGAGATCAAGATCAGAGAAATCCTTATCAGAAACGAAATACTGAGACCAATGATCATGCCAGTTTTCAGGTTCTGGGATTTCTTGGTTTTGTCCTCTTTCTTTGTTTGCTAGAAAGGGTGTTGCATCTATGCCTAAATCTGACGCTTATACAAGGACTGAGAAATCGTCGATTGACGAGGGTGCCATGTCTAATGATGATCTACTGTCTTGCTGGTTTTAGGTTTTGAGTTCTAACTTCTGCTCGTTATTTACTGAAAGGCTAAGCCAGCAATTTCCTGAAACTGTATTTAGACCCTCCAAACCTATAAAAAGTGTCAATTAAACCATTTAGTAATTATGGAAATAATAAATACATGCTGTTGGGAAGTTGGAAGTAAGGATTGCTGTAGAACACTTGGTGAACGTGATAGATATAAAATAAGAATGAAAAAAAAAATTATAGAGGAGAAAATACAAAAATCTTATGGGGTTTAAATTAATGCCTACATTCATGAGCAAAGATCTTTCAAAGAGTTCCTTTTTTTTTCAAATAAAAAAAATGAATTACAAAAATAAAGATAATATTTCTCAAAGCTTTGGAAACCAAATCCACCCAAATAACCTAATAGAGCAAATTTCGCAAAATTATGATGAAATCTTTATACTTTTTATACTATTTCTTACATGCTTATATTTGTTATCAGAATGATTTTTAATGATAATCAAAGTATACAATAAAATTAATATCCATGCTATTGTTTATTTTCGTTATTTATAGCAAGATTCGAGTCAAAACTCAAAATACATCACTAATTAAACTTACTACTACCATTTCAATAAAATTGTACAGACTTGGAGTGTATAGAATGGCATACCATCAAAACCAATTTAAAACAAATGATTGGAGTTAAAATTATTCTTTGAAAAAAAAAAAAGAAAAAAAAATCAGAGTTAAAAGTTGTTATTGGTTGCAATATAAACAACAAGTGACAACCATAAGGGTATGTTTGGAAGTTTTTTTTAAAAATATTTTTGTTTAAAAATACACATCAAAACAATTCAAATTTTTTTAGAATTTTTGACACCAACAATTCAAGAATAAAAAAATTAATTTGAAAAAGAATTCAAAATTGCACTCTCAACATACCTAAAATCAGCAATGAATGGTTGAGGACTTAATTAAAAGCTAATAATAGTTTGATGGCCATAGCGTAGTTTTGCATCCACAGAGGATGCATATTTCCTATTTAGGATTCCAATTTTAGCGTTTCATGTTCTGACACGTTGTGTGGTCATTGTCTGAATGGCGGGCCATTCCATTCCATGGCAACTGTGGCTTCCTTTAGATAAGCCATAGTATCCATGGCATATTTTGTTCTATTTTCTCCAAATTTATTCACTTCAGAAAAGAAATGTACTTCAAAAGTTTTAGCCACACTCCTTTGGGCTCCTAACGATGCCCTTTCTTGGTAAGTCATGATTTTTGCACGTTTTCTTGTTGATATCTTGATAATCCCTGATATTTAAAGGATATATGATTTGTTTTTCTTTATATATTGCTCTAGCTTTTGTTACAAGTTGGTGATAATTTGAGTGCATGTAACAGCCCAGTTACGTTTAATTTTTATGATAGTGTATTGGTTTTGCCAGGGATTGGCATCTCAGTTGAGAACTGAGAGATTCTTGAATTCCACCTTGGGTTTTTAGAGATTTGTTGAGATCTAGTTGGGATTTTGGAGGGATATTTGATAAGCATAAAGGAGGAACTATGGATACTCTGTTGAAAACACATAACAAACTTGAATTTTTGCCTCAATCTCATGGGTTTTCAGAGAAATTAAGTAATTTGAGCTCCATAAAGATTCAAAGCCAACAACTTAGGTTTGGTCACAAGAAGTTTCGTTCAAAAAGGGGGAGAAATGGTTGTGTTAAGGCTAGTAGTAATGCACTTTTGGAGCTTGTACCAGAAACCAAGAAGGAAAATCTTGAGTTTGATCTTCCTATGTATGACCTCTCGAAGGGTCTTGTAGTTGACCTTGCAGTTGTGGGGGGTGGTCCTGCTGGGCTTGCAGTTGCGCAGCAAGTTTCGGAGGCAGGGCTCTCAGTTTGTTCTATTGATCCATCTCCCAAATTGATTTGGCCTAATAATTATGGTGTTTGGGTGGATGAGTTTGAAGCCATGGATCTGCTTGATTGCCTTGATACAACTTGGTCTGGTGCTGTTGTATATGTTGATGACAAGACAAAGAAAGATCTTGATAGGCCTTATGGGAGGGTTAATAGGAGGCAGCTCAAGTCCAAAATGTTACAGAAATGCATATCTAATGGTGTAAAGTTTCACCAAACTAAAGTCATCAAGGTTATTCACGAGGAGTCCAAATCTCTATTGATTTGCAATGATGGTGTCACAATCCAAGCTTCTGTGGTTCTTGATGCAACTGGCTTTTCTAGATGCCTTGTTCAATATGATAAGCCATATGATCCAGGTTACCAAGTGGCTTATGGAATTTTGGCAGAGGTAGAAGAGCACCCATTTGATGTTGATAAGATGGTTTTTATGGATTGGAGAGATTCACATCTGAACAACAATCTAGAACTAAAAGAGAGTAATAGCAAGATCCCTACTTTTCTCTATGCAATGCCCTTTTCGTCGAACAGGATATTTCTTGAAGAAACTTCCCTCGTAGCTAGGCCTGGAGTACCCATGAAAGATATCCAGGAAAGGATGGTGGCCAGGTTAAGGCACTTAGGTATAAAAGTGAAAAGCATTGAGGAAGACGAGCGTTGTGTCATTCCAATGGGGGGCCCCCTCCCCGTGCTCCCTCAAAGAGTTGTTGGAATTGGTGGTACAGCTGGTATGGTGCACCCTTCGACTGGTTATATGGTAGCAAGAACTCTAGCGGCTGCTCCAATTGTTGCTAACTCTATCGTTCAGTATCTTGGTTCTGATAGAAGCTTTTCTGGAAGTGAATTATCAGCTAAAGTTTGGAAAGATTTATGGCCAATAGAGAGGAGGAGACAGAGAGAGTTCTTCTGTTTTGGTATGGATGTTTTGCTTAAGCTTGATTTACCTGCCACAAGAAGATTTTTTGATGCATTTTTTAATCTGGAACCTCGTTATTGGCATGGATTCTTGTCATCTCGACTGTTTCTACCTGAGCTTGTACTCTTTGGGCTCTCACTGTTCTCCCATGCTTCTAATCCTTCTAGGTTAGAGATTATGGCGAAGGGAACCCTTCCTTTGGTTAACATGATCAACAATTTAATACAGGACAGAAAATAGGTTACTCAGATTCCATCTGTCTTCTAATTCTGTTGCATCTACATATTGAAGTTTCTGTGCTGCTGCCTTTAATTGTGAATAGAGCGCTATATGAATCATCTGTTATTTTCTTGTATCTTAATTACATATCCAATCCATGGTTCACATACACTCATTTCTTGTCGGTATGGAGTGCAGCAGATTCAGTGATGTGCTCTTGTTTGTCCCAAAGCACATGTTTAAATCATATTGTTGATTGATGCCCTCCCATGTATAGAAATAATTCAGATCTTTACTTGATAACCATCCATTCACTTAGAACTCGCTTGAATTTCGGTTAATAATGCCTGAAACACAGGTCATTTCTTCAAGACAATTCTGCTAATGCATGGAAGGGATGCATCAATGCAATTTTAAACTATGAAAAGCGGGGATAATATGTTAAATGAACTCAAGCGATTATCTCTATTAATAAGTTATGATGCAGGGAATCCATGCCTCCTTGAGCTTGAACCATCTCTTTACTGGGAGGTAGTGTTGCTATCTAAAACTTGCCTGTTACATCTTTACTGTGGAAAGGATGATTGTGAAGTAGAAATTATGACTGTTCTTTGTTCAGTTCACCACGTTATTGTTAGGCATATTTTGGATGTAAAATAAATTTGGTTGCAATAGAGATGATGATTTGGAGATTATGGAAGTTTAATGGATTGAAATTATAAACCCAGTTACATATAATTGCATAAAATTGTTATTGATAAATAACAGGAAAGAACATCATCACTTTGAGAAATCGATCGTCTTCAGATATACACGATTGGTTCACAGAGCTAGACAGGTACCACGAATGAAACACCCACTGACTACAAACATTTGCTAATACAACGATGAAAATGTAATCAAATGCTTGCTGGGCCCCAGTAAGGACCTATGCCAAAATTATGGCTTCTCTGTAGGGTTACAAGACTTCACAGCATAGGAAGTCTGAATGGAACCCAAGAAAAATCCCAGCGTTGCACCAACTACAGCAAGGAAAGTTGATGGGTGTTTGCAAGAGTTCTCTAGGCCCTGAATCACTCAGGACATAGTTTCACTACTGACAGACCTCGGATTGCCTATTCGTTTATCTCTTGACACCCCGTACAAGTCCGGGTTCAGGTGTGTCTATGCTTGTTAACGAGGTGCGCTGCTCGTTAACAAACGCATTCCGCCTATCGTGTTCAAGAGTTGAGCCACTTCTTCATCGCTGCCAAAGAAGTTGATGTTCCTGCAAACCCTTTTCTTTTACAACATGGTCTCTATGTTAGTTGGATGTTCAGAACATTTTGTCAGTGCTTCAACCTAATGTTTGAAACAAAGTTCCAAAGTATACCTTTTCAAACTTCCATTTCTTATATTTTGATCCTTAAATTCTAAATTTCTTTTGAACTTTGATCCCAATTTCTTTTAAAATTATAATTTAACTTTTGATTTCATTTTTTCTTGTACCTTGAATTCAACATAAGCAACAACATCATGAGAATGAGCGTTGAAAAGAAAGTCTTGATTTTATTAAGATAGATCATAAATGGAATACAAGCCAAATTTATCAAGTGAAAAACATTCTAATATAATCTCATAACCAAATGAGACAATAGCTCAATTCAAGTTTGATGGAAAATTAAGTAATTCACACTCTTAACTGCAGGAAATCTAACAAGAACACACAAATTATTCCGGAAACTGATACCTTTAGCACATGGAAACTCAGGGTTTGCACTTGGAGCTATCACCGATCCTTGAGAGGGAATAGTGCTATATAGGTCTGAATGGCAGTTAGTATGATGGTAAAAGTTGCAGCAACAAATGCAATAAAGGTCCATGGACTATTAAAATAAACTCGCAGCCACATGGCTACCCATTTCCTTATGACTTTCCTATGCTCCTTTTCAATGCTGGATTTAACCTGAATGTAAGCATAAGGATCGGGTATCAAGTGGCTGGCTATCTGGTTGAAGAGTTCTGCAGCTTGTTCATCACTTCCTAGAGTGTTGAGGAGTATGCCCTTCGATCGCAGCACCTGCACGTCTCTAGGGGTATCAATCAATGAATCCATGAAGCATACGTAAGAAGTGACCCGAGATTTATTAAGGCATGCTTCATAGGCCACCAAGTTTAAAAGCAAGGACTTGGTAGAGCTATCTATTCTTAATGGAGGAATATAGAGACTTCGAGTGATCAGCCATCTCCGTTTGAACTGGACATCGGTGAAAAGATCAGTCTTGCTTGGCTTGAAATGGATGCCAATGTTCCTAAGCTCCTCAGCAGGATAATAACGGTACCAGTTCATTTGAGAATTGTTCTTGCTCGAACTCTTCTCAGCGTTTTCTGATACAATCGTTCCAGAGCAAAACTGCTTATGTAAAAGTTCAAGAAGATGGGCTGCATCTGCAGGCCGATCACGTGCTGCGATACCTTGGGGATTCCGTATCGTTAATGATTTTTGCAATCCACGAAAAATTTTTGTTATCTTTTCCTTAAGCTCTGTTCCAGCGGGAGATGCACGAACTTGATCGCAGAAATCTGTAAGAATTTTCATCCAAGCTTTGCGATCCAGCTTTCTGAAACTCATCAATTTGGTGAGAACTTCAAAAGGGAGTTGGTTCTCGAGTAAGAACAAGTCCTTTGTTACCAAAGCAGCATCGTGTCTACTCATCTCCAGATTTTCAGGCTGCTGATAGAGGCAGAAGAGGAATTGGACAACGAAGCAACCATCAAGAAACATCATCCTGGCAAATTGCTGGTTGTCGAGATTTTTTGTTGAGTCTTCTATATAGCAATCTTTTACATTCTTTGCCACTGCTTCCACCGCGTTGTATATTTCTTGAATGGGTATTTTGGTATCTTCGGCGAACTGGCGGGCGTATGTATCCTTGAGCTTCTCCATTTCCATTAATTTTTCCTCCCCATGGTGATAGGGGCCAATGGAGACCACTGATGGATCGTAACAATCCTTGTTTGATTGAATTTTACGAAACATTGATGGAACCCTTGGAATAGTTGAAATCTTTGGCTCTTTCCTCTCAGGACTCATTATCGATACTAGCCAATCATCACATCTAGGGGAAGCAGAATGGATCTCATTGTTAACAATTTCGGACATTGCCAACAGTACTTTTCTACTTCCTTAATTAACGCACATGAACAATAGGATACGATTATATAATATTACAACAAAGACTCTAGAAAAGCTATATATAGCTTGATATTGAAGTAGCTGCAATTTTGGAACAAGTATTTTAGCTTTACTTGGAGGTGGAGCAAATTTTGTCGTCTGAAGCTGATCAATGGTCGTTTTGAAAGATAAACGCATATATTGTCGACCTCTAACATACAAAAACATAATTACAAAGCTGCCGTTGGTTTTACCTTTGGCAAACGTCTCTCCTCTTCTCTGCCGACTTCCTTCTATCAACTCTAACTCGCATGAAAAACTCACTTACAGTCATTTGAAGAATTTAATGGCTCATTTCTTTTTGCCATATAATAAGTTTCACGAATAAGAAATTATATATTATTCTTTAAGTAATTATCAATACTTTCTTCATTAAAAATGTTTTTTTTTTTCACTTTCAATCTTCCTTGAATGTATCTTACTAGTCATGACATAGGCATTTATAGTTACTTTCCGAATTCTATAAAAAATTCTCACCAGTAAAGCCTACATAGCAGTATAGCACGGAAGCCACATACGGTGTTGGGAAATAATCAAGCCACCCAATTATACCCATAAATATCTTAAGAGCTTCAGCAGTGACTTTTTTTTATTAATTCTTTTTCCAACACACTTTTATGAATAAACGTTTTTTAAACTTAAAATTTGCATATGAGAACCACCTTATGCTATTCTTTTTAATTCACTTATATATTTATTTAGAAGAATGGAGGAGATATAAAATACAAACTCATGACCATGTCAAAGAAATATTTTAATTCTAGAATTTAAATAATTAATTGAGGATTCAATAATTATTTTATATAAATTTTATATCATGTTTGTCCCTTAATAACTACATTGACTATGTGCACTGTTGCTTTAGGTTCCGGTTAAGAACTTTTTAGACAAAAATTTCGTTGGACCATTAATTTCTGATTTCTTCCTTGCTCATTTGCAGTTATGTAAAAATATAAACAAAAATGCCAATGTTTCGTTACTCATTTGTTGCCACGGAAAAATTAAAAAGCAAAAAATCAATTCCAAGGGTGTGTTTGGAGTATTAAAATTGCATGTAAAATGATTTTTTTGATATAATATATATTATATTTTTAATAACGAAGCAAATAATAGTTTAAATTTAATAATTTAAATTTTTAAATTGAAATATTTTTTTTAATGATGTGTACATAATGATTATCTTATTTACTTAATTATTTTACTAATTAATGCTATTTGCATTGAATAGGGAATCAAAGAAACTTGTTTGCATTTTGTTTTTCTTATATTTTATAAAAGAGCACGCACGTCTACGTGGGCTTTCTCTTTATTGCACTCTTTAATTATATAACAAGGCATGCTTGCCTATTTTTATCTCTCACATGCATCTCTCTCGTTCTAGCATATGGAAAACTAAAATCAGGATAAGCTAGCTCTTGTTACTTAATTTTTCCTCACACTTTATCTAGACAATTGCTAAATTCTTATCCTACACCCTTTCTATATATTAGGTGAAGTTTTAGAAATAATACCATGTGAAATGCGTGTAGGGGAGATAAAGATTGGATTGTTCCATGCTCAAAGTGCAAGAAAATTAAAGAGCATATATAATATATATTTAGAACAAACTTTTGTTTCTCCAGTCTTTAGTGTGAGAGAAGAATAGAAGTCGATCGAGCCCTACCAGGCAGGCTGCAACATATGTTTTATCGATCTGATGAACAGGTCGTGATCTATAATATTTGATCACTTTGTCAAAATACTGCATGCAGCTTGCAAAATTGAAACTTAACTTCTTATAATATTATCTCATTTACGTACGATGGCTGATCACCATTTTCCAATGCACAAATAATTATAGAATAATAATTATTAAGAAATCCCAACGCAGTTCAAAAAGTAGGTTATTTTTTTAAACCCCCCCCCCCCCCACCCAAAACACACACACACACACACACACACACACACACACACACAAATGTCTTTTTACATAAGAGAAAAAAAGTAATAATTTAACAGTTTTACCGACGCAATTTTTCCGTCGGCTAAGACACATATTCCGTCGGTAATTAATTTACCGACGACATCATCGACGAAAATTCTCCGTCGGTGAATCCTTCATCGGTAATTTTTTATCCGTCAGTAAATCTGTCGGAAATAAAAAAATAAAATTACCCGATTCATTTCATCGGTATATCCCTTGGTAATAATATTTTTTTTATTACCAACGGATTTATCGATGGAAATTCCATCGGTAATTCCGTCGGTAATTATTTAAAAAAAAAATAATTCATTTTATAAAATTATAAAATAATTAAATTAACATAAATCAACACTGTATAATATATACTCAAAATGCTTGAAAAAAAAAATAAGAAAATCAACTCAAACAAATTTGCAACAAATAAATAAAATGAAAAAATAAATTCAACTAAAAAAATTCATATGAAAAAAATGAAGTTGCAATTGCTAAAAATTTAAAAATCCTATAAATAAATCAACTAAAAATTAATCTCATATGAAAAAACAAATCTCACAACAACATTTATACAATTATTAAGAACAAAAACAATTAAAAATAAAATAAAAAACAAATATAAAGGGTTAAAAAATCATGAAAAAAGAAGAAAAATCTTACTTTAATGTAGTTGCAAGTGAAGCTAAGGAGAGAAATTTTTTTTCGTAAAGCATATTAATTAAAAAAAACTAAGAGGATAAAAGAAGAAAGAAGAAGAAGACATACCCGAGCATGGAGAAAAAGAGAAGGAGATGAGGAGAGAAAAGAAGATAAAGAAATAGATATTGATGTTTTTTACATATAGTGAAGAAGAAGAAGTAGAAGTAGAAGTAGAAGAATAAGAAGAAGAAGTAGAAGAAGAAGAAGAAGAAGAAATAAGCCTGTCTCTTGTGAAATAAGGGATTCGAGCTTTTTATTGGGACGCGTTAGCGATGGATTTAGCGACGGATAATTGAATATTAATATTTTTTAATATTCCGTCGGTAATATTTAATTTAAATTTTTAATTTCGTAAAAAGTTTTCAGAAACCGCCAACAATTACCGATGATTTTTCAGTCCGTCGGTGATTTTGTCTGTAATATTTAAATGAAAATTTTAAATCAATTGAATTTTTTCAGAAAACTGCCAAATAACACCGATGACTTTTCAATCCGTCGGTGATTTTGTCGGTAAAGAACAACAATTAACAGTACAATTGAAAAGTGAACAGTTCTGGAGCTCTCTAGAAAATACCGACGGATTTTGTCCGTCGGAGATTCCCTTTGTAATTGACATGATGAACAGTGTAAACAAGTTTACCGACGGATTTACCGACGGATTTTACCGATGGAATTTATTCCGTCGGTAAATCCTGACACGTCATCATTTTTTTTTGCTTTGTTTTAATTTTTTTGTCCCTCCGTAATTTCCTCGGTATATACCGAGGGAATATGTCCGTCGGTAAAATCCCTCGGAAATTTACCGACGGAAATATTTCCTCGGTATTTCCGTTTGTATTTATCGGTTTTCTGGTAGTGCATAACACAAAATATTAAGTAGCGCATTTGGAAAAGAGGTTGAAACCGCATTCTTTTAAAATTTAAAATTTTTTTTGTTTTTGCTAAATTTTTTTATATATTTTTAGATCGTTTTAATGTGCTGATTTCAAAAATAATTTTAAAAAAATAAAAACAATATTATTTTGATGCAATTATAAGTGAAAAACATTTTGAACCGTAACCGCTACCACAATTCCAAACAGACTTGAAAGATATTGAAAACATTTCAAATCCAAATAAGAATACCATCTAACCCTCTGAATAAATCCATTAATGTGTACTTACATTTTGGATTTTATGGTTGAAGTTCAAAATGTAGATAAGTGTTAAGAATGTATATATGTTTCCAAATTTGCAGACAGCAATTATACTAATAGCGTGTGAAATGCCTTTAGGAGAGATAAAGATTTGGTTTGTTCCATGCTCAAAGTGCAAGAAAATTAATATAAGAACATGTATATAGAACAAACTTTCGTTTCTCCAGTCTTTAGTGTGAGAAAAGCACAGATATCGAGCCCTACCAGGCTGCAACAGATGTTTTCAATCGTTTTCTTTTTGTGCTAAATAAGCTTGGACAGAATTATTTTTTTTTTAAAAAAAAGCCTGGAAAGAAATTCCTTTGTCGAGAGACTAGGATTGGATTTTTAAAGATACGTTCGACCTTTTAATTTCCTGTTCACATCTCTCTTCTGTTAAAGGGTTTAAAATCTGGCCGCTTAGAAGATTGGCTTCGCTACATATTATAGATCATTAGAAAATATATAATATAAAATCATAAATAAATATTCTTTGTGTTCTCAATGAATGTCAGTACTCAATAAGGTCCCAGCTAGCATAACAACCATTAAGAAATCAAGAGTTATTCTTAATTCATACTTCAGCATTTGATGAAATCACAATTTCTAGTTTTTCACCCTCCATTGTTAGTAAATAATACTCGCAGAGAAGGGTGTATTCTTTTATACTGTTTCGCTGTTCCGCTATAGCAGAAGCATACCGATATATATTATTTAGGACAATCATTTAATTTGTTTTTTTGATAACCATCAATTTTATTAAAAACATGGTTATTTAGACAGTAACCATAAATTTTTTTTTAAAAAAAACGAAGTCAAAACATTAATAAATCTTATATTAATTTTACTGCAAGTGTTCTATTAACTTGGAAGTTGGGCTTACTTTGTCCTCCAAAGCAAGGTGATCATGTTTTTAACAAGTGAACAAAGTTAAAACTATCATAACCAATATAAAGTTAGCATTTTGGACGGACGGACGTTATATTATTATTGTTTTCCTGCCATAATGGAATTATGGATTCTAAGCCTAAGAAAAGTTTTTGCAACTATTTAATTACGAAAGAGAAGAAATTTATCGAGCGTTTCTATTATTCAATGAAGTTGCATTATGTAGAAACTAGTATATGCTAGTTTCAGGTAAAACACACATGTTATATATATCCTCCAAGTTCTTGAATCTTAATTAATTTGTCCTTCTACTGAAATTTGATCCAGTTTTTTTTGGATGAACTAAAATTTGATTTAGGGAAATGACTTGCTTGGTCCCTCAATTTTCTTTTTATAGAAAATCCAGGAAAGCCAAGGAGAACTGGCAAAACAAGATCTTTTCATCCTAATTGACTAAAACTTAATTGAAGATCAAACAGACTTAATATTAGCGTTCGGATTGTTCTTAAGACAGAAATATGAAATCATCATTTGAGTTTTGCAGACTAGCATGTGAAATGCGTGGGAGGGACAAAGATTGGCAGGAATACTTCATTATATGTCTTTAATCTTTAGATAAAGTGAGCAACAGAGAGCAAGCTAGCTATATTTCTTCCCATAAAAGTGTGTCTTCTCTTTTTTGTACCAAGTAAGTTACTCAAATTTTGCTTCTTTTGGAATCAACATACTAAAGTAAATGCTTATTCTATTATCTAAATAACTGTTTTTTTAATAAATCAATTGATTATTATTAAAAAAAAGAGAGAGTAAAAGCTTATTGGTTTTTGTTTTTGTAATTTGTTATCTAGAATAAAATCCCAGTTTTTGACCAACATGCAATCTGTTCCCAATTCTTCAAGAGAATGTTTTGGCATAACCTATAACACATTGTAAGAAACTTATTACTTTTTTGATATATTGTAATGTATGATGTTTTTCAAAAAAGTTTTTCACTTTTATATATATATATATATATATATATTAAAATTATTTAAAAACACTAAAAATTATATCAATTTAATATATATTTTTTACCCACACCCTACTTGGTTTCTTATATTACATAGAAGGTTTAGGGTTCCATCCACGATTTGAACATGGGGAGTCGAATTGTTTAGCCCCAAAAATTTGAGAGCACAATAGTTAATGGACTCTGCTTATGGTGGTAACCGACTCCTTATTTGGATTGTGGCGTTAACTAAGTCAGAACATCCCTGTTTATGTCCAGTTAACTAATAGCCACTAACCCTCTTATTGCTAACTATCCCAAGAAAATAAAATAAAATTACATTCTATAAAATGAATAATGATGATCGATTAAACAAGAAACTAATTTTCCTAATTCCTACAAGGAAAGGAAAGTGCTTAACATAATGGTAGCACTTCTTAGAGAATAGTATTCGAAGAATTCATCGACATGATGATTGATGCATAAGAGACTGAATACGGATTTGATAGCTATGGACTATATTGACAGGATAGATCAACGCTAGTAAGAAACAGCAGATCGTGTCCCATTTGGATATATTTTGCCCACAAGTCGTAGGAAAAGAGCTAGGCAAATCTGCTACATAGGACTTAACATGGCACTTGTTATAATGCCAGAAATAAATGAATTAAAGTGAAACTTTTTCTTGCTTGCAGTGGATGTTTAAGTAAATCTAATATATTTAATAATTTGGAGACTGATGTTTAATAACTAACAATAATTATATGTAAGTACTTAACCAAACAAAAACGCAAACAGGTCAAACAACAATAAAGAGCATCGAAGACAGAAATGTATGAACTCTAAATAATTCATAGCACACTGAAACATTTTGCTTAAAACCTTATATACTCAATGATAGGATAATACATGAGAGGTGCAACACATAGCAACTGGCCAAATAATCCTCTCTGTTGATGAAAAAAAGAAAGAAAACACTCATTCACGAATATGGTATTTAGGGGTTAAGGGTAACATTTGTGGCCGGGATTTTGCAGATACCGAGATCTGGGCTTGCGGGAACTATTACTACGTAGGCCTTTATGGCACTTACTATGAGGCCATACATAAATGAATACTTTAAAACGAAGGAATAAATAGGACCCTTATAATGAAGGATCCATCGCTTGAACCCGTTTCTATAATGCGATTCGATGGCACTTTTAACCTCGACGTAAGCATAGGGATTGGGCACTAAATAATCTGATATCTGATTGAACAGTTCTGCTACCTGCTTGTCGTTTCCAAGAGTACTGAAGAGTATGCCTTTTGTTCGCAGCTCATTCACATCTTCGGGGTTATCAATCAATGAATCCATGAAGCATACGTAAGAAGTGACCCAATCATGGGTTGCACCTAGAAATGCTTCATAGGCTACCAGGTTTAAGAGCAGGGGCTTGGTTGAGTCATCTATGCTTAGTGGAGGAATGTAGAGTCTTCCGGCGAGTACTGTTGTCCTGAACTCGACATCGGTGAAAAGACTAGTCTTGCTTGGTTTGAAATGGATCCCAACATTCCTAAGTTCCTTGGCAGGAATGTACCGGCCAGACCAGGTCTTTCGAGAATCATCCCTGTACCAGCTTTTTCGTGTACTAGCATCGGGGACATCTTTGCTTCCAACAAATGTGAGATGAAAAAGTTCGAGAAGATGGGCTGCAGGCTTACGAGGGGCAGTCATCTCACTTTCCTGGCCTTTCGGATTTGTACTTGGCAATATTCTGCGAAAAAAATTTGAAATGGTTAGTAAATTTTTTTTTGTCTTTTCCCTGCATGACTCTCTTTGAGTGGGCTTTGAACGAATATGCTTGAAGAAAGCTTCAAACAATTCCATGTTCTCTCCTCCGAACCTCAACCTCGTTAATTCATTAAGAACCTCAAAAGGGAGTTGGTTCTCTAGTAAGAACAAATCCCTTGCAACCAAAACGACATCGTGACTAGACATTTTTAGTTTCTCAGGTTGCTTTAAGAGGCAGAAGAGGAATTGAAGAATGAAACAACCATCAAAAAACATCATCTGGGCAAATTCCTCGTTCTTGAGCTGGCTTGATTCATTCTCTATATAGTATTTTCTTACTCTGCTGGCCACTTGCTCAACCCTACGGTACATTTCTTGGTACTTTTCTTTGTACCGTTCTTGATTGACGTCATTTACACAATCCTTGACAAACTGGCGGGCGAATGAAACCTTGAGCTTCTGCATTTCCTTGAGTTCATCTTTCCCATGGTGATAGGGACCGATGGAGACAAGAGATGGATCATAGCATTCCTCGTTCTGTTTAATTTGACGAATTGTCGACGGAACCTTTGGAAACTTTGGCACCGTTTGTCGGTTGGAAACCTTGATCTCTTCACTTGTGGCAGCCATCATGCTGTCAAGCGATCCAGAGTGGATCTCTTCACTTGTGTCAGCCATCGTGCTGTCGTGCCACCCACAGTGGCTTTGCCCGGTGGAAGACATCGCTATGTCATGGCGTGAGATCACGATTTCCTGCAGATTTGCACTCATTATTGGTGCATGCAGACTATTAAAGGAGGAGATTTTAACTATTTTGTTTCAAGCACATCAATAAAAGGATACGAGTCCATTATATATAGGACTTCAAAATATTGAAGTAGCTTTTGGTTTGGAATATTTTAGCTTGCTTGGAAGTAGAGCTTAATATTGTTGGCTAAAGCTAAAGGAATAATTGGAATTATTTACTGGTGTCGTTGCTCTAACTTTTGCTCTACAGAGAATATATGAAGCAATTGGAGATCCCTTTGGACCATCACATCTATTCGTCCACTGCTTATTTTGAGTTCCACGTGTACTTTATCCATGGATAAAATGTGGCATATAGATCAGCGATATGTGCTCTTTCCTTTTTGTACTGGGCAACTATGACTGTCATATGTTTCAGTTTTAATAATGAAGTCATTACAGTTTATTTCCAAGTTTTCAAGAAATTGAATGTAACTGATCACTTGTCTTTTTTTAAAAAAGAAAATTCATAAATAAGGCATATATAGTCTACTCTCTTTCTTTTAATATAGTCCTTCATTTGTTTATAATATTTTTTAAAAAATATTTGCAACATGATGATCTACCGGTTTATTTGTTTTGGATTTTGTGTTTAATTTCTGTCTTATACTATCTAAATCATTTTTTACCATATGCAAGACATAATGGATGAAAAAAAAAAGTGTAGCTTAATTAGATCAGAATTACATTACTTAATTGGCCAAGGACCCGCCTATTGGGATTTAAATTGATGCGGAACATTTGATTTATTGCATCTTAATTGGTATTGATATACAATTGTTCAAAATTATACTGAACTATGGATCAAACTAAATTTTATTTCTGAACTTTTTTTATTTATTTGAGTACCACGAGCTAGTTTTTAGTAAAAAAGAGGCCCATCTGTACAGGTTTTCGTTCCTCTGTAACATATTTTTTGTTAAATCATGTATTTTCACTACAAGTGTTGTGTTTCTAGAAATTAAAAAATAAATTTGTTTTTTATATAATAAAAAAAAGTTTGAGATACTCAAATAAAAAATGAGCTAAGTTGAATTTGACTCAAGTTCATGATAATGTAATTTAGCCAAAGTTTATTCTTAAACAGTTCAAATCTTACAAATGACCTGAAGCAACAGTAATTATAGCCAATGCAATTATATATTGAGAGACAATCACAAAAATATTTAGGGGTATTGGTGACATTTGTATCTGGCAATCTGCAGACACCATGTATGGGTTGCGTTGGTAATACTGCTACATCGGCCATAATGGCACTAATTATAATGCCAAAAAGAAACGAGTACTTGAAAATTACACCATAAACAGGACCCTTAATTATAGCGAAGGATCCATCGTTTCAACTTGTTTCTGCAATGCGATTCAACTCCTCTTTCAACCTGAATATCAGTATAGAGATTAATTAGGCACTGAATAATTGGCATGTCAAGTGGAACCCTTGGAATAATTCTGGGCCCTTGCTGCTGGCTCATGGTCTCTGTCCGCTCAACGCTCATTATGGATCCCAACCAATTATTATTTTCTGGGACTGAAATGTGTGTTTCTCCCATTAATTAGAAGTAACAGATATTTACTGAACATAGGATATTGTGAACAGAAGAATTTATCTGCACTTCCAATGCATATCACGAACAGGTCACTACGGATCTATTAAATACCAAGTTAGGAACTAGAATATTCTTACCTTACTTAGAAGTTGAGCTTTGATGCTTTAACTGTTTTTGCTCTTGTCCAAAACGTGTTCCTCAACTGTAGACAGCTTCATAAATAAAATTTGCAGTGTAAAATCAAACTTAACGGTTAAGTTTCTTGACATCAAATTAAAGTGGTAGGTTGCATGATAGCACTGTGAATAAACCAGAAGAAAATTGTCATTAGATAGTGATTACTTTGTCAAAATACTACATACTGCTTGCAAAATCGAAATATATCTGCTTAATTTCTTACTTTGTTATCTCATTTATGATGGCTGGTTACCATTTTCCAGTGCACAAATTATTAAAAAAATCCCAAGTAATTGTACGCAGTCCAAAACCCAGATAAGTGTTAAAGAATATATGTTTCAAGATTTGCAGGTAGTAATATATACTAATAACATGAGAAATGCGTGTAGGGGAGATAAAGATTGGATTGTTCCATGCTCAAAGGGATCGTGAGCTTGGTATTTTTCATTTCTTTCATCTCTGCCTTTCCATGGCGAAAATGACCGATGGAGACCATCAAGAGATCGTAGCAATCCTTTTTCGCCTCAATCACACTAATCATCCGCGGAACCTTTTGAATGTCCGGTCCTGGATTTGGCTGTTTCTAGTCTCTTTCCCCTCATCCTTCCTTATGGATTTGAAGATCTCCTCATTGCTACGTGGGAAAATTGAACCAGCAATCTCATCAGTTGGAATTTCTAGTTATTTGGTCATTACAAGTACAGACTAGTATGCTAATTGTATGATTTGGTCTGTATTCCTGTTGCAAATCGACAAATCAATACGGATCTATTTATACAAGTACCATTCAAGTAGCTTGTAGCAAGAAACAAGGATCTTAGCTTACTTGAACAGTGAGCTTTGGTGCTTTAATTTAACTATTTTAATTTCCCTTGTGGATAAAATATGTGATCTTTAGACCTTCAGACAAGGCAATACTAAATTTGTGTTCTAAAATATTTAAAGTTTAAGGTTATGTCTTGGTATCAACGTTCTTGCATGAGTGAACATTGGATTAAGAAATTGTCATAGTTCAACACCGATGTGTTAGACAGGGATGAGCATGTGAAATGCATGGCAAAGTTAACGAAAGGTAAGTTCTATACCCAAAGTGCAAGCAAAGTTTAAATAGCATAGAATAATCTTTAATGTTCCGATCTACAGCCTTAGAATGGTGTGCCAGCCAGAATTTTCTTTCCTTTTTTTTTTGTTTTCCTTTTAAATTAATGAATAAGCTTGGGATGGTTCTACAAAATGATGTCGTTTTACATATATAAAAAATAATGTGGATAGAAATGTAGATGAAATGTCTTAAAATGAATGGAGGTCCTTAATTGAAAATCTGTGAAAGTTTGAAGGTAAAATTGATATCAAAATTGTTTGATGGTAAAATTGTGTTTGTCTATATAGTTGGAGGGCATTTTTGAAGTTTGTTCAAAATTTTAAATGTTTGACGATTGCTGGTAGTACTTGGTGGGTTTACTGAATAATCCGAGATGAATTCTACCCGTATCAGGAATGATAGACATTAAGGAGGAATACTGATTAAGAAAATATTGAAAAGAACCTAAAAGCTCAAATATTTTTGAATCGAAACTAAATTAAGGGTAAATTAGAAGAGAGATGGTGAATTCTCCAATTTCTTTGACAATGTTTTGTGAATTCAGATTGTATTTATTTAGAAAACAAAATAGAAATTACATGGCAGACGTTAAAAAAAAAAAAAAACACAAGCAGAAATAGCAGCAGCTACAGATAGCCAGGTAGAAAACTATGAAGATTTCTTCCAGGCCTCTCTCACATCTTTTATTCCTAGCCTCACTTTCCCAAGACAATTATAGTGCTGAAATTCGAAAGGTATAGAAGTACTACATATCAAGCACGCTGCAGTTAAGGGTATAGGGTACTGTTATTGCCTGGCAATCTGCAGACACCATATAGGGGTTCCGCTGGAAACACTTTCACGTACTTCAGGGCACTTACTATGAGCCCAAAAATAAAAGAATACTTAAAAATCACAGTATAAATCGGACCCTTGTAATGAAGGATCCATCGCTTGAAGGTGTTCCTACAATGTGATTCGATGTCCTTTTTAACTTTGTTGAAAGCAAGAGGATTGGGCACTAAATAATTGGCTACCTCATTGAAGAGCCTCGCGACTTCTTCTTCACTTCCGAGGGTAACGATGAGTACACCCTGTGAGCGCAACTCTCTCACATCTTCAGGCTGATCAATTAGTGAATCCATGAAGCATATGTAAGAAGTGACCCAAAGTTTGTCATTGTCACCGAGGCATGCTTCGTAGGCCACCAAGTTTAAGAGTAAGGGCTTGGTTGAGTCGTCTATTGTTAGTGCAGGAATTTGGAGTCTCCCAGCTAGCCATGTTGGTTTGAACTTGACATCAGTGAACTGGCTGGTTTTGCTAGGCTTGAAATGGATTCCCACCCTTCTAAGGTCCATCGCAGGATGATAACGATACAAGCTTGTCCGTGAACTATCAACAGTGTCGTTCTTATCAACAGAAGTTACAAAATGCATATGAAAGAGTTCAAGGAGATGGCTGGCACCATAGTACTCTCCCATTTCTGGGTCTTTTGCGGAATAGTTTGATATTGCTCTTCGCAGAATAGTTTTGCTGAAGAACTTTGATATCTTTTTCCTGCATGACACTCGTTGACGGGGCATTGCTCGTATGTGCTTAATGAAATCCTTGATCAATTTTATCCCTTCTTCATCTGATCCGAATCTCAACTTCATCAATGACCTGAGGACTACAAAAGGGAGTTGGTTCTCTAGTAAGAACATGTCTCGTGCAACTAAAGCTGCAAAGTGACTAGACATCTTCAGATTTTGATGGTCACGAAGTAGACAGTGCATGAATTGGATAACAAAGCAACCATCAAGAAACATCATCTTGGTGAATTCCGTCATGTTATTGAGTATAACTGATCCATCCTCATCATAGCATCTTCTCGCCACTACAGCCACATCCTCCACGGTTTTGTACAACTCTTCAATATTGTGTTTCCCACTCTGTTGCACAAATCTGCGCACCATATTGCATTTAGACTTCTCCATCTCCAGGAACCCATCAAGCTTCCCGTGGTAGTAAGGACCTATGGAGACCACCATGGGTTCGTAACATTTCTTGTTCGATTCAATCCCACTAAATATCTGTGGAACCCTTGGAATTCTAGGCCCTTGCTGCTGGCTCATGGTCTCTGTGCGCTCAACGCTCATTATGGATCCCAACCAATTATTATTTTCTGGGACTGAAATGTGTGTTTCTCCCATTAGAAGTACAGATATTTACTGAACAAAGGATATTGTGAACAAAAGAATTTATCTGTACTTCCAATGCATATCACGAACAGGTCACCACGGATCTATTAAATACCAAGTTAGGAACTAGAATCTTACCTTACTTGGAAGTTGAGCTTTGATGCTTTAACTCTTTTTTCTCTTGTCCAAAACGTGTTCCTCAACTGTAGACAGCTTCAGCAATAAAATTTGCAGTGTAAAATCAAACTTAACGGTTAAGTTTCTTGACATCAAATTAAAGTGGTAGGTTGCATGATAGCACTGTGAATAAACCAGAAGAAAATTGCATTAGATGTGATTAATTTGTCCAAATACTACATACTGCAGGTTGCAAAATCGAAATATATCTGCTTAATTTCTTACTTTGTTATCTCATTTATGATGGCTGGTTACCATTTTCCAGTGCACAAATTATTAAAAAAATCCCAAGTAATTGTACGCAGATAAGTGTTAAAGAATATATGTTCCAATATTTGCAGGTAGTAATATATACTAATAACATGAGAAATGCGTGTAGGGCCGGGAGATAAAGATTGGATTGTTCCATGCTCAAAGTACAGTTAAAGAACAAACTTTTGTTTCTCCAGTCTTTAGTGATGATAAAAGAATAGAAGTCGAGCCCCACCAGGCTGCAAGTACTTGTGTTTTCATTTGTTTTCTTTTTGTGCTTAATAAGCTTGGACAGAATTTCTTTTTTAGGTAAAGCTAATAATATATAAATTTACATAAATTACTTATAGATCTGTTACAGAGAACATCTTGACGATCATGATTATATGAAAAGAAGTAAAAATAAAAAAAATAAGTTCTTATCTAATTTTATGATTATTAAAAATTCTAACGGATATTTTAGAGATTTTTAGATAAAAAGCTAATTATATTAAAAAAATAAAATAAAAATCATTATAAAAAAACCCTACTTGAAATAAATTGTATTATTATTTAAGTCCAAATTACCGTGCTTTAGAAGTGGGGATTGAGCTTCAAGGCTAGCCCTTAGACCCAATCACTCTTTAAACTCATGTTTGGTTTAGCAAACAATTAGAAAGCCCAATAGGTACACCATCACAAATTCAAAACTTAGAAATAATTTATTTTAGTTAGGATGTTTTAGGTATTAAATTTTTTCTTTCATATAACCAGCTCTTTATTCAAGAATCCAATTAGTATTTTTAATCACTGTAAACTAGATGGTAATTTTTTTTTTATTTTACCATGATGTCGAGGACGACAACTAAATAGCACAACTCTTCTGTGCTACTTGCATTTTTGTACAAATATACCATATAAAGCTGGAAAAAAACAAAAATTAAGTTGTTCTTTTCACTAGTACGAAGTTTTCTGGAACCTTCGGAATCTTTGGCCCAGTATTCAAAATTCTCATACTCACTATCCTTTCTCTCCACTCATCACCCCATCACTCGCTCTTGACATAGATTTAAGCCCAAGCCATGTTATTATTTAAGCTTGTCTTCTTGAAGGAGTGAGAACAAAAACATGTAATTCACTGACTTCTACATCAATAACTCTTCAACAGAAGCAAAAATGGGTCAAAAATCAATTAACACCAGCATAAGCCAGACGCATATATTAATTAATTAATTAAATCTATCTAAACCTATTCATGTCAACAAAATTGTAATAAGAAATTGTGTCATCGTTTACTGAACCTTCAGCCACAAAGAAATAAAACAGAGGTTCGCCCAATAACAACGAAATTGATTTGCCTGAAGTTTACGAGATAAGAAGTAAAGGCCATAGAAAACAAAACCCATCTAAATCATAAACACAATGCCTTAAAGTGAACTCTGCGGTCAGAGTTCCTTGCCTTGCAAGCTGCAAAATAAACATAGACACAATAACATCAAATTAAGATCTCATTCAGTGATAAGCAAGCACAAAAAACATAAATGGAAGAATATTAGTAGACTTGCACTCGGTGAGATTACCAGGCTCTCTAAAGCACTTCTCACCTGAAAAACAAAAACAAATGGACATAGTGTGATTTAGTGATGTGGAGATTCAATGCAAGAAAAGGAAAGGGAAGCGGAGATATACCACGGTGGCCATTGTCACTCCCACACCAACACAGAACCACCACAACAGCAGTCGAATCGCAGCCTTGAACCAGCCTCCGAGCAGCCCTCCACACTTTCGTTTTCCCGCAAACAATGCTGTTTCAATCCCTTCCTTTTCCTGCTACTGTCACCTCCGCATCACTTAAAGAGGGCTACAATAATCACTTAAGTATTATTTATATTGCTAGAATAGTTACTAGTTGAGGATCACCAATGCTCTTATCATTCTTGCTTGCTATTATAACTAAGAATTTGGTTTGCTAGTATTTATACGTCTAAGAATAAAAAAATTTGAGTTTTTTTTAATGCTAGCTTCGTTGGGTCTTACACTATAGTTTTTGTTATTATATAACAATCAAATAACTCTTACCTATTAGAATACAAACTTATTTTGCTAAAAAATGCTACTGAAACTCAACCTCTAAATTATACCAATCTGTGTAATTTTTTTGCTATTTTATTCTCCTTATTTTCATACTCGATCTTTTACACTTTGTCCACTCGTTTTTTTCTTGGCGGTACCCATTGCAATGACATCGAAGTTATTAAACTCGGTTTAGGAATTGATCCGGTTAAGGGATCGGATCTCGGGTTTTATGGGTCAACCCGAGTCAACTCGGGTCAATCGAGAAAAATTTTAAAAAAATTAATTTTTTAATATTTTATATAAAAAAATTAAGAAAAAAATCCTTATAAATATACACTATATATATTGTAAATAATAAAGTTTAAAAAAATATTTTTTAAAAAAAATTATCTCATATTAAAAAGATATTATATTAAACTTTGAAGTTAGAGTATTTAAATAAAAAAAATTCTTATCTCACATTGAAAAAACATAGCTTTTTTCTTGTGAACATAGAATTTATATACTAATGGGTTTCCAATCCCACATTGAAAAAAGATAATTTTTTTTTTGGAAACATAGAGTATATATACTAATGGATTTCAAATCCCACATTGAAAAACATAGTGTATATATACTAATATGGTTCAAATTCCACATTGAAAAAAAAATAACTTTTTTCTTGGGAACATAGAGTATATATACTAATGAGTTTCAAATCCCACATTAAAAAGATACTATGTTATCATTTTAAGTTGAAGTATTTAAATCAAAAAATTTTTTATCCCATATTGAAAAAACATAATTTTTTTCTTGAGAACATAGAGTATATATACTAATAGATTTCAAATCTCATATTTGAAATTAAAAAAAAAAACCAGATCTTGGTCGGGTCTCGCCCGAGTTGACCCACCAGGTTGACCGAGTTTGATCGGGTCGTTGCACTGACCGGTCTATTGATAAACCCGGACCAGTCCAGCCCTCGAGTCGGTGTGGGTTTAATAACTATAAATGAAACCCCATTAATTCACTGCAGTCTAAAACAAAAATCAAATGTGACTCGATCATCAAGTGGTTAATGGAACTTCCATTTTATTATAACCTTTTTTCTTCTACTTACAATTACATGTGATGTTACTATTCTACAAAAATCTTATGAACTTATTGTTGATTATAACTAGACTTATTTGACAGTGTTTTAATTTTTTAAAAGCAAGCGGTCCTTTTTATTTAATTTTTTTAGTTCAATTGGCCAATAGAATTCACATGTCATTATCCTTTTGCAGTTACTGAACTTGTGGAAGGGAGCTCATCTAGGAGGATAGTAGAATTAATCTGCAGAATTAACAAGGTAGTAATAATCTGAGAACAACGGTACTGTTACTATAGAGAGGGTTTTGAAGTTCCACAACATGCAAATGACCCTCGTTCAATTTGAACAAGATAGAGAAAAACATCCCTTTTCCATCTCCTATCTCCTATAAACAGAGGTAGATTACAGGCATTGAGCAAAAAGAAATTAAGGTGCAAATTTGGTAAACAAATCCCCCCCCCCCCTTCTATTCTGCCATTGCCGCCTCTCTCCCCTCTCCCCTCTCCCCCATGTTTATAGCCACCACCACCTCATCCACACCCAACACCCTTGCAACCTCATCTTCTCACCAGTAACAGTAACAGCCACCACCACCAAATTTCTTATTCTTCCTCTCCAACACAAATTTTTTCTCCTCCAGCAACTAACGCCAGCTGCCAACTCCTCCACCAGTGTTGCCACTAGCCTCACGTCATCCTCCCCAGCACGACCAACCAGCCACTCCCTCTTGCATCAGGTAACCATCTTCTTCCTCTCATCTCCCCTTTATAGTCGTTGCATGCAAAATTCATTCTAAATGCAACGACAAATATAATTAACATGGTCATTGGGCTGGGAAGATTTGGATTTTATTTGGGAATTAAATTTGCTTAATTTCAAGGATTTGTAACTGATGCTCCAGTTTAATTGCTTAGTTTTTGGATAAATTTCGCTGGAATTATGTTGAAGAGGGGAAGATAAATACTCCAAAGTCAAAACTATGTCAATTTTAAAAAATTCAATTGAGTCATGAAATGTTGCTACCTTTTTCCTTACACCCTCTATTTTTTAGACTTTCAATTTTTATTCAATAATGATTAATTTAATTTTGAAATTTTTTTATTTAATCCAAAAATTGAATTAATTAAACCTTTTAATTTCATCACTTTTTATAATTTAGTCATTGGTCCTTCGTTTAAACCCTTTTTCTTAATTACTTTTGAATTGAGTCCCTAATTGCAACCCAAATGTTTCATGGATTTTCTTAAACTCCTCCAGCTAAATCATGTGTCTAATTTTTTTTCCACCAATAATTTTTTTGTTTTTTATCTTTTAATTTTTTTGTATTTATTATTTATTTTCTAACTTGACTTGATACAAAAAATTTAATAAAAGTAAAATATAACAGAAAGAACACAATTATATATATATAGACAGACACACACACACACATAGAACCTTTACATAGCGAACACATTCACAGTATGTGGCCTGACAGCTAGGCCATGTTTTGTGCCTCACGTGTCACTTGGTTTTGGTCCTCGTATTACGATCCACCATTTGCACTTTCGCCATCCAGTTAAAGTGAGCCACGTTTCCTTAAGGTTGTATGAGCGGGCTAAGTTATCCAAATTTATAAACAGACAAAAGGTAGAAAAACAAGTCATATAATCCTAATATATCAAAAAAAACTTGGTCCTACGAAAAAATAGTGATGGCTTCTTGCAACTGTTATGATTTATGATCAATCATACATGAAGAACGTGCAAGATCACCATTCCAATGAAAGATGCCAGAATATCATCTTACAACCAACATTGCAGCTTGTATAATCAATACTGCTCCTTGAGAAAAGGGAGTTTATTTTACAAAGAGATGAAATGAAGAACAAAATACACAACGCCAAATTAACAATTCAGACTGTCATAGGGAGAAAGATACACACAGAGGCACAGTTGATGTTTAGGATGTCAAGTGCTTGAATCACTTGATGGAGATTAACACTTAGCCACAGTTACCATTATTATTGAGAGGGAATATAGCGACATAGCTCTGAATGACAGTTAATACAATGGTAAAAGTTGCAGCAACAAGTGCAATAAAGCTCCAAGGACTGCTAAAATAGTCATGCAGCCACTCAGCTACCCATTTCTTGATCATGCTCTTGTGGTCCAGTTCAATTAGCCTTTTCACATCACTATAAGCGTAAGGGTTGGGTACCAGGTTTGAGACATCTGATTGAAGAGATCAGCGACCTCCTGCTCACGAACAAATATACTGAAAACACCCTCTGATTGCAGAACCTTCACGTCTTCGACATCTTGAATTAACGAATCCAGGAAGCATGCGTAAGAAGTGACCCAAAGTTCACCAGATGCATCACAGCATGTTTCATAGGCTATCAAGTTTAAGAGCACGGACTTGAATGACTCTTCTATGGTTACTGGCGGAAGTATTAGTCTGCTACCACGGACTGATGATTTGAACTCCACATCTGAGTAAGCATTAGTCCAGTTTGGCCTGAAGCGAATCCCCACTGTTCTAAGGTCCTTGGCAGAACGGTATGAGTACCAGTCACTGCTTCTTGTAGAACAATGGATGCAGGCTTCTTTGTTGATGTGATCGGTATGTAGAAGTCCAAGGAGATGGACAGGCTGGTGATCTTCTGTTTCTCTATTTCCCCACGTTTTTTTAGGTTGTTTCCAAATACATTTGCCAGCAAACTTCTTTATCATCTCCTTGATTGACTCTTTTCGAGGAGGACGTGCACGAATGTGCCATGAAATCATTGATCAATTTATTACTTCCTCCTCCTTCCCCTTTTCCGAACCTCAAATTCATCAATGACCAGATGACTTGGAAAGGGAGTTGGTTCTCTAGCAGTAACAAGTCCCTTTTAACCAGAACCACCTGATGACCAGGCATCTTTAGATCTACCGGCCTGCGCAAGAGGAAGACAATAAACTGGAGAATGAAGCAACCATCAAGAAACATTATCTGAGTGAATTTCTCATCATCAAACTCATCTGTCGAATCCTCAGAGTAGCATCTTCTAGCGTCAATTGCCACCTCTGCCACCTTGCAGTAAAAGTCTTCAATGCATATTCCACTATCATCAACGAACTTGCGCGTAAATGTAACCTTGAGCTTCTCCATATCCCTGAGTTCAGGCTTTCCGTGGTGATAAGGACCAATGGAGACCAGAGAGGGGTCATAACATTTCTGGTTTGATTGAACCTGTCGAAGCAAACGTGGGACCTTTGGAATCTGTGGCGCTTGCATTTGGTTGTTACCAGTCTTGATCTGCCCTTCAGTGACGATGAATGCTAGCCACTCAGGAGGTCCACCTGAGAAATGTGAGTTTGCCTCCTGTGGGATTGAAATTTCTAGTTCTTCAGCCATTATTAGTACAGACTACAGAATTCTCGACAAAAGAAGGGCCTTTTTACCGGTTCACTCAGCGTAACGTTGACATGTATCCATTTATAGTACTAAACAAATTTAGATGGAAAGAAGAATCTTACCTTGCTTGGCATGGGGGATTTTTATTACTGTACTTTAACTAAAGCATGAGATCTCGTTTTGAAGAAAGATCAGTGGGATGAAACTTGAGAAAGGGATATAAATGATTCTGTTAATATGACAAAATTCAAGAGCTAGAACTTCATGAGGTGAAAGTGATGTACTTGAGACAGATTTGTCTCATAATAGTAATCGTTGACTGAAAATAACAATGAAGCTTAATTTTCTTGCTCCAGCTAGATAAATAGGAAGTTATCAGCAATTTGTTCACTTTAGAAACAAAAAGAGTGAAAACAATACAGGAAAAGATAATAATCATAAATAAAGTAGATGATTATGACCCATATTAAGCAGATAATTTTGACTACCAAAACCAAAAGGTGAAAGGTTCCCCATATTTTTAGTCACTCAAGTTTACTGTCACTTCCAGCTGGATTCCCAAAATAAAGTGATAAGATATTCCAGGCTTGCTTTACGGGAAATACTATGTTGATTTCCTTTATATTTCTATTTTAAAAGTATTTTTTAAAAAAATAAAAAATTTTATTTTAAATTAATATTTTTCTTGATATTTTTAAATCATTTTAATATGCTGATGTCAAAAATAATTTTTTAAATTAAAAAAAATATTATTTTAATACATTTCTGAGTGAAAAATATTCTAAAAAACAACCATAACTATACTCTTAAACACATTTTAATACCAACATGACCTCTATTTTTGGCGATGGTATGTTCTACTATGGTAATTTTACCATTTTATAACATGTCCTGCTCTTTATCCTAGGAAAAGAAAAATATAAGAAAAAAATTATATTCAGCAAGTATCTTTAAAAAAACAAAAACAAATATTAAATAAGATAAATGAATGTCAAATGATAAAAAAATATTAACTCGTATTAACTTATAAAATATATGTCTCATGCTTTTTGATCAGAAACACTAAATATGAAAAAAAAAACCATAAAAATTGATTTTTAACAAATAAAATATTAAAAGATAAAATAAAAAAAATTAAATCAACCACACAAAAGGATGTGAAAGAAAAAACAATAATTAAAAGCTAAAAAAAAAGTGCAAGATCACTTGGATTATCTTGTTAAACTCACGGGTCATATAATAAAATTGGAATAACCCTATAAAAAGGAAGATGAAGGAATCCATAAAGCTTATTCTAAATAAAAAATCATCAAGTAATGGGATCAAAAAAGAAAGAACAAAAAACAATGCAAACCTGTGATTAAGGCCATTTGATTAGAAGTAACAAACCTTGAAAAATCATAAAATTCAAATTTTAATAAATGATGAAATAAAAAAAAATTATTTAAAAAAGATTTGAAAGATAAAATAGCAACTAAAAAGATGAGACCAGATTTTTTTTAAAAAAAGAATGGATTATTTTTTTATTGAAATGTTAAATTAAAAAAAATCAATTTCACAAAAGAATTGAAGAACAAACCGAGAATGAAAATCAAATCTTAAAAAATAAAAAATAAATAAAGAATCAAGACCAAATTTATAAAACAAAAATAAAGGATGGAATTGAAAAAAATAAAAAACAACTTATAAAAAAGCTAAAAATAAAAATTAATAAATAAAAAAATAAAAACCGATACTTAAGTATACTAAAAAAAAAATTGCTCTGAAATTTTAAATGGGATATCGAGTAAAGAGAGTACAAAAAAAAAAAAAACAACTTCGACGATAATTTATCTATCACAACCCAACACACGGTGAGGAAAGGGACGGCATGATGAATTGAATGACATGATGAGAACAAATTCTTAATTGTTGTATGAATTAGCACACGCGCCAAAGCGCTGCGGCTTCTACCGTGTTCACTGTTCTGACAAGAGTTTTTTTTATATATTTTAATTATTATAAAAAAAACTAATTTCCTTCTCAACCAACCTATTATAACAAAAAAAAAAAAACTAACCGAAAATACAAAAATACCTCCAAAGAAAGATCGAATAATTTTTACTCCTTATTTTAGTCTTTTTGTCTGATCTTATGAAGAGCAGGTAAATGATCAGGTAACATGTAAAATAATAATAAAAAAAAAGTAGTATATTTTGTTCCATCAATATGAAATTAGTACATTATTGTTCAATCAATATCTGACACTACTGATTTTCTAATCAAGCGGTTGGATGATTCAACAGTGAACTCTTTTAGAATGGCATGCACTAATCATCTCTGCTCTCGTAGTAATCATGCTCTAATTTTAAAACAAACAGATGCCTGTTTTACTTTCCGAAGAACGAATTGAATTTCAGTAATCACAAACAAAACAGCGGATCCCTCGAACAATAAACAGACACTTTGGCATGCAGCATTAAATTTAATTTGTTTTTCTACGTATTGGCTTAATGTGTTTCCCTCCTCTATTTTATATGGGATTGCCCAGATAATCTTCAGATTCCTGACGTATTGATGGTTGAGATCAGAGTTTAGGAAGGTCGTTCACGATTTATGGGTCTCATCCATGTCCCTGACATCTGGTGAAGGAAAGATTGTGAAGACTATAAAGGCTTTAAAAGAATCTATTAAATTGTGGAACAGTGATTCAATGGGTAACATTGATGGGAAGATCAAAGCCTTAGATCTGGAATCTGAATCCTTTGCGGGTTATAAAGAAAACAGAGAGTTATCAGCAAAAGAATTGGCAAGAAGCAGACTGGTTGTTAATGAACTTGGAATTCTGTACCGAATGCAGGAATCGATTTGGCATCAGAAATCAAGAGTAGTGTAAACTTGGAGACACAAACACTAGATTCTTCCACATAACTACCACTGCAAGGATGAAAAGGAAAGTCATTTTCTCCTTGAAAGTGGATGGAAAGTGGATGGAAAGTAAATGTCCAAGCTTTCTGTCGTGTTTTACAAGCTCTTCTCCCTGGATAAAAGGTACAGACCATCCTGTTCGACCTTGGAATTTCAGAAGTTATTACGTTCTTCTTCATCTGCTCTGGAAATTTCTTTTACAGTGGAAGAAGTTAAGTCTGCTATTTGAGAATATGTTGGTAATAAGGCACTCCTTTTCATAATCATAAAGAAAGCTTGGGACATTGTAGGAGAGGTTGCAAAGTGCATCTTTACATGATAAAACCTTCATGCATTTTAATATTTTCTATAATAATATAATTGTGAGGCCCATAAATCATTTTAATTGTAAGCCCAATAGTTATATCCTAAAGTGCCTATTTCTTTTAGCCCAAATGCATACGGGCCCAACAATCACAAAGTTTCCACTCCCTTCTCTCTCTTCAAATCTTATCTTACAATTTGGTCCTCTTTCCTTTATCTCTTGACTAAGTTTCTCCATCTTTTCTAGTTGTTATATAGCATAGCTATATGGGTCTTTTTCTTTACATAAAAATGTTATAAATTTTAAGGTTTATGTGGGTTTGTTTGAATTGATTTGTGTGTGGGTAATCATATATGTATATGAATATAAATTGAAATGGATTAGAAATGAATTGATATATAAATTTGTTTAATTGATGTGTTAGGGCTCTAGGCACGGGGACGCGCCAACGAAAACACACTGCCTAGAATTCAGCAGCGATGGACAGCGACAGCCTTGCATATGCATAAATGAATTCGGCAAGCAGCGTGCAATGATCTATGCGAGTCTTTGAGCTACTACTTGGCATGGACGTGAGGACTTAGATACTGGACCTTCTAAGTCAGCAGCTGAGGCAGCAGAACAGGCAGTTGGGACTGCCAAGTAGACAGCCAGGAAATGGGGGAAGTTGCAGCTTCATGGGAGGCAAAACGTGGGAGCATAACTGGGGTGTTCTCCATGTCACTAAGTCCTGGAAACATGGGATCATGGGTAAGAGGTAGTGCTCCACTATGTCCTGAAAACATGGGATCATGGGTTAGAGGAAGTGCTCCACTAGGCCTCGAAAATGAGGGATAATGGGAAGGAGCCTGCAGCTCATATTTGTCTATAAATAGGCTGCCAAGCCTCTACTGTGTAGCATGCGATTTTGTGCATAGCACACACACTCTTGTTGTGTATTCCTTTGTTGATGAGATAAATAAAGGTTGAGAGGGATTCTTGTAATCTTGTTGTGCTTGCTTGTGTTTGTTCTATGTTTACGACGATGCAACTGTGAGAACCTCCTTGGGTGAGCGAAACACATAGTCGTAGGAAAACACGAGCGAAAAGGGTGAGGCAAGGTTGAGTCTAGTCGGGACTAGACTGCCGCATCGGGTTGAATTTCGTTGCGGAAAATTTAACCCCGTGACATGATGTATTTTTAAAGTATTTAGTGTAAAAGAACTTGAAGAACTTTAATGTTAAGAATAAAATAGGGAAACATGGAAGAATTGGGTGGAAAAATGGAAAATCTATGTCTGAGGTTTAAAATGCCATAATTACAGTTTGGTCCCTAGATTTTAGGCAAATTATGATTTTGCCCCAAGATTCTAGAAAATTATAGTTTAGTCCCTGGTTGTAAATGATAATTTTTTAGTCAGGTTCTAATAAGTAATTGAGATTTATTGGTGGTTTATTATCAAGTACTATTGTTTTTATTTGAATTTAGAATTAATTCTATTTTGCAAAAAGATCCTTGTATCACTGATAAAAAAATGGTCAAAAATTACAGTTTTCATGCTTGTTATGTAAGTGTGAGCAATTAATATAAATATATCATAGAAGTAATTTTATTTTGAAATTTGATAAGTTATTGTGAGTAATTAATATAAATATGTTTTGTGTAATATCTACAAAGCTTGTGTTTGCATCTTTATGTTTATTATGGAACATGAGTTATATACTTTACATTTCGAACTCAGTCACAATATGTGGCCTGACAGCTAGGCCATGTTTAGTACCTCATGTGTCACCTGGGTTTGGTCCTCATATTAGGATCCACCATTTGCATTTTCGCCAGTCAGCTAAAGTGAGCCTCGTTTCCTTAAGGCTGAATGAGTGGGCTAAATTATCCAAATTTATAAACAGACAAAAGGTTGAAAAACAAGTCATATAATCCTAATTTATCCAAAAACTTGATCCTACGAAAAACTTGTGATGGCTTCTTGCAACTGTTATGATTTATGGTAGATCATACATGCAGAACGAGCAAGATCAACATTCCAATGAAAGACGTCTGAATATCATCTTACAGTCAACATTGCAGCTTGTATAATCAATACTGCTCCTTGAGAAAAGGGAGTTCATTTTACAGAGATGAAATGAAGAACAAAGATACACAACGCCAAATTAATAATTCAGACTGTCATAGGGACCTTTGGAATCTGTGGCACTTGCATTTGGTTGTTATCATTCTTGATCTGCCCTTCAGTGATGATGGATGCTAGCCACTCATGAGTTTCGCCTGAGAAATGTGAGTTGGCCTCCTGTGGGATTGAAATTTTTAGTTCTTCATCAGCCATTATTAGTACAGACTACAGAAGTACTCTACTAAAGAAGGGCCTTTTTACGTTAACATGTATTCATTTACAGTACTAAACAAATTTAGATGGGAAGAAGAATCTTACCTTGCTTGGCAATGGGGCATGGGGGATTTTGATTACTGTACTTTAACTAAAGCATGAGATCTCGTTTTGAAGAAAGATCAGTGAGATGAAACTTGAGTAAGGGATATAAATGATTCTGCTAATTTGACAAAATTCAAGAGCTAGAACTTCATGAGGTGAAAGTGATGTACTTGAGACAGATTTGTCTCATAATAGTAATCGTTTACTGATAATAAGTGCAATTTGTTCACTTTAGAAACAAATAGAGTGAAAGATAATAATTATAAAAAAAGTAGATGATTTTGACTGCCAAAACAAAAAGGTGAGAGGTTCCCCATATTTTTAGTAGCTCACTTTTACCGTCACTTCCAGCTGGGTTGCTAAAAATAAAGTGATAAGATATTCCAAGCTTGCTTTACGGAAAATACCACTGTCGCTTTGCTACCTTCTGTGCCGCCAATCATGACCTCTATTTTTGGCGGTGCTATGTTCCACTTTGATAATTTTACCCATTTTATAATATGTCCTGCTCTTCGCCCCGGGTTGAAAGGAAAGAAAAATATGAGGAAAAAAATTATATTCAACAAGCGCATTTAAAAAAAATATTAAATGAGAAAAATAAATGTCAACTCATCTTAACTTATAAATTTATATCCCATTCTTTTTTATCAGAAATACTAAATATAAAAAAACCATAAAAATTAATCTCTAACAAATTAAATAAAAAAATTAAATCACATAAAAGAATGCAAAAGAAAAAACAATAATTAAAAGCTAAAAAAAAATGCAATAACACTGGGTTAACTTACCAAACACACGAGTCACGGGTCAAATAATGAAATTAGAACAATCCCATAAAAAAAGATAAAGAAATCTATAAAGCCTATTCTAAAAAAAAATTCAAAGTCATATAATGATAAAAAAAATAAAATTAAAAAAAAACAATGTGAATCTAAACACAGGTCATTTGATTAGGAGTATCAAACCTGAAAAATTATAAAATCTAAATTTTAATAAATTAAATATCAAGAGATGAAATTAAAAAAAAATCATTAAAAAAGTTTTAAAAGATAAAATAGTAATTAAAAAAATAAAAACCAAATTAAAAAAAAATATGATGGATTATTTTTTTTTAAGGCTAAATTAAAAAAAATCAATTTCACAAAAGAATTAAAAAAGAGACTACCAAGAAAATAAAGATCAAATTTTAAAAAAATTAAAATAATAAAAATAATTATTAAATGGTGAAATTGTAGATAATTGAAAATTTACAAAAGAGACAAGAAAAAAATAAAAAGAAATAAAGAATCCAGGCTAAAATTTTTTTAAAAAATAGATTAAAGGATATAATTAAAAAATATAAAAAAATTATAAAAAAATCAAGAATAAAAACTAATAAATTAAAAAAATTGCTTTCAAATTTTAAATGTTAAGTGTGAATCTTCATCAAAACCCAACACGTGTTGTTTGGGGGGGGGGGGGGGCATGATGGATTGAATGACATGATCAAAACAATTTTTTCTACCCTTCGCCTGAAAAGGGTTTTTTTATATATATTTTAATTCGTGTAAAAAATTAATTTACCCCTCAATCAACCTAATACAGCAGCAACAATAATAATAAAAAAAACTACTGAAAATACAAAACTACCATTAAATTTAATTTGTTTTTATACGTATTGGCTTATTGTGTTTCCCTCCTCTATTTTATATGGGATTGCCCAAATACTCTTCTTCAAACCACAGACCTATCCACCTGGTGAGAGATTCAGCAAATTAGGGACCGAAACCCTTCAGATTCCTGACCTAGTGATTGTTGAGATCAGAGTTTAGGAAGGTCGTTCAAGATGGATGGGTTTCATCCATGTCCTTGACAACTGGTGAAGGAAAGATTGTGAATACTATAAAGGCTTTAAAAGAATCTATTAAATTGTGCAACAGTGATTCAATGGGTAACATTGATGGGAAGATCAAAGCCTTAGAGCTGGAATCTGAATCCTTTGAGGGTTATAAAGAAAGCAGAGAGTTATCAGCAAAATAATTGGCAAGAAGCAGACTGGTTGTTATTGAACTTGGAATTAAAAGTGTTTGAATTAAAAACAGTGAAAGAGTAAATAAGATTTCCAGATTTTAATCTGAACAGTAGCTGTTTTTTACTGTTTTATTAGCAAGAAATCTTACTAAAGTGTTTCTTGTAATTGCTGGAGTTTGAGGTATTTGAAGTGTGTTTGAAAAACAAGAGAATAGAAGAGAAAACAATATTGATACTGCATTTTTTTATTAAGAATGAATTAAAACAGAATTGCTTAATTGTTGACAGTAATCTCGTACATGTTTATAGAAGCAAATTCCAACTGAAAAAGCTAAAATAAAGCCATATTCTATTAACAAACTAACAGATTAACAAATTCCTAATGACTAGGACAAGCTATTATTATTGCAGGAAAATATAAACTAAAAACAGGATCTTTGACCGCAGCATCTTGAAGCAAACTTCAACAGGAATTCTGTACCGAATGCAGGAATCGATTTGGCATCAGAAATCAAGAGTAGTGTAAACTTGGAGACAAAAACACTAGATTCTTCCACATAACTACCACTGCAAGGACGAAAAGGAATGTTATTTTCTCCTTGAACGTGGATGGAAAGTACATGTCCAAGCTTTCTGTCATGTTTTACAAGCTCTACTCCCTGGATAAAAGGTATAGACCATCCTGATCGAGTTTGGAATTTCAGAAATTATTACCTTCTTCTTCATCTGCTCTGGAAGTTTCTTTTACAGTGGAAGAAGTTAAGTCTCCTAGTTGGTCATAAGGCACCTGGTCATGATGCCATCAATTTCTTTTTCATAAAGAAAGCTTGGGACATTGTAGGAGAGGCTGCATATTGCATCTTTACGCTACCGTCACACAGTGCATGCAGTGCCAACAATCACGAAGTTTCCACTTCCTTCTCCTTTCACGCTACTGTCCCTTTTTTCTACAATTCCTTCTCCTTAAATCTTATCTTACAATTTGATCCAATTGCCTTTATCTTTAGAGTTAGTTTCTCCATCTTTTCTAGTTGTTATGTAGTATAGCTATATGGGTCCTTTTCTGTATATATATATATAAAGTGTTCTTTCAGTTATTTTGTAAGAACTGATCAGCCCAGTTTCTATTAATTCACAATATGTGGCGTTACAGCTAGGCCATGTTTTGTGCCACATGTGTTACTTGGGTTTCGTCCTCGTATTAGGATCCACCTTTTGCATTCTCGCCAGCTAGTTAAAGTGAGCCACGTTTCCTTAAGGTTGAATGAGTGGGCTAAATTATCCAAATTTATTAACACACAAAAGGTAGAAAAACAAGTCATATAATCCTAATTTATCCAAAAAACTAGTGATGGCTTCTTGCAACTGTTATGATTTATGACCGATCATACATGAAGAACGTGCAAGATCAACATTCCAATGAAAGATGCCAGAATATCATCCTACAACCAACATTGCAGCTTGTATAATCAATACTGCTCCTTGAGAAAAGGGAGTTTATTTTACAAAGAGATGAAATGAAGAACAAAGATACACAACGCCAAATTAATAATTCAACTGTCATAGGGAGAAAGACACACACAGAGGCACAGTTGATGTTTAGGAAGTCAAGTGCTTGAATTACTTGATGGAGATTAACACTTAGCCACAATTACCATTGTTATTGAGAGGGAATATAGCGAAATAGCTCTGAATGACAGTTAATACAATGGTAAAAGTTGCAGCAACAAGTGCAATAAAGCTCCAAGGACTGCTAAAATAGGTATGCAGCCACTCAGCTACCCATTTCTTGATGATGCTCTTGCGGTCCAGTTCGATTTGCCTTTTCACATCACTATAAGCGTACGGGTTGGGTACCAGGTTTCGAGACATCTGATTGAAGAGATCAGCGACCTCCTGTTCACGAACAAATATATTGAGAACACCCTCTGATTGCAGCACCTTCACGTCTTCGACATCTTGAATCAACGAATCCACGAAGCATGCGTAAGAAGTGACCCAAAGTTCACCAGATGCATCACAGCATGTTTCATACGCTATCAAGTTTAAGAGCACGGACTTGAATGACTCTTCTATGGTTATTGGCGGAAGTATTAGTTTGCTACCACGGACTGATGATTTGAACTCCACATCTGAGTAAGCGTTAGTCCAGTTTGGCCTGAAGCGAATCCCCACTTTTCTAAGGTCCTTGGCAGAACGGTATGAGTACCAGTCACTGCTTCTTGTAGAACAATGGCTGCAGGCTTCTTTGTTGATGTGATCGGTATGTAGAAGTCCAAGGAGATGGACAGGATGAGGCACTTCTGTTTCTTTATGTCCCCACGTTTTTTTAGGTTGTTTCCAAATACATTTGCCAGCAAACTTCTTTATCATTTCCTTGAATGACTCTTGTGGAGGAGGAAGTGCACGAATGTGCCTGATGAAATCGTTGATCAATTTATTACCTCCTCCTTCTTCTCCTTTTCCGAACCTCAAATTCATCAATGACAAGATGACTTGGAAAGGGAGTTGGTTCTCTAGCAGTAACAAGTCCCTTTTAACCAGAACTACCTGATGACCAGGCATCTTTAGATCTTCAGGCCTGCGCAAGAGGCAGAAAATAAATTGGAGAATGAAGCAACCATCAAGAAACATCATCTGAGTGAATTTCTCATCATCAAACTCATCTGTCGAATCCTCAGCGTAGCATCTTCTAGCGTCAATTGCCACCTCTGCCACCTTGCAGTAAAAGTCTTCAATGCATATTCCACTATCATCAACGAACTTGCGCGTAAATGTAATCTTGAGCTTCTCCATATCCCTGAGTTCAGGCTTTCCGTGGTGATAAGGACCAATGGAGACCAGAGAGGGGTCATAACATTTCTGGTTTGATTGAATCTGTCGAAGCAAACGTGGGACCTTTGGAATCTGTGGCGCTTGCATTTGGTTGTTACCAGTCTTGATCTGCCCTTCAGTGATGATGAATGCTAGCCACTCATGAGTTTCGCCTGAGAAATGTGAGTTTGCCTCCTGTGGGATTGAAATTTTTAGTTCTTCAGCCATTATTCGTACAGACTACAGGCTACTACTATAGAAGGCTTTTTTCTTGCTCTTTCAGTACATCGTTAACATTTATCCATTGATAGTACTAAACAAATTTTGATGGGAAGAAGAATCTTACCTTGCTTGGAAGTGGGGGGCATGAGGGTTTTGATTACTGTACTTTTACTAAAGCATGAGATCACGTTTTGAAAAAGAGTACTACGAAACTTGAGATTGGGATGAAAATGATTCTTTTTGGATGACAAAATTCAAGATCTAGAATGTCATGAGGTGAAAGTGACACACCTGAGACAGATTTGTCTCATAATATATAGAAAGTTAGAAAGTGACACACCTGAGGTGAAAGTGACACACATGAGGCAGATTTGTCTCAATAGAAAGTCTTGATTGAAAATAACAAAAAAAAACTTCTTTTTTTTTCTTTTATAAAATTAGAAAGTTATTGTTTAAAGTAAATTGATTTCTAAAAATTAATTGGTTAAATTGGTCGATCAGTTTAAATTAAGTATCAGTTAAATTAAATAAATCACTGATTAAAAAATAGTTGATCGATTCAATCGGTGGAATACAATTCCTATTCAAATTATAATTTTCTCGTATGAGTTTAGTTCCTTAATTATTTATGACTTATGCCTATAAAAATGTTTGTAGTGCAACATTATTCAATAATACAAAAGAAGAGAGAATAACTAAGAGAGCTTAGAAATAAACACTTGGGCTGCGTTTGTTTTTCGGAAAATGGTTTCCGAAAAATTATTTTTCAAACTTTCCTGTGTTTGTTTATCATTAGAAAAGTTGATTAACGGAAAACACTTTGCAGTCAAAGGAAAATTTGGTTTGGTTTTCAGAAAAGTGTTTTCCTTTTATTTTGGGCGGAAAACACTTTCTACAAGTTGTGAAAAATTTAGAAATGTCATATTATTTGCGGATCATATCAAATTTGGTCCTCAAACTTTTGATTGCTATATATATTTTATTTTGAATATTTTTTTTTCAATTTCATCATTTAGAATTTAATTTTTATATTAATTTTGGTCTTATTTTTATAATTGTTATTTGCTTTTCACTTATTATTTTTTAATTGAAATTTTTTATCTATCAAATTTGATCATCATTCTTTTGATTATTACGTATTTTTATGTGAAATAATTTATAAAATGTTAATTATTATTATTTTAATTTCTTCATCTTTCAATTTTTTTTATTTTTTAGATTTGATCTCTATTATTTTGATTATTATTTATTTTATTTGAGATAATTTATGAAATTATATCAATTTCATTCTCATTCAACTTTTTAATTTATAAGATTTTTTCCTCATTATTTTAATATACTTGAAAAAAATAAAACTTTAATAAGTTATTTTTTAGCTTATTTTCCATGACGTAACCAAACTCTGAAAAGTGTTTTCCAACTTATTTTCCATTACACTACCAAACATTGAAAAATAATTCACTTTTCCGGAATTCACTTTTCAAAATAAAACTACTTTTCAGCAAACAAACGGGGCCTTAATAGAAAAGGAGAAGAAAGCCACCCTATTACTAGTGCATGATGAGAGAATGCAAGGCAAAGAGAACATGTGGTATCTAGACAATGAAGTCAATAACCATATGAGTGGAGACAAATACAGGGTCATAGAGCCTGATGAAGTGATTAGAGATAATATCACCTTTGTGGATCATTCAAAGGTTGCCATCAAAGAAAAATATACGGTTTTGATTAAATTGAAAGATGAAAGTCATTAATTTATTGGTGATATTTATTATATACCAACAGTGAAATCAACATATTGAGCTTATGACAATTACTGAAGAAGAGGTATGAGATTGAGATGAAAAATTATACTTTGACATTACTTGACACTAAAAGGGTTATGATTGCAAAGGTAGCTATGAAAAATAATAGAATGTTCTTGCTAAACATAGAGATAAATGTGTGAAGGATAAGACTTGGTTTTGGCATAGGATACTTGGGTTTGTAAATGTTTCGCAATGCTTTTTAAGCAAGCCCAACACATATTTCAACTAGGTTAAACTTGGTTTTACCCTAAACACACCACAAAAGAGATAAGATAGCTAGTAGCAAAATCAATCAGAACTAAAAGAAAGAAGCAAGAGCACAAATTGTAACAAATAATTAAATGAATGAGTCAAACATCGCATGGGCATAAATCATAACAAGTAATAAAGTGAATCAATATAGTATCATCCTAGATCTTGAAGTGATTGTTATCTTTGGCTTCTTTATTTCAATTATGATTGATTATGCTTCTAGATGTTGCCTCCTCTCTCTTGTGGTGTGTTTAAAGTATCAAAAAACATTTGTTAGCTGCTCTTTAAAAGGGTTTTTATAGACTGACTCTATCCTTCAAATGAAAGAAAATCATTTTCCTTCTTTGCCATGAATTCTAACTTTATTTTCTTTATTGATATTGTGAGCCAATTTTAGGGAAGAAAACATGTGAATTAAAACTTCTATATTTCTAGAACAATTATAAAGAATCAAGGTTTCTATCCAACAAGATTGATCTCATAATTTTTAGACATCGAAACTCGATATATGTGCTAAAAACCAAGACAGTGTCTAGGTCACAGGGATTCTTGGTTCAATTCAAACTTTGTATTTTGACTTAATATTTGGGCTTAAAAAAAAGTGGTTTCTTTCTCTATATAAAAATTGTAAGCTTATGTCTTAATTTTTCAAAATGGTATATAACATATGAAATAGAATTGTAAACCAATTAGTGCTGAAGCTTGTCTAGAACAGACTAACCATTGTTTAAACTCTAAGCTCAGCTCATTATTTATCTTCTTATAAATATTCCCCTCTGCACAAGCATCATACCTTAGACCAGTAATTGCATCAAACAAATTTTTCATCAGCTCTCCATATCTTTCCAACTGATCCAAACCATTTAGCTATTAGCTCTCCATCTTCTTCAATCGCAACTGCACCTAAGCTCACAACTGTTCATAAAACAAGTTAGAAATCACCTTTTCCCAAATTCATACAAAATTGTAAGTTCAGAGGTGCATATTATCACACAAAGAAGATGAATGGAAGCATTTTGAGAAACAAGACAAGGCAAAATCTTTCAGCTTGTAAGTTGTTCATGAAGACAAAATTAGACCACCATCATGATTTGGTAACATATAACATTGAACACAATATTCTTTAATGCAATAGCATGTGTAATGTTTCTCGATTAGTATTGATTACTGATGCAAAACCAATTGCTAGGATATGAAGAAAAAAAATTACTTGTTGCTGCCTCACACATTACATCCATTATGTATATACTAAAATAATATGTTGTTATATTGTTGATCACTGTAACACAATACATAAACTATTATGGATGTCAGTATTAAAAGAACGATGTTATAGTTGTTTTCTCATTTCAACCATTGAACTTAAAAGATCATTATTATAAAATTAAATTTCATGTTGTTGTTGAGATTTAAAAAAAGGACTAAAATCAACACAAAAAAAGCAAGTCTTTTACATTTTTGATATTAAAGGCACGAAAAACTTCAACTTAGTTACTAAAGTTTTACTTTATGCATTATTTGATCCTTATACTTTACTTGTATGATATTTAAACCTTGAAAAATTGAGAAATCACGGAGGAAATCATTGACAAAGAGAAAGAAGAAAGAAAAGTTTTGGTTGGTATCATAAAAAAAAAAACCGATCTTGATTTCTGTAAAGATATCAACGGTCCTAATAATGCCAAGTGTCAGAAGATTAGCAATTAATATTGTTAACATTCTGTTAGTAGTGTTTATTAGTAAAAGAGAATCTGGTAGCATTATATTGAGTGTTAAAGAAAGCATATTCTCCGTGTAGTATCTTCCAATACTGCATATATAAAGTGAGAAATAGTAATGTAAACAGTTAAGCAAAAACAACAATATAATAGTGCATGAATTTCATCTTCTGCTTCTCTGTACAAACAGAACCTCTGTTCTTCTTCCTTTATACTCTTTATTCTTTCTTCATTTCTGTTTCATCTTTATATCAATATTATCTGTCTATCATGGTATCAGAGCGTTGGAATTCTTGATCTTGTGGCCATTAACTTTTGAATTCTGGCTTTATTCTCATTCTCTTCATGCAATTCTTGTGTACTTGTTGATGTGCCTATCAGCTATTTGATATATTGCCTAACAGAGTCTCTTCTTCAAAACTTTAGTTACTCTATTACTTCACTGATCATTACAATCTTCAATTTTCTTCTTTCACTTCCTACATTCTACAATGGTGACTAGTTCTCAACTTCAGATTATCCAATCTCCCATCACTTTTTTGCTTCCTGCAATCTCTACTGCTATAACAGTGAAGCTTGATGATACAAACTATCTCATATGGCAATTTCAAATGAAAATTCTTCTTAAGAGACATGGAATTCTAGGATTTGTTGATGGTTCCAGGAAATGTCCAAGTCGATTTGATACAGATTTCAATATTGAGGGTGTTGAATTTGATGATCATCAGATTTGGAAAATGCATGACAGAATACTGATGCAGCTATTTATTGCCACTTTTTCTTCTACTACCATTTCCTATGTCATTAGCTGCATCAGTTCTCATGATATGTGGATTCAATTGCAAGATCGATTTTCTACAATAACCAAGGCAAGAATCTTTCAGATGAAGAGTGAACTTTAAACTATCAAAAAAGGTTCAAAACTAGTGTCTCAGTATCTGCAGAGAATCAAAGATGCACGTGATCATCTCTCTGCAGCAGGAGTTTATTTTGAAGATGATGATATTGTGATCTTGGCTCTCAATGGCCTTTCTTCTTATTATAACACGTTCTGATGTATGGTTCGAGGTAGAGATAATGTGTTATCTCTTAAAGATTTTCGCTCTCAATTGCTTGCTGAAGAAGCTACTATTGAGCATACCCATTCATCATCTCCATTTATCTCTGCCATGCTGGTTCAGAATCAAGTGTCTCAAGGCAAGGCTCTAATTCTTGATGACGGTAATTCTAATTCTCTTTCTCCTAGCTCTAAGTCAGCTCCATCTTCTCATTTTTCCTCTGGCTTCCATGGAGGTTTTAACGCTTATTAGAGTGGTTTCAATGGTCATAACACTAGTAGTTATTTTAATCACCGTGGCTCTCAGTTCAAGGGTCATGGTAGAGGTCGCAATAATTTTCACTCTGGGCAACGACATTATCATACTCAACCAAGCTCTAGTCCTGGTATTCTTAGTCCTGGAACTAATATTCCTTCTTGCCAAATCTGTGGTAAGAGAGGTCATGTCGCTGCCAATTATTATCAACGTCACAACCAATCCCCGGCCCCTACCTCTTCTGTTTAATGTCAAATTTGCTGGAAATATAGGCATTCTACCATTCAATGTTATCATAGAGGCAACTTTTCCTATCAAGGCCGACCTCCTTCCACCAATCTTAGTGCTATGACTGCTACCTTTCCTCCATCTCATGAACAATTTTGGGTGGCTGATACTGGAGCCACAACTCATATGATATTTCATTTGTCTCAACTTCGCTCGGCTACTCCTTACTCTGGTCCTGATGCTATCACCACTGTAGGAGGTTCAAGTTTGAGCATTTCTAGTATTGGCTCTTCTGTTTTGACTATTCCACAATGCTCCTTACTATTACACGAAGTGTTGCATGTTCCTAAGGTATCTCAACATCTGTTATCCGTTTATAGGTTGTGTAAAGATAATCATTGTCAATTTATTTGTGATGACTTTGGTTTTTGGATTTAGAACAAGATCACGGGAATGTCCTTCTCAAGGGCTTGTATAGTAATGGTTTATATCCTATCCCTTTCTCTGTTTCTTCTAGTTCCCACACACCTTTTCAACTTGCTTCAATTTCCCATCGTAATCAGTATTGCTATCTTGGTCAACAGGTTACAACCAGTCTCTAGCACAAGCGGTTTGGTCAACCCTCTAATAACATCACATCCACTCTTCTCACTCAGTCTCAGATTCTCTTCACTTCAGATCCTACCAAGTATGTTTGTACCACTTGTTTAGAGGGCAAAATTACTAAGCTTCCTTTTCCATATCCAACAATTAAGTCTATCCACCTTTTAAAAATCATCCATAGTGATGTTTGAGGTCCTTCTCCCACAATGTTTGTTGAGGGCTTTAGATATTATGTTAGTTTTGTTGATGAATGTACACGGTACACTTGGATTTTTCCAATGATCAATAAAGGAGAATTTTATTCTATCTTTGTCCATTTCCATGCCTTTTTAGTTACTCAATTTTCTGCTACACTTAGGATCTTTCAAAGTGATGGAGGTGGTGAGTATATTAGTACTAGCTTAAAAAATTATCTTTTTACCAAGGGCATTGTTCATCAATTGTCATGCCCTTATACATCTTAACAAAATGGTCTTGGTGAGAGAAAGCATAGACATATTGTGGAAACTGCCATCACTTTATTACAAACTGCTCATCTCCCTAATAAATTTTGGTTTCATGCTTGTGCTCCTTCCATCTATTTGATTAATAGATTGCCTTATCAAATTCTCCAACTCAAATTTCTTTTTTTCTTGTTGTACGGTTCTTCCCTTGTCATCCATCACTTGCGCATCTTTGGTTGTGCTTGTTTCCCTTTACTTCGGCCTTACAACACTCACAAACTTCAACCCAAAACTTTCACTTGCATTTTTTTAGGGGTATGCCGACCAATATAAAGGGTATATTTGTTTTCCTCTTCATACCAATCATTTCTTTATGTCTCAACATGTCCTCTTTGATGAATCATTATTTCCTTATACATCTGTGCCTATGCCTGCAGTCTCTTCTTCTCTGCATGTGCCTGCTGTCTCTCCTTCTTCCCCATCTGTCTCTCTTCATAACTCTGTTTTACCTCATGTTTCTTCCTCTCCTTCCTTTTCTTCTCCTGATTCTGCATTATTACCTCCTTTTTCACCTGGTCTGTCTTCGCCACCTTCATCTAATTTGACCTCCCCTACCCTTTCTTCTCTACCCGTGGATCATGACTTCCACCCTGAGCGCCTGTGTGTGATTCTGCCTCTCTCCCCTATGAACCTTCAACCCATGACTACCAAGTCTAAGAGTGGCATTTCCAAAAAAAAAAAAGGCATATTCTGCCTCTATTCAGTCTCTTGCTCTTTCTCAGTTTGAACCTCGTTCCTTCAAGATTGCTTCTACTATTGTTGAATGGCAATCAGCCATGCAGGAGGAAATTGAGGCCCTTCATGCCCAGGGTACTTGGGACCTTGTTGCTTTGCCACCTGACAGAAATCTTGTTGGTTGTAAGTGGGTCTATCGGCTGAAGAAGCATGTTGATGGTTCTGTAGCTCGCCATAAGGCTAGATTGGTGGCTAACGGGTTCAGTCAAGAGGAGGGTATTGACTATGGTGAAACCTTCAGTCTAGTGGTGAAACCTACCACTGTTCGTTTAGTTCTTGCCCTTGCAGCTCACTTTAATTGGTCTTTGCGGCAGTTTGATGTTAAGAATGCATTTTTGCATGGCATTCTTTATGAAGAGGTCTATATGACTCAATCTCAAGGCTTTGTTAGCAAGTCTCATCCCTCTGATTTTGTCTGCCAGCTGAGGAAGTCTTTGTATGGTCTTAAACAGGCTCCTTGTGCTTGGAATGAGCGATTCACCAGTTTTTTGCCCAGCTAGGGGTTTCAAGCCTCTTTTGTTGATTCCTCTTTGTTTGTTCAGCACTTTTCTCATGGCACTCTGATCTTGCTCCTCTATGTTGATGATATCATTCTTACTGGCAGTCATTCCTCTCTTTTTCCATCTGTTATTGCTGCTCTGTCTCAGGAATTTGATCTCAAAAATTTAGGTCCATTGCATCATTTTTTTGGGCTGTAGATTTCCTATCTGCCTTTTGGTTTACTTGTGTCTCAAACTAGCTATATCACTGACTTACTTGCCAGGGTTGATTTGCAGAATTCAAAATCTTGTGCTACTCCTTGTCTTCCTCATCATCACCTACTCAAGGATAATGGCCAGCCATATTCTAATCCACAACAATACAAGAGCATTGTAAGAGCCTTGTAGTATCTCACTTTCACAAGGCCTGATTTTGCCTTTCCGGTGAATCAAGCTTGTCAGTTCATGCATAATCCCATGGTCTCTTATGTTGTCGCAGTCAAACGTATTTTGTAATATCTCAAAGGTACCTTGCATCTTGACCTTCACTTTCATCCTGGTCCTTTTCATTTGCAGGCCTACAGTGATGCTGATTGGGTTGGAGATCCTAATGACCGCTGGTCTGTCTCTAGTTCTCTTGTTTATTTTGGTTCCAGATCCATTTCTTGGGCTTCTAAGAAATAACATACTGTTTCTCATTCGTCTACAGAGGTTGAATATTGCGCTCTCGCTATCACTGCTGCAGAGCTTGCCTGGATTCGTCAACTGCTTTGTGACATTCATATTCCTTTACTTCTTCCACCTTTAATTCATTGTGATAATATTTCTGCTATCTCCTTTGCTTCCAATCTAGTGTTCCATTCCTGGATGAAACATCTCCAAATTGATTATCATTTTGTTAGGGAGAGGGTTATCATGGGTGATTTACTGGTCCAACATGTCTTCTTTACTAATCAGTTTGCTGACATCCTCGCCAAAGATCTTTCCATTTCTTTGTTTCAGCATCATTACTCCAATCTCATGCTTGGCTCTTCCCAGCCTGCGATTGAGGGGGCATGTAAAGATATCAACGGTCCTAATGATGCCAAGTGTTAGAAGATTAGCAATTAATATTGTTAGCATTCTGTTAGTAGTGTTTGTTAGTAAAAGAGAATCTGGTAGCATTATATTGAGTGTTAAAGAAAGCATATTCTCCGTGTAGTATCTTCCAATACTGCATATATAAAGTGAGAAATAGTAATGTAAACAGTTAAGCAAAAACAACAATATAATAGTGCATGAATTTCGTCTTTTGCTTCTCTGTACAAACAGAACCTCTGTTCTTCTTCCTTTATACTCTTTATTCTTTCTTCATTTCTGTTTCATCTTTATATCAATATTATTTGTCTATCAATTTCAATTGGTTCGTCTTAAAAAAATAAAAAAAAATCAATAAATGTGATTTTTCTTTTTAAACATGCCTTTTGAACCATGAAAATTAAAAAACTCTATTTTTTAAAAATTAATTTTGATCATTTTTTATTAATTTTTTTATTATATTCTAAATTTTTATTTTGTAATATTGATATTTAATTTAAATTCTTTAAACCTCATTTAAAATACGAGCCTTAAATGATCATGTGCTCACTCTAAAAGAAAAAAAACAATCAAGCTTCAAAATTAAATTTCTCTTGTCCATTGTATTGAAATTTACATGTTGAAAATTATATACTTTTTTTGTATCCCATTGCGTAGTATGTTAAAGTTTTATTTAGTCTAAATTTGTGTTGAAAGTTCATTTCAAAGCCCCTAACTCAAAATTACACTCAAGAAAACATCAATAAAAAAACAACCCTGAATAGATTGATTTAGCACACAATGCCCTTAATTTGCTCTCATAGCATTAGCCTAAATGAAATCATCTTGTGTATTACAAGCTGACATAATTCATTACAGTTTAATTCCCTTCCTGAAACATTACACATTCTGTTGAATAAGAACTATATATAGTTTCTACTGTTAAAGTAATTCAGATCAAACATAAAAGGAAGCTAGAAAATTCTCAATAATCTGTTTATTATGAGTGCTTAAATTAACCTAAATACAAATGAATTATATATAGGTTAAACTGAAAATATTATTCTACCCTTAATAAATAAGACTAGATAAATATTATTTAACATCTCCCCTCAAACTCACGATGCGACAGCTACAAGCATCGAGAGTTTGCCAACTAGAAAACAAAAACGAGAGATAGAATACGCGTTGGTAAAGAAATCTGCAATCTGCAAGGAAGAAGGAACCAAAGGCAAAGTAATGGTGTGATGCTTGAGATGATGACGAGTAAGATGACAATCGATCTCAATGTGCTTACTTCGCTCATGAAAAACCAAGTTGTGAGCAATCTGAATAGAACTCTGGTTGTCACAATACATAGGAGTAGGATGAGAAAAGAAAACTCTCATATCAGCAAGTAACCAACGTAACCAAACAATATCTTTGGTAGTAGATGTCATGGCAGAAGCTGAAGGAAAGTCGAAATACCAAATTTTGCAGAAGCGGAAGACAAAATATCACTCCAAAAAAAATTGCAGAAACTAAACGCAAATACCAAATAGCAGAAACTAAAGAGAAGATGAAATACCAAAACAATTGCAGAGACAAAACAGAAATACCAAATTGCAGAAGCTGAAGGAATGTCGAAATACCAGATTTTGCAAAAGCAGAAGACAAAATGTCACTCCAAAAAAACATTGCAGAAACTGAACGCAAATACCAAATTGCAGAAATTGAAGAGAAGATGAAATACCAAAACAATTGCAGAGACAGAACAGAAATACCAAATTACAGAAGCTGAAGGAATGTCGAAATACCAGATTTTGCAGAAACGGAAGACAAAATATCACTCCAAAAAACATTGCAAAAACTGAACGCAAATACCAAATTGCAGAGACTAAAGAGAAGACGAAATACCAAAACAATTACAGAGACAAAACAGAAATACCAAATTGCAGAAGCTGAAGGAATGTCGAAATACCAGATTTTGCAGACGCGGAAGATAAAATATCACTCCAAAAAATATTGCAGAAACTGAACGCAAATACCAAATTGTAGAAACTGAAGAGAAGATGAAATACCAAAACAATTGCAAAGACAGAACAGAAGCTGAAGAATCCAAAATAAAGGTTCAGATATTAATTCTTCAGCCGCAAGCACACAACTTAATCTTCATCATCCATCTTTTAATAGGCCAAACAACCCATGTCTAATGTTTTGAAAAATAGATCTGAAGTTAAGCTTCAAAGGAATGCATTCAGTGTGCTGGAACATCCTACAGGGAATGAAGTGGATCATGATAATGATTTTGATACCAGCAGTGGCTTTGATATTGGTAAACATGATTTCTACAGGAGCAGCGAGTTCCATAAAATTAGCAAGACAAGGGTTCGACCAACCAGGCTCTGATACCATGTTAAAGTAATTCAGATCAAACATAAAAGGAGGCTAGAGAATTCTTAATAATCTGTTTATTATAAGTGTTTAAGTTAACCTAAATACAAAGGAATTATATATAGATTAAACTGAAAATATTATTCTATCCTTAATAAATAAGACTAGATAAATATTATTTAACATCTACATCATTGCAACAGTATTAGCGTGTTGAATTATTCTTGGGTGGGTGCGCTGTATAGTACGTCTGAGTGGCGGTAAGAGCCAAACCAACAGCCGCGGCAGCAAATGCAATGAAGGCCCAAGGACTATGAAAATAAGTTTGCTGCCACTGAGCTACCCATTTCTTCACGATGCTCTCACACTGCTCATTTATCTCTCTTTTAACATCATTATAAACTCTAATATCAGGTTCAAGAAAACTGCCCATATGGTTGAAGAGATCCGCAACCTGCTGGTCAGGTCCATGGAAATTAATAATTATGCCCTTTGATCGCAGCTCTTTCACGTCATCAGCATCGTCAATCAGCGAATCCATGAAACATATGTAAGAAGTGATCCAAAGTGGATTGAGTGCAGCAGATGTTTCGAAGGCCACTAAGTTTAAGAGCATGGACTTTGTTGACTCAACTATGGTAATTGAAGGAAGTTTCAATGTTCCATAGAGAGATGATGACTTGAACTTGACATCCGTCAAAGCACTAGTCTGACTAGACATGAAATGGATTCCCACCTTCTTAAGTTCCTTGGCAGAATAATACAGGTAATGGCCACAACTTCCTCGAGCAACAACTGGCTTTGTCGGAATGAATTTCTTAAGACATGTGGCCAAATAAGACAAGCAATGGCCGCATCTTCGTGAAGACGACTTGCCTTTTATGTTGTGAGAACCTATGAAAAGAAAATATAGAAGTTGAAGAAGATGGGCAGGTTCTTCATCAGGCTGCCATTGCGAATCATATCCTGAGGCTTGCCTCCCCTTTCTTAGTAGTAACCACAAAAGCCAAGCTGGTATCAGGAGACATAATTCCATCACGGTAAATGCTGGCACCATGCTCAAGAAAACCAGGTCAGGATTATAACTGCCAAAAGTGCGTGATAAAACAAATGGAAGAGCAATTGGAAGAAACATTAACAGGAGACAAACGGTAGACCAAAGTAATTTTCGAGTCCGCAATGGTTGATCTTTCGGGTTGAGAATATGGAAAAAAAGAAAATCATTCACATGTTTCATTCCATGATTAGTTCCATCTTTTTCGTACCTCAGACTCGTCAGTGATTTCAGGACTGGAAAAGGAATCTGGTTCTCCAGTAATAACAAATCCCGCTTCACACCAGCAACTTGCCGATCGGTCATCCCTAAATTTTCATAATTATTTGTCACACAATGGATGAATTGGATAATAAAGCATCCATCAAGAAACATCATCCGGGTTAATGCCTCGTCATCAACGGCTTTCATGTCGTTCAAGTTGTAAAATTCTCTTGCGTTTTGGATACCCTTTTCTACTTCGCTGAAGACGAGTTCTATTTCTTTTCCACTATCTAGGATGAATTGGCGAGCCATCGAAAACTTTAGGATTTCATTTTCTCCGAGAGGCGGAGAGTGGGCATTATGATGAGCCGGAGAGTGGTAAGGCCCAATTGAGACCATCGAAGGACTGTAGCATTCCTCGGTTTTTTTTCTAAGCTCGTCTGCAACTTTCGGAATCTTTGGCCCGAGTGGCTGGTCTTTGTCCTCTCTGATCATTATGGTATTAAACCACCGAGAACGGTCATCCTTTTTCGGTAGGTCATTTCCTAGTGTTTCATCCATCTTCAGCTCTTGAGGTTGGTTGTTATGAATCCCTTCCTCTTTGTTGGTCGATGGATCAACCCTTATTTCACTTAGAAGTGTTTCAGACATTGTTGACACAGACTACTAAGCACCAGCTATGATCATCCGTTGTTGGGGGCTTGATCAAAGATACTGGTAGCTGGGAGACAACATTAAAAACGGTACCAAATATCAGAACAAAATATCCACAGAACACATAAATATGCAAATAAGTAGCTGTGCTAGAGTAGTTTTGAACTTACAAATGACCGGATTTGGTACAAGAAAAGGCCTCTTCTTTCAAGGTGGCTCCTTATTCTCCTCCGTTGTCTTACAAAATCAGCACCTTTTGCTTCTTGTATCTAAAAAGATTATTTCTTAGTTGTTTCTATATATTGCATTCAGCAATTCCTATACTTACATTCATCATCCATCCATATATATATATATAAGAAAAAACATAACAATTATCAACAAGAAAAAAGTATTATAGGATACTAACGCATCAACACTCTTATAATGTTAAATAATATTTATATAGTTTTATTTATTAAAAGTAGAATAGTACTTTCAGTTTGACTTATATATGTTAGAGTACAGTGATGATAAGTGTAAACATGATTACCAAGTTTGTTAGTTGGTTAGTTGTTATTCAATCAATTAGTTAGTTAGCAAAGTTAGTTACATGCAGTTAAATTGTTACAGCTACATGTATATATATAACTAACTAACTAAAGCTGAGATTAAGAAAAATATATACATCTTAACATATATATCTTAACAATATATACTCTATTTGTATTTAGATTAAAACTAAACATTCATAATATACAAATTATTCAGAATTCTAATCTTCATTCTCTATTTGATCTCAATTAATTTAATATCTACAACATTACAACAAAAAATCATATACCAGCATTTGAAATCATTGAGAAACTATCGACTTAGATTTTGTGGACAATAACAAAAGAGGATTTTGTGGACAGTAACAAAAAGAGAAAGGGAAATGTGCATGGAGACAGCTAGCAAAGACTAATTTGAAAAACAACAAAGAAAACATCAAAATCACATACGACAAAGAATTTATCAACTTAGTTTTTATGGACAATGACAAAAGAAAGGGCAATATGTATAGAATCTGCAAAAACTGATTTGAAAAGCATCAAAGAAAATGTCACTATCAGATACCAAAATGTTGCATCATAGCAAAAAATACCACATCGCTCTCTTACGACTGCCATGAGATACTACGGATTAATAAGATAAATCACCTAATTATATAAACCATCAGATAATTAATTCCGTGGGTGATTAATTATTTGATTCACTATAGGTTGATTTATTTATATTTATTTATTTATTTACTATTTAACATTTTAATTTTTTAATTTCTTTTTTCTTTAGTTTTTTTAACTTTTTCATTTTCTAATTTCTTTTTTATTTAGTATATTTGACATTGCAATAATATAGATTTGGGCTTGCCAGCTTTTTTTGTCTTCCTATTAATGAAGATGTTGATTGTCAAAGAAATATTTAGTTGCTTAGTTGATGCATAGTTTGGCATAAAACTGAATTTTAAGATTTGATAACTATTAAACCCCTTTAATTTTCTCCTATTAGAAACTGGGTTGCATGGACCAGAAAAAAATTTAGGCTGATTTTTTTATTACTTAATTTTTTTTAATTTGATCCTTTTAAATGTGGTTTTTTTTTTAATTGACCTAATGATTTATTTTTGTTGCTTAGATATAAGGATCTTACAATATCAAAGAAAAGTTCCAAAGCACTTGGTTGATGCTCAATTTGTTAGAATAAAACTAAATTTTGTTGATTTGGAGCAATTAAGACCATTGTAGCTGGACCGGTCCAAGTTTGTTAAAAGACCGGCCGGTGCAATAACCCAGCGGGTCGACCCATGACTCGGACGAGACATGGTTTTTTTTTAATATGGTTTTTCTCTTATACAGCTCTTTTTATATATTTTTTTTAGTTGGTTATTAACACTTTTTAAAGTTCATTATATAAATATTAGAAACATGTATTGTTTTTTCAATGTGAAATTTGAAATTTGAAATTTTTTAATATATATATTCTATATTCCCAAGAAAAAAATTATTTTTTCAATGTAAAATTTGAAGCCTTTTTGTATACATACTCTATGTTCACAAGAAAAAAGTTACGTTTTTTCAATGTAAGATTTGAAACCTTTTAGTATATATATTCTATGTCCCCAAGAAAAAAAATTATTTTTTCAATGTAGGATTTGAAGCCCTTTCATATATATACTCCATGTTTACAAGAAAAAAAATTATGTTTTTTCAATGTGGGATAAAAAACTTTTAAAAATATTCTTTTAAACTTCATTATTACAACATGTATAGTTTATATTCAAATAAATTGTTTCTTAATTTTTTATATAAAATATTAAAACTTTTAATATTTTTTTAAAATTCTTCTTGGTTGACTTATGAAACCCGGGACCCGACTCTTTAGCCAGATCAATCCTCGGATCGGGTTTGATAATTATGGGTCAAACTATTTTTTTGTGCAAAAAATAATATTTAGATATTAAAATAGAGTTAAATAGTATTATAAAAAAATAGATAATGCATCCCCTGTTATTCATTCCCTCCAGCCTGCCAATATGTTTTTCGTTGCCCTTGTGACAATATCTTGAAAAATGAAAGCCATATAAATGGTAGAGGAGCAAGAAAAACATCCATTTTTAAATAGCAAAACAAGCTCACAAAGAGGAAGAAATGGCGGAGTTGTTCGTTAATCAGGCGAAACAATATGCAGAGACAAGGCCAAGTTATCCTCAAGAACTGTTCCAATTCATTGCCTCAAAAACTCCCTCTCATGACCTTGTTGTTGGGTATACGACCAAAGTCCCACATTGACTAAAAATGAGAAGGATCATGGGTATATAAGGATGAACAAATATCTCCATTAGTATGAGGCCTTTTGGGTATAGCCCAAGAGCAAATCTATGAGGGCTTAGGTTCAAAGTGAACAATATCATACCAATATGGAGATAAGTGGTGTCCATAGTCCTTACAAGTGGTATCAGAGTCAGGCCCCAGAGTTAGCCATGATGGATGAATCCTCGGAACGCCGAACAAAAGGTGGTGGGCCCCCAATCAGGATGTAATCCATGGATCAGCTCTATTGGATAGGCGGTGTGCTCCCTTCATAGACGTGTCCTGATCCCAACACAGTGAAGAGGAGTTGACCTAGAAAGAGCAAACTCTCAAGTCAGGTAGTGCTCTCCGGATGCTTCATGGACGTGTCCTGACCCCAACACGGTGAAGTAGAGAATGAAGAATCCTGGTTGGTTGAGAGTGGACGGATGAATGATCGGTTTGAGGGGAGGCTCGGTGGTCCTTTGTTCGAGGGGAGGATTGTTGGGTATACGACCAAAGTCTCACATTGGCTAGAAATGGAGAGGATCATGGGTATATAAGGATGGACAAATATCTCCATTGGTATGAGACATTTTGGGTATAGCCCAAGAGCAAATCTATGAGAGCTTAGGCCCAAAGTGAACAATATCATATCAACATGAAGATAAATGATGTCCATAGTCCTTACAAGTTGGCACAGGAAGTAGGCAGGCTGCTCGATCGGTGAGTTCTCTTGCCCTCCTCTGTCTCTTATCCAGTTCCTTTACCTGACATTTGTGTTGATTGCAATTCTTGATAAGACTAGTATTCTAACCAATCCAAGTTTCTTAATTTCAGCTAGCTGGGATATACAAGCATATAACAGGAACAGACACAACTTTCAATTTATTTATTTTTAATTTGATTTTTTTATCGTAAATTTAAAAAAAATAATATTTTTAAATTATTTTAATATATTAATATTGAATTTTAAAAATAAAAAATATTTTTTAAATATTTTTTAAAAATTATTTTAAAATATAATTACTATTACACTTCCACGCACTTTAAAAGTTAGAGTTGGGCCACTTATCACTGAATTGAAAAAAGCATCTGTGTCCCTGTTGTGGGCTCTTGGCTTTTGGTATTGTCGTGTTAAAGTGTTCATTTCTATGTCAAAAACTAATCTTCAATGTTAAAATGGGCCCTCTATAAGATTCTTGCTTTTCCTTTGACAATTCTAACCACTAACATAGATATAGTGGTCTCTGATCAGTTGCTTCGTGTGGTCAGCAATGCTTTGCCTGAATGGTAGCTAGCAGGCTTGTTTATCTTTGTATTTTAAAAAAAATTAAAAAAATTTTAAATTTTTTTTATTTTTTTATTAATTTTAAATTAATATGTTTTTAGTATTTTTAAATTATTTTAACGTGCTGATGTCAAAAATAATTTTTAAAAAATAAAAAAAATTATTGGCATGCATTTTGGCACGAAATGTTTTTTGAAAAGTAACCGCAACCACACTGTCAAACAAGCTTAGCAAGCATCAAATAAATGGTGAAATGATATATACACAAGAAATTTCAGGAATACTGCAGTATATGATATTTTTTTTGGTTAAAATTGTAAAAAGGGTTTCAAACTCGCGATTTCACCCAATTTTACCTGATTTTAACCTAATTTTACCCATTTTTTAGTGTTTAAAGCGTTTTGCACTTTAAGCAACTCGGAGTTTAACAACCTTGATTGAAACTCACATATAAACTCTCATACATATATTGAATTCTAGACCAACATCTATAGCACCTAATATTTTTTTAAACCCTGTTTGTTTTTGCGTTTCAAAAATATTTTTTAAAAAATTTGAAATGATATAATACTTACAATGTGCTGATATGCAATTTGATATAGTCATAATTTTATTGACTATTTATTGATGATGTTTCCAAAATAAAATATGTTTATAGAATATCTAAGTTGGGTTTGTATTGATCACAATTTGGTTCTAATAATCATGTTTGAATTGATTACAATGCTATTTAAATTGATTCTTAAATTATTGAATACATGGCATCTAGAAACAATTCCTCTAGTAATAGACTTGATGTGAGATGACAACATAGTATAGATATTGATAAGAATTCAAAAAAAATTTATAATTTTCCTTATATTTATAACAATTCAGTGCAAGTATTGTTAAAAATTTTCCTTATAAATTTATAATTTTATGATCTGAGTTTGTATTATATTTTTCATGTCGTGTCAAAAATATATTTTTGACAACCTTGACACAAGCCTAAAATAATTGGAATTTGCACCAAAACTTCCCAATGTGAGCTACCACCATACGCCTCCAGTAATGTCAATGAGTGAACTTGAACAGACTGTCAACACAATCTAGTGTTGATCTAGTGACTTTTGCTCAAGCCATGCATTGGTTTGATCTCCATGCATTTTACCAACAAGTAAAATGGATACTCAAAAAACCTGATGGAGTCGTCGCTGCTTGGTGCTACACAGTTCCTGAAGTCAATGACTCTGTAGACTCAGTCCTCAATCCATTTTACTCCATTGATTCTGATCCCTACTGGGAACCGCAGCGTAAATTGATCGACGACAAGTATATGAGCATTGATTTTCCCTTTGAGCCAGTTGAAGGAGCTGATCATACAGGACCATCCAAGTTTGTAGCAGAGAAACTGATGGATTTAGATGAGTATTTTACGTACCTAAGGTCATGGTCTGCGTATCAAACGGCCAAGACAAAGGGTGTGGAGCTACTGAGGGATGATATGATTGAGAGTTTCAAGCGTGCTTGGAATGAAGATGGGCACGACGAAAAAGTCGTCAAGTTTCCTGTTTACCTGAGGATTGGCAAGGTAGGAAATGCATGAGATTGTAAATCAAATGGTTCCCTAACTAGATAAATGGAAAATAAAGTCAGACTGAAAGTTAAGATGTTCCTGAATGAAAAGTTCTCTGTTGATCAGTGTAACGCTCATGGAATTAGAATGTGGTTTATCTTGTCTCTACCCCTTGAAGGCTGCTGCTTAATTACTTTGTGTTAGTCAAAATGTCCAATCTTCCACCATCAATAAGTTGATGTTCAACCAAACAGCTGAAGAATTAGCAGGGAAGTTACTGAAAAAAAGGGATTAAAACTGACGCTGGATATGAAGTTTCTCTGGCAATCTATTCTTCAAAATACGTAAGAAAAATTAAGAGTACAAGAACAAAATCATGCTTGGGTTCCAAAATTCCAAAAAATCCAAACCTTACTTTTAAGCCCCATAAAGCAAATTTCATCCCAGCACCAGAACTTCTGCTCGGATCTTTTTCGTGCAGCTCTACCAACCCAATCCACAAAAAGATTTCTGTAATACTCTACGTTCATGGCAAATTAATTTGCTATGGCTTTTGCATGCACACTATTTTTATTCGTAAATAAATTAAAATGATATTTTTTTTATTTTTTAAAATATATTTTTAACACAAACATTTCAAAACGATTTAAAAACACTAAAAAAAATTATTTGAAAACTATAAAAACAAATACAACCTTGTAAGTTGCTCTAAATAACTGCTTTGTCGAATCCTAGACAAATAACTAGATAGATAAATGTTCATCCTTATCTTATTTTTAAGTGGCATTTGCATAATGCAAATCTATATTATTTGCTTTTTTTTATCTTTTATAGCATGTTTGAGAGTGTGGTGGTATTTTTTAAAAAAAATATTTTTTACTTGAAAATACATATTAAATTATATTATTTATTTAATTTTTTATATTAATACATCAAACCAATAAATAAACACAAAAAAAATATTAATTTGAAACTAAAAAAACTTGCCCACAATTAACCAACTCTTGCCATGAACACTCCTGCTTTCATTTGTTTAAGATATCGCTTTTACATTCTTCTTCACAGCAATATCATTTCTTTGAACAAAAACTCTTGTTTATAAATGTGGTTAAAATTAAATTTTTTATTTAAAAATATTTTTTTATATTTTTGATGTAAAAAATATTTTTTTACAAATAAAAAAAATATATATTATTTTAATATATTTAAAAAAAATAAAAAAAATATTTTTTTAATTGTGTTTTATTCAAAAAATTTGAAGGAGATCGCTTGATGACGTAGTATTTTCCGAATTTGATCGCAATCCTAATTTTTTCTTGTCGGGTCCGACCTAGTTAAAAAAAATTAAATTTTTATTTTTATTTTTAATTGTGTTTTATTCAAAAAATTAGAAGGAGATCGCTTGATGACGTAGCATTTGCAGAATTTGATCGAACAATAAAAAATATTTGATATCAATATTATTTATTTCATGATGTAATAGCAGTAGTTAAATTTATAATATTTAAATTAAAATATATATATTATTTTATAACCTCAATTTAAAAAACATTCTTTTAACCAAACACATTAAACTATTTTTTGTTCAACCTCAATTTCAACCACAGTTTTAACCAAATATATATTTTTTTAAACCAACCTCAACTAAAAATACTTTTTATAAAACAATTTTTTTCAAACCATTACTACAACTACCACCACAATATCAAACACACTCGCAAGTCCCGCTGCAAGTTCTCTCTATAGACATGCTGCCACTTCATCAGCCAAAGTTTCTATAGGTATATGTAAGCCCTCTTCCACTGATCATTCATGCAGAAAGAGAATTACGCTATAGCAAAATGCAATTATGCAATCTCTATTTATTTAAGCAGAAAAGCATGTATAGAACAACAGAAAGTAGTGCATTTAGCTTGGCAGATTTAAGAGCCTTGCTCAAAATATAGACGAAGGCAGTATACATATTCCCCTCTGCAGAAGCATCATACCTAAGACCAGTAATTGCATCAAACAAATTTTTCATCAGCACTCCATATCTTTCCAACTGATCCAAACAATTTAGCTATTAGCTCTCCACCTTCTTCAGTCGCAGCTGCACCCAAGCTCACAACTGTTCATAAAACAAGTTAGAAATCACCTTTTCCCAAATTCATACAAAATTGCAAGTTCAGAGGTGCATATTATCACACAAAGAAGATGAATGAAAGCATTTTGAGAAACAAGACAGGCAAAATCTTTCAGCTTGTAAGTTGTTCATGAAGACAAAATTAGACCACCATCATGATCTGGTAACATATAACATTGAACACAATATTCTTTAATGCAATAGCATGTGTAATGTTTCTCGATTAGTATTGATTACTGACGCAAAACCAAGCTAGGATATTAAGAAAAAAATTACTTGTTGCTGCCTCACCAATAAATCAGCTGTGAACCCCCATTACATTGCATCCATTCCAGTATATACTAAAATAATTTGTTTTTATATTGTTGATCACTGTAACACAAGACATAAACTATTATGGATGTCACTATTCAAAGAACGATGTTAAATTTGTTTTCTCATTTCAATCATTGAACGTAAAAGAATATTATTATAAAATTAAATTTCAGGTTGTTGTTGAGATTTAAAAAAAAAAAAGAAGCTAAAATCAACACAAAAAAACAAGTCTTTTACATTTTCGATATTAAAGGCACGAAAAACATCAACTTAGTTACTAAAGTTTTACTTTATGCATTATTTGATCCCTATTGGTCTAGAATTTTACGTTATGACATTCTACTTTATTTTTATGATATTTAAACCTTGAAAAATTGAGAGGGCACAAAGGAAATCATTGAAAAAGAGAGACAGAAAAGAAAAGTTTTGGTTAGCATCATAAAAAACCGATCTCGCGGTTCGTCTTAAAGAAGAGAATTCAATAAATATGCTTTTTCTTTTTAATTAAACATGCCTTTTGAACCGTGAAAATTAAAAGATTTTATTTTTAAAAAATTAATTTTGATCGTTTTTTATTAATTTTTTACTATAATCTAAATTTTTATTTCTTATATTTATCTTTAATTTAAGTTCTTTAAACTTCATTTAAAATACGAACCTTAAATGATCATGTGCTCACTCTAAAAGAAAAAAACAATCAAGCTTCAAGATTAAATTTCTCTTGTCCATTGTATTGAAATTTACATGTTGAAAATTATATATTTTTTTTGTTTCCCATTGCGTAGTATGTTAAAGTTTTATTTAGTCTAAATTTGTGTTGAAAGTTCATTTCAAAGCCCCTAACTCAAAATTACACTCAAGAAAACATCAGTAAAAAGCGACCCTGAACAGATTGATTTAGCACACAATGCCCTTCGCTCTCATAGCATTAGCCTAAATGAAATCATCTTATGTCTTAATTACACAAGCTGGCATAATTCATTACAATTTAATTTTCAACCCCCTTCCCTTCCCGAAACATTACACATTCTGTTGAATAAGAACTATATATAGTTTCTACATCATCGCTTGCAATAGTTAGTTCTTCTTGGGTGGGTCACGTGGGTGCATTGCATAGTACGTCTGAGTGGCGGCAAGAGCCACACCAACAGCGGCGGCAGCAAATGCAATGAAGGCCCAAGGACTATGAAAATAAGGTTGCTGCCACTGAGCTACCCATTTCTTCACGATGCTCTCACACTGCTCATTTATCTCTCTTTTAACATCATTATAAACACTAGTATCAGGTTCAAGAAAACTGCCCATATGGTTGAAGAGATCCGCAACCTGCTGGTCAGGTCCATGGAAATTAATAATTATGCCCTTTGATCGCAGCTCTTTCACGTCATCAGCATCGTCAATCAGCGAATCCATGAAACATATGTAAGAAGTGACCCAAAGTGGATTGAGTGCAGCAGATGTTTCGTAGGCCACTAAGTTAAAGAGCATGGGCCTTGTTGACTCATCTATGGTAATTGAAGGAAGTTTCAATGTTCCATAGAAAAATGATGACTTGAACTTGACATCCGTCAAAGCACTAGTCTGACTAGACATGAAATGGATTCCCACCTTCTTAAGTTCCTTGGCAGTATAATACAAGTAATGGCCACGCCTTTCTTGAGCAACTGGCTTGCACTTTGTAGGAAAGAATTTTTTAAGACAAGTGGCCAAATAAGACAAGCAATGGCCGCATCTTCCTGAAGACGACTTGCCTTGAGAACCTATGAAAAGAGAATATAGATGTTGAAGAAGATGGGCAGATTCTTTTTCAGGCTGCCATTGAGAATCATATCCTGAGGCTTGCCTCCCCTTTCTTCGTAGTAGTAACCACAAAAACCAAGCTCGTATCAGGAGACATAACTCCATCAAGGCAAATGATAGCATCATGCTGAAGAAAACTTGGACATGATTATAACGGTAGTGGATAGAACGGCGTAATAAAACAGTTGGAAGAAACATAATTAACAGGAAACAAACGGTAAACCAAATTAATTTTCGAGTCCGCAATGGTTGATCTTTCTGGTTGAGAATATGGAAAAAAAGAAAATCATTCACATGTTTCATTCCATGATTAGTTCCATCTTTTTCGTACCTCAGACTCGTCAGTGATTTCAGGACTGGAAAAGGAATCTGGTTCTCCAGTAATAACAAATCCCGCTTCACACCAGCAACTTGCCGATCGGTCATCTCTAAATTTTCATAATTATGAGTCACACAGTGGATGAATTGGAGAATAAAGCATCCATCAAGAAACATCATCCGGGTGAATTGCTCGTCATCACAGCCTATTATGTCGATCTCGTTGTAAAATTCTCTTGCGCTTTGGATAGCCTCTTCTACTTCACTGTACATGAGTTCTATGTTTTTTCCACTATCTAGGATGAATTGGCGAGCCATCGAAACCTTTAGAATCTCCGCTTCTCTGAGATTGTTATGATGACCCGGAGAGTGATAAGGCCCAATTGAAACCATCAAAGGACTGTAGCATTCCTTGTTTTCATTTCTAAGTTTGTCTGAAACTTTCGGAATCTTTGGCCCGAATGGCTGATTGTTTTTAGTGTCTTTGACCTCTCTCATTATGAAACTAAACCACGAAGAACGCTCACTCTTTTTCAATGAGTAATTTCCTAGTGTTTCATCCATCTTCAGCTCTTGAGGTTGGTTGTTATGAATCCCTTCCTCTTTGTTGATCAATGGATCAACCCTTATTTCACTTAGATGTGTTTCAGACATTGTTGACACAGACTACTAAGCACCAGCTATGATCATCCGTTGTTGGAGGCTTGATGAAAGATACTAATATCTGAGAGACAACATTAAAAACATTACCAAATATCAGAACAAAATATCCACAAAACACATAAATATGCAAATAAGTAGCTGTGCGCTAGAGTAGTTTTGAACTTACAAATGACCGGATTTGGTACAAGAAAAGGCCTCTTCTTTCAAGGCGGAGTTATTCTCCTCCGTTGTCTTGCAAAATCAGCACCTTTTACTTCTTGTATCTTCAAAAAAAAAAATATCTCAGTTGTTTCTATATATTGCATTCAGTCCCTGTACTTACATTTATCATCCACTCATACATACATACATAAAGTTATACATGTATATCATATAAATAAGTATATATATAGGATACTAACGCATCAACACACAACTAGAACATTACAACATAAAATCATATACCAGCATGTGAAATCATAGAAAATATCAACTTAGATTTTGTGGAAAATGTGCATGGAGACTGCAAAGACTAATTTGAAGAACAACAAAGAAAAATATCAAAATCACATAGGAACATGTGCCATCACAGAGAATATCATATGCCAACATGTGGCATCATAGAAAAAATACATTACTCTCTTCGACTGCCATGAGAGACGGATTAATAAGATAAATCAACTAATTATATAAACCATTAGATAATTAATTACGTAGGTGATTATTTGATTCACTACATATTGAGTTTAAGATATAATGAATCAAGTAATTACGTAATGATGTTGATACCTACTTGTTGTGTTCCAGATAATTAACAAGTATGCTAACATGTGTCAATACTGGAAACTAAGTTGTATTCATACGAACATTACAAAAAATATTATATTAACAAAAGCCTCAATGCCTAGGGATGTTGACGAGTCAAAGAAATATAGTTTCTTAGTTGATGATCAGTTTAGTAAAATAAAATTTTATTTTAGTGGTTTAAAATAATTAAAACTTTGAAGATTAAATTTTAAGATTTAGTAAATATTAAGCCTTTTTAATTTTCCCTTGTTAGGGACTGGAAAAAAATTTAGGTTGGTTTTTTTTCAAGTCCTCAACTTTTTTTTTTAATTTGATCCTTCAAGATTTGTTTTTTTAATTGACTTAATGGTTTATTTTAATTTCCTAGATATTGGGATCTCAAAACATCGAATAAAGGTTTCGACACTTGCTTGATGCTTGGTTCATCAAAATAAAACTAAGTTCTTTTGATTTAGAGCAATTAGGACTTGAGGGACTAGATTTTACTCTAAAACAAATACGGGGAACTAAAGTTAATGTGTAGTTGAAGATTGGCTAGCGCGTGTTTTGCGATGAAAGTCGTAGCACTCTAGTGGCACATGCGGCTTCTCTAGTGATGAAACACTGCCTTCTACAATTGCGTGGGAAAATCTTATGTCTTGAGATAAGCATGTGACATGAAGATCGATCAATAGTTTGTCGCCAATAATAATTTTTTTTCTCTCTCCTCTTCTCAAAACTCGTTGTGATTTATCCATAATTCAGAATTGATTCTTATTCTTTTGATTACTATTTTTTTTTTTGTAGAATTTGTTTTTTTCAAGTTCAATCTTCAATCTAAAATTTTAAATTGTCCTCTTATTTTTTTTTTTCAAATCATATCCTCATATTTTAGTTTCTATATTTTGTTTTTGGTCTTTTGTAAAATTGATTATTTTTCAATTTCATCCTTCAATATAGAGTTGGTTAAGAATTGAGCTTCTTTGTTTTTCCCGATATGGTGATCCTGATATTAAGACCTAGGTCACGGGTTTAAAAGGTTTATCTAGGCTGGCATTGATCTTTTTCTTTAGGGTTAATTTTGTTTACTGATTTTCTTTTTTAAATTCATCATTCGACATTGGATTTTAATTTTTTTTTGTTTTGACCATCAACATTGGGTTGGTTTTATAATTGAGTTTCATAATTTTTTCTCAGTTTACCTTCTCTTTGGATTCGCATAATCCAGGTAGTGGGGTTTGGTAAGTTTACCTGAGTTTGCAAAGTTTTTTTTTCTTTTTGTTAATTGATTTTTTTTCAATTTCACCCTTCTAAATTGGATTTGTTAGAAATTGGGTTGTGTGATTTTTTTTTAATTTATTTTATGTTAGGTTATCTCAGTCTCATGACTCGTGCTCTATGTTTGGCGTTCTAACTGAAGTTGACTCGTTTGGTTTCTTTTGATTTTTTTTTTCAAAATTTTTCATTTTGCATTGTGCTGGTTATGAATTGAACTTTGTTATTTTTTTTCTTTTGACAAGCATTCACTTTTTTTTATTTAATATGATCAATTTACTGTTGTTGCTTTTTTTTCACCTAATTAAATAATACCAACTTATTTGATCTAATATACCGAGTTATGAATTCTTCAGACTTCTTTAAAACACATCTACAGGATATAAGCATTTTTTTTACACTAAAAAAAAAATTTTGTTCTAGCCCACAGCATAGTGCATACTCTTGGAAAAAGTGAACTAGATAGTGTTTTCGGATTAAATGGCAGAGTTGATCAAGGAATAAAGGCAATATTAGAAGGCTAGGGTTAGGTTACTTGTAAAACTGTTTTATTAAAGAATTGTTTCAATTAAAAAAATTAAACTCTTGTATTAGATTTCATTAATAATTTATTTTATTTTTCAAAACATTTTTTAAAAATGAAAACTCTCTCTATGTAAAACTTGCATAGTCCTACCCTTACTTATTTGATTATTAAAATTTTAATATTATATCAAGAATATTTAAATCAAAAGGCTTAATTTGATAAATAAGATTCCATGATTGTTTTTATATTATTGTATGATATGTTTTAATTCATTGCTTAAAAACACTCTTTCGTGGATTTGGGCACGAAAATCTGTGAGCTGATGCTTTTCTTTTCTAGATTGATCCCTCGCATGATAACATGATGTTTGGTGATTGCTAAATTCAAATGTCAATTAAGAAATTAAAGATTATCAATGTTTTCTAATGAAAAACAATATTTCCGAAGATTTTACAATTTAACAAAGTCAAAAGATCCCCAGTTGAATCAGATTAGAGGTGTAAAGTTGACAGCATGAACGTTATATCAAGATTCTGTTTGAAATTGTAATAGCGGTTGCAGTTCAAAGTATTTTTTGTTTAAATATATATTAAAAAAAATTTAAAAAAAAATTATTTTTGAAATCAGCTGATCAGCACATCAAAACGATCTTAAAATATATAAAAAAAATTAAAAATTTAAAAGAATATAGTTTTAACTATATTTCTAAACAAAATATATATAGACATATTTTGCATATTTAAAGATAAATGTACAATTTATTGTTTAGTGATTGTGTGTTCTATGGTTTATTTTAATAAAATAATTAAATTTGGGTCTCAATCACTATACCATATTTGATTAATATATAATATAAAAGGCTTAACCCAGGACTGAAAGAGCTTCTAATGAACTAAAAAAATGAGAAATATATTATTTACTTTTTTAATTTTTTATTAATTCTATATATAAAAGTCGTAGGATCAAGAACATATTTAACATGTCATGCCCAAACCAAACCCTTAAGACGGATTTTGCATATTTAAAGATAAATATACTATTTATTATTTAGTGATTGTGTATTCCATGGTTTATTTTAATAAAATAATTAAATTTGGATCTCAATCACTACACCATATTTGATTAATATATAATATGAAAGGCTTAACCCAGGACTCAAAGAGCCTCTAATGAACTAAAAAAATGAAAAATATATTATTTACTTATTTATTTTTTTATTAATTCTATATATAAAAGTCTTAGGATCAAGAACATATTTAGCATGTCATGCCCAAACCAATGTCAAACACACCCTTAAGACAGATTTTGCATATTTAAATAGAAATATACTATTTATTATTTAGTGATTGTGTATTCGAAGGTTTATTTTAATAAAATAATTAAATTTGGGTCTCAATCACTACACTATATTTAATTAATATATAATATGAAAGGCTTAACCTAGGACTCAAAAAACCTCTAGTGAACTAAAAAAATAAGAAATATATTATTTACTTATTTAATTTTTTATTAATTCTATATATAAAAGTCTTAGGATCAAGAACATATTTAGCATATCATGCCCAAACCAAACCCTTAAGACAGATTTTGCATATTTAAAGATAAATATATTATTTATTATTTAGTGATTGTGTATGCGATGGTTTATTTTAATAAAATAATTAAATTTGGGTTTCAATCACTGCACCATATTTGATTAATATATAATATGAAAAGCCTAACCCACGACTTAAAGAGCCTCTAATGAACTAAAAAAATAAAAAATATATTATTTACTTATTTAATTTTTTATTAATTCTATATATAAAAGTCTTAGAATCAATAACATATTTAGCATGTCATGCCCAAACCAATGCCAAACACACTTTTAAGACAGATTTTGCATATTTAAAGATAAATATACTATTTATTATTTAGTGATTGTATACGCGATGGTTTATTTTAATAAAATAATTAAATTTAGATATCAATCACTACACTATATTTAATTAATATATAATATGAAAGGCTTAACCTAGGACTCAAGGAACCTCTAGTGAACTAAAAAAATGAGAAATGTGTTATTTACATATTTAATTTTTTTTATTAATTCTATATATAAAAGTCTTAGGATCAAGAAGATATTTAGCATGTTATGCCCAAACCAAACCCTTAAGACAGATTTTGCATATTTAAAGATAAATATACTATTTATTATTTAGTGATTGTGTATTCCATGGTTTATTTTAATAAAATAATTAAATTTGGGTTTCAATCACTGCACCATATTTGATTAATATATAATATGAAAAGCCTAACCCACGACTTAAAGAGCCTCTAATGAACTAAAAAAATGAAAAATATATTATTTACTTATTTAATTTTTTATTAATTCTATATATAAAAGTCTTAGAATCAATAACATATTTAGCATGTCATGCCCAAACCAATGCCAAACACACTCTTAAGACAGATTTTGCATATTTAAAGATAAATATACTATTTATTATTTAGTGATTGTATACGCGATGGTTTATTTTAATAAAATAATTAAATTTAGGTATCAATCACTACACTATATTTAATTAATATATAATATGAAAGGCTTAACCTAGGACTCAAGGAACCTCTAGTGAACTAAAAAAATGAGAAATGTGTTATTTACATATTTAATTTTTTTTATTAATTCTATATATAAAAGTCTTAGGATCAAGAAGATATTTAGCATGTTATGCCCAAACCAAACCCTTAAGACAGATTTTGCATATTTAAAGATAAATATACTATTTATTATTTAGTGATTGTGTATTCCATGGTTTATTTTAATAAAATAATTAAATTTGGGTTTCAATCACTGCACCATATTTGATTAATATATAATATGAAAAGCCTAACCCACGACTTAAAGAGCCTCTAATGAACTAAAAAAATAAAAAATATATTATTTACTTATTTAATTTTTTATTAATTCTATATATAAAAGTCTTAGAATCAATAACATATTTAGCATGTCATGCCCAAACCAATGCCAAACACACTCTTAAGACAGATTTTGCATATTTAAAGATAAATATACTATTTATTATTTAGTGATTGTATACGCGATGGTTTATTTTAATAAAATAATTAAATTTAGGTATCAATCACTACACTATATTTAATTAATATATAATATGAAAGGCTTAACCTAGGACTCAAGGAACCTCTAGTGAACTAAAAAAATGAGAAATGTGTTATTTACTTATTTAATTTTTTTTATTAATTCTATATATAAAAGTCTTAGGATCAAGAAGATATTTAGCATGTCATGCCCAAACCAAACCCTTAAGACAGATTTTGCATATTTAAAGATAAATATACTATTTATTATTTAGTGATTGTGTATTCCATGGTTTATTTTAATAAAATAATTAAATTTGGGTCTCAATCACTACACCATATTTGATTAATATATAATATGAAAGGCTTAACCCAAGACTCAAAGAGCCTCTAATGAACTAAAAAAATAAAAAATATATTATTTATTTATTTAATTTTTTATTAATTCTATATATAAAAGTCTTAGGATCAAGAATATATTTAGCATGTCATGCCCAAACCAATGCCAAACACACCCTTAAGATAGATTTTGCATATTTAAAGATAAATATACTATTTATTATTTAGTGATTGTGTATGCGATGATTTATTTTAATAAAATAATTAAATTTGGGTTTCAATCACTACACCATATTTAATTAATATATAATATGAAAAGCTTAACCCATTACTCAAAAAGCTTCCAATGAACTAAAAAAATAAGAAATATATTATTTACTTATTTAATTTTTTATTAATTCTATATATAAAAGTCCTAGGATCAAGAACATATTTAACATGTCATGCCCAAACCAAACCCTTAAGACATATTTTGTATATTTAAAGATATATATACTATTTATTATTTATTGATTGTGTATACGATAGTTTATTTTAATAAAATAATTAAATTTAGGTTTCAATCACTACACCATATTTGATTAATATATAATATGAAAAGCCTAACTCAGGACTCAAAGAGCCTCTAATGAACTAAAAAAATGAGAAATATATTATTTACTTATTTAATTTTTTATTAATTCTATATATAAAAGTCTTAGGATCAAGAACATATTTAACATGTCATGCCCAAACCAAACCCTTAAGACAGAATTTACATATTTAAAGATATATATACTATTTATTATTTAGTGATTGTGTATTGGATGGTTTATTTTAATAAGATAATTAAATTGGGATCTCAATCACTACACCATATTTGATTAATAAATAATATGAAAGGCATAACCCATGACTCAAAGAGCCTCTAATAAACTAAAAAAATTGAGAAATATATTATTTACTTATGAGAAATATATTATTTATTTATTTAATTTTTTATTAATTCTATATATAAAAGTCTTAGAATCAAGAACATATTTAGCATGCCATGCCCAAACCATTGCTTTAGACCGTGATTTTATATATAAGAACATACGAATAACACTACAAATATAAATCGATGATATGTTTTGAGTTATTTAAATAATTATCAGTATAGTATGATACAATTTAATATTATTAAATAATATGAGATAATAATCAAGGATCCAAATTAATAATTTAATATGATTTTATTATCTTTTAACTTTTAACTTTTGGCTTTTATTAACTTATTTTTAAGCATTCTTAGAGTTTTGATAGTGAAGATAAAGTTTTAATGAAATTTTGAATAGTTAAAGTTGATTTAAGAATATTATTTTATATTATTATGGGTTTGTGTGATGTATAAATAATTTAATATGGTTTAATTTAATAAATAGTATTGAATCTTTTTAATTTTTTAAGATAAGATGATATATTTAATTATTGTTAAAGAATAATATAAATTATATATAAATTATATATTAAAATTTATTAATCAAATGTTCATGTCACAACTCTTATTTATTTAATTAAAATTAATTTATTGCACAAAATAACTATAAATTTTAAATTTAAACGGTTTTTATTGAAAAAATTATTTAATAGAAAATATAAATTATATTTTAATGTTGCACCTAACAATTTAATTTCATATTTTATAAAATTAAATATTTTGACATTGATTTCTGTATAAATCAATTAACTCTTAATCCATTTGCCACATTTTACCAAGAAGTGATCGATTGGCTACTCAAAATAACCCCATGGAATCAATTGCAGCCTCAACCTACTCAGAACCTAAAATTAACTACTCTGCAGACCCAATCTTCCATCAATTTTACTTCAATCTTCCATCAATAAATCTCGTGGGACCTAGCCACCACATATAAATTAACCTCCAGTTAAAAAAAATCAAGCTTATATAACAAGCACATAATTAAATATAAGTAAAATATTTCAAATACAAACTTAATATAAACATAAAACTAAAATATTCCCAACACAACTTGATATAAACATTCCAAACAACGAACTTAAACATTAATAATTAAAAAAATAAGATTATTCTACGCTCCTAAGAGATTTATAACTTTCTATTTTTGTCAATCCCATGTTATATTTCTTTTTTTTTTCCTAAAACGCACCCGATTAAAGCTCATTCCACTACCACTAGAAAAAAAAATCAGAAAAATATGAATAAAAATTATGATACCATATATTAATTAATAACATTCTTCATATATGTGAAAATCCATGACAACCTCTTAGATATATAAAAATATTATTTATATTTTTTTAAAGATATATAAAGATTCAGCATCAGAAATGGGAGCTCATCCATGCATGCGAAATGGAGAAGAAAGACTGGGAAGTGGAGAGGGAGTAAAGAAAGGAATTTGACATACCTTGAAGATCTCTCTTGTGAACGGCAGAAGCAGCAGCAGCAACAACGGATGAGAGAATGAAAAGCTAGGATTAAGATGAATGTGTATAGGATATGATTGGTATTAGCAAGAAGTCTTAGTGTAGTTTTGTCCAAAAAAAATCCTTTCATGTGAAAAAAGATGAGATGTATTTTTTTTCTTTAACTTTTTTGATTTGTTGGAATACATTTTTTTGATGTTTTTTAACTTAGGAATTACGGTGGAAAAATCAAAATATTTTTTTAAAATTTATAAAAATATATCATTTGAACATAAATTTCTTTTTACATGTTTCTTTTTTTAATTTTTCTTGAAAAAATGGAGTAAAACTCTGAAAAAATCCTAAAAGGTTTTCAAGTTCTCTATTTATCTTAGGATTGGGAAAGTTACTAAACCATTAACTGGATTAGAAAGGAAATTGATTTGTTCCACTAATTATTTATTTTGTGTTTGAAGAAATTTGTTGTGAAGTTCAAAACCATGAATACAAAATGATTCAACCCTTGCTATCCTAAAAGAAAAATAAAGATAAAAGGAATAAAAAAATTAAGAAGAGAACATTAGCTTATTGAATTAATATAATTAATTATAGTTATTAAACTCGATCTGATACAGCAAATCAATTCAATGATATGTTAATTTAAAACTTGATTTGAATTGAGTTTTTAAAAAAATTAATTTGGACATCAATAATGATTTGATAGATCAAGTTATGACTCAATTAATCTAGTAAATCAACTAATCGTCTAGTTGATATGATAAAACTCAAATGACATTCAGTGAAGTCAATAATAAATAATATTTACAAAAGTTTTATTCAAAACAAATTATTTTATGATTAATCTGGTTTTATCTGGTGTAAACTAAACAATGCCTCCAGATCCTTGATCAGGTTAGATTCTATACTGGGTCTTACTATGTAGCTCATTTGTAGACTTTTTTTGGAACCATGCTGCTGCTACGGTTTCTTCCAAGAAATTGCCCGAGGAGGCAGAGGCAGAAGACTAGACCATGCTGTAACAGGCAAGAGTCGCTTCTCGAACAAAACTTGGCCATCACTCCCATTCGAAACTTGGCGCCTACGCACTGAAAATTGAAGATCTGTTGCCCTCATCATCCATGACGTTAACCCTATCATCCTAGTCCTGCCTCAATTATCGACCACACCAGCAAAATTGGACCAAGCTCTTCTCTCAAAATATACATGCCAGCCACACGTTTAGGGATGAGTAAAATAACTGATTAAACCGAGAAAATCAGAAAAAAATAATTGAAAAAACCAAACCGAAAAAAAACCGATTAAACCGATTAAAATTTTAAAAAAACCGGCTTGTTTGGTTCGGTTCGGTTTCGGTTTTATAAGAAAAAACTGAAAAAACCGAACCGAACCGAAACCAAAAAAACCGTAAAAACACAGAGCCAAACCGGAAAAACCGAGCCAAACCGAGAAAACCGAGCCAAAACCGGAAAAACTGAGCCCAAAATCGGAAAAACCGAGCCAAACCGGTTTGAACTGGTTTTTGCCCTAAAAAACCAAACCGAACCGAAACCGATCGGTTTGACTCGGTTTCGGTTCGGTTTCATTTTTTTAAAAAAAAATTTGGTGTGGTTACTTTTTTGATAAAAACCAAACCGAACAAAAAATAATCACTTTTAGCCACATTAGTTTCTTAGCATTCAGTATATTTTCAAATCATTTTTCTTTCTTTCATATAAAATTTCTTCAATAAATTTCTGAAACCTTAAATTTTTTTTTTCTATAATAATTTGAGGTGAGAAAAGTAAAGTAACGATTGTTTTTTAAAATAATTTTTACTTGGAAATACATTAATATAATATTTTTTATTTTTAAAAAGTTATTTTCAACATTAGCACATCAAAACAATACGAAAATACCAAAAAACATTATTCAAAGCAAAAAAATAAAAAAAAAATTAATTAAAAATAAAAACACTTTTAAAATATAAAAATAAACATACTCTAATGCATTACCTTTTCCCAACCTTTTCATTTGCTCTGAAAACATACCTAATTAGCATTGTGCAGATAAATCAAACCCAATATCAAATCCACTAACAAGAGGGACCATTACAAGAAGAAGAAATCACATCATATACATTGAATTAAGTCAAAAGTCTTTCATAATTATTAAGAAAGCATAATTAGTCAAACCAAATGGAAGCATCAAAATTGGCTACCCATGAAAAATAGATAATGCATCCCCTGTTATTCATTCCCTCCAGCCTGCCAATATGTTTTTCGTTGCACAATATCTTGGAAAATGAAAGCCATATAAATGGTAGAGGAGCAAGATAAGCCAATCACATCCATTTTTCAATAGCAAAACAAGCTCACAAAGAGGAAGAAATGGCGGAGTTGTTCGTTAATCAGGCAAAACAATATGCAGAGACAAGGCCAAGTTATCCTCAAGAACTGTTCCAATTCATTGCCTCAAAAACTCCCGTTCATGACCTTGTATGGGATGTTGGCACAGGAAGTGGGCAGGCTGTTCGATCGGTGAGTTCTCTTGCCCTCCTCTGTCTCTTATCCAGTTCTTCTTCCTGACATTTGTGTTGATTGCAATTCTTGATAAGACTAGTTCTCTAAGCAAGCCAAGTTTCTTAATTTCAACTAGCTGGGATATACAAGCATGTAACAGGAACAGACACAAGCCTAAAACAACTGGAATTTGCACCAAAACTTCCCAATGTGAGCTACCACCATACGCCTTCAGTAATGTCAAGTAGTGAACTTGAAAAGACTGTGTCAACACAATCTAGTGTTGATCTAGTGACTATTGCTCAAGCCATGCATTGGTTTGATCTCCATGCATTTTACCAACAAGTAAAATGGATACTCAAAAAACCTGATGGAGTCATTGCTGCTTGGTGCTACACAGTTCCTGAAGTCAATGACTCTGTAGACTCAGTCCTCAATCCAATTTACTCCATTGATTCTGATCCCTACTGGGAACCGCAGCGTAAATTGATCGACGACAAGTATATGAGCATTGATTTTCCCTTTGAGCCAGTTGAAGGAGCTGATCATACAGGACCATCCAAGTTTGTAGCAGAGAAACTGATGGATTTAGATGAGTATTTTACGTACCTAAGGTCATGGTCTGCGTATCAAACGGCCAAGACAAAGGGTGTGGAGCTACTGAGGGATGATATGATTGAGAGTTTCAAGCGTGCTTGGAATGAAGATGGGCACGACGAAAAAGTCGTCAAGTTTCCTGTTTACCTGAGGATTGGCAAGGTAGGAAATGCATGAGATTGTAAATCAAATGGTTCCCTAACTAGATAAATGGAAAATAAAGTCAGACTGAAAGTTAAGATGTTCCTGAATGAAAAGTTCTCTGTTGATCAGTGTAACGCTCATGGAATTAGAATGTGGTTTATCTTGTCTCTACCCCTTGAAGGCTGCTGCTTAATTACTTAGTGTTAGTCAAAATGTCCAATCTTCCACCATCAATAAGTTGATGTTCAACCAAACAGCTGAAGAATTAGCAGGGAAGTTACTGAAAAAAAGGGATTAAAACTGACGCTGGATATGAAGTTTCTCTGGCAATCTATTCTTCAAAATACGTAAGAAAAATTAAGAGTACAAGAACAAAATCATGCTTGGGTTCCAAAATTCCAAAATTCCAAAAAATCCAAACCTTACTTTTAAGCCCCATAAAGCAAATTTCATCCCAGCACCAGAACTTCTGCTCGGATCTTTTTCGTGCAGCTCTACCAACCCAATCCACAAAAAGATTTCTGTAATACTCTACGTTCATGGCAAATTAATTTGCTATGGCTTTTGCATGCACACTATTTTTATTTATAAATAAATTAAAATAATATTTTTTTTATTTTTAAAAATATATTTTTGACACAAACATTTCAAAACGATTTAAAAACACTAAAAAATTATTTGAAAACCAAAAAAACAAATACAACCTTGTAAGTTACTCTAAATAATTGCTTTCTCGAATCCTAGACAAATAACTAGATAGATAAATGTTCATCCTTATCTTATTTTTAAGTAGCATTTGCATAATGCAAATCTGTATTATTTGCTTTTTTTATCATTTATAACATGTTTGAGAGTGTAATGATAATTGTTTTTTAAAATATTTTTTACTTAGAAATACATTAAATTATATTATTTATTTAATTTTTTATATCAATACATCAAACCGATAAATAAACACAAAAAAAATATTAATTTGAAACTTAAAAAACTTGCCCCCAATTAACCAACTCTTGCCAAGGACACTCCTGCTTTCATTTGTTTAAGATATCGCTTTTACATTCTTCTTCACAGCAATATTATTTCTTTGAACAAAAAATCTTGTTTATAAATGTGATTAAATTTAAATTATTTTATTTAAAAATAATTTTTTATATTCTTGATGTAAAAAATATTTTTTTACAAATAAAAAATATATATATTATTTTAATATATTTTAAAAAAAATCATAAAAAACAACTAAATTCAATAAACACCTCTCTCTTCACGACCACTGTGGCAAACTAAAGTCAGTTTATGGTCTCAACAACATTATACAGGCCGAAGACGTTGCTTTTTCTTGCATATATGAACCCAATCATGACAGGACTTTGGACCTCATCAAAAGATGGGCTTTCCTCATTAGGACGATATTGGAGCTGCTCTGTCAAAGTTGTAACAAGTTGAGCATTAATTCCCCCCCTGATAAACAGACCGAAAGATTTTCAGGTTCCTGTTTAAAATGTGATGTCCACGAAATTAGATTGAACCGAATCAAAGGTGGCAAATAAAATATTTTAATTTAGAAAAGTAGTGTTAAAAGTGGCAGAAATGAATGACATGTAAATTTTCTGTATCGCCATTACATTGCAAGCTGTTCTTTCTCTTCTTGTTCATCCATGGTATCACTAAGCGCCACACCTCTTGTCTCTGGCAAACAGAAAACAAACACACTAGAGCACAAGATCACCAAGCCAAACACCCCGTATGACAAGACCTTGTTACTTCTCCCAGCAGAAATTAGAATTGGGCTAAACACAGCTCCAAATACAAGTGCTTGCCTTACCATCGACGAGGCTCCGTTCCTGACGCATGTTGGAAACAATTCCAGTGTGTAAATCATTAGCATAATAAAAGCTGTACAGGCACTGAAGTATGATACCAGCTCCAGTCCAGTTAGCACCACTTCCTTCCAGTTCATGATGCACATTATGCTGCAAATGCCACCTAATGTAGTGAATGCAAGAAGAGATCCCTTTCTGCTCCATTTGCTTACGATAAAGGAAAAGATGATGTATGATGGTATTTCAGCTAAAGCATTGAATGCAACACTCAAGTAGATGTTGAAGCCCAAGTTTCCCACTGCTAAAGGCATGCTGTAATACACAATTCCAATGCCAAAACCTGTTAGCATCACAATTAACAACCTTTGAAGAGCCCATTTTCTCACGAGTAAAATCTTGATTGGTGAGTAGAGGTTAGTTTTTGGTGCTTCCTTTTCGAGGGAAATGTAGGGTAAGCACAAGTTCAGGCTTGTTGGACCAAGTCTATTCAATATTGCCATAGCAGCTTCTTTGCGGCCTTGCAAGAAAAGCCAGCGGGGAGATTCGAGTACTAAAAGATGAACTAGTACACAATACAAGATGGATGGAGTTGATGTCCATACATAGATAGTTCTCCATGAAGAATTTCTGTTTATATACGCTATACCTGGCAAAGATAATAGCCCTAATGCAAAGGAGACTCCAGCAATGGTTCCCATTTGGCCACGCCATTTGCTTCCTACCTTTTCAGTGGCTAACACAAGAGCAGTTGCTCCAATTGCTGCTCGGCCAAATCCACTTAAGAATCTGAAGGCAGAATAGATCCATACATTAGTGGAGAAAATGGTCATGAGAGAAGCTATGGACATTGTTAGACAAGAAAGTGTTAGCAAGTTCTTTCTGCCAAGAGAAGTGTCAGCGAGTGTGCCTAGAACGAAACCGCCAAGCAAGCAACCGAGACAGAAAGACGATGCTGGCAGGCCTTTTATGAAGGAGCTTGCACATTCAAGATCCCAATCCGATATGATTGTCTTGTAAGTGTGTCCATTCCAGGCCCATGAAGACTTGGAAAGGTCACATATGTTAGCACTTGAGTTGCACATGCCATTGCTGATGCAGTGCCACGCCGGTTCCGAGTCTGCGTAGACACTAATGAATGTCTGCTGAGCATCAAAGAACCTTGATAACAATACAAGGGTGGATTGAACTAATTGGGTCCATCCAAAATCTCCTATTACCCTTTCAACAACCGAATCAAGGGACGCCTGAGGTTCATCGACAGCCGAATTTTCTGGCTCCGCCAGAAGGAATGAAGGCAACAGAGGGCTGGAATCTGCCATGCTGTGATCCTGGTTGTGCTATCAACTAGCAAGTCTACAAGTAGAACTGAAAATGAAGGGGTGTGGATACATGGCGGAGACATTTTGGTTTACTTAAAAGTCTAAGAATGGGACCAAATGCCTTGGATTTGGAACCCCACTAAAAGATTTGGTTCTCCCACAGAGGCTTTAGACTTTCGTTTCAGAAAACTTTGCTATGAGATGAATTTAATACTCAAGCTTTAAGTGCAGGAATCCACTTTGGAATAATTAAAAACACATTCAATGACAGTCAAGCATGAAACATGTGTTCAGAAAAGAATGCCATTGTTTTAGTTCCTTCCACTTTCCCAATTCCCATCTGCTAGCATTGGAATTTTTTTTACTTTTCCTTCTAATAAAAATAAAGAATGATCAGAGACTGTTGAATCAGTTCATATGTTCAGTGATTATTTTTTAAAAATATTTTTTGTTTAGAAATATATTAAAATAATATTTTTTATTTTTAATATTTGTATATTAAAATATTCAAAAACATAAAATACAAATAAATTTAAATAAAATAAAACTAAATTTTAACCCACCTTTATTTAAGTCCTGTTCCCAAACGAGAAAGTGTCTTCATACTACCAGTAATAAAAACTCTGATGTAACTTTATAAATATTGAAATAATCTTCACTATTTATAAGAGCTTTCTTGAATAACACCTTATAAATACTTTGGACAAATCATAAATCTTAAATTCTTAAACACAAATTCATTTAAACAAAGCTATCCCCTTGATTTTTTTGAAGATTTATGGGAGATATTTGGAAGTGAGGTAATGATTATTTTTTTAAGTGTTTTTTTAATATATTAAAATGATAATGTTTTTTAAAAAAATTAATTATTTTTAATATTAGTATATCAAAATATCCAAAAATAAAAAAAAATAAAAAATAAAAAATAATTTTTTTTAACACAAAAACAAATACCATATATTTTTTACATACCACAATAATTAAAACTTTGAAGGTGCTTTTTTAAGATATAATAAAGGGTATTTTTTTAGTCGGATTCCGCTTATTAAAAATTTAAAAGTAGTTTTTTTCTTTTTTCATAAGAAAAGTTAGGCTTTTTTTTTAATAGGAGATTCGTCCACTTTGAGACTGGTCATTTTTAATAAATTATTATTTTACGGCCCTCCATTGTTAGATAAGAAGTGTTAACATCCATAAGATTTATTACACATTTTTTTATTCAATGATAAGAAATATTTTAAAATTAGTGCATGCATGTCTCCATTAAAATTAAATTTATTCTTTGAATAATGTTTTTTTTAAAAGCATTTTTTAACAAATTTATACATTTTCTCAAAAAATGTAAATCACAAGTTTCAAATCTTACAAAAAACTAAAATATCTTTGCTATTTTTTTTACCCTAAATAATTGTGTAATATAATATTAAAAAAAAACCACTGTCTTTCCATCCTTTTACCTAAAATTGAAGTTATAGAATAAAACTCATCCATACAAAAGTCAATTACTTAATCCTTAATCCATGCTAACAAATATCTCCTCTTCTCCACCCTCTCCATCTCTTACAAGCCTTTGCCTACAAAACTACATACATAAACCAAACTAAACCCAGCACGAACCTATAAATATAAAACAACCCTTTAGTAAACGTACCACAACCCCTCCAAAACAACATTTAATGGATGTGAAGATCAGAGAGGTCTTCGAGTCCGTCGGTTCCTTCTTCACCGGCGATGATCATATCCCATGGTGCGACCGTGACATCATTCATGTAAGTATATTTGTGGGTTCTTGAGAATTTGTTGTTGATCATATGGGGTTTGGTAATTTAGCAAAAGTCGTTGCCTTTTTTAGATATATAGACTCGGATTTCTTGTTTTACATATGTTAGAATGCTTAACCATGTTGTGGTTTAGAAAATATTGGTATTCGTGATGCTGGAGTTGATTGTTATGACAGAAAGATTAAAACTTGTGATTTTTTTTTAAAAAATTTTTCTTTTGGTTTATGTAAGGATTGATGATAGATGTTGAATATGAGAGGAATGCAAGGAAAGGGTGAAAGTGTTGTGTGTGGTCCCGCACCATGTGATGGTGGGACCACCATATTAATTAGTAAGAGACAGCAAGGCAAGGCTGTCTCTTTGAATTAATAGAGGAGCTGCCACTGTAGAGGCAGTAGAAAAAAAAACGGGAGAAAAACAAGAGAAAAGAGAAGAAGAGGCAGCAGAGCAGCCTGTGTTCGTTCTTCGATTTCCAGCTCGTTCACCGTTGGATCGGGCTGAGATTTTGACAGCAGCTTCTAGACACATTCCTCTTCATTCTGGACGGTTGGATCGAAGATTGGTGGTGTGGAAGCTGGCCGTTTTGACAGAAAACGGGGCTGTCAGTTTTGTGAGTTTTTCTCAAATAATTCTCCTTTAATCTTGTTGTAATCCGAGAATAAGTAGTTCTTGATGATATATATGTTGTATCCCTTAGTTGAATCTGAGGAAGAACAGTTGTGAACCCATTATTTGTGATAGTGGAAGTTTTTAGGTGGACTCCGGTCCCGTGGTTTTTCCCGCATCGGGTTTTCCACGTAAAAATCTTGGTGTTAATTTGTGTGATTATTTGCATTATATTTGATCATTGTTTGAATCTGTTTTTTACTGCACAAAGAGGGAAAAAGGATTGGGACTTGTGAATTGTGAATGTATTCCGCTTAATTGATCCGGTTAGTTGTCCCGAGTTTTCCCAACAAAGTGGTATCAGAGCCTGGTTGTGTAGATTGAGTTCTTGTGCAGTTAAAATGGAAAAGGAAGATTCGGGCATGATAAAGCTCACTTCCTCAAATTATTTTCTGTGGAAAACAATGATGGAGGATCACTTATATTGCAATGATTTGGCTTTGCCGATTGAATGTAAAGGAATAAAGCCTGATGACATGGATGATGCAAAATGGAATGGACTAAATAGAAAGGCTACCGCTAATGTTAGAAAATGGGTATCTTCTAAGTCCATTAATCATATTTCTCAAGAACATGACTGTTATACAGTGTGGAAGATGTTGGAAGAAACATTTGCCAAGGAGAGTGCACAAAACAAGGTTTTTGTAATTAGAGACCTTGTGAATTTGAAGTATAGAGATGGTGAAGATGCTTCAGTGCATATAAATGTATTCCAAGGGTTCTTGAATCAGCTGTCATTGATGAACCTTGAGTTAGCCGATGAAATGCAAGCATTAATCCTATTGAGTTCATTGCCGGATAGTTGGGAGACTTTGGTAGTGTCACTTAGCAATTCTACTCCGAATGGAAAGCTCACTTTGAAAACAGTGAAGGATTGTATCCTCAATGAAGAGAAGAGGAGGAAAGGGACAAGCACTTCCGAGTCTCATGCACTTGTTACAGAAAGTCGAGGGAGAAGTCAAAGCAGGTTCTCTCACAGCAAGCAAGATGGAGAATCCAGCAATAGAAAAGGCAAATGGAAGCCAAGAGGAAGATCTCAGTCAAGGAAGGGTTTTAAGTGTTATTATTGTGACAAGCCTGGGCATATGCAAAAAGATTGCAGAAAGTATAAAAGAGATAAAAAGGGTAGAGATGAAGACAAGAATGAAGAGAATGGTACAGCTGCAGTTGTATCTGATGGTGATGTTGCCATTGTGTGTGATGATGGTTGTGTTAATCTTGCATGTCAAGATACCACCTGGGTTGCAGATTCAGCAGCTTCTTACCATGTTACACCCCGACGTGATTTTTACACATCCTACACTGCTGGTGACTTTGGTCAAGTTAGGATGGGAAATCAAGGGATGGCTAGTGTTGTGGGCATTGGAGATATTTGGTTGGAAACCAATACTGGGTGCAAGTTGCTACTCAAAGATGTTAGGCATGTGCCTGATATGCGCCTACATTTGATCTCTACTGGTACTCTTGATGAAGAAGGCTATCACAGTTACTTTGGAGATGGTAAATGGAAGCTCTCCAGAAATTCCCTAATTGTTGCTAAAGGGAAGAAGATGGGTCTCTACATGTCACAAGCCAAGGTGATCAAAGGGGAGGTAAATGCAATTGAAGATTGCTCTACTGATTTATGGCATAAGCGGCTTGGACATTTGAGTGAGAAAGGCCTTGGAATCCTTGCCAAGAAGAATTACCTTCCTTTAAAAGGTATGAACTTGAACACATGTACTCATTGTTTAGTTGGTAAACAACATAGAGTTGCATTTCAAAGATCATCTTCACATAGAAGGTCACATGTTCTTGATTTAGTTCATACTGATGTTTGCTCAATGATTGATAAGTCTCTTGGAGGTGCATTGTACTTTGTTAGTTTTATTGATGATCACTCCAGGAAGATTTGGGCTATTTGTTTGAAATCCAAAGATCAGGTGCTTGATGTCTTTAAGGATTTCCATGCCAGAGTTGAAAGAGAAACTGGTAGAAAGCTGAAATGTGTTCGAGCAGATAATGGTGGTGAATACAGGGGTCCTTTTGAGAAGTATTGCAGGGAACATGGTATCAAATTGGAGAAGACAGTTCCTAAGACTCCACAGCAGAATGGAGTGGCTGAGAGAATGAACAGAACCATTGTTGAAAGAATTCGATGTATGCTCTCTCATGCAAAGCTGCCTAAGTCCTTTTGGGGTGAGGCAATGAAGACTGCAGTTGCCATGATCAACCTTTCTCCATCAGTTCCTCTTGAGTTTGATGTTCCAGATAGAGTTTGGAAAGGAAAGGATGTTTCCTATGCACACTTGAGAGTGTTTGGATGCAGAGCATTTGTACATGTTCCAAGGGATGAAAGGTCTAAGCTTGATAGCAAGACAAAGCAGTGTATTTTCTTGGGCTCTGAAGATGATGAGTTTGGTTATAGGTTATGGGATCCAAAGGAGAAGAAAATTGTGAGAAGCAGAGATGTTATCTTCTTTGAAGATCAAACCATTGAAGACTTTGAACTGAAGGAGAAAACAGAGTCTACTACTTTTATTCCATCTAATTCAAATCCAGCACCTACTCCACAGTTATCTTTGATGCCTGCTAATCATGGGGGAGACTTGCAAAATGATGAAAATGGTGGTTTTCTTAATGAGCCATTAGTTGGTGATCCTGAATCAGCTAATGATGATATTGATGTTATTCCTGAACAGGTTATGCAGGAAGCTCCAGATGAGCCACAATTGAGGAGGTCAACTAGACCTCGCCAACCTTCCACCAAATACTCTCCTCATGAGTATGTGCTGGTTACTGACGGGGGAGAGCCAGAATGCTTTGATGAAGCTATGTCACATGAGAAGAAAAGTGAGTGGTTGAAAGCAATGCAAGAAGAGATGAAATCCTTGCATGAAAACCATACCTTTGAGTTAGTGAAACTTCCTAAAGGTAAGAGAGCACTCAAGAACAAATGGGTGTTCAGGTTAAAAATTGATGAACATTGCTCACAGCCAAGGTACAAGGCAAGATTGGTTGTGAAAGGTTTCGGTCAGAAGAAGGGTATTGATTTTGAAGAAATCTTTTCACCAGTGGTCAAGATGTCTTCAATCCGAGTTGTGCTTGGCTTAGCTGCTAGTTTGAACCTTGAAGTTGAGCAACTTGATGTGAAAACTGCCTTTCTCCATGGTGATTTAGATGAGGAAATCTACATGGAGCAGCCTGAAGGTTTTGAAGCAAAAGGTAAAGAGCAGTTAGTTTGCAAGTTGAAAAAGAGCCTATATGGATTAAAGCAAGCTCCAAGACAATGGTACAAGAAGTTTGATTCTTTCATGGTGGATCATGGTTATGACAGGACCACTTCTGATCATTGTGTATTTATGAAAAGGTTTCCAGATGGAAACTTTATTATTCTCCTGTTGTATGTGGATGATATGTTGATTGTTGGCCATGATGCTAAGAAGATTCAGATGTTGAAGGAAGAGTTAAGCAAGTCTTTTGCAATGAAAGACTTAGGACCGGCAAAACAGATTCTTGGCATGAAGATCACACGTGACAGGAAGAAGGAGAAACTTTGGCTATCTCAGGAGAGATATGTCCAAAAGGTACTCGAGAGATTCAACATGAGCAACTCCAAACCGGTTTGTTCTCCACTTGCAAGCCACTTTAAATTAAGTTCTAAGCAGTGTCCTTCAAGTGATGAAGAAAGAGATGAAATGGAAAAGGTTCCTTATGCATCCGCAGTTGGTAGCTTGATGTATGCCATGGTTTGCACAAGGCCGGATATAGCTCATGCAGTTGGTGTGGTTAGTCGGTTCCTCTCCAATCCTGGTAAAGAACACTGGTCAGCAGTGAAATGGATACTCAGGTATCTCAAAGGTACTTCTAGTTTCAGCTTATGTTTTGGTAATGATAAACCTGTGTTGGATGGATACACAGATGCAGATATGGCTGGTGATGTTGATTCTAGAAAGTCCACATCAGGATACTTGATGAAGTTTGCAGGGGGAGCAGTCTCATGGCAATCAAGGTTGCAAAAATGTGTGGCATTATCCACTACAGAGGCTGAATATATTGCTCTTACTGAAGGGGGCAAAGAGTTGTTATGGATGAAGAAGTTCTTACATGAACTTGGCCTAGTTCAAGAGAACTTTGTGTTGCACTGTGATAGTCAAAGTGCAATCCATCTCAGTAAGCATCCTACTTTTCACTCTCGGTCAAAGCACATTGAAGTTAGATATCAATGGATTCGAGATGCTATGGAGATGAAGTCATTTGTTGTTGAGAAGATCCATACTGATGACAACGTGTCAGATATGATGACCAAACCTCTACCGAGAGAGAAGTTTGAGTTTTGTAGAAGGGAAGCAGGCTTATCAGAGCCTCCTAAATTGAAGCTTACATGTTGATCGCCAATATGGCGAATTCCTCACATGGTGCGTGAGGGGGAGATTTGTTGTGTGTGGTCCCGCACCATGTGATGGTGGGACCACCATATTAATTAGTAAGAGACAGCAAGGCAAGGCTGTCTCTTTGAATTAATAGAGGAGCTGCCACTGTAGAGGCAGTAGAAAAAAAAACGGGAGAAAAACAAGAGAAAAGAGAAGAAGAGGCAGCAGAGCAGCCTGTGTTCGTTCTTCGATTTCCAGCTCGTTCACCGTTGGATCGGGCTGAGATTTTGACAGCAGCTTCTAGACACATTCCTCTTCATTCTGGACGGTTGGATCGAAGATTGGTGGTGTGGAAGCTGGCCGTTTTGACAGAAAACGGGGCTGTCAGTTTTGTGAGTTTTTCTCAAATAATTCTCCTTTAATCTTGTTGTAATCCGAGAATAAGTAGTTCTTGATGATATATATGTTGTATCCCTTAGTTGAATCTGAGGAAGAACAGTTGTGAACCCATTATTTGTGATAGTGGAAGTTTTTAGGTGGACTCCGGTCCCGTGGTTTTTCCCGCATCGGGTTTTCCACGTAAAAATCTTGGTGTTAATTTGTGTGATTATTTGCATTATATTTGATCATTGTTTGAATCTGTTTTTTACTGCACAAAGAGGGAAAAAGGATTGGGACTTGTGAATTGTGAATGTATTCCGCTTAATTGATCCGGTTAGTTGTCCCGAGTTTTCCCAACAGAAAGTTTTAAGATAGAGAATAAAGGGTTTTCGTTTTTTTCTTGTTTTTGTTTTGAAGTAAGAAAATTGACGGCAATAGAAATCAATTTTGCTAAAAATATAGGTCCCGTCTGGAGCCGGTTCATTTTGTTTGATTATGGTTTAATTCATTTTTCTTACTGGTTTTGGAGGCATTTACAATCAGGTTGTGTAGATTTTGTGTGCTTGACAGTTCGTCTATATCATCATTTTTTTCCTGGAATGGAATCATGTCACACTGCTCTTTTGCTTTGGAATATTGTATATGCTTGCTCTTGCTTTCTTCACTGCTACTTGTTCAGCTGAATGGCCGTCTCCTGATGTTTTTCCTTTGTATATTTGAAACTTAAGATTCGTTTAACTTTAGTGTCCTAGTTTGCTAAAGAAGTTCTGTTATTGTCCTTTGTCATGGTATGTAAATACTTTAGAGCAAGAACTGCGAAATCTTTTTTATAAAAATGGAAAATGAAGTGTTGGAATGCTTTTTCTCTGATGTTGCATGTGTTTCATTCAGTCCCAACTCCCAGGTCTTTAGCATTTATATTGCCTTTGCTACTTAAAAATACTAAGGACCTATAAGTTGTTTTGCAAGCATTGAATCAATAGTTATTTCAATTTTCCATGATTTTGTGTTTTGGTTAACACTCTATCCTTTTGATGCCAGGGCTGTGAGAGGGAGGTTGCAGAAGCTGCTGAAGGTGACTCAGAGGAACTTAAAAGGGATAGCATTATGCGATTGTCATGGGCTCTTGTTCACTCTAAACAACAAGAAGACGTGCAGCGTGGGATAGCTATGCTTGAAGGTAAACGACAAAAATTTTCTGTCATTTTTATCTTACCGCATCCAACTTCTTCATGCTTATGTCTGCATGCAGGACATATTAGAGAAAGTTGCTCCTTGTGTTTCTTTATGGAATAGATTGTGTTTATTTGGGATTTTAGGGGTCGGCGCAAAATTGGTAAATTATTTGAGGTTTAAACATGTTTGGAGAACAGTGAAGTTGGTGGCAAAGAGTTGATGATTTGAATCAGATTAAGCTACTAGTTTTCTGGTACAGATCCCAAATTTTGAGTTGTGTGGCTTGCTTCCAGAGGATTAAATAATGAGGAAAGCCTTGGATTTGTACCTTTTGTAATTGGAGAAAATGGATGGGATTCTACTGCATATACTTTTGGCAGCTTATCTGCAAATATGTATTAGGTAGAATCCTTGCTTGTCTAGTTGGTGTTGGCTTTTCAGCCACCATAATACTGTCCCTACATCAGTAGTTTTTAGCATGCTTCATGCCACGTTCCCTTCACTGTAACAATTCAAAATAGTAGTCTTATAGTGATTGTATTCCTGATGAATTTTTAAAGTCATTTATGAAGTTCACTATGCTACCACAGTTTTGCAGAAGAATATTTTCTGCAACATGCTTTCTTCTTTTGGTATCAACTGTAAGCGATTGAAAATGTTGACTTCATGAACTAGCTAACTAGCAGGAATATTGAAAGGGAGTCCCTAGATAGACCATTGCCTCTTGTATGTAATTGCTTCCCCTTGTGAGCTAATTCGCTCTTAAGTTTGTATGTGTCTTCCATTTTAATTTTCATATCTTTATTTTAAATTTGCGTGCTCTTTCTTGAACTAAATACCCTTTGTTGCAGCATCATTGGCAAATAGTAGCTCGCCTTTGCAACAGAGAGAGAAGATTTATCTTCTGGCTGTTGGATATTACAGAAGTGGTGAATATTCAAGGAGCAGGCAGCTGGTGGACCAATGTCTGGAGGTCTCTTGTGTTTATGTCTGCATAAGTGCTGTTTTCTTTTTGTTTTTTGCTTCTTTATTCTGAATTTCAACTTTTTGTAGATTGCACCTGATTGGAGGCAGGCTTTGGTCCTGAAGAAGACACTTGAAGATCGAATTGCCAAAGGTATGCTCACTTTGAACATTTGTACTCTCATGATAGCATTAATCTGAATAAGTTTCAAAGGTATTTGTCTGAACAATGCTGAAAGTGTTTGTCAAAATGCAGATGGTGTTATTGGAATAGGCATCACTGCTACTGCTGTGGGACTGATAGCTGGTGGAATTGCTGCAGCATTCGCTCGCAAGAAATGACAACTCTCAATCCCATCAATGTGCATAAAAAATATTTTTTAAAAAAAGCAGCTTTTTTTGTTTTCAGCTTTCTAAATAATTTTAGATTATGAACAGTAGCATCACTCAGTTATATCCATGTTACAACTGCTATATTGTTTGTAGACAATAGCATTACCTAAGTAGGAAGCTTGAGCTATGAGTTGGTTCTGCCATATGGTCATGTTTGAATCAATAACTCTCTGTACCTAGATTCTTGTATTTTGTATAGCAGCAGCCTTGGAAAATTTGAATTTGCTGAAGTGTGTGTGGACTTGTAGTTCGTGTAACATAAAGCAAGAGCAAGATTGAAGAAATCTCTATTGATCTCCATACAGTGCAGGATTGTTTCTTGTATATGTTAGGATGCTGGACCAGCATTGTAATAGTATTTTATGCGTCGTCCTATTTTTTATGAGAAAAGGTTGGTTCTTTTGATATAAAAGAGTCACAGTCATGATTGAGGGAATTACAAATAAAGTGGGGGGTGGTTCCTGATTCCCGAATCCAGGTTTATCACATTAATTGTTTCCCTAGGCCTATTATTGCTCGACTAAGCTAAAAAAACGTGAGCTATAGTTATTACTACAGGTTAAATAAATTTTTTTGACAAAAAAAAAATAAACAAGTTTTAGAAATGTGTTTTTGGTTAAAAAATTATAATTATAAATCAAAAGGTTTATGTATAATTTAATTAAATATATTGAGAATTATTTATGGTAATAAATACAAATAACAAAGTATTAATATATCTATTTAATTTGTCTCGCTGCATATTGAATAATTTTTTTCTAATGCAAAAGAATTAACATGTAGGTGTTACTAATGTGTTTTTGAATATCGAGTAAAAAATACAACCATAATTCAAAAGGTCGATGTTAACCTATAATAAAATATAGTAAAAAAACATCTATAATAAAATATAGTAAAAAAACATGTAAAATCTCAAAGTAGTTTTTAACATAATAGAAGAATGGAACAATATTATAATTGCTATAATGAAAAATCATTTTCTTAGTCTTTGTATAATAATTTTTCAAAAAAAAATGTAAAGAAAAAAATTATAGAAGAATAAAGATAAGAGCAAAAAATATATATATAAATAAGAATGATAAATGTTTAAAGTGTAAAAAATAAAAATAATATTTTTTTCCAAAAAAAGTGTAAAGAAAAAAAACTAAAAAAATATTACAAAAAATAAAGATAATAAAAAAAATGGTGGTATATAGGCCAAGAGTAAAATGATAAAAATACCAAGTATAAATATAAAAAAAATATTAAAAAAACTTGTTTTCTAAAAAAACAAAAATTATAATTTTACCATCGCTACAACACCGCTTTAATAAAATAATTGGCAAAAATTACAATTATATTATTTCTACAAGAAAACACCATTTCTTTTTTCTAAAAAAAACAAAAATTACAATTTGGTCACTACTACAATACCACTACAGTAAAAACAAATTGGTAAAATTTATAATAATTTTATTTCTACATGAAAACATGATTTTATTTTAGTATATGCACTAGTTAAAATATGCAAGCATTTCAAATGTGTTTTTTTTTAATCTAATTTTAAATGAAAAGGCCTATGCATGCATTTAATTAAATACATCCAAAACTATTTATATCAATAAATGCAAAAAAATAAAGTGTTAACGTGTTTATTCAACTCTTTTCGTTATAGGTTGAATAATTTTTTTTTCTAACAAAAAAGAATTAATGTATAGGTGTTATTAGAGCATTTTTTGACATGGAATCAAAAATATAACCGTGAATCAAAAATTCGATACTTACACGTAATAAAAATAATAAAGATCATATATGTTAATAAAAATATGTAAAATCTCATGTAGCAAAAGAATGGAATAATGTTACAAATTGCTACAACAAAACAACTTTTTCTTAGTCTTTGTATAATAATTTTTCAAAAAAAAAGTGGAAAGAAAAAAATTAAAAAAAATTACTAAGAATAAAGATAAGAACAAAAAGAATGATATAATAGGTCAAGTGTAGAGTGATAACTATTCAGAGTGTTAAAAATAAAAAAATAATATTTTTTCCAAAAAAATATGTAAAGAAAAAACTACAAAAATACTACAAAAAATGAAGATAAGATAAGAAAAAAAAAGAATGATGATAAATAGACTAGTGTGAAATAATAAAAATGTCAAGTATAAAGAAAAAAAATAAAAAAAAACTTGTTTTTTTTAAAACAAAACCCTAAAAAATATAATTTTATCATTGCTATAGTAAAAACAATTGGGGAAATTTACAATTATGTTATTTCTACATAAAAGCATCGCTACAGTAAAAACAATTAGCAAAATCTATAATTAAAACCCTAAAAAATATAATTTTATCATTGCTATAGTAAAAACAATTGGGAAAATTTACAATTATGGTATTTCTACATAAAAGCATCGCTACAGTAAAAACAATTAGCAAAATCTATAATTATACTATTTTTACATGAAAACACCATTTTGTTTTAATACATGTAATAGGATCAAGCCCTAGTTTAGGAGTGCAATCTAAACGAAAGCTTTCAAAAATTCAATTTTTTTTCTACTTAAAAGTATTTTTTTCAATGTTTTTAATAATTTTAAGAGGTTGATGTCGAAAATAAATTTTAAAAAATAATAATAAAAATATTATTTTAATATATTTTTAATTAAAAAATATTTTAAAAAACAATTATTATCCATTAATTCGTTTTGCAGGACAAAACGACCTCGTGTTGCTTTAAGATTTATGATGAAGTGAGAAGACTTTATTTGAACCAGGCTTTATTCGCAGATAATGATAGGATAGATGGTGAATGTAATTTGCAAAATAAATTCCCGAGAGTTTTTTCATTAAAATATAATACAAGGGAAGTAAACAGAGAGATATTTTCATTAAAATGTTAATTGTTTTAGCATGCTAATATCAAAAATAAATTTTAAAAAATAAAAAAATATTGTTTTGATATATTTTCAATAAAAAAAACCTTAAAAACTAATTTTTATCATATTCTGACAAGCTCTGGGTGTTTTATAATCTTTTTAAAATAAAAAAAATCCTCATTTTTTCTGGTATATAGCTTACCCTGAAAAAAAAATATAATTTAACTAACCTTTTTGTGACATTTCTAGTTTGTAGATCAATAGTCGTGTCTCGTGAAAGCTTGTACGTGTCACATGTAACTTGCATTGCGAGTGGCTTGTTATGAAAAAGTGATAGCTATAGCTGAAGTTGTAACTTGTACAGGTAGAGGCAACAAAAAGAGATGAGAGAGAGAGAGAGAGAAAGGGAGGAGAGAGAAAAAATGGTTAGCTTGCTGGGCTGTCAATTATTAGCTCAACTAAATTACATGGTGGCTAATTTACCCATATTCTAGCTACTATAGTGATCGTTTGTTATAATTAAAGTGTATTTTTTGCAAAACTATTATTCATGTTTTGTATTTTTTTTATTTTAATGTATTTTTTTTTAATCTCATCTTTTTATAAGAAATCAAAATCAATTAATTTTTAATTAAAACTGAATTACAAAAAAAATTGATAATTAAATTAAAAAAAACATAACATTTTACATAACCATAATAATATACAAGAAGATGCGTGAGAGAATAAACAATAAAATCTTGCACAATAAAAGAAACCTCACGTCATTTAAAATAATACATATTTACTCCTTGCTAGCTGTCCGGACAAAGAAATTATTGTACGAGCAAATTTCGGTCCACGGTACAAAACTATTGCATGTGCTGCGAGCCTTCAAGTCCATATCTTTTGTACATCACCAAAACGAGATGGGCTAGATTCTGAAAAATAAAAGGCAAAAAGAAAGACTAAATGGTCTAAAAGTCACATGTGATCCTCCTACTTTGTGCATTGGTCAAATCAAGTCCTCTAATTTAACTTTGATCAAATCAACCCCTTTACTTTCGATAAAATACGATATGAGATCCTGTGTCCTATTATATCATAACTCACGGCATTCCAGCGGCCGATTATATAGTGATAAAGTTGGATTAAGGGGCTCATGTCAACATTTATTAGAAATAAAGGGGCTGATTTGAGCCAATTTTACGCTAAGGGTTTGATTTGATCAGAGGTAACAAGCAGAGGAAACAAACATGCATGTCTAAGAAAAAGACAGAATTTACAGAGTGCTGCAAAGTTTTTAAGGATTTGTTTCCTTTTCCAGATTTTTAAAGGGCTGAAGAACAACAAAGATGGCATGGCACGACAACGACTTCACCAGCTCAACCTCACATTGCAACAAATGAGTCATGGTCTGTTCTGCCCAATTATGCTTTAGTGGCTATGGTGGCCCAGCAAATTTATAGCCTGTCCTTCTCAGCTTGTTTGCCATGACTACTTTACACACAAAGACAGATTGGATCCATGCCGATGCTGCTCATGATTTTCTTGCCAAGTTGTATTGATAAAGAAAGCATTTCATCCATCCTTGTTCTAGGCAAGGTAGGGAAACAAATATAGTTTGCCCTTAAAACCTGAGTAAAAATCACAGTAAGAGGTTCTGAATCTTTTTTCCCTCGAAATTAACACTAATTTCGAAATCAATATTATTGTATTTGCGAACAAATATAAATTTGATTAGAAGACAAACAGAGATATACCTTAAACATTGCCATGATTGCGTAGATAAATCTTATCTTTTGATTCAAATTTCATTTCCTAATTTAGCCTCTAATCTGACAAAATATAGCTCTAGAACACCAAAGATTTTATCCTTGATCAATTCAAAAATTCAAAGAAAATTCCAAACCTCCTGTCTGGTAGTGCTGTGCAGCTTCTTCTTCTTTTTTGTTAAGATTACATTTAAATAATATATTTTTTAAGATTTTTTTAATTTTTGTCATTAATATATTCGAATTATTGAAAAACATCTAAAAATATATGAATTTAATGTTTTATCACTAAAAAATTATTTAAAAAACAGATCAAATCTCAAAAAGAAAACACTCCCATGATGACATCCATCTTCACCTTCCAACTCACTTGAAAGCTCTCATTCACCAGCGCACACACTCTTCTTTATCCGAACTTACCTCTGTAGTTCTCTCTATCAACCTTCTCATACCTAAAACCCAGGCCAAGAAAGCAAGAGCAAGACTGGAGAAAGCAAAAGCTCCCCAACAAGCAAAAACAAAACAGAAGTAGAGTAAACAAGAAAGGAAGCAATACAACAGTAGCTTGTAGAGAGTCAAAGACATCCATTTCTCCATCATGGGCTGTTATGCTTCAAGACCAAATACCCTCCTCACAGAGAACCACCATCCTGAAGAAACCTTATCTTATGCTTCTCCTGCTAAAGATAAATCTATGTTTTCTCCACAATATTCTTCACAATCAGTCCCTAGAGCTTTCTCTTTTCGAACCCCATTGGTCCACCATCCACCTTCAAGGAAAGGTGACTCTCACCACCTCGTGTCTCTAACTTCCTCCACTTATGGCTCTCTTGTCCTCGTTGACCCCAAAAAGAACACCCCAAAACCCTTTGATCAGCCACAATCACCAAGAAAATCAACCAAAAAGATACATAAAGCACAAAATAATCGAGACCCTTGTGAGCCTTTATCCCCTGATTCTGTCATTAACACTTGGGAGCTCATGGATGGTCTTGATGAGGATGATGGCCTTGATTTTGAAATCAATTACTCTTTTAAGCCAAGATCATCACATTCTGATTGTGCTATCGAGTTTACCTCCAAAGCCAGTTCTCTTCATCATCCGGGTTCTGATGGGTGTGTGAAAAAGCTACATGCTTCCTGTGATTCGGTGAAATTTGAAGTAGTTGCTGAAAAGCCAGTTTCATTGTCAAAGCCATTATGGAAGCACTTTTCTGAGGAATCATTGCTTTCAAAGATGGATCCCAATGTAGCAGCAAGTTATACGCGTGCATTGTCATCAAGGCAATTGGGGTGTCACAAAGAGTCCAAGGATGCAACACCAGTGGAATCTAGTCCCATGAGTTGTACTTTATCAAGTAAACATGGGAACTTTTTGAATGACAAAAAAGGCAAAATTGTTCTGTATTTTACAAGTTTGAGAGGAATAAGAAAAACATATGAGGATTGCTGTGCGGTTAGAATGATATTCAGAGGTTTCAGAGTTGCAGTTGATGAAAGAGATATTTCAATGGATTCTACCTATAAAAAAGAGCTGCAAAGTTTGCTAAAAGGGAAACCAATGAGCCTTCCACAAGTTTTTTTTAGAGGAAATCATATTGGCGGGGTGGAAGAAATCAGGCAGCTAAATGAAGCTGGTGTATTGGCAAAGCTGTTAGAAGGTCTTCCTGTTCTAGATCCCACGTTGGTTTGCGAGACTTGTGGGGATGCAAGGTTTGTGCCATGTCCAAATTGTAGTGGAAGTAAAAAAGTATTTGATGAAGAACAAGAGCAATTGAGAAGGTGCCCAGATTGCAATGAGAATGGTTTGATTCGTTGCCCTGGTTGCTGCTCATAGATTGTGCTTACAATGCTTCAGTTTGGTTCTTGCCTACAAAATTGCAACTTTTATCTTACTGCTTGTAATCACCAATGGCATTGAAAATTGTTTGTTCTCATGATCTGTTTACATTGCTACTTCTACAGTCCTATTTGTCAAGCTCTTGGGTATAATTCCCCCCTGTCTCTCTAAACAAGATCAATAAGAATCAACATTTTTTTATGCTTCTTTGTTTATTTTAGCTTTCAGGATTGTGATCATTTGTCTCTTCTTTTGGTGGAACATTAAGTAAAGATGCATTGGAATGAACATGCAGAGATTTTTTGTGTTGCAACAGTGTTTGGTGAATCTACCCATTACTGTATTTGGTCCATTCATGACATATCTCCACTTTGAGTAATGTACTCGGAAATTAGAGTGATTATAATGGGTATATTTGATGATGAGAAAATCTAATTATCAGGTCCGTTGGTCCACAAAATTGATGCTGCCACGTGCAGATTGAATGACTGGTAAAGATGGAAGCATGGATTCTTCTCTGCCAATACCTGAAGAAAGTCTTCAAAACAAAAAGGCCATACCAGTGGTTCAGAATAGCAAATGATGAACCAATCTCAGATAAGCCTGCTTGCTGCATGATATCAGTGAGAAGAAAAACAGACTGTCCCATGATGTCCATTTTCCCAGGTATTGTATTTCATCTCCTATGCCTTGATGTTTGAACTTGGACTAGATTTTGAGCTAGGGCTGCAACTGCCTTCAAAATCTCAATCTTCCAAACTGAAAATCCAGAGATGCAGCCAAAACAGGCATGAGGAATCCTTTGACAGCATCATAGATGGTACTGATATACAAACGTGATCATTGTCACTAATTAAAAAAAAAAAAGGGAATTCTTAGGATAGATCTCGAGCAACTATTTCACTATCAAATTGAATATATATTATAATTGTGGCAGAGAAACTACCCCAGCTAGCACAAGACCAAAGTTACAACGACAGTGTATCCCAGCGCATATAATCCCGGAGTACACTTCGTATTCGTATCATGTTGGCCTCCGCACGCCTTCATGTGGCTATGGCAGCGGGACATATCAAGAGAGATTCTTCTCCGGGCGGGAAGCTCTGGTCCCCGGGCAGGAGAAAGACGGCGCCGTTCTAATCACCTGGAGGAACCATGTTAGAACAATGCCAGATTAGAATCCTGGGTCGTCCTATGACCTTTTCCACACCCACTACAAGAATAAATCATAAATGCATTAAATGCTGCATGTCCCTGAAGCATATGTCTCCATGCGCAGGGCATCTCCTGGATTGAGTTGGGCGCAATTCTCATTTATTGGACACTGTCCATGACATAAGCATTCACTCCCATCGGTAATCCACAACTCCTAGATAAGAGATTTTGTATTCAGAGGTAGTTTGGAGCTATTGTTCAATTTATTTTTATAAAAAATTTAATTTTTTAATATTTTAAAATTGTTTTGATGGGTTATGTCAAATATAAATTTTAAAAAATAAAAAAATATTATTTTAATAAAATTCAAGTGAAAAAACAATTTAAAAAATAACTATTATTAAACTATCAGATACTCCACCTCTTTGCATGAAAATTAAGGAATCTAAGTATCCTCAACCTTCCTGACAAATTTATTTTATAAGTTTTCAGCTCTCACATTTTTTTACAAGAAAAGAGACACATCGTCATTGTAAATTCTTCAATAACCAATAAATAAATAAATGGCAAGGAGGTAAATAAAGCTTTCAAAGGATACTCAATAACACGTTGACTCCAAAATTTATCAATTTTTGAGAGTGTTTTATTGTTTTAGTTAATCATTAATTAATTATATATAAAAAAAGATAATCACCCTCACTTAGGTGGGGGGGTATAGAGTAAATTTCTAATAAGGTAAATAAAAAAATCCCATTTATTTAAATAAAACTTGTTTTTAAATAATGCTGCCCTCATGCCCGTATGATATACCCCATGCTATGTTATGGGCATGATGATTTTCAACTCTTTTTTTTTTTCTTTTTCTTTTTTTTTTCTAGAGGCAAAGGGTACTTTAAGAGATAATTTGGTAGGACGTCACAGCAGCCTTGTGGCTACTTTATGAAACATCATCTTGTGGGTATCCCTTTCAACTTTCAAGTAAAGCTTCATGTGCTTAGATCCCCAAGAGTTCACTTCCTCGTAAGCTAGCTACGCTGTCGTTTTCAAAAAGAATCATTCTATCATATATCATGTGATCATCATTAATACATCTGTCTCTTTTGAGGATAAATATTTATTATTGATTGAGATTTTTAGATTTTTAGAGTTAATAACCTCCAGATTCATAATTTTTTTTTAAGGAGAATACATTATATAATTGCCTGTTATCAATTATTATTAGGACGCCTAGACCTTCAGTTTTGGCTCCACAGTTGAGAAATTTCTCAGGGAAGTTAAGAGAAATAATGGGTGTTGAATTTTAGAATTAATTTTTTTTTATTAATATGGGTATCTAAGTCAACTTGCGTGCACCTCGACTAATCCCACGAGCTCTTAAGTTAACGACTATGTAAGTCTGCAATAACTTTGAGGTGTGTGAGATTTGAACTTGTAATCTTTAAAAATCAAACTTAAAATCTGACCAATTAAACTATATCCTTCAAAGTTATATATATTATATAATTGCTTGTTATCAATTATTATATCGCTCTATTAGATATAAACCCATTGTAAATATATTATTGAATTATGTTAAATTTATGTGTTTTTCTTTATTATTCATCATAATTGCAGCAGGTTTAACAACAATTCTTTTACATCAACAATTCTTTTGCTTTATTTGGTCTGTGTTGCTTTTACAAATTGGGCATTATATAATTCGGTTAAATTAAAAAATTGCTGGGTTTAGTACCGTGCCATTTCTTTTTTTATTTTTAGCATACTTATGCAAGAATTAAAAAAAAAACCATCAAGTGCAATGAAATTTTGTCTAGTCACGAGTCAATTTTGTTGAGTTAATTAAATTTTATTAAATCAATATTTTTTTATTTAATTTAAAATCTAAATTAATTCGTTAAACCTGACTTAATAACTATATAGAATTATTAGGTTATCAAAACTCCATCGAAAGAGAACAAAATATAACCAAAGTCGAAACAAAGCCCAGCAGGATGGGCCTACCAAGAATCCAGGCCCGTTTAACGAGATCACCCTTACTGCAGTGATGTCACGCGCCAGACTATCGCGTGGGATTTCACGAAAAACGATAACTTCAGACAACACAGAAGTAAACGATTTTGCGAATGACGAGAACTTACTGTCATTGAACATTCAAATCTTAAACGAGAACTTTAACGTCACTGCTTAATTACCTAACCACCTCACCCGCAGGTTTTTCCCTTGGACAGGAGGCAGATTTCCGGAAGAAGAAAAGAATTCTGGCTGTGACGTAATAACAATCACCCTCCATGTTATTTCTGGGTGAAACAGTAATGGCTGTAAGCAGAGAGCACCGGTAGTGGCACTGTAAATTCCTATAAATCCCAATTTAAGAAGGGAAATATCTCACACCCACAGCTTTAGTTACCGTTAAGCAATGTGGTACGATCATATTTAAAAAAAAAAATTATTTTTATTTTTAATTAATATTTTTTATCCTTTTAATATTTTGACATTAAAAATAATAATAAAAATATTATTTTGATATATTTTCAAATAAATATTACTTTAAAAAATAACAAAATAACAATTAAAAATATAATCATTATTATATTTCTAAACAAGTTGATCAATATAAAATAATAATCATTATATATATATATATATTATTAATTATTGATTTTAAACAGGCAATTAAATATAATCAATTAAAAAAATAAACAATGAAACAATCTATTTAATAAAGTATATGTTTTTTTTAGAAATTATAATTTATAACCCAAATTTTATTGTGCGTGTAATATTTTACTTTATATATTATTCTACAGTACAATTTATTTTGTATGCATCAAGAATGTAAATTATAATTTTTTAAAATATAAAGGGTAAGTTTAAAAATTATTAAGCTAGAGGAGGATCAAGATAATTTTTTTCTAAAATAAAAGATGATTTAATATTTGAGCTAAAACTTCAAGAAATATAGGTCTAAGCAGGTATGAAAGAATTTGTTATTACAAAGTAAGATTTATTTATATAAAAGATTACATTACCAAAAAAAATTCATAATGCTTTTACCTTTTTATTATATTTTTAATATTATCATTTTTTTTCTCTAAGTTTAATCTGTTTCCTCCTGAGATTTTGGTATTGTTCACTTTTAGCATTTCTTTGAAAGATTTATAAATTTTTTCTTTATCTATTTTTGCTTGAAACTTCATTTTCTGAATTTTATTTGGAGTATTGCTTCTTCTTTTTATATATAATAACATAAATGATAAATAGGAAATTATTGTATCCCTGTATTATACCCCGTGAGCCAAGGCACACATGTCACCAGAAATTGGAGAGATCAGTCTACTGTGAGAATGTTCTCACCATAGAAAGCACAACTCATCGTTCATGCAGTTCCAATTTGAAGAAAGTAAACAAATAATCTGACAAATAAAGGCACAGTTACAGGCTTCCATTTAGAGAGAGAAAAAATAACAGACATAGTCACGTTCGTTTCAAAGAGAAGAGGTTCTTGGGAGAAATGGAGCAAAATTTACTAACGGAGAGACCGAATGAAGAAGAAGGAGGAGCTCATCAAGAAAAAGAAAATGGGAGTTTTGGAATGGAGTCTCTGGGGAGGTGCTTGAGCAGCTTTGTTGATGAAGGTAGCACAGAGAGCCACAGATACTATCTTTCCAGAAGAACTGTGCTTGAGATGTTAAAAGATAGAGGCTATTCTGTTCCAAGTTCAGAGATTGACATTTCTTTGCAAGATTTTAGAGGCGTTTATGGTCAAAACCTTGATATTGAACTCCTCAAGTTTTCTGCCACCCATAAATCAGATCCTTCAAAAAGGGTATGTTGATTCTAGGGTTTGTTGGTTTTTCATTTCTTATTTGGTTACTGAGAAAATTGTATTGAAAAGGAAGTTTTTATTTTTTGGGTTTGCAATGTATTCCCTTTTCCCGTATGATTTTTGGATGGGTGTATTGGAATTTGTGTCAGTAGATGAAATCAATCACTGCATGTACATTGATCACCTTTATCTGCACCCAAGTTAACCTAAGATTGCAGTTAATTAATCATGCATGTGGTGAAAACCATGATTGAAGCTGTTCAGCTCAAGTAGCATGATAATCAAAATGAAACTGAATACAGTTGACTATGGTGGATGGTGAGATAACAACGTTTGTTGCTGTGATAATGTTTTCTGAATTGTGACTACAAAATTGTGAGATGGAAGTATTATATCAATCACACCATGTTTTTGGTTGAAGGAGTCAGTTAATGCCATTACTGGTTATTTGAATTGCAGATGCTGGTGATTTTCTGTGGCCTTGGTGTGGTTAAAGTTGGCATGATTCGTCTCATTACGGTTCAGATTACTGACAGAGACAGTTTGACTGGTCTGATATTAGTCTTGCAAAACAACATAACTAATCAAGCTATGAAAGCTCTGGATCTTTTCAAATTCAAGATTGAAATATTCCAGGTATGACTCCTAAGTAATTAATCTTATTTCCATGCTTTACATATCTAGATGTTATTAAGAAAGGGCAAAAAAAGCCACTGCCTAGTTATGTACCTGTTAATGTAGAATCTTGAGTAGGAACACTAGAGTTTTACCCTTCAGCGATTCTGCACGAAGTGGCTGTTTTGATGTATGGAATCTTCATTTTCTCTTTTCCAAGCCCAGGACTCTTAATATTGGACTGGGCAATGGCCCTTATTCTTCTTTATGTATTAAATTCATCATGCCATATTTTTATTGTTGTAATGGATGGTGTGAAATAGCATGCAAATCCAGTTTTAGGTTGTTGTTTGAATTTCACATCAAATGTCCTTGTTTGAGTTGTCTTCTTGATGTCATAATGTTAAGTGTCTTTTGGGTTCTTATCCCCATTAACTGTGGCTCATGGGAGTTTTGTGCTTTAGGTGGTACTTCTACAAATTGATTATTGCTGCATTTTTCTTCTTTTTTTTGTTGAGAGAGGTCAGAATGTTCTTCATTGAGTGCTTCTGGAGGATGTCCATAATGAGAATTAACAGTGGTGGAAACTTTCTTTATTGCATTCTGTTAATTTTCAACCGGATTCATTTCACTTGCAGCCTCCAAGAAAATTTTAATTATGCCCCCTTGGTATATCTTCATAATTACTTCTTGATTGCAAATAAATGAGAAGTGATATATCGAAATTCCATTGCTTTGCGAATCATGGGGCCATGAGCATGTCAAAATTAAATGAATTGTTAGGAAGCAATCATATTTCAAAATTGCATCGGCAGAGATGGTTTAATGTTGGAAATTGTTTCGGAAAAACATGTTCAGCTGTTTATAAGTTGTTGACAGAGCCATGCAACAATAGAATAAATTAGACTGCACCCTTGTTCAGGTTTAGAACCTAAAATGCAGGAGTTATAGTTGAAAATCAATATTGTTCAGAACAAATTCTTAGGTTACTGTATGCCCAAATTTGTTAACTTGTGCACTTTTTATCTTATGGTAATTTAGTGCGCCCTCTTGCTTTACAGCATAGACAGTGCTGAACTATTTCTACATGACTTTTCTCTATATAATTTTGTTTTTGGATATTAGACAAAGGGTGAATATTTAGACAGTAACTGCCTATGTTAATGTAGCTTTTGGCAATATGTAACTTGTATGCTGATTGCTTTTTGTGTTCCAGTCACGAAGTTCTATAATTATGTTCCTAGTATTTGACGATGGTTTGGTTTGTTCTCAGATAACTGACTTGCTTGTTAATATCACAAAGCATATATTAAAGCCAAAGCATCAGGTGCTAAGTGAGCAGGCAAAACAAAGGCTCTTGAAGAAGTACAGTATAGAAGAAAAGCAGGTCAGCTTTGAAACCAAGAAAAGCTATAAATGATGTCTCCTGGAATATATTTCTCGCTTGCTCCCTTGCTATGTTTATTGTTTCTTAAATGGTTAATTACTTTTCTTGATTGATTTGTCTGAATATTGTCTGTCACAAGGATATTAAAAAATAGCTGGGATGATATTAGAATAAGACACAAGCAGAAGGCTCGCCTTGAGAAAATATGATCATCCGAATTTCTATATCACATGCATGGTAATGGTCAATGCATCAATATAATAGATTCTAGCTGTATTCACTTGATTAGTAAATGATTAATTATTCTCCTAAGTATTTTCCCTAGTTGTGCAGTGGTTAATGATTCAAAAGTTGTGTTTTTACTACACAGTCAAGGCATGACTGACTAATTCTCTCAATCTGAGTAATGTTTCATTTCTCATATTATTTATAATTTACTTGACTGGTAGCCTCAACTCTCAATTCTAATATTAATCTTCATTTCCTGTATTTGACAGCTTCCTCGACTGTTAAAGAAAGATGCAATTTCACGATACTATGGCCTCGAGAGGGGACAGGTGGTGAAGGTCACCTATGATGGTGATATTACCGGGTCACATGTAACTTATCGTTGTGTCTGGTGATGTAATGTGTTGTTCACACTATGTCTTACTGTGGATGTTGTAGAATCTGTTGTGTGTTATGCCTGCTTGTGCTATGGATACTTTTCAATGACTTTTTATCATTGGTACTGTGTAGCAACCTTATCTTCTCTATGATCTCCTTCTTTCTTTCTGGCTCTTCGAGTGAGGTACGACTTGAACCAGAGAGTTAGAAAGAGTATAACTGTAAGAATGGGGAATATTTTGGGAATTGAAAGCATGTAGTCTGTGTTTGGTTTGAAACTCGACCATAGTGGGCAACCTTATCTCATTAGTTATTTGAAATTGGAAAGTCTCAATAGAAAGAAAAGTGGGATATATCAGATAAGACTAGCAATGGGCTCCATGGATAAATCCTCCACTAGCTACTTAACAATGCTTTTGCCAATTCTGCTAAGGTATGGGCTGGTCTGTTACAATTTCAGGACAGATGGTGCATTGGGAAAGCGTAGTGTTTGCTTATTAATATCTAGGTTATTTCCAGCAGGGTCCCCTCAATAGGGTAGATTCAGCAAAACAACGCAAGCCAGGAGCCCAAGCTGCCTGCGGCAGCTATTCTCCAATAGGTTTTGAATTGTCAAGTTCTGCAAATATTTTTCCCCGCCCATTACAAAAATGATTGATTTTTCCTTTATTTCATATCATCATATGACCACTCTAATGACAGGAAATTCTTGCTCGCAAGACCAAAATGTTATTCATTAAAACACAGTGCACTTTTGGAGAATCAAGAAAAGAGTACCCCATGCACCAAATACATTACACTATAGAACTGAGCTTCAATTTTGGTACATTGACAGCCATCAATTGTGATTCACATTTACAGTGTTTTATAATTAGTCAATCAAATGAATATACTAATATCACATGAATCCTTCTGCCTAGAAATCCTTCATTGTTCATCTTTGACTGCATTTTCATGAAGTTTTGGTTATCTGAGTTGATGAAAAATCTTCCTCATCTACAAAATCATTATTCGGTACATGCTCTGCCTTCTTCATCTCTGCATGAATATCATGGACTAAAGAATAAATACGATTAGATTGATAATGAGACTTGTCACGAGCTAAAAACACATGAACCCTGTTTCCAACTTCAATCCAACTGCAACCAGGTTGCTTCTTCAATCCCTTTTCTTTCATTTTCAACCTCACTCTCGAGGCTTCTCTCCATTTCCTACCAGAAGCATATATGTTAGACAACAACAAATAGGTTCCTGCATTCTCGGGATCCTCCTTTTCGAGCTCTTTTGCAGCCAGCTGCCCTATTTCCAGATCCCCATGGGCATTACATCCAGCAAGTAGACCGCCCCAAATAGAGGATGATGCCTTGGTCCCTATATGCTTAATAAAATCATAAGCCTCCTTGAGCCTCCCTGCTCGGCCACATAAATCCACCAAACATGCATGATGATCCTCTCTTAATTGTATGGAATTGTCTCTCCTAAGCTCGTCAAAGTAGTTTAGTCCCTTATCCACTAAACCAGCATGGCTGCAAGCATTGAGCAATTCCACATAGCTAACATCGTTAGGCTTAAACCCTAAACCCTGCATGTCCTCGAACAATTCAATTGCCTTCATCCCACATCCATGATGTGCATAGGCTGCAATCATGCCATTCCACAAAACCAAATCCCTCTGGCCTATCACCACGTCATCAAATATTTTCCTTGCAATACTCAACTCCCCGCATTTCGAGTACATATTCAAGAGTGCAGATGCGACAAATGTCCTATCCTGATAAACACTTTTACTGATCAACAAATGAACTTGCTGCCCTTCACCAAGACCAGCCAAGTCACTGCAAGCTCCCAAAACATTAACAAAGGTCCCCTCATTAGGCTTGGCTACACCATCCTTTATCATTCCCACAAAGACCTTCAATGCTGATTCACTTTCTCCCTCTTGAACATACCCAGTTATCATGGTCGTCCAGGAAATAACATTCTTTTCAGGCATCTCATTGAACACCTTCCTTGCCCTTGCTAGCTCTCCATTCTGAATAAATCCTGTGATCATTGTATTCCACGAGGATAAATTCCTTTCAGGCATCCTCTCAAACAAATCAAAAGCCTCATCCAGCCTCATATTCTTGGCATAACCAGTAACCATCGCATTCCATGACACAACATTCCTCTCTGGCATCCTATCAAAAACCTTTCTAGCCTCGTCAACTCTCCCAGACCTCGCCAACCCCATAACCATCGTAGTCCACGAAATCACATCTCTTTTAGGCATTTCATCAAACCTCCTCCTAGCCTCCTCTACCCTTCCACATTGAACCAACGCAGCAATCACTGCATTCCAAGAAACCACATTTCTCTCATGCATCCTCTCAAACACCTCAATAGCCTTATCTACCTCCCTATTTTTTCCATACCCATCAATCATTGTATTCCAAGAAACAACATTCTTCACTGGCATCACCTCAAACAACCTCTCAGCTTCCTCAATCCTCTTCAACCTCACATACCCACTTAACATCGCAGTCCAAGTGACCACATCTTTAATTGCATCAACTCTATCAAACAACCTCCTTGCTTCCACAATCAATCCACATTTTATATACCCAGAAATCACTGCTGTCCATGTCACCACATCTCGTTCATGCATTTTGTCAAACACTTGACGTGCGTCATTGATATTCCCTTCTCTACTTAGCCTAGTGATTAGCCAATTGGAACGTGCTATGTCAGAATTGCGAATGCAATCTCTATTAGGTACTGAAATCTTGCTTGAATGATAGACGTTACATAGAATTAAGGGTAGTTTATTAGTTTTTCTTGAATAGGACAAAGTGTTTGATATTTTAAACACTGATTGCATTTCAGAACACAGCAATCGACAAGCACCCAAGTCTTTGTTTTTTTATCAGAGACAAAAGGAAGCTTATCCTGCTTAAGAAACTCAGACAGGCCGGCAGAACCTGCAATCTGACCGACCTGGTTTAAAGTAAAAACCTGGTCACAACCTAATTCTTAACATGTTAACTTTTTCATATTATTCAGGTAAAAGTAAAACTAAGTCAAAACCTAGATCGTAAGTAACACACTAATTTTTTTTAATAAAAAATTAATATCAAAACAATAATATTTTAATTTTTCTTAAAAAATTCTCGTTTAAGATTAACCCTTTAGACAGGAACTCGACCTTGTCCTGAATTAATCCTCTTAAAACTATGTTCAAAATAACGCTCAACTAGTTCTTGAAGTTTTGTTAAGATTTGAATATAAGAAAATTCGAGATTTTTAGTTGTTTCTAACAGATGTATGGAATTTTAATGGCTTAATTCATTAATTTAATTGTGTATTTGCTAAAATCTTTTAATTTTATCTTTATGTTAATAATATTTTTTTATTCAGATATTATATGATATGCGAAATTTGTCGAAATCATATTATACATAATGTTTGTTTCATTTTCCATTTAATAATATTTGATGCAAGAAAAATAATTAAAATTAATAGGTCTCACAATCATTTACAATTGCGTGACAGGCAGAAACAGCAGTCAAGATAATTTCATATCTCTAATGCCTTGCAGGAGCAAGGCTCACTAATAAATCACACCCCCCTTGCAGTGCCAACACAGAACAAACTAAATCGAACGTTCCTTTCATTGGTATATTGACAGTGCCGCCGATCTATATACAATTCATGATGGCTGGCGTTCAACCATCAGTGCAATGGAAAGAACAATTGAAACGTTCATCTTTTAAATCTCACACCTTGCAAACATTCATAGCACAATTGCAGAGGATTGAGAGCTCCAAATTCTGCAGAATAGTCTCCTCTTCTGTGGATATGATCTGCAAAAGTCCGTTTAAATGAGAGTTACAATTCCAATGTGTTGGAACTAAAATTCCAACCATCTTTGAAGAACCAAAATCTTAAACTGTTAAGTGAGATTATGTCTGGCCGTAAAGGTTCTGATATCAATATCATGTTAAAGAACCATTTCAAGTATAAGAAGGATACAGGATCAACATGCGACCACGAATTTAAGCACATGAACACCTAACACTTTATTTACATAATTTGACAAGGAAATGAATTCAACTTCTGTAACTGGCACTAGATATGCTGAACTTCATCACGATTATTTAACATGCATAGCTAATGTCAAGTTCATGCCCAAATTAGTCTGCTTCAAGTCCCCATGTACCAAACAATCTCTCATTTGTTAAGATTCCCATAAAAAGACAAGGCCATAAGTTGCAAAGATAGTTGAAATAAAGCAATAATTGGATTGTGAGGGTCATAAAAAAAACGTTGGCTAGGGAGTAAACAAACCACAGAGACCAAAATGGAACGTAAGTGACTGCCCCAGAGCAAGGTCCTCTCCCAAAACCTGAGGCATTGGAACAACCTCATAGACCCACCTCTGAGCCCGTGCAGTTAAGAAACCTAGCTTCATTCATATGCCTCAGTAGCAATCCATTAGGAAAGGGTAATGGTCCACCACTATCAATAAATTATCTAGTGAACTAGGACTCAAATTCCCCAAAATTCGCAATAATGAAAGCAGCAATTGAGCTTTTCTCTCTCTTTTCATTGATGAATGAGAAATTCATATATTGAAATTCACTAAGCAGGATGCTTAGCAGAGAAAATAGCCTTCAAATGTCAGACATGAATATCATCATATCATGAGATTAATTGAGCTCCATTCTAAATCCATATTGTAATGTCTCAATCCAAAAGTTTAAGATGCTGAGTGAAACCCAAATATATTATTTATATTATTCTCTAACATGTCAAAGGGCTTAAAACTTACACAGTCTCACACTATATTGTGTTATTAATTAATTTCAAAAGACACAAACACAAACACCAGACAGAAAGTTCAGCCATGCCACCGACAAAATGAAGACATCATGCATCCATCTGCTATTTATCAGCAGAAGCTGGGAACTAAAGAAGAAACTGAATTACAAGAAAAACATATGTCTTTCAAGACTAAATTAAAAAAAAACAATTTATTTTGATATTCTAAATCCCAGCAATTAAGCGGCTGTGGTAGAATTTAACAAGCACCAGAAGACATCAGATTGATTCAATAATTGGGGCCAAAGAATCAAATTGAATCCAATAAAGAAAAAGAAGGATGTTTGGGATGATCAATAAAGAAGCAGCAATTTCCAGATTGAATTAGATAAGAGAAAAGGTTTGCAGATACACATAAGATAAGGCGATAAATATGGGAAAAGAGAGAGAGTTACCTTTTTTTTTTTTTTTAAGGAGAAGGATCAGCCAACATGAAAAAGACCAATATCTCCAGTTCTCAGAGAGCTGGCAAGCTCATCAGCAACAGTCAAGCAAGAAGAAACCCATCCAATAAGTGCCACCCACACCATATTTGCCATCCATAAGGCCATAACCCATGGCATTGCCATTTCCCCTCTCTCTGTTTCTCTTTCCCTTTCTTGCTTTCTATCCTTTTCTCTCCCTTTTAAGACAACAAGTCCACTGTTGTTTTTGAGCTTTTAAGGGATAAAAGATAACCCCATCTCAGGATCAACCCTTCCACACAAAGTTTTCAATTACAGAAGGTGAAGTCAAAGAAATGGTGGAAAGACTTGTGTCAAAAGTTAGTTATTACCGAAGGTGAGGTCAAAAAAATGGAAAGACTGTTAGGTTTTTTTATTTATTATTTTCCTTGGAGAATGAGTTGCTAAATTCGACCTGTCGTGTTCATCGTGTGGATCTGAAAAACCTGAATTTTATAGCTTGATTAAGTATATTTAAAAAATAAATTAAATTTTTTATACTTTCATATCAATTTTATCTATTGATATTAAAATAAATTTAAAAAATAAAAAAATATTATTTCAATATATTTTTTAATAAAAATATTTTTAAAAATAACCGTTATCACAACATTAAATAAACATTAAGTATTTAATTAAATTGAATAAATCGATTATATTTTTAATGATTTAATTAATAAGTTAAAACTTAATTAAAAATGAATCAGTTGAAACCAATGAAAAAAAAAACAAAACATTGCTAATTGGTTAAAAATGATTAACCCAAGTTGATAACCATACCATTTTCTAATTAAATCTCTATTTGACAACTATGTTTGTAAGTTTTTCCTCCCCTTTTCTTTTTTAATTAAATGATAGGAATTATTGCGGACTGGACTGACTTGTATATCCATTAAAATTAAATATGTTATTAAAATGATTTCAAAGATATACTCATTACATTACATAAAAGAAATACTAAATGCGTACTTCAATAGTTTTTGAAATTGGAATCTTGTAAGTTAAGTTGGGTTTTTCTTTTTTTTAAAAAAAAATAGCATCATAGAAAAAATATATATAGTTAAAAATTTATTTTAAAAAATAATGTGATTTGAAAAGTGCAAGTTTCATCTATGATTTTAAAGTCATAGATGTTTTCTTTTAAAAAAATATGTAGTTGAGATAATTTTATTAAATTTTTAGAAGCTATTTTAAATTTTAAATTTAATAAATAATTAAATATTATCTCTATTTTTTATTTCTCCAATTAAATTTTTAACTCTATTGTTTTCTAAAAAACATTTCTTGCTATGCTATTTAAAAAGAAAACCTCAGCTAACTTAGGATATTTTAGACAAAAAAAATTTTATTGTTATTATTAATGTAGATGTTCGGGCTAATTTATATGTACTTTGATTAATTTTACAGGTGCTAAAATTAACAATTATATAAATTATTAATAATTATTATATTAACAATTATAAAGCTAAAATATAAGAGCAGGATGCATGTCTTGATTGGCAAATCAAAGACACATGGATACAATTGTGTGATAAAAATGCTGATATGCCTTGCATGTCTTCTTTAACACCAACTAGTGTGCATTTTTCTTTTAAAAAAAATAGTGTGGATTAATTTAATATATATATATATATATATATATATATATATATATATATATATATATATCTACAAGAAATAATTGAATAGGGAGCAATAATTGATCTTTTGGGGTTTGGTTTATTTGTACGTGGATTGATACTCATGTTAATTAATGCATTAATTTTATTAGATTTGATAGCTTATTTTGTGTTATGATGTAAAATGTTTTTTAAAAATATTTTTTAATTTTTTATATTAACACATTAAAATCATTGAAAAATACTAAAAAAATATCATATTTTTTCAAAACAAATATAATTTTAAAAAGTATTAAAAAATGAAAGCTCATGTAATCTTCTCTATATATATATATAAAAAAAAGAGAGAGCGAAAGCCATCGTTATCAATCAATCATCAATGTTGCACAAACGCATCAAATTGGGTTAGGGTTACATTTAGTCCTTCTTTAAAAAAAAATTGTTTCATATCTCAGATTTACATACAGACATATAGTCCATTAGAAATTTATATGTTGAGAAATAGAAAACTCATAAAGATATAAACACTTCCCTCGTCTTGCCTTATAATTGGATTATCGTTGATGGGGAGCCAAAAGCATGAGAGTTAACTTGATGTTTTTTTTATTTTTTTAAAAAATGCAACTTATTTTGATATTTTTTAAAAAAAGTTAACAGGACCAGGTTATTTTTTTATAATTTAAATTAGTTTAAACCTCAAATTAGCTAGGTGTCAAATCAATATGTTAGGTCAATCTAGCATTTATAACTATGCATGAGAGGTCTTTGAAAAAAAAAAAAAAAACTATCCACCCATCGTATAAGATAAAAGTCAAGTATTTTTTCAAACAAGGTTGGATTGGATGGGTCAAATTATCCTCCATCCAACCATCTCTATTTCTTTCTATTTTTTTCTTTTTTATAAAAAAATATTTTTAGACTAGTTTATGCATTAATCAATATTAAATCCCTTCTTCAAACACCTTTAAAAACTAGATATCCTTAACACGGATAAAAATTTATCAAAATAATAATATTTTTTTGTTATCTAAATTCTTTAACAACAAGTCTACTTTTATACTTGTCAATATTATTATAAATTTTTATTTTTCTTATAAGAATATACTTATGGTCTAATATTTAATGGTTTATTTCCAAGAGAAAGATCCACTAATTCTCATTTATAATTATTCATAATGAATTTTATTTTACTATTGAGCGTCTAATTCTAATAAGAAGTTAAAAATAATTTAACAAGTATCTTTATTATTTTTGTACTTTTACTTTTACTACGCCCAACTTTATTTTTTTTATTGATAATTATTATTTGAAATAGCTTTAAATGAATGATTTTTTTGTAATTATTTAAATAGAAACATGTCTTTAAAGAATGTAGTATTTCTTGATTCTATGATAGTATTAAGATGAATGTTACCACTATTTGATTTGTGTACAAGAAATTGATATACACTAATATTGTAAGCATATATGATGAATACACAATCCACAGTTCTAGATCTTATCTAAATCTTTTTAGAATTAGATACTGCCATCTTTTCAAGACACCCCTATAATATGAGATATTTGTAGGGAAATTTTCTATCTTTTCACAATTCATATGGTGTCCTCTCTAGCTTGCTATATGATAATTTATTATGTATATAATTGATGGTTGGAATTGCTTCTTTCTATAAGTTATGAGGTGATTTTAAATTTATCAATATGATATTTATCATTTCTTTTAAAGTTTAGTTTTTATGTTTTGCAATGCTATTTTATTAAGAAAAATATTATTTTATTAAGAAAAATATTAAGCAATAGTTTGATGGATAACACCATTTTAAAAACAAAATTTATAGAATAGTATTTTGTAATATTCACTTGTATAAAGTCTTATTACCTTTCCAAAAAAAGTTACAGCTTCGTTGAATATGAAAGTCAGGGGATAATTCTTGCATCTCCAAAGGGTTATATTTCTTCCTCTTCGAAAGGATCTCTTTCGGGATAGTCACCGACCTGAAATCATATGGAAGGCTTCAAATCCATGAACAAAATGAGCGGTTTGTACAGAGCATAGTTCTGTACAAACCTTCACTTTGTCTGGCCTATTCATAGCACCATGAAAAAATGATCAAGTAAGAAATAAATAATCGGACGCGGAGCAGAATGATCTTTGAGATAAATCTTAAAGGCCTATAAGCATAGCACAATACCAACAATATAAACCAGGATACCAAAATTGAAGACTGCTAACTTTGGTGAAAATTGTTAAGGATTCCAGCAGTAATCACCTGAACAACAATCATCGTAAGTTCATCAAATGTCAATCGAACAACTTTGAGATATTCAGCGATTGATCGATCTCCTCGTTGAACAAGAGTCAAAGACTCCTTGAGTTGCATTACTCTTGTGCGAGAACGATTTGCATCTAAGCGAGAGAGTCTAGACACAAGCCCTCTTACACTTGCTGGTCTGCAGTCAAGAGACTACTTCGCTATCTCAAAGGAACTCTCTATTATGGCTTACATCTTCGACGTGCTTCGTCAATGGTTGTTACTGCATATTTTGATACTAATTGGGCTGGCAATATGGATGACAGAACCCCCACCACCGGTGCTTACATGGTATTTTTAGGGTCTAACCCAATATCCTGGAGCACAAGAAAGCAATGTGCTGTTGCTTGTTCTTCAACTGAAACAGAGTACCCTTGCATTAGTTGCCACAACTTTTGAAATTGGGCGGCTATCTTCTCTTTTTAGGGAACTTTGTATTCTCATTCAGCGATCACCTCTCATTTTATTTGGTAACATTGGAGCAACTCAGTTGAGTCTCAATCTAGCATATCATTCTCGTAAGAAACATGTTACCATCGACTTATATCTTGTTCGTGAATATGTTGCAAAAGGGCTACTGAATGTTCATCATCAATTGGCTGATTTAATGACAAAAGCTCACCCTCGCTCTCGTTTTGAAGCACTTAGATTCAAGATTGGCATCAATGATGGTGAGTCAATCTTGCAGGGGCGTGTTAAGGATTCCAGCAGTAATCACCCTGACAACAATCATGGCAGCAATCGGCAATCACTCCAGTAGTAGACAACAACCATGGCAGCAATCAAGGTAGATCTCAGTTTTAAATTTTTTCTTTTCTTTAAAAACACTTAATTGGCCTAAACATTCTTCTTTTCTATTAAAAAAGATTTTAACCCGGCCATGATATATGAGTTGTCCCTTTTATTTTTGTATTTTAAAAATATTTTTTAAAAAAAATAAAATTTTTTATTTTTTTCTTTACTTTAAATTAATATATTTTTGTATTTTTAAATTATTTTAATATATTAATATAAAAAAATATTTTATTTTAATATAATTTTAAATAAAATATATTTAAAAAATAACCACAACCTAACGAACAAACAAACATGAAGTTCAGAACTAATTGCAACCATAATTGCAATCCAACTTATAAATTATATCTTGTACGTTTGTTTTTATTTATTATTATTGTGATCTGACGGCTGTTTTATTTTGCTCGTAGCCGCCAAACAGGGTCCAGCACTATTCTTGAGACCCCTCTTTCCTCTATATAAATGTTCCCATTTTAGCTCCTTGCAGTGGCGCCAGTGTTTGTCCTCCCAAAACCAGTCCAAAACCCTAAATTTCAGTCTTATAATGACATCTTCGCTCTCTCTCAAACCCTGTTTCAGCTCTCTCTATACTGAAGTCAGCAACAACCGGGTGAGAAAGATCTCTTTTTTCTTTTTTTGTGCGTGTGGGTGTTTTGTTTATGGACTCAATGAGCTAGTGATTCTTATTTTTTGGGTGTAATGATTTCGCAGGGTTTTGGAAGTGGGTTTTTGCCTACAAGTTTTTGGGTTAAAAAGGACTGCAGTTTAAGGGGGAAGAATTTGACTATAGTAAAGAAATTTGAAGTGAATTGCTTGAAAGATAAAGATATGGATGTGAGAACTTCAGCTTTGGTTGATGGTGTAGCAGAGTGTTTAAATGGTATGTGTTTGTTTTGTTTTTGTTGTGATTTGAATTTATGAGCTTATTGTGTTGCAGTTTTTAATGTAAAGTTTGCATCTTTTTACAGAAATTGAGATTAAGGAACCTAGTGTTTCGACAATATTGATGAATTTTGAGAACAAGTTCGATCCTTATGGTGCAATGAGTACACCACTTTACCAAACAGCTACATTTAAGCAGGTATTGTTGAAAGGGAAGCAACTTTATTTGTTGTGTGTTACAGATGATGAGGGGGGTGAAAAGTGTATGTGTAATGTTGGTGAAGTTTTGATGTATTTTTCATGTCATGCTCATAACGAAATTGGGGCAAGAAAGAAACAAGTTTGGATTGCATGTGATGAGAATAGGAATAGAGAGACATTAGTCTAAGAAGCTTGTGGAAGTTGATATGCTTTTGACATGGACTTAGTTCCTTTTTTAATGTGCTATTTCCTTATTCGTATGGCATAACACTTGCTTAGCATCATTTCATTTTGGGGGCTTTAATGAGTTTTTTTTTTTTTTATGCCTTGTATTGCAGTCATCAGCGACAGAGAATGGTCAATATGATTATACTAGAAGTGGAAATCCTACAAGGGATGCCTTAGAAAGGTATTTTTATTTTTTGTTTGTTGGTGTGTATAATGCTGATGAAGCAGTTTTCACAAGTATTAGAAGGATAGCCTTGGTCATTTCTCCTTGCATCTTCTTCCTTCTAAGCTTATTTCTGTTTTTATTCTTTTTTTTTAGCCTCCTGGCGAAGCTAGATAAAGGAGATCGGGCATTATGCTTCACAAGTGGAATGGCTGCTTTGGCTGCTGTCACTCATCTTGTTGGAACAGGTGCTTTTCACTCTTTTTTTTTTCTCTTGTTTGCACCCACAATCTGTTTTTTTAATCTACCATACCGCATTATTAGCTATGTCTCAAAATATCCTCAGTCCACTATGGTCCGGAGATTGTAATAGGCTCTAAACATTTGGCAACTGTAATTACATAGGTTTGAGGTTATGAGTTCCATACTCAGCACATGTTTGTGCAAATTTGTATTTGTAGAATGTCTACTTTGTTCATAATATGGCCAGAAATAGTTAATCTTGAATTTGTGGAATATTTCATGTTAACTTTGTTCAATGCCATCTTAGGCCAGGAAATTGTTGCTGGAGATGACATTTATGGTGGTTCTGACCGATTGTTGTCACAAGTAACTCCGAAGGCCGGAATTGTGGTTAAGTTAGTCTGGTTTCTTTTTTCTTTTTGTATATCATGATCCTGTTGTAATTGAAAATATGAGATACTTATGCTTAGCAATGCGTAGACGGGTAAATACAAGTGATCTACAAGAAGTTGCATCTGCAATTGGTCCCCAAACAAAGCTCGTGTGGCTAGAGAGCCCAACTAACCCTCGTCAACAAATTTCTGATATTCGCGTAAGAGTCACTTTTTCAAAGTTAGGAAATTTGTTTGTTGATAAGCATTCAGGTTTATTGTTATTGTGGTAGAATATCCTAATTTGACGGTTTGGAAGTTAGGCTATACAGAAGTGTTTGCTATTGATTTTTTATATTATTTATATTTTGCATAAGTGAATAAATGCATTCTGGTTATCCTGCTTCATACTGTGCAAAAAAAAAAAGTTATGGTTGGTTTATAAAAATGGCTGACCAATAGTAACCCGCGATGCAGGGATATATTGTTCATAACTATTCTCCCTGTCTTTTTGGTTGTCTGTTCTGAATAGCCTTCAATTGTTCTTGTATTTTTATTGTTTATTTTTATTTACAATGGTTTGCTGATCTTGTCAAGGTTTCAGAAAATTGCAGAGATGGCTCATGCACATGGTGCTCTTGTCTTGGTAGATAATAGTATTTTGTCTCCTGTATTATCACAACCGCTGGAACTTGGAGCAGGTATGGCCAATGCATTGTGGTTGTAACAATTAGGAACTGCAGTTCTGCCTAGCGCTTAGTTTTGAATTATTCATGTTGCTTGCAGACATTGTGATGCACTCAGTGACTAAATTTATAGCTGGACATAGTGATGTCATGGCAGGTGTGCTTGTGGTAAAAGGGGAAAGGTTATGGCTCTAACTTATGTATTTCTTAGTGCATTTGTAAGGGATGTCTTTTGTTTCCTTTGCTATCTTTAAGTTTAGAAAGTTTGCTCTCTTCAGAGCTCTTATCTGTCTTTTCAATCAGGGTTACAAACTGCTTGAGTATAAAGAAACCCATTGGCTAAATACAATTCTACCGCATTATGTGTATTGTTTGGTGTATTTCACTTGCCTTTTTATAGCCATTTGTGATATAGAGTTGAAGTGCCCTATCACTTGTGGTCTTGTGCTTTTTTGTTAACATTGATCTTGTGATTGGAGAAAACCTGTTTGCATACCATACTTTTAATGCCTAGCAATTTATTGTGTTTGCAAACAGTTTTTTCTGTCAAGCTGATGGAGTTCCATATGATGAAGTTGTTGTTTTCTTTTTCCCTTGAGAGGATATAGTTGCTGTATTCTAAATTCTGTATTGGAACTGTTCTGCATGACACACACATGCTCATGCTTTAAGTTGGCAAACTTAGTATAAATACTTGAGGTCATTATTCTCCCTTAGCCAGTATAAATATCTGCAGTGACTACCTATGTAGACTAGCCAGTATAAATATCTGCAGTGACTACCTATGTAGACTTCATTTCTTTTAAACATTTATAATTTATTTATTTCTGAAGTCTTTCCTGCATTACCAGCTTGGCAAGAGATCTGTATTTCCTCCAAAATGCAGAAGGCTCTGGGTTAGCACCATTTGACTGTTGGATTTGCTTACGAGGCATCAAAACCATGGCCTTACGAGTTGAGAAACAGCAGGTGCTAATTTGAATTCACTCATATTTATTGTATATTGTACAATCCGATGGGTGGAAAAGCTGAGGTCAAACTTGACCAAATAGTTTCTTGTGAATATTCTGATGACCTATCTGTAACAACCCACTTAGTAGGATCTTTGCCTTTGGCAGGAGAATGCACAGAAAATTGCTGAGTTCCTTGCAGCACATCCACGGGTGAAGAAAGTAAATTATGCAGGTCTTCCTGGTCATCCTGGACGTGATTTGCACTATTCTCAGGTGTGCCTGATGTTAGGCTTAGCTTCGATACTAACTGTGTTCTTGCAGTGTGAAACCTTTTATATAAGAAAGCCCTTTTATTAAAATCTCTTGCAGGCAAAGGGTGCAGGATCAGTGCTTAGCTTTCTCACAGGATCACTGGCTCTCTCGAAGCATGTTGTTGAGACTACCAAGTATTTCAGCATAACTGTCAGTTTTGGTAATCATTCTTCCTACTCAAAGCTTCTCATGACTTGAAAATATTTTTGGGGGTAATTTAAAATCCAATTAATAAAACCCCTGAGATATCTGCATGGTGAAAGATGATGTTGGAGATACAGACCACTATTGTCTTTGCATGTTAGAATTTGAATGCATGTCCAATGAATATGCAACCAGAGATAATGAAGCTCGAAAAAAAAAAACCACCAGAGGGATTTTGGCAACAGATTATTCCTCATGTGTATTGAAATCTTAGGTCATGGGAGTACTAGTTTTATGTTATGGTTTCCACACCTCATAATACAGATTCAGTTGATATTCAATATCACCATAACCTATGCATCTCATATTTCTTAAAAGCTAAGGTTGTGAATCTTGAAAGTTCCATGAGAGGGCATTCATTTGCTCTAATATATGCTTGCAGCAAGAGGCTTGCAGATTTAATGTTTGCCTCGTGTTGCGTAGCCTCCAATTTTAAAATCCAATCTGTTAACAGTATATAGATGTGGATTGTCATGTTGCAAATCCTGTCTGATCAAATTGAAATGTGATCATTGTGAATGTTTTGAGAACCGATGTTTTTTAGCGCACACTTGGTTGCAAGCTGCCTCCTTACTATGTAATTGTCTATTGTAGGGAGTGTAAAATCCCTTATAAGCATGCCCTGCTTCATGTCCCATGCAAGTATACCAGCTGCAGTACGAGAAGCCAGAGGTCTCACTGAAGATCTTATTCGTATCTCAGTGGGGATAGAGGATGTCAATGATCTGATTGCTGATTTAGACCATGCATTAAGAACTGGACCATTATAGATGTTTGAGCGTCTCCAAATTTAAACCCAAATTTTACGCCAGCCTTCCCCCTGCCTTTTTACCTGTAACAGGCAAATAATGCACAGTTATTTGAATTATGTTGAAACTTTATAGCATAAGTATTTGTTACCTGGGGTGTTGATATATTGGATGGTGTTGTGTTGTTCGTGTTAACAATTCCACTGTATGCATTCAAAACAATAAAAGTTGGTAGAGCAGCTTTCCAGCTGCTGCTTGTGTGATTTGTTCTATCCAATTCTATCCATGGTATATGCAATTAACTCAAATAGAAACAGATCAAAACTACAAGATGGTGTTTGTTTTGCTCAATAACAAAGGGCGAGGCGATTAGCATCTTGCTCTAAGACTGACCTTGAAGATTAACCCCACCATGTTCATTTTTTGAAATGCACCTTTCTTAGGGATGCATTATGGCAAACAGTAAAAGATTTTGAGGCTTGAATGAGTGAAACGTTTAAAGATGCATGATCGGTGAGCGAGGCCAACAAGCATTGATGATTTTGACTTAACAGGCAATACGAAGGAGACAAGCAAAGATTTCAGCCAGATATCTGTCCCAAAAATGGAAAATGCCAAACATTTTGTCCTGCTGAAGGTGCTTCGGGGAAACTCCACCTTCACACAACCATTGATTGATTTTGTTTCTTTTCCAATTGGACTGCCTAGTTGTTTTCTTAGCTGTACAGAGCCCTCACTTTGCAAAGCCAGTTTTTGTATGATTGGAATTCAAGGGGATTTGAGGCATTATCCAATTATGTAGTCCAATCATTGAGCCACCCCCAAATAAATAGTATGTAATTTTTGCAACCATAGGGTTATATTCACAATGGATATATTTTATTTATGGTCACAAAATATGATATTTTTATTTTATTTTATTTTATTGACATAAAAAATATAGAAAACACTAAAAAATATCAATTTAATATTTTTTTCAAATAAAATATATTTTTAGAAAGCATTTGAAAGCCTGGATCATTTTCTAAAAATTTTTTAGATGTTTTATTTACTCTTTACTGTTTACCAAGGGAATTAGAGTTTTATACACTAAGAACTTTGTTGTTATTATCATAATATAATCTGTATATATATATATATATATATATATTAACATATTTCCATTAAATATAAATTTAAAATAAAAAATTTGGGGATTTTCTTTTTTATTTTGCATTTATGCATTAGCTGAGTTGTTTTCAATTAAGGTGGACAATCTATCATTGTCATTCATGTTCATCATCACCCTAAGTAACAGGTTTAGAAATTCCAAAGGGTCAACTTATAAAGTACAATACTTTCAGTCCTTCACCAAAACTCAACCAATCATCATATATAACGACTTCCTTTTACACCTATTTATATATATATACGACTTCCTTTTACACCTATATATATATATATTATTTACTCTCAATGAACTCAAATATTTATAATATTTATAATCATTTCAATAAAAATTATTTACAATGTTATATTTAAAGAGACATGCTTACTTCTTTTGTCTTTATGACTTTCAAGTAAGAGATTGATATTCATAAAAAAAATTATTAATATTTTTTAATATATTAAAAGAACTAACTTAGTTTAAATTAACATAAAAGGAGATTAAAATGACCCTTTATTATTAAAAATAATGATAATAATAATTAACATGGACTTTTAAATAAATTCTTAAAAGAAGACTAAATTTTGAAGGAATTAATAAATTAGATAACTCTAATTGAATTATCTGTAATCAATACCAATTTATTAATTAATTATTTTCTCCCTCCAAATTTAAATTCACGTTATAAAAGAAAGAACAGCAAATTTGGTAAAAGAAAAATCCAAAAGTTGACCAACATTTGACCATGCAGTACACCAACGAAGACTAGAGAGTCCCAATCAATCACCACCACCTGATCTCTTCACTTGTCCCCACAACTCCCACGATTATCCACGTGGCATGATTCCATGCTTCTTCCCACCCATAAAAATAAAAATATTCCTCTTCATTACCAGATTAAAAAAAAAAGCAGACACCATTATCGATCCATAAAAAACCTCTCCCTCTCTCTTTGTTATCTCTTTCTCTCTTACAAAATTTCCAATTTTTAAGGTAGATTAATAATAATAATAATAATAATAATAATAATAATTATCGAACGTTGTATTTTATCCGTTTATTATTATCATTTTTTCTTATATTTATTTAGCTGTCTGCATTTATTTTTTACTTTTTGTCGAAATTAATGTTTTTTTCTTTTCTTTAATTGTTTTTTTGTTTTGATATTTTTGTTGTTATTGTGATTCTAGGGTTTTGGTTTTTATTTTTGGTGAATTATGGTGATCAAATTTTTCTTTTTGTTATTTTGTTGAATTGTGACAGGGTCTGTTTGGTTTATGAGAAAACTGATAGATAAGGGAGGGGAGGTGTTTGGTTCCCGAGAAAATTGAGGGGGAATGGTGTTTGGGCTTGGAAAAGCTTTGAACTTGATGCGAAAGGATTAAGCTTTATAACGTTTTTTTTTATTATTAGTTTTGTAATTAGGGACTTGGGAGGTTATGTATGAACCTGAATTATTAAGGAGAATTAGAGTTAGAGCTGGATGGATTGGAATACAAATCCTGTGTTTGAACTGTTTTTCCATTGTTAATGGTTGTTTCAAAATTGTGAGATAAAAGACAAGTTGTGTGTTAAAGGGTGTTTTTAAGCTTGAAAAGGAATGAACTTGGGTGAGAGAAGGATTGGAGATTATTTTTTTTCTTCGTTGTGTTGTAATTAGGGGTTTAGTGGTTTAGGATTAATATATTATTAACGAAAATTAGTGCTAGATTCAATGGAATTCAAACTCAATCGTCAACTATTTCTTAAATGCTAAGTTGTAATTTGATTTTGCTAAGGTTAATTCTCCGTGTTCTAATTGTTATTGGTTATTTAAGTAATTGGATGCTCTGCGATGGAAAATTTTTCTGACACGCTAACACCTTTTTATACCTTTTTCCTTTTGCTTTTGGGTGCTCCTGCCTGCAGAATTTACTAAGTTCTGGTATTTTTTCGAATCCCCACTACTTAATCCTTTGCTTAGGTGTGAGCACCTGGACAATCTGATGTTAAATAACATGGTTAATTGACTTTTCTTTTCGCTTTATTGGCATAGCTGATTTTGATGGAAATTATCTTTGGTTTTTTGTTTAACATCTGATAACATTGGAGGACTAATTCGTGAATATTGATTCTTGTGTATGCTTGTTTCAGTTTAGACCCTTTTTCATCAAATCTAATATTTCTTGAAGCCTCAAGGAAATAGCATGTAAAATAAAATAGACTAATGAAGGATATTGTCACATAGAAGGTTATTCAGCTTGTTCTCCTTTTCATTTCCAATATCAAGAGATGTCGAGCGGACCAGTGAGAAGGGTCTTACCAAAAGACATACAAGTTGTAAGTTGTAGATCTTTGAATTTTAGAGTTGATGAACTTTTGATATGTGCTATCTTGTTCTACTAATTTTAGCAGTAGAGTTATTTTGTATCAAGTAAGCAGCCAATGAGGATAGTTGAAAAATGCTATTTTTTGTTGACAAAATTAGTTTTGACCTTTGGCTTCCTCAAGCACCTTGTATAACAAATGTAGTTCCGAAATGTTTTCTCTTGATAGGCTACTTGACCCTGTGTTGGAATTGTTCTAGTTGATTTTCGCGGAGATAGATGCAGGAATTTTTGAACTGATTACATGTCTTCGTTGCTAGATAGCAGTGCCTTATATATAACCATTAGCACATTTTGATTCTTTCCTAAGGCCTTTCCCTGATAAATACTGAATTGGAAACTTGATTTTAATATAGAAATCCAGGTCCTAATTGGAAATTCTTCTTCATGTACTGTAAATTTGGAAGTATTAGCTGACATTAGTCACCTGTGTATGAGCTTAAATCTCAGGTTCTTAAGTTAAAGGTCAAATAACAGACAACATTTATGTTGTCTTTCCATGCAAGGGTTAATGATACCAGAGGGAATGCATCTTGTCTATAGGATTTTGGGAGTTCAAATCATTATCTTGAGCTAAATCTGTGCAGGTCCTTTGGCCTTTTTTTAACACTCCTCTAGCCATGCATGTGATAGCTTCGCTTTATTTTTATGTTGGTGACTCAGTAGTACTTTTTCTGTGCTAGCCATTCAACATTAACTAATTTAGAAAAAAAAATAGTTGTAAATAACCACGGAGAATAGGACAGTCTGGATATCTGCTATGCACACAATACCCAGTGTGTCCATAAAATATTTTTATGAACAGCTGTTAATTAGAGATTGTCTCTCATCTATATCTTTCTTTGGGAAAAATGGGTTTCTGCATCAAAACTCTTTTCATGGGGTTGAGGGATCATTAAATAATCTTTTAGACCTTGACATAACAATGCAGTCATAAAAAATCTCCTATGGATTATTGATGTTTTTTTCCAGGTGCAAAATCTCATAGAGCGGTGTCTTCAACTGTACATGAACCAGACTGAAGTTGTGGAAACATTGTTGGCTCAAGCAAAGATTGAGCCTGGTTTCACTGAACTTGGTAACAATTAATACTGGAACTCCTTGTTTATGTGTTACAGAAAGTTTAATAATGAGTAGATTCTATGCATACTATTTCCTACAGTGGCACTTTTGAGGGTTGCTTATTGTCTTCTTGACCCCTTGAAAGTGCTGCTTAATGTAGTGTTAGGATAACTGGTTATGAGTTTTCCCACCATTTTTAAGCATCATTAGATTATTTGTTCTTTATGTGATCATTTGACAAAACAGTATGTAGCACAATGCTATGGGAGCAATTTTTCAAGCGACTATCAGTTCATGAATGGAACCACTAGGCATCATCAGTCTGCCTGTCTGGATGGATGGGAAGTGTCACATGCATCGGTGAATTCCTCAGTTGTTCAAACTTTAGCTACTGAATGGAATTTAAAATTCTTTTAAGTATTCAATCACATGGAATAAATGCACAAGGACTGGAAAATAAATAAATTGAAAAGTTTGGGACCGGATATTAGTTTAGCGATATTGATTGATATTTTGGGAGCATTCACTTAAACTTACTTAAATAGAGTTAACTCCAACTTTTTTTTGTAAATAGTAGGTTGAAAGTGTTCTTTCTGAAAAAGTTGAACTGGCAAGGCCTGTTGATTATGGTTCCTTTTCTTTTCCCCTTGTTTCCATTGTTACATACTTCTAAACTAATATTGTTTAGCTCAGGAAAAACTTCAAGTTAGGTGATCTTGTTTCATTCTCAAACTTGTAAATTTATTTTCCAGTTTGGCAAAAGCTTGAAGAAGAGAATGGTGAATTCTTCAGGGCTTATTATTTGAGGTTGAAGGTAAAGCAACAAATAGAGGAATTCAACAAGCTGCTTGTGCAGCAGGCTCACTTGATGCATGACCTAAATTCAACTGGAGTTGCCCCAATGCCTCCTTCTAATGGATTTCATATCTCACCATGTAAGACTGCTTTTCTTCCCCATGAGCATTTTACTGTCTGATCTGTAGGCATCGACTCATCAAGAACATTGTGATACATAAGTAAGTCTTCTTATAATTGGGCTCAGCTTTGCAGTTGCGCTTTGTAATTGTTATGATTTGATTTCAGAATCATTATATGACTTCCAGAAAAACTGTTTGGTTGGAAAGAAAGCAAAGTTCTGTAAGTGAGAGATTAAAGGAGAGGAGAAATGGTGGCCTTCTGTCGTGTTTTGTATTAATATACAAGTTCATGATGCCTATTTCGAAATTTCCCAAGTGATAGTAATTACTGTATATTAATAACTAGTAGCCAGCAATTTAAATCTCTTTATCAGACTTGCTACTGGCCATTTGCCCCACTATCAAATGAATTTGTAGGGCATGGGAGGCGACTTGTTGGAAACGTTGTGGAGGTATCAGTTTTTTTCATAGTGGAAAGATGTTAAAGATGGTTTCCTTGTTTTCTTCCTTAAAAATAGATTTAAAAAATCTCCTTCTCTGTCAATCTGTATTTGTGGAATGTGCTATTTTGTAAAGTTTTGCTTAATAGTGTGGTAGATAACACAGTTTCCTTCCTTTTTTGAATTTCAATTTCAATTTTTTGGAAGTCATTTTTGGATATTTGCTCTAAGTATGCTTTTTGTTTAGATGGTTTCTTGACATGTGTTTTGATTGCTGAACTATGTTATCTGAATGTCCTGATCATAATGATATCATTGTGCATTTACAAGGATAATTTGATTTTGAATCTTTTGTGTAGTTTCTTGGTAGAGCATGCTTTCTCCAAACCTGTTATCCCTTGTATGATTCCTGCTTTTTATGGCAACTGGTTTTGGTTTCTTTGTCAGTGCACCAGAATACAGCATGCTATGGTCCAGATCATACAGGACCGACCATGAAGCCAGAGAGCATGCATCACCCCATTGGCTCCAGTTTGACAAATGCATACACTAATGGTGGATCATCATTGCACTCACGTATGCATGCTGCTGTTGAAATATCTGCTCGTGCCAATAGAATTGATGCACCTCCAAACATGCTTTCAATGCAGAGCTCAAACATTGGTCTGCTGCAAGGAATGAATGGGGGAATGATCAAATCAGAAGCTGGTTATTCGGGTACTTCCCCTTACATGTTTGGTGCTGATGGCAATGTCCTAGAAGCACGCCCATCTATTGCGGATGCATCTGTTGCATCTTTCAGCAGCGTAGACTCCAGTTCGCAAGCCTTGAATGAGTCTATTCTGGATGCAGACACTTCTTCATTTGGATTTTTAAGTCAGATTCCTCAAGTTTTCAGTCTCTCGGATCTGACAGCTGATTTTACCCAGAGTTCAGGTTTGTTGCCCCACCTTATATTTACCTCTTCTCTCATCTCTTTATTTTCCAATCCCCAACTCGCCCTTTGGCGCACTTTTGCACAAGATTGCTATTTTAGCTGTTTGTTGGCCAACTGAAAAGTTAGGCAACAAACCTCTTAGAGGACTCGATTATGAGCACTCGGGTTGGTCATTGATTAAATTGGAGTCAGCTCTTAACTTGGGTCCTCTGTTGCAAGTACTTCTGTGTGGAACATTGACTGGCCAATTTACAAGTGTTACAATTGTTTGCATTCTATGTTCAGAAATATTGGAGAACTATTCAAGATCACCTTTTCTAGCAGCAGACAATGATAACTTCCCAGATTCTCGTGAAAGAGAACATCCAGGTTTTTTTCCCCCTGGTATTCATAATATTTATTACATCACAAAGGAGCAAGCTAATTGGTTGCCCTGATTTTACAGGAGATAATAGAAGGTTGGACTCCATATCAGAAGGCATGAGTTATGATGATTTTGGAAGTGAATAGTAGCCTTGGAATTTCTATGGTGAGTTCTTCGTGGTGATTTTTATTTTTATTTTTATTTATTTTTTTATTTTTTTGTTGAGTTGCTCGTGCTGCTAGTGTTTACTAGATGTTTATCAGTACAATTTTCTATCAGCAAAGCTTATGCTGCGATTCACCTCTGCTGCGTCGGAATTAAGTTCTTTCATGGTGATATTTCTATATATCTAAGATTGCTAGAAATGGTTTGTGTTGGCACATTCTTCATGTCATATTTTTTTGGTATGATATATATATGTATACTTCTAATTTTGGTTTACATAATTTTACTTTTTCACAAAGATGGAAATGTGGAGATACTTCATGCTTAGAGTCTCATCTTTGCCTTTCCTATTTAATTTGTTAAAGCATTTATTTTCTTTATATTTTCATTTCTTTCTTTCACAGTTTTGTTATTGCAGGTCCAACTGCATCCCTAGTACAGGTTTTGTAAATAGCAATTTAGCTTTGGGAGAAGCTTCAGATGTAGAAACCACTGGAGATATTGATTGGCGTGTAAAATTTCGCTGACTTCTGTATGTAGTGATGACTGTTGACAGTAGGATTGTTTAGGGTGAAAAAAAAAAGTTCAAAATAATGCAACAGTACGTTTTCTAGTACCATGAGAATGCATGGTAATAAGTTATACTAAATCTAGGTGTTTGCAGAAACATATATTTGCAGTTTGGTGTGATGATAAGGTTGTTCTTATTGATTGGTCCTTTGCATTATGTAATATTGGGATTTCATTTTTGAATGAGATTCTAAATTTGATATCATTCTTCTCTCTCTGTCTTGGCATCAGATAATTTTTTGAAATGTAAGACAACAGTGCAGATTGGACTGTCCTCTCCTTGTGTCTTTTGTGTGTTGTGTGTTTGGTATTGTATTGGAGATATTTTTAAAAAATATATTTTTGTTGGAAAATATTAATTTTTTTATATCAATATATATTGAAGCTTTTTTTCATGTGAAATATATTTTTAAAATGCACTCCTTGACAATTGCGGTTGATGTTTTTAAAAGTTTTTTTTTTTTGAAATATATAAAAATAATATTTTATTATTATTTTTTAAAATTTATTTTTGATATTAGCACATTAAAATAATTTAAAAAATATTTTAAAGTTCAAAAAATGTTTTTTTTAAATCAGAATTAAAGATAATTATAACTTAGCCCCGTAGTTCATCGTGACAGTAATTTCTCTTGAAGCATCTTGACTAGGTCTGTGTGGTCTTTTTTTTAAAATATAATTTTTTAAAAGCACAAATCACATTTTTAAAAGTTAAAATACACGAAAATGGGATACCAGAACCCTTCCTTCTCCCATCGCAGATGCATCCTCTTCGGATGATATTTGAATGTGAACATGGTTTGAGCGAGGGATACAGAAACAGACGAATAGATAGAAAGGGAAGACACATGTTTCAGGCTCAGCTACTAAAATGGACCTAAACTGCCAATCAGAATCAGTTCCACCATGGATTTCAGAGTCAAGTCACATGAAGATGCATTGATGACAGAAAATGACATTATACGGATTCTGCCAACATATACAATGACCCTTTTCTTTAAAGTTGAGAAACAATCTAACTACATGGTCCATACAAATGGTTGATTCTTACCGCAATCAAATTGATTTCACTTTATAAACTGTAATTTTTTCATTTTATTTATAAATTTTAAACTCTATAATCTTAATTAGTCTGTGTACTACCAGTATTCAAAGTAAGGATGATTAGGATTTAAAAATTATAAGAGCCTGTAACATTTATAATATTCATCGGATCAACTCCAAATTTAAGTTACAATTTTTTTTTTCTTATAGCTTAATTAGCAAAGACAAAATTGAAATGAAATATTTTCATGTAAAAACTGTATAGATGAAGCAACTCTATTCTACACTTCTGTTGAGCCTGTATTAACCAGCATTAACATCTAGAAAGGGGAGAGAATATTATCTGAATTACATTGTAAAAGAAAAGTCCCCATGATTTATCAGACCATAGTAGGGATGCCATTGTATCTAGGTCTGGTTCTATCTGGTGAAAGCCCTTCTTCCATAGCCTTCCTCTTGTTATTGTTGGGCTGTAGTAGTAGTGCTGACGGTTGTGGTTGTGACTCAGGCTGTGGCTGTGATGATGGCTGCTGCACTGGTTGTTTCTGCTCTTCTGACTGAATAGTTGGCATTTCAAGCTCTTCTTGCTCTTCTTGTTTTTGGTTCTTGATTTTAGTTTTCATCATGTGAGGTTTAAGCCTATTCAAATCTGATAGTCTTACTGGCTTCAAGAAAAATTCCTCGGCTCCCTCCTCCAAACATCTGTGTAATGGATGAAAATATGCCAACTACTCAGTTTTATGACATCAAAAAATCAAATTATAGTTTCCTTGTATTTTTTTCCACAAAAGGCCAAAAAAAAAAAAACCAATTCTAGCTTGGTGTGGTCTTTCACCTGGTGATCCTTGAAGGAACATTTTCAGATGACATGATCACTACAGGTATGTTTCTGAGAGATGATGATTCCTGCAAGATCAGAGGAAAAGGAATAAAAAAAATATACAAGTCTATTTAACAACCACTGTTTGATTTCATGGTAAATAAATGTGCATTAAAATCTTTGATGGGTGACATGACACGAGAAGGTAGCACACAGAAACAAAGGAAATCTTTGAATATCTTGACCTAGATTTGTTTGGATACAAAATAGGTGGCAAAATATTCCTATTAGATTTTCTTTGAAATTCTCAAGCAAGTGGCAATAATAAAACACATGTTGACAACCAATCAACAAACATCATTTAGACCCTGAAGATTTCTCAACCTGGGAAAGAATTTTCAAGGAACCCATTTTGCCAGTAATAGAAATGGATCTTAATGGGATTGAGGAAAAGGAAGGGAATATATGATTACTCAAAATGAAGACATGAGAATGGAAATGAAAAAAGCTTATACCTTTACTTTCTTGAGCAAATCATAGCCTGTCATGCCAGGCATACAGTAATCTGTAATAATAAGATTCACTTCCACTTCCTGCAAAAGCACCAAAAAACAAAGAATAAAATCAGAAAAGATGAAAAATTATCAAGAAAGAAGAGGAATCTCTTACGTTGGGGAGGGAGGGGGGGGGCGAAAAGGCAGGGAAAGAAACTTTACCTGGTGATTGTTAGGAGAAACAAATGGTGTGTCTGGGTTGCTTTGTTCATCTTCTTGTAATCCCAGAAACTTCAAGGCTTTGCTACCAGAATCAACTGTAGTAACTGTCATGACAAAAGAATCAGAACCCAACAAGAAAAACCATATCTCATGTCATAAAAACCATTCCTTTTTTAACCAGAGAAAGTAAAGTCAGTACCTTGATAGGATGATGTCTTGAGAAGCCTCTCAATCAGCTTTCTATCTATTAAGCTGTCATCAACAGCTAAAACATGAAACTGGGAGAGTGAATCCCCTGTTATTGCCATTGCATCAACCTCCAGATCCAATATCACCTCAATATAGAGCGCAATAATACAGAAGAAGATTCTTGTTTTTGGTTTTGGTTATGCTATGTATTGTTTTGTTTTTGTTGGGTTGGGTTGGCTTTTGTGGTGTTGTCTCTATAATGGAAGGAGGAGAGTAGAAGAGGAGAGGCGTATTTTGTAGTAAAAAAATGAGACCTTGACAACAAATTCCACGCACCCCACAAAGCAAAATCCGACCAGATATCTTTTCAAATCTGGCAAATTTTCCAAGTTGATTTCAGGATTGAATTATAGGGCAAGCAATGCATAAAAGAAAAACACAAAGACCTGATAAAATAAAAGAATAAAATCTTCATGGGAAAGGTTAAAGCGGAGGAGGAGATGGGGGAGGCGGGTTTTACCTATATGACCCAGACCACTACACAGACCACACAAGGTGCGAGTAGAGAGGACCATATAAATAAGAACGATGGAGGGGAAGGGGAGAATAGGGAGGAAGTTTTGGAGGAAAGCAAAATACATGGAGAGAGAAAATGAATAGAGGGGTGGCAGTGGGACCCATCAAAATCCCCCGAGAGATTCAGGTGATGTCAGCAGAGGTGCCTTTTTCTCCCCAATGTGAAATCATGTGGCTCTTACCATATCTTGAGCAGAGGGAGAATGGTGTGGTCTGTGGGCAAAGAGAGGCCAATTTTCTGCCTTGATTCCCTTTCGAGATTTGCTTCCCATGCCCATACATCACGCCCACAAGCTCATAAAACATTGCTATCCATCCCATTTCTTTATGTCCATCCTTGCTGCCATACATGCATCTCAGCAGGGTCCGGAGAGCTGGCAATTCAACTCTTAAACCAGTGAAAATTAAATATTGAATGGCTATTTTAATAGTTCCATTGATTTTTCATTAGCAACCAAAAGACTGAGCTTGAGACTAAAGATAAGCAAATTTTTTATTCCAAGCTTTTACTAGTAGGTTATTTCCTAGATGATTAGTTCCATTAATTTTTCATTGGCTTAGTGCCTCCAAGTAGAGTTGATGATTTTCTATTCGTTTTGATTTTTTCAGTATTTTTAACAGTTCAATTCTTTTAGTTATTTTTGTGTTTCCGCATGATTTCTAGTTTGTTGCTCAACCCTTCTTCCAAAGAGTGTTCTTAAAGTCCCTGAATAGTAGTTATAAAACTTCCGTTTGATTTTACGAATCAACTTAGTAATAAACTTACTTTTTAAAATTCCAAAGGAAAAGGCTACCAAGTACACACCAAAGTCAAGCAAGTGGTATATGGATAATTCTCCTATTAACTTCTTCTTTTTTTCTAAACAAATAAAGAATTCTCGGATTTTTTTATATATATTAAAATCAGGTTTCATTTTGGTGGTATAGGTCATAGATAAATTAACTAAATTAATATATTCATAAAAAAATATTATAATTTTTATTGGAATTCATACCCAAGAGAACAACACGAAAAGCAAGGCTAGCATATCAACACTACTGGTGTATGCTCTTTCAAAGATGATTATAATTGAGAGAAGAAAAGGTAGGGTGGAGAGAGACGGTCCAAGTTTTCATAGCAAAGAAAGAAAGAAAAAACAAGAACATGTCGCTTTACAAGTCGATCCTCAAGATTGAATTAATTAAAGAAATGACTTTGTACTATGATTATAACATCGCTACTCACATGGAAACTCATAACAACTTTTCCTTGAAATTTCATAACTTTGAATTTTAGTGGATTTTTTCTGGATTTTACTAGGATTCTCCCCCACAGCATTCAAGATTTGCTTGTTGAGTTACAATATTTAGGATTGCATTTTGAAAGTGATTTAAAAAAAAATAAAAAAATTATTTATTTTTTTTGCTTTAAATTAATATATTTTTTATATTTTTAAATCATTTTTAAAATGCTGATGTTAAAAATAATTTTAAAAAATATTATTTTAATATATTTTAAAATAAAAAATACTTTAAAAAATAAATGTTTGAACACCCCCACACGCTTCCAAGCTCATTCACCTTATAACTTTCTGGAAAGCCATGGATTTTCTTCAAGATTGTTATGAAAATAGGTCAACAAATTCTACGTCAAATATAGTTATGATTAGACCCAAAATATTTTGTCTACCGTGCTATTAGATTTCTACTACTATTAGTGATCGTTTTTAAACTCCACGTGAAGTTGACCAAGACCAAGAAAAGTGTGAAGGGAATAGCGTAAATCTGGGGTAATCTAATTATTTTTCTTTAATTATCAAGTAATTGTTTTTTAAAAAAGTTTAATAAATTATATATATATATATATTAATATAAACCGATCTAAATCCTGTATTAATCTGTCAAAACTTATTAGAATCTTATGATTACAGCAACAGTTGATAATAAAGTTTAGATCCATTAACAAGAAAACTAACTAAAGCTAGCAAACGGCACTTGCAAATAATAAAGTGATCAAGGGAGAGAATTTTAGTGGGGCCGATGGAGCTTAAAATCTTCAAATTTCATGCCTTTCTCTGTTTAACCTTAGACTGCACAATTTGAGATCATGTAAATGATGAAGAAAAGTGGTCAGCATTTTGACAATCCGCGTTACCTTTCTTGGTGATTGCGGTTGCTATGATTTCCTTTTTAAAAGGGCATATTTCTGCTCCAATAATTTTGTCAATCGACCTAATTAGTGAATCAAAAACCATGCACTTCTGCTTTTATCGCAAAGGCATGGTAGCCTAGAGACAAGAGTGCGAGTCTTAGCTGTTCGTCTACAATTTGTATTCCGAGACTTCAAGTTTAGTTTTTTTTTTATTACAATTATAAAACAAGATTTAGTTTTGTGGGTCAATCAAGTGATCTATTGATTTTAAATCTAATCCACGTAGTTTTAATTTTAAAAAAAATTCAAGTTGATTCGGTTAATTTATAACCTAAATCTTGAACGAGCTTTATAACTATATCTTTTACCATTTAATATCAGTTTTTATATATCAAAATTGAGTGTTTGTTGAAGACATCTCAATGAAGGTAAGAAAATTTTGAGGGTTTGATTTCCGTTTGGCGGAAGACATTTCAATGAGGATCGGAAAATTCACAGAAATTCAACATCTTTGCTTGAAATGTAAACACTAGGAGTTAAAAAGGAGAAAGGATGCATGCTCCCTTGCCATGACAAGATCTTACCCCCTCAAGTAATTAATCATGAGATGCCCGAGTTAAAATATATTTTAGATTTCATTTTTTTTCTTCCCGCATTAAATATTTAATGTGATGGCTCCAAGGGGATTTACAATTTATATTTTAAATAAATTTGATTTTAATCATCTCAGCACTCCCAGAATATTATGGTGAAATTAAGGAAGACGATCGCTGCCTTGCATTCCCATTGGAGTGCTCCCCACTAGGGTTGTGACCGCAGAGCTAAATGTCTCCCTAATTAAAGTCTTCACCGAACAGCATTCAAATCTTGTGAGAGTTCGTGTTGTCCTTTTGGACCTTAATTATTTGAATCTTGTCTTGATAACAACAGGGAAAAATAAGAGGGGATTATTTTTAATTTGATTTGGTTTTTATTAAAAAAAAAATTAAATTGAATTTTTTTTAAAAAAAATGAATCGAAACTGGTTCAAACCGACCGGTTTTGGTTTGGTTTTTTAGGACTAAAACTGGTTCAAGCCAGTTTGACTTGGTTTTTCAGTTTGGCTCGGTTTTTTTGGTTTGGTTCAGTTTTTTCGGTTTTAGGCTTATAAAACTAAAACCGAACCAAACCAGTCGGTTTTTTTAAAATTTTATCGGTTTTTTTCACGGTTCAGTTTTTTCAGTTATTTTTTTCTGTTTTTTTTATTTTTTTACTCACCCCTTAAGAAATATACATTCAAAAGGTAAATTTCATGCAACATGTTTAATTTCTGTTTTTTAGGGGAAGAAATTCTCTACAGTATCAATATTGGGGCTCTAGAAAATCCAGTAAAAAAATTGAGTGAAGAGAAATGACTGCACATTGAGTGAATGATGATTAAGAGAGAGGAGATTTGCGGATGATCATAATTAGAGGATTTTTCCAAAATTACACTATATAATAAAACAAAACATAGAGATACTGTGCAGTGTTTTTATTTTTACTATTAATTACATTGTTCCTTGAACAGTTCTTTATTTTTTATTATCGAATTCTATTTTTTTTTTTTATAGTTCCATCCCCTTATATTATGTTGTAATAGTTTTTCTTCAGATAACATACTACTAATAAAAAAATATGTTTTCGTCATAAAAGATTCATTAACAAAATATATTTTCCCTCCATAACTTAATTCAATTACTCTCTTATATATATATATATATATATATATATATATATATATATATATATATATATATATATAAACTATTGAGATGATTTCGCTGTCTTGTTTATATAAGCAATGTTTACACCCTAACTTTTTTTAATATTTTTTATAATTTATAATTAATCTACAGCCATGAATTATCAGCAAGTTGCATTCTTTAACCAATAACTAGCTAGCGATAACTTCTGATATTTGTTAAAAAAAATCAAATTTAATCTGCACTCTAAGAAATAGTGGCAGAATCCCATTTTTTTTTAAAAAAATAATTTTACAGTCAATCGAGCATCGATTATTTGTTATTAAAACAAAAATTAAAAAAAAATATATAATTTGAAAGAAAATTCCCTTCTCATGGTTAGCTACGAACATTAAAGAAAAATGAGAGATTCCCCGACACACTTTAAATCGTTGGACAACCTGTCACGTACAATCCAATCCGGCAAGATTACTACAAATTGTTTAGTGGAGCCATGTAAGCAATTGCCAAACATTACATATGATATGATACCCCCCCCCCCCCACCTAGCTACACCAATAATAATAACTAGGATGTGTGAGTATATGTACGTGTGTGTATATGTACGTGTATATGTATATGTATATGTATATGCATCAAATTTCTTTTTATTGATATAAATTTCAGCTCCAAATTTTATTGATTGGACTAGCATGGTCATGACTCATGGATCACGTAGACAGGGAAGGTTTTTTGGGTTTTTGTATTATTATTATACTCAAATCTAGTTGGGCTGAGTTAGAAAAAAATAATAATAAATTGGCAATCCTATCAAAATTTAATTTTTTTAAAATCAAAATAAAATTGTTTTGATTAATCTAAATCAAATTGTTAAATTAACAATTTAAATCTTAAATTGAATCAATAGTTATACTAAATTTAATAATTTTATATCCGTAATCATATAAGCATGCACAATTCTATGAAGAAGAAAAAATCTATTAATAGAAATAATGAATAATTTTAGAGGTTTTTTTTTCTTTACAAAGCTAGAGCACACTTGAACTTGCTTGAACTTGCTATCTAGTGGGGATATGGGATGAGTATGCAAAACTAAACCATCTCTTGTTTAGCAATATCAAATTTAGTCACAAATTAGTTTAATTTAATCAGCTAGTTTTAAATAATATTATTATAAACAAATTTAAAAAAGTACATAAATCTTGTTGGTAATGTCCAATGATTAAAACTTGTTCTTACCTTCACTCGTATTTAGTTTATGAAAGCATTCTCTTTGATTTTTTTTTAATTTTTTTTTTTTTGCTAGAAGCAGCTAATCAAGATGCTATAAATCTTATAAATCTTTTACCTCTAGTTTAAAATTAGATCCTTAGCCTGTGCTATATGCTATAGGTCAAATCATTTAAAAATATAAAAAAAATAAAAGATGTTACTAAAGTGTTTTTTCAATAAAAAAAAATACTATTAACTAAAAAATGATATATATTGAATGAAATCTTTTTAAATACTAGGATGGTAACATAATAAATAAGACTATTTTTTTAAAACAGTAAAACGATGACATTTTAGATTGAGTCGAATCAACCCTAGCTAATTTGCAAAACTTCTAACTTGGATTATGAAATAATGATAACATCATAAAAAGCAAAACGAAAGAAATTAGAAAGTCCAATTCCCAATAAGTATAAATGTTGTAGGATGAAAACAATATATATATAGTAACCTCCGGAAACTTATGTAAAAAATTAAGCGTAATTCAACGAGCATATCAAAAGTTATGGCTTTTTAGAGTTGTTATTCTGGTCTGGTAAATCTTCATCTAGTTGTGACAAACTTATTATTGACTGCTCAAAATCACTCGTTATCACAAGTCCAACAACATCACTTGAGATCTGTTGTTTGTGGTTTGAATTTCATCTCCACGTCAAAGAACCATCTCAACCTAAAAGTTTAAATTGTTAGGTGAAACCCAAAAATATGATTTATATTATTCTCTAACATACTCCTTCAAATGAAAACTAAACCATCTCTTGTTTAGCAAAGTCACAAATTAGTTTAATTTAATCAGCTAGTTTTAAATAATATTGTTATAAACAAATTTAAAAAAGTACATAAATCTTGTTGGCAATGTCCAATGACTAAAACTTGTTCTTACCTTCACTCGTATTTAGTTTATGAAAGCATTCTCTTTGATTTTTTTTTTAATTTTTTTTTTGCTAGAAGCAGCTAATCAAGATGCTATAAATCTTTTACCTCTAGTTTAAAATTAGATCCTTAGCCTGTGCTATATGCTATAGGTCAGATCATTTAAAAATATAAAAAAAAATACAAGATGTTACTAAAGTGTGTTTTCAATAAAAACAAATCAACTATTAACTAAAAAATAATATATATTGAATGAAATCTTTTTAAATACTGGAATGGTAACACAATAGATAAGACTACTTTTTTAAAATAGTAAAACGATGACATTTTAGATTGAGTCGAATCAACCCTAGCTAATTTACAAAACTTTCAACTTAGATTATAAAATAATGATATCATAAAAAGTAAAACGAAACAAATTAGAAAGTCCAATTCCCATTAAGTATAAATGTTGTAGGATGAAAATAATATATATATATATATATATATATATATATATAGTAACCTCCAGAAACTTATGTAAAAAATTAAGCGTGATTCAACGAGCAGATCAAAAGTTATGGCTTTTTAGAGTTGTTATTCTGGTCTGGTAGATTTTTATCTAGTTGTGGCAAACTTATTATTGACTGCTCAAAATCACCCGTTATCACAAGTCCAACAATATCACTTGAGATCTGTTGTTTGTGGTTTGAATTTCATTTCCACGTCAAAGAATCATCTCAACCTAAAAGTTTAAGTTGTTAGGTGAAGCCCAAAAATATGATTTATATTATTCTCTAACATACTCCTTCAAATGAAAACTCTTTGAGTTTGAAACTTACATATATTCACACTATCTTGTGTTTATTTTTTATCATATAAGATAAGATGGTGAAAATTGAACTCGTAACTACTCAGTTAACAAAGCTCTGATACCATGTCAAAGAATCATCTCAACCCAATAACATAAGCTTTTAGATGAGATCTCAATAATAGCTTTATATTATTTTTTAACACCCCTCCCAAATGGAAGTTTTTTGAACTTGAAATTTACCCGGGCCTACTTTACTTTGCACTATTAATTAGATTTTAATTAGAATAAAATTGACAAGATTCGAATACGTAATCGTTTGGTCAATAAAACTCTAATACTATCTTATCATAAAAATTTAAATTATAAAATAAAATTTTAAAATATTATTTATATTATTTCCTAACACTTTAACAACCTACCATTCCTTTTTATAAAAACAAGGTCAAGATTACCTCCACCCAGAAGTTACCAAATCAAACCCTAATTGTCCTTGCACTCCATAATTGCCGTGTTTGTTATGCAATCTACATACTCGGGCATGCCATTAAAGTGGCCAAGACCCCCCCCCCCCCCCTGTTCATGAATCGCTATAGATGTTTTGGCCTTGATGGGTTGATATGTACAAGGCTAAAATGGAATGGGTGGACGCATCTAGGCCATCGATATCCCACCATTCTAGACAAGGTTTATACCTACATCATAACAGTGTGATTCTAGCTGAGCTTGTCTGCCTAAGAACCAACCTCACACGTTCACTCGTCAGATTTCATGATCGCCTTGGCCCTACCTTTGTATCAATGACATTTGGTATTTCCATCGACCAAATATACAAGTCTCTGGGATCTTGTCTAATTATTATTATCTAATAATTATTTTTTTTTATTTTTTTTAAATGAATTTGATTTAACGCACATGCGTGTGTATACGAGGGGATTGACCTTCAACTATAGATTATTTAAATAATCGGTGAACATTTAGGGCTCGAACCCCAAAATTTTTATGTGGATGTCAGAATTTTGAAATTCGTTCTCCTTTTGCTACAGATTATCAATCCATACTGTTGAAAAGTCATTAGATCAAATAAAATGATGTGCATCTACAACTGCCAGATTACGTTATCCTAGAGTGTTATAAGATATGCTGAAGTTTTTTCTTTTTTAATTTATCTCCTTCAAGGCACAATTTTAAGTTGAATTAGCTATAACTTAGTATCTTTAGTTTAATGAAAAATTAATCCTAGTAGTTTAAAAAAAATGTTCTAAAATTTGTTTATAATATAGTTATTTTGTCAAATCTATGTTGTTTTTCAATTAATTTGTTAAAATAGAAAAAAGAAAACAAAAGAAGATAGATGGGATTTCTTTTATAGAAAAAAATGCATTTAAAAAAACTATATATATATATATATATAAAAGGAATAAATAATTTTGGCACAATATAGGGATTAATTACGTTATAATTTACCCTTTCAAGTTTTATGTGATGCTGTCATTTTCTTTTTTATCTCAAGATCTAGACTCTTACTGTACATTACCATTTGGAGCTTAAACAAAGATTAAAGTTTTTAAATATCTATATCGATTTAATGTGCTTTTACATTAAAATCATAGTTAATTTTGAATACATAACACGTTTTTTTATAATGGCCCGTGTAATTTGTTTTTTCAATTTTTTTTTAGCAAGGAAGGAACCAAAAATAATTTCAAAACCCTAAACTATAAAACCAGATAAAATTAATGAGATAACAATTCAATCGAAATTAAAAAAAAATACAAAAGGACCTTATTCAAAGAAAAATCCCCTTTCAATTGGAGTATTAATAATACAGACACACTAAATTTCAAACCCTAAAAATGCATAAATCTTCATTCAAACTCAAATCCTCCACTTCCTCTCAAGCCCCTCCTCCATCGTCATTTTCGGTGTCCTCTCCTCCATCTCTTCATCTAGTTCCATAAATCACTCCACTAGAGGCGTTGGAGAAGCTTTGCAGTGATTAAAAATCAACAACTAGATTGCTAGAGGTCTTAGTCGTGGCTTGAGTACATACTAGAGTTAGATACTTAGATTAGGTTGGTGATGCACTGGTGGAAGAGGAGAGACTCTCGATGGTCCAAGATTTATATATGGTTTTGTCTTTTCAGTTGTTTGGAAGGAGGTTTGAAAGGGATTGAGATATTAAGCTCGAAAATTAATGGAAATATTTCTCTTTTTTATATATATATAAGTTGTGATGATTTCTAGTAGTTTCCCCCCCTTTTTTTTAGCATTATTTGATTTCTATACTTTCCATTCTTGTTTCATTTTCTTAATTGTTTTATTTTTTTAGTTTTTTCTTATTTTTTTAGTCTTTCTATTGATTGTGATTGATGGCCGTACATTATATATATATATTAAAAAAACTTCATACAAAAATAAATTTTCCCTGGATAATAAGATTTAGATCTATGTTCATCATGTAAAACAAGTTTATCATAGCACGAGAAACACTCTAATATTTAAGTTAGTTTTTTAATTTAGTTGCTCTAATGAAAAGCAGGTAAAAATTCAAAAAGTTAAAAATAATATTTTTTGGTGTGTAAAGAAGAGATTTATGTATTCTTTCACATTAAGTGTGTTATCCATGTAGTGGATAATCTAGATTTTTTCTTTCATTATTGGTATAAAAAAACATTGTTACTCTGAATATTTAAAAATTACAATACTATCAAACACACACTAAATCTCACACTCTAGCACAATTATACTAATTTTAAAAGCTTCCATGGTGTGGACTCAATTAAACAATTAATAAAAACTAATGATCTCATTTGATTAATATATAAATTATTTTAAAATCAATTATTTCACCCGCCCTCAAAACCCTCCTATAATGTGATAAACAGATTAGCAAGTAGAAGCTGATTTATTTGCTCTTTCCATCTGAATGCAGGTAGAACAGTAGATTACACTAACTATATGCGTGTTTTTTGAGTTTTGACAAATTTTCCTTACTACTTATAATAATTGAATTCTTTCTAACAAAATGATATCGAGATTCATCAACACAAAACCTTTACACTCTGTCTAATAGATTAATTTAGTGATTTATTAACAGAAAATCTGATTAGGTTAGATTTATTTTCTGATTATGATGAAAATTAATCTCATCAAACCCATATAAATGAACCTCGTAACTTAATTAATTGGACTAAAGTCAAGTGAAACTTAAACGAATCAATTTTAAGAACTTTTTTTTAAAAATTATTTAAAATAAAACCATTTTATTTTATTTTTCATCAAAAAACCATTGTTTTTGAAGATAAGTTTAGATTGATTTGTTGATTTCCAAGTTAATTTGATCAATTATCAAAACCTAAACCTTGATCCGGGTATGATAGTTACCTTGATCTTGATAAAAACATTGTTTTTTGAGATAAGTTTAGATTGATTTGCTGATCTCCAAGTTAAATTGATCAATTATCAGAACCTAAACCATGATCCGGATATGATAGTTACCTTGATCTTGATGGGTTTTTGGCGGGGCCACCTTACAGATCAGAAAGCGAGTTCAAAATCAAGAAAATCAATAAATCAAAACGTACATGGTGCGTTCGTAATCATGAGATGTTAAATCATCTTGTAGAGAGTATAAGACTACAAGCAAGGGAGGCATATCTTGTCATCACATGGCTTGTTGTCACACAAATAGAGAACTTTGACAGAGGAAATTCCTACTTGATTAGAAATTAGGCTTTTTGGGTGCCATATATATATATATATATATATATATATATATATATATATATATATATATATATATATATGTATGGCCCCCCTTCCTTTTGCTTCTCTCCACATGGTTCCCTCCCTCTCCTTCATTTCTCCCATATCTGAAAGAGAAGATGGCCTTAAAAGTTGATTTTGGGTACCACGTTATATTGGCATATCAGTGGACACTCATCATGATCTTTTATAGTCACCCCATCAAGAGGGAAAAAAAATCATCATCTATTATATATAATCACTATTAATTTGGTAAGATACGGCTTCCATGGTGGTTCAATCATGTTCCAATGAAATATTGCCTTCTCAAGAAAAAATATTATTTTTTCCTTTTTTTTTGGAGTCGTGAGGTGATTAACTAAATTTCAGGGTTAGTTTTATAATCTTTTCATTTTTACATTAAACCATGTTCATCTCTTTTTTTAATCAGATCATCCAAGAGAAAATCCATGCAAAAAAAAAAACTTGATAATCCATCCTCCAAGAGAAAATCCATGTAAAAACTAAGGAATCCACAATAATTTTACTTCAACTAGCTCATTAGTAGGGACACTATAGAAATGTATTATTTTTTTTAATTCTAATCTCTTTACCATGGTTTCTTCAGTCGAAAGGTCACTGTAGTAGTAAGTTAGGAATCCATGCGTTCGAAAGAATGATTCATACAAAATAAAAAATTAAAAAAAAATTGTTATAAATGGCGCAGAAAGAGAGTTCACAAACTAACCTACCTTATTTTTTTTTTATTTGACCTATACAACGAAAAATTGCTTAGGTCAATGTCAACGAAATGACAATGCTGGCATGCTGAGAAATTCTGAACATGATATGGTGGACCTAAGTCTGATCCTATTGAAGATTCATTTCATTAATGGCGAACTCCTAAGATGTGCCCCTTCAACTAAAACATCATCCATTTATGAATATTTCACCCTTTCCCCCCCTTGATTATCGAACAAATTAAGATAAACTAGGTGGATAATACAATATTAAAAACAAAATCAATTTTTTTTTCTTCAAAAAAAGAGTCAATATTCGGCTAATGTCTCTATATTTGTCCTAATTGACCGAAAGACTTGGAGGGAGGAATTAAAAAAAAAGGTTTCTAAAACTACATGAAACCATACTACAAATTAACAAAGAGAAAAGGGGGGTGGGTGAAGGGATTAGAAGGAGGAGGCAACCACTTAGGTTATTAGATCAGTTAAATTATAGCGTCTCAAAGCTTCGATACAATGAATCCTCCACAGAAGCTATTAGATTTATAAGATATAGTTTTACTTTGCAGATATATCTTTTGGAGAACATACAAATTCAGACAAGAGATTAGTTAAAGCTCTATAATCAACACATAAGATTAGGTCATGGGTGCATATCATGGCCAAATCATGGGCACCATGGCTTAAAATAAAATAAGTTTCATACAAGGCCAACCCCATTTGCCCAAGTAGAAAGATTTAAAGCAATATAAAATTAATGCCACAGATTGATATTTGAAGCAGAAAAGCTTAATTAAACCATTGTAAGAACCAACAGGGACCTCGGGAATCATAGCTGAAGAACTACTTTTCTAATTAAAATTAAAAAATTCAGTAGACAAACAAGACTGGATTAAGCCGATTGACTGAGAGACATTGGGTTGTTGATTTCATCAGAACTGTGCACCAAAATGTTAGTCATTGTTTATAAATATGGATGCCAATAGTACAAGTAACTTCAATTATTAAAAAAAAATTATAATTTTTCTCTCGAAATTTAATTAGGTGGATCATTCAATTGCTTGATCCATGAGAGGAACGCAAGGTTATAAAAATCCTCTCACATCTTGTTGATCTCTGTATTCTTCTGCAAATGATGTTACTCATCGAAAAAGAACCAACAAAAAACATTAATTACAAAGCCATTGGCTTGTTTAGATGAACCACATGATGCCATATGTATTAATAATTCCTAACCAAACAAAATAGTAATTAATTACAAATCATTATCATCTTTTCTCCCAAACAAATCATGGGAAGGTCAACCTTCAATGGGATGATAAAATAGATTTTCTTGGATCTTCTTGAGCACAGGAGTAGATATGGTGATGGACGTTTTATCGAAGTCAATATTAATTATTTGATATCTATTTAGCGCAAGCATTACGTGTTATTATGCTTGCCTTTCTTCGAAGCAAGCCGTGCTGTACATGTATTTTGATCAGAAGAAATTAAGCCTAATATACTTTGATTGACTTCTTTAGTTCTTCACACTTCGATTTCCATAACTGAGGGGAAAGAATCAACCGAATGCATGTTGGAACAAGTATCAGGGATGTATAGGATGAGAATTTGATTGCTTGATGTGTTGGAAAAATTATCAAGCATTCTCTCCCTCTCCCTCTCCATACTCTTGAGTCTTTACATGCTAGACTTAGGTTAATTACGCTAGATACAACACTACAGTGACTGGGACAAAGGAGGCAATCTCAAGAGATAATTGTATTCACAAAGATCCCTTTTGGGATTAATTTACATGCAAATCAAGTAGTAGTAAGAAAGGCTACAATTAATTTGTACTTTATAGAGCAACCTAGCTCTAGTTGTTAGCTTATACCCAGACAAACCCAGCAAGCCATTGGGACACTAAAACGGATTAAGTTAAACAAGGCCCTAATTCCACTTTACCATTGTTGCAAACGTGCGCAGAGTCACAGACAACACATACTATTATGAGAAAAAAGTCTACAAATTATCCTTTGTATATTACCCTAATTAGTAATTACATTTATACATGTTCATTCAATTCTTAATGGATTATAAAAAATCTTGCCTATCAGTTTTTTTTTTTAGTGGACCTTTTATTTCAACTTCTCTGACCACTTCAGTTTATATATCCCAACAAGATAATTAAGTGATAATTTTCAAAATAGCTCACTGATTTTTAATTTTAGGAAGTCAGGAACTAGAGGAAAGATCTAATATCCATAAAAAATATTTCTCCACATTCCAATGCAGTTGCAAATATTCTCCTACAATTTTCCAAAAAACGTTTTTGACAATTTAATTTATTATTCTAGCAATTGGGCAAATTTGCATCTGATAAAGCTTAGGATTCCACATGAATGATATCTTCTCTAATAGATCAGTGCCGTGAAATATGAAAAGTGGTTAATGGTATTGGTGCATCCAGTCCTCTTTCTTTCACTTTTTTTTGTCTGGTCCTCTTGTTTCTTTGTTCCTTTTTATCTTCTTGTAATCCTCCATTCTTCTTCTTCTTCTTTTTGTTTTTAAATTACCTTTATTGTTATTAATATCAACATAAAAAATTTATGACAATAAGTGCCACATTCTTTAAATCTTAATCCTAGCATAGTTTTAAAATTCAACATGGAGTTTACCCGAAACAAAACTAAGGTCACGAATAGAGGTTTCAACTTGAATAAAAAAATCGTAATTTTTGAAATAATCAAAACAAAATAGTTTTGATAATATTAAAAAAAAAAAACGATTTGATATTCAGGTTTTAACATGGTTAGGATAGTTCGATCAGGTCACTAGATCAACATGAGTTTCTTACCAGGTCATAGAGATTTTTATATATTTTTTTTGAGTTCCAAGTCAATTGAATTTAGACCGACTTGTTGGGTGATGGGTTTTAAAACATGAATGTCACTTGATATCATCTATTATAATAGTTAAATGCTGGGTTTAACATTTATAAAACAGAGAGCAAGAAGATGGGGTTAGGAAGGGGGGAAACAAAAAGGGAGCAAACTAAAACAAAATTGAGAATAGAGGGATCAAATGTAGCGTTAACCCTCGTGAAAAGTGAACACCTTGCACGAGGCAGATGGACATGGCGGATCCATAGACAGTGTCCCAAGCACAAGTCAAGCAAACATCTTCAACAAATTGTAGTTATTAACTGTTTCTAAAGGTGGGATGGTCCCAGTCTCGCATCCCAATAAAGGTTTTGCCATTCCAAACAAAAGATCCTTTATAAACTGGGAGCTTTCAGGAATCATGATTCTTGCCGGGCATTGTGGGTCGACTTTTCTTTTCTAAAGAACATGCAAAAGGCTATCCGTGGGGCTAAGGCGTCCATGCCTTGTAGTCTTCTTTTTCTCAGAAGAAGAAAATAGGTAAGCAACGAAGAAAAGAAAAAAAAAAGTTGAGCAAATTTCAGGGAAAGAAGAAGACCGATATATACATAAAAAAAACATGTGCTTTGACCTCATGATTGTGTGTTTTCTTTTATAATAATAATAATAATAATAATAATAATAATAAAGAGCTTTATATTCGAATTTGTATATAGTTTGACAGAAGACATTAATGCAGCTAATAATTTAAGGTTTTATTAACATAAAATAATAGAGGGGAAACGAAAGAAACATATTTGGGTGCAAAATATGTGTTTCCCATAAAATAATCTTGAAGGGTACAATTAAGAAAATCAAAATTCTCAGAGTAAAAAACATAAATTTCTCATAGTGTAGGGTGTCATGGTCCCCTTATCATTAAACTAGGCTTAATTCTTCCCACAAGAAACAATGTGCATGTCTTTTTCATCCACGAACATTTTAAAAATTCCATCACACCCATGTCGGGCTAAAGCTTAAAGAACCCTCAATGAATTGAAATAATTGGACGTGGAGGCGTCCAACTGCGGAGGATGGATAAATTCCTTGGGCAAATTACAAAGTCGATAGGGAATTAAATATAGCACGGTTTTATACATTGTTATAAGACCTCAGTTCTGCTTATAATCCGGTTCAGGGTATGAGTGGGTCAATTTTATGCCCGTCAAGCGGCGACTTAAATAAAATAACATTGTTTTAGTTTAAAAAAATCTCAAAAAAACAAAAATAGCATCTTTTTGGACAAAATTTTTTAAATCAATCTTATGAAGGTCGTCGTGCTCAGTGATGTTTATGGTCTAGTTAGGTTAGATTTGGGTTAAAAAAATCAACTCAATCAAGATATGTGGAGAGAATATAACATGGATTAAATCGAGATAATCAGTTCAAACTAAACATAGTATTTTGTGATTTTTAAATTTGTTTTTTAGTTTTTTTCTCTTGACACTGTATTTTTGGTTATTTTTCTGTTTTCTTGACTAATCAGGTTCTTAAAAAACTCATAGTTTTACTAATTAAAGAGCACATTTTATTTTCCTCCAATTATTATTTTTCAACAATTAAGATATGCTCAGGACGTTGAAGTTTATTATCAAATTATTCTTTATGTTCGATTATTAAGCGACATTTTCATTTAAATTGGTATTATATAAGAAAAATTTTATCCATTTTATAAAAAATTAAAATATAAAAAAAATATTATTTTTTTAATTATTTAATATATGAATTACATTCAGCTCATATAAAATTTATATAGTTATGCAACAAAACATGTAAAAAAATTTATACAAAATGTTTGATCGTTTTCTTTAATTAGATGATTAAAATAATTTTATGGTTGTCTTGAGTTATTCAATTCATTTATTTATTTTTATTGATTATAAAATAATTAAAAAATACTTACCTTAATTATTTTCTTAACACATGTTATTATTTTTAAATTTAGAAAAAAAATACTAACACAAAAAAATAAACTTACCTTCTCCCACCATCATCTTAAAAGTTGTCCTCAAATTAAAAAGTATAAAAATAGAATCAGAGATAAATAAACCACTTAATTATATCATTAGTTAAACTTTTCGATGATTGGTTTTCAGCGTGTTCGCCATTAAAATCACAGAGAAATGATCCACATTCAGACGTACAAGATTGAGCATGTTCGTTTATAATAATATTTTTTAATTATATCCATCTTTGCTTTAAAAAATAATAACATGCACGGTTAAATGAACATGGTGATGATCCACCCTATCGGTCTAGCTGCCCAATTATACATGCGATTCTTTTATTTTTTTTTTCATTAAAAAAAAAACAGATAGATTTCTAGAAATTAAACGGATACGAAGATCTTTTTGCCAGCCTGAATTTTGCAGGATTTTATTTTTATACCATCATAAGGCTTCACTTTAGGATCTGCAGGTCAATCATGGGAGTTGTAAGGCATCTTTATAGTGTTTGATGTTATTGTATATGGTATATTTAAAAAATATTTTTTATTTAAAAAATATATTAAAATAATTAATTTTTTTTATTTTTAATATTAATACATTAACATCATATAAAAATACATAAAAAAACTATTTTTAAATCAAATACATTTTTAAAACGCACTTAAATGCAAATTTTACACAAAAACTAACCATGGAATTATTTTTTTGGGATATGATTTTGTTTTCGGGTTTCAAAAGCGTTTTTATAAAAATTTAAAATTATTTTATTTTTTTTCTTTACTTCAAATTAATATTTTTTGGTGTTTTTAGATCATTTCAATGCGCTAATGTCAAAAATAATTTTAAAAAAATAAAAAAATATATTATTTTGATATATTTTCGAGTGAAAAGCGTTTTGAAAAACAATCACAACCACACTCCAAACACGCTCATAATCATTATTATGTTCAACAATATATTATGATCAAACTTATTATAATGAATAATACATCAAATCACAAACATTTTTTATACACAAAAGCTTCGTTGCGTGTGATTTTGAGGGTAGAATTATGCATTGCTTAACCCATTCCAATGCAAAACGGTGCCCCTAAGACGCCATATTGGGACATTTGTAAATGTCCTTAGGATATCTTGCTGGGGGCATCCAAAATCTTTCTCAAAATCATTTCTTGCTTTGGATGCCACATGAATGGATTATTAGAAAGTGCCTTGAAAGAATATTAAGTACAAAAGCTTCTTTACAAGCAATATTCAACACTGGATGATGAAAAGATATAAAGCAAATAATGCAACTTCAGAAAGTAGAAAGTATCTCGGCAGATTACTTAATTAGAGCCTAATTACGCTTAACAAAGTCATGGCAAATAAAAATGAAGAACCAATCGGATTTCAAGCTCGGTTATTTTCTACATGGACAAGATTTATTTATTTTTTTTGGGAAAAAGGGACATGGAATTCTAGGGCAATAATTTGTGTTTGAGTGGAGTGTGGACAAACCCTAAAAAGCATGATGTATCCTCTACTTTGAACTTGTTCTTGGGCTTGGGTTTGGACTTGGTACTCTATATTCATCCTGGATTTTTCTGGTAATATGAGCTGAATCAATCAAGCTTAAGAAGCTAAGAACATCAACCTTCCAATCCAGATGATAAAAACGATTAATTTTTTTCTTTCACGAGAAAGTTTAACTCAACAAGAGCAACCAATAAAGACGTTTATATGTGAACTTTTGGACTCAATATTGAGAAGCTTGAAGGAGTTTTCAAGCTTAAGTTCTCCAAGAAAATGAATACTTTGACATTGATGGGGCTAAAATGATCAAATTATATTTGATAATGCTTGGAGAAAAAATTCGATTTGCTTGCTTTAGGCTCTCTTAACATCACTCTTTTCTTTATGGTCAAGCAATGGGTGGACCATAGGTCTTAATTTTTTTTCCCTCCCTTTCATAAAACAACCATGCATTTAGCACTTGGTTTTAGATCAGACATTAGGCAGTTTGGGGCCATTTCATTTAATTACTCCTTAGACCACAAAAACTGACCAAAGCCAGCACCAAAAAAAAAAGAAAAAAAAAAGAAGGAAGTTCGATTTGGTATTTATGTATGAAAAGGCCTGCGAGGAACTTCAAATTTTTATGGACCTGTTTCGCTGTTTATGCCATGAGCTATCGAGTATAAAATAATGGTCCCAGCCCACATTCATATATAGTGATGCCATGTCTATCGTTTATAATTTTCATATGTCACAACTAATGTCATTTTTTTTTTTTGTAACATAGGGTGTCCGGGCCAGCTTACGCGCACCACAACTAATCATCAGGCTCACTGAACATCCTACAAGTCCAGTGAACATGTAAGGCATTGCGAAGGTGACAGGCGTGCATAGTGAGACTTAAATCTTGGTGTAGAGGAATGTAACAAGTTCTTTTCACCGCTGGGCCACAGCCTCAAGTGCTAATGTCAATTTTAATATGATTGGATTTGTATTAAAAAAGAGGGTTTAATGAAGATAATTTGAGCCTTAATTAATGCTAGAAAAAACTAGATTGAAGTTTAAAATGTGTGCTTTGATTTGGTTTAATTCTAAGTTTTTAAACTAATGTGTTTTAAGATTAAAAATTAAGTTATACAAGTTTTTAGGATATGTTTTTCATGTTTTTATATGAAAATAAATTGAAAATTAAGTTTTAAAAATAAAAATAAAAAACTCGACTCTTAATTTTTCAATCAATGACAAAATGTTTTCGTGGGGGACTACACATTAAATACCTAAACAAATAAAGTTACTATAATTTCTTCCACTAATCCACTTTATTAAAAAGTTTAACAAAAAAAAGAAGAAGAATAACAACATGTAAATAAAAGTAACGAATTGATAAGCATTTTGGCATATTTTGACAAAAAGCAACAAAGCAAGCTACAAGTCAAGAGGCAAAGCAATTAATTGATTACAATTCCAAATTTTATAATTCATAAAATTCAATTTTATAAATATCACACATTATATTAGCATTATTCTTTCAGATAGCTACGATTCTTGCATAAATTCGAATCATGGCTTGCATCATTAAGTATACCTACGGCAACTTGCAAATAAAAGTCTATCCAACTTGCCGAGGATGACAAGTTTTTTACTTTTTTCCTCGTCACATGGTATCCAAAGGGGTTTTGTTGGAGACATGTTTTTGCAAGAAATTAAACAGAATACCAACACATCCAGAAGTAGTTTCAAGAACACAATTTGGCTAGCATACCAAAATTTATAATCGTTGAAGACGATAACCAAACCTCAGCTGTAAATGTCTACTGTTAGACTTTTCCTTGAGAGTATGGGAAACTGAACCTGTGAGCTTGTCCCCGCCTCTCAAATATTTGCAAATAGGAAAAAACAATGTCACTGTTCACTATGGTAATCTTTGTAAGAACTTCTTATGGTAAATACCAGAGCATGTTAATTTCAATTATAATAAGATTTGGCAACGGTGGGAAAGAATACATTACCTGTAAACGATGAACTTTTGATGCAGTAATGTCGAAATGAAATGAAGAACAGAGGGCGCGAGAGTGGGGGTCTGGACTGAGTTTTTTCGAAAAACATTTATAGATGTAAACAACTCAAGAACAAAAAGGGGGAAGAAGAATAGGGGAAGAAGAAGGGGAGGCCGAGGTTTCTAAACAAAACAGCATCGTTCTGTTAATGAAAAAAATTATAGATATCGGGTCTCACCGGAGTTATGCCGGTCACCCGGGCCAATTCCAACTGTCGTTTTAACCTATGTAAAACCTGGTTAAGATCTTGGATCGATCTAGTTTCAAATCAACTTAACAGGTCAGGCGGGTTTTACAACCATGTTTTAAAATGCCTTTTAAAGTTCTGCAATGTACAAGATAAAAGGGTTGATTCATTTACCATCGATACATTTTTATTTCAGAATTGGATTAAATCTCTCGATAATCTAGAGAAGTTAAATTGAAGGTGCAGCTTGATTAGGGTAAGAGTGATTTGGGTTCGGCTCAGCAGAAAAATATAGAAAAGAAGATGTAAACCTAAAGCAAGAAAATGCTTGGGCTGGCATGGTTTGCCCCGAGCTCCAACCATGACTTAGTGATTGGCCTTCTACGACAGGTGCCTTGACATTTTTCTCAGCTTCAAAACCCTAAAACTGGACCCAGTCAGTCTTTTTGCATAGAGCTTCCAGCCCAATTCCGAGACTGTTTCTATATCTATTATTGTTTTGTCTCTATGGTTAAAATGAATTTATTATAGTAGAATTTGATTAAAAGCAAGAGTGGTTATTATCTTTTTTTTTATGGGGTAAATGGGATGGAAAGAATCAGAAACTAATAATTCAATGTTTTTATATATATATTTAGAGATATTGGATCATAATCTTGGATTTTATTTGACATGATTTATGGAAAGTGAGTTTTTATTTTAAATCATAATTCAAAAGTTTTTCTATGGATAAATCATGATTAAAAAATGTATGTAATAAATCGTAATTCGTTTTTTTATATATAAATAAATATAGTATAAGTTAGAACTAATAAGTTAAAACTAAAATATGTTATTTTACATTAATACTTTATTTTTTTATCATTATTTTTTATTTAATGTATAAGTTATTTATAGTTATATATATAACTTCAGTAAGAAGTAAAAAAAAAAACAACTTAAATCAATTTATAGAATTCATATTAAGTAAAACATTATTATAGAATCAAAGGGTGATTCCTATAAACCTAGTAACATTGCATTCTTTAAGAAATTTTTTTATATATCTATCATTTTCTCATACGAAAACACCACCAATATTCCAACATTTTATGATATAAAAGGTCTCAATGTTACTGTTATAATCTAATTTTTGACCTCCTGTTTTTATATATATTTTTAAAAAATTAGAAAAATACAAAAAAATCTTTTCAATAAATTAGCTATTTTAATCATTTCTTAATCTTTTATTTAATTTTTATGTGTCAAAAAATCTTGAAAATAAAAAAAAATACAAAAACACAAAAAGAAAAATTAAAAATATATAGCTTAGGGTTGAAAATTGAATTGATATTTGAGCTTCACATGCAAAAATAAAGTTTAGAAATTTTTAGTTCATAATTGCGGTTTGAATTAAAGAGAAATTGAAGAAATGAACTTAAATTGGTTTAATTTGTCTAAAATCAAAAGAATTTGAAGTTTAATGATGAATTTAAAACAAATAATCAAGTTAAAAAATCAATTAAATCTTAAATAAGGAAAACAAATCAATATTAGGAGTTAATTTGACTTAAAATAGAGAATTGAAAAACCAGAGATTGAAATGGAAGCCTTGAAAAGATCAGAGGGATTAAGGGGACTCAATCAAGGGCGAACTTGAAATAAATTAAGGAAAGAAGATGAAAATTAACCAAAAATAAAAAAAATTGGAAGATCATGGATTGATGAGCAAAAAGTGTTGAAGTGGGAGGACTATGTTGAAGTTCTACCCAATTGAATTACAAGAAACCCTAATCAAGGTTGAAAACAGCTTCGTTTCATATATAGTGAAATGGTGTGTTTTGAGCAAATAAAAGAAGAAATGATTGTTAGAGATACGAAGAAAACAACTTTGTTTTATACATGCTTTTATAGATTTCTTGGCATAAAGAAGAAAGGAAAAAACAATTGTGTCTCATGCAACTTTAGGGCTTAATGTTGGTCATGGTTAAGTCTCCTAGTGTATGAAAGAAATGTGTTTTCTAACATGTCAAGTTGTCAACTACAATCACGATGTGAGAAATTAGGGTTTAACTCTCATAATTAACTGTAAATTTCGTGTCAGACATGCTCACTCAATCAACCTTTCTATATGACCAACAACACAACCTTTTCATTTTTAAGGCAAGATTCAGCTTTCAAACTTTGATTTTCTCTCAACCAATCAAGTAAAGAGATATTAATGGCCAACAATTAAGTTGATTTGTAATAATCAACCCTTATAAAATCGTTATTAAGTTATTGGGTTGATTTGTCAAGTTGTCAACTACAATCACGATGTGAGAAATCAGGGTTTAACTCTCATAATTAACTGCAGATTTCGTGTCAGACATGCTCGCTCAATCAACCTTTCTATATGACCAACAACACAATCTTTTCATTTTTAAGGCAAGATTCAGCTTTCAAACTTTGATTTTCTCTCCATCAATCAAGTAAAGAGATATCGATGGCCAACAATTAAGTTGATTTGTAAGAATCAACCCTTATAAAATCAGCATTAAGTTATTGGGTTGATTCTTAGAGATATTGATGATTAAGTTGATTAAGAGATATTGATGGCCAACAATGATTTGGTCCTCATTGTTTTGTATTTTAATTTTGGATAATTAAGAATTTTTTTTTGTGAGTTTTTAATGTTTTTCTTTTATGGAATAATCATGGTCTCATGACTCGGGTTACGGGTTTTGAAAACTAACTCGATTTAACTTTGATATTTTTTAGGTGTTTTTTTTCAATTTTATCATTCGACATTAGGTTATCGGACCTTGAATTTCGTGATTTTTTTGTTTTTATTTCTAGGATTATCCCGATCTTATATACCAGGTCATGAGTTAGTCGAGTTAACTCAGATTGACTCAGGTTTTGTTTTATCTTTTTTAAAAATATTTTTTTTTCAATTTATCATTTTATCATTTAGTTTGTTTGATAGTTGACCTTATTTGTTTTATTCGGTTTTTTCTATGTGTGAGGGTAACTCAATCTCACAACCAAACCGTGAATTTAACATGTTCACCCAGTTAGGTTTATTTATTTTTAAATAATTTTTTTTCTTTCTTTTCTTCAATGTTTGCTTTATTGGTAATTGAGCTTCAAATTTTTATTTTATTTTTTGTAAGGTTATTTTATTCTCAATTAATTTTTACTTTTATTATAAAAAAAATTGCTGAGAACTTTAATAATATATAAAGAATATCATTTCATAATATAAACAAACAAGCATTTAATTTTTAACATAATAGCTTTTTTTTAAGTTTTTTTTATCATTATTTTTTGTAAATTATATTATTAAATTAATCAACATGGTAACACGGATTCTTTGTTTTTTTCTCGTCTGAAAATGCGATCATTGTATGAGTTGTTTTTTAAATTTGATTCGGCCATGATAAGCGCAGAACACCTTATCTAGTTTACCACTGCACGACAGATGAGAACGCCTCTCTCTCTTCTTATCGCAATAACCATCTCAAATTCGAATGGTACTGTGTTAACAAAAAGGGGAACCTAACAAAAAGCCTTTTTTTTTTTTTTTTGACAAGGAACCTAAGAAAATCCAAAAAGCCATGAACAAGAATCTATTGTTAGTTGTAACAACAACAACGTTAGTGGCCATCGTCTCAATTCTCCTAACAAGTCCAACTAAACTCCTTGGACCACCTACCATCCCAACATCTCATGACCATCTTCACTCTGCGAAGATCCTTCATGTCAGTGGAGCTGTAGGGCCAGAGAGCTTGGTTTTTGATCCCAATGGGGAAGGACCCTATACTGGTGTTGCCGACGGTAGAGTTCTCAAGTGGATTGCAGGAGATGATGGTAGTGGAAGCTGGACTGATTTTGCCACCACCAGTTCTAATCGGTAACAGCCCATGAAGCAAAGTTTGTGTCTTTTATTGTTTATTGGATTATTTTTACTTGAGTTATCAAAACTAGTGTTTGTTTTGATTGTTTGGTGTTAAATTGTGCTCCTTAATCATGATTGGCCAGCAAAGATCTTCCTCTTTGAGCAGCGGAGGAATGGAAAAGAGAGTATTTTTAGTGAAAAAATTTGACTGTGTGCATGATTGCTTTTGCAAATTTATATTTTCATGAAGGGCTGAAGTCGTTTTAGATCAAATTTGGAAATTTTCTTGTTCTAGAGTTGTTGCTTAGATTGTGCTGACAGGGATTGCAGTAAGCACCTTTTTCTTGTTATTACATCGCATCTTGTCAAATACTGTTAATTGGATATCTGAGCATCCGTTGCAATTGACTCTGATTGTATTTCTTTTCATGTAGCTTTTATCAACAAATAAAAGATTCAGCTTTTCACAAGTAGAGAGCGAATTTGAATGCATAAGCAAAAAGAAATCACATGAATGAGTTGTTTTTGAATGGAACGAAATTGTTCCACGGGTAGGATTGCTTAAGGGGCTGTATTTGATTCTAGAAAACAGTAGTTGATGCCGATAATTGTTGGTTTAGATTTCAGTTTGTTCAACCATCTAAGTGCATAGTGCTCGTTACTTCTTTCTGCCTTTCCCTTGTCAAGGAAGTGAATTGGTGGTAGCTTTGTCTAGTTAACTGGCTGCTTGAAATGTAGTTGCTGGATTTGTTGACTACTTTAAATGGTTTGATACAGTGGTGGTATTCAATTGTGTGGAAAGTGTAAATTCCCTCTGTTTCATAGACCGAGAGAACTCACCATCAGGAATACACTGGATTTTTTTATTTATTTTTTCTATCATACATCATAAAGTTTCACATTTTTTTGACTCACCGCAACTCTCAATTTGCAAGGAACGAGTGTGTTCGCCCATTTGCTCCTGAAATGGAACATGTCTGTGGAAGGCCATTAGGACTCAGATTTGATAAGAAAACTGGAAATCTCTACATTGCTGATGCTTACTTGGGTCTTCAAGTTGTTGGTCCAACTGGAGGTTTAGCCACGCCACTTGTCACTGAATTAGAAGGCCAACCCATGCGCTTCACCAATGATTTGGACATTGATGAGCAGGAAGATGTGATTTACTTCACAGATACGAGCATGGTCTTCCAAAGAAGGTACTTTAAGCATAGAAGAGCATGCATTTGCTTTTATTCTCAAGGCATGAATGTTCTGATATTTAATAGTTTTCTCCTGTGGCGGTGGGGGTGAATTTATCAAGATATTTGGCTTAAACCTTGAATTCTATTTGTAGACTTGAGAAACCTGTGCCATTAAGAACCAGTTAAAAGAAAATTCAGTGAGAATAATACATGTTGAAATGCAAATATTTTAAAATTGAAGCCTTAAATGGCCTATGAGTTTGAGCATTTTAGATGTCAAACTTATTGCATAGCTATGGAAGTTTAAGACTATTGTAGAGAACCTAAGCGGATTTTCATAGTTAACAGTGTCGAAGTTTCCTTTAAAGATATCTTAAAGGAGGAGATACCACTTGCTATTTAAAAAGGTCAGAAGAATGCCAGATTGAAAGGTAACAGGAGACCAGGCATTTATTTCCTTTATGCCTTTATTTGCAGAGAGGTGTGGTTGCATTCAGATTAACCTTTTGATTTTAATTACCCCTGCTTATTGCATTTAGAAGTTTTTTGGTGGGATAGAAGCATAACAAATTTCATTCTTCTATTTGTATCCTGATTTTTTTTTTCTCCAAAAACATTCGCGGTCTGTTCATTCATTCTTTTTGTTTGTTATATTTTTTTTATTGGCAGACAATTTATGTTATCAGTCTTGACCAAAGACAAGACGGGTAGGTTACTGAAATATGATAAATCAAGCAAAGAAGTAACAGTCTTAGCACGAGGCCTCGCTTTTGCCAATGGTGTTGCATTGAGCAAGGAGTCTACCTTTCTGCTAGTAGCTGAAACCACAACTTGTCGGATTTTAAGGTTTTGGCTTCATGGCCCTAATGCTGGAAAGTCTGATGTTTTCACCGAGCTTCCAGGATTCCCAGACAATATCAGAAGAAATTCAAAAGGGGAGTTCTGGGTGGCTTTGCATTCGAAAAAGGGACTTTTTGCGAAGGTGGTGCTTTCAAATTCATGGATTGGGAAAACTTTGTTAAAATTTCCACTCAGCTTCAAGCAACTGCACTCACTGTTAGTAGGAGGAAAGGCACATGCAACTGCGATAAAGCTGAGCGAGGAAGGGAAAATTCTGGATGTCTTAGAAGACTGCGATGGAAAAACATTAAGGTTTATTAGTGAAGTAGAGGAGAAGGATGGTAAGCTCTGGATTGGTTCAGTACTTATGCCTTTTCTTGGCACTTACAACTTGTAATCGAAATGTTTCGCAGAAAGCTCCTGTGTAAGAATTTTACCCCAACTTTCCTTTTCATTTCCTTGTGGTTAGAAAACAACTAGAGTAATAAAGAAAGAAAAGGGTGAACAAGCAGGCTGTATGTCATTTTTCTTGTGTAGCCCCCAACATCAATGGTGCTGATATGAAGGAGATCGAGGAGATGGGGATTTTTTGATTCTCTGAATTATATTTTTCTAATTATATTTTAAGAAAATAAAAAATTCCGAGTTTTCTGGAATAATTTGAGTACCTTTTTGGTTCATTGTAATTTATTTCTTTTCCAACCAAGCAACAAATTACTTGTATATTTATGAATTTTTTTTTATTTAGAATAATTTGGATTTTCCAAAATTCTTGAACCGTTACCAATTTTCTCCAAAATAATTTCGGAGAATTACCCGAATTTTCCATTTTCAAAAACTTTTAACCAAATTAGCTCAGAAAATTTAAGTGATTCATTTTTTTTACTAGTGTTGGCCCTTCAATTCAGGTTGCTGCGATTTTTTTATTTAATTTTATTTAATTTTAAAATAATTTTTGGTGATTTTTAATTGTTTTGATGTATTAATATTAAAATTAATTTTAAAAAATAAAAAAAATATATTATTTTAATATATTTTTATATAAAATATACAGAACAACTTTTCTGATTGAATTCTAAAATCTAATGCATTAATGGCTATTCATATTTTTTAATGTTGAGATGATATTAACCGATTATAAAGATATATTTATTTTCACGTTTTAAAAGTTTTTTTAAAAAAATTAAAATTATTTTATTTTTATTTTTATTTACATATTAATTTTTTTAAAATAAGTTTGTTATCATGAAAATAATAAACAAAATGATTCAAAACTATGAAATGACAGAAGATTAGTCGAATGAAATCACGTCAAAAATATATTTTTTATAATCTTGTAATTTTTTAATTTTTTAAAAAATATATTAAAAACATGGGCAAAAAACGAGTTACGGTGGTGTGAGTATTAGAGAAATGCTGTGTTGGCATAATTTAACTCATGCCTTATGATTGGGCCCAAATATGGGCCATGACTTAAAGGTCAATAGAGGGTTCGATCTCTTTGCAAGAAAGTATTTGTTATTGATATCATTTAGAGTCATCAATATCATTATACAATATTAGGGTTTTTTTTAATCTTGACGGATAATATGTCTTTCCAAACTAATATTCTTACAAAATATACGAAAATACAAGCCCAAGATTAGGGCACGATCAAAGGAATTACAATCTCACTAACATCAATTAATATACAACCATTAAAATAAAACAAAAAAGCTAGAGCATGTACGATATTTAAGCTTGTGTTTTAAAAATATTTTTAAAAAAATAAATTATTTTTGTTTCAAATTAATTATTTTAATATTTTCATATTATTTTGATGTATTGATATAAAAAATAATTTTTAAAATATAAAAAATATTATTTTAATATTTTATCTAAAAACAATATTTTAAAAAATAATCCCAATAATAACTATACTCTCTAACGTTCTTTTAGAATTGACTAGAAGCTGAATCATACGAGGATTACTTTTTTAAAAGTTAAAATAAATAAATAAATAAAGGTCTACGTTGACTTCGCAAGCATCGTCCCCAGACTGTAGGGATCCAAATCAATTTTTTTGAATTTAGCCTACCAAACTTTAATTTTGAGATAAAAAACTATCAACGTTTAAAGTTTTAGTGCCCATTTAACTTTATGAGTTTTCTTGAATGGCTTACATATATCTTTTTCGTCCTTGTTATTATTAGAATTAGAATTTTTTTTATTTTTATTTTATCATTTTAATATATTTCAAATAAAGTATATATCTTTTTAAAACCTTTCCTTTGAGCTGTGACCTCTGATTTCATATAACTTGACATGAAATTCTAAAGAAATTGACAAGACAATATTCACGTTGTGGTCGATGTTCAACGGGACTCAAAGTTAACACTGAATTACATTAATTAAAGACCATTTTGACCAATGTATTATAAATATGGAGCCACCTCGTCTACTACACAGGAGTAACATGAGCTGGTCGAAATGGATATGGCAGCATGGGCAGAAGGGCTGAGCAGCCGAATCAAGTGTGTGATCATGTTAATGACATTTATTTTTTCACATTAAATTTAATTTCCTCCACATTTCGATGTTAACTAAATCATTAACACACAAAAAATAATCTTTTTCTAACAATCTGGCCTTGGATTTGAATCATAAAAGATAACATCATAGATTCATTCATATATGAGCCCAAGGTTCAAGAATTTTATCGACAATTTTTAATTTAACAGTGCTTGCCAAGCATCATGAGTTGCTGTCATTCCAATGACATATGGAAAAACTTCTTTCTGTCAAAGAAGAAAAAATCCAACTTAACAACATCTGATCCATTTGAAACCAGGTTTGTCAAACCTGGTTTGAGACTCTAGATTAGGCTCTACTTGATTGGTTTCAGCATTGAAAACAAGTGGAGAAGAAGCTGGCTTAGTGACTTTGACATGAAAGTTAAGATTGTAGCCGTTCAAAATTGATGTGATCATTGAATACTCTAACTGAGATAAGTGGATGAAGTTGGTTTGATAGAGAAAGATTGACGAGAGTTAGGCATGACGAGGGATAGCAAGGTAGAATGAGAAAGAATAGAAGGCTGAGAAGTCGTCGAAATAAAAAGAGATGAGACTGCCATGTACTGTATTTGCTCTAATAGCATGTTTAAATAGAAATAAGCTGCTATATTCATTGAATGTGCTGTGTACAAATACAAATTACTAATTAGATCGAAGAAATGTGGCTTGCTAGTGCTCCCAATTGCCCATGTGGCGTATACTTAGACCGATAGACGTGAACATTTCGTCAACATAAAATAGTAAAACCTAACACTTGGATTTTGAGATTTAGCTTGCATAATTAAATGGGGATATTCAAGGTATCCCACGTTAATTATTTTAAAATATGAATAACGAATAAAATTTTAATGTAGTTATTTCACGTACGGACGAAGTCGTGTCTAATTGGTGTTTCCAACACAAAAACTTGTCTCATCGTGTATATTTGGTTCTTGGCCTCTTGATTATCTAAATCTCCTTCCCGGATCCTCTTCGCCGTAGCCATGGCTGCAAAGCTATTCTTAACAGCAACAATTGTAGTTCTAATATCAGCCTTGATTGCAATTAATCATGAGTTTTTGTATCAACCATCTGTTATGGATCAAAAAGGCCACGGCCAGCTTTGGGAGTGGGAAACTCTCTCACTCGATGGTGCAACCGGACCTGAAAGTTTTGCTCTCGACCCACTTGGCCAGGGACCGTATGCCGGAATATCCGACGGTCGAATCATCAAATGGGAAGAACAAGAAAGGCGTTGGATCAATTTTGCAATTACTTCCCAGAAGAGGTACTTAATTTATATACAATGCACCTGCACTTTTTTTCAATCTATATACAAGGCACCTGCACTTCTCAAAAGAAGGAAATGTATATGAAAAAGGAAATGAGTGAAGGAGATGATATATACCATTGCATGCCTGGCTTGGATCGATACTAGCTATATATGTTTATTTTTTGACAATTATCTTTAGTTCTGTGGTTATTAATCGAAAGTGAGAGCTAACCTTAACCACATTCTTGTAATTACAAGCCTTGTTTGAAAATGTTGATCATATAATGTTTTTTTACTTTGGAATTATCGAATTGGGCCAAGCAACCTTTTTCTTGGCTTCCCAATAGTCAATAGAACAGGGATGATTCTTCTTCCAACATTATATATATAGTAGCTAAGAAATAACCTCTCTCTCTTTTTTTTAGAAGCTACTGCAATCTTAACATGTATAGTTTAGCACTTTGCACACAAGAGACATGTATCTAGAGAGAAGAAATTCCATTGTCAATTGACTTAGAGTTGGTTTAGGAAGCGTGGAGTGATAATTTTTTAAAGTGTTTTTTTATTTATAAATATATTAAAATAATATTTTTTAAAATATTTTTTATTTATAATAATTATAACTGCGATACCAAACTAAATCTTAGTACATTTACACTACTTTGTATGTTACATCAATCTTTCGTTGCAAATTAAATAATTAACAAGAGAAAAACCAAAAAAGAAAAATATATGAAAACTACTGTTAAAAAGATGAAAAAGATGCCAGCACCATGGTTTGGGACAAAAAAATTAAATAGATATCACATCAATGATGGAATAATAAGAGTACAATATCTTACAAAAGTATCTAAAATTTATTGTTGATTAGAGTCCAATATCTAGTTATTTAGTTCTAGAAAAAGCACGAAAAATATATAAAAAAGATTACATATTAATTACTACTTTTAGATGATTGTTTCTTAGTGATTAATCAAGATTTTATTTAATTTATAAGTAAAAATTAATCATTTATTGGATGATTTCAAAGCTATTCATACGAGGTAATTAATATTCTTATTTTTTTCAATTCAAAATGAGTTAATTATATATTGTCTAAATAAAAGAATAAATTAGTTTCATTTCCCCTCATGTAAATGATTTGACATACATTGAGTGAGAAAATAAACAAATCCATTTAGCATCCTTAAAAAATTATTATGTAGTCTTTCAAACTCTTATTCTATAATGTATTTGAAGGGGTTAATATACAATTTTGTAAGTAAATATTGAATAGCCTATACAATTATCTTGGGACTAGAATTACCCGCCCTAAGATAGCTCCACTCCCTCCCCAAAAAATAAATAAAATAAAATAAAATAAAAATGGAGCAAGAATACTATGGGGTCGCCAATAAAAATGCAATCCATGTGAGTTCTAACCATTAATTTCCTCGACGAATTAAATTCTAGTGATAAGAACGTCAGCTTCATTTGCATAGTTAAGGGAGAACACATGTATGGTTTGTAAACGCCTATGGTGTGTTCTTGTTTGCTCAAAATCAATGAAGAAAATTAGGAAATACCATGCTCGATCTTTCCAAAACACAAAAGAAATGTCCAGATCCAAATACGTGTTTAATTTCATCTAATCTAATTATTAAATTCAAAATTAATATTGATAAAGTTTGGAATCCCATTGCTTGTGTTCTTTGAGGACACAAAAAAAAATTAAAATCCATTAACTACATTTCAAGTGAGAATATAATACCTTTATATAAATTAAGAAACAGTGATAGTAGTTTGAATGTCTGCTAGAGAAGCTAGTAAAATACATAAATATTCCATAATTTTTAAGTACTTAGCAAAGAAATTCGAGTATAAGACATAGAGTGCAAATTTAATTTGGTCCAAATATATTGAGATTCTTCTTAATTTCCCAACCAATCATAAATGAGAGGGAGAAATTGTTTTTATGTCTATAACCCTATATCTACCAATAAATAATATATAAAGCAAAAACGCACCCTTTTACCTCTTGCGTACAACAAAAACAACTCCTAATGCACATAAACTCTTCTTTCTTGAACTACCAAGAACTCTTTTCTTTTTCCATAACTATGGCCACGAAATTCTTGTTCATGGCCATACCTGTTCTTCTCTCCACCTTCGTCTTTGTTATATTTTTCTCTGAAACATCCAATTTGGAACCTCTCTCCGACGCCAAAGTTAGTCAACTTAATGAGGCTCCGATTGTGGGTGCCATCGGGCCTGAAAGTTTTGCATTTGATTCACTTGGAGAGGGTCCCTATACCAGTTTGTCGGATGGCAGGATAATCAAATGGCAAGGAGATAAAAAAAGATGGATAGATTTTGCTGTAACTTCTCCAAACAGGTATGTATCTAAACAACAACCTTAAAACAGAGCCATTTTAACGTTGGTATAAGATTAAAAAGTTGATGGCTAAGTAGACAAGAGGCGGAGCCATGATACTAGGTTTGGAGGGGCAAATTAAAAAAGATCTTTTAAGAAGGGTTAAAAGTTAAAATTTATTAATTTTAATGTTAAAATTTATAATTATTCAAGGGAGAGACGGGGGATTTTGCAGGCCAGCCACTCCCTGCCTCCGCTCCTGTACCATTTTTTTTTTTAAAAATTGCCAATGAAGCATTGATTTAGCTGTTAATCATTGAAAACTAAATTAAGTCATAGAATAGTTGAAGTAATTAACAAGTATCGAGTCTAATATTATTGAAATATAAAATACTTAATTCACCAAAAAATATTATTGTATGCCATTTTTACTGAATAAACAATAAAAAGTTGTTGTTTCTTGGAATTAAACAACAATTTATCCATGTATAAGGAATGAACAACAATTGAAATAAGTCGTCGTCTCAAATTGTTGAAGGAGAATTATAATGATTAATGAAATGCAATTCCAAATGGAATTGCACTTGTGACAATTCCTATATCGAATCAAACAATTTCTTCTTCTTTTTTCGTGGGATTTTTATATAGAATTGAATAGTTTAATTCCTTAATTTTAAAAGGATTTTTGTATTGACTCGTTCTAACAAGTTGAGAGTCACGATTTCAAACAGGGACGGCTGTGGAGGACCACAAGATCACCATCAGATGGAGCACGTTTGCGGGCGTCCATTAGGTTCATGCTTCGACGAAACACACGGTGATCTATATATTGCCGATGCTTACATGGGATTACTTAGAGTGGGGCCTGAAGGTGGCTTGGCCACTAAGATCGCGACACATGCACAAGGAATTCCCTTCAGATTCACTAACAGTTTGGACATAGACCAATCAAGTGGTGCCATTTATTTTACTGATAGTACCACACAATACCAAAGAAGGTATGTGAAAGACTCTATTCTTCTTTCCTTTTTAATTAATTAGTTTATTAAATGATCATATTAGGAGAACTTTCGGTTTATACTCATAAAGTCCCCATCTATACACAAATTCTCTTTTGGGACTATAAACTAATTTGTTCCTCAATTAAACCCATAATCTAATTATAGAATAAGTCCTCAATTAGATCCCTAATTTATTTTTTTTTATCATAGTGCATCAATTATGAAATGGAAATACATAAAATCGAATATAACTTGGCCTTTAATACTACTTTTTTTTTTTATGATGATTTGTAGACGAGAAAGCCCAGTTAAAAACAATTGTGATTCTTTGAGACTTAATTGAAAAAAAATTAGATTTGTGATCCGATCGAAAATTGGTTGACGAGTTGGGGACAAATTCGAAGCTATCCCAATTTTATAGTTTATACCGCGAGGATGTGAACTTTCTTTCGCATGATAATTACTTTAAATAATTGCTCACAAATTTCTTATAAACGTTAAAGAAAAATATGTATACATTTATGAAGTATTGAATACATAATATAGGGTTTCTCAAGAAAAATACAATGACCAGCCTTAACATACATGCACATATGTTTTTGTATATCTTAATTTATGATCATAACCTGAATGATAAATGCAATAATGCAGGGATTATCTATCTGTGGTATTGAGCGGGGATAAATCAGGAAGACTGATGAAATATGATACAGCAAGCAAACAAGTTACAGTACTTCTCAAGAACCTCACGTTTCCAAACGGAGTAGCATTAAGCAAGGATGGCAGTTTCGTTTTATTAGCAGAGACCACCAGCTGTAGGATCTTAAGGTATTGGATAAAAACATCAAAAGCTGGAGCTCTTGAAGTCTTTGCTCAGCTACAAGGTTTCCCAGATAACATAAAAAGGAGCCCTAGAGGAGGATACTGGGTTGGTATAAATTCGAAAAGAGAGAAGCTTTCTGAGTTGCTATTTTCATATCCATGGATCGGGAAAGTTTTGCTTAAACTTCCATTGGACATAACGAAATTTCAAACAGCTTTGGCCAAGTACAGGGGCGGCGGCTTGGCAGTGAGGTTGAGTGAGAACGGTGACATAGTGGAAGTGTTTGAAGACAGAGATGGAAATAGATTGAGATCAATAAGTGAAGTGATGGAGAAAGATGGGAGATTATGGATAGGGTCGATAGATTTACCCTTTGCTGGCAGGTATAAGATATGAACTTGCAAATATATATTGGTGTGAATATTTTTTTGAGAAAAATTAAGAATTGCATGCAAACGAATAACCTTTCATCATATATAGACATGGGAGCCCGAGCTTCTATAAACACGTTTGAAAGGAAACGAAAGGATTTGCACTTCCCTTCGTGTTGCTTTTTCGCACATAGGGTGCCTTTTTCTCTCCTTGCAAATTATAATTTTATCAACTTTTGCTCTGTGTGATAATAGCTTATCAAAGTGCAGAATATATTTTGCCAAAAAAAGTGCACGAACGTATTGCATATGTCATTGAAACTCAAAAAAAGGATTAGTACTAAAAAAAAAGGATTTGAGTAATATAATTTTTTTTGGCTTGATGCTGCCATCACCCTTAATCACCCTATCAAATTTTGAGTACTAATCCTTTTTTTTGAAAAAAAAATTCAACTTACATAAAGAGATTTAGCACATTTTGATCCGGTTTTAGGTGATTGTAGGTGATCGAATTGATATGTTTCTGTAAGATTATCTTTTTTAGATTTATTTTTTTAATTACTCAAATCCAGATTAGCAATTCAGGCCAGCTCAAGGCTTCAACAAGTCAACAACCACCATTTCTGTTCTGCATTGCTGGATGTGTCGTACCATCGTCTATGGGGCAATGGATTCAAGAACCTTTTTATGGAGTTTTCAAGATATTAGTTGCTCTAGATGTTGGTCTAGAATCCAATATATGTCTTTGGGAGTTTATGTGTGAGTTTCAATTTTTTTTTATTTTGTTAAAGATTGATTTTTTTTAAAATTAAAAAATTTTAATGCTTTTAAATTATTTTGCTATATTAATATATAATTTTAAAAAATATTTTTTTTTAAAAAAATCATTTTAGAAATTAATTACTATTAAACTTGCACGCAATATAAAAGTCAAGTTAGGGCCAATTATCACTGTATTGAAAGGAGAATCAGTGTCAAGGCTGTGGGCTCTTGGCTTTTGGTACTGTCATGTCAAAGTGTTCATTTTTATGTTATTGAATGTGACTTTCTGGCAGCAGAAAATGGGTCCTTTATAAGATTCTGGCTTTTCCTTCGACAATTCTAACCACAGACATAGATCCAGTGGTCTGTGCTTGGAGTTGCTTCGTGTGGCCAGCAATGTTTTGCTTGAACAGTCGCTTGGAAGCATAAATTCACCGGTTAGCATCAAATCAATGGTGAAATGACATCTAAACAAGAAATTTCAGTGAAATAGTAAATTTTGGGATGTCGCTGTCGGAACCGTGACAAAATTTCAATTAATTTCATGGTTCACAGCCATATATTTATTTAATTTTAGAATTAATTGTTGGATGATTCGTAATAAAATTTATTTTGTGAATGCCCTTTCGCTTTTTGCTCCAAAACTCTTGTCTATATTTCCACCAATATATTAAAAAAAGGCTTCTGCTCTTGTCCATCTGGGTGAATATTTAAAAATACTTTCGACAAATATATAACCAATCAATCATAAATAAAAAATTGCTAAAGCTTACTAGACTTTTATGTCGTGTGTATTCGTCATTTTGTCACGTAGAACAGAAAGATATGATGTAGGACAAGAAAAACGGGCACACTCAAATAAGATAGGGTATTTTTTTAAAAAAAAATTAGCATAATTTTTTAATAATTTTGGCAGAATAATAGCTTTTTCAAAAAAAATTGGAAAATTAGTATATTTTTATATTTTTCCTTTTAAAGGATGATAAAATAGTTGTTGTGTTCCTTAATAATAATTTGAAGTAAATAATACACTTCTGAAGTATGATAAGTATTAATAATAATTTTAATAAATATCGTGATTTAAAATAAAAAATGATGCTACGTTAATAAGCCAATTGTTTTCATTTTGTGCACTAATTTCTCAATTTGTCAAATAAGATAGACCATGAATTGGGTCCTACTTTGATATAAGGGCAATGCTGGAAATTGATGACATGGTATTTAACTACCTTCGTTGGATGCCACCTCATCGCTTATGCAGGGTTGCTTCACGCTTCAATACACGTAAAACTGGCGAATAATATGGGCAAGTTATCTGTTTAATTACCAAATTGCCCTCATCCTTTCCGGGTTCCTTGTCTATTCAACTGACCGGCTGACAGAAGAGATACATGTAGAAAAAATATAAAAGCTAATTTGGTTGAATAATATAAAATAAATACATGTCTTAACAATTTTGAATTGAGTTCTTGTATTTTTCAAAATAACAAGTAGAAAAAAATATATCTTATTTGTTTTATTATCCATTACTTTTCTTTTAAAATAGTAGGTAATTAATTCGGTATAATATTTTTAGTTGGCCAATTTATATAAAAAATATATCTTATTTATTTTTATTATTTAATTACTTTTCTTTTTAAATAATAGGTAATTAATTCGGTACAATGTTTTTAGTTGGCCAATTTATATAAAAATATATTAATCAAATAAAGAATCACATAATCCTACAAGTATACTGTACTTTATTATACGAACTTGATATAATCATCATTAAAAATACTTTGCAAATAACTCTAAAAAAAAATATACAATCTGATTTCACTATTTTAAGAAATAAGGAACCTTCCAATAAAAAAATAATTGGAATCTTCCTTTTATCTTATCTTGTGTGCTAATTAATAGTCATTGTTCAAAAGCCAAAAAGATAAGCCCGACACACAAAATCAAATGACAACGTTATCATCAGATGAATGGTAAAAACGTAATAAAACATCCCTCTAAGACCATTATTGTAAGCTCCCACGTTAGCAGATTCTGTCTTTCTTCAAGTTCTTTAACAGTTCCTGCTTTCAAGCTCTGCTTGCCACTTGAACAAAAACCAGAACTCAAGGACACGCATAAAGGAGCCCCAAGACAACATTGAATGTAGCTAAAAAGGTAGTGATGGACGCAGCAAGAACAAAATTAACAAGGGTTCTTTCAAGAACCTTCATTAATAATGTTAAAGACAAGGCTCAGAGGGTAATGGGATCTGGGTCTTCTTTTGAGGGGCTGGCTAAGTATTCAACATCTGCAGCTGCAGTAGTGAAGGATTATGAGGATTATAGGAAGTCTTTGTATGGTGATATTACACATAAAGCTTTGCTTGTTGATGCTGTTGGTACTCTTGTGGTTCCCTCACAGCCTATGGCTCAGGTGCTAATGTGTAGAGCTGTCTTCTTTTTTCTTCTTTTGTGATTTTTATTTCTGGGTTTGGAGTGTTTGTGTTGCGTGGATTGTGTTTTGTTGTGGGTTTTTCAAGTGGTGGTGCTTGTGTTAAAGTTTTGTTTTTTTATTAGTGGTTTGGTTGATGTGCTGGGTTTTGAATTTTGTAGTTGATTAGTTAATTTATTCTCCTGACTTTCTCAGAAAGATTCTGGGTGGTGTTTTGAGAGCTTGTTGATTATCAGTGAAATCAGCTTCTAGCTTAATTTCAATGCTGCCATCTTTCTCTATCTCTAATAGAGTCGAAAGATTAGCCGTTAGATAAGGGGAAAGCCTGAATTTTTTTTTCATTCATGGATTCTGTATGTAACTTTGCTCTATATAGTATATATGGCGAATAACTCATGCCTTTCCTTTTGTGTAGTTTGTCAATATTTTTGGATGAATTATTCTGGGTGGTATTAACATTTTCTCTTTTATGGTTCTCTTGTCTATATGTGAACGGATTTTCATATGAATACAGTGATGAATTGTTGTTTTGTTATTGTAGATATATAGACAGATGGGGGAGAAGTACGGAGTGGAGTACTCCGAGGATGAGATACTAAGAAGATACAGATGGGCTTATGGGCAGCCTTGGGGCAGATCTCGTCTCAGGTCTGTTCCCTTTTCTATTTTCCCATTTAGAAGGAATTAGTTATGATATACTGCTGAATTGCTGTAGCAAAATAATGATAGCAAAGAATTTCATGAGTCTTTTTTATTACGTTGTGTTTGTTATACTGATTCATTCAGTGTCTTCATTGCATTTCCGTATAATAAGCCAAATAATGCAGTTAACAAGTTAGGTTCTTTGGTAACCTTCTTTCCATTTGGCAGATATATTATACAGATTCAACATGTGTAACAAAATCTAGAATTATTTTATGCAAATGGCTCGTAGCTTCAACTGCATATCATGTCCTTGCAAATGATTCGAATAGACAAATAATAGTAATTGTGCTAAGATCTCATGCAAATTTGCTTTGATGTATTGTTGGCAATGTTATTGTACTAGGTAAGGGCTTGGCCTGTTTTCATTTTAAAAAAAACTTTTTCAGGAATGATCCCTCGGGATTATTATGGAAATAATGTCAGTTTGGCTTAAAGCATTTCATTTTTTTAGTGTGCAGGGCTTGGTTCATAAGAGTATTTGATGTTATATGGACAGACTGGACTGTTAAACAATTATAAATATCCTTAAATGGATTATGGAATAAATTCCAAGAATGTGTTCCAGAATGTGATCCATGGAATCTCACGTTTTTTTTCTTTTTTCTTTTGAAGGTCTAATAAAGTCAAACTGTTTTCCAGTCAGTATCTTCCTAGGATGTCCCTACCTAGGTGCCATGTGCAAAGTCATTGTCTACATGAGAATGGACACTGGTTGCACACGGATGTGTATGTCTGTCAAATATTATCTTGGACTCCAAAATGAATACATATAGGAACAATGGCCATATCACAGAGTTTTTTTTTTTTCAGGGGTCCTCTGCTGCCAATTAATTCATCTGTAAAAACTCCCAACAACTTGTGTGCTATGTTAGGAAACAATTTGTTTTTCTTGCGGTCTACAGCTTGATATTTTTTTTTACATTCTATTGCAGATATGTAAACGATGGGAGGCCCTTCTGGCAGTATATAGTCAGTTCTTCCACCGGCTGCTCAGATACTCAGTACTTTGAAGAGCTTTATAACTACTATACCACTGAAAAGGTATGGTAGGTTGTTGGAGAATAGAAATTTTTTTGCCTTTGTAAAGCATTTGTTATATTTGGGTCGTAACTTTTCATGTGCTGTTTATCTCAAGGCCTGGCACCTCTGTGATCCTGATGCTGAGAAAGTGTTTGAGGCCATTAAAAAGGCAGGTGTAAAATTGGCTGTTGTGTCAAACTTTGACACCCGACTTAGACCTCTCCTGCGGGCTTTAAACTGTGACCACTGGTTTGATGCTGTGGCAGTTTCAGCTGAAGTAAGAAAATCATGCCCCCCCCCCCCAAAAAAAAAAAAAAAACAAAAACACACACACACACCCTTCATGACACGCATAGAGACATGCATTAAGATCTTTTCTCTTACTTTCTGACAGAAGTATATCTAAAACGAGAAAAAAATGCATAGAATGATATATAATCTTTTTTCTTACATATGCTGTATGTCACTATTAAGACCATGTTTGTAGATTTTTTCTGCACAGGTTGCTCATCAGTAGTCTGTTACTCATGGTTTTAAGAAACTCGGAAACAGAGAAACTAAGTTGGTCCATGTTTGTAGATTTGGTTTCTTGTCTCATAGTTCATTTATGAATATTTTCAAAGGGGTTAAAGGTCTGTTGTCGGCATAAGACTCTTTCCATATTATTATGTAAACTAAAGTAGATGTAAACTAAAGTAGAATGAAACTGATTTGTTGGAAGATAAACTTAACATCCGATCTTCAAATAATTGAATTTTGTTTCATTTTTGCTGCATTTATAATTGATCATATGCATGATGTGTTTGCATTTGGTGATATTCCAACTATTATATTTAGAATCTTTTCATGTAGCTAAGCAAATTAGATGAAGAATGAATTTCCTTGGTATTGGCAATCATTCTGCACTATTTTACCAAACAGGTTGCAGCGGAGAAGCCAAATCCAACAATATTTCTAAAAGCTTGTGAGTTGTTGGAAGTAAAACCAGAAGATGCTGTGCATGTAGGGGATGATCGTAGGAATGATATATGGGGTGCGAGAGATGCAGGATGCGATGCTTGGCTTTGGGGAAGTGATGTCCACTCCTTCAAGGAGGTAAGCTTCACTAATCAATAAAGAACTAGGAGAAAATCGACAATGAGGAAGAGTGTATTATTTTTTCTTGGAATTCACAGTTTCAAATCTCATGACAGTATTTGATTACATGAACCTCTCATAATGAGATGGAGGCAGGAATGCAGTATTTGCATGGGAATTGGAAATCAACCCCATTTATCTTAATGGTAATATAGCTAAAATTTGGCATAATGACTGAGAACTTTTACGAGGATAGTGATCTGACTTGCAACGAATATGTTTGTTTCTAGAGTATCTATTTTGTGGCTCTAGATAGTATTTGGGCTCGGTTTACTGCAAACATGACTCAGGTTGCAATTTGCCATTGTTTATGCATAATACAGTCGGTATCCATTTTGAACATCATCGTTGTCATTGTTTGCATTTATTATTAATTCATCATCATCAACATTAGCTGCTTTCCAGAAAGTGTGAACTCTCTCTTTGGATTTTGCTGATGCAGGTCGCACAGAGGATAGGCGTGCACGTTTGAGAGAGTTTTTCTTACATGACAATCTTTAAAAGGCTTCCCTTCTGTACAGGTTTACCTAAACTTTTAGGAAGAGGTTGTGCATAGTGTTCTCAACTGTAGTCTGTATTTAAGAAAAAGCTGCGGCTATAATAACTAGTGTAAGATGAAAACAGATAAAAATGAAGGTACTGAGGGATAGAACAGCTTTTTCTTTGTCAAATACCTGATAATTTCTCTTGTAAATCTCGCCTGTCTAGTCCAATGTTTCTTTCTCATGCATACAACCTCTTTCTTATTCTTTTTTAAGGCATGCAGCAATACTTTTTAGTAGTTCCTTTGAATCAAGGGAAGGGTATCCCTGATTTGTGCTTCAATCCAGACAAAATCATTTTCTCAGACAGTTTTACCATGTTCTTAACAACAAAAAGCATTGAAATTATTTTCTTTTATATTTTCATATATCTGGTTAATGTTATAAATTTATTTATTTTTATTATAATAAAAAACTATTTTTTTTTATGGAGTTAATAGGCACAGCCTTTTTATGATAAATTTTATTTTATTTAAATAAATAAAAATAATATTTTTATAGTTAAATTATTATATGAACATAACTATTATATTATAAATAATGGTTTTGATTCTTTTATAGTAGTTATTGATCTTGATGTTTTTTTTAGTGGAACAATTCTTCAAAAATTTTGAAAAATAAACGCATTTTTCAATTTTTTATTAGAAAATAAAAATTGAAAACGGAAAAGAAAACTGAAAATATATGGAATGGAATTCCTGAACAGAGAGTACGAGGAAGCTTCAAAGAAGCTAAAGAACCAGTTACCGTCCTGTGGAATTGAGATCCTCAACCTCAAGAAGCAAATCGCTTCGTCAACGGGAAAAGAAACTGATCATCAATCAACCAAACGAAACAATGGTTGTCTATAATTTTTGTATGTTAGCAAATTATTGATCTAGGATACAGCACAGCACAATGTACATTGACATATGATTTGTCTAGTGTATAGCAGAAAATTTACGAATAGTTACAAAATTTCCTCGGGAAATCATCTGTTAACTTGCAGAATTGCTTCACAGCGCCAACTGCTTTAGGCAAACTAAAATAAAATAAAATATTTTACTAAGTTTAATCCGCTAAGTTTAATAGATCACCCGAGTAACAGATTAATCCGCTAGGTTTGGCCAAACCCAAACCTAGTTAAGCTCTGGGTCAAGGGTGTTTCCAGATCATATGAGAAATTTGAGGTGCTTTACTGGTAAAGCACAAGAATAACATGTAACATTTAAAGAAATGAAAATTGCCAATCAAATTGTTTTTGGACTGCGGTTTGGTTTACATGTACTTCAGTCTTCAAGACTGGTTATAAACTACCATACAATGATATCGTTGACGAAATCCAGAAACATGAAAGTTTACAGTACACGCCACTTCTTTGACACAGCCTCACATATCCTTGCAATACACCAGGCAGCACTCAGCGGATATTCTGAAACTGAAAGGGACAAAAAAGAAAGAATACACGATAAGGATTTCTGTTTCAAAAACCCTAGATGTCAAATATAGACAGGATATCCAGTAGGACAATGTCTCAGCTTCACAACAATTAAAATGCAAATACGTTTACAGGACATTCGGAGGTTCTAAAGTGATGCCAGAAAACATTATACAAGTAACCGATTGCATTTATAGCCAATCAATAGATTTAACCTATTTGCTATGACTTGTGCATTAATTTGCATGGAGTCTTGATGAAAGACTCTTCGCAGAATGCTTCAAGCTAAGAAATATGTTTAGGTCTGATGCCGTCAGCAAAAATTTCGCTCCTCTTTGTTACATGAACTTTGGGTCCAAATTCTTTATCAGAAACTGACTCTAATCAGTATTGATTTTTACTGTGCATGATTTCTGCATAAGATGATGTAAAGAAATGAATCTAGAAAGAGCTTACCTGATATAAAATCATCTATATAATCACATTCAATTTTACCATGGGACATAGCACCAACCTGAAAATTATTTTGTTGAGAGAGATTAAAAAGGTAATAAATTTCTCAACAGAGAGAGTATATATAGTACTAAAGTTACTTTTAGCATACCACGAAAACAAGGTCAGTGTCACCACCAACTCCGGCTACATACTTCTCCATTTCGACCAATTTGTCTGAGCTATGGGAGAAGCCTGATACAACAGCAAGCAACCTTTATCTCTCCTGTACCATACCATGACTTTGAAAACCATAAAAATTAAAGCTCACCTATTTTACGAGAGTTTAAAGGTAGGTGCTGGGTTACAGGATTCTTGATCACGCGCAAAAGCTTCTCACGCTTACCAACAGCAGCAATACTAAGCTTTTGAAGCAGCTGCACTGCAATATTGAACAGGGTGGTAAACAACAAATACAAAACTATATACAAAAAGAAGAAGCGCTATATACCAACACTGTAGAGAAGTATCAGAGGGGATCACTGAACTTACACATAATACCAGCAAAACGCTTATAAGTCCTTGGAATACGAACATATGGCTTAACTTCAAAAAGAACACCTTTATCTGTTTTCACATATACAGCTCGCAAACAGCCAGCCTTATTCAATGGGCTATCTAAGATGGATAGGAGAGCCTGGAATTAGCAACAATGATATTAATACAAGTGTGACATATGCCAAGCAAAGTAACAATACTCTGACTAGTTTTGATACTGTTGGACCTGCTTATGAAAGACGGTCATGGGGTTGGTCTAACAAGCAACATGACTCAGGAATTTGACTTCTAGTTAGGATAGGAAAAAAAATAAAATGCACCTAGAGATTTCACCGGTATGGGAGAAAATCAACGAAGAAGAATAAGTGCTTTCAATAATAAAAGACACTAACCTGATAAATGATGTCAGGCCTGTAATCAGCAGGATTTTTATTATTCCTCCTCAGGAAATTGGCGTGCTCCTCAGAATTCAAAATTTGGTAATTCTGTACAAACAAAACGTCAAAACCAGTCAGATGAAAATGAAAACTTCCAACAAAATGATAAAACCCCACTTCATGAAAATCCCAACAAAGACTTCAAAAATCACTCTCCGTAACCCTTATCCCAAATTCAAAACATTACACCAAGCCTGTATATCACTAATAAAAAATCCACACTAAGCCATACAATGAATCCAGTAAGTTACTTAAAAACCAAGCATTGGGATGAAAAGTTAGTAAAAACCAAGCATTGGGATGAAAAGTTAGTCTTTAAACCTTTCCAACTTTTGCAACTTCCAAAGATGCCTTTTCCAGCACAAATATGACCCCAGGTTTTTTGGCAGTTTGAGTACTTGGGCCAACAGGAATGCCCTCCAATTCTGGTAGTTCTTCTCTTTCCTCTTCTGTTTTTTCTTCAGCATCTTGTGCGCTTATTTCAGTCTCATCATCAGTGTTCTCTTCTTCAACTTGTTTATCTTCCACTTCATCTTCTTCTTTATCATACCTCTCCCCTTTCTTCTTTCTCTTGTGCCCTTTACCATAAGGCCTCACCATTTTCTTCACTCGCAATAAATCTAGCCTTCACACTGAAAATATAAATAAGAAAAGAATTAAACTTCGTAAAATCAACTCACGTAACCAATAAAGAAAAAACACAAACTAGGAATTCAAGAAAACCCCCAAAGAATCCAAAGAAAGGATAGTAGTTCCTTACCCAATTGAAAAGGTAGCCACTGAGATAAACGTTGAAGTGGCAGAGAGAAATATGAGGGATTTGATTAGGGCTTTAGGCAGCAGAGAGGAAGCAGATGGATAGATATTTGTAGGGTTTAGTTGTGGGCCTGGATTACTGTTCAGGCTCACCAATTGTTATTTGAAAATGGGTTGAAGTGGGTTTGGGCTACATTATAAACCCTGGGCAGCAATATGATTCGAACAGTTTTCTGGACCAGTTCTGTTGAACAGAGCTGGTGGTAGACATCGGCCTGGTTAGGCTCCCGGATTGCCTTCGAAGGCAAGTCCATGGCCATCTAGTTGCGGTACTGGGGTACGATTGCAAAAACTGAAAGTAGTTGAGAAGGAGAAGACACTACCGTTCGAGGAGTTTTCGAAGTGAAGGGGAGAGCCGTAGAAGGTTTGATATAAGACCATTGGAATTCTTCATTGCGCTGGCTGGCATTCGATGCAAAATAATCATAGAAATTAATGAAATCACCTAGGGAGTCATGCGATGGAGCCAGCTTCAAGAAGAAAACTAGGACAACAACCGAGCTCGACTTGGCCAAAATAATCATAGAAATTCTTGTTTTTTTTGGTTAAAAAAACTGTTTTTTATTTACTTAAACAATAACAAAAAAAAATACTTACAAAACCAAGCACAAATACAATATTATGATGTTTATTTGAGATAACACAAAACAAAATAATTTATAAAGATAAATTCAAAATCAAATAAATATTAAATAATAAAATTAAAAAAATATAAAAATAAAGAGAATGCAAAAAAAGAAAAAGAAAAAAAGAGACCATCTTCTTCCGTATTCATGTTAATAGTGAAGGAGGTGACCCTAATTCTTATTTTGGATGTATTAAGTAATTGTGTTTGGAGTGATACTAGTTAGTATCAATTCCTGCCTTTTCTTTTCCCTTCTCTCCTATAAATCTGAAACCCTAGTAACCAATCTATATAATCAATATTTATTTTATTATAAAATGATCTATACACTCTTTTTTTTTTATACCAAAAATATATCATGCCAATTAGAGCATAGCTGTGTCTATAGTTCTCAGCTAATTTAATTATTTAACATAAAAAAAAATCCTATCTAAAATTACGAGCTCATCTCAAAAAATAATAATAGAATATATAAATTTGAAATCCAGATTTTAAACCGGACCGAGTCTAAAAACTATACCTAAAACACCAATAAGATAAAGACATGATATATATTTTTATCATTTTTATTTTTAAAAATTATAAATTTATTTTAAAACTTTACCGATAAATCAAATTATTTTTAGATTTTTTTTTATCTTTAACCAAACTCTCGACCTAGGGCTACTTTGTACTTTACAATTTACGCAGCCTAAAACTATAGTTTTAAAAATCGATTTAGCTTTGATTTAGAGTTGAAACCATTTACAGTTGAAACCAGAATCATGATCTAGGATTGGAACATGCTGAGTTAAAAAAAAAAAGTAAAGTAAAGAAAAAATCTAGGTAAAAACCTGGGTTAACATGGTAATACTTGATTAAAAATCTAGTTATAATTTATTGATTTTAAAAAAAAATAATTTTTTTAAAATAAAAACTATAATCAATTAGATGACTCAGTAAAAACCTAAAATCTGGGTTTTAAACCGGGTCGACCACAGACGAGTTTATAAACTATTGCCAAAACACCTACGTCAACAAAACCAAACATCCCTTATTTTAAAAACCGACTATCACCACGGCAAGAACCTAAAAAACCTGCAAGCCACCAGCAGCAGCAACCACCATCTTCATTCAAGAAAGCAGTGCTTGCTAGCCGCCGTCACCGCCTCAAAAAGTTGCTTAAAACTAAAGCTAAAGTAGAACAACACATAATTAAGCAAAAACTGTTTGATTTCGCAGTACTGGTTTAGCCCCAAAAGCAAAAGCTAAGAGAAGAGCAAAAATGGCAACGAAAGGTAGCGGATTGAAATCAACGTCGATAAATGGAGTGAAGATGTACATGGTTTCTTCACAGCAACGTAATCCTGCTTCTTGGGTTGGCTCCAAAAAGCAACGTCCTTCTCGCAAAGATAAAAGTACTCTTTTTTTTTTCTTTTTTGCTTTGAATTGTTGTTATTTATTAGCTTTCAAGTATAAGTTTTGCATTTTATCTGTTAAACCCTAGCTTAAACCCTAAGTTCTATTATTGATTTACAATGAAGATTAAGGGTTTATGCAGCAGAGTGAATAATTTTTTTTAATTAGTTTACAATTTATGCAGTTTCAGATTCGAAAACAAAAGAGGACATTGATTTTGTTTTCCTAACTGCTTGAAAAGTGAATAAACTGGGGCAGTTAGATTATTTTTAATTGATGTTGGCACATTATTGATGACAAGTGTTTTTCGATGCTGAGTTTTTTGTTTTGTTTGTAAGATTATCAGCAAAAGATAGAGTTGGTTCAGGATTTAACATTTCCAACCGCTACGAGTAGAATTAAGGTGACCCCAGATGGAGAATTTCTTATTGCATCAGGTAAATGATCTTTTAGTTTTGTTTTGTAAGGAATAGTGGTTGTATCTGCAACATGGTTTGCTAATTATTTAACTAAAATGCAGGAATATACCCACCACAAATCAAAGTGTACGAGTTAAGAGAGTTCGCATTGAAGTTTGAAAGACACTTTGATTCTGAGATAATTGATTTTCAGGTTTTCTGAAGTTTTATTATACTGTTTTTATGAAAATATTTTGTATGTATTTTACTTTTGATTGCATTGGCAACTGTCATGATCTTCACTTTGTGGCCGTTTTGCAAGATTTAAGAGGAGGGGAGGGGGCATCAGAGTTTTACCATGATTTCTAGTGCACTAGTGAGGCAATAATTTTTTCATTTTTTGTGCAGATATTGGATGATGACTATTCGAAGCTTGCATTTTTATGTGCTGATCGTTCTGTTTGCCTGCATGCGAAATATGGGAAACACTACACTTTGCGAATTCCAAGGTTTAGATCAATGCTTTATCAGTATTTGTGCTTACGTTTCATGTTGTGCTTATTTAATGGTTGGTCCAATATGATGCCTAGAGGTAGAGGGGGTTCGAGGTCAGGAGGCAAGTAGTTGATTTAGCCTTTATTGGCATCTATTCTGATTTGTGTATTGCTTAGTTGATTTCTATGAACCATGATGAGAAGTGCGGAACAAACTTATCATTGTTGCTGACAGCATACCGAGGACTTCTGTTTGATGTGAAACTGAAAGAGGAAAGAGTTTTCTAAGCTCTGCCAAAAGTTGGAGTCTGATTTTAGGTGATTCACAATCAATTAAAAGTACCAAACATTTTTGCTCATTGCATGGTGATGAAATAATCTTGAAGAATTTGAAACACACTGAAGCTTTCGAGAACTTAGAGAGCTCGTTTTGATGAAAGAATTAACCTGAAACTCTCTACTGAGACTAGACCGAAGGTGATGTGATTCTGGGGTAATGCCCAATGTTTTAGTGAATAAGTTATTCATGGTTTGTACACGAGTGCCACGGGAGATCATAGAGGGAAATACAGGTGAATATCCAGCTAGGATAATGTTGAATTCATTGTTTGACTCTTACCCCCAAACCTTGTGGATTAATTTTGTACTACGCATTGGTTGCAGTATGTAACTTTAGGTTGGGGTAATTTATGCTTTTAGATGAGAAGAGTTCACTCAAGAAACAAGATACAAGAAGCTGGCTCTGTTTGCAGGAAGTGAAAGAAACAACAAGGCAAATAAGGGCAAGCTTGGTGTCGGCATGAGTCCCCTGCAGTACTTAAGTCTCTTCCTTTTTAAATAAAAGATGTATCAATTGTGAAAAGAATAGAAGTAAGATCACAAAAAGCAGAGTCAGTCAACCATCAATCTATCAGTGCAACATTTGCTAACTGAAAACAGTGGCTAAGTCGGCGTTAAGCCTCCCTTAGCTAATTCATATGCTTTCTCAACGGGTTCTTTGATATGACAGTTGAACAGTTATTTAGGAATCATAATGCCAGGTCTAGGAAAACGACTTTTATTCAATTGATTACAGATTAGTAACTCTAGTTTTCTGTTCATTTTTTTGAGCCTTAATTTGATATCCAGTTGCTCTTCTTGAGTTCTTTCCTTGGAATGGGTCACCTCTTTTCTAAGTGTCATCTCTTCTCAAAGGATTGGTTAAATAGTACCTGCGCCAATATTCCCTGATTAAGCATCTCTCAAATTGAACATAGCAAACTCTCTTTGCTGTAATTCTCTTCCTTTTTGTTGTTTCTTGGTATCTGATGGGTTGAGTTGCTATTGTGCGTTGAATACACAATGCACTCACTTGGCTGCATTATACAATTTCTCATTGGATCTATGTATTGTGAGTTACCTTTACACTTGTATGTCTGTGTTTTACAGAATGGGAAGGGATATGGCGTATGATTGTTGGTCTTGTGACTTGCTCTGTGCTGCCTCATCTTCAGATTTATATCGGATTAATTTAGAAAAGGTATTCAATTGATTAATTTGCATCTTTCAATGTTAAATGAAAATTGCCACTTTTTTAAGTGATTTTCACCTTAAGCCTTTATTCTTAGTTGGAAACCTTTTTTTCTGTTCTGTTTACGCATATGAACCATTATATTTTTTTTTTTGATGCGGAAACTAAGATCTTGTTATGTTGTGAGAGCATCTTATTTATATACATGTCAATCCAAAGAAGTTTCAATCCCGAACAAGTTGGGATTAGGTTCATGTATCACCCTTTTCTCGTAGTTTGCTTGTGAAGGTATTTGTTTATGCGTGTCCAAGAGATGGAAACGATGGTCAAAGGAAATAAGAAAATTGGCTGTATCACCCACAAGTCATTATCGTGTTTACTCAGCATGGAAAATAAATTAGAAAACCAAACATGGATCAATTGAGCCCCCCAAAATCAACTGATCAAGAAAAAATGTGTGCGTGTTGAAAAAATGAAGAAACTTGTGGAGGATCTAATAATTACTGAAGACTTTTTTTTTCTGTCAACGAATTGTTTGCATATATCTGGCACAATCTTGAAGAGAGAGGGGATGTGCGGGGTTCATCCTCCTTTCAAATTCATTCTAGATTGCAAATCCTTGTGTATTTCTAACCTAGTGCTAGTCCTGGAATTTATCAACCACTTGTACCTCTTTCTGTTTGTGTATGTGGTGGCACTTATGCGAAGCATCTTGTCAACAATTTACTACATAACTAGTTCTTCATGTTTATTGATGCTGAAATTATTAACTTTTCTTATTCACAGGGGCAATTTCTCTCCCCCCTCAGAACACAATCACCAGGTCTAAATGTAGTTTGTCGGAGGTTGGTGGTGAATCTTATTGGAATTGTAAACAAAAGTTCTATGTGTGATATTTTTGCCTGTAAACCTTTGCTTAACCAAGACTGAGGTGGCTTTATCTTCAATTTCAGCAAGCTTCATGGACTTGTTGCTTGTGGTGGTGATGATGGTGCTGTCGAATGTTTTGACATGAGAACAAAATCTTCAATTGGTAGAATTAATGCTGTTGAACATGGTGGTGATATTAACGAGGTAACTCTTTCTCTTTATTCATGTATTTGAAATCGATTTCTATTAATTTGGTTCTTATTGGTAAGATGGAAAGAAGATTTTCTTGCAATTGTTATGAATACATATTTGTAAAGATGAGAGAGTTAAATGTTGGCTCCAGTCTGCAGCTCATGCCTTGATGAGACTGGATATCTGTTTCAAAACCAGGTTAGGTCTTTGGGTTTTTTTGAGTCAATAGCGGCTTAGGAGGGTTTTTGAGTCAGCTGTGGGCCTTTATTTTGTTTTGTACTTTCATTTTGTCCTCTGTCTTGATCTCTCTCCATCCTTCATTTTGTTGTCCAGGGGTGGGAAGGGAGTAAGGACATGGTAGTGGATATTTTGCAGTAGGAATTCGTTTTCATACGTTTTTCACTTTTAGATGAATAGCAAATGAGTAAACTATCTTGTAATTCTTGCATTTATCATGAAGTGTACATTTCTGTGCAAATTTTGCATGGACTACATATCTCTTTTATCCTTATATTTTCATGAAAATGCTCTTAGTTTTGTCTCAATTTTTAGGAGGTCACTGCATTAAAGTTTGATGAAGATGGGGGTTTCACCATGGCTGTTGGAAGCAGTGGTGGAAAGGTATGATGCTTTTCACAGCAAATCATGAGATTTCATCTGAAGTTTGTGATGAATTCATGTTTTCAACCTTATGCTGTTTTACATAGATCCCAGACATTGTATTTTTTGGTGCTTGTTGACTTTACCTTAAGAAAGTGGGGATGTATTGGGAGGGATGGGTGGCCTGGTTATGAATATAAATAATATATATCTATTTCTTTTTTCAAATTCTGTTTCAAAGGGATTTATGGTTTGGGCTTGGTAATCATTACAAAAGATATGGGGGCAGGATTCAGTCGGGTGTGTAGTCTCTTGAATTATACTGGAATGTTGTATACCATTTATAGTAGTAATGGAAGGCTCTCAAGGATGAACCAAGTGTCAATAATTGCAATAATGTACTAGGGCAAGACCAATCACTAGTGTGTATGTGTCTGGTGCAATATGTTACTATGGTGCTAGAAAAACATAATGAAATTGAATTGATGCATGGTGGCAGTTTATTCACTGTGTTAAAACCTGGGCTTTCCAAACAGCACTTAAAGGGTGGAGGATGTAAAAACTTAACGCATCTTCAGTAAGATACCAAGCAGAATTCAGGTCTTCCTTTTTCTTTTGAGGGTTTGGTGGGGTGGCAGTGTTTGTGGACTGATATGCTTGAAAGACCTTGCGCATAATTACTAATGATGACTGGCAATGAAGTGAGATAAGATAAACTGTAAGAAATAACCATTCTGTTAAGGATGTAGGAAATGAATTCGATACTTTCAGGTCTATGATTTGAAAGATAACATCTTACTAAGGGAAGAAATGTAGAAATGCATTAAATAAAATATTTTCTAATATTTTACATAATTGAGTCTCCTATTGGACCGACACAAGTCAAGCAATCACCTTTTTCTTGTAAGTTGACATGGTGGATACCTTGTATTTGTTGTGGCTCTTTTTTTTCCCCTTCCTTTTATATTTCTTTTCTAATAATATGTACGTATTTTACAGTAAAAAGATGATCTTTCAAAAACATTTGGCAAAAATATCTTTAGGCGTTCCCTATTTCCTTTAGATGAACACTATTTCCTTTCAATGGTTGCAAATGTTTTCATTTATACATGCTTTTTTAGTCAATTTGCAGATTCAATATGTCATTTGATATCACTCTATTGTACAAAGCAGTCATAATCCCGTTCATTATGCAGGTGCTGCTCTATGACTTGAGATCCTCACATCCCATGCGAGTCAAGGACCATATGTAAGCCTTCCATACTCTATGGTTAATGTGTTTCTGAATATTTATTATCCTTCTTTTTTCTTTGGCCTATTGCAGCTTTGAAACTCTGTTATTATTATGCAGGTATGGCAGTGCAATATTGGACATCAAGTGGCATCGTACTCTTAATTCTGAAAGACAGAAGCTTATTACCACAGATAAACATGTTGTTAGAATATGGGACCCTGAGACGGTGAAGACTAACCCACCTTTTCTCCTAGCTTTTTAATTAATCAAGTTGAAAAAACTTATTAATAGTAAGATGCTTTTTTATTCACCCCATGAAAAAGTGGGCATGATTGTTTCTAGGCTCGACTTAAATTTAACTGATAACTTGGCCATCATGGTTTTATTTTCCAAGTGGATGATGTTCTGTAAGATCATCATTTGTCTCTACAAGGTTTTTCTTTTTAATTTTTCCCTTCTCACTTGCTGTGCTATGAGCTTGCTTGTATTCAAATCTGAACTTGTCTCCTCAAAAGAATGAAAGTAAAAAAGCTAAAAGTGTAAGTTTGTGATACATCAATTACTGGCTATACTGATGAATGATAGTGGCAAGTTGGAGATTTGAAATTTTATACATGCACCCAAGAAAAAGTAGAAACCATCTTCATGGTCTCATTGTTGTTGAGAGGTGCATGCAGCATGAAAAAAGTATTGAGTCACAACTTATGATTCTTGAAATCATCCAAATAAAGTGCGAATATCTTCTGGAAGTCAGTTAAAATATTTCCTACCATCGTACTGGATCCACATTTCCCTCAATTGACAGTGAGAAAGTGATTTCCTTACTAATCTTTTGGCTTTTATTGATGTATTTTCATTCTGTTCAGGGAGATGGCATGACAAGCATTGAACCTACTGCTGGAACAATAAATGATATATGTGTTTTCAGTAAAAGCGGCTTAATGTTCCTGGCACTGGACTGCAGCCAGATACCATCTTACTTTATACCTTCTCTGGGACCTGCTCCAAAGTGGTTGCCTAGTATCGAAAATCTAACGGTGTGGCTTTAATTTTTCATTGATCTTTGGTACTAGGATGTTTCTGTTACAGTGCTGATGCTGTTTTTTTGTTTCTTCAGGAAGAGATGGAGGAGGATGCGCAAACAACCATATATGATAATTTCAAATTTTTGACAAAAGAAGATCTTGAGAAATTGAACTTGACAAGTCTGATTGGCACCAATCTTCTAAGAGCCTCTATGCATGGTTTCTTTATTGATTATAAATTATATAAGAAGGTGAATATGGTTACATACATGCTCTTTTTGTGTTATATGTGGAACACTGTTTTAGGAAAGTTGATTGTTAAATGCATTAGTGATTGACAAACGTTATATATTGAGCGCTGAATAACAGTTTGAGTGCCAAAACAAAGAAATACAAGGAAGCACAAGCATTAGGTCAGAGTTTCAGACATCTTTGCAAATTTCAGAAAAGAGCTGGCCTCTCTCTGTTTCTTTTTCCTGCTTTGTATTTTTATCCAAAATCAAGTGATGTTGTAATTTTTTTCTCTAATGACTTCCAATTTTAAAAGTCTAGGGGATCAATTGGCAACAACATCTATCTTTTGAGATGTCTCCTTTTGTAACTAAAGGCTTTTCCGAGTCAACTCTATCTGTGCTTAGTTGAGCTATGATTGAAACATCTACTAGTGAAGCTGTAACCACTAAATCTTTTTTTCATGATTTTGTCATTTACTCATGCATATTTTATGCAGGCAAAACAATACACGGAACCGTTTGAGTATGAAACTTACAGAGAGCAGCAGACGCAGAAGAAATTGGAAGAACAATTTGTGTCTCGGATTACGGTGAGAACTTAAATAACAAATAACTTCTCTCTATTGTTTACCTCTGGCATCTCGTCACCCAGTTAGGAGATTTTTTTTTTTTGCCCATTATTGTGTGCACACATGTGCATGAGCTCGTGCATGTGCTTTGTCCTGGACCTGCATGCAATATTTAGTCTTCTTTGACTGTCTCCAACCTCTAACCTCAAGAATTCTTCAAGGTAGTCACATGCTTTGTCCTAGACCTCCATGCAAATTTTCTAATTGATTTTTCTGGTTTCTCCTAAGATGGGATTGCTTGTGTTATTTAAGTGTTATGACATGGTGAAGCTGGTTTATCTTTTATTCCCTAGCATTCTCTTCTTGACACAGGGTAGATAATTTCTTGACTTAAATGTTCCATTTCTTTTTTATGATTGACTTAAATGTATTATTGATAATACTCATTGATCATATAAAAGGAGGTACCAACATTGTAACACTGCTACATTTAGTGATGATGCCATTTGGCATGTTGGCTTATGCAATGAGTGGCTATACTGCTAGACACTGTAGATCCTTCATTAAAGATGACTGGATGAGTGAAATGGGTAGTTTTGCTTATAGAATTTTCTTTTTTGTCCATTTACAGTTTATATTGGAATGTGGATTCTCCCTCTCCCTTTCTCTCACAAACATGTGTACTTCAGAGTGATCGATAACTAAATTGTTAACTAGTGAAAATGAATTTACTTGTTTAAAGCCTGGCATATTTATCAGGGTTGGTATTGGATGCAATGGGGCTGTTTCTAGTTTTACCTGATTAAATTCTCACAATATATTGTTCCTGCAGATTCCAAAAAAATTGCCGAAGGTTAACCGTAAACTTGCAGCCAGTGTCATTGAAAAAGAAGAAGAAATTGAACAGATCGAGGCTGATAAAAACGAGACCAAGAAAGCATCAAGGAAAAAGAAAGGACTTGGCCCTGAGATTTTTGAAGATGAGAGATTTAAAGCACTTTTTGAAGATAAGGTATTATTACAAATTTGCAGTTCTAATGGTTGATATTTGTTCTGGTGTTCATGGTGACCTACTCATAGCATAAAAGTGGCTAATGTTTATCAAGTAATCATAGCTTCATGAAGCTCTGAAAAGGACCTACTGTCGAATACCACTAGAATTTGGTGATCTCAAGGAAAAACAATATACTTTTTAACCACTGATTTCTCATAGCTTGAAATTGATTTGTGGCAAAAGTCTAATTTCATTCTTCAAAGAAATGCCACCCCAATGTTGCCTGAGAATTATAAGTCATTTATTTAGTCTGCCGTATCTTATATAACAGCAGCCTGTTTATTTGCCACTTGTTTCATTTTGGTTTCTTGTTCTTTCGAGGCTCTTACCAGACATTGTACATCCTCCTTTCCAATATTACTTTTGTACAGGACTTTGAGATTGATGAGAATTCAACAGAGTATTTGGCTTTACATCCCATGGCTTCCATGAAGCAGCCTTCTTTGGTGGCGGAGCATTTTGAACTTCTGACAGAGGATGAAGATCAGAGTTTGAGTGATTCTGATAACTCGGCTGCATCTCAGTCATCTGGAGATGAACACAGCAATGGAAATAGAAAATTAAAAAAGAAACCAAGGTAACTTTAACCTCTGTTTTGTGTGGTTATGGTGCTTGTGATCTTCAGAGGGAATACCTGCTTTCAGCATTGTGGTTGCATGAACAGTTGTGTATGGATGCATGCACATGCATGCTTGTGTATGGGTTGAGAGGAAATCTTGTAGGATAAATGAATAAGCTAGGGTTCTATAACCAAATTTTCAAAAGAATTTGTTGCTTCTATTTTACTGATTCTGTTTTTACTAAAATCTCTAGATTATATGAAGTAAAGGATGAGAGGCATGCCGAGGCATTCTGGAACCGTGAATCTCTTGCAGATGAGGACTCTCTTCCTCTGGGAGAGAGAGCTGCAGCTCTTGGAGATAATCTGCTGACCTCTGCCCGAAATAACGTAAAGTTTGGACCAGGAGGATCTCGTGAAATTTCCTTCACTACACGGAGCTCAGCCACGTACAAAGAGGATGGGGAGGACAAAGACATGCAGCGTGAGAAGAGGAGGGGAATCCAGTCATTAGGGCTGAAGTCAGCCAGATCAGGGTTTAGAGGTAATAGAAGAGGAGGAAGTAGGGGGAGGGGTAGAAGAGGCCGGCACTGAACATCTTGCATTCAGATAAGCGATAACTCATTGAGGTGGCGGCATCTGTACAATGAAATTATTGTAGGGAATGTAGCTGTTGAGATTTTGGAAGGTGCTTATTGCCTTGTTGGTGATCTGGCAAACTACGAGTGCAATCACGAGAGTGAGCTCTGCCGGCATTTGTACAATGAAATTATTCTAGGGAATGTAGTTTGGAGATTTCGATGTTGATTTTTGTTTCTTCACTTCTGTATCGAGAAAAAAAAACTCCATGGAAGAATGTGTCTTCTTTTCTCCTCTCTGGAGGTGCAATTTTGTTTTGAGAGTTTTGCAACCTTGAACTGTATTTTTTTTACCTACTGAAGAAATCTGCCTTTCCTCTTTCAGTTTCAGCTTGGTAAAGATGAAGAAAACACAGATAGTAATCAGTGTAGGGGCGACATTGCCAGGAATGGGTGCTGATCAAAATAATCTTATTCATGTTGTCTTTTTTGGTTTTTGATGATTTTCATTCATTGCGGTGGGATTGGGATTGCTTTTGCCGTCAAGATGCTTCAACAGAGTTCATGTCAAATTCTGTCTTTAGTGACTTTCGTCGCTAAAAATCCCCAACTCGCATAAACTGTCGCCATAGGGTCGTAAATACAATGTCATTAGTTGATTCAGCTGCACCCGTATACATGCATCGAGGAGGTGAAACTTCAATTTCTTCGGATCATTAATCAAAGACATTGCCTTTGCCCCACCATTAAAAAAGACCAAACGAATAGCATCTAGAATTTGCCTCTTTCTAGATGGTATGGGACTATGGGGCTTAAATTTCTCCTGGGTTCCATGGCAAGTGATTTTACCAGCTAGCTACAGTATGATTTTATATATCAAGACGATGTTTTCCTGAATCTCTACTTCTAAGATCACTTATTTGGGCCTTGCAAGATTTCTAGAAACCTTGACTTTGCGATAGCCAGAAGTCTTGGATTATATCATTAAAATAATCTCCTTCAAATTCTTCAGAATCCTTGGCTTGGAAATGAGAAGGCTGCCTGCCTCCATGCGACAAGCTCATGCACATGAATAATATATTGGGCAAGCTCGTGCTTTGGAGAAACAAATGTCTCATAGGACTCATGCATGCCTTGCACAGAGCACAAGCACCTTATGAGGTCAAACCTTGGAACACAAGCTATCAGGAGGCAAGAAAAAACAATGGAAAAATTGGCATCACTGTTATACATGTGGATAAGATAGATGTTGTTTCTATAATATATTAGGTTCCTTTTGTATTAAATAACGAAGAGAGGAAGTAGAGGATATGTCATTCATGACTTCATCAATTCCCACATATATTTGTTCTATTGGTTTGTGAGATCATCAATTTACATTGATTTGTTCTTCCATTTTGGGTTGGTACTTACCTTTTATCTGTATCCTATTATATGTAATGTAAGTATAAACTATATAGTGCGAGAACAACACCCCCCCCCCCCCCCCCCATCAACTTGTTCAAATTTTGAGTTATAAATCGAATTGTTCAAATTTTAAGTTTTTCTTACAGCGATTTCCATCCATGATTTCATCAGTAAAATAATTATATAAAAATATTAGGGTAAATATACTAATAAAAATTTTTGTCGGTAAAATTATTAAATCTGATGGTGAAATAAACCAACCAATTATATTTATATTATCAATAAAAAAACCTAACTCAATCTCAAAACTTAATTAATAGTTAGATGAAATTTCAATATATAATTTATATTATTTTTTAATATATTTTATAAAAGTTTTTTTAGTTTAAAATTTACACTGCTACTAATTAATTTTAATTAAACCATCCCTTTTTTATTTTGTTGGGATTATTATTGTTGGTTGGTTTTGGGCTAATTTCCCCTCAAAAGCTAACTCATGAGAGGTGAGGTTTTCGCTCACATTTATAAATTCTCCTCTATAACCCAACAATCTCCCCCTCACACACTGGACATTGGTGACAAACTTGGACTCTGACAAAAATGGAGGTAATAGACCCGAAAGCACCCAGCAATTATACATAATATCTTGAAGTGCTGGCCACACTGTGAAATTTTAGGTAAATAACAGAGCAGCACGGCATAAAAACAGACTATGGAAGCAAGGAAGCTAGGTAGAATGTCATTATCTTTATCTCATGCTATAATATAAAGTATCAATTAACACAATTCGGGGCATTATTTTTTAATGATTTTTCGTCCATATATATAGCAGCAAATGATGGGTTATCTGTGTGTATATATGTGCGTTTGTGATGTGAGTTTTTACAAGTAAAGTCATCATCTATCATCTCACTTGCTTAGCGAACAAAGTATTAAAAACCCTCAAACTAATCCACAATGTTAGAAGAATTATCTCCCATCAGTTTGTTCTCAACATTTGGATGGCCCTTGGAGGAAGCCATAAGCCATGAACAGCACTACAGCTTTAGAGATGGTGAAACTCCAGAGTCATTCACTCACTTCCCTCCATCTCAGCCAGATGTAAGACAGCTTGATCGCTCCACATCATTCACGGCCCACAGTGGAAGCGGTGACCCTAGCATGGTTAAGAAGCTTAACCACAACGCTAGCGAACGTGACCGTCGCAAGAAGATCAACAGTTTGTATTCTTCACTCCGTTCACTACTTCCTGCAGCCGATCAAAGGGTATAGTTCTCGGTTAACCCTATATATTCTTGCTCTTTAATTCTCTATGCTAGCTTTTACTCCATGATCGCGCCATTGAGTCTGTACAATATTGTAGCTCAATCGGAATCCATAACCCTTTTATTGTAAGAGGTTTCGGATTCAAACCTTCTTAATTATAATTATCAAAATCATCTCAATTTAAAAATTAAATTATTATAAATTTAAATTTAAAATTTGCATATTTCCACTACTAAGACTGTGTTTGTTTTCCGGAAAGTGGTTTCCGGAAAATCACTTTCCAAACTTTTCTATATTTGTTTGTCATTAGAAAAGTTGGTCAACGGAAAACACTTTCCAGTCAAAAGAAAATTTGGCTTGGTTTCCAGAAAAGTGTTTTCCTGAAAAATCTGGGCAGAAAACACTTTTTGGAAGTTGTGAAAAATTTAGAAATGTCATTATTTGCTGATTATATCAAATTTGATCACCAAACTTTTGATTGCTATATATATTTTGTTTTGAATATTTATTTTAAGCTTTTAAAATTGAAAAAAAATATATTAATAGGTTTTACTTAAAAAATATTTCAGAAGCTTATTTCTTTATAATATGATATGACATATATAGTTATATTTTATAAAATAAGCTATGTATGAATATAGGATATAAGAAAAAATATTCATCATAAATTTTTTAGATTTCATTCTTTTATTGTAAGTGATTAAATATTTATATTAAATATTGTATATATATTAGATAAACTTGAAAAAAAATATTAATTCATTGATAAATTATTTTCCAGTTGACTTTCCATAACATAACCAAATACTAGAAAATATTTTCCAGTTCATTTTCCATAACACTATCAAACATCGGAAAATACTTTTCTGGAATTCACTTTTCAGGAATTCATTTTTCCCGGAATTCACTTTTCAAAAAGAAACAACTTTCTTGCAAACAAACGGAGCTTAAGTATAGATACTTAATTTTTTTATTAGATCAAATAAAAATTAAAAAATTTAAACTTTTAATCTCTTTATCATTAAAGTTCTATCACCATATTAAAAAAAATCATTTTAATTTAAGAACTTAAATAGTTAAGTGAGGTTCTAAGAATAATTTATATTACTTTTTAAAAGTAAGTAGCTCAGCTCAAAATAATCAAGTGGTAAGGAGTAAATTAGAAAAAAAATATATTCCTAGTTTAAATTTTACCATTTGTATTTTTCAACTCAATGTAAATGTATAATAGAATAAAAACCTTAAATTGACGAGCTCTTCCTCATAGTTTGGCTCTTGAAAGTGATTCTTTACCCATAAATCACGTCTAATAATATGTTGATGATAATATAAAAAAACAAAAAAAAGCTAGCAAGCCAAAATTAGATTTTTTCGTAGTGTATGGAACACGATTTGAATTTTTTTCCAGAGATATCTTAAATTTGTAACTTCTTGAGAGGCTAATTAGCTAATGAAAACACTTGGTAAAGTTTAGTTCAAAGAGGAGGGTTTTAATAAAACATAGTCCCAAGTTTTTCTCTAAGAGGAGGACATCATATTCTAAGGTCTTAATTTTGATTTTTGTGATGATACTCTTCCAGAAGAAATTAAGCATACCGTATACAGTTTCACGTGTGCTTGAATACATACCAAAACTTCAACAACAAGTGGAGAGACTGATTCAAAGGAAGGAGGAGCTTCTATCGAAGTTATCTAGGCAAGCTGACGATTTAACTCATCAAGAAAATCAAAGAAAAGGCACCATGTATAGCTCTTTATCATCGGTATCGGCGAGCCGTCTCGGTGACAGGGAAGTTGTCATTCATATCTCAACTAACAAGCTCCATAGAAGTTCATTATCAGAAATCTTGGTTAATTTAGAGGAGGCTGGACTTCTTCTACTAAATTCTTCTTCCTTCGACGAGTCCTTTGGAGGCAGAGTCTTCTATAATTTACACCTTCAGGTATCATAAAACTTGCTTATTTATTATCATATGTTATACTGTTCGTTTGTTATTGTCCTTCCCAGAGTTTAGGTTTTAATGTTTATTTTGTGGGACTCTACAGGCCATGGAAGGAACTTACACAGTAGAGTGCGAGGCCTTGAATGAGAGGCTTGTGTCCTTGTGCGAGAAGAGGGAGTCGTTGTTTCCATTAAATTCAAGCTCTCCATATTCTAGCTGTATATTCTAGTTACATGTACCAGAGTTCAAGATAATTTGTTTAGATACTGTCGCAAAAACCTTCTAAGTATTTTATCTAAGACAATTTCAAAGATATAACCCTCAATGCATGAAGTATTTTTGACAAAAAAAAAACTCTTTAGAATACTCGCTCAAAGTTTAAATTAAAAAAAATAATATAGAGAATGAACGTTTTAACCACTAGATGAACCCTTAATCTTGGTATAATTTGTTTTAGAATGATATTATTCTGACTCCATAGTTTGGTAATCTCACTCCATAATATACTTATCATAACTTAAATATATGAAAATGCCCTTAATTATACTTTCCATAAATGATGAAAGCTAGACAATTCATAAATAATGATATTTAATGCTAGCATTACATTTACATCTAGAAATATAGTTAATAAAAAGTCTTGTTTTGTAATTAGGAAATTCAAGTTTTATCTCTTTTTTTTTAATCATAACCTATCACCAAATCTAGTTTTATATTTATTTTCTCATTAAAATTTTTATTTTTAATTCAAGATATTATCTACTAACAAAACAATTGTTTTTAAAAATATAATACTGTAATTAAAATTATAAAAGCTTCAATTTATATAATTGTTTTATTTTGTTATTTGAATTAATTTTGAATTTTAATAATGAAAAACGAATACTGTAATAATCTTGTTTATCTAAAAACAACTATTTCTTAATTATTAAGGGATAATGAAATCTATAAAGTGGGATTAACATTTTATGTTCAAGTCTATCGGCCTTGGTACTTGTACCAAACCCATCGGCCTTGGTTCAAGACTGAGAGACGATTAAAAAACAACGGGCCAAAAAGCTGAATCTTGGGCCGAGAAGAAATAGACTCCATTTTATATTGGCCCAAGGAGGCATGAACAAATAATCTATTTTGGGCCTTTATGGGCTTAAAAGTGTGATAAAATTTGTTAGACAATAGCACAAATAGATAAACCAAAAATTTGATGCTGGTGACGAATCAAGCTTGTCCTACTTTCTCCACGATAAACACCAAAAGCTGTTTCACACTGTATTTAAAAATTTAGTTTTGTGTTTCTATCTGTGTGGGTGCGTTTAATATGAAAATACATTAAATTGATATTTTTAAAATATGTTAATATAAAAAATAATAAAAATTATTTTAATATATTTTAAAGTAAATTTTTTTTTCGAAAAGCATTCTAGGTTACAGTAATAATTAGAAAACAGATTATACATTCTCGTTGAATTTGAGGAGAAAAGCTATGGGTAATGGTGATTAAATTCTAATGATGTGATATTTGGTAATACAAATGATTTCCGAGGAAAAATATAAATATGAGCATAGATTGGCTTAGGAAAGCTCCAATTTGCCGAATCAATGGATGATCTTTGTACTGTCTAAAAGTAGCTACGATAAGCCTAGGTCACGACTTGGATTGAACTTTTTACAAGGCACTCAAAGTTGTGTCTAAAGGTGAATCAATATTTCTAAAGGTGGTTTTAGCTTCGAAAAATTCAAGTAAAACAGTAAAAATAGACTTACGAAATTAAATTTTTTAAAACTTTGACATCTAAAATATAAATTATATTATTTTTTAATATAAAATCTTTTAAACTTAAAATTTATATAAACTAATATTATTTTATATTTAATTTTTATTAAATAAATTATAACGAGGAGATTTAAACTTGTAAACATTTAATTATTGAATCTTTAATACCATATTAAATAAGCAATTCAACATATTAAATTAAATTTTTAAGTGAAGTTGTAAAGTATAATTGATGTTATTTTCTAATATATTTTAGCATATTTAATATTTAGTTAAAACCGGCATCTTCAAGCTCATTGTTTCAGCTTGAAACAAGTTGTAGCATATAAAAAGAATTCATTCAATTTTCATCTTTCACTTTCTCAGTTCTCTGTTGTTTTTCTTTTTCTCTTTTATATTCTGTTCCGTCGGTTAATCATGAAAGACATCCACTGGAGATGCATATGAATTCAATCATTTATCTTGATTGTGATTTACTTAAAGAAAGAGATTTGTAACTTGCTTTGAAGATTAATTAACTTTGGAAACCTCCAAGTAAGAACAAGATAATTAGGTGAGGCTACCAAAAAAACCTATGAAAACATTAAACACCCTGTTTAATTCATATCTTTTCACCCCCTTTTAAAAAGTCTTAAAACCAGGAGTACATGTCCTCCATGCAAAAGCTTACATATCCCTTCAAATCAGCCTAGTTGATTTGGAAAGCAATATCTTAATCTTATTTTAGAATAATATCTTCTCACATCACCTAATAACCATTAAAATTTTTAAATTAAGATGAATTTTTGACATGATATTGAAGTTTTAATGATTAAACGGTCATGCGTTTAAATTGTATTAATTTCATTCTAATTAATAAAATTAAACACAAAATAGTATGAATTTGTACAAATTTTAAGTTTAAAAGATTTTTACTTCAAAGTGTGTCAAAAAATAATATAAGTTATATTTTGAAGTATTATCTAACAACTTAAATTTTTAAGTTAAGATAATAAAATATAAAAATACAAGCAAATATGAAGAGCTGAGACTCAAACAAATTTCATTAATTTCATTAATCCTCAGCTCTTCATTGTTTAACTTATCAGTGCGGTGCATGATCAACAAGTCCGATTGAGTTAGCTAATTAATTAACAAGGTTCATGTGATATTTTCTTCCTTGCTATCGTGACCGAAAACGAATTGAAGGCTAGTCAAAACCTTCCCCTTTCTTAATTTCCTCGATCCACCTTGGTGCAACTTTGCTCTTAGTAGAGAGAGAGAGAGAGAGAGAGAGGAAGAAGCTGGTAATTGCACAGGAGCAAAAAAAGGACATAAATAATCAAATTGCAATATGATTTCAAATAAAGGGTCCTAGGCAGGAGATCAAGATTCATCAATGTCTACCATGTTGGGTGGAACATAAACACCCACCCACCTGGCTAGCTAGAGGACTGTGGATGGCATGGATCTTATGGCAACCCCCATGTTACCCGAGCCATCACTGTCCAATACGCATATAGACGCTAGCTGGTTGGTAATCTACTAAGCAACGAAATTTATTGAAGGAGAAGTTGATGATCATTTTAAAAAAAGAAATTCATCTAAATAATTTACATTATTTAATTTTTAACGAGTCCAATGAAATTGATAACTACATTGAGTTGTGGCTCAACTGCTATGCATAACCTTTACATTTTTAAACTATTTTCGGTTGGCCAAAACTTCCCCTTGTTATTACAACTATTTATTTTTAATTTTGTTGTTTTTTCAATGATAATGTTTTTGATATGAAAAACAATAGAAATAGAGGTATGACAAAATAATCATAAGGATTTTGGTAATGTAAAATAAAATGATTTTTTTTAGTTTTCAATTGAAAATATATATTTTTAACACCAACACATTAAAATCATTCAAAAATATATAAAAACAAATACCAATTTAACAATTTCTCATAAGAAAAATAATTTTAAAAATATTAACCACTGCAATACCAAGCAAGCACTCACTTCATCAACTAATTATTGGGGTGAGGTCACAAGATCGAATTGCTTGAAAGATTGAAAAAGAGAGAAAAGAGGACAGTAATGAATTATACCAAATCATGACCAATAGCCACACATTATAGTTAGTTCCCTCTTCAGGACATAAGAGTGGGGTAATTAGTGATGCTAATTAACTAACATGATCCATAGCTCCTTGTTTCCCATCAAGTCCATAAATAGTAAAACATTCCCAGTTTCTTCGCAAACATTCAATTCCTTTCAATTTCTTGTATTTTTACCAAAAACAAATCTCCACTTGATCATATTCTTCTTGCTTCCAATCCTCTGTATGTATTATAGCTGGGCTTCCGCCACTACCCAATTTACAATCTCCTAGAAAATATTTTTAAAGGTGGAGAAAATTAATGTGAATACTCGCTTGATCTTCAACATCTAGTACCTGATATTCTTGGAGAGATAATCACCGGCTACTGGTAATTTTGATATTCAAATATTTTAGGCTGATAGTAATCATGGCCATGGCCATGGTACTTATCTGTTTTCCTCTTGGTGCTGCCACTTGTTTTGCCATCACCTCCACCTTTTCTTCTTTTTGTTCCAGTCTTGATCATGACCGTGCTTGTTTTCTTAGCTTTTTCTCAAGTAAAAGCACCCTATTAAATAGCACCCAGCCACCCACAACTATGTGATAATACAAAACCATGTTCTCTTCACAGCAATAAAGGATGGTCGACTAAAGAGTAGAGCCTATACATGGAAGAAAAAGAATATCAAATTTCTTGTATGGAGACTTTGTATTATATTTCGACAACGGTTCTCTCTGTGAAGCCATTGCTTTATGAAAATACTTTATTTTCCTTATTTTGAAGATAATTCTTTATTCTTAAGTAAACTGTAACTTAGTTCGAGAATTCAACCTTCAGGTGGTAAATCTATGATGGTTAATGTAAAGGAGGATATGTTGTTGTTGTTGTATTTTGGTTTATGAAAATCAGAGATCAATAGCAGAAATGTTAACGAAGATCAATATTTTCTAATTATATATATACATTTTATATAAAGTAATTTCCTGTAATAGCATGGAAAAACAAAGTCCCAAATGTGAGAATAACTTTTGGGAAACTATTGGAGATTTACTTGTCGATGATATCTCTGTGTTGAATTGAGAGATAACCAAAAGAGGATCAACATGTTAAGCCTTTAACATAATTGGCCGGGTTTATATGAATTAAATACTGATGAAGTGACTATGAATAGCTCACTCTTGCACATATTCTTTGATGATCAGTCGCATTGCTCTTTTTCAGCAATCCTATTTTTCATAAATTGAACGGATGAGTATAAGTTAATTGGGATCTTAATTTCTCGATTGCTTTTGAGTTAGGCATTCATTAGTTTTTTTTTTTCCCCTTATATTTTAACAAGCATGGTATTCTGCAGACTATGTCCTTTCCAGCCCCCTATCTAGTCTTAAGCAAAGCTTTCATATCAAGACCGATGCCCTTGTACGTGAAATGTTTTCTGGTCTTTTGTCTTAATATCAATTTCAAGTCCACATGATGAAAGATTTAGATCTTTAAATCCTCGTAAATGTCAAGGTGCGTCATCTCCTATACATAAAAAGCTTTGTTTATGTAGTCTATTTGATTAATTTTTTTGATCAGATCAAAATTGCTTGGAACTATATTAGCCTAAATATAATGGCTATACATGACACCCACATAGGCAAATTGCATTACAACCTTTTTTTTATGAAGTTAGAATCATTACAACGCCTTTAAGAGGCTAGTCTGATGATCAAAGAAATTAGCTCTCTCCAATGATTTTCTAAATTCAAACTTTAAAATCATTATAAAAAATATTTTTTTTCAATATAGTAAACTGATTGATATAAAAGAGAAATGGTTAAGATCATTTACAGAGAAGACTTAGTCTTAATTATTGGATAAACTGATCAAAAGGTAATTAAGGGGAAAAAAGTGGCCCGGAATATGAAAAAAGAAAACATTTTCTAACTCTTAATTCCTCCATTGCCTCTTTGTAGTCGATAAAATCCAAAATTTGAAGCCTCGTTTCCAAAGTCGGTGACGACAATGTGGCTTCGCCACAGCACCATTGATGGAAAAGCGAAGGCGACATTAACCATATTTTTTCACGCCCCTGCCCATACTTTGATGGGAAAGTCATGATGGTGCAAAGTCAACCCGTGAGTCCCATTGTAGTTTGGATGTTTTCTACAAGAAAGAAATTCTTTTTCAATTTACCTTTTTTTACCATCCTATCTCAATTAAAAAATTAACAATGTTATTATATTGACTCACTTATATTATAAGGGATGATAATTATATGTGATTTCTATGGAGATCTCTCTTTATTTATCTTGATGGAGGTATATACAAAGAAAATCTTGCCTCCAGAGAGGAGAAAGAAATGAGTACAAATAGTAGACTAGAGGTAAAAATAGGTATCCAAACTCTATATTTGAATTTTTATATATAAATACTTTATTATATTTATAATTATTTGAAACTCGTGACTCATAATTAATCTTTTAGTTAATAAGATTTTGATATAAATCATCTTAATCAAAAAAAATTTAAATAGGTAATAATAAGATTTAAAATATTATTTATATTATTTTTTAAATACTAAAATAATTACAAGCGCGGTCAATAGTGGATTCAATGCAATGCGTACACATTCATGCATGCTTTAATTTTGTGGAGATAACGAGACAAGATTGACACTATTTGGTAGTGGAACAAACGTAGAAATGGTAATGGAAAGGGGAAAAAAAACCCAACTATTTCGACATGTCAATTTTCTGGTTTTCTAGCCAAGATTGATACTATTGCGTGGAAACACAAGGACGAAGGACGTTGAAATAATCTAATTGGTCAGGAAATAATAACATAAACCAAGAGAATGAAAACAAAAACAATATATATATATATATATATATTATTGGCAAGAAAGAGCTCAAGAGAGTCTTCAAAGAGAGGGTCCTTGTCCAGCCTATAATCCCACCCACCCATTTAATAAACTGGGACCGATCGAGCCCTTCTGGAGAGAAGAATGAGAAGAACATGAAAACGAGAAGCATCATAAACGTCCATATTACAAACCTAACTAGCTAGTGACTGAAAACGAAAGGACGTAAAAGTTAAAATCATTGATTCCCTTTCCTTGCTTAGAACCTCTTGGCAGGTGGCGCCCTTCTTTTGCAGGTAGGAAGATGCATTGTATTGGCATAAGAAACATGTAATTCGTGAACTTGGATTGTCAATATGGGTCCTGGTTTGGAAATGCCCTGACGTGTATATATCCACATTTGCAACAGCACCGACCTGAGAAACCAGTGTTCGTGCGTACGTGGCTTGGATTTTGTGGGAATCTTATCGCCATTATTGCAAACACTGTGTTGTACAGACCTTCACTACACAGTCCATGCATGGATACCAGCTAACCTCGTTATTATCCATCAAGTATAATCCAACCATATTTGATTTATGAAATCTATTTTGAGAAATTAGTTAATCACATCATAATCTATTCATACTATCCTTGCACGTACCGGTGATCAGTCGGATTCCTTTTTTTTTTAATTACTTTTTTTATAATAGTTGAGTTTTATTTATCATTACAGAACTCATTATTTATCATATATAACCTATGATGGATCCAAATATAATAAACCTAAAAACCCCCTAAAAAGTTCTTTTAAAATAAACCTAACAACAACACCTCTTTGGGTTGAGTTTGGCATCCCAAGCTCAAAGTACGACAGGGACCCAAAAAGAATAGGCTTGGACGTGGTAGCCCTAGCCCAACACCCAAGGAGCTCAGGCGTGGGCTATTGCCTGAGCATAACTCCCAAGAGAGCATGGGCTCGGGAAAGAATCTCAAGCCCATGTAGGGCGCATGCCCTGCTGTGCGTGCATCCCAGCACCCTTGTGGGCTTGAGCTTCCATGTCTGAGCCCAACATGCTCGAGCTCAGGAGCACGCCCAAAGCCCAACATGCTTGGGTCTAAGCAGCATGTCTGAGCTTATTTCTCACCTCTAATAGACCCGAGTCCAACACTCGTCAAGGAATTTTCCAGGACACCACATGGATCTCTCAATATTTTATACTTATCTAATACATATTATCTTGAATATAATATAACTTAAAATATCATAAAGGTGAAATTACACTACAGTCTCTCATCTCAACAGAAAGATAAGATTCATAAGTTATAAATACATCATGAATCCTTCAAGTAAAAGGTTCACAATCTCTTCATTCTTTATTGTATATATATTTTCAAAGCATCTCTCTAGAATATTATTGTATTTTTTCTCTATATAAAATTATTGATTTTACCATCGGAGAGTCCACACGTCCATCAAAAGGGACTAGGCACCAGTTATCGGTCATCTGGCTTACCAAACATCACTTGTTACTAGTTACCAGCCCTCTGGGCTTTTCATATCAAGTCATCAAATTTCTTGGCTATGAAAAATGGATCATATTGTTTGAACTAAAAAATCAACTAATTATCAAACACATCAACCTTATTCATAAGTATCTTAGATTTTAGAACTCATCAATCTTAATATCAGAGTCAAGTTTTCATATCTTAATTAGACCTCGTATTTCAAATATTTTTCACCCAAGAATATTAAAAAAAAAACATCATATGGACATTTAAAACTCTAATTTGCAACAATAAAACATATTTTAATCAGTCTAAAAACTCAAAATCAAATCAAAATTAAATTGAGGCTTTATCTATTTTTCTAGCACTATTAAAGATAAAAACTACTTACACTAAGATCATCTCTTAAAACCAAGTAATTATATACTCCATGACCAAATTTATTGGTGGTTAAAATAAAGCCACTTGATAGCTTTTTTAAAAAAAAAAAATTTTAGTGACTTCTTATTTCATCACTCAACTTTTAATTACTAAAATATAAATAAAAATAAAGTTTAGAATTAAAATATAATAATATAAAACAACATTGATAAAATATACAAAAAAAAATGATTATTGAGGGATGAGATATAACTTTTGCATGTCTTTTATGGAAAAGAGCTATGCTTCTTCTTTTATGTCAATTATGGTCCTTCATCTCTCAATTTATTTTTCAACAAAAAGCTAAAACTTTATTTCTTAAAATTTATTGTTAATTTAACATAAAAGTCTAGTGACATATAAAGAAAGAGAGGGAAAAAAATATCATAATAGTTTCAGTGTATAAAATAATGGAAGCAAAACTTCAAAGGATAAAATTAAAAAGAAATGAAGCTTAGTGACCAAATTGTAAATTGTGCAAAACTACAAGGACTAAAAATTTAAAAAAATCAACAGTAAAAGATGAGTGTATACACATTTATTTTTAATAGTGATAAGATAATTTGTTTTAGTTTTTTTTAATTATTAATGGTTAATACTTATTCGGTGAACATGAATATAAAAAAAAATATTGATGAAATTAAAACTTGTGGGTGGGCGTGAGTTGTAGCCCATCCCATAGCTAGCCTCGATTACCAAAAAAAAATGTATATATATTTATGGAGCTTCAATTTTATTTATGCATGATTATTTTCAAAGTCAGAAAAATAGAGTATTTTAATGTTATTTCTCATTTTTATGTCAATTAAAAGTTATATTTAAAAGTCAGAAAACGACACAGGCTAGATAGCCATTAGACTAGTTAATAATTCCCACCTACATACACTAAACCTCCATTCTTGCTGGAGAGAAAAGATGTTACGTAAGGGGAAATATTAATTAGGATAGCGAGAGGTTCATAGCGTTCGTGGGAAGCCAGTCATATACTCGTTAGAGTAATGGCATTATCATCTGCTACCTCTTTACTTGGACAATCTTATGCAAGGGGGATTATTAAATTAAATAATGTTTGTGAATTATCTATCAATGGCTTATTACTTAATGGGTAAATATGTATTCCCTCCATTTTTTCAGATAATACTTAATTATCATTTTACAGTAAATAAAAAATAACAGAAAAGAGATATCTCTTTATATTTTCTATATATCTTAAAAGTATAAAATATCACTCAAAATTTATCTCGTAAACAAATTTATTCTATGTTTTTATTTTTGTTTCTTTAAACATACACGATTTGTTTTTGTTATTTTTATTTTTTTTATTTCTAAATAATAACTGGATGCTTCTCAAGAGTTTTTGTTTTTTATGGATTATTTATCACACCATTTTTCAAGTACTAATGCATAATCCACTGTATTATACTGTGATATCATTTTAATAAGATCTAGTTCTCAAAATATGGCAAAAATAAGGTTTTTTTAGTAAGTTCAGGGATGAACCTGGACTGGAGACGATATCCAAAGAGCACCACTAGTCTCTTTTTTTTTATATAGATTAATATGGATTTTCGGACTAGTTTATACGTATCTTAATTAATTTTACATGCCCTGAAATTAACAATAATATAAACCTTCAATAGCTCTGAAATTTATGGAATTCAAATTAATAATTTTTAAAAATTAAATTTAAAATTTAATTAGTTAAGACAGCTACACCTCTCAAAGTTACAAGAGTTACATTTTTCCATGGATATATGATGCAAGGAAAAAGACTCCCCATCAGGATCTCTATGATTGCTCACTAAGATTACAATATGCCCACTTTGGTAATTCTCTGCCTATTAATGGACAAAAATCAAAGTCAGATACGTAGATACTTTAAATTCATTTATGCAATGCTGTAATGTATTTGTCAATTTTCAACGAGTATGAAACTCCTTGGGCAGAGCTATAGATAATAGATCAGTTTGGAGGTGGAGGGGCCATTGTTGAATTAAAATGTGGTGTGTGAATGTAATCAAGATAAATACGAGGATCAATGTGAAGATGTAAACAATTTACGAGGGCCCTTTTGTTCCTCTTGGAAATTACCTTTCAGCTCCTGAGGTAGTTTTTCTAAATTGATGTGTAACTGGAGAGGCCTGGCTGTCCCCCCAAGGCAGCACAGACTTTGAGAAAATTGCAGCATACTGAAAATGACTCGCTACCGGCTCCCTAGTGAACCGACAAGAAAAAAGTAAAGGGTTCTCATTGCTGGTGTGGTTTTTGAATTGAATTTGCAATTAACTGAATTTCCTTTTTGAATTTTTGAAGAATAATTAACTGGCTGAGTTTGAAGTAAAATTGAATTACAGTTAGCTTGAAGCCCTGATGATGTCGTTTAGTTGTTGATCTTGAAATATAATTTGGATATTAATCAAGAAAACAAATGAAATAGGTAAAATATTTACAAGCCTAAACATATAATTTGAATTAAAAAATAAATAAAATCCTCCATTTATCAATCTATAGTAAAATACATGTCTGAGTTGAATAGGTTGCTCCCATATATATATATATATATATATATATATATATATATATATATATATATATATATATATATATATATTTCAAAGTGTAGTTATAGTTGTTTTTGAAAGTATTTTTTATTTAAAAATACATCAAAATAATTTAAAAACACTAAAAAAATATTAATTTTAAATTTAAAAAATTCAATATTTTCAAGAACACAGATTAGATGACATTCCCAAATGTACTTCTTTTTCTTTCTTTTATCTAAGTTGGCAAATTTGAAAATCTAAGAGTGAAGAGTTCACTTAAATCATATGTATAACTCACATAGCAAATTAGCTAGGATTAACTTAAAAATTAATAAAATAAATATATTTATAAAAATCAAATTACTTTATTACATCAATCCAGAACCTGGTTGACTGAGAAACTAGATCAGTTTGAGTTGAAAAAAAAAAAATTATGTTGAAATTTCAAATTGATCTTACGCATAAACCTATTGATTTTTGTTTTAAAATTCTTTTTTTCAAAACAATGACATTTACTTGGATAAAAAGCAATATATATGCTTTTCTCTGCCAGTTGAATTAAGTCACGTGGGGATTCTTAAGCATCAAATCTAAAGAAAACATTAATTAGCGTGGAATAAAACTTTTTATGACACAACAACCTTACGTAAGAGGCTGGTCCCATTTTTATGTGTGGATGGGAGAGTGGTCTTCTAAAACAGTGGATTAAAATTTGAGTTTCAATTTTTTTTCTTTAAATTAATTTTTTATATATTTTTAGATTATTCTAATATATTAATATCAAAAATAAATTTTAAAAAATAAAATAATATTATTTTTCTACATTTCTAAAATAAAAAAAAAGTGTAAAAAATAAAATCAAGATTTCCTGCAGCAGCCTCAGGCACTGCTAAAAAACAAACACTCATTTTTGTACAAGACAAATCCCTCTTTTGATAACATGCCAGCTAAGAGGACATTTTTTTATTATATATAAATACAATAAATTTAAGTTAATTGAACGAAGACATAAGGTTTTCTGTGGGACCGATTTGATGAATTCTTCAAGCCATTACTTTCAAATTCTGTCCCACTTTTCCAACATAAACCATAAAATTTTCCTAGTACCCCTTGACCACTAAGATTAAGAACATAAAACAAAGAAAGTGCTTCGATACTGTAGGCATGGCCATGGCCACTAATGATCATGCAAGAACTTGAAGATAATGGTCATGATACAAGGTTTCAAGAATGTTTATGCTAGCTGCTGTCTTTGCATAGAAGTTGATGTTGAGTTTTTTTAGCTTGAGATCAGCTGTTACCATGGTTGTGTTGACAGTGTCTTTACTGGTGTTGCCGCTGGTATTGCCACCGTTATCGCCGCCGCCTTTGTTGTTTCTTTTTGTTCCAGTTTTCATCATGATTCTTCTGCTTTTCTTGGCTTTATCTTCATCAACAGCTGAGCCCCATATCGCTGTCGCTTCTGTTTAATTTGGGGCTTCTTTTGTTTCAAAGCTTGAACAAGATGTCTAATTAAAAGTCAGTTTAGAGGGGAGTGGAAAGCAGCAAATCAAGCTCTATAACTCTCTTGCCTCTGCAAAAAGATGAAGAAGGTTGCTCTTTGGGAACGTAACTGTACGGGAGGTTGATTCAAGTTTGTTGTCTATATTTTTATTACATTAACAAGAAAATTCAGGTTCTGTCCTCAGTCATGCTCTCTCTCTCTCTCTCTCTCTCTCTCTCTCTCTCTTCCCGTCTACTTTTAAATGGAGATTTGAAGAAAAACGATGATGAGAAAGAGGATGATATATATTGTCCTTTGTTAATTTTTTCAGTTCAAATTGTTATGATGAATGAAAATATAACAGAAGAATTCCAAAACATGGCAATACGAGTTGATGCAATAAGAATTATTAGGAATTATGATATTGGATGTGGCCCGTGGCTTCTTGGCCTCTTTGCCCTTAGGCTCCTCGGCCTTTTGGCCCCTGGGTGTGGCTCTGTGGTTCTCTGGCTAGGCACCAGTATTACGGACTTGTCATTCTACCATACTCAACTCATATATACTTGACTTTAGCTATGTAATGAACTCAAGACAACATCGATCTATCGACTAGTTAGGTTTGATCCAGGAGACTCAAGACAGTATCGATCTATCAACTAATTAGGTTTGATCTAGTATAAGAAATCAGTTTTTATTAGCTCAGCTATATTTTATATTATATTTTTTTTATAAACTAAAATCTCTCCATAACCTATTATATTTATCTTTTATTAAATAGTATAAGAGCAAAATAATATTTTAACCCTTTTCCTCTATGAAGGACAAGACTCATGAACTATAAATGCTCTAAGAATCCTTCAAGCTTAAGGTTCCCAATCTCTATATTTTTAATATTTTTAGTATATATATTTTCAGAGTTTATCTTTTTAAAATATCATTATATTTTCTCTCTAAAAAAATACTTACTTAATCATATTAGAGTTCTCAAATCTATAAATGAGAATTTTTTATAGATATCAATTACCAAACACCATGTACAAGCTACTAACCACTTTAATTAGGGGGAATGAATCTGATTATTAAAACAAAAGGATTAATCAATTATTCAACATATAAACTTTACATTAGTCAAATTTTTTTCCGTGCTATGTATACACTAATTATTATTATAACTACTATTGTTATTTCTACATTCTTTGTTGGCATTTACAAGGGAGAAGAAATTGTTGGTAAATTCAATAAACCGAAAAAAATTTAATTTCACCACCTAATATAATCTTTTTTTTATCTTGATGTTAAGTAACTTCCTCATGAAATTTAGTTTTTTTTATTATTATTATTGTTAACTCAAGTCCATGCCTTTATTAGAGGGGAGAGAATCTGCTACATGCCGTATTTGGATGTAAGAATGATAACAGGTGCTAAGGGTATTGGATGTGAAGGAGAAATGGTAGGTTGGGCTTGGTAAAGTTCATGAATCTCATCATCAGAACTTTTATCTGCCATAGCAGCTATGGTATCCGACTTTGATGAGGGCAATGTTTTTTGTGGAAGAGGGTTGGATTTCATAGAGTGAAAGGATAATTGTATATGGAAAGAAATGAGCGTTATACTGAATACCACGAGAAAGGATTCTGAACTTAAATTTGAAGTAAACATCAAACCCAATGACTAAGTCTTTTTCTAGGTAGAGGAGAACTAAGGACATGGATTTTGACAGAACATTGGGACAAGATTTGTATGGTAATAGGCTTTTTAGTTTGATTTTTTTTTCTTTCATAGAAATTGATTTTTAGGTATTGAAACAATTATATTGTTTTTGTTTTAATATGAACATGGTCATGGTCATGGTCTTTTGATCATTCAAGCAAGAAGCTGAATCATATTAATTTCTTGCATATGAAACTATTTACTCCCTATAAAACAAGATTAAAAAAAGAAGAAAAAGAAGAAAGCAAAGCCTAATCCTTTGGGACAAGAGTGTATTTGCTTTTTCTCCATCATAGTTATCAAACTTTTTTGGAATTTCATTCTATTCAAGGCTCCAGATATGAGTTTTGCCTCATAAATTCTAAAATGATATAGTTTTAATTTTTTAAAATCAGTTGTATAAAATTAAAAAAATTAAAATCAAAAGATATTGTTTTAAATAAAAAATAATTCTTAAAATTAACCTTATTAAGTTTAACTTGGGTTTAGCCAAGTCAAAAGATCCGACTAAATCTACCTCTAAATCAGTTTAAAATACAACTGTATTTATAAAAGGTTTCGTGGTTTTGTGTCAATAAGTTATTTAACGCTACCTGTTGAATTTAATTACTATATACTAAAAGAAATATATGACAACACACAAGTATACGCGTACTTTTAATTTTCTATTTAAACATTGAACTTATTCTACCCACAATTTCTTATCATTTGAGAACATTTGAGAACACGGTTTATACAGTTTGAAATATGGTGTTAACCATATTTTTAAAAAGTTTAATTTTTTTTATATATTTTGAATCATTTTGATGCGTTGATTTTAAAAATAATTTTAAAAAAATAAAAAAATATCATTTTGATATATTTCAGCACGAAAAACACTTTAAAAAATATCAACGATCACACTCTAAAAAACATAAAAAACAAACTCATGAGGTTTTTCATTTAACAAAAGGCCTAATTGATCTAGAGCCACACAGTCGAGGATAATTTCTGTCGTTCCTAAATCTCATTTCTTGTTTTCAATCCTTGAACTCAAAATCCCTATTAGAAATCCTAAATTTTAATTGGTAGAGATCTCTTAGAAGAAAGTTATGCAATTCAACCTAAGGAGAAGATGGTATATATCGAAACTATATATATATATATACATTAACCATTTACATTTATTAGGATCCTTGCGTGATTTCATCAATATTTCACTCACATAAATTATTTATAATCCTTTATAAAATGATTGCGGAACCCATCGATCCTTTATCAGTGCAGCATAACTCATCCATTACTGGATATGTGCGAGAATGTTGAATAACTTGTGCTATATAAAGCCTCTCTCTCGCAACTAGCAGAGCAAGTTCATATATAGGCATGTGAACGAAGACTTTCAATTTGTTTAAACCTAAGTATATTATTATCTAAAAACAAATCTGAAAGCATCAGCGATCACTTATTATCAGTAATTGTTATGAAGATTGTTTTAGTAAAAGGTTGAAATGACATCAAGCGAGCTAAAGTGGGCTTTAATTAGTTTCTGTATTATGTCATATAATTTGGTGAGGATTAAAATCCAGTAGCTAGCCTCCTACCAGACGCCTTAAATAGCAGATTGTATGGATTTCAACCACTCTAATTATTATTTTAGGATCACCTGCAATGTTTACTGCTCATTCTTCCTAGCCTTAATTTTTTTTTAAGTTTAATATAGTTATCCAAACTAGTTTACATATATTTCAATTAATTTTATAAATTTTAAAATTAATAATTATATAAATTTTTAATAATTATTATATAAGTAACTAGATAAACTTTAGAAAAAACAAAATTCTTGATCTCAATCACTTCTTAATTAAGTTGATGGTTACGCCCATAATAATAATAATTAGTGTGCTAGCTGGCGTCAGTCGAGGCTAATAATATGCATGCATTTTGATGGGATGGGTCTTCGCTGCCGTTCATATCAGTAATTAACAGCAAGATGACTGATTACTGTAGCTTTCCGAGTTTCAATGTCCATAATTGTTCACGAAATCATTATCTCCTTCTATTTTATTTTTTTAACGCAGCAGGTCGCGTGTCTCTAAAAGTTGCAAGTTTTTTTTTTAATTTTTTTGATATATTAATTTTAAAAAATAAAAACATTATTTAAATATATTAAAAAAAAACATTTTAAATAGTAATCATTACCACAGTATTACTATTTTCTACTTCCACATTATTTTTTGAAGTTATTATATTTTATTTTAATTTATGCGTCCGGACATATTTCTATCTATATCTTTTTCTTAAATTCTAAGTCTCAAAAGCATCAATGTTAGAAAAATCCACCATTGATGTAATCAACTTTTAGCCTAGTTGATATGGAGATGATAAATTTTAGCACAACCTGGAAGTAGAAAAATTAACAGCGCGGACGCAGCACATGATACAAAAATAGAGTTAAGATCAATGCTAATATAAATTGTATTTTTGGTTGTCTTGATTGTTTTTTTTATTTAAATAACGTAATTTATCTCGAAGAGAATGCCATCATGTCCCTTTCCTCTCTTGTCAAAAAGAGGATGCATTGCATTTGGAAGAAAGATCAGCCTATTTATTAATATATATGGTCACTGTTACGTTGGAATTTTGCTTCAAATCATGGGTTAGATATATTTGAAGTAAATAAAAAGTAGAGTTGACTTACTCTTAAAGTTAAAAATTGGTTGGAATTTAATTTTCAATTTGACTTTTTAACTTGGAATATTCACATGATTTAGATAAACTATGAATGAATAATAAATTAATTTTATTTTTTTTAATTTATATGTTTTAGAAAAATTCAAACCCATGATAACTTTCATCTCAATAAGCTATCCTAGGTGTTTATTTGGTGGAGATGGGGAATATTGTGACGTACACAAAAGCTAATGGCCGAGTTGCTTCCTGAGAATGTAGGAAATTTTGAGTTTAATCATAATGTTAGAATTATAAAGTTCATGAGTGTTATTTAATATTATAATTATTAAAAAATCTAATGATATGTGCGAGAGTTTAGATAAGAAAATTAGTTGTACAAAGAAAAAATATAACTTCTTTGAGGCTAGTGAGGAAAAGGAGGAAAATCAAAAGAAGATTGGATGATTGGATTTTTGTTTAGACACGATTCTCTTAGTCCCTTATAAAACCGGGTGGGAATCAACTGTGTTCATTTTGTTTTTTTGTTTTTTCTTTAGCACACATTTATTCATGTTATCATGCATATAAATTTGTGTCTTCACACATTACTCACAACACATTAATTATAAACGGTGTCAACTTTAGATTAGATAGAAAAGTAACGGTAATTTAATAGCTTTAGCCTTAATAAAATTCATAAAACTATCCAATTCTCGCTTCACTCTTTACTTGGTAATGGTTGAAATACCAATATGATAACACTCAGGATTTTTATCTTCACATTTCTTGTAAATTGTATGTTGATCTTTGGATGATTATTGAATATATAAAAGACTCTTTAAAATTAGTTAAACAACATCTTTAGTGCCTTGTTTAAATTTCATCAAACAACATCTTTATTGCTTTTGTAACTTTGTTGCTTTTGTAACTTTATTGCTTCTCGTAGATTGGATATGGGATTTTGATGTTTTGTCTTCCCTTCAAAACGTGATTCACATCTACATGAAAGCAGGTATATGAACCTTTTTTCTAGAAACTAAGATGATACACACACACACACACACACACACACACACACACACACACACCAAGATCAGGTAGGATGTACAGTAATCTGTCTTGACTAGTAACCACAATTTTGAAGGGGAATGCATCTCCTCTTTAATCAATCATTTAATATGGTACAGCTTCTTCTTCTTTTCTCTTTTTTTCTGCACCATGGAATGAGAATTGACTGTTTTATTTTTGTTCATTTTTGTCTTGAGGCGATATCTTCATGCACCTTTCTTGATCAAACTTTATACGGCGACATCTCAAATCTTTTCATTTGTCAATTGGTATAATATAATTGAAATGGTGATGATCAATCAAAGCATCTTCTAAGATAAAATCGTGAAAAAGATGGTAATAACAGCACTTTGGGACAGTGATTAATTGAATTTTGTGTGGTATAATATAACTAATGTCACTGACAAATATTAGTTGTAATGTTCAAGGTTTGTTTTAGGTGGATCTTGAGACTTTAACTGTCGTCGTTGGTCTCAATTCTCAAAGCATAAATATGTTCTCCAATCAGAAAGCACCCTAGAAGACTCTTTGCATTCCATTTCAGAAACCTGATTTATGTGAGAATTTTACGTGAAATTAATTTATGTGGATTAAAATTGCTTAATAATTAGTTGATACAGTTCATATAGATTGAAATATGAAATAATACGTCTCAATATTGGACCAGGGGAGGTTAACAGTGGGCGAGCCCTAAAAAAAACATTAATATTATGTACCTATAAAAAGAAAATTTTTATATTTTAGAACTAAAACTATTAAAATTCAAGTTTTGTCCTCTAAACAAACTTTTCTAATCCTGGGATTTCTTAAGAAAAATTCCTAGCTCCGCTTCTCCGACCGGACACAAATAAGAAAAGCATTAGGTTTTGTTTTTCCTCTATTTGAATCTCATTATACTATTTTTGAGTCAGCTTTAGAAATTAATTAGCTATTATTTGTTGAATTTTAAGCAAATCATCAATAATTATATTTTAAATAATTTGTTTTTCTTACGACTGTCCTTACAATAAAAATAAAAAAAAAACAAACTTGTAACCTAAATTAAACTTTCAAAAATGATTATCGGAAATAAAATACTTCACTAATGAAGTTCAAAACACAAAAACGAAAGAAAGGCAAAGACCATACAATAAAAGAGATTCAGATTGAAAGAGGGGCCAGAAATATTTTTATTTATTGAAAACCAAATTGACTGAAAAGGACCGGTCCTGGGCAATATCATTCCCTCTCTTTTCTTAGGAGCCATTCTATTGGGAGAACCACAAGATATTCACTTTTTTTGTAGTGGCTGAGAGGAAGATTCATTGCATTTTGTAGAAACAGCAAACAGGTCATGATAATCAATTCGCCTTGTCATGTCATTATTCGCCCTTTCGTCAGCTCTCGAGTATAATTTGGGTTTGACTCACAAATTATTTCTTATAGCAAAATGCAAAGTCTTTGTGGCCTTGATTTTGTGGAGTCGAGTTTTGACCCTATAGAGTGTAGGCTTCATTGTGGGTATCAAAGGATTTGAGCTCCCATTATTTAGAGCCATTTATAGTGCCTTTGGTGCAAAACCAAGTCATTGATGCTGGAAATAAAATTTACAAATTTTGGGTAACGAAAAAAGCTGCAAAATACTTGCAAAATGGTGTGAATATTCGTTTTAGAACCTTATTTACTTGAATTTAGTTTCCCATTAAAAAATAGCAAAAGAGATGGTTGTTAAAAATTTTGGATTTTTAATATGTACATGCCGTCTCTCCCCTTTCATCTCTTTTCCTTCTTTCTTCTTGCCTCAATTTATATAACACCATGCTAAAAAAACAATAGAAAAAAAAAACTTTACTTCAATAAAAAATAAGAAAAGAATACCCTAACAAAATATTTAACCTCAATTTCTTCACCACATAAACCTTTTTCAAGAAAAATATCTTTGAAAGAAATTGTTTCATTCCTCAAAACTGAAACTTTCAATATATAAATCTAAATAATTCTTTAAACAATTCCTCTAAGAGTTTTATTATCTTTAAATCAGGCTTTTACTAAAGATAAACTTTTTTGTTAGTTTTCAAAATGGTTTCAAGTATTTACTTGAAAATATGTACAAAATCAAGGTTTTGCTTCATGTTAGAATTTATATTTTTCTTGTATGAATAAAAGTGGGTGGTTGCTCATTTATCACATTAAATGAACAGTAAAATCATCATTTATCAACCCAGGTTGTGTGTGCTTAATTAGAAAGAACTTTTAAAGACACATAATACAGGCTATGATTATAGACTATGAAAAAAATAGATGTTTTTGAGGCTCATTTGAGGGTTTAAAGACTTATGATCACTCTTCTCTTGTCTTTTTTCTCTTATGAAGTCGTCTCATTAACTTTGTTAGGATAAACTTTTTTTTTAATAAAGAGTCTTGCTTCAGGATTTTTGTCTCATTCTTAAAGCATCATCAAACCATTATTTTGTTTTTTTTCTTCTTTTTTATTTTTCTTTCTTATCCTTCTTCTTTTTATAATGATACCCTCTAGTGTTGAGTCTTGACTTTCATAGATCCATGTGTGCATTTTGGCAGTTTGCTCACATTTTCTTTTTGCTCCTAAGTATGGGGTGTGATCCTAATTAGAGTTCTTATAAAGAAAAACTTATTTAGGCTTAAATAGAGATCATAAGGAATATATTATTTGAAAATGAAAGAATAACAAAAATAATCTTTTCTCATTTCAAAAACCCTTGTCGCATGTATTTCATGGAACATAGTACAAGGGTTGGAATAGTATGGGTATTGTTACGTCAACAAAAAATTGTATGGATTGTGAAATGTTTAAGACCTTGATAGTTTGTCATCTTTTTGCTAGAGAGATTTTTTATTTAAAGGTGTTTGGAAAGCACTCCCTTCAACCTGTTTTAGTAGTTTTATTATAAGGAGAAATGGTTTTTTTGCCAAATAGAGCCTAAAAAATAAAAATAAAGAAAATATATTTTCTTTTTTTTTCTTTCATAAGGCCAAGTTCTCAAATTTTCATGCATATTTTATTTTTTTAAAAAAATTGCATTTTTATCATATTTTAAAAAAATACAAGAATTAGTGAAAAAATTTTAGTGTTTTTGAATTTAATATCAGGAATAGATCTTATCTATAAATTCGTAATTCCATATATTAAAAAGAAACAAAATATTTTTTTATTTTTAAAACATAGACCAAGTTCTCACGACTTTAATAAACTAGTTATTACATCCAAAATATATGCAAATATTTTTTAAAAAATTTTATATGAAAATACTAAAACACCACGTATTTTATTTTCTTTAAGCAAGATATGATTATTTTTTGAGAGAGATTTGGTCATATGCACACTAATAAAACATTTTTTTCAAATAAAGAATTTTTATTTTTTGTATTATATTTTTTCTGAAAATTTTGAAGAAAGTCAGGTATTTTTAATGTCGGATCAGTATCTTACAATATAAGTTTACAACTTTAATATTAAATGAAAAGTTTAAAAAATACACGAGCAACTCATAAATAATTTTAAAATGATCTGAAATTTTTTAGAATTTTTAAAATTATTTGAAGTTTGTTTCGCAAAACAAGAGAAATCTAGCAAAGAGAATTGTTAAAAATCCGTTATCGTATATTTGTGAAACACGCCCTGAAGGCCAAAAAAAATGTTCTTTTTCCTTGTAAAATTTGCACAACCAAACAATGTCTTAAGACTGGAATGGGCTTGGCCCATTCACGTGGCATACCCAAAACCCAAAAACAAAAGCCCATTAAGTTTACAAAGACGGTATTCGGCCCCAAAAGAAAATGTAATCCATATTGACATAGTAGCCCAGCTCATTGTCCAAAGAGTTAGACCCAGTTAAAACCAAACTATCAGCCCATGCCTATAAACATTAAAAACGCAAACTATAAGCATGTAGCGACGTGTAGTTCCTCGCGGATGCCACGTAAGCCACCTTCTTTCTTCCTTTCTCTCCATTTCTTTCTGGACCTGGGTCCATGGTCGGGGGCCTAGTCGTTTCCGAGCACTTTCATACGTGTCTCGCGCCTGCCCATCCCGTATTTCTTTTCTTTCTTTTACCTTTAGCTTTTTATCTTTTTATTTTTTTTCCCAAAATCTATTTTTTCAGAACATTATAGATAATTAATCATTACTTTCGGATTCTTCATATTTTTTATCATATAGTTTAATCTACAGGGAGAAAATAAATATCAAGGAGGTGGGAATCTCATGCATTAATCGATTTTCTTTCTTGCTGAACAAAATATTGCTTTCATGGTAGTTAATTTTAAATACCAAGTCTCGGCATAAAATGATGGGATATTTGGAAAAAAATCAAACAACTAAATCTATAATGTCATTTCATTGGGTCATGATTACCTTCTGAATATATGAGATAATTTGGTGCATTGAATCATCTAGAAACATGTCAATATGTCAACTAATATGCATTTTATCACTGATTAATGGTTGTTGGCAGCAAATAATTTAGAACATGTTGGGTTTGACTACCACAAACACTCATGTACACGGAGTCAAAGTTTTACCAGCCCTTGATTTTTGGGATCCATTAGTGTTTAGTGGAGCTATATTTTTTTTTATTGTTTTTATTAATGAAGAATATGACATGTAATTTAACAAAATCATGGTAATTTTGTTCGATGTAGTAATAAAAATGTGACTCGTATATTCTTTATAACTATACTATATTGTAGATACATTTGTTTCGTTAATTAAATTAAAATATTTTTTTTATAAGCAATACTAGAAAGAAAAAACTTCAAGAGTTAAGAAGACTTGAAAAATTGCACATGACTATCTGCTAAAATTTTAAATTTAACTAAGAGAAAGACTTGGAGTACACTTAAAAAATATTCTCTAATTTTTTATTTTTTTTTGTTAAAAATTAATTTTTTTATGTTTTGAATTGTTTTTATGCGTTGATCTCAAAAATTATTTTTTAAAAATAAAAAAAAATTATTTTAATGCATTTAAACACGAAAAACACTTTAAAAAACAATCACAACCACACTTCTAAATAAACTCTTAAACTCTTAAATAATTTTATAAAACATTCAAGAGAAAAACTTTTCATGGGGTTTTTAAGAAATATAGTAATTATTATTTTTTAAAGTATTTTTTATTTAAAAATATATTAAAATAGTATTTTTTTTATTTTAAAAAAATTATTTTTGATATTAATATATTAAAATGATATAAAAACATAAAAAATAATGTTAATTTTTAAAAATAAAAATTTTTAATTTTTTTAAAAAAATACTTTAAAAAAAAACGAAAGGTGACTTTAATTTCTCATGCCATCATATCACTAGTCATTATGTTGCCGCGACTCCAGCCTAGTTGTTTTTGGTCACATCACCACTTTCAACTCAAGTACACTGTCCTCGATAGTGTAGGCGTCTGGTGTTCTCTGTATGTGTCATTAATGGCTAGCATCCCTTTCAATACTGTAGACTTGTCGCAATAGTGCTCCATTGACATTCATGAACATGGAGTCCTCGGCATAATGCAAGCTTGAACTTGCAAAATAATCCCACTGTCCTTTGGCAGCACGAGTTCTGCTAATGTGGGCATGGTCATCATGGCTACAATTCAAACTTAACTTTTTTCTTTTTAATTAACATAGATATTTTGTATCAATTCCCGTATAACTCAACTAATTTAATAAATTTTAAAATTAATAATTATATAATCCTCAAAACTTAACTCTTAATAGCATTTCAACAGCGACATTTTAGTGATAATAATAAAATCTAGGTCATTGAATCTTTCCAGGGACTGGATTTACCGTCATTTAAATCAATTTTCATAAATTGCCTATCACCTCTTATGCAATAACATGAAAACGTTTAGCCAGAAAGTCAGTTTTGTTAGCGCACACTTGCACGCCCGTGGTTTTAAGAACATGTACTGTCTTTTTGTGACAAAAATCTTGCTTCAACAGGCGTAATTAAAAATATTTCAAGATGAGAGGACTAAGATATAATGTTTTCTAAGGATTTCGCGTGCCACCTCCCCTCATCCTAAAAGTTATTTCCGCCCCCGGATTGTGTCGGCATCTGCTGCCGTGAGTTTCATTCCAGTGCAAATAGTTTCACATCCACGGAATTTTTATCCTAATTATTTTATTAAAAAATGTGAGAAAGCCAATTCAAACCAGATGTACTGAGGGGTTGATTGGACCAGAGAGACAAACACTCCCATCGTGGATGTTGAATAATATAAAAAGACAATTGGGCTTCGATGCATCTTCTTGGTAGTGATTCATTATAATTTGAAGGCGGTCTTGAAGATGAAGAAATTAGGCATGTATATGTGTGCTTGTGCTAATCCAATTCTCTATTTGAAAACCTTGATCTGAGTAGCTAAGGACAACAACAAGGAAAGCGAGCCCTTCAGCTATGATTTGAAAATGCAGTAAATTAACATTATCTGTACAGAAGGATGGTTGGGAACTTGGGAGGTTAAATTTATGTTTTCCAACTTTGAAGGTTTTAGCTATAATTTTCAGACTCGGTTTGGTGGCTAACCTGGTCTAGAATCTAGATTCTGGGTTTTGACCAGGTCATTGGGTTAATTTTTTTTCCAGATCATTGGGTCACGTTAATTTTTTTTTATATATTTTTTTCAATCTAGCTTAATTTTAGCTTTGAATCAACTAGATCCTTGATTAACTTATTAGATCATGCTAGATTTCAAAACTATGGTTTTAGCAGGCCAAGAGGATGTTTAACTGAGAGGATGAGGTATAGTAGATACTGTAAAAAAAATTTATTCTATAATAAAAAGTTAATAGGTGTTGTTATATCTTAAGAAACACAAAATTAATAAATTTAAATGTCAAAGTAAAGATTTGAAAAGAAAGTTAAAATTGGGGTGCGCCGTGCGCTATATAACCTAAATGATTTTTATTATTATTTTTAAAATTAGAGATGTTCCTTTAAACTTTATAAATATATTATTATGAAAAAGTTTTATTTTATTTATAAATACTATATTGATATTAACAAAATTTAATTAGAAATAATCTTTTTTTTAATTTTTTCTACAAACTCTTTATTTATATTTATCAGAAATAAAATAAATTTTTTTAGTAAATTTATAAAAATTATTGTTCGTAAATTTAAAGTTTTGTTGTATGTCAAAATATATTACTTTAACTCTTAAAAAAAAATAGTAGGTACAATTAATATCTTAAAATAATGACATTCACGTCTGACAGAGCTCATTTGCTGACATTACACATTCAACATAAAGTTTTTGTTTGAGCTTCATCACCAATGTTTTTGTGAGGTACTGTATCAGTGTATCTAACCTTAAATTCTCTATATATATCTTTTTTCTCCCTCTCTCTAGCCTTAAATTCTCTCTTTAACTCTTCGTTTCTGCAAAAACACCTCCCTCTTGAACACTAAATGCTACAAAAATGGAGGCCCATGAAATTGAGTGATGAGCTGGAAGTCACGGTGGGCTGGAGCTATTTGACTGGAGAAAGAGATTTCATCTAGTGCCAAGTTTGATGTTTAGCTATTATACCACTAGATTTATCATAGTTATGGTTTTGTTGACTGTGTCTATTCTAGTTCTACCACTGGTGCTGCCACCATTACCACCGCCACCATTGGTTCTACTCTTTGTACCAGTCATGATCATGTCCCTTCTTGTTTTGTTGGCCTTAAGTCCAATATCACAAATGCCCAACGTGGAGACCACCAGTGCAATTTGATTATGGAAGGAATCCTCGAGACTTCTGGTTTCTCTTTCATCTTCAATTTCGCTGCAGCCTTCTTGAATATTTGTGCTGCAAGATACTTGGTATATATATCACCTCCCTTCTTGTTTTCTTGGCCTCAACTCCATCACAATGTTTTTCTTGGTTTTGCTTCTTCTTTTTTTATGAATAAAACATTTTGATGATTTGGTTTTGCTTGCTTCCTTTACTAATTTATGAGGAGATTCAGATTCTCTGCTAATCATGTAAAAATCTTGAAGGGAAAGAGAGATTCATACATGCTCAAGCATACGTTCCAGAATTAGGTGATTCATGGAGTGTACAAAAGAAACATCTTCCACTTTATGAATATATACAAGATTGGTGTTGAAGATTCTCCATAGTTGTATTATTTTCTTGCTATTTGATTACTATCCTAACAAAGCATGGCCCAAGTCCTTTTGTTTCTGTATTGCAGCTTAGAACAATTAATATCGCTTTTAATTTCTGATAATGTAGAACATTAATGGCCTTAAGTTCTCGTGCAATGGCCACAACAAGTTATCGCCAAAAGGCAAGAGAATCAATTCATAAGATTATTATTTTTTCAAATTGAATTTTACTTTTAAATCCTAATTAATAGTATATTCTTACAACTCAGAGAGTTAAATGTATGAATTTGGAGGTTTATGAAATTTTCCTGCTCCGGCTGAACCTAAAAGAAATAATATATATATGTTGGCATGTTCAGATTGTGATGGTTAATTATTTCTCTTACAGAACGCTATCTCCATGTAATGAAGAATCCATGATTTGATTAATGTCCGATGGCAAATCGAGATTGGTAAAAGAGACTGTCATTATGATAAGAAATTCCAGCTCTCAATTAACGCGTCGCGTCAAAGTGTAAGGTTGACTTCCAAACGGACGTGGACAGCCTTGAAATATAGCGACGAGTTTGTGAAACGTCGCCAAACCTCTGACGCCTTAAATTTCGCTCTAAATTCCCATAGAAAGCAAATTTCAGCTTTTCACAAAAGAGGAGCTGAGCACAAGCCCGCAAGGATTCTATGAACTACGTGCGACATTCAAGGATTAAGGTAATCTGTGGTACATCTTGTAGGACAGGGGATATAAATTATTGATTGATTTTGGCTTTGAGGATTCATGTAATCCTTGCCGAAATCTAGCATACTTGTGTGCAATTTGTTCTTCTTTTCTTTGAGAATATTGTTTGTTAATTATACAATATCATTTGGTTGTTAATTTAAACATTATCCTCATTAATATCATATCTTTTGGTACGTCTCACTGCTAATTTAAATATTTTCAAATGAGCCTGGAATTGAACAATCTCACGTGTGAGGGTAATATTCTAAGTATAAATGCTCGAAAAAAAAATTGTAGATTACATTTTGTGCGTGTGTGAAGACGACGACTCAAGTTTAACAATCTTTTATCAAATCAGTATTGTGTGTGGAGCACATAGGTCTTAAAAGCTACACCACGAGTCAAGTCGTAGTCGTTAATTACTAATTAAATTAAAGAATCAAAGCAAGTTGGAGAAAGTAATTAACGAACTAATAAAATAAGTAACTGGTTGGATTATTTTAAATATTCTTTCCTGGGAAAGTATCTAGTTGGAATTCAAGTGTTATTTCCGAGAATCAACTTGGATTATTAAGCGATCCCGACAAGATTTTATATTCATGTTCTTCATCGAAACCACCTATGTAAACAGTAGTGCCTAGACAAACAAAGAGGGATACATTGAATCTTAGACAAAGAGATAAAAAGATGACAACCACTTGCATTACCATTAATAGTTAACAATATATTATAAAACTAATTGAATATCATAAGCAAATTCACAGAAATAGAAACCAGTTCAGATATGGGACCATTTATAGCATAGGACTCCATGCTGATGAACAACTCATGAATCGAAGACCTCACGAGCACATGAGTGCATGCTTTTGTTTGTAATATATGTATATGTATAGTATGAGCAGACAACATTCTTGTACGTTTTGTATACTTCAATAATCTTGATGGGTTTTCAATAACTACCGCAAAATTATCACCAAATTAACATCTCTGGGGTTTGCAAAGATATGTACAGCTCGTCTTTTATTTCAACTTTATATTCAAATGGTTTTATTTATTATCTTCTTAATATCTCTTCTCAAGATTATATTTCTTTGATCAATAACAAAAATTAATATGCATAAAAAGGGGGATTTTCTTGATTTGTAATAATTAACAAGGATAGGGAACAAATAACACGCCATTAAGCAGAGAAACCAAGTTAAACTTGTAACTGTTTGGATCCTTTGATTATTAAAAAATAATAATTTTGGGAAATGTACTGTCGTAACATGGCTGGCTATAGCTGGCCTAGTGTGACAATGTGGTTAGTACTAATTGTTTTATGAATTGAATGCATGGTATAAGAGCTAATGAATGGAAGTACTGAGGTGCTGTGGCAATATTTAAAAAAAAAAAAACTAATATAAAACAAACTGTGGGCACACAGACATGCCATCAATCTGTTGATGCCGAGTTTCTAATTAAAACCTTTAAGAAAACCCTAGCCAAGGAATCGATTTCTCATTATTTCCTTACAATATAAAATAATATGATCCTTTAATTATGAATAGATATTGCACATCGAAGTGCATGCATCTCAATTCTATATATTGACCTTATCTCATTCTCATTCTAAATTAATATTATAGTAGCAACTAGTTTAGAGACAGCATTAAAATTGTAGTTTGAATTAATATAAGTTTCAATGTAATTAAAAAGAAATATTCAAGTCACTAAAATCATTTGGTATTGCTACTAAATATAGTTTAATAGATAAATTTTGAAATCTTCTATCTTGACTTTTTATTTAACTCGTAGTTAAAATTAAATTATATAAAAATTATTTGAATATGACTCAGTCAATTTAAATGATTCAAATATAAATTAAATTACTAGTAAAAAATATGATTTGATTTAAGATAAAATCAAAATGATTCTTATTTTTAATATTAAAATAATAATATATTGAATTGATTTGCTTTCAAGAACTTTTTTATTTAATTATAAAATAATAAAAATAAATTATTATAAAATCAAGTATAAATTAAATTTTAAATTTTGATGTTGATGGTTTGAGAGTGCAAGTGACATGGATGATGAGAAGTAGTTAGAGAAAAAGATGTGTGGGTTGCATAGAAAATGGTTTATATTTATAATGTCAGCCTTTGACTTATAAAATAAGATGTCTGCATAAAATGTACATTTACCAAGAATTTATAGAAATATATCATTTAATTATAAAAAAAAAATATTGTACGTGGATAGTGCATGGTGCGGCATCCTGACTCTTCAAAATTCGAAAAAATATATTGCAACGTGCTGAAGGAAAAAAAAAAGAAAAAGGAAAAGATTATGGAGGTGCATTTGGGTCAGGCCGGGGATTTTTCGTGTGTTGGTGTAACTGTTTGGATCAGAGCTCAAGCAGCATCGGTGTTGCGGTTTCGGGTACATGCCCAAACGACAATTAAATAATTGTTGCCCAGACATTAACTTTATTTATTTTTTTTATTTTTGGATTTAAAACTCGTTTTATGTGCACCATCAGGTATTTTTTTGGTAGTTGCGTTAAAATAAAAGGAGTGGATTTTTTTATTTATTTATTTAGAACATCTTAATGTGGTTTCCTGCCGGAAGTCTTTCTTGGTAATACTCCCTTTTCAACTTTTGAAAAAAATGTTTGGAAAGGGCATGGAAATTGTATTTTTAAAAAAATTTAAATTTTTTTATTTAAAATAAAAAAAATTATTTTTTATATTTTTTTGATGTGCTGATATCAAAAATAATTTTTTAAAAGATAAAAAAATTATTTTGATAGAAAAATATTTTGAACCGCCACTACTACCACAATCTTAAACAGGCTCTAAAAATTATTTTTTAACTTTAATTTATTATCAAATAAAAAAATATTTAAAAAAGCAACATTCAAACAAGTTATACTTCTATCTCCTTATAATTAATATGGAGAAAAGTGAAGGCTATTATATGTTTCACGATTCCATTGAACTATTGTGTTTAGAGAGGTTTGACACTTTAATAATACAGAGTTTAGGAATTAATTATAGTAGGTTCAACAAATTGAGCCCGTAAGTGTATAATAATCCAAAATGAATTCCTTTTTTTATTATTATTTTCTACTCTAAAATGTTCACAAGTTTTTTTTTATTATCATGCTAATACCAAAACTAAAAAAAGATTCACTCGAAATTTAATTTTCATATTAGAATTAGAGGAATTGTTAGATATATTTATTCCATCATAGCATTCCAAGCATTTACCTCTATCAACATTATTTTTTTCACATTGTTTGGTAAAAAATATAGAAGTAAATTAAGAATTTTACTGGGGTTAATGATTATGCTGGCCGAACGAGCTAGGCAGTGTGTTTGGGCTGCCAGCCCAAACAGTTTGCACTGCTTCGGTGCAGTTCGTTCTGGATATGACCCAAACAAACTGAAAGTAGATTGTATGGACCGTGGCTCTAACGGGTTGAATTATGGTTGGAGCATGTATCTCACGTGATAGCAGGTGAGCATGCTCTCTTCGCACGGCGCACGTGGCTTTAAAGGTGACTTTTAATTTTTCTATGAAATTATCCATGAAGATATTTTTTAAGATTTTTTTTAAAATTATCACACTAAATTAAAAGTTTTTGATGGAACAATATTATTTGAAAAGATTGGTCGAGAGAGCACACTTATATTTTACCATGTTTTTTAAAATATAAAATTTATTAAATATCATTATTTCTAAATATACAAAATAGTTATCGCATTTTAAAATAGCGACATTTAAATTGTCATACTTTTAAAATAGAACAACTGTCAACCGGTTGAATACAGTTGTATAACTGATCCGTCGTTTTACACAAAAACTATAATTTTATAAATTTTTCTTTCAAATATATTTTATAAGTAAAAATATACATCTTTGTCTATTGGAGACTAAAAAACAAACTCCAATTAAATTTTTAAAAAGTTATTGTTCACACGGTAGTTTTTTTCGGTAATTATGAGCAGTCAGGTGTAGGTCTAGCATAATTAAATGAGGATCTATCATAGACAGATTATGTGGATAGCTTAACAGATGTATTTATAGACTAGTGAGATAAGTTTAAGCCCGAGAGGAGGTCTGGTCATGTCAAACTAGAATGATAGCTTAAAAAGACCACAACTTTTTATCCAACCATTGAATTGTGCTTAAATTTTTACAAGAATTTTCAGATATTATTTTCCTTAAAATAGCCATTAAATCGCTGCTCTAACTATCATATTTTTAAATTTTAAAAATCTTATCTTGGAATTTTAGTTTTAATAGTTTTATGATTTTTTTAATAAATTGATAGACTATTAATCTTAAATTTAAATAGATTTCATGGTTATAAACCACAACTTCTAAAAATATACTACATCACAAAAAAAAATTTGCTTACATGTCATTTTATTATTTATTCGCATTTTACATGATAATTGCCCAAATTATTTTATTTTTATGGTGATGCGCATTCCACTCTGTCTTTCTTTCTCTCTCCTTCGCTAGTCACTTCTATTCTTCTCAGTTTTTGTCCCCATGTCTCTATGTTAGGGAGACCATCTATGTAAATTTCCAAATTCATGTACCTATTTAGCAGTTCTGCTAACGCAGCCTCACATCAATTCTCTTTGACTATATACCTTCTCTTTTCTAATTCAAAACTTTCATCCAAATTCCCATTTTGATGCTGTGGCTGCCGGCGATCCTAGTATGAAAGCATTATTGTTTGACGTTCAAGTATTTTAGCTTGAGATCAATAATCTTTTGTTTTCTTGACCATATTGCTTGTGGCGCAGCCGCTGCTATCCCTGTGAGAGAATAATATAATATTATAATATATTTTTTTAATAACTTAAGTTTTTTGATTAATTTTTTTTTTTAATATGTTGTCAGAACTGTTTCCACGGCCTCCGTTAATACTCATGTATGTTCCAGTTTTTATCATCTCCTTTCTTGCTCTGTTTGTCTTCTCTTCACCTGAAACCCCTCGTATTGAATTCTCTTCTACTTCACGAAGTATTTTTGATCCATCTCCTTGGGTTTATAAGATCACCAGCTTGCTAAAGACATCTTGCATGAAATTAAATTTGTGAGATTGAACGTCTTGTTGAAAATAACTAGGGGGGAAGGAAGGGAACTTTTACATTACATTCCTATTCTACGAGAGAGAAGAAGTTCATTTAGACATGTTTGGGAGTATGATTATAATTGTTTTTTAAAATATTTTTTATATTGAAATACATGAAAATGATATTTTTTTTTAAAAAAAAATTATCTTTAAAATCAACTTATCAAAATGATCTAAAATATATAAAAAAATTTATTTTTTTTGAAAACATGATGCCACCGCGTTTTCAAACCCTCTATTAGACTTTAATTACAACACTCATTTATATTAGTTTAAAATAATTCAAGAAATTTAAAAAATAAATATATCTTAGACACCCAAAAAAAAACCTAAATGAAACTCTGAAAACAAAAATTTCAAAATTAATTTCAACTAAACCAAGGCATCAAAGTCTCTCTAGCTAGGGTCTTGTCTACGTACATGGAAGAGATCCAAATTAAGGCTCGATCCATGTAGAAAATGTAACAAGATATATAAAGATCAGGATTTTGCTAGGGTGTTCTTGATTTCTTTGAAAACCATTAATATTTCCTTGTGTATGAAGAAGCGAATTGTTCAGTATTGTTATGTTGTTCTCGAATGATAATTACAAGGAAGGGAATCATATGTAATTGGGAAAAATTCCAAGACACCGAAAGCACATTCGGATAGTGGCTCAAGGACTCATGATCGGATGTTTGTGTGATTCGGCCATGGCTTAGAGGTCTAAATTGGATGTGCTTTATATGTTCATGGAATTAGATTTTCTTTTTTTCTTCTCGCAATACTTTTGAGATAATCATGCGTTAATACAGACTAAATTATTTTCAGACAATTAAAAGATGCAAAGAAATAAAATATATTTTCTTAAACATCAAACAAACCGTTTAAAATAAATCTCAATTTCTTTAAAAACATTGAAGAAAGCACCTTCTTTTTTTTTAAAAAAAAAAAAAAAACTAGAATTGCTAACATTGTTTTCACCGATTTAATTTAGCCCACATGAAACCAATTCATTTTAAGTGGCGGGATACATCGGGTGATGAATCTCATGTCAAGGAACGTCAGTCATTCATGATTCACGAGCTTCCTACACTCAATGATATATTCCTGAGATTGTCTCCAATGTCTTGAAATCAATAAGACTTGGTTGCTGAATTTGAAGTAAAATTCTGATCTTTACGTTAAACTTTAGTTCTTTTAAGTTACTGAAATAAGAGCGCTTGGCTTTCGAGAAAAGAAAGGTAAAGTCACAAAAACTTGAAGCTATATATGGTAACAAGCACCATTATTTAAGTCATGAGAAGAAACTAGACTTGGCAAATGAGAAGCATTTTTTCATGTTTATTTTGTATTTTAAAAATGTTTTTGTAAAATTTTAATTTTTTTTAAATTAATATATTGTTTTGATATTTTTAGAATATTTTAATGTGCTAATATAAAAATTAATTTTTTAAAAATAAAAACAATATTATTTTAATATATTTTAAAAAAACCAAACTTTAAAACACAACCATAATTAAACAAACATACGACCTGTAAACAGACTGCCAACCACTAGCTTCACTGTCAAAGTTTGGTCAGACGTTTATGTGTTAGGTTCTTTGAACCTTAATTTTTCATGCTTCAAGCGGGAGTTGAGGGGGGACGTTGATATTCAACAATACAGTGCATTTTTAAACTTTTTATTAAAAAAAAAAAAAAGATTAGTTTTAAAAATTGTTATGAAAACTGTTTCAGTTAACTGCTAAATTGAGAAAACATAATAAATAAATAAATAAAACTCCATAATTGAGATTTCTCAAATTAAATAGGAGATGAATATTATTAGCATCAAAATTTGAATTTTATTTATGGATCAAAAATTAAAATCGAACCAAAAAGATTGGTATGTTATGGTTTTAGATTCTGCGATGAGCTCCCTTTACCAGTTGAACGGGTTAAGCCAAATGCTTTTTTATTTTATTACTAGAGAAAACAATGATGTCATAAATAAGCACAATAATATATACCTTGATGAATAAAAAAAATACGTATAATTTAATGATTATATAAATATCTTGAACCCATCGTCTGCATTTTTTTTGTTTTGATAAAATTGGATATGTTACTGAACACTTTTACATTTACAACTGGGGAAAAAAAGAACGTAAAACCAACAAATATTGGCTCAATAAAACAAAGAAAATAGCTTGTTAATTAGGCTCTGCCCCTCGGATATTAATGAACAATAAATTCCAAGGTAAAAGATATATTAATTACGTACATTGTCTTGTTAATTTCCCCGAGTAATCAAGTTACATGGTCTAATTCCATTGAGCATGTAGTTCAATTGGCAGGGTCTCCTCATCCCAAAAATCTCGTGTTCCAGCCTCTTTTTTATAATAAAAAATAAATTAATTAAATAGGTTTGTAAATTTAGAATTTTTATTTTTTACTTACAACTGTCTATATAAATAGTTATTAGATTCAATCAGAAATTTGATCTGATCTAAATTTTGGGCATAAGTTGACAAGTTAATTTAGATCTATTTTTAAGTTATTTTTCCAAATTGATGGATTAATTTCAGCTTTTCACAAAAGAGCAGTCCGCAAGAATTCTATGAATTATTAAAATTTAGTGACAATTGTGTTCTGATTGATTTTGGCTTGAGGATCATGAAATGCTTGCCGAAATCTAGCATAATTGTGTGCAATTTGTTGTTCTTTTTCTTTGGGAATATTGTTCGTTAATTTATACAATATCAAAAGTAAAAGAGGTCCAGCTATTTGGTTGTTAATTTAAATATCCTCGTAAAAAAAAAAAACTATAATGCATAGCCTTTTTACTATAGCAAAATACATTGTTTACCATCTTCAATTTTACTATGGACCTACAGTTCGAAAACAAATTACAATTTGGTCCTTAAATTTTTTTTACACCATTGCTCCCCTTTTTAGCCAAATTCAAAGGAAATTGAATTAAATTTGTTGAATAAGAATAAAATAAAAGATACGGAATTAAAGTATAAAATGCACCATAAATAATCGATGGTTTCAAAGTTCACACAAAAAATTTAATTTAACCTTCATACTTTAATAACAATAAATATTCAATACCTCAATAATTACTTTATTATTATTTTGTATGTATTTAATTTTTAAAGAGCTTTTTTTTATTTATCTATATTTTTTTTAATCTTTTGTATAGATAAATTTTATTTTTTAAAATAGAGATATTTATTTTTAAATAATATTTTTAATATGTATATCCTTGTATAATATTTTTTTATTTTATTCAATCAATTTAATATGTGTGTATATTTCTATTATCATTTGATTGGATAAAGAATTTATTTTATTTAACAAATTTAGCAAACACAATCGTCTTATAAAATTAAATATCTTGATCTATATTTATCTTTTTATTTTTTTAGTTTCAATTTTAGTTATCGATTATGATTTTTTTTATTTATCATCACACATAGTCGTTGATTTATTTGATTATATATATATATATGCATAAAGTTTTTTTTTATTTTTACTTATGATTTTTTTAATTATAAAAACATGTTGAAAAAACTTCTTTATGTTATTTTTTTGTTGGGAAAAAAATATTTGACACACGAAACAAAAATATGAGTTAAATAACTAAGTTACATCCTTAGGTAACACTACTAATTTAAATATTTTTCAAATCAAGCCTGGAATTGAACAATATCGCTTGCGAGTATAAAATTTTAAATATAAAGGCTGGAAAAAAATTATAATGAAGGCTGAAGTTAATTGTTTTTTTTTGTTTCGAAATGCTGATATTTTAATTAGATATATTTTTATCAACTGTAAGTGGCAATTTCTGATCCTCCAAAAACGTTAATACGCAATACAATATTTTCCTTCTTAAATTGAAGGATTCTAGCTTAACAATCTTTTATCAAATAATATTGTTTATTAATTATCACATAGGTCACACGTCAAGTTGTAGTCTTTTATTACTAATTAAAGTAAAGAAACACAGCAGGAGGTTGGAGAAAATAATTAACGAACTAATAAAATAAGTAACTGGTTGGATTATTGTAAATATATATTCTTTCCTGGGAAAGTATCTAGTTGGGTTATTAATTAAGTGATCCCGACAAGATTTTCTATTCATATTCTCGGTAGAAACCACCTATGTAAACAGTAGTGCCTAGACAAACAAAGAGGGATACATTGAATCTTAGACAAGGAGATAAAAAGATGACAGCCACTTGCATCACCATTAATAGTTAACAATATATATATATAAACCCTAATTCTATAGGGATATTACCGTATCCCAAAATACTTATTACTATTCATATTATAATAATGTAATTACTATTATGTTATTCTTTGGTCATTTTATCTTTTGTTTTTTATTCAGGAATAAAGTGGTCTTATTTTTGCTATTTTATTTTATTCATATTATAAAAACGTTTCTTGTTGTTTTATTTTTGTAATAAATTTAATTATTATTATTTTAATTGCTATTTATTTGTTTTGAATCCTATTTCTTTTATTTTTTTATTCAATTTAATTTGTTCCTTAACATCTGGTTTTATTTTTTTTTTTTTTGTGTAAAATTTTATCTTCATTATTTTTATTGTTATTTATTTATTTTTAATCATTTTTTTAATTGAATTTCTTTCTTAAATTCGACTCTCATCATTCGATTTTATTTTTTTATATCAAATTTAATTCTTATTTATTGTTTTTTTGATTTTTTTTAATTTATTTTTTCAATTCCATCTCTCATTATTTAATTGATTGAGAGTTTAACTTGATGATTTTTTTGGGTTGTCTTTTTACGTGGTGGTCAAAACCTCATATATAATCAAGGTTACGAATTTGTAAGATTAAATTGAGTTGAGTTTAGTTTATTTTTTTGTCATTTTCAAAAATTAATTTGTTTTGACTTCATCCTTCAACATTTTATAGGTTCTGGATTAGCCTTTGTGATATTTGTTTTTTGATTTTTTTTTAAGGGGTTGACTCAAGTTTCTTTTTTTTTTTAGTTTTGTCATTCAATATTAAATTGATTTGATAGTTAAGCTTCTTATGTTTATTCAATTTACTTTTCATGAGGTTATCCTGATTATATAACCAGGTCACAGATTTAGCAGCTAACTCGAGTAGACTCTTAATTGTTTATTTTTTTTAATTTTATCATCTAACATTTCAGATTTGCTTGAATTGAGTTTTAGATTTTTATTCATCTGTACGATTATCCTGTTCTTATTTAATTTTTAATTTGATATCAATTAAGATTATAAATTTTTAAAAAAATACTTGAACTATATTCATAATATTGCAAAGCATTCATATTTTGCAGTTGATCATTTTTAATTTTTTTTGTTTTACTCATTTTATGTAATATTAATATATTTTTTAATCATATTATTAAATTAACTAAATTTATTAAATCCGTTGAACTTAAAAGCACCAACATCACATCAATTTATATATATAAAATTTGACCTAATCTACAGTATTGCTCAGAAAACTCTAATTGTATTATTAGAAAAAGGTGAGTTTGTTTTGGAAAGAGATAGAGACCACATTACTCCTTCAAATTAGTGCATGAATTTAATTAGGCAATGTTAAGAAATAATTTCGAGCAGTAGACATCAATAGAAATTAAGAAATCATCTTATAATAAAGTTTTCTTTTAGAAAATAAATAACGTTCTTCGATAAAAATCATTGCAAATTCATATATCAAAGGCACAAAACAATACCTCGAAAGAAAATCTTTCCAAATCCTTATTCACCGCTGCTCCGATCAATCCTTTAGCATTTATCATTGATACCTCCAGTCCCACGCCTTACTTCCGACAGAGTGTAATGGGTAATAATAATAAATAGTAGTAAGAGATTAAAGATTAATATGTCAAGAAAAAAAAAAAAAAAACAGACAAACTTCCTGCATATTTTGTATTATGGTGGTTGAGTGATTTTAGAAAATATTTTTTATTTAAAAATATATAAAAATATTTCTTTTTTAATTTTCAATATTAATGTATCAAAACTATAAAAAAATATAAAAATATTTTTAAAAAACAACTAAAAACAAAAATTACTCGTAAACAGGTTCTTATGCAGGGGCCCTGAACAATTTATTTTAAAAAATTCAGTTGCTAGTATATTACAAGTCATCAAACTCATTTTAAAAAAAAATTAATGTAAAATGACTACACTTAAAAAAAAAATAACACGATAAAAAACAAATAAAAAATTATCACGATGTGAATTCCGAGTGCCAATAAATCTGGACACGTAATAGATAAAACAGTGCTTCACCTAGTTTTTTTAGTATTTTGTTAATATATATATATATATATATATATATATATATATATATATATATATATATATATATATAGATGCCAAGTGGATTTCCCCCCCTCCTTCTGACGGGCTACTTGGATAATAATAATAATAAAGAAAAAAAGAAATTTGGAAGAACATAGCTGGGCTCTAGCTGGGTTAGTGGAAATCTGTGGTTAGGAGGAGTAACTGTTTTTTATGAATGCATGGTATATAGCTGGGTTAGTGGAATTCCGACATTTTTAACACAGTAAAAAAGGCTATTATAAAACAAACAAACCATGGGCACGCTCATGAGTTTCTAAAACCTTAGCCAAGAAATCAATCCCTCATTATTTGTTTACAGTAAAAATATAGATAGATTGCAAATCCAAGTGCATGCATCTCAATTCTATACTCGATCTACCTTACGTGACACGAATGAAAGAGCTTAATTTCAAAGAAATAATTAATTAGATTGGAAAATAAAACATCATGCCCCTACTCCTTCAGCAGCGTGGACGTTCAAACCCTGCACCTTTTAAGTAAACATTTGTCCTTTCATGGAGCCGGCAAGCATGAGAGGCCGGTTTTAAAAAAAAAAAATTATTAAATTGATTTTTTTAATGTTTTCTTATAATTTTAGAACAAATTATTTTAATATATTTCTAAAAAATATATTATAATACAGTACCAAACATACATTAATCATCCAGCTTTTGAAGAACATGATGAGTCACGACTAGCTACTTCTTTCAAATAAGCTCCTTCTCCTTTTTTATGAAAGAATATTCAAAACGTTACGTAGAACAAAATGAAAGGGCATGATCATTTTTTAGGTTAGATAAAAAAAATGAAAGGATAGAAAACTCAAATTTAATAATGTTAAAATAATTAAGATCAAACATGAAAAGAAGGTTAGAATTTTAAATAATTTATATATTATAAGTGCTTAATCTTAACTTAAATATAAATAAAATATATATAGGTTAAACTGAAAGTATTATTTAACTTTTAATAAAATAAGACTATATAAATATTATTTAATAGATAAAATAATAACTTGTGGTGAAGAAAGGAAAGAAAACTAAGATTTAAGAAACAAGAAAATGGATTTTCTTTTTTTCTTTTTCATTTTTTTGTGAATGATGCAATTAAAAATCCGAGGATCTAAAATAGAAGATCAGGTATATTTTAAGGGTCAAAATGTATTATTGCTCAAAAGGCAACACGACAAAATAATAATAAAAATAATAATAAATAAATAAATAAAACAGAAACAGGGAATCCTTTATGCGAGTCTAGATAAAAGAGGCCGGTACGTTTTGGGGCTGGAAGGGTTTCAAAACAGAAGTGGGCCTTGCTCTTCTTACTGGAAGCTCGTTAAGGGTATGAGTCCATGCAAAGTTTGAGTCCTTTTTTCCCGTTAGGAGGGTACGTTTGTTTTTCCAAAAATATTTTCCTGGAAAAAAATATTAGTAATGAAGGGTATTTATTTTAAAAATAATTTATTTTTATATTTTTATAAAAATATATCATTTTTCATTTATAATTTTAAATGAAGCTAATAAAATGAGAAAAATATATATAATAAAGATAGCGATATTAGAGAGTAATTGTGAAATGATGGTAAAATAATTATTATATTAATAATAAGATAGTGGCTGGTGATGGTGGTAATGAAATTAATGGCTGTCCTAGTTCTAAAAAGTTGATAAGGTGGATTGACTCTATAATCTATCAGTGCAGAGTATAGCCCAAATTAGGTTTTATTTTAGACTAATTCAGAGGCTAGTCCTATCAAACCTAGGTGAGATTTAATAAAGTCATTTCAAATAATTTTTTAAAAAATATTACCTAAAATAAAATCTGATTTAAATTAACTTAAATTATCATAAATTAATCTTATAAATTAGCTACTCAGATTTTGAGCATGAAATGATAAATATGATGGTGGTAGTTGAGAGGTGTAAAAGTAATGGAATTATTGAAAATATAATTTTTAAAACTGGTTTAGTCTAGCGGGTTGATTGAGGATCCGATCAGTATGAGAAAGAAACCAATTTGAGTTTTTTTAAAAAAAATTCTATCAAAAGAACTCTGGTTAGTATTTATTATTTGTAATAAAAACGTTGTAATTATATTTTATAAAATAAATTAAAATTAAAAAACGACCTGGAATGACCTTGACCCAATTAGAGCACATGACTTGAGTGGGCCAGGTTTAAAAACAACTTCTAGCATGGAATTTTTTAAACATCTTAATGAGAATTTCCTGCGAGAAGTCTCTCTTGGCGTTACGCCCTAATTTACCCCATGAAAGCAACCAATCCCTGGCCATTGAATTTTAGAAATGAAGAAATAGAGGTCAAAGAAACGGACACATCAGAAGTTTCAGTGCACTTGCTAAAAAGGTAATTCATGTCCCACACGCAATTCCCTTGTTGAAAGTAATTAAATTCCCACGAAATTTCTTTAGTTTCTTTTCAATTTCGTCTTAATCTTTTATGTTTGGATCAACATTGATTGGAATAGATTCTCTTAAAAGTTATTTCCTTAATAAGATCTTTGAAACAAAAATAATTTCATTTAATGGGAAATTTTTGACGAACAGTTACTGGCAATATTTATAAAATTTTGACAAACTACATCTCATTTCATTAGTGATTTTGAGCATGGTGTTTTTATAAAATATTTATTTTTATAACTTTAAATATATTATAATTATAATTTTTTTATACTAGTTCATCATAACTATTGAAAATATTTTAAAAATATTAATTTCATATTTTTTAAGATAAAAATAATTTAAAAAGAGGTTTCAAACACAAAGATAAACACACTATTCATCTTAAATTGGGATAAAAGAATGCTACATTTTCTTTTAATCAGATTTTTAAATAAAATCCTTTTTACAAATACAATATAGTATATAAATAAAAATTATAGTTTTATTTTAAAAAAATACAGTTGAAAATACTTAATTAGTATCATTTTATCTCTCAGTTAACAATTAAAGTATTCTCATATTAGCATTTATACATTAGGTCTAAATTTCTTCCCAGTCAAATCTAGGACCGTTTGTTTCATAAAAAATAATTTTTTAAAAATAATTTTTTAAATTTTTTTGTGTTTGTTTGTTATTAAAAAAGTTTGCTAACAAAAAATACTTTTCAGTTAAAAAAAAATTTAACTTGATTTCTAAAAAAGTGTTTTTTTTTTATTTTGGACGGAAAACACTTTTCAGAAGTTATGAAAAATTTATAAATATCATGTTATTTGTTGATTATATCAAATTTGGTCCTCAAACTTTTGATTGCTATATATTTTATTTTGAATATTTTTTTCAATTTCATCATTTGAAATTTGACTTTTATATCAATTTTGATCATTATTTTTATGATTGTTATTTGCTTTTCTCTTATCATTTTTTTAATTGAAAATTTTTATCTATTAGATTTGGTCCTATTTTTTATTATTATTTATTTTATTTGAAATAATATTTTAATTGTTATTTATTTTATTTGATATAATTTATGAAATTAATTTTTTTTAATTTTATTCTCATTCAACTTTTTAAGTTGTAAGATTTGTTCCTTATTATTTTAATAAACTTGAAAAAAAATAATAATTTATTTTCCAGCTCATTTTTCATGACATAGTCAAATACTGGAAAGTATTTTCCAACTTATTTTCACGATACTGTCAAACATCGAAAAACAATCTACTTTTCAAAAATTTATTTTTTTAAAAAATAATTTTTTAGAAAAAATTATTTTCTAACAAACAAAGACAGTGAATTGATAATCTATTTTTAAATAGTTATCTTTATATAAAAAAAATTCTCCAACCTTCAATAAAAATATTCGCGTCCTACCTGAAAATGCTGTGATTTATTACCCTGGCTAAACTTTCAATAATTTATTACTATTAAGTGTATATATTATATATTTTCTCTTAAAGAAGAAAGGTGATTGACGTTAGTCACTAGTAATTAATTGTAACTACAACTACATTTTCTGGTTAGCTGAACCAGGACATAGTAGTAGAGCTTGAAACTGATTGGTTACAACTTACAACTAGTTGCCAAATTCCTATACCTAGATAGCAGTACTGATAACGCAGCCTTACATCAATTCTCTATGACTATCACTCATATATACCTTCTCTTCTCTTTTTCAAAATTCCCATCCAAATTCTCCTCACCTATCTCACCCCAGTTTTTTCCAAATTCCCATTTTGATGCTGTGGCTGCCGGCAATATTGGAATGAAGCATTATTGTATGATGAAGAGTTTGATGTTCAGGTATTTTAGTTTGAGATCAATAATCTTTCTTGTTTTCTTGACCATGTTGCTTGTGGTGCTGCCGCTGCTGTTGCCACCATTGCCACCACCTCCATCGGTACTCATGTTTGTACCAGTTTTGATCATGTCCTTTCTTGTTCTGTTGGCCTTCTCTTCATCTCAAATCCCTCATAGTGCATTATCTTCTACCTAACAAGGTACTTCCGACCGATCTCCTTGGGTTTATAAGATCACCAGCTTGCTAAGAACACCTTGTATGAGATCAAGTTTGTGAGATTGAACCAAGGCATCGAAGTCTCTCTACTGGTGTCTTGTCTACGTACATGGAAGAGATCGAAATTAAGGTACTTCGATCCATGTAGAAAATGCAACAAGATATGGATCATGATTTTACTAGGGTGTTCTTGATTTGTTTGAAATCCATTAATTATTCCTTGTGTATGAAGCGAATTGTTTAATCTTGTTAATACAGTTCACTAATAGTAATTACAAAGAAGAGAATCATATGTACTTGGGAAGGCACATTCGATTATGGCCCAAAAGACTTATGCCCGGATGTTTGAGTGATTCGGCCATGGCTTAGAGGTCCGAATTGGATATGCTTTACATCTTCATGGATTTAGATTTTTTCCGACAATAAAAATAAGGTATTTAGCCATTCATGTGTTAACAAAGAACAGTCTCTTTTTTTTCAAATGATTTTGAAGATTTGTTCTTTAATCAAGAAAGAAAACATATTTTTTAAAGCATAAAATCCATCTAATAAAATAAATTTCAATTTCTTTAAATACATTGAAAGCGCCTATATAAAGAAAAAAACTAATTAGTAGTGACATTTTACTGGTCTATGAAATTAGGGAGTGTGATTGTCAGAAATGGGTGTCTCTCCTTTTTTCTCCTTTCGGTAGAGTTCCGAGCATTTTCTTTTGTACAAGGCTACGGAATTGTGTTGAAAGGCATTACAATTTTGTAACGTTACGCCTTCGAGCACGTTTTCACCGATTTAAGCCACACATAAAAAACAATTCGTTTGAAGCTGTCGGATAAATATGGGGACGAATCTCATGTCAAGGAACGCCATTCAAGAACTACGTACACTCAAGATTGTCTGCAATCTCTTGAAATCAATAAGAGTTTGTTACTGAATTTGAAATAAAATCATGATCTTTACGTAAAGGTTTAGTTCTTGAAGTTACTGCGTAATGGGATCTGTTATTTTTCCAGTATTGAAAGGTAAAGTCACGATAACTTGAAGCTGTCTGTGGGCACCATTCTTTTCGGTCATGAGAGAAACTAGACTTTACTCGAATGACAGGCGTTTTTCTGTCTTGCCTATATATATTTTAAATAGCACTCGTAAAAAATAATAAAAATGATAAACTAACATTAAAAAAAGAACATTTGAAAAAAATGGTGTAGTCGAAGGGTTTGCGCCGCCGAAAACAAAACAATCTGTTGGATTTTATTTCTAAAAGAAAAAGGTTGTGTTATTCAAAACAACTCAACTTATTAATTATTTTTTCTACCAAGCTTTGTATTGCATGTATTATATCAATAAATAGTTAAAAAGTTGTTTTTTTATTTGATTATTAAATTAAAAATATTTAAAAAAATGTCATTACCTTTTTATTTATTTCTCTACATTTTAAATCTATAACTTTGAAATTTAAGAATCATAATTTTTATTCACGGTCACAAACTCCGAACCCTAAATAAATTTCAACCCCAAGCTCCGAAGTTAAAACCAAGACCGGGGATGGATGGTTTAGATGCAAAGTTTGCGCTGTTGGGAATAGCTCAATTACCAGGTTGCGCTGTTCTGAGCAGTGGTTTCTTCGCAAGTTGCTTGTTTAAGGTGGTTTGTCTGACCAAAAGAAAGAAAGTCCAAGAGGAATTTGTATATTTTGCCAGTAGATCTGATTTTGTGACCAACCTTTGTATTTTTTAAGAATAAATTGTTGATATGTGTTATTTTCAATATTACAACCCTTTTTAGTATGATATTTCTCAAGAAAAAAAAAAAGTCTGATTTGTCAAATATTTTTTTGACGTGCTATTTTTTAAATAAAAAACTCTGCCGAGTACAGTAATTATGCTGCGAAAAGACTGTCAACCACTGACTTCACAGACAAAGTTTGATCGGACGTTTATATACATTAGGTTCTTTGAACCTTAATTTCTATGCCTCATGTTGAAGTTGAAGGGGTGCTAATATTCAACAATGCAGTACATCCTCGTCTCTAGGTTTTGAGACTTTTTATTAAAAAAATAACAAAAATGCTGTATAAATTATAAATAGCCTGTTATTGCTGTGTAGCAGCGGTTTTTTTATTCAGGTTATTTTTTAATTTTCTTATAATGATAAATTAATATTAAAAAATAAAAAAATATCACTTTAAAATATTTTCAAGAATTTGTTTTTAAATAACGTTATTATTAGAAAATCAAACACTTTCAAATTTTATTTTAAAGATGGTATAAAAGTTGCTGAATTAAAAAAAAAAACCATCCATGATTGAGCTTTTCCAAACGGGAGATGAATATTAATAGAATCAAATTTTGAAATATTTTTTATGGTGGAAAATAGAAATCGAACCAAAAGCTGGTGAAAGAGAAACCTGGAACGCATGTTGATGAGCTAAATTTACCGGATGAAGGGTGTGTTTTTTTTAAAAATTAATATTTTATGTTTAAAATTAATTTTTTATATTTTTAAATCATGTTAATATCAAAAATAATTTTTTTAAAATAAAATAATTTTATTTTAATATATTTTTTTAAAAAATAATAAACCATCACCATTAGCACAATTCTAAACATCTCCAACTGTTAAACCGCATGAACTATTGAACAGTTAAGCCAAATGTTTTTTCACCTTTATTTATTTATTTATTTATTTTATTATTATAGAAAACAATGACGTCATAAATAAGCACTATGATATATACCTTCAAAGAATAAAAAAAATACATACACCTAAAATTTTACTAATTATATAAATAGGTTGACCAGTCATTTATATTTTTTGTGTTCTTTTTTAAAATGTTTTTTTAATTAAAAAATATTTTTAATATTAACATTAAAATAATAAAAAAATACTTTAAAATATTAATTTAATATTTTTTAAATAAATAAAATCAAAATCACTTTATTTTAGTTAAGTCAAACTAATACTAAATACTTTTTACATTTATAACTATCACCGTACCTAACGGCTCCAAAAACAAACAAAGAACGAAAGGAAAACCAACAGATATTGGCCCAACACAGCTTACTAATGAGGCTCTGCCCATCGTATATTAATGAACACTAAGGGAGTGTTTGGAGTAAAGGTAGCTTGTGTTTTTTTGAGTAAAAAGCATGTTTTTATAGCTTTTGAAGGTGTGGTTTGTGCTTAAATGTATTGTACCTTTAAAAAAAAGCCACCACACCTTCAAGCCAAACACCTTCTAAATTCCAAAGAGATATATTAACTACGTTGTCTTGTGAATTTCCTGCAGTAATCAAGTTGAATTATTTAGGCTGGTAAATTGAGGAGTTTTTTGGGGATTGCGGCTGCTTGTATGCATAGTTGCCAAAGACACCTGTCACAGATATGGTATCATCTCAAATCTATTTTAAAATGATATTATTTTAGTTTTTTTTAATAAAATTATTATAAAAAAAATTATCTTAATCCAATAATTTAAATTATTCGATAAAATTTTAAAATATAATTTATATTGTTCTCTTACGCACCCCTTGAACTTGAAATTTATATGGATCCATATTATCTTGGGCTTAATTTTTATCAAATAAATAAAGATGGTGAGATTCGAACTCGTGACAACTTGGTCATCAAAGCTCTGATATCATATTAAAGATTTATCTAAACCCAATAGCTTAAATTGTTAGATAAAATTACAAGATATGATTTATATTATTCTTTAAAAAAAATAATATTGTGAGAACAAAAATCACAAAAAATCCTTGAAATTGGCTTGATTACTCTCATTTAAGTTTAATTGAATTATAGGTTAACGTTAACGTGCCGCGTCACCCAAATTTAATTAGGTAAACTCTTAACCTACTTCAAAAAAACCAAACAATGCCATATTAGATTTTTAAGTCAGCAATGGTTATCGGGTTCAGCAATCAAGTTATACCGAGTTTGATAAATATGTTTCAATGCTATTTGAGTTTTATTTGGGAAAAGTGAGCAAGTTATATATAAAAGTTTATCAATGATTGTTTTTTTTAATATTTGTTATTTAAAAAAATATTTTTAACATCAATATATTAATACAATTAAAAAATATAAAAATTTAATTTTAAAATAATAATAAATAATTTTTTATAAAACACCGTCTAGACTGCATTTCCCTCCATATGATCCCATTGAACTAGTGTTTCGATACCTTTGACCTGCAATAAACCTGAAATTACGACTTAATTATTGAACGTTCAAAAAATTAAGCTTGTGTAGTGTGGATAATAATCGAATATGATTTTTTATTTATTTATTTTCTAGCCCAAAATGTTCTAAAGTTTTTTTTTCCTCAGCAAAGGAAAATTGCTAATAACAAAACTAAAGGATTCGCAAGAGTTTTACTTCTCATGATTAGACTTGAAGAAACATTTACACCTATCAAGCATTTTTTTTTTTACATTATTCAGTAAAAAATATAAATGTAAATTAAGGAATTTTAGCAATTAATAAGCTGTAAATCAGCTGATATTAGTATTTCTCCTTCTTTCATAAATTTCAAATTCGAACCTCTCCCTTTTAATAAATAAAATTATTATCCTTGGTATTTTTTAAAGTAATGTTAAATATTAAAAAATATAACTATAAAAACCTCTAGGAATACATAAAGATGTTGAATGAGTCCCTTATTAAGATAGTATTTTAACGACCTCTGTATATATTTTTTAAAGTTTTTTTTTATAATTATATTTTCTAATATTTAGCATTATTCATTGTTTTTTATACTTGATTCAAACATGTTTTTCTTGTAGCTAGAGCATTTGCAAGTCTTGAGAATAAATTCCTTGTTGATTTTGAATAGATTGTCCATACCAAAACCGATAATAAAAGAAAAACAAATGCCACTCACGGCAAAAGCTCTCTTAATTCTTTCACGTTTGCTGTGCTTTATGTTTTTGCTTGCCAAGCGCATACAAAAGCATTAAATAGCGGGTAGAATCATAATTTCAGAAGGCTAAGAGGGGGACAATATTTACTTTAGTCTTCCATGTCACACCAAGCATTAATCATTACTTTCAACCAAAGTTATTTATTCCGATCGGCCCATGACTTTGTATAGAAACTCGGGGTAAATTTATCAGAGTATATTCTAGATATTTTAATGATTTTTTAAAAGCAAAAATATTATTTTAAAAAGATATAAAAATTCAAATTAAAGTGTAAAATTATCCGAGGTTAACCAAGATTAATAGTTTGTATTTGATATTGTAGTTATGATATTTTTAAAAAATATTTTTTATTTAAAGATATATTTTTTATATTGATACATTAAAATTATTTAAAAATATAAAAAAAATATTTTTAAAACAGCAATTAGCTAGTAATATACTAGTCCTAACCCGGACCGACGCTTGAACATGGAGCTCCCATATGTTGTGTGGTGTGTGCATAAAAATCATCAAGTGGAAACTTCAAGGAACAGAAAAGGGTAAGTATGGTTATTTCCACACGCAAAGGTAAATTTCCACCTTCGAATTAATATTAATATGCATTTTTTTGTTTCATAATAACAAGGTACAAAGTAACTTTCACGTTAAAATGCATGGAAAAATGATTTCTACGCCTAAGAAAATTCAATTGTCCCATGGAAGTGTATCTATGAGATCCAAATCCAATAATGGGTGTGAGAGAAAATACATGCATCTAGAGCACTTCGTTGCAAACAGCAGTAATTAATGATTTCGTGCAAAAAAATTCAATTGAAAATACGAATCTCTAATTACCCGAAAACGCCATCACCAGCTGCTGACTTTTTAAAGATTAGTGTCTTTTTTTTTCTTACCTGTTATTTTCATACTTTTTGTTTTTCAAGAATAAGATTACTTCTGTTTGGGGTTTGATTTGTGATTAGTATGTTTTATGAAAATCAAACTTGTATTTTTATTTTTATAGAAATATAGTAGTACTTTAACAGCTAGACTAACGCTTTGTTGGTTTTAAATATTAGTATTTGCGTTTAAACAAAAAACATTTTTGATTTTTTTAAAAAATATTTTTTTTTTATATTATTTTAATTAATGTGCTGATATTAAAAATAATTTTTAAAAGATAAAAAAAATATTATTTTAATATATTTTTAAATAAAAAATAATTTAAAAAATTTGTGATTAGTATGTTTTATGAAAATCAAACTTGTATTTTTATTTTTATAGAAATATAGCAGTACTTTAACAGCTAGACTAACGCTTTGTTGGTTTTAAATATTAGTATTTGCGTTTAAACAAAAAACATTTTTGATTTTTTAAAAAATATATTTTTTTATTTTTATATTATTTTAATTAATGTGCTGATATTAAAAATAATTTTTAAAAGATAAAAAAAATATTATTTTAATATATTTTTAAATAAAAAATAATTTAAAAAACAATTACTATTACAATTCTAAATACCAATAAAATGATAAGAATTCGTTTTGGTACGCCTTTCCCTCAACGTGAAACTAAAATGAGAGAAAAAGAAGAAGAAATGTGAAGACTTTTAAAGAGTTAACCATTTTGGTACTTTGAATTTACTCAAATTATATTTTACAGCAAGAAGGTCGAAATTTGGCAAAGTGCCAGCAGAGGTTGTCAAGTACCGAGGTGGGCCTTGTACTCGTGGCAGTTTTATTTGCGGGAAATGATACATGTTTTTGGATTAAATTGAAAAATATATTAAATAAAATTAAAATTAAAACAAAACAAATACTAATAAATATTTTTTTTCCCAATAAAAAACATCTGCTTATAAATAATTATCGAAAAAAGATTAAAAATGCAGTCAGGTAAGCTAGACTGCATGTCACTACGGTGCAGCCACCTACCGGCTAACCATGCTCTGTACTGTACGTACTATGTACACAGCTACCAAATGTTCATCTCCCGGATTAATGACATTATGGGCGAGAAGATCCTTGTAGTTTGGATTTCTATCATATTGAACCTTGTTGTTCTAAAAATGCATATTGAGTCCCTAATGTTTTAGATTCGCGACAAATCAACCCTTTTCACATGATGACTACAGCACAAAAATCACTAATTAATTATAACTGTTTGTTATGTAAACATCATGTGAGCCAAAACACACCTAAATCTTAATAATAACTGTTCAACTACGACGAGTGCTTCCAAAAAATAACCCGTCGGTACTTGAGGGCCTAGCTGCTGTGGTCAACCGTGTGACTTGTTCCGTTCCCGTCCCGAGTTCGACCCTTTATGTACACGCCTGTCACCCCCGCGGTGCCTAACCTGCCCCTGGGCTTGCAGGATGTCCAGTGGGCCGTGGGGAATAGTCGTGGTACGCGCAAGCTGGCCCGAACACCCCATGTAAATAAAAATAAAAAATAAAAAAAATAACCCGTCGAGAAGTTATTTCACACTTGCAAATTACAAGCAAAGACCAGTCGTCGCAAGCAAAACTTCACAATCGCCATAAAGCAAAAACAAGTACCACACGGATATCATTCTTCGCTAAACTTTTACTTCCGCTGCCAACCAAGCGTTTCTATCAAGTCTTTATATATCATTATCCTTAAGCCTAACTTAGTTCGGGTTTTTAAAGAGCCGAGCAAGACATTCATCTATTCATGATTTATATATATATATATATATATATATATATATATATATTATTAGATTGTTTGATATACTGGTAATAGAAATAAAATTTAAAAAATAAAAAAAATTATTTTAACATATTTATAAATAAAAATATTTTAAAAAATAATCATTATCACACTGCTAAACATTTCTATGTAAATCTTGTGTGATAAAATCAACCATATCTTGTTATCCACTAATAAAACCATTTTAATTTACATGAATCATCTGCATAAAATAATAATTTGGTAGATATGCACATTGGGTTGGCTAATTAATTATACCACCAAACTTGAAGGCGAGGATCTAGGTGAAACCATCCCCAACAAACACTACCAATAAAAGATTGTTTGACAAAACCAAAACAAATATATATATATATATATATATATATATATATATATATATATATATATATATATATATATATATAAGAAGAAGAGCAGAATTTTGATCCAAGTGAAAGAAAGGGAAAGAGAAATTCAAGTACGGAATTAGGAGAAGGGGATTTATTTCCTTTCCTTTTTTTTATTTTATGAGACGACAGTCATGCATGGACACACAGGCAGACAAGATGACAGGATAATTAATTCCTTTGCAGTATTTGAAACTTAAGAAAGGCAGCAAATTAAAAGGAAGGGGTTGGGTCTAATATTTTCATTGATGTGGGCGACAGGTGTACACAGACAGGGGAGATGCATTTGTATCTAGGCTAACTTCTTTTATTATTTGTACTATGTCTCTTGCTGGTGGTTTACGGCTAAAACAAGATAATTTGCCTTCTTAATTTTTTAGATACCATCCTTTCCGCACTTTTAAAGATTATTTTGAAAAAATTTAGATTCAAATTAAATTTTTATTTTGTTTCTAAATTGTTTATGGTGCTGGGATCGTATTATATATATATAAACAGTACCTTTTTAATTATTTTCTTTGTGAGATAAACTTAAATTTTGAGTTTGACAGCAATTATTTTGAGATAAAAAGGTTTTCGAGATCTCAACCTTTTGGTGTCAATTCTCAGCATGACCATTCACATCATATATAGTTCCGGGGATGAATAAACAATAAAATAAGAAAAGACAATACAAAAAGAATTATATATAAAATCTTGATCAAGGTATAGAGTCTGGTATTCTTTCTTCATGTGTTTTGATTTATATTTAATAAGATCTTGATCAAGCAAACTGTTCTGCTTTGATTATATAATACCCAGTTCAAATTACAGGCAATTTTAAATTATTAATTAGTCCAATTGCTCCATACTATGTGTTTTGATTTATATTTAATAAGATCTTGATCAAGCAAACTGTCTGCTTTGTTTATATAATACCCAGTTCAAATTACAGGCAATTTTAAATTATTAATTAGTCCAATTGCTTCATACCATGTGACAATATTCACTATTAATTTAGTACTTTACTCAGTGATATAGTTGGACGAGGGGCTCAGATCACCAAGTAGAGATTTGATTTGCCCCCAGGTTAACTAGAGATTTTGATTGACCACATGATATTTATTAGTCGAAGACATAAGTTTCAGTATTTTGTGTCCAAATTTAGCTTTCTCCACTTTATGCAGCCAAGTTATTAAATCTAATTTAGGCTGTACTTAGTTGCAAAACCCGTTGGAAGGTGTACTGTTAATAATACTTTTCTTTTAAAATAAATGAAATATATCATTTAGTTTTTAAGAAGTTGAGTTTATCATGTTTATAAAATTAACTTTGAGTTAACTTTATTAACATTCTAGGTCTCGAGAGATATATATATATAATTAGCTCTCCATTCTATAGCAAAGTTATTAAATCTAATTTAGGCTGGAGGGTGCTAATAATATGTATATTTTTTTAAAAATAAAATAATATCATTTTAAATTTTAAAAAGTTAAAGGCGAGTTTTAACTGAATTACAGTTAACCTCTCATGTCTATAAAATTAACTTTGAGTTTATTAGTCATAAAAAAATCAGTGAAATCACGGATTAATTACCACCAAGTTAGCTGAGTTTACGAACTATTTCAGAACGCGATCTAACTAGTGTTTTTAAAATTTTTTAATATTTTTTATTTAAAATTAATAATTTTTTAGTATTTTTGGATCATTTTGATACGATAATATCAAAAATAATTTTTTTAAAATGAAAAAATACTATTTTAATATATTTTTAAATAAAAAATACTTTAAAAAACAATAATAACCATACTTCTAAATACAGCGTACTCGTGGGCGCGCATATATATATATATATATAAACTGACTGACTTGGATTAGTCTTAGGTCTCCAATAGTTTTCGTGTCGTTACTAATTACCAAACAAACTAATCAAACCAAATAAAATAATACAGCGGGGGGATTGAGTCATCGGCAAGTCCAAACGGGGTCACAGGATTTTCTCTGTTCATATCCGTTGCAAAGCCGCCCATCTTTCTAAATATTTAAGCAGCCGAGGAGGGGCAAGACAACTTATCAAACAAAATCTCTTCAAATCTGGAAAACTTTATGACCACTTGATCAGTTTTTAGCATCCTTTCGTTTACTCCCAACAGGAAATCAACAAAGTCTAGGCTTTGGCTTGTTGAAGCCACTAAAAAAGACAAAACCTTTAGCTAGCTAGGAGATGCCCCCCCATCCCCTCTTTCTTAACAAGGTCTCGCCAAAAATCATTTTCAAGAATCACATCACCTACAGAACTAATTATGAATCTAAGATCTCATACTTTTTATTCTTTCTTTCTTTTTCAATAATCAATAATTTTATTAATATAAATTAAGCCTTGTGGCATTTTTGCAGCAGTATTTTATTATTCATTCTCTCACGAATCACGGTTAATTAAAATAATTTTTTTAAAAAAAATTTTAAATTTGTTTTTTAAGCCTTTTCTTTACCAAGTTTAGCTCAAATTAACATTAGTTCCAATTTTTTTTTAAGGAAAAGTTGGATTAAAAGACGGAGGAATAATATACAAAGGGACTTGGCTACTAAAATTTTGATTGAAAAGTTCATTTTAGTCTTTATTTTTTTAGTTATTAGATAATCAATCCTTTTAGTTTTTCAAAATTTAATTTTGGTGTCAAATTTTATTTCTTTTATTTTTCAATTTATTTATTTTTTGTTAGAGGAGAGAGTAGGAGGGCTCACCGAATACAGTGTAGAGAGAGAAACTTGTATTTTTCAAATATTTCAACCACAAAAATAATAGATTTTTGTGTCAATGAGTTCCATTTCATGAGAGAAGTTTGACTTGAGTGTTTTTTTCCTCCTTACATGAGGAGGTAGATCTAACAGCGAGAATAATTTTGGCTTTGGGTTGATTTTTTTTGTTTTTTTAGCTATTTTTATATTTTTTGTGGTAATGAATAAGTTTATTAGGGTGTTTATAATGTTTTTTGAGTGTTTTAGATAATAAAATGAGTTAAAAATAAGTTTTAACAGTAAAAACTGAGCCCCTGATTTTTTAGTGATCCTTGATCATTAGAATATGTTAAAAGCAGATAACACGTCATCTGTTATCACAAATGACATGTTGTTTGTTGCCTTTTTAAAAAATATCAAAAGAAATGGGGTCATCCATCTTTTTTAAAAATAAAAATAATAAGACTGACTTAGATGTGTGAGTTAGGCTGTTTTGTTTTAATTCCTAGGCTCACGTGATTAGGTTTATTTTTTGTGCTATTTTATGTTTGGTTTAAAAGAATTGATAAAACAAATCATTAAACCAAATTGAGTCTTTTATCCAGGTAACAAGTTCAACGGGTTAATCCATAATATCTAAGCTATTATTATTAATATTTTTTTTAATGCCTTTTGGCCCCTTAATTTAATTAAAAAAAACAATTTTATCTTTTGTTATCAATAATTTATTTTTATTTATTTAAATCAAACCTAAAAGAATATGAATTCATCATTTGTTGTCAATAATCTACTTTACTATCTCATCCCCACATACTTATCATGATTTTTTTTTTACTTTTTAAAAAATATGTCGTTTCATACAAAAAAACAATTATGTGTTTTATTATTGTATACTTAAATGAAAAATAATATTTGTGATAAAAAATTATTGAATCCGATAATATGCATGACTTGTATTGCGAGCTTACATGGTTGACTCAAGTCCATTTTATTTATTTAATCAAATTTTTTTTTACTGATTTTGTCCTTCAACATTGAGTTAATTCGAGATTGACTTTTTAATTTTTTTTTTCAAGATTATTCTTATGAGTTTCACTAGTTAACACAAGTTAATCCAGGTAGATCAAATATTTTTTCATTTCAGTATTAGATTAAAATATTGTTCAATTCATGGTTAATATTTGTTTTTTTTAGAAAATATATTATAAACACCTTAATATTTTTTGATGCTTTAAATTTGTTTTACTCTGATTTACGGCATAGACAATGGACTATTATTCAACTAGTCGTTATGGCTAAGTATAGCATGAATCCATTCGTATCTTAATGGTGTTTAAAATATTATAAAAATCTTTAAATATAATTTAAAACAACTCATATATATTTGCAGAATCCTTTATAAATCACTTAGAATATTACACTATATTTGTTTGATACTAAAATAATTGTGGAATGAATCATAAAAAAAAAATGTAATTTTAAAATATCAATAATTTTAGACAAATATATGTCATTTTAAAAAACTACATAGTTAATTAACATAACACTCCCTACATTTAAGAAAAATGTTGTTAGAAATTATATAATGCCAGCCTAGTTGTCTACACCCATATTGCGAGGTGTTTTTTTTATTTTTTATTTTTTACCATCCATCCATTTATTTATAAATTTAATTTAATTATAACAATATTTTGTTTCATAACATATACACACACACACACACTAATTAACATAATTTCTCTTATCACTTATCCTAATTAATGTAATTAATTTCATCTATATTTTTTGGGGACGTTTAGACCCATTATCAAACCAAAAAAAAAATTGTATTATTTTTTTTTTTTATTTTTTTTTTTTTTGATTATCGTGGGTGTCCGGGCCAGCTTGCGCGCACCTCGACTAATCCCACGGGCCCTGAAGTTAACGACCATGTAAGCCTCCAGTGGCCATCATATGAGCAGCCATAGAGTTTGAACCTGAGACCTAAGAGGGAGCAAACCCCTTAGTCTCAAGCTCTTACCACTAGGCCACCACCTAGATGGTTAAAAAAAAAAAAAAAAAAAAAAAAAAAAAAAAAAAAAATTGTATTATTGCTTTTGATGGTGGTGGTGGTGGTGTGTGTGTGTCCCTGAGTGTAAGAGGAAGTTTAGAAGTTGAATGTTAATTGTCATCGCACCTCTTCTATCTAATTAAGTATCTACACAGTTTTCTATCAACTAAATTAAATAAAAAAAATCAACATCCTTATAAAAAAACATCTCTAATGTACATATGTAAATTTTTTTATAATCCGACTTATATTCATTTAAAATTCTTAATTGTATACTTAAAAAAAAAAGACTAACAATAGTATCACATAATTTGATATTTTTATATAGAAAAAACTCAGATTGAAAAATAAATAAAATCTGACATAATTTAACTTTTATATTAAAAATAAACTTTTAAACTCAAGGACAAAAAAGAATTTATCCTGTCAAAAACATTTTTGTTGTTTTATATTAAAAAAAAACATGCAACATATATTTTAAATAAAAGTTTATAATACAATCTTTTATTTGGTATGGTAAACTTATTGTATAAAATTTTTATACGTAGATTTTTATTGAAAAAAATCATCTTTAATTTTTCTATCTTCGCTTTATATAATGATGGCATATGCATAGAGTTTACATGTTAGACGTATAACTTAACGCATTCATTATATTATTTATCGGGAGTCAAGATAATAAAAATAATTAAAACAAATAGATAATTATTTATGTTTTGCATATAAAGATGGATATAGGTACCTGATTCTGTATCCAATACCTTCCTTTAATGAAGCAAACTTTAAGTCCTACTAAATGCAGTTTCTAGAATCATAGAAAAAATGAGAAAATATTACCTTATTTTTTTTTTATAACTCGAGCCTTAATGAGGCTCTCAATAAACCGTAAAAGAGAAACAGAAAATTATGACAGCATACATGTTATAACAGAAGTCCTGGGTGTGTTCAGCATGTTGTCCTCGGTATCTCAAGCCCATCATTGCCGTGGCAATCACTAACCTTGCATTCGTCGGGAGATAAAAAAGGAAATTCATTATCATGAACTTCGAGAAAACAATGACCAGCGAAATGAAATCAAACGTTCTATTGCTAAGCATCAGAACCTTGACAATGGTGAAAAAACTTTTAACTTGAATTTACATTTTCTGCCACAAATCACTATACAATTTCTGTAACAATGTGGAACCTGGATGCTCGAAAATGGATGTCTGGGATGCTCTTGGGTGATGTTAATCTTTCTTCGATTACAAAACCTTCATCGCCAAGGATACCAAGCATTCCGGGGATCCCCGATAAATCTGTGGAGAAGTCCAAGTCAAGAGTTCATCTAGTTTATATTTGATCTGTACAGGTTGGGGTTGCAAATTCGGGTTTTATTGGCTGGCCTCCAGAGTTTTCTCGCAGAGCTATCTTATGCAGATTGCAATGATGTCACTTGCCCAGCACTGTTTGCCTCGTATGCTGCACAAGCCTCTGGGGTGTCTTCTTCACTGGGTGGTACTAGCTGCCAAAAGAGTGGAAGATTTGTGTCCCACTCCTTCAGGATAGCTGCGCCTTTGCTGCTCCCGGTTTTTTCCTTCATCCGGCAAGCATGTGTCAGTAAACCATGATTGGAGAAATAAAATGGAAGTATATCTTGTTTTTTTCTGTGCATCTGTGCGCACATGAACTAGTTTTGTTCAGTGTACTTACAACGTGAGCTTCAATAAGGCTCTTTAGCTGCATCTGGCCAACAGATGCAGTTACTCTTTGGACCTTCACTATCTCTTTATTTACCTGTTCACAGTTAAAACAGGCAAGATTTTGAAGCTTTTTAAAAGAATGGACAACAATAAAAGTGATTTTGAAGCCAAGTGCCAGTGAAGATTTCAGGGAACAAGATAGGCATTAGGAAAGAGCAAAATAAGATTTAACTGCGAATGATGTTGTTGTACATGCAAGGAGGCTTTTCCCATGGTCTGAAACGATGTCCTCCAGAACACAGTAGGGAGAACCTTGACACTGCACTGGGGTTCATCCTCCATGGAGGCAATCAAAGGAAAATAAGCCGATTGCATAGTGCTTTTATAGTATCTAGTGTGAAGTGTTTTTTTTCCATGCCTTCAACCTTACATTACTAGTGTAAGCAGGATCAAATTTTTCAGAATTTTTCCCCGAGGTTTGTGTGCGCGCTTGAGATGCTGATAGTGTCATAAAAATGCTAAGAAACAAGACACCATCCTTGTAGTTAGCGCTAACCTCATGGAAATCCAATTGAACTAAAAGAACAAAATTTGCAATGGTAAAGTGTGTGGATCAGAGCACAAACCTTGGGCATCAAAGTGTCATCCTCATCAAGAATGTAAGCCAAACCTCCAGTCATCCCAGCAGCTACATTCCTACCCACCCTGTGACATGGAAGTGTAACAATGGGTTAAAATTATAACCATTCTCTTCTAATTGCTTGACTAGAAGAAAAATGTAATGTAGAGAGACATTACTCACTTTCCAAGTACCACCACACAACCACCAGTCATGTATTCACAACAATGGTCTCCAGTGCCTTCAACTACAGCTTGAGCAAGTGAGTTTCTGACAGCAAACCGCTCCCCAGCTTTCCCTCTGACAAATACTTGGCCACCTGTAGCCCCATACAAGCAAGTATTCCCGACAATAGCTGCATCCTCAGGAACAAATCCAGTGTTCTCCACAGGAGTTACGACTAATTCTCCTCCAGCCATACCCTAAATGCATTTACAACTAGTTTCAGAAACCATAGTTCAGCAACAAGAATTATAAGGTGTGTTTGAGAAGGCAGTGCAAACCGCGTTCCCTCAAATTTGAAAACACACTCTTATGTTTGGAATTGTGGTAGCGGTTGTAGTTCAAAGTGCTTTTTGCTTAGAAATACATTAAAATAAAGTTTTTATTTTTTAAAAATCATTTTTGACATCAGCAAATCAAAACGATATGAAAACATAAAAAAAAAATTCATTTTAAGCAAAAATAAATAAATCAAAACTTGAGGGAACACAATTTGCACCGTGTTCCCAAACAATCTGCTGAAAGAGCTTGATTTATTATGGTAATGGTTGCTTTTCAAAGTACTTTTCACTTGAAAATGCATCGAAATAATGTTTTTATTTTTTAAAATTTATTTTTGACATAAGTGCATTAAAATGATCTGGAAAAAAAAAATTGAAGCAAAGAAAAATATATATATTTTCTTTCAAAAGCATTTTTGAAACGCAAAAACAAACACGCTAATCTGCTAGCAGGATTAGCAAACTATATTAGCTTAACATTGAATTATCCAAATTGAAATTATTTTATCATTTGAAAATCAATGTGTGCTCACAGCATATTCATTATGATACTCAAGTTAATTCAACAGCAGCAAAATTCTAATTCAAACCATCTAGTCAAATTTCACCACAATATAGAACCAGCTTGCAAATACATGAATTGAGAAACTCTCAAGGCATGATGGCTAAATCAAATGACCAATACACATTTGAATTCAACATCAAACTTGTCAAACAACTAGGTAGGAGTTGAGATTTTTCCCAGCATACCTTCCCCACGTAATCATTAGCCTCTCCTATTAGGCGAATGTTCATTCCAGGTGTCAAAAAGCATGCAAACGACTGCCCTGCACTCCCGGTAAACCTGTTGCCATGAAGATAATTTATTTAAATTGCATTTGAATGAAACTGTCAATACTTGTCATCAGGAAGTCACATCTTACGTTATGTTCAGCTGCCCAGCAAAACCAGTGTCGCCATATTTCTTTGCAACCACACCAGCTATACGCCCACAAACAGCCCGGTCCACATTGTATATTTTTATGGTTTTATTGACAACTTTTTCATTATTAATAGCATCTAGAATCTGGAAAAATAAAGATATTAGTTAAAAGTATGGCAGCAAATAGTAAGGCACCCTACACTTGCTTGCATATAATTGGTATGGTCTGTCCTACCATCAAAGAATCACAACTACCATAACCAAAGCTTCAGTCCCATAGCCCATGGAATTTTCTCAATGTCTTCCAACAAAAATATAGGGGCACACCAGACCAAAACCTTTAAGCAAAGCTCACCCCCTAAACCCCTTTACAGCTGAAGGCCATTGATTCAAAGTTGAAAATTGAAATATTGATATGAAGCATACCTCTGGATCTGCTAGAACAACATCATCTAAAACAGGACCATTGGTGTGAACATCTTGATTCCTGATATCAGTACTTCTCAGTTTTGGTAAGCCTACACTCTGGACAAAAAAGTCGAACCACTGTTATCGATACACAGGGCAGAGCAAGTCCATGTCAGTAAAAAAAATGGCAGGAAGTTGTGATACTCTTTCAATACATACCGACATGATACAACTGAGATCAAGATGCTGAGTTTTGACAAGAGATATATCTCGTGGTCTTAACAAATCTGTATGCCCAATGATATCATCTAACTTCTGATAACCCAATTGTGCCAGCATGCCTCTTATCTAGTCCGCATAAGGAAATGCAACAAGAATCAGGACAAAGTTTTAGATATAGTTTGGAAAATTTCAACCAGAGATAAAAGAAATAACTTCAATAATTCCATTAAAATTATAATGGCAGAAAAAGGGATTACCTCCTCAGCAACATATAAAAAGAAATTAACAAGATCACCAGGGATGCCAGGAAACCGAGCACGTAGTTCTTCTCTCTAAAGGAAATTCAATTTCAAAGAATAAGTCACTGAAGGGATACACAGTATGCAAATCCATATACAGTTCCATTGATACCTGGCTGGCAACACCAACAGGGCAGTTATTAGTGTGACAAATGCGGGCCATTACACATCCCGTAGCAATCATTGCAACGGAACCAAATCCATACTCATCGGCACCCATTACTGCAGCCATCATGACATCAACTCCGCTTTTGAAGCCCCCATCAACCCTAAGGATCACTCTTTCTCTGAGCCCATTCTCAATGAGAGTCTGTAAAAGATTGCCATTGACCAAAAAAGCACACAGAATGTATGAGAAACAGATCACAAGGATTAACATCCTATTCACACATGAAATATAATAACCTGATGGGATTCTGTGAGTCCAAGTTCCCAAGGTCCACCAGCATGCTTAATGGAACTTATGGGGCTAGCTCCAGTTCCACCATCATGCCCTGATATCTGCAAAGAAAATAAGATATCAGATTAAGCATTCCCCAGTCCCCACTACTTCTGTGAACCTAATCCAAAACCAAAATATTTTTTTTTAAAAGAATTCTCCAGCTTTCCATATGCCCATATAGAATCATAACATAAACTTTCCCTTCAGAAAATAATAATAGTAGTAGTAGTAAAGGAAAGTACGCAAGAAAGAGGAGACAGGTGAAAGCTTCTGCAATAGAACTTGATATTTAGTTACATCACTGGCAAATGATGTGGACTGTGTGGAGGGGTATGGTAAGAAAAGAGCGGGGTTGGGATGGCTAGGAAAATTTGATCATTTTAGGAAAAAAAAAAACAATCGGTATTCTAATTTACCACTAAACATATACAGAACACAAAAGATTGAGTTCTTCTAGCTTATAATGTCAGAATCATGGAAACCAGTTACAAGAAAAAAGAATAAAAAAGTGTTATTAGACTTTTGCTCTCCTCTAATTCTTCTTTATCCCTTCTTTCTTCTCTGCATTATTTGTTCTGGTCCATCAATTTATGCTTAATCTCCCTTCTCTTTTCAGTCCTACATCACAACATAGTTTAACTTCTGACCTTAAACATCTACCATACTTTATGCTTTATTTATTTATTTATTTTTATTTTTGTCTTAGGAGAGACATTTCCAAGTATAATAGAGAATCACTTTGTTTAACGAACATGTTGACCAAAAGAAGTTGACCTCTTAATTAGCAGCCAGCAAATTACTTGAATATACCAACTTTGGAAGATGCTAAAATAGCATGGAGATGAGGAGCCACAGAACTATAAGACATATTAAGGTGTAATGGGCATAGTCAATGCATCATGAGAAGATACCTGTATAATATCAGCATTACCCTTTGCTACCCCAGATGCAACTGTGCCAATACCAGCTTCTGCCACAAGCTTTACAGAAACCTTAGCCTTAGGATTGACCTGTTTGTTCAGCAGGCATTGAAGTTACAATATGGGGGTATATCTTCAAGTGAAGAATGCTTGCAGATCAAAATAGCGTGATCGATCACCTGATGAAGGTCATAGATCAATTGCGCAAGATCTTCAATGGAATAAATGTCATGGTGTGGGGGTGGAGATATAAGCGGAACCCCAGGTTTTGAATTTCTCAGCCTTGCAATGTATGCACTGACTTTCTTCCCGGGCAACTGGCCACCTTCACCAGGCTTGGCACCTTGTGCAATTTTGATTTCTAACTGATCAGCATTGACCAAGAATGTTGGAGTGACACCAAAACGTCCTGAAGCAACCTGAATAAAATGCAACTAGTTGTCAAAAGATAATTCACATACCAAGATGTCATGGTGAATGGCAGGTCTAAGTTGACTACTTCAAAGAGAACACAATTTCTCTCCTAAACAGATATCATTAACATTTTAGCCAGGCACTCATGATCTGCTAAAAATATTAGATCCTCTTTCACATGAGGTTAAGAACTTATTAGAAAATGCAGGTCAGGATCATCACCTGTTTAATAGCGCTGGTAGCAGTATCACCATTTTGAAGACCTTTAAGATGTGGTAACGTCGGAGAGTACCCATCAACAACATCAGTAAGTGGGCTCCAGCGAATAGGATCCTAGATGACATAATATTGTAAATGCTTTAGTCTCCAATATATGCTAAAAAAGGACCAAACAGATGTATAGTTCCATGCAGAGCTGATGATTCATTACTATTATTTGTCTGTGCATGCCTTTGTGTGATTCATAAACAAAGACAGAGAGGTAAGCAATGAACAGACTAAGTGATAAACAAAACAAACAAAGAGAACTGATCTATAAAAGCCTACCTCACCACCTTCCCCTGAATTAGATTTTCCACCTAATCTGTTCATAGCAATGGCAATTGCTTCATGAGTTTCTCTAGAAATAGCTCCAAGCGACATCCCACCAGTGCAAAACCGTTGAACAATAGATGTGGCAGGTTCAACCTTTCCCACGGGTATTGGAGCACGATCACTTTTGAACTCAAGAAGATCACGAAGAACCTACAATTGAAATGATAGCAGATTTTAATTACATGATTATAAAATGCTAAAATAGAGTTCAAAAAATTAAAACATAAACTAATTTATTTCAGCACTCACATTCACAGGCCGGTTAGACAAATGCTGCTGATAAATAGAAAATGCATTTTCACTCTTTTGGCGAACAGCTTTGTGAAGCAGCTTTGACATCTCTGGATTGTTTCCATGATATTCCCCTGTTATAGAAGTTTTTATAAAATGTAGTCTTGAGAACAGTTTTGAGGCTGTGTAAAATAAATCAAGCAAATTCAAATTGATATCAACTTTGACAAATCTGTAATTTAGTGTCATCCTAATGATCTAGTGAAATTTGAAGTAATTTTTACAAATCACAACTGCAACCAAGGTATTGCTTCGCTTAATGCTATAAACATTGACTAAAATTTCAACCAGATCTTCATAATAGTGATGGAAGCAACTAGTAAATGTCTGTGAGATGTAACTGACATTCATTGGTTGTATTACCTCCAGGTCTGAATTGTATAAATCCATAATTTTCCAGTCTTTTAGCTGTAGCCTGGGAGAAAGCTTTCACCCAGAAAGACAACGTCTCCCTTGCCAACTGGAAAGAGAAAATGGAAATCAACAAAAAAGCAACTTCAAACGTGAAGTTAAAGATTGAAAGGATTAGAACATTGGAAGTTAACTACAACAAGAAAGAGTACAAAATTTCCACCACTTAGTTTACCAAGTTCAAATTACCTCATCAAAAGTTGCTCCACCAATATTTGAAACACTGCCACAGAATGCTAGATCAACAATCTCCTTCCCCAATCCATAAATCTCAAATATCTGCGCACCACAGTAACTAAAAACAGAAAACAAACAAGTCAATTTACCAGTAAAATTTACAAAGCATCAGTAAATTGACTTCCAAAAAGTTGAAAAAACCAAAAAACTGGAATTTCTGAGCTTGTACCTTGAAAGCAATGAGATGCCCATCTTAGAAAGAATTTTGAGAAGACCAGATTTAACTGCCTGGAATAGAGAAGAACAATCAATACAATAAGCTACACGTACAAATGTTAGATGCAGCAATCCGGTAATATTTTGGAAGATGAAAGCCACGTTCTTATAAAGTTCTAACATTTAGAACTGGAGGACAAAGTAATTTTTCTGATGCACAAAAATACATAATTGTAAATCTTGAACAAAAAGGTTATACTAGATGAGAATTGAAACTCTATAGTTCACATAGCCTCAAACATTTTTAACAAATGAAAAAGGAAGTGCATAGGGAGTACTTACAGCCAATACAAAGAAACTACAATGAAGCTAAAGTACTATAGTTTGGCACTGAAACACGGCAGTTTTAAGGTATGAACATCACTTGGATGTTTTTTCTTTCTTACACTGTGTACCTAGTGAAGATCTTTAAACAATTTATTGTTTCAAGGATGTACTAACCTTGCAAAAATTCTTTTGAGCTTGTTCAATTGTTACAGTAGGCATCTTGCCATTCATCATCAGATTCACAGTTCTTTTATTCAGGCGCCACTGCCGACATGTTTCCAGTGCCAAGTACGGACATATAGCACTGAAAAAAATTATTTAACCAAATATTGTCAATGCAAGCGACAGATGTGAGGCAATAACATAAGGATATTCAGGTTTAAGAGGATGAACTACGAGTTCTTACAAGATTCAACACTAAAAGGAGAAGTCAAAAAGTGAAACTGATGCAAACAGGATACAAAGAATTCTGACCTACTTTGACAAATGGCATTTAATAATTTACCTATTTTGAAGCGATTAAGATACACAAAGATATGATACTTAACTTTATATAAAAAATTATTTTAGGTGAAAGTGAATATTTTCCTGTATCCTACAGCTTTAATTAAGAATAACTCTTCAGACATTTGTAAATGGTACAAATAAACGTGTCTCATTCACAATATAGACTTTATTAGTATTCAACATGTGAGAGTACAATATTTAGGGCTCCAAGAAAATGTAACCCAAACATATGGGAAGTAACCTGGTATTGTTTTTATATTTTAACCTGAAGGGAGGGAAATTGAAAACATATTACTATGAATACTTTAAATATCTTCAATAACTGTTCCATCCACTATTTTTAGCATAACCAAAATCTAAGAAGAAAAGGGTAAAAGCATCATCTACAAACATTTCATGTAAAGAGGAAAACTTAACCTAGCACCATATCCAATCAAACAGGCAAACTGATGAGTGCTAAAGCACTGAGCAGTGTCAGCTACAATTGAAGTTGACATTCGCAAACCATTCTGAATAAGATGCTGATGAACAGCACCAACAGCAAGAAGAATTGGAATTGCAGGCCGAGTGGGTTCCTGAAAGAGGAAAATGATTGGTATCACTCAGAATTAGGAGAATAACACGCACTGAAGTTTCCTTGCATGCCCAGGATGAATGAAAAGTGGAAGACATGTCAGGATTTATCAGCTCCATAGCACATATATGTGGAAGAGAAAACCTCAACAGCATTCAGAACTTACAATTTGTGTATAGCGAAGCTTAAATATTCTCCTACAAAGAAAGATATGAAAACTAGAGGAGCATCCATGTGTTACATTAGAAAATGATGAATTCATAATTGATTGCGATCATGAAACTTTACACTGGCAGATGGCGTGATGTAGCATATAAATTTCTGTAGTCCAATTCACTGTTAAAAAATCAAGATGGAGCATGATCAACAAAAATGCGTGAGCATACTAGTGGTACCCCAAACTGTCAACAGAAAAGCACACATGATTACATTCAACTAGTGAAATGATTCTCAATCAGGAGAGTTGTGACTAGGAGTACAATCAACAATGTTTTCTTGCACTTTGCTGCATACAAAGAGCACCGAGATAAAAAAGTAATTGGGGAAGCATGAGAACTGAGTCAAAAATAGTTGCTGAAAGTTTACTTTACAATCAGGAACTATAATTAGAAAACAAGGCCGAAAAAGAAACAGCAACCATTCAATGACCTTGCAATCATAACACCTAGTATATTCTCAAGGAAACTGTTATCAGTATTAATTGCTTTTAACACAGTAAATTCCAAGTTATTGCAAATGAAAAAGGGAAGACCAAAGGGTAATTACCAGCTCATCAGATCGGTCGGAGAGAACAAGTAATTGGGAACCATTTCTAACAGCTTCATCAGCTGCCTCACAAAGCTTAATTAATGTTTTCTCCAAAGAACCCTCAACCCCTTTGCGTATATCAAAAAAGGTTGGTAAAACTTGAGGTTTTAAGTAGGGATCCTTCAGTAACAATTCAAGCTCTCCTTCATTTAGTACAGGACTAGACAAGATAACCTGGAAAAAAGTGACATTGTTTGAGTCCACTCAATATATGAAATCACTAACATGCAGTTTGTAGCAAAAGCATGATAAACATCATTAGGTACACTGGGCAAGTAAGGATGATACTCAGAACCTGTGAAGCATTTTCTGGTCCAACTTCCAAGATGTTTCTTCGCTTTCCAATATTGACTTCAAGAGACATAACTAATCCTTCTCTGAGAGGGTCTATAGCTGGATTTGTAACCTGCATTCACGGAATGAAAAACAAACTCAGCAAACAATATATGATTTCAAATTAAATTGGTGTGATAACAAAAGGCTAGTGCATTCAGAACCCCACAGATGATTCTTAAAATCATAAAGCACAGCTAAAAATAAATATCAAAAGGCATGTTCAAAGTTCAAACCTGTGCAAACCGTTGTTTAAAATAGTCATAAAGCATATGCGGCTTTTGAGACAATATCGCCAGTGGAATATCATCTCCCATGCAAAATGTAGGCTCCTTCCCTTGCGAAGCCATATTCTCAATAACCATTTGGACATCCTCGCTGGAGTAGCCGAACGCCCTGTTCCCATGACAGTACAAAATAATGAACACAAACCAAAGTGGTGAATACTACTAATTTAAATAAAAGTCTTTTAATATTAGGCAAATCTTTCGAGTAAAAGATACCAGGCAATGAGTAAAAGATATTAGGCAATGCTTTCAAGTGAAAACTCAAGGAAAGGAAGGCAGGGAACAAATATGAGAGTTCATGTATGTCTGCAAACCTCGCCCACCCACACGCATAACACACACACATATAATGTATAATATGTCTACAAAACTAAATATAAAAGTATGCCTGTACACGTATGAGAGTCCAATAACCAAGATATAGTACATGTAGATTATACATCTTTCAATTTGTCATAGTAAGTATATCCACGAAGATCTCTTAAAATATAGTTAAAACTGGTCTTGAGAGTTGACACCTTGTAACGCAAGAAGCTCTCAGAACTTAATGAAGCAGTACACGCACACACACACACCCCTTTAACTGTGACCTCACTTTCAACAACTTTTCACATGGAAAACTGCTCAAGGGTTTTGAAAACAGCAATATGGTAAAGCAGTTTTGAATCTTACATGAGGTGCGTAAGAGATAATCAAGACTGTGAAGTCTCAGTGGACCTACATGGGCCATGGTGCTGGACACAAGCCGCATGGTTTCATGAGATAAGTCTCTACATTAAACTAACAACTTTTTATACCTTGATAGAAACCGCAACACAAAATCCCTAAGTCAATTAGGAAGCATATAGACTTGAGTAAATGCCAGATATAACTATCAGCTATGAAAAGTTAAGCTTTGAAAACAAAAAAGAAGAAGAATAATCATAAATAATTTATAGCAGATGATGATACAGCAAATTAAACAGATATACTTACTGTTGGCGGTTTAAAGTTACTTCATTGTCCATAACTGTTGCAGAGAGGAAGTTTGCAGGCTTCAAGGATCGCAGGTTTTCCTTGACCCATTTTCCGTATGGATTTAACAGTGCTACTCGCTTTTTTACTTCGGTGTTCTCATAAACCTGCAAATAAAAAACTGATCAATAGTCAAATCTAGATGTGGGTTCAAAGAATTGCCAATACAATCACAATGAAAAGTTGCCAGCAGCCTACTATGTGTAAAATTACACCAAATCTACCTAAATAAGAGAGAGATCAGCATAGATAAAGGCAATAGAGTAAAAAATAGCATGCATTTCCAGCAATGAAATATTACTTCATAATTCAAAAAATCAGACAGTAACATTACAGAAATTTCTGAATCCACTAACAACGTTGATAGTCTTATAAAACTGAAAAATAAAATTAGGCATTATTCTTAAAAGTTTTCTTCTATTATCCATCAAATACATTGATTTAGAGAGAGAGAGAAGCTAACTACAGAAGAAACACATCAGAAGCTACAGTAAACTGGCATAAAATGATATATAGTAGATTAAAATGGTTGTGGAGTTACAATGAACTAACTACTTCCAGCATCATTTACCTTATAAAGGTATCAAGTACCAAAAAAAAAACACTAAAATGTGCACAAACCTGGCCACCAGGCAAATCTACAGCTATCATCATTCCGGGACCTAGACGTCCTTTCATCGTTACTTTTGATTCATCCATTGGTACAACCCCAACCTGGTTAATAAAAGGTACAGTTTTCTTTTAAGTGCAGAGATTGCAACAAAGTAGACCATGTTTAAGAGAAAATAAAAAATAGGAAATATTAAATTAATCAGATGCATGTCAAATATTCAATGATACAATTCAAAATATCTTGCGCAACTGTTTACAGAGCAAACATGAAGCCAAATGGTTCGCTCCTCCAAAGCTAACTGATGTGAGAAATGATCTACCATGATCACAACAATTACATCAAATATATATATGCAACATCATTTCAAACAAAATCCTAATAGTTCAGGGACTGAAGTAAGAGAGAATTGGTTTTTTCAGCAACAATTCAAGTGAAAGAGGAGATAATTTCATTCTCATGAGATCTCAATTCATTGATCCCACCCTAGCCAGCGGAACATGTTCGTTATATTATATAGATAGATGTAGAAACAAAACTTAAAACTTAGGCAAAGCAAAAGGAAACTTCGGAATGATAATGACATCAAACACCTAGATATGGCAATCAAAGTCAGACTTATGCTCATTTCACAGTAGATTCCATATTATTCAATAAAATTTGACAAATTATGTGATATTTATTGCACAATTTGCTTTAAAAGAATTTCTTTAAATATTTTGCAAGAGTTTCAATTAACAGTGCAAGCAGCCTTAATGTCAGTTATTTATTAAATAAAAAGTTAGTCTAACCAAAGGAGGACTTTGTGATTTAGGCCTGATGGGAAAAGACTGAAGTGAGAAAGAATCCATAGCTGGGATCCTAATAACCCAAGTCAAGCCTGGTCCCAGTATCAAAACAGGTGACCATTATGCCATGACTTATCAATCATAAATAAAAGTTTAAGTGATTTTTACTACGATAATGTCAAAAAAAAAAAGAGATAAAGAGAAAAGGAAAACAACAGACATTTCAGGACCCTAAGTCAACCAAATTAACAACACCGAGATTGCATATTGTGCTCTAACATCCAGTTTCCTTTGAGATTATCAATCATTGAGTACTTTCAATTTATATAATATGTGGAACACACCTCAGATGCAACATATACAAAATTGTCCACTGTCCGCCAATATCTAGCAGGACGGAGTCCATTCCTATCGAGACAAGCCCCAACTGTCTTTCCATCACTACGCCATTTGAAATAAAATAATAACAGTCAGTAACAAGAACTGAAAAACAAATATAGAATAAACAATAAAGCCCACGACAAACCATCAATATTCTAGGCCACTAGCTACATGTGCATATACATGTGCTTGCATCTGAATTCATTTACATTTGTATGCTTGCATCTGAATTCATTTACATTTATATAAGCAAGCACATTGTTGTTTTACATCATTACTGACTCCCAAGGCAGTTCTAAGGAAAAACCTGATATGTTATTACAACCTGGTATGTAAAAAATGAAAACCAAAATCAAGGACACTTCCTAATCTTGGGTGAGCACATCAATAATCATCTATAGCCCTCTACTGTTGGTCCCTATGAGCTACCATCAACTCCTGGCGCTCCAAGATAGTACAAGAAGTCTGTCAAAATTTACCTGAATAAGAGTAAAGCAGGTCCATCCCAAGCTTCCATCTGACCCTTGTAATAATCATAAAAATCTACAACCTACATGGAACCAATAAACTATGCATTGCCTACAAGTAATTGCAATAAAATTATGAGGGTAAATTTTAACTACAATCACAATCTATTTCAAAAACACTACCAGCACCAATTTAAATCAAATTAAAAACACACGAGAAACAACCAGCATATTTATAAATCAAGGTGGAAAAAAAGACATGACCACCGAAATTCTAGAAGCAACTAAGTCCAAAATAGAACCTGATAAATGGGAAGAGAGTTATGATGCCTGACCCGATAAGTTATGTTCTAAGGCTTGGTTCAATTAGTTTAGCATTCAGAAAGAAATATTGTCAAGTTCAACTTGCAAATTACCAACAGAAAATACCTCAGGATATTTGATTGTCAGAGTTGGATGATTTTTATATGCCTCAGGGACAAGAATCATCAACGCCTCCTCAGGAGCGCGTCCACTCCTTATTAACAGCTGAAAAGGTGAAGAGCAGAAACAAATCAAAACACAGAAGGGTTACATAAGAATAGCTAAAGAATATGGGAAAATTTACCAATTCTAATGTACTAAATTGAGTCTACAGCAAATACACTTCCCCCCTTTGTTGTGCTGGCACCCCATCACATGTATCGGTTTTAGTTATAAATCCTGGTGATAATGATTATTTATCAAATAAGCACCCATGTACGTGTCCATTTAAACATGGGAAAAGATGGTCAGGAATTATTCCTTCATAGTACCAAAACAAAGAGTCACAACATTATCAACTTTCAACTTTAAGCACCAAAGGTATCCATAAAGAAGTTGTCCCAGCTAAAATGAGATGCGCTGGATTCTGTACGATCAAAACTTTAAAGACTCTAGCCAATAAATTTTCCTTGTTCGCTCCTTGATAGTAATATCTAATGAGAGAGATGTGAGTAGACATACAATACTCACAAGTGATCCCCACAATGATACAGAAAAGGAGATAGAAAATAGGAGAAATCTTCTAAAGTAGCCGCGTATGATGGTTGAGGAAATCATGTAAGCATAAAAGTAGCAGCTCTTACTTCGGCTGCACTGTCAAGATTTGCTGAATCCGATGCCTTCGGGTTCCCATAAGGACGAATTTCATTTTCACGACCATGCCAAACCGAAGATTTCAATGAGGTTTCTCGAGATTGCATCCAATTCAGGTTACCCTGTGTGCATTTTAGAATCAAGATAAGAAGATGCCTCAAAATGCTAACTACACAGCAGTACTGTAGAGAACTTTATAACCTGTATGGTGTTAATCTCTCCATTATGACCAAGAAACCGCATTGGTTGAGCAAGAGGCCATCTGGGACTAGTATTTGTGCTATACCTTCGATGATAAATAGCGAAAGGTGATTTGTAGATATCATTCTGAAGGTCAGAATAAAACATCCCAAGAACTTCAGAACGAAGCATTCCCTTATAAACAATTGTTTGATTAGACAAAGAGCAGAAATAAAGCTCATTCCCCCAATTTGCTGAGTTCGCCGCCCTTTCAATCAGCTTCCGGCAGATATACAGTTCTCGTTCAATGTCGTCAACATTCTCTTCTTTAATAACTTTAACAAATACTTGTTGGATGTTGGGCATGGTTTCTTTTGCATAAAAACCAACTACGGACGTGTTTACAGGAACGGACCTCCATCCAAGCACCTCAAGGCCCTCTTGTTCAAAAATATTTACAATTGCTACAAAATAATCACAGTGCGCAATCAATCAAACTGATGCTAAGGTAAAAAAAAGCATCAGTCATGCACACTAAACTGCAACAGGTAAAAAAAAGAACAAGAAGAAAAGGAGAGACTGAAGGATACTTACTACAAGATAGAAAAGCAAATATATAACCCATATATTTTTAGGAATGAAGATGGAAAACATTATCCCACACTCAGTGCATACATGAATCTTAAAAGATATCTGCTCTATGCTTCGCTGCCAGGTATATTTATCTTTACCTAGGCAGAAGCCTACTAGAGAGAGAAGACCAACTGAAAATTATGACAAGGATATTGGGCCAAATCACATTGCTAAGAAAGAAAACCAAAAGAATAGTGCATCAACATAACAGAAAGAAAAGTGCAATCTTCTTTTAAATGAAATACATCACTAAAACCAAATTCAACCCATTGTCAAAACAAAACCTCAATGCATATCATTCAGTAAACTAAAAATGCACCATTCTACAAAATATCAAAGGTGAGAAAATGAACAAGCACTCTCCAAACACGTTAACTCAACCGGATTCAAACTAACTCACGACATTACCTTTTTTGGCTTCTTTCACAAGGTTATCATCTTTAGGGAAAAAAACCATCCCAACACCAGTATGCGACTTATCAAAAGAACCAATCCCTTCACTCTCAGCCCATTTATCAAATAACTCCCACGGAATCGAAGTCATCAGTCCTGAACCATCACCAGAGTCATTATCTGCTCCACAACCTCCACGATGTTCCATACAACCAAGAGCCGTAAGTGCATCCTTGACAATCGCATGGGACGGCTTGTTTTCCAAATTCGCAATAAATCCAACTCCACATGCTCCTCTTTCTGATATTATATCCTCCAAGTTTGCTACCTAAATTTCATAACAAAATAATTAAATAAACAAATTGAGCCGTATGGAACAGTATTTTAAGCTACTGTTTCGTTAGCTGCCTGCATTTCTTACTCTTCAAATCAAACAAACAACAAATAAATATGATTATCATCTCTAATAAGCAACAACAACAAAAACTGGTATTTTAACGGAATCAAAATGTTTTTTATTTAAAGAAAAAGCCTAAAATTCATTAAATATATTAGAAATGAAATAATCATAAAAAAATATTAAAATGTCAACAAAACCAAAACGAACACGTCTCTTGAGAAAAACAGAAAGAAAAACTGTATTTCAGCGCAAACAGCAAAACAAGTTAAAAGGAAAAAAGAAAAATACCTGCGGTTTCAAATCAGGAGGATGAGGATACTGCGGAGAGATGTTTTGACGGTCAACACTGAGAATGGCGTGGACCGGACTGGAGTTCTTTTTAATTGAAAATCGAGAGAAACTCGAAGAAAGTCCTATTCTCCTTCTAGTTCTCTTCGATTTACAGTAGAGTCCAGCGAAATCAACAAATAACAAATTCTTATTGAGTGAGTTCGGTCTTGTAGCATTGACGAGTTGCGGAATCGGGGAGACTACTGGTGATTGAAGAGAAGCCATGAGTCAGTCAGCCAGTGAGTGAGCGAGAGAATGTTTCTTTTTTATATATTTTTGAGATTTTTGTGGGTTGGAGAATCGTGTGGAGGAGAAGAAGAAAAGAGGAAGGTTTTTGTAAGAGGTGGATAAAGAAGATAAAGGACCGGAACCACCCGCTCCTCTTCTCTTTCACTTCTCACTCTCTCTGGCGTCTATGTCTACTTACCACTCTGCCGTCGCTCTCTCTCTCTGTCTCGTCTTCGTTCGTTTTTTGATGTTGATTTTCCACTTCTCGAATCTGACGTGGGGATTACATGTGTCACGGCACCTAAAGGGTTGATGTGTTTGGCTGGTTTATAAATATAATTTCGCATATTCGAGAGTTTCGGAACTCAAAAGCGGAAATAAAATCTTAAGAGAAAAAAAATAGATGGAAAAGGGATTTTGTTTTTCTCTACATGTTATTGTTTTTAACATGGTTTTTTAAAACCGACTATTTCAGGTCATGGATAGGAAAAAATAACTAAAAAAATTTAAAAATATTATTTTAAAATAAATTAAAAAAATTAATGGATTTTTAACCAAGTTAATGAGGTTTTTTTTTTTTTAATAAGCTCAACTCTTCTTATTTGTTATGAGACAGGATCTGGATAAAATCTGAATTTATTTACAATATCAAATCAAGTTTTATAACAAAGATTTTAAATTTATATTCGTATAAATGTTTTGACTTGCTAATTTTGGTTTGGACGGGTAAAAATTGATCTTTTTGAATATGGAGAAAAATTTTAAGAAGTTTTCTTTTTTGGTTGTTTTTTTGTTACTTTTCTTTTTATTTTCTATATATTTTATTTCAAGTACAAAGGTTCCTCTATTTATAGAAAAGTTAACGTTGTTAAGGTCATTCAATTTGATTTAAATATGTCTGGATAAAAAACTTCTGAAAAGAATATCAATTTGACAAAGAAATAATTTTAAAGGCATTTAAAAAAAACTCAACTTTGATCTATTTTTAGATAATATTTAAGTTTTAAACAATTGTTATAAAGTTACTTTTGTCAAATAAAATTTGTGGACATAAAAATTAACTAAATTAGTGGTTAAAATATATAAAAATGATAATTTTTTCTTTTTATGCTGAAACTAACAATTTTTTTTTCTTCACAAATCAGGAACTAAAAAATTAAAAAAAATAAAATTTTGTACCGAAATTAAATTTAGAAAAACACGAGGAACCAAAAAAATCTAATGTTTAATACTGAATTAAATTGAACTTTTTGCACCATCTTTAAATATACCATTTACTTTTGACATCTTTTTTATGTTGGTCCTTCTACTTTTGATTTTGTCTTTGACCAACAAATACAAAGTAATTAACTAATAATTTTGCAATTAAAGAACTTAATTGATAATAAAAAAAAGTTTAGTACCCACAATGAAAAAGTGAGAGAAGAGTCATGTTGAAGTAATCTCATCAAAACAAAAAAAATTAAAACCATTAAAAGAAAATATCATCCATCTTGAATCTATAATTACTAAACTTAAATTATTCAGTGCGTAAAAAAATAAGAGGATTTGACTTTTTAGATAAAAATTAAATTAGATTTGGTTTTTGCAAAGATTAATTGTTCATAAAAGATTTTAATTTTAAAAGGATAAAACATTTTTTTCATAAAACATTTTTTTATGATATTTAGTAAATTTTTATATTGCAATTTTTTATATCTAACTTTACTGCTCGGTTGCATCTTGTTTATCTTTAAAAAAATATAGCATGATAATAAAGAATTTGAGATTTACAAAATATATCTCAAGTTTAAGTTAGTAGATATATCTTTTATAAAAGCTTTAACCAAGATTTTACTCACTTTCTTGAATTCATAAAGCACAATTTTTGGAGATGATTTTCAGAATAAAAAAAATAATGTAGTGAATAATGAAGATTGATGCATGCATGATACGTCATTCACGTGAATGACGTGTTGTACATGTATGTACGATTTATTTTAAAAAATCAAATCTACCTGCACAGAGCCCAATTATGTTTGACTTAGCATTATAATAGATATACTAATTACTAACAAATACATGGAAAAGAATGAAGGCAAATACTCTCTCTCTCACTAAAATGCTTTTTTATATAAAATTCATTAAAAAAATTTGTTCGCAAGAAAACAAATTAAATTTTTTCCCGTGATTTTGAGAATAAAATAATAATTTATTTTTATTTAGAAATATATTAAAATAATATATTTTTTATTTTTAAAAATTATTTTTTATATTAGCATATTAAAACAATAAAAAAACATAAAAAAATTAATTTTAAATAAAAAATTAAAAATATACATGTGATATTTATTTAATTATGATTCGTGAGTACAATGCATGCATCAAAGTCCTAGGTGTCCAATTCTCATTGGTTTCAAGCAGCCATGACGGTCTCCACCGAATTAAACCACTCGAGAAAAACAGGAGAATATTAATATAGATGCAAGTCTTGTGTCCTCGTTGACCAAATAAAAATAAAGATAAAAAGGAAACCTGTGGCACTGGAAAATGGACTTCTACAGGCTCTTAAGAGCCAACTATCCAAAATTTAAGGACAGTTTCCTTTGCTCCTTCTGGTCACAGAAACTTGCAAGACGCAAGTCCTTTTCGTGACCCACCACCAACATATCTAACACCGCACGAGTTTCATCCACAGAAACTCAAATTCTTGGCAACCTGGATTGTAAGGTGATGATGCTCCGATTGATATAATTGAGATAAATTTAAAGGTTATTTTTTAAAATGTTTTTTATTTAAAAATATATTTGAGATAAATTAATTCATATATCCTCTATATACCGAAATATGTAGAAAGACTTAAAATCTTATATTTAATAATTCTTATCCTTATTACTATTTGAACCAACCAATCCTAAAGGCAAAATTATTATTTTCTTAATATACTTAATAATTATATATAATCAAACCAGGCGATGCTAATTGCATTGTCTAGATGCAATTAAGGACAGTGCATCAAAATACTCCCCTTTTAATTTGTTTCTGTGGTAATTAATCATATTTATAAAAAAATCCAGTTCAAGAAATAATATAATATACTCAAAGGAATAAAATGCCCCAATTTAGCTTCCTCCACTGAAATTCAAGAAAAATCTCCCACAATACCATTCACGTTTTTTATTCTCAATTCAAAAAATATAGTAACAAATTCTTACCCAAATAAATAATTCAATTTCTTTCTTTTTAATTTTATTCTACTCTATTTAGAATTTTAGGGTTTGATTCGCTTTGCTAGCTATTTTTCTTTACTTTATTTAGTTTTTTAACCCCTTCAATCCCTGAAATCAATAATTGATAATCCCAAGCAATATTCTACTACTTTCATGTTGGAGCGTGCACACAAACATACAGAGTTTAAAGAAAACGGTGAATATTTGCCCTTTTAGAGAAGAAATATTTGATTTAGGTGTTATATAATCTTGCTGACACGCTAACCAGATTTTATGCCCTTCAAAAATTTAAAAGCAGATGCATTTACCTGCATTGAGTGGACCATCCAATCTACGTGACTTCGCTGAATGAGTTTCTTGTTTCGTAAATAGCTTATGCCAAGATTTGAGGTCTCTATGAATGGTGATCAGGGAGGGTATAGGACGGGAAATGAGAAATTTCTGCCATTGATGTTTCTTTCTGATGGATGAATCGGACTATGATCTGTGAAAAGTAGGGTTTGCCAATGTCATCTGTTCGGTGGAACGAAACAGCAGCTATGTTGCATATTTAGAGGAAAGCCAACATGTCAAAAGAATGCTACTTATTGCCATAATTCCTGTGAGGTGCAGCCAGATTCTCAAATGTAGTGCCTTCAAGTTTTCAGAGTTCAAGACAGTTAGTCTGTGCTGCTATAAAAACTTAGAAGCGATGTACTTTGTCGAGGTTTATGAATAAGGTTTATGTTTGAGATGTCAGACAACAATAAACAATTAAATATTTGAAGTCTTGTGTTACATGATGATTGTGTAAACTTGAAATTGCCTCTTCATGTTGCCACCCCCCATGGTCACTGCCCACCGAGCTTGGATATACTTGTCATTACATTCTTTATTTCATCTGCTATCTTTTATGGACGCTACGTGAATTGCATTGAATCGCAATGGCTGCATGCAAAACTGCATGCATTGCAGGTGAGAAATATAAAACAAATTCAACTGGATCCAAATGATTTGCGTATTGAATAGGATTGAATGTTGTTTGCATATTCAAACTTCTCATTCCTAGCCGATATTGTGAGCTTTCCGCTCAACAATGTGTTACTACAGTAAAGTAAACGAGTGGAAAACTATTTGTTGAAGGCGATTCCTTATTTTCTTTCATGGAAAAACACGCTTACCATTCATATATAATCGAGTTTTCGTTAGCGATTGAAGGATAAGATTTTAAATCCATAATCTTTCCTTTCACACAGCCACTTACCTAACAAAAGCTTTGCATCTGAGTGTGGAATTTGGATGGAGGAGCTCGATGATGAAGCTTTTATTAAATCTATGTAAGCTTCCATATATATTTCTTCTTCAGAAGCACTAGGATCCGCATTTGAGCGCTTTTGCATTGCTGGCGTGCAACACCTTCGTATTGGCTATACCATAATATTTTGATAGACAGGTGAGGGTAGATCTTAGAGAAAACCAAACATGCTGTAGAAGTGTATGATTTAGCCACTACTTGATACAATCTATAATTGATACTAGAGTTCAAAGGATGAATATTCTTCCAATTTGGTTCTTCTGCAATGTAAACCAGATGTCGATTCATAAAAATTCCATGACAACACTAATGCATACACAGAAATCTGAACCAATTCTGCAGTTCAATTCAAGAATGCCAAAATCTCAGGGAACTCTCTTTTTTTAAGAGAGAAGAATTGATCAGAAACGAATATGATGTAAAAAGTTTACACGGCTGGAGTCTATTTGCCCATCTCCTGGCTATAACATTTGCTATAACTTGCCAACAACAACAACAAAGCCTTGATCCCCAACTAGTTGGGGTAGGCAATATGTATCTTTTTACACCACTCCGTGTGATCATAAACTTGCTTTATCAAGGTGCATAATATATATCTAATTACATAGAAAGCAGAGAAGGAATGAACAAATCAATGCGATAACTCGAAACTAGACTCCCATTATCACACTTGAACATGCAACAACAAATTACAGCCTGAATCATAGATTGGCAGGGACAGGCCTTCCGCTGGCAACCAATGACACAAGACTTGTAAGATACTGGTGGTTTTAATGTTAAGCCTTCAAATTTCTTCCTCAAAAATTTTGAGTAAGAAATCACGAAATCGCCTTGAATATTGCTTAGGATCGACAGCTGAAATTGAGGTTGGATCATATTGGATGGACTTATATGCATGCTCTAGCTTCTTGCTAATGTCATAGTCTTGAAGTATGTCAATTATACCAAAGAACATTACAACTTCATAAAGCTCCCCAGTTGGCTCTCCTACAAGAAGATACTCACAATCACTTCTTCTTACTGTTCTTTCAGCTCGTGCTGGCATGTTTATACCCAATTTGATTCGAGACCACCTGCATTACCCAATATACAGTTAACATCAGCATGTAACTTCTTTGTCTAAAATTTGAATCATAATGGTTCAAAAACCTTAAGATTTGTGTAATGGTCAAATGAAAAGGTATTTTACATGTCAGGGTCTAGAAGAAGCTGATCCATATCTGCTCTCGAAAGGCGAGGTCCATCGTCACTTTCAGTTTCGCCTGCAGATTAAGAACTTAACTGTGTCTTGCTTGTTGAGAAATAAACAAAGTTTTATTTGAAAATCAAGCCATCATAATCCTGAGAAAGGATGAGAAATAACCTGGAGGTGTCCGCATTCCAGAGGTAATCAGATCTCCGTTTGGTGATACTTCTCTAAAATGAAGACCCACCAAAAGACTATAGTCCATAATTCTCTCCTGTTCAAGAAGCTCACAGTCCCTATCCACTTGCCTGTAAAATCAATTACACAAGCCCAACAGAAGTACGTGAAGGGAAATATAAAAATAACATTAGTCCCTAAATGTTGGTTCCAGGAAATCAAATAAAAAGAAGAGAATTCTATCAGTCCTTATTAAATCTTAATTAAAGCTGCTAGACTCTTAGTAATACGGGTTAAATACACTTAACAGTTAAACTATCACCTGCAAAACTCTTGAAACCAAGCTTTCTGTAGTCTGAATATGAAGTTCAGATCAAGGTCTTTGAGGATAGTGGTTGCTTCAATCTCCGATTCTGGCTTATCCGTGGTTCGACCAAGGGAAGATCCTTTCAGGTCGAAGCGTCTATGGATGGTATATTCAGAACAGAAGAGATTTCCCATGATGATGAAGCGTACCTGGATCATATACTGAATTATATATTTTGCTACACTAAAACACATACTAATGTTGTCCTTGTTGTTTCATGTGAATTTCTAGCTGAATAAGTTATTCTTCCTAGCTAGCATTGGTGGCAAATATACCTTCTTCTGAGCAGTCCCATTTAACTTGACACAATGCAGACCATAAAATTTGGTCACTAAGGTGTTCTCATAGGACCTGACATGGTTGTAATAGGCAGGAAGCATCCTTATAAGCACCTGTACCATAAACCAAAATGTAATCTGACCATGGCTAATAGCTAGAGTTGATTTTCTAACAGATATATGCATGCAGAAAACTTCATGACTCACTTTTGCTTCTGATTTTTTCATTGTCTTTATCATGTATCGATCATCATTCGTCAAGTAAAAAAAACTACCACTTTTTCCAGGAGATGAGAGCTCGCGAAGCGCGTCATTTCCGCAGATGGATAGCATGTAATCTGCTGGATCCACCTTGAACAGTTTCCTCAGAGTCCTGAAGAGGGACAGGATTGGTGGTAATGTTTGCTTTTTAAGCAAGGGAATCGGTGAACAAAACAGAAGAAACAGCAGCAGCACATATAATGCAGAGTCTATACCTGAAAACCACTGGGCAGTAGTCCTTCCATTTGAATTCCGTTGACTGGTGCGGTGGAGTGTATTTGCTTCCTTCTGGAGGAAATCTGGTCCATACTTTTTCCTTAGGATCAAAAGCTGAAGCCTTCAGGTCAAGGGATGCAGATGGAGCAGGTCTTCCAACAGAATGCCTGTGCAATCACTCCATATCCAACAATGAGTAACAGAAGAATTGAAATTTGTACAAATGCATCCTAAGATTCCCTGATTGACCCATCTGAGGTAGCCTCAGGCGGCAATATAGGTGATTAGCTTTGACGAAATATCAAGAAAATTGTAACGACCATGCAAATTTTTTGTCAAAACAAGAAATGAATAAGCAGCTGAACTCCATAAAGAGAGCCTTAAAAATGTAAGCAATACCTGATTCCTAGCTGTAGATTGAGCATAAGTTCATAATTCTTATGCCCTTTGGATATTGTCTCTCCTTGTCTCTTACAAGCTTTCGGTAATCTCATAATTGGCATCATCTTTGGAATCCCTTCCTCAACATTTAGACCCAACAAATCAGCATCCGAAAATCTCCCACGGTCACCAGCAGTACTAGTATTATCCTCTCCCTCCCACATATTCATCCTATCAATTGCCCTCTCTATGCCCACACTTACCCTCCCATCAACAGACATCCTCCTGGGCTTCTCTCCACCACCGCCTTTCGATGAATTCCAAACTGCAAGCTTCTTCTGAGATGGCAATAATGAAACCCTCTCCCCGGGACAAACCTGAGAATCAGACAAATGAACCTTGTACACATCCTGAGGATCCCATTCAAGACCTTCTACGGATGACTCTGAAGGATAATAAGTCCCATTTTGTTCACTTGGATCCTTACTCCAATTCCCCACATAAAAACTCCCATCAAGCCATTTGAATGTTCCATTCCCTTTAGGCAAACCATCTTCCCAATTCCCATCAAACTTATTCCCATTTGTCCACATAAAACCTCCCTTACCACACATTAAACCATTCTTCCATTCACCAACATAATGGTTACCATTCTTCCATTCATATTTCCCATTTCCCTCTTGAAATCCACGGCGCCATTCGCCATCATACCAATCTCCATTCGAAAAATGCTTTAAGCCATGACCATGTTTCATGTTCATAACCCATTGTCCTCTATATGTATCCCCATTAGACCCGGTATATGTACCAATCCCATCCATATATCCACTCTTAAATTCTCCCTCGTAAGTAGCTCCAGAAGGCCAACTAAACCTTCCTCTCCCCATCGTTTTTCCCTTGTACCACTCGCCGACATACATGCACCCGTCGGTCCATAAATATTTGCCTTGTCCATGAGGGAAATTATCATACCATTGCCCTGTATAATAATCCCCGTTAGGCAAAATCTTCTCAGCATGGTAAGGCTCCGCCAAGTTTCTATTATCATTGTCATCATCATTATCATCCTCGGCATGAGCTATAGAGATCGTACCAAAGATGCTATTTGCTCGTTTCTTCGCAGCTTGAGTCTTGCGTATCGTGGCCTCCCATGCCCTAAAAACAGTGCTTTGTTCTTTGCTCATTTTTTCCAATGCCTTGCTCTTCACGTTAATACACGAACATGACATGAGATCATGATGATGAAAATTAAAAAAAAAACGAAGAAAACGTAGTAAAATCAAAATATAGAAACGGGGTTAAGTTTTACTATCAAAGAATGTTTCATCTTACACCGTTTCCTGTTTCTTTTTGTTTTTGTGAAGGGAGCGAAAATAGCTATTGAAACTAGGAGACGCTCCTTTTTCTTCTCAAACCAGAAACAAATGTTTGAGTTAATTTTTTTCCTCCACATTTTATTTACTTTATTTAATATTTAAACTGTAATTTATTCTTGCGCTTGAGTGCACCTCATTTTTGTAAAAGTGATGGTGTACATGAGACATCTGTCACATCTTGGGACTAAGAGATTAATTTATAATCAAGAATATCACTCTCACAATTTGACCTAATGTTGGAGTTATGGTGGTCTTAACCCTAATCCCTAGCTTATGATATGTTCTCTTAAATTAATCTGTATCTATATATATTATGATACCTAATAAGGATAATTAGTTGTCTTGTAATCTAATTAAGAAAATCTGAACTTTGCATGATGAATTTTTTTATTATATTGAGAACCCATCATCTAATTTTAGTTTGTGTACAGAATCATGAACTACCTATGATGCTCTTGCAGTAGTTAGGGATCAAATTAAGGGGTTAAAGAAAATATTAATTCTCTCTCGAGCAAGAAAATAGAGATCAGAATTGTTTTTCTCCTGCATCCTCTAAACACGGGAACTTGGAGGGCCGAGAGAAATTAAGGGACCTTATACTATTCTTAGCCCTTTGGGTGTTTTGGTACAAAAGTAGCTTCTAATTTGTGTGACTCCACTTTTTATTTGGAAAATAGTTTATAAACAAACTATATTTAAATGTTAAAATTTAATAAAACTAATCATTTATCATAAACACTGTTATTTTTTTTAATTTTTTACTTGTTTGATAACATTATTTATTTTTCTTAAATCCCAACACAAAAATCTTGAGAAAAAAATAGTTGCCGAATAAAAAAACATATATAAAAAATTAAATTATTTGATTAAAAAGATTAAGACGGGAATATAAAATAAATTTATTTCTGATATAGTTCTAGGGTGAATATTTGTTTTTTTAGAGGATTTTTTAATGTCTCCTTCTCTTTTGTCCCAAAATATTTAATTTTTTTTACAAAAATTTAATTTTTTTATATGTTTTTGATCGTTTTGATGCGCTGATCTCAAAAATAATTTTTTAAAAATAAAAAAAATATTATTTTGATACATTTCGACACGAAAAGTATTTTAAAAAGTAACTCCAACCACACTCCCAAACAGCCTTTTAATATAATAACCGAATATTTTTCATGTTTTTATTTTATAATAACAAAAAATACTTAATTTTTATTAATATTAATGACATTGAACACCATTTATTATAATTCTTTAGATAGAAAAACTCTCTCGTTAAAAATGCCATAAGGTAAAAATTATCAGGAATATATGGAAGGCTTTAGAAAAGGAGATTCTTGAGCGGGTACCCGTGGCCTAGGCAGGAGCAATTTACTAGGAACTTTTTATATATAAAAAAAATAGCTAGGAAATCTCAGCTATCTTTTTCTTTGTATTTAGGCAAAGGGACCCCCAGGAAGAGATGTCACGTGACTCCTATATTTAGCAACAACAATGTATGTATTTTTATTAATATATTATTATCAATACGATGTCACTTTATGATTTGTAAAGCTGAAGCTCGAGCTCGGAATGAGCTTTCCAGTTCAACAATTCAAGCTCAATGGACCTGCATGTGTGATAACCCGAGCTTGAGCAGAGTATATCAATATTGAAGAGGGTGTTTTGGGTGTTTTAATAATAGTTTTTTTAAAAAATTATTTTTTTAATTTTAAATTATTTTTATATTTTTAAATTGTTTTGATGTTATGATATTAAAAATTAATTTTTTTAAAAAAATATTATTTTATTATTGTTTAAAACACTTCCTAAATTTATTCAATTAGAATATTAGCAAAATTAGCTATAAGATTCAGTTTGTTAGATTAATTTAAATTTTAACTTGAGCAGGAATTTGAGGTTTTTATTTTTAATAAAATGATAATGTTTTTTATTTTATTATAATTTATTTTTATAAAAAAACACCTATTCCACGTAATATACAACTTAGATATTGTTTTGTTTATTTTTATATTTTAAAAATGTTTTTGAAAAAAATTAATTAATTTTTTTTTATTTTAAATTAATTTTTTTTTATATTTTTAAATTATTTTAATGTTTTGAAAATGTAATTATAGTTAATTTTGAAAATATATTTTATTTACCTTTTAATCTCGAATCCATCCTCTCGACTCCTTCCACGTCGGAAGTCTCTCTGGGTTTAAAAAAACCCCACCAGCAACAAAGAAACGTTTCGTTTTTTCTTCTTGCAACCGGCTAACCGGCTGTTCCAGGAGGTTACGATGAAAAATCAAAGAAAAACAATTAGCGGCAAAAAGAAAGGAAAGGAAAAACAAGAATTCAGTAACTTTTCTTGAATTTTAGAGAGAGAGAGAGAGAGATCAACTATGTGTGCGATTCTTGTTCCATGCTTTTCTTTTTTTAGCAAAATCGAGAGGTTATTGTTTTCGTAGCAGTATTTTCTTGCTTCTTCTTCTTCTTCTTTTTTTAGTTTGGACCATATTTGGCAAATGACAGAATTGGTGGCTCGCACTGGCCGCCAACAGCAACGTTATGAAGCCGGTTGCCGGCTGGTCGCGGGGTACTTTTCGCATCTTTCTCTTTATAGTCATCACATGTTGATGTCTTGTGGGTAGTTTATGTTTTTACACTGCTTTCTGTCTGTTTGAATGCATGCATGGTGGGGTTTTTGTTTTTTATTTTATTGGAGGAATATTTGGCACTGCTGGTTTATGAATTGAGATATTTTGATGGGTCTAGTTGATTTTTTGATTCTTTTGAATGGGTTGTTTAAGAAATTAAGAATCAATTATGTGTCTAAAATGTGAAGAATGAATGAAGAAATTAAATTTTATAGCCCATTTCATTTTTTTTATAGGTAAAAAAATTTTGATGTGTTTATTGCTGATGATTTTATATGTTAATGGCATCAAAATGTGAAGAAATTAAATTTCCGGGGGCATTTGTTTTTTATACGTTAAAATTTTTTGATGTGACTGTTGCTGATGATTAAGACTGTTAGTGGCATCAAAATGTGAATGATGGATGAGGAAATTACATTTTATTGTGCTTTTTCTATGTTAAGAAATTTTGATTTGATTATTGCTAATGATTCTAGACTGTTAGTGACATCTCTCCTCTTGTTATTTCATTTGCTTTTCTAAAGACTTGACTTCTTTGTGCTGTCGAATCATTATGAGATTGTGATGTGATTGTACTTAGCGAAGCTTTAAGCATTGTGTTCGAATCATTATGCGGAGTTTTGCTATGTTTTCTGTATATTAGTGGAAAATGGTTAGAAAAGGAGAAAAACAGAATGATAGTGCAATTGCAGTGTTCAATTGATGACATCCATTATTTCCCCTCAAGTCCATACGAATAAGGTTTTTGACTACCTTGTGTTAAATTCCTCGACTTGGTTAGTAGATTTGACTGTTCTTGTAATTGATGACGGATTGTCAGTGCACCTGTACCGATGCTTTCCCGTGCAAGAAAAGGAACCGACCCATATGGGACTCATTGCACCTACTCTCCAAGGGAGCACATGCTCCTGGTGTAATGAACAGTTTCACTTGTTCGATTATGAGGTCTAAATGGGAATCTTTCATTGCTTGGATCCTATTTAATTTTTCTGCTCCTATGAGAAGGACAGACTTCTTCCCCATTTCCCATGGTTATTTTTCATCAGTTTCTACAAGAACCAATCATGGTTAAGTGTATAACTTGATAACTTAAAACACATGGTGATACAGGCTAATGTTTATGGTGTGTGAACCCCTTCAACTAACTTTTAGTTGCAGATTGAAACCTCACAAGACACTACATTGGCAGGGGTTGATCAGTTCTGCACTCCTACACTACACTCCTGCAGAATCATTTTTCAAATGCTCTCATTCTTTTAGTCAGAACAAGAGGGGGGGACACTTAACAATTATAAACAGTTCTCTTATTTGTTATTTTTAACACATATTTGTAATTAAATGACAGGATGATCATAGGCATTAAATCTTCTATGTTAGTCATTTCTTTATTGAGAATCAGATGGGGGTCTTCTTTTTTCTAGCTTAAACATGTTTTCAGTCATTTTTTAATTCGAATTAGTATTGTCATTTGCAGGTGCATTCCTTTTAAGTACAGAAGCTTTGCGGACAACGAGGATGGCAAATCTGAGAAAGTTGTTGAGGTTTTAATGATAAACGCAAACAGTGGACCTGGTCTTCTCTTCCCGAAGGTATTTATATCAAGATGTAGATTAATGCATTTGTCTGACAAGAAAATAAAAGACTTCATGATGCTCCATTTATTCTTATTTCTTATGTTATCTCCATTTGTTATTTGTTTCAAGTTCCCTTTTGTTTGGATTAGCAAAAATATGCAAGGTAAGGAATGAAACTTTGACTTCCTTTAATTGCCTTGTCATTCATGACATGAATCAAATTTCAAGGTCATTCATAATATGGATTAAGTTCCAGGGCCAGATAATTACAGTCACACACATGCACAGATAGTTTGTTCTTTACCAAAGAAGATTGAATAGGCAACGGAAGTCTTCTAGCTCTTGAAAATATGTGGTGGTAGTTTGTAAATCATACTGTTATAAGCTTGTTTTGATTAATTAGCTTGTAAAGTAGCAATTATATGTAGTTGCAATTTTGTTTGCCATGATTTAGATTCAGTTTTTTACAGACATTTCCCTTCAATGTCATAAATGTAAAATGATGCTGGTATCTTTATGATTAAAGGGTGGCTGGGAAAATGATGAAACTGTTGAAGAGGCAGCAGCACGGGAAGCTCTAGAAGAAGCTGGAGTTCAAGGTGATTTGCTGGTAAGAAAAAGTGAACTTATCCTCCCATTTGATTGTTCAAGGGATCGAACTCTGATTTATGAATGGTTAATGCTATGTGCATTGGCATTAATGTGCTGATCTTTAGGTCCTAGAGCTGATGAGAAACATGTGCAATGCATCAGAATGAATTAGATCCACAGATGATACATCTCTGTTTGTACTTCCTTGCTCATAAGGCATATCTTGTGGTTGTTCCAGATGGGTGCATAATTCTGAAGTATTATAATTTAAACAAAGAACTTGATTTGTTTGCATATATTGTTATTTAACTGTAATGTCAGTATTTCTTATTGATAATGCCTTACTTTTTTGGTAACTTCTCTTAATAGTTTTTCTAGGTGGGTGCATAGTCAGGAACTTCCATTTGTAATTGCTTAAAAGAAACTTGGTACGAGTATGTGTTTTTTTTTCCCCTTGTTTTTCATTACTATTAGAAGCGACTCTTAAATGCCTTACTGGACATTTGGCTTTCATCGCTTTAGAGAGATATCAGAGAATGGTTCTGCCATGATCAATCTTAGCTTAGCTCCTTTCTGCATCTTATGGCAATCCCGCTTCTTCTTTTCTTGCGGCATGCTAAATGATCTGCCGTTCCCTTTGTTAATATTTAGGTCACTTTGTATTTCAGCATTTTCTGGGACAATACGAATTCAAAAGCAAAACCCTCCAAGACAAGTTTAGTCCAGAAGGTTTGTGTAAAGCTTCCATGTTTGCTTTGCTTGTGAAAGAGGAGCTCCAATGTTGGCCAGAACAGAACACTCGACAGAGAAGTTGGCTTACCATTCCTGAAGCTGGAGAGTGCTGTCGGTATAAATGGATGAAAGATGCCCTCGAGGAAGGTTTTACAAAATGGCTTGATGATCAAATGATTAGCAGATCAAAGAAAGCCAATGATGTAAATTCGTCTGCTTCATCTCCGGAAGAGCATTGAATAGGACCAAAAAAATGAAGATAAAGAGCATTTGAGTAGTTCATTCATGTAGAAGAAGCACCAGTCCGAAGGTGATTTTGGTGCTCTCTCTCTCTCTCTCTCTCTCTCTAGGGTTTGGTATAGGACACTACAAATGCTTGTGCTTTCGGCATGCAGAGAGATGTTTACTGGAAATCTATGTTGGGTCCTTCTGTTCATTTCCTTGATGCTGCTCATTTCTTCATTCTACATTGGTTAATGTGTTTCACATAAAAAGGTCGCTTTCCATGAACTAGAGAAGCTAAGATGTGGGTTAGTTATTTTTCGATTCATGCTTCAGAGAATGAAACTGCCTTGCGGCCAGGCCACACATGGCTGCATTCCTTGATCATTGTCTCTCGGAGGAGGAGCATTGCATGTTATAGCACCATCAGTACTCTATTATTGTTATTACTGTAATATTATTACTATTTCATCATCTACTATTTCTCCTCATTTTCCGCCTTTATCACCACCATAGCAATTGCATTTATTAATTTTACTACCAATTGATGAAATTATTTTTTTAATCATTATTCTTTCTTTTTTTTATCTTGAAAACAAGGAATTAAAAATTTAAATTCTATTTCCTTTCCGAACCTTTCATCACCATAAGTCTTAACTTTAATATTTTTTTATTAAACATTTTATAGGAAAATTGATCAGTGCAATATATTTGTTGAGAAACATTAACTTATAAAGTCTTATAAAATATTCTAAAAACGGTCTTCTATTTATAGATACTATCATCTCTTTGTTACCTTCATTAAAGAATTAGATTGTATTTTGTATTTATATTAAAAATGTGACGCTGAAATATTGAAATACAGATTTTATATATACTTACCATAAGTCATACCTAATGACCTATATTTGAAGTATAATGGAAAGATCTAGCTAGGTAAATATGATAATTAGCGTATCGAGGAATTTGAATCAAATCAACTCATTCTTGTAATATATAAAGTATTAATTCCTCCATCACACTTCTTGACAATGATTAGTATAATTAAGATCCTAATCAAGTCCTATAATCAAGATAGACTTGTATAATTGAGACTTAGGATGGTTTCCTTTTACTTGTAATTAATTATACATATTTTAAATAAAATTACATCGATCCTCACCCTCTTCTCACTTTGTGAAAAAAAATCAATATTATTTGTTTTCTATCTCTCTGCTACATTACCTCCATCACCTAACCACTCAACATCCGTCTTGTGACCTCCACCATGACCGTCATCATCACTTGCGGCCCCTCACCACCACCGTTGCTATCTTCAATGTCATTCTTGGTACGTACCACTATGTTGTCGCGGTCACATGTTATATTACCATTCTATTATAATGGTATTTTTTATATTATTATTATTATTTACCAAGCATAATAAAATGTTTTCAGGAGAAACAAACACCCTCCTGTGGGATTTCATGTATTCTCTTTCTATCATCTCCTGAGGACTAAATCCTTTTAATGCCGATGAAGTTAACATCACATGCGTGGTTTGACGCTCGCTACTTTTCATGGAACTTAGGATGTCATTTTCTTGATCCAGAAAACTTGAGCATCTATAGCACTTGGTCCGTCAAGGGATTAATTGCAACCTAATTAATCGGTTAACCAGAAAAAAAAAATATATAGTCACATGCATGCATCAGAAAATGATACATTAATTGAGCAACTTGGTTTATCAAGGGATTAATTAATTACGACCTAATCGTTAGTAAAAAACAATGCATTTACAAAGTTTAACCTAAGTGGTTGGTCAGCCAGAATATTAATTGAAGAATGCTTCCTAGTCCTACAATAGACCAATGATTGGCAGCTGCGTGCCTCCGAAAAACAGAGGAAAATAGTCTTCCACCATGAACTGTAAGGTTTTACGGCCGTAAGAGCTAATTTGTTCAAAGCAAGATGCATAAAGGTGTTGTTCTTGTGCTTGTTAAGTCAGGAACGTGTTCTTGATTTCGACCACCGGATTCAAAAGGGCATCACTGGCTCTGCTCCTGGCATTTAATTCCGCCATGATGGGCAAGGACGCCACGGTCTGTTTCCCCTTGCCTACGTACGTACAATCTTATGGATTTATTTTTTTATTTGAAAATATATTAATTTTTAAAATGTTTAATATTAAAATATTAAAAAACAATAATTCAATGTTTTTTCAAGCTAAATAACACAAATGCAAAAACAAAGTACTACTAGCTAGACAACACCATTGAATGCTACAACCATGTAATTAATGTAAGATATATATATATATCATGTTCTCGACTCTCGAGTCAGGAGGGGTTATGCATTTATGTTCACTTGCTGCTTCAACGACTAGTACTGTTCTTAACTATCTCTTTACGAGGCAAGTGGAATCAATTTCTATATATGTTATCATCGTTAGTTTTAGATTTGATTGTAAGGGGAGATGAGGTGAAAAAAGACTTCAAGATTATACAAATTTGGATGTAAATAGCATGGCATATCTAATTAGATCCGACCCAACATATAAAACTTGATTTAAATGTAGAATTTTTTGCTTATTTTATCTACGTTGACAGTGGAAAGGAATATTTATCTACATAACATTAATATTGCATCAATTAATAGTGTTAATTGGCTAATTTCTTAAACTAATTAAGCTTAATTCCTCTAATTCATATGTTAATGTAAACAAGGTCTAGAATAACTTTTGTTTTTCTTATCTAATAGTATTAATTTTTCTAAAGAAAAAAGTGATCACTCATTGCCCACGTACAATCTTTAGTGGCAATTTCATGAGCAAGGAACATAAACAAGCCTGCTAGCTCATTTAATTCGTTGCCAACTTTAGAGATATTAATTCATTGTTATTTCAGCCTTCACATCACACTTGATTGGCTGACAATATTCTGAAAATAAAAACTGAGACGAAGCAACCCGCTGCTATAACAATAAATCCAGTGTTGCCCTTGCCCTTCTTCCCCGTAGCATGGGAAACACTAGCTGGAGGACTGCAATTGTTCTCTTTTTCCTATAAAGGAACCCGCTTTGGGATCTTTAGTCACAACTCAGGCATAATTCTCATGTCTAAATCAATCTCAAACCTTGTTCTAAAGTATTAATTTTTTGTAACCACGTGGATTGAAAAGTTAGTGTGGTGGCCAGATTATAAAACAAATTTCTAGCTTAATTTATCCCTCCTCACATGTTAAGTTTTGAAGTACAATGAGTTACAATGAAGGGTACCTTCATAATGGCTTGTATTTTTTTTTCCTGTAATCTTATGAAATAGGTTTTATTAAAGTAATTCAGATCAAAATAAAAAAAGGTTAGAATTTTCAATAATCTATATATTATGAGTGTTTAAGTTAACCTAAATACAAATGAATTATATATAGATTAAACTGAAAATATTATTCTACCTTTAATAAATAAGACTAGATAAATATTATTTAACATCTCCCCTCAAACTCACGAAGCGGCAGCTACAAGCATCGAGAGTTCGCCAACTAGAAAACAAAAACGAGAGATGGAATGCGTCTTGGTAAAGAAATCTATAATCTGCAAGGAAGAAAAGGAACAAAAGGCAAAGTAATGGTGTCATGCTTGAGATGATGACGAGTAAGATGACAATCGATCTCAATGTGCTTAGTTCGCTCATGAAAAACCGAATTGTGAGCAATCTGAATAGAACTCTGGTTGTCACAATACGTAGGAGCAGAATGAGAAAAGAAAACTCTCATATCAGTAAGTAACCAATGTAACCAAATAATCTTTTTGGTAGTAGATGTCATGGCAAAAGTTGAAGGAAAGTCAAAATACCAGATTTTGCAGAAGCGGAAGACAAAATATCACTCCAAAAAAAAATTACAGAAACTGAACGTAAATACCAAATTGCAGAAACTGAAGAGAAGACGAAATACCAAAATAATTGCAGAGACAAAACAGAAATACCAAATTGCAGAAGCTATAGGAAAATTGAAATACCAAATTTTACAGAAGCAGAAGACAAAATATCACTCCAAAACAAATTATAGAAACAAAACGCAAATACCAAATTGTAGAAACTAAAAAGAAGACGAAATACCAAAACAATTGCAGAGACAAAACATAAATACTAAATTGCAGAAGCTAAAGAATCTAAAATAAAGGTTCAGATATTAATTCTTCAACCACAAGCACAAAACTTGATCTTCATCCTCCATCTTTTAATTGGTCAAACAACTCATGTCTAATGTTTTAAAAAATAGATCTGAAGTTAAGCTTCAAAGGAATGCATTGAGCGTGCTGGAACATCCTACTAGTAATGAAGTGGATGATGATAACGATTTTGATACCAACAGTGACTCTGACATTGGTGAACATGATTTTTACAGGGGTAGTGAGTTCCATAAAATTAGCAAGCCAAGGGTTCGACCAACCAGGTTCTGATACCATGTTAAAATAATTCAGATCAAACATAAAAGGAGGCTAGAATTTTCAATAATCTGTATATACTGAATACTTAAGTTAACCTAAATACAAATGAATTATATATAAGTTAAACTAAAAATATTATTCTACCCTTAATAAATAAGATTAGATAAATATTATTTAACAGGTTTATTTCTCAATGATAAGCATGATGATAGTCAGCTTTTCTATAATTTTCAAATTAATTTTTGAACTTTTAACTTATTGTTCTTAATTCATATTATACATCTCCATTTTTCAAAGCTTAATCTAAATCACTTTTTTTTATGTAAAATATACTCTTAACTTCAATTATTTTTAAGATGTTTTTATTTCGAAGAACATTCTCATCTAAAAGCTTAAACTTTTAAATAAAATTTCAAAATATAATTTATATTATTCTTCAACACACTTTTTTAAGTGAAAGGTTTTTAGATTTTACACTACTTTGTACTTAATTTTTATCAAATAAAATTAAGGTGGTGATATTGAAATTCGTGATCGTTTGGTCAATAAAACTCTAGTAGCATGTTAAAGAACCATCTAACCTATAATTTATATTACTTTCTAATATTTTATTTTATACAAATAAATTTAATTAAAATTATCAACTTAAAATCTGTATGTCATGATCTCGAATGAAATCTGAAGAGAGACTAGGAACTCGGTTTTATCATTTCAAAGCAAAAGGGAAGGCAGGGAAAAGATATATGTCATGGTATAGAGAAATTAATCTACTCATGCATCACAATTGCATTAAAATATGTGCTGTATTTCAATTCGTAAGTGTTATTATCAATGGAAAGGCCAAAAAAAATCCGAGTGTCCTTAGAAATCCTTGATAAAAAGAATTTGTGGCTGCCAGTATTGTATTAAACTTTCACTAATTCCACATGGCACGTACAGAATGTGGCTAGCAAGTGTAGAAAACACAATTCCCTAACTCCAGTATGATGGCTGCACAGAACAGTCGAGGTCCCATATGAGCTAGAGCTAGTTTTTTTTTTTTTTTTTTTGCATTGGTTTTTTCTCTCGAAAAAACCCGCGTACACCCTGCAGATAAAAATGTCACTCGCGACAAAACAATCCGGCCGTGGGACACCTTGCCACGATTATAAATGTCTTATGAGTTCATTCCCACTTGTCCACTGGGCTAAAAATAGGAAGGACTTGAGCAAGGCACAATAAATATAATTTAGAAAAAATGCATGCATGCATGCATCCAAAAGGAGAGAAAGTGTGTGTGATCTGCCCTTGTTTGGAAGAGAGGGAGAGTACTAGCAAGTCAGTGGACTTTGTACAGCCTCTTCCGATCCTCTCCGGACAGGTAACAGTAATCTTTTCCTAAACTGGATTCAATGAACCCTAGAAGGTAGAAGAGACAAAGAAATTAAGTTAGACAAAAGACAAGTCCTAATAAATCTCCAAAGCTAATCGTACATTGAGAGTGGGAACCAAGCACTGCTAGCAAACAACTACAGTGCTGTGCCGCATTATCTGGGCAACTTTTCCTGTGGATGTACAATACATCTATCTCTTGGCCCAGCTAGCTAGCAATCAGATCATGAATTCATTAATTTATCATTGCTCTGCTGGAATTTTGAGGCTACTTAATTTCAAGCAAATAGTATAATTAATTTACTATATTGTTTTATTTTTTATTCCATTGATAAAAATATCTTGATCACTTGATCGAGGTTTCACCATCAAAGTCTTAATTGCTTTCGAGGATTCCTTGGAAGAGGCACAAGTTGAACCATTAACTTTTTATTTAGGTCCCTAGCTAACTGTTTTTTCAACAGAGAACGACCACTTCAATATTGATTTAGGAGTGTTAATTTGGATTCATTGTTAGGTCTTCCATCCTAGCTAGCTATAGCTATTTTCTGGCTTGGAGCTTTTGTGATGGACCTTGCTTGTTTCTATAAATTTTGTTAATGAGATCAAGTAAGTTGGGTCCCATAACAATGTTTCTTGCACTTCTCCTAGCTTGGATCTTGTGCTTGAATCTTCAGCACAACTTGTTAGAGATCTTACTCAAATTAAACACACTTGAAAGTTAAGTAATTGGTACTTGCAGAGATAAAGGAAGCAAATTGTTATTAGCATGAACACTTCTTGCTAGCTAGTTGCAATCCCCTTCAACATCGAGCAATGTTAATTTCTCACACAAAGAGACATGAACTACATGATTAATCACATATTACATGGAACAACCATACCACAGATAAGAACAGAAGCCACCGAAGAGAGCTTACTCAAATTATATTGCAAGGCTTCTCACCATATCCATATGAGTAAGCTTCGTACCATGAATTTGATGGCAATATTCCAGCAACATTCTCTAACATCTGAGGCATGAAAACGTCATCGAAAGACCCAAATGGAGCGTCTTGTCTTGCAGGCTGCTCTTGACTAGGATCCTTTGTGGGGACCTCTAGTGCACAGTGATCATCAACAACAGTTTTGGAAGCATTTGAAACCGTTCGATAATTTCCACCGACACCATGATCATCATCGTCCACAATCTTAGTAGGGTCTGGCAATTCAGAATCTTGGCCGGTGAGTTCTTGAACCAAAGCCCTAAATCCAGATGCACTAATCTTGAACTTCATGGGGTTGGATATGTACACTACTTTCATAGGCTTTTTCTTGGTTTTGGCTATTTTTGTTCCCTTTCTTTCTTGCACACCACCACCTACCAGGTCAATATGATAGGTGTCCATGACTGTAATGGATGGATAAGCTCTGAGATCAAAAGGGTGGCAGTGTGTTTACCTATTAAAGAGATTCTTGAGGCTGCAATGCAAAGGAGTTATATGAGAATGAAAAAGGTAAAGAGAGAGAGAGAACTTAATGCTCGAAAGGAGAAGTTCTGATAGTGCAAATTGAAGCAAACAACAAAACTTTGGGTGAGAATTCAAGTTCCAACCGCGACACAGCACGTCTCTATTACTGCCTCCACAAGAATATAGATTCTTTTTTCAAAAAACAATTGATGCTAATAAATAGTAGATATTTCGAGAGCACTGACGATAAAATAGGTTGTTGTGAGTTTCATATGGATGGATAAATAAGACCATATTAATGGACTTGACTTCTCGGGTAAATCTAAATTCTTAATTTTAAAATTAATAATTTGAATTTTTCACAAGTAAAAATAACTATTATTTAAAAAAATGTATAACTACTTGGTAATTTACCTTTTTAATTTTAATATCTCAAAACAACTTTCACGTAATTAAACTAATTTATATTTTGATCAACTTTAAATATATTATTTATAGTCAGATTATTATATATATATATATATATGTTGTAAATCAAATTAATATACAAAATTATTATTTATAATATTGTTTAAAGTTCAAGCTCCAATGATAATGTTGGGAGTATATTCAAATATTCATCTTGCTTCATGGATCTAGTTTTCCCTTGATTTTTGCTCCTAATTAGATCAATCAAGTATATATCATTACTCTTGATTAGATTAGGAAGACAGCGATAGACGTGATCACACGCGCCAGAAGTTCACGTGAAAGCGATGGGCTAGCTGGAGCTTGGAGTTATCTGTATGCCGATAATTCCACCACGTGGCGTTCACCAGAAGGCTGGTTAGATGTGTCTGACGTCATCTCATCCACCTGTGATGACATCATGGCGGCAAAGTAGTAAATCAAGGAGCTCAATAGCCGGCTTGATTGGGCTCGGCTGCATGAATGATCCAGCGTTGGTCATCACCACCATAGGTCATAGAACCTCTAGTATTAAGTTTCTTGTGTTTCCCATTTGGCATCGAAAGGGTTATAGTATCAAGGAATCTCAAATTTCCTTACTGAAAATATTTTGATTGTGAGAATTATTTATGTTTTTTTCGCTATAAAATATTAAATTTTCAAGTAATTTAATGTTTTTTTGAATATCATATTTTCTCAAAACTAGAGAATGTGATTTTTTTTAAGGGAAATCTAGCATTTTTTAGTGATTGAAAACGTTTTTGTTATATACTTAATCTCTCTTTTTATTATTATTTTATTCAATATTTTAATTTTTTTAATAAATTTAAGTTTATTATTTGATCTTGTAGAATTTAAGTCATCAGGGTGTAATAGTAAACGTCTTTGAATTTCTCATGCATGAATCCAATACATAAACCAAACATAATTAATAAATACATATTTCACTAAAGTCTTTTATTTTCAATCAAACAAAAATATAATATTTTCAGCAATTACATTTTAAACAATCATTTTTTTCTTCAAAAAGACATATAAAAATACACATAAAAAATTCTCCTTTAAATTTATGTCAACATTTTTAAAAAAGCTCTTCATCATAATTGTTTTTAAGAAAGCGTGAGCTGCTTATTCTTAAATGCTTATAAATTTATTTTTCAACAATGTAAGATTCTTCTTCAAACTTATAATTAACTAATTAAGTTAGTAAATGTTGCTAATTTTGTCAATTAAGAAATCTTGGCATTGTAATATTAGCTTCCAAATATTTATATTGTTAAAGAACCATTTCAATTTAAAAATTTAAGTTGTTAAGTGAAGTTTCATGATATAATTTATATTATTTTCTAACACATATAACATATGATAAAATAAAAGATTAACCTCTCTCTTTTTTATCATTTTCAAAGGAACATCAAGTAGCTAGATTGTTAAATAATTCGGAATTATCCATGATTTTATATATATATATATATATATATATATATATATATATATATATATATATATATATATATATATAGTATCAGTACTAATATATATTCAATATTGTATGTAATGTTAATTATCTCTTAGAGAAAAAATATGTGCGAATGAAATTGTTAATTTTTATCACTAATTTTGTTGTTTTTTTCTATTATATATATTTTTTATTTTCTCTTATCTCATTTATAATAAAATGATTTTATTTTCTCTTATCTAATTTATAAACAGCGATTCAACTTTTCAGGAATCATCTTTTAAATGACTAGTATCTTTTGATTAACACGCATAATTAATATTATAAAACAATATATTTTAATTTCTAGAAAACAGGTTTTTCCATTAATATTATCTTGTTAACAATAAGAAATTTCTGAAAATTCTTGTTAGTTTAAATTTGGTGGGAAAGGCTTAATTTGCCATCTATAATAAGACAATAAATACCAAAAAAATCACGAATAAAGAGCATTTCACAAGTTGTCTAATGAAATTTAATTCCAAGTTGGACTTGTTATATGTTGTCGCAATGTATTACAACCGAGAAAACACAAATATTTCAAGTCAAGTAAAAGAAAAAGGGTTGTTTCATAACATATATAAATCTGAATATGTTGTAGCAAATTAAATCATAATAATGCACTTGATGTCGACAGCCTAGTTATCACCAATCCATTCAAAGAGAGCATTATCTTATCGTAGAACTTATGCCATAAATTACTTGGCTAAATGCATGCGTATGAGTATATACTCTTGTCTTTTTCATGATCCTAACCCTCTCCTTTTTCCCTTGCCATTCAATGATGATTAATTTTCCATGAAATTGTTATCTTCTTCTAGGGAGGATATTGGGATTCGTTTGCTAGGAAGCTGCTACTCTCTGATGCAATCCTTTCGTAAGCACGTTTGAATTAATACCAGTTATATAACTAGGAAAAATCATCAATTGAATTCCACTCATTAATCATCTATGACCATGCTCAAATTAACAATATTTAATTTCATTACGCAAGGAATTCTTTTGTTTTGAAAAATATTAATGGACCATGCGTGTGTGTATCCCTTGCCGGAATTTATACAAAACTAGCAATTTAGAGCCAGGATTTGTAAAGACATGCATGATGCTAGTTTTGTCCAAAAAATAAATAAAATAAATTTGGTTGACAATATTATAGGGTTTTGTTTAGTGTAGGATCTCACACGCAATAGAAATGCAAGCTAGCTGGGGCATTTCTGCTCGATCTCTCACGTGCCTTGACTTTCCTAATTAGTTGTAAAAAATAATCAAACCAAGCACCTTGACCAGCTGACCATATGATATAAAGCATGGATACCATAGAGAGAAACCACGTTTCTTGTGAAAGCTAGCTAGCATTTCTTTTTTCATGGAAAGTCTATGATCCAAACTCAACAATTATTGAACTATCTAAATAAGTAGCTCATCAAGGCATTAATTAGCCCCCCTGATTTCTTGCTCCGTGACCTTTGCTGTGTGTTACGATTAATTTTATCCACACTCGGAGGTGTAATTTGATATTAAATAAGATTCATTGGGGGGGTTTGATAATGTGATTAAAAATGTCTTTTATATGAATATTTTTTAAGACTATTTTGATATAAATATCTCAAATTCTTACAAAAATAAATCAAATCAAATTAAAGGTTGATTGAATGGAGTACACAGTTGAAGTGTGATATAAGTGTTTGTTTGGTATTATGTTTCAAATATATTTGTTTTAAAAAAGATCAAGTTGATATTATTTTTTAATGTTTTCTTGATTTTGATATGTTGATGTTAAAAAAAACTAGAAAAAACTATTTTGATGTATTTTCAAACGAAAAACACTTTTAAAAAGCATTTTGCACTATAATATCAAATACAATAAATATTATAGTGTAAACTAAAAAAGGTGGTGCTTTTACTGTGAGGTGAGTATTATAGTATAAATTAAAAGAGGTAGTGTTTTTACTGTGCACCACCTCACAAAATACTATTCATTTTAATAATGTTTTTTTTCCTTCTAAATCTATATTTATTTTCTTAATTTCATACCTCAACATTTAGTTTATTGGGTATCGAGCTTCATAATTTATTGTAGTTGGCTCGGTTTTATAACCTATATTACGGGTATATATATATATATATATATATATATGGTAGGTTAACTCGATAAACTCATGTTTTTTTTATGTTTTTTTAATTGATATTTTTTTTTAATTTTATCTTTCAACATTAAGTTGATTGAGAATTAGACTTCATGATTTATTTTAGTTTGGTTTTTATAAGGTTATCTTGACAGGTCATAGATTTGAGAGGTTAATCCGATTGACTTGAGTTTTTTTTAATTGATATTTTTTAATTTCATCATTCATGATGGAATTGATTATAAATTAAATTTCATGATTTATTTTGGTTTGCTTTCTATAAGATTATCCCGGTCTTATGACTCGAGTCACATGTTTTGCAGGTTAATACAGATAGACTCGAATTGTTTTATTATATCCTATTTTTAGATTGAATTTTTTTAACCTTCAACAATGAGTTTATTGAAATTATGCTTCATAATTTGTTTTGACTTAATTTTTATATACTTATCATAGTTTGACATGTTAACACAGGTCAAATATTTTTGTGATTTTTTAATTAATATTTTTTAATTTTATTTTTTAACATTGAATTGATTGAGAATTGAGTTTTATAATTTGTTTTGATTTATTTTATATAAGGTTATCGGTACTCATGATCCAGGTCAAAGATTTGGCAGGTTAACTCGGGGTTAGCTTGGATTACTTCAATATATTGTCGTTTCAATATTATTTTTAAGAAAAATATATTGTCTTGGATCTTTGTAAATCAAACTATATTTTTATTGATCATCAAAATTATTTTTAGATCATAAAACTAATTAGATTATATCAAATAAATCTCCACATAATTAAAAAAAAATTACTACAAAAAAAAATATAAACAATAACAAAATGATTTTCTTGTATGTTTAAAAAAAGAACTAAACCATTCGCGGCGGAAAAAAAATGAAAGAACTATTTTAATGAGGAGAGATGAGGACAGGCGGCTTAAAAATGAAGGCTAAGCTAGTACTCAGCCACTACAGCAGCTCCACTGAAAGGATCGCAACCGCACCTTCAAAGAAGCAATTAATGACAGAAAGGGGGGAGAGAAGGAGGGGACCTCTGTGTACCTCAATTGCGAACACTGAATGAATAATACGAATTCTATTGCTTTCAATAGTTCATAATATTGGCCACCAACACTCTGGATATTTACCTTTGCATGTTTTTTACACTTGGAAATAAAGCCTGTTGGCTACAGTCACAAGTCTTAGTCACAGTACAAGTTTATTTTTGTATTTTAAAAAAATTAATATTTTGTATTTTTTTATTTCAAATTATTTTTTTTTATTTTTTCTTTCTTTCTTACAATTGTATATATTACTGATTGATTGTAAACGAGTGGTGTGTGATATTGAAAAGATTATTTGCAGATAATTAATTGTTTAGTGATTTAATTATATTATCATAATTTTGTTTATGTATTATTATAATTGTTATAATTATGTATATTTAAATTAGAATATTATACCCATAAAATTATTTAGCCTAAATTAATTTTGCTTAATTTTTATAGAGCGTTGTATTTTTTTTCAACCTGGGATCAATTTTAAAATTTGTTTTTATTAATTGGAATTAAATTTAGAAAATTTATATCCTGAAATTAAAATCAAAATCAAAATGTAATAATTTTTTAAAAAAACTATATATATAATATATTTTATTTTTTATGTATATCAAATTTAAAATTTTAATTATTCTTAATTTTTTAAAAAATATTACTGTATAATTTAATTTTATAAAAAAATGTTAATTGAAAAATAATACGGAAGCAAATAATACATAAGTAAACTCTTATATTATCATAAACTTTTGAATAACTTAAAATTAAGATCGTGATGTGGGTTGATATAGCATAAGAGGTAAATTTCTTAATTTTTCTACATATATATATTCAATATGCATCTTAAACTAAAGCTTAAAATATGAGCTTTCTATTGATTTAATAAAAAAATGAATTTACAAGAAACTTATATCAAGAAATATGAGTTGAAATATTTAATTGAAAATGTTTCCTTGTATTGTCATTTTTTTCAACTTGGTTTTAAATTTTGTATATTTATTTGTATACATGGCATGGACCAAGTATGTATGTTTATTTTTTAGTAGATGTCAAAATTTCATTGGTTAAAATTTAAATATATTGATACACAAACAACCCATGTATCATAGCCATAAGCAAAGAAAGAGGATGTAAAATTATAGACTTGCCATTAAAAAAAAAAAGATAAGACGTCCATTCCCCAAAGAAAATCAAAGAAAATGTTATAGTTTTAATTACTAGATAGATAGATATTGAGAGTAAGAAGAATTTTGGATTTAATATCATCATACCATAGCAGGTGATCAATAATTTGATCATCATAATAAAAATGGAAAATTAAAATGTTCATAAGTGATTTTTCTTTCCTAGGTAAAACTACGTCGTCCGAGCTAGGCAACTGGGCAAGGGATTCCCATCTCTTGTTAAGGAGAGAGGTCATGGCCATTAAATTTCATTTCAAATGGTTTCGTTAAACGAAATTAATGAGAAACTTCGTATGATCAATGACTCTTTCTTCGTTTGTCTTTCAAAATATATTTATTCATCTAAAAGCTAAAAAATGATTCAGTGATGACTTCTTCATGGACACAAAGTTGAATCATGGGATTCATTATCTTCATCTTTTATATTTCAAAACACAATTTTTCATATGTTCTAGAAAGATTCTTTTATATTTTTATCTTCGCACGAAAGTGTTGACCCCTGCCATTTGATAAAAGCTAACACCTCTGCATTGCTGAATACTTGGAAGCCCTCATTGTTTGTTGGAGGCATTTGGATACGGAACCAAAAGAGTCAAGAATCACATATTAGTGACTCTATTCAAATGAATACAATGCCTCATGCATGGCCTATAGAACCAGGACTCCATCAACTCCATGACAACGTACGCCTGTCTATCACAGTTAGAATTAGTAAGGTAAAGAAAAGAGGCGATAGGTTTTAGTGTTACAAGGACCAGGAGACGAAGGTGCGCTGTTCTTTTTAGGGCTGAAGGTTATTACAAGACTCTAATGATGTTAGCAGTAGTGGGTATATAATGGGAGAATTTTAGTACTGTTACGGGTTTTGTAGCAGGTCTGAGATATTGTTTCTGATGTTGTGTGAGAATTCAGTTTAGGGTTGCTCATGATCTTGCCTCAGATCTGCCTTGTTTTTTTGTAGTGATTAGAATATATTTATGTCCATGAGGTAAAGATTTTCACTCTTACCATTGCTAATTATAAGGATACAAATAATATTTTACTGGGTTGCTTTTGTCAAATGCAGAAATTAAGACAAAGTACATTAAAAAATTATTTGATAAAATGTTGGCGAAGAATTTAGCTTTTAAACTTATTATGTTTGATGAGAGTATAAAAATTTACATTCTTCAATGGCGGATTTAGTGTCCGTTTAGTACTTATATATATCAAAAATATTTTTATCTAAAAACATTGAATTTTTTTTTTAAAAAATGATGTTATAATATTTTTATATCAAAACAAGGATATTAAAATCTGACAGAGAGCATCTAAAAAACACTTTCTTTATAATTTTAATGTCCTTGTGTATTTAATACATGAGAGTATTAGAATCATTTAAAAACATTAATTTAATATTTTTTAATAAAAAAAAAACCTAAATTATAATGAAAATGATGATGGTACCTTAACCTTCATCCGGAGGGCATTGGAGTATTTGACAAATGAGATAACATGAGAATCGACGGTGCCCTTCCACCGATGTATTCTGATAAAGTGGACGGCGAACTGCTGGGAATGGAAGATCTGCAGCCGGTGCTGCTGGCTGCCGCACAACCAGGCTGCGTATATAGTGACATGGAAACTCAAATTCAAATTCCCGATTTCTCTTTATTGGTCGTGGGCCTCACCTTCTTCTTTGTCGATCACCATCGGCCGGTACAATAGGTGTAGCTGTCCAAGTGGGAAATTTTGTATAAAATGAGCTGTATGCCTCTATCTTTGTCTAGGATATGTCGAAGCAGCGTCGATCTTCGGGGAATCGTCCCACTATATTGAACAAGAAGCATGCAGCACTTCATCAGATTTCTTATATTCGTTTCATATGCATTAGATTTGTGTTCGGATGTTAAGCAAATTTCTGACGCTCTTCCCACCAATTTTCTCCTGGAGCCATCGTTATGAAATCATTTATAATAATTTCTTTCGGAAAGAAGCTTTGAAAGCTTTTGTGCTGTCTTGTTATTTACTAAAACAGCTAAAACAGTTGGTTCTGTTCTATATATATATATATATATATATATATATATATATATATATATATATATATATATTATCAATAAACTAGGTTAATATATTATTTTAAATATTTTATAACAAATTCATGTCATAATTCGTTTGATTAAAGGACGTGAGGCGAGTTTAAGGTTAGCCTAAATCATGAGGAACAAACAAAAACGACTTGTTATTCATCCTTTTTTTTTAAGTCATTTGTTCTTTATATATAAAAAGATTACCGAACCAAGCACACAAGCCTTCTTAAGATCCACGTGCCTGGTCTTTATTTATTATTGGATTGAAACTAAATTAATTTTTATTATATAATAAAATAAAAAAATTAAATTTATCTAGTAAAGTTTATAATTTAAATTTTGAGTTTGATGAAATGAATATGTTTTGAAGTGTGGTTGTAATTGTTTTTTAAAGTATTTTTCACTCAGAAATGTATCAAAATAATATTTTTTTAGTTTTTAAAAATTATTTTTGATATTAACACATCAAAATAATTTAAAAATATCAAAAAATATTAATTTAAAATAATAAAAATAATAAAAAATTAATTTTTTAAAATATTTTTAAAATATAAAAACAAATAAATTTTAAACTGTATAAAGATAAATAAACTATCATATTCTTCCTCTACAACTTGTCCACTCATGCCGTCGTTGTGAGGGCTAATTAATGAGGTTCTGTTCCCTGGCTCTTGAAGGGAAAAGGTTAAAATTAATCACACCATCATGATCATTATCCAAACCCATTTTAATGGTCCTGACTATCTATACAATGATATGGTCGTACGTATGATATTTATGTAATGTTTTGCATTGTTATTTGAAAATGTTTGTAAACAAATTTAATTTTTTTTATTTTAAAATAATATGTTTTTGATATTTTTATATTATTTTGATATATTAATGTCAAAAATAATTTTTAAAAAATAAAAAATTATTATTTTAATATATTTTAGAATGAAAAACACTTTAAAAAATAACTGTAACTACTTCCACACACGCATGAGACATAGAAATACTTTATCACTGGCATTATGTATTTCTACGCATGATGAATTTTATCTACGCATAAACCCAGCTGACCAGCACAAAACATTATTAGTTGGAAAAAAGAAAAAGCTTCTTCATGCACAGATGCTTAGTTCAGTTCACAAATTAGAGGATTAGATTAATAATTGGGTTTTTCTTGGCGGATTGCATTATGGATTAAATTCTACGCAGGGCATCGTTTTATCTGCCTTTTCTTCTTCTGGGCCATTCATCTTCAAACGAAAACGATATCAGAAGACTTGAAGGGCTGTGAGAACAACATTATGGACCCCTAGGGTTATTGACCTAATGGTGCAGCTGGGTTTATCTTACTGGGCACTTACTTGGCCTGATTTATGAAGGCCCGGTGATCGCCATTGGTATTGGGCTGTAAGGTATAAAGCTGTGAAGATTCACTGCATCTTCTACTAAAAAACAGCATAATTTTTATTTTATTTTATTTTGTTGCTGATGAAAACAGCATAATATTAAATAATTATTCAATCACTGTTAGCATCTTCCCACCAAAACACCTACTTCTCTATTAATATACTCACTGTGAACTAGGTCTGCTGAAAAGAAAACCTTTCTTTCAAGGAAGCTTCCTTGTCTCCTTTAAGGGATTTCTTCCTATAATATATAAATAATATTGTCTTTATTTGTTCTCTTTTAGTGTTTTTTAATATCATTTCCCGGATTGGACTCGTCATCTTCATGTATTAGTGTGTAGTATTTTATTACAGAAAATATTTTTCTTTCCTTAAAAAAAAAAGAGAATTGGAATCCAAATTGAAATATTCAAAAAGAATTCGACATAGATTAAGTGCATGTCCACTGTTATGGAAACTTGTGCATTTACTGAAAAAAAATTAAAATCATTTTTATATACATTTTTAAATATTTTAATATATTTTTAATTAAAAAGAACTGTACATTAACGTGAGATAAGAGATTAGATTGTGGTTCAATAATAAATAGACATTTTTTAAACAACTCCTATTCAAATAAGAGACCGTCAAAATATATATATATATATATATATATAAACAACTCCTATTCAAATAAGAGACCGTCAAAATATATATATATATATATATATATATATATATATATATATATATATATATATATATATATATATATATATATATATATATATATGCGGGGGTTAGCAGGTGATGCATGCATTTTTAACAAGATCTGAACTCACCAGATTTGACTTCTGAAACAAAATAATAACATGGGTCTGATTTTCTAGCAGGGAAAGACTTCTGCAAAGTACCAAGACAAGCAGAAAGAGAAAAAGGTCGAGACTTCTACAGCCTTCCAAGCTGGCGGCCAAGGAACTGAGCATTCATGAACCAAGTTCGCTGGATATTCCACAACTGCTCTTGCACCAAGCTGACCACGAGCCCCTCAAATCAATCCCTCCATAAAAATAAAAATAAAAAAACAAAATATCGAGTTGATTCCCTTGAACCAACTACAATCACAAAATACATTCAAACACTAAATTCGAAGTTTCTGTTATTAGATAATCTGTGGGATGGTTATATTATATAGCTGTAGACCCGGTTCTAAATCTATTTCGATAAAAGGTTTGGGTTACTGGATTCCCACATCAGCTCGTAGGTCATTTGATCAATTTGAGTTATTTATTTTTCAAATTTAGACTAGATTGGTCAGGTTAATCAAGTCACGAAACACCGAACCAGGTAAATTTTATTTCGGGTGTGAACAAGGTAGAGAATAAATTAGAAATTTGAGCCAGAGTTCGAAAGTTAAAATTTGCTTTCTGTTTCTCAATCCATTTGGACCGGCCATGTTAATGATATGAACACGAGAAACTTCCTACGAGGTTTCTTGCTCTTCTGCTTGTTTTAAAGCTATTATTGCATTCAGGAGTTTTGAGTCTTTACCTAACCCCTGAAGTTTGACCTGACTGTATTGAGAATAAAGTTGAATTCCAGTTTGAACCCTTTTGGTTTTCGATTTTTATTGACAGTAGAGAAAATCAAACACGTTCATGGGATCATGAAAAACATTCTAAGATCCCTGGATTAAGAAAAAGATTTGAGGTATCCTAAAGAGAAAACAAAAGGGAAAAAGATTTTATGCTTTCTGCTAGATTAGGACAAATGTCCTATGCGCTGTTTTTACATCACTTCATGTATTTCTTTTGCAGCAATTCTTATCTCGTCCCAAACAAATCCGACTTAATTTGGATACGATAATCACACATTTTACCATTTTATTTTTTTAATAAATGAGTAATATTACATGGATTTTAACAAGTTTATTTTAGAATTTTTCGCCAAAGTTTTCCTCCGACATTCTAATTTGATCCTTAATCCATCTCTTGTAAATTGACAAAAACTTGTTAATTGAAGATGGGCCTTTTCTCAATTAATTTTGCTTTTAGATAATACAATTTTCGAAACCTTACAAAAATCATTATTCCTTGACAATATGGGAAGAAAGAAAGAAAACTATTAACCCACAAAACACCCAAAACAACACAAAAATCAAGTAAAACAAATGTTTGGTATTGTGATATATATGATAATTTTTAAAATATTTATTTTTCTTGAAAATTTAATAAAATGACTTTTTTTATTTTTAATATTTATCTATTAAAATAATCAAAAAAACACTAAAAAACTTAAATTTAATATTTTTTCAAACAACATATTTTTAAGCAATTTCAAACATAAAAATAAATAATAGAAAAGGAAGACAACAAAGAGACTAAAAGAAACATGAAAATTAAAATATTAAAGAAAATGGTAACTAAAAAAAATCACATGGTAATGTGAGGGGTGTACATATTAGTTTTTTTAGGTGGTCTGAGTTTTTTTTATTGTGGTAAAAATTATTTTTTAAAATATTTTTCACATAAAAAAATATTTTTAAAAAGTATTTTTTTATAAAAATAATTTAAAAAATATATAAAAATATTTTTTTAAAAAAATCATTTTTCCATGCCTAAGACTCTCTTCTGTCAAGCCAGCCTAGTCACTTCTCAGTTTTTTCAAAATAAAAAACAGGTTTTTTAAAAAACTAATTTTGCTAAGAGCAGAGGAAAAAAAGAGCTTTTATAATGAGTAGCTTCGTAAAACAAAGGGGAAAAAACAAGAAAAAAAAGAGAGAGGTAATGGTCATGTATCATAATACCAGCAAATAAGAAAAAGACATCAGGAGGAGATTGGAATAATCTCAACGTCACGCTTCCTCCACTCTCTCTATCTCTCTCTCTTCCTCACCAAAGTCAGCAAAAAAAAAAAAAGAAAAAAAAAAGACATAAAATAAATGAAGAACTCAAATTTCAAAGTTTGAGCTTTGGAAAAAAAAAATCCTTACTTTATTTATACAGAGTGAGAAAGAAGCAGGGTTCATAGAACAGACCACAGGGTTACCTTTTAATAATACTTTCTGAGTAAATACTATTTTGTATGGTTATATATTTATGTTTTGTACAATCAAAAAGACTGTCTTTCTGACTAGGGTTTCTTGTTTGAACTTTTCTCTTCATTTCACCATCTGGGTTTTGCTTAATTATTAATTCAGTGTTTTTAGCACTGATAACTCTTTCTTTATTTTGGGTTCTTCTTTCGTGAATAAAGTTCAAGGCTTTACCTTGTTATGTCAATTCTTGGTGCTTCTAGCTTTGCGAGCTGAGGACAATCTTTGTGCTTCTAGTAGTCTTGGGCTGTGTTTGGATAGAGGGCTGTTGCTTCTTTGGTCTAGTCTTGACTCTTGAGTGCTTGGTAAAGGTTAGTACTTTATGCGTAATTGAAAGGGGTAGGGAGTGATAAAAGAGAGAATCTTGACTTCTATTTTTATAAAGTAGAAGTGTTTGGACACGGGGGTTTGGTTAATTTTGAGAGGGTCTGGTGGTAGTGTTTATGATGATTCATGGGGAGTAGAACACATAATAATAATAAAGCTGTGACCGAGATGCCAAGCTTTGTTCCTCAGATATCAACTTCTAATCCCATGTAAGTTGTTTTCAGTTCAATATTCTTTATCAGTTTGAGTTGTATAATTCATTCTTCCTGTTGTATGATGAATTATCTGGCTAATCTGTAGTTTATGTCTATGATTTTTGTAGATTTGATTGTGGTTGCTTGTTTATTTCTGGGTTGCTGAAATATAGGCTGTAATTTTGAGTGATAGCTTCAGTGAGAAATTGTTTGTGTGCAATAGGAAAATTAAGTGTGGAATATTTCATCGTTTGCTTGGTACCTTAAATGAAAAGAAAAAATGAGAATTAACTCAAATCTTATATCTTTCTTTTGGCTCACAAACTGCACCATTTATATTTGCATTTTTAAATATTTTATGGAACCTAAGATTAACTTCTTAAAGGAGCCCAATTGATGCTTTTAGTTGGAAATTTTTTGAGGGTCTTGGAGTGACTATAATTCTCCTTCAGAGAATGCATGCTGGGAACAGTTGTGTTCATGTAATTTTGGAGGTATTGTTTGATTGTGCTATGTGCTATGAAGCTTTTGTGTTGATATCAGAGAGAGGACAGAGAGTAGAGTTAAATTCGGTCCCAATGTGTAACAAAAAAAATCAGTCCCAATGCATTAATACTGGTCAAACCATTTAGAATTTACAGATTTGTTGTTTGCCTTTTTTTGCTTCTGTATAACTGGTGTGGTTCTCATAGTTCTGATATTATATGTTTCATTATATGTTTCAGTGGTACAGAAGGAAATAATATTCGTTCTTCCAGAGTTTCAGACTTTTCAACAATTGAGCAATCTCTTGGGTTTCGCATAGAAGATGCCGTTGATCTTAGCAGAAGTATGTAATTGAAATATTGACATCCTTCAAAAGCAGATTTTCTTTGTATTGGTGATCCTTAGACTTCTAATTTTATTTCCATGTCTTCGGTTTCTTTTAACCATCTAACGTTGTGTCATGGCATGTCTAATTTCACAAAATCATGCATAAGACATAGCTATTTAACCTTTTTATCAAATATTGTAGCTTAGGGGGTACTTGATTGTTATTCTCAATTTTCCATTTGGGATTACAGTCAATCTGTCAGTTGCCAAGACATCATGTCACAGTCAGATTTTTAGCCTGGGGTGGAGTTCTCAACATGGGTCCTTTTTCTCTATAACATCTTTCCTTAACTACATTACTTAAAGCATTGATTTTTGATTTGGTCATCTTCTGGTTGAAACATCATCAGCACATCCATGCATGATGTTGTAGGTAGATTGCTTACCAGATAATTTCAGCTTGCAGCATGATCCATTGAGCTCACATTGCATAGACTGCTATATGATTATGCTCTTGATCTTTTTAAATTTTCTCTTGATATTGATATAGTTTCATGTATTCTTAGTCATTTATATTGTCTTTCAGATCCTCTTTTTCATCAATTAAAATCTAGCGGCCAGGCAATAGGCACTGATGTTCAGTTTGGCACTTTGAATAAGGTGAGCTTTATCTTCCCTCCACATTTCTTTGCTTTTTATACTGATGATGGATTCAAAGTTAACTGATCAATTTTCCTTTCCTCTTTTTCTTTTTTTTGTAATTTAGCCCCTTGCATCTTCAGATATAAATCTCTCAGCTGCTGTTGTGGGGTCCCAGTCATTACCACTACAAAAAGAAGTGCAAGTAAATCCAGTTTCTATACCTGGTAACCATCCTGAGAATTGGGGAGAAACCAGTATGGCAGAAGCCAGTCCTAGAACCGATACCTCGACAGATGATACAGATGACAAAAATCAAAGGGTGATGTCTCTTACTTTCTCAAGCAATGTATTCTCAGTTTTGCAAAAATTCACTAATCTATGCATCTCACTCTTTTCTCTCTGTCTCTCAATATTGCCTTCTCATGCAAAGGAAATTTCATTTCCTGGTAGAACGTAGGCTGTTGGTCAGTTGTGGGTGACAATTTAGTGACTTCCCTTTGCAGTTTGAAAGAGGACAATCAACTGCAATAGTAGCATCTGATTCCAGTGACAAGTCAAAGGAAAAGGCAGGGGATCAGAAGGTTGCATAGATGAAGTTAATTTTATTTACATGACTGCCACCCAACATTATGACATTTTCATTTGTTTTTCTCTTAATTATTGTCACACAGACATTAAGAAGGCTTGCTCAAAATCGTGAAGCTGCTAGAAAAAGCCGACTAAGGAAAAAAGTAAGTATTGTGTGTTTTTTTGCTGACTGTCCTCACAATTCATTGCTATTATATCAGGGAAGCTGCATTTGCAAAGGATAGGTCTATATATGTTATAAATTTCAAAGTTACACTGTTTTATGCGTTGTTTATGGAACTTGTTGTCTTTCTTATCTCCATTACAGGCATATGTGCAACAATTGGAGAGCAGCCGGCTTAAGCTGACCCAACTGGAGCAAGAGCTCCAGAGAGCCCGGCAACAGGTTTGGCTTTTTATTGTTTCCCATTTCTGTCTTATTTTGGCAAGGATTATATGTTGTCTTATAATCTGTATTTAAATTTCTTGACTGCAGGGAATTTTCATTTCAAGTTCAGGAGACCAAACCCATTCAATGAGTGGAAATGGTACTTAATTAGCTGTGTGTGTTTGGTTATGTATTTTGTGTGTAGAGATGCAGAGCTGATTGTAGTAATAATGACTAGTGATTTTGTTTTCAATATGTTATGGTAAATCAAGTGAACATTATGTTTGTGTGTTGAGTTACTGACTATACAATGACGCTAGGATTAACAATTTTGCTCCATGGTTGCAATAAATAGTATCCAGGCCTTGTATAGAATAAGTTATAGCCACCACTGGGGTGCTTGTTATATTTGTTACTTTATAAAGTTGGGGGACTTTTCATGATAGGTACTGATTGCTGACCATAAAACATAAGCAATTAGCATTGTCTCTGGAGATGCGCAGTATTCTAAAATTGGGAGGGAATATGCTTGGCAAATGACAGAGGTGTTGTGTTCTTGCCACAGTCCCCTATATATAAATGGATATTTACTATAAACAATGCTTTGCTTAGACTTGCATACCACAAATCATATGGGCCATCTCATCATCACACCTGCTGCTTCAGCAGCTTTAGGTTGTTTGTTTAGTGCTCAAGACAATCTTTATGGGATGCTTTTGTGTAGTTACTGTTACAGATTACAAATTAGACACCTAGTGCAGTGGGAGTCGTATAAAGTTTGGCCTGCCAGCTGGTGTTTAGGCTTTTGATTCTTTAGCCACGAGCTTGTTATGTGATTTGGACATTGTTGGAGGTTTACCATTTTGTCCATTATTATTCTATTGTGATTCATATCTGTTTGCTGTCTTAATTGCTTGTTGCTACTGATTCCAATTTACTCCATTGTTTTGGCATTTGATGTAGATCTCTTATACAGATGATGTTGATCACATTGTTCTACAGGTGCCTTGGCATTTGATGCAGAATACTCACGGTGGCTAGAAGAACAGAACAGGCACATAAGTGAGCTGAGGGCTGCGGTCAATTCACATGCAGGAGATACTGAACTTCGTACTATTGTTGACAATGTCGTTGCACACTTCAATGAAGTTTACAGGCTGAAAGGCACTGCTGCAAAAGCTGATGTTTTCCACATCTTATCAGGAATGTGGAAAACACCAGCAGAGCGTTGTTTCATGTGGATAGGTGGCTTTCGCTCATCTGAACTCCTCAAGGTGTTTTTCGTATTGCCATAGCTTTTGTTTTATGCTTTTCCTTCTTTAATACACAGAAGGTGGTGATTATGCAGTCTATTATGTGAACTGAATTGAATTTGGTGAAATCGGTGCAGCTTCTTGTGAATCAATTGGAGCCTCTGACAGAGCAACAGCTGATGGGCATTTACAACTTGCAGCAATCTTCCCAACAGGCTGAAGATGCTCTGTCACAAGGGATGGAAGCACTGCAGCAATCTCTGGCGGAAACATTGGCTAATGGCAACCCTGGCTCATCAGGTTCATCTGGGAATGTGGCAAACTATATGGGTCAAATGGCCATGGCCATGGGAAAGCTAGGAACTCTAGAGGGGTTCCTTCGTCAGGTAAATAAAAAAAAATGCTCCATGATATAATCCTTTTTTTCATTTTTATAGTTGTAATGTAGCTCATGATTTGCATATGCTGGTCTAAACATTGGACTTGTACCACATCACCATTGCTCTCATCAGTCTTCTTCCCTCATTTTGAATATAATTATAGCTTTGGCATTTGATTATAATTTTCTTTCATTTGGTTATAATCAGGCTGATAATCTGAGGCAGCAAACACTAGAACAAATGCACCGTATACTGACAACTCGGCAATCAGCCCGTGCACTTCTGGCAATAAACGATTATTTCTCTAGGCTACGAGCCCTTAGTTCTCTCTGGTTGGCCCGGCCACAAGAATAAGTAGCAGTATGTTATCCCCCTGCGAAGTTAACATGAATATTTATCAGTTCACTACCCTCTTGCTGCCTCCAGTTCTCGTCTTGCCATTGGGTGGGTTGCTGCTGTTGGTCTTTGAAGCTGTCTCCGGTGGCAATTGTGGTGCAGTTAGGTCATAGTTGGTGTAATTATAGGGTTTCATGTGCAGTTGTAACGCCAGGTTTGCTCACACAGATGTTTGCTTATCTTCTTGTTGTAAAACAATTGGTGGCAATAATTCGATCATGTTTGGTGTTTGTTAGAACTGATAAAGGGAAATAGGAGTGTGATTTGTAACATAGGTTACAGTTCTCGATTTGTATACCAGAAAATCAAATTGAATCAGGATTATAGTTGTTTTTTGAGTGCTGCAGATTTTTCTTTTGGCACGTCTTCGTTACTCTTCATGTGGTCTGCTACTTGCTGACGTCTTCTAATTGCTTCTTTGCACCTCTTGAGAACCAGCACTTGCTCATTAAAATCTAAGTAGAAAACACTGGTGTTTGCCTTGTTTGTGTTTGGTAACGTGATGGCTTCTTGAAAATATTTTTTAATTAAAAATATATTTTTTAATTATTTTTTCAACACATGATAAATTTGTCTTTAGCTTTGTTAACCTTTTTTAAAATTTTTTTCTCAAGATTACTGCTTAAAGTACTGAGAACTAGAGTTTATGGAATTCACCCATTCAACACATAATTTATGGCAAACCCATTGGTCTTTTACAATGACTTTGGTGCATTTTTTTTACCTGTTTTACATGGCAGATCATGATTATCTTGGTAAAGTTTCAACAATTTAGGAACAAAAACATTCTCTTAATTTGAAAAAATTATCATCATTGATCCACCCTCGTAAAATAGGGAGTTGTATAATCATTTTATGATGAATCTCGTGTAATTTATGTTGGTGATTAGCGGTGAGCTTGACCCATGTAATAATTGAGCTTTGTATCATGATTACCAAGCTTGATGGTGATTAACCAAACTCTTAAGTTGAAAGCAAACAAAGACTAAAGAAATGTCGTAGAAAAATATTTTTGTTTATATATTTGCATAGATTTTAATGTGGATGACATGCTTAGAATTGGATATATATGCTTTTAATGCACAAAAAATATTCAAAAACACCCTTATAATTGAAATCTACGCATTTAAATAGTGCTTGGTTATCATTTTAGGATAAAAAAGACGGAAATAAGAACATTAGCATAATATGTTTTCATGATATTTCTTGAATGAATTTCTATTATTTTAAAACATTAAATACAGGAAAAACATGTTATTTATGTCTCCATTGTCTTTGTCTTTCCTATCTTGCAATAATGACAAAACACCACCTTTAATAATACAAAGTTTATCATACTGCAACCATACGTGGATCTCAATCATGATTTTTATTAGAGAATAAATTAATTAATGGTGAGCCGCCCGAGGGACCTAAATTTTTTAAATGTAAAAAAACCATTGTAGGTTCACAAATTTATAAATTCTAAGCCCATTGAGCTTAGAATGACGGGCTTCATTGTGCCAGACACTTTAGCAATCAAGCCTCAAACGGGCCATCTTGAGGTTCCCCCTTCGCTCATCCAACTCTGCAACAAACATCACAGCAGCCTTGGTCGCCACAAAAATAACCAGGTTTTGAGGCTCTCGTTCAATCTCCTAGGTTTTGGGTCTCAAAGGAACTGTCTTTCTAAGTTAAGATTCTGGTTTTCGGTGGAGCTACCTTGTATAACAGGTACATGGCTTCTCTGTTTTCTCATTTTGTCTAGTACTTAAATTTGTTATTTCTGTTTGATTGCTGAGAAAATGAAATGAAAAGAAAAGAAAACGAAATATTTAATGCTTATATCTTATTTATTTATCATTTACACGAGATTTTGTGGAAATTGGCAAATGGGAATCAATATACACAGCCTTAGAAGCATTCCTGCTTTAGGGGGACCAAAAAAATTCATGCTTGATGGGCCTATTTTGATTCTTGCAACCTTTAATTGATCAAAATTTTCTGTCTTTTTTTGTATTACTGAAATGGGTTTATTTTAAAGAATTGAAATTTAGAACAGAACAGTAGCGAAAGAACAAGGTTTGTGGTGGATTTGTGTTTGCTTATGATTTTAGCTTGATCTGCTAGGGAGAAGGTAATGGTTTTGATGAGGGAGATTTTCCCGGCTATTATTGAGCTCATTGAAATTTAATTTAGTTATTAATTTTTAACATGTCAGCAATAACTCATGTTTGCAGATAAAGAATCTTGACTGGAAGGAAAGATGCCACATAGAACACGGCCGATGACTGCACTCTTGGTGTTCTCTGGAATCAATGTGGTCTTGGTATCAACCATTACTCCAGTCTATGATTTTGTTTGCTTCCTTCCTTACTGGGAAAGAAGGGTATGTTTGTAATCTTCATTCCCATTTCTTTGTTACTAGAAAAAGGTTTTTTTCCTCAGTGGAGAATAGGGTTTTAGCGTTGTTGCATTAACTTGTAAATCAGTGTGAGATGAAAGCTTGGTTGATAGAACGATTTATTGTGTTAATTATTGAAATGAAATCATAAAATGTTGAGCGTGTACCAATGCTTATTGATTGAACATGGAGTTTAGAGAAAAGAAGACATCCTTAAATCAGTAGCACCATGCACGCTAGTCCACAAAGTGGTGTTGGGAATTTCAAACTCGAGCAAAATCTCTTTTATAAACAATGTTTCCTTTGTAAAGAGCTGATTTTAGTTTTAATCAATCGTATGAGTTGTTATAGTAGCATTGTTTATATCTTTGTGAGCTTTTGAAACATTGAAAGAATAATGAACAAAAACATCTCATTTGACATGTTGAACATCATATTTGGTGATTGTTGTCACTCTTTTTGTTTTTTACTTGTCTTGCATTTGTTGTTTTAGAGAGAACGCCGCCGTCAGGAACGTCAAGCTGCCTTAACAAAGGATTCCAAATGAATAGAGATGGGTCTTTGAGGTTAGAAATTTATGATGATTGGTTTGTAATTGACCTTGTGACATTAAAACTTCCTTGATCAGAGCATATAATGGCAACTGGTTCAATTTTGTAGCAGAAAGATTTCATGGAGAAACTTGATTGAGGTATCAGAATGGCTCTCTGAGGTTTGGTTGGGAAGCGTGTGGTAGGTTTAGCAATACTATTTTTACACCTGTGACTTTTCCACTCTAGCTGGATCCACCTGACGACATGTTATTTAAAGAGAAATGATAGATTTTCCTCACAGGTTTCCGTTAGTTGCGTGTCTTTTATGCTTTAGCCATGGTAATGCCTAGTGTTACAGGGACTACCATTGATGCAAACTTTCAACTGGAAATCCCTTGAAATTTAAGCTATTACTTTGTACATGGTGCCATAGCTATCAAATTATACAAGCTAAATACAGATCAAATCAGGTGATGTGTATGTATTTTATATTCTCCAACAATGCAGTTGATTCGGAGATATCATTCCGCCGGCCATGGTGCCAGTGATGCCATCCAGCGGCCACATTCCTTGCCACGGATTGCAAAACGAAAATAGTTTGAATTGGTCAATCATTTTGCTAGCCGGAAAACTTACCTAACAACCCTACCTATGACATTCTAGTTTTTTGCCAAACAAGTTCATGGCGCCTTGAGCTCCCAGGTTCTGCAACAAGAAAGGGGTAAAAAAAAGGGTTTAATTTTTAGATTTGGTTTTTGACAGAGCATGTTTCATGGATAAGTTACCAGTAAATTGTGCCAGTCATACAAGTTGATGGTTTGATAATCATTCAATCCTCCTGTGAAGCCTTTCAGGTTATCTTTACTGGCATTGTAAATTAGCAATTGGTATCTTCTTCTGACAGCCCCGAGGGGAAACTTGCTGGTTCAGGAAATGCCTAATTATTATACATTTAATAATTTTCTTTATGAAGTAGATATGAATTCTAATATTTCCCGTTTATTTAATTATTAAATGATTAATTTCTAAAATATAAAAAATAAGCATAATTTAGTTAGAGGCGGTGCCAGAGCAAAATAAATTTCTAGTGAGCCAAAACTTAAATTTTACTAATTCTAGCCCTAGAATTTTAAATTATTCAAGGGAGAGGATTTTTTTTTTTTTTTTTTTTTGGGGCAAGGGCTAGGATCCTTGCTAGCCTCTCGCAACTTCACCCTGATCTAGCTATTGTAACCAGGTTACAATTTTAATCATTATGTAACTAAGTTGCAATTTATTTAACTAACAATTTAACTATATTAATAATTTTTTCAATAAAACATATTTGAATCCTAATTGTTATAATTTATTTAATTATTATGTAACCAAGTTCCAGGGAAGGAGACAGCGAAAGGGACGTCTAAAATGACAATCCTACAACTAAAAAAAGTGAAATTATTATTATTATTATTATTTTATTATGCCAGATCCGAAATCCAACTCCAGCTCAATTGGGTCCCTAGTGATCCACATCGTAACCGTACAGAGAACCCACGCGTCCAGAATCCAGATATTTTTGTTGGGAGTTTCGAGAGAATGCACACATATCGTGGGATAAAAATCACTAGTAGTCCTTCAAGTATCAATGCTCAGTCAGATTAGTCCTGTGCCTCATGTTTGGTTAAAATCATTTGCTGGTTTTTGTTTCAAATATTCGAGAATAAGAATAGAAAAAAAATACCTGTTTTATCAAGAAAATAAAAAACAATAAATTTTATTACAATTTTAGAAAACCTTTTTGTCTGAAAAGAATGCTTACATTTTTTGAAAAAAAAAGGTTTCCTATTTTTATTGGATAACTGGACCCGAACCTTTGTAAATTGTAATTGATAATGTTATTCTAAATTTACAAGAAAATTAGGATCTCAAGCGATATTGTCCCTTGGCCCATGGACTTATGTACTTTGTGTATGTTTTTATTATTATTAATGTGAGTGTCCGAACGTGTATCTCGATTAATCCTATGAATCCTGAAGTTAATGATTATGTAAGCTTTCAGTGGCTCTGAAGTTTGTGAAACTCGAATTAATAATCCCTGGAGAGTATTGTGTATGGTTTTTTAAACAACTTTAATGGATATATATATATATTAAAAATAACTCTATGCGTGAAGAAAAAATAACCGAACAAGTGATTAAATTAAAAAAATTAATAAAAAAATTAATTAGAAAAACCAAACTAAAAAAGAAACTAAATGAACAAGTTAAAAAACTTAAAAAAAAAATTCTGCCTGGTTAAGTTTTGATTTCAAGTTTTAAAACTTGATTCAATGTATTTGATTTTTTTTAGATTCAATATATTTTGATCACTTTTTGTTGCCTGCTCTTCAAGGTTTGCAGAAACATTCCTATTGTTCTTGTGTGGAAGTAAATAACAGGCAGGCGAAGGCAAAACAAGTAACTTTTAACATGACGAAGAACTTGCATACGTTCCGGCCCTGGTTTCTATTTTGGAAGACTCCTTATTTATTTAAGTATTTTTATTTAAAAATATATTAAAATAATTTTTTTAATTTTTAAAAAATTATTTTTAATATCAACACATCAAAATAATTTAAAAAATAAAAAATAATTAATTTAAAATAATTTAAAAAATATATTTTTAAAACATAAAAACAAACCGGACTAAATTAATAGTTGCTTTGCTTTTGATTTGTAGCATATATTCCTCATCCAGCTTGTTGATGCTGGTAAATAAGCCAATGCCCAGAAAGTATATGGATTCATGATCATGATCAAGATGCTTATAACAACTTTCCTTGGACTCACCAATATATTGAAGTTTTCTTTTGACTATTTATCTAATGTAACCTCATAATATTCCTGGTTTAATAATTAGCATTTTTATTTTTTACTCTTCTAAATAACTTTGTTATTGGAGATGCTGCGAAGAAAAAAAAGCTAATTTACTGTATTAGCCTCAAAGAATCGAGGCATAATGAATTTTGTTATAAATAGTTTTATGATTAATCAAAAATTTAAAAAGCACAACAAAATCCCAAATTAATTGGGCAACTAGATTTGGTTTTAAAAAATAGCTTATAAAATACCCCACAAAAAAATCTCATATACTTTCCATTTTTTCACTTAAAAAAAACAAAATAGATTTAACCGAAACTGATTAGTTTCAATCAATTTTTGTTTTGGTCTGATCTTAAATGTATATATATAAAATTTTAGTTTGATTGTTTTATTTTATTAAAAACCAAACTGAATCGAACTGATAACAACATCACTTGTTTAGATAACTTGTTGAAATTTTTTTTTAAAAAAAGATAAATGTCCAATGTATTTTTATATTTTTATTTTAATAGTCTCAAGCATCCAAACAATTTTATATATTAATTTTACTATTGTGACTTCTTAATAGATTTTTGTAAGAATCAATAGAAACAATTATTTTTTTTATATTACATAACATATTTTTACCTAAAAAAAGTACAATTTAAATGAAATTATAGTTGGAAAATCTCAAAAAATGAAAGGATGTCATTAGTTGAGAATTTTTTAAAACCTAAGAATAAAATTAATAAAAAAAATCATTTAGTGGTAAAGTTAAGACTTGAATGATATATATATATAAAATTTAAAAACTACCCTTTTAAAATTCTTAATACATGCATGGGATATAGGTTTAGTGGGTTTTACCTTGAAAAAACGTCACTTGAGAAAAGAAATATAAGAGGTGCGTACCAGCCACTTGGATCTTTTAACTCCTAGATGACATGAGAGGTTGGCATGATCATAAATAAGGGGTTGGTATGATCGATCAAATGCTAATATATATTTGAAGAATTATTCATGATTTTTAACCCATGATCATCATGGCCAAAGAATATAAAAAAAAGCCGCCACCAACATCCACATTCGTGGGTGTGTAAAATCAGTGCATGACAAGGACGAGCTTCTCAATTAAAACTTCACAAGCATAGAAATAATGGAGTTAAGTAGGTCCCGAAAAGGAAAAGCCATTAGGTTAGATTCAAGCTGTGTCATGTGCTCTCCAAGCTTTCTCACTCGCATATGCGTTTGTCCCATCTGGTACTGTGCCCAGACACTTCCTTTTACGATATCTCATGATCTGTGTGTGTCTGTGTGGGTGGCTTCTTATTTTCCGTGTCTCTCCTTGCTTTCTCTCTAAACTTCACACTGTTCCACTCCACGTTACCTCCACGCAGGAATTGCTTGATCAATGGATGCCATTTGATCTCATCTTGCCTCGATGGCTTGTCCCTTTTCTAGAAAAAAACTAGGCTAATTATATGTTCAGTACTCTCCTGCTGTTGCCTGAGAGCCCACTGTTCAGTCTCCTGCCATTAATTAATTATATGTTCTTGATTCAACCTTAACAAACACCTTATCAATCTATCTAGCTCTGCTCCTCTCCGGGAAGTAGACGTTAAGGTTGGTCAGGGTGTGATCATCGGCATCCTGACAGCTTCAAGACATCAGTTTTTTTAGAAAAGTAGGAGAAGAAAAAGAAGAGGCACTTTGCTTTGCTTTTTGGTGGAAGCAATGAGTATTCGAGTGTCACCACTTCAACGGTAAACTGTAGTTGTTGTCGTTTGGTAGCGCATCAATTAAATTTTGGCCGTTGTAAGTGACCAAAATGAATGGCGACTGTTGGGTTTGTGTTGAAGCACGGGAGAGTAATTGTGGGTATTGATCATCCGAGTTATCGAGGTTGGAGGTTTTTTTTTTAAAAAAAGTATGGTATAATGTTTTTATTTAAAAACATATTAAAATAATATTATTTATTTATTTATTAAAAAATATTTTTGATATTAGCACATTAAAATAACTTAAAAACACTAAAAAATATTAATTTAAAATAAAAAAAAATAAAAAAATCAATTTTTTTTAAAAACTCTTTTGAAATGTAAAAATAAATAAACTCTTAATCCAAATAAATTATATTAACCTAGAAGAAAATTATTTAAAGTTGATCATGTTGAATTTAATCGAATCAACCGAATTACTAAAAACTTATCCAAGTCAACTAGAATTCACCAAATTATTATATTTTTTAATTTATCAAGAAACTTAACCTTGAAAAGATTCCTAATAATAAATTTCTCATATCAATTCATCAAGGTGGACTGAATTTAATAACTATAATTATTTAACCCAGTCCATCTTAATAGGTTAGCCCGATGTTCCAAAGCTTCTTTGAATTGAGTTTTATTTTAAATTATTTTGTATATTTATTTAGTTAAATTCAGATGATAAGTTAACTCATAATCTAATCAATGGTAATTTTAATTCCTAAGCAGCTTTTGATAGAGAAAGAAAACTAAAAAGATACACTTTTGAACAAATTATTTAACCTGATGACTTTAGATCAACTTGACTGTCCCATAATTAACCCCGATCCAAAACTGGATTAGACGCCGAATGCGAAGTAACGACAACGTTAATAATTACGAGGACTGTGACTAATTAGAGAAGGTCTCACCATAACATGGGTCCCTGTGATATGGTCTCTTCAATTGAAATGAAACCTACACTTTATTATTATTATTATTATTATTATTATTATTATTATTATTATTATTATTATTATCATCCATAACTTCTAATTATATGATACAGATACTTTATGTTTTTATTTTTAATAATATTTCAGTTGAAATTCATTTGTCTCGCTTGATTTGGTGATTCTCTACCACTTAATCAGCACCAACTTCATGTGACTCTTCTGTGGAGAATAATACATTGAGAGCATATCACATCATTGCTTTTAATCAATGGTGTAGAAAATTTAGAGAGTCATCAATAAAGGAAGATGTTTGGGAATACAATCATCTCATTTTATTGTTCTCTTTAATCTTGCAAAATCAACTGAAAGTATATTTTATATTTTAGTATTGTTTTTTTTAAAAGTATTTTTATTAAAATAATTTTTTTAAAAATTTATTTTTAATATTAATACATCAAAACAATCTAAAAATATATAAAAAAATTAATTTAAAACAAAAAAATAAAATAAAAATTTTTCAAATTCTTTTAAAAACAATCTTAAAACACAAAACAAATAAATTATGATTATTATCAAATTATAAAAATTATACCAAGCAATTTTTATCTCCTTTTCTATCTTAGATGTGAATAGAAAAATATACCAAGCAATTTTTTTTCTTAAAAGAAGATAACTAATTTAATTAAACTGACCATGAATTTCCTTATTTATAATTTAGATACAAATAAAAAATATTTTAAAAAAATATCTTAAATTTAGCAATTTATATACAGATAACTAATTTAATAAAAAAAATAAATTCAGTCTTGATTTACACGAACCAAAACTGAAGAACACCACCACTATAAAAATCAATTCAACTATCTTTATCCAATTCGTAGCGACGTGTTAAGCAGAGGGACGTGGAGGTGCATTTAAAGGCATGGAAACTCAAAACACAGTATCCTTTTCTCTCTTACTCACGGTCTTAACAGCTTTTTAATTAATTAATAACCAGCTTCTCTCTCTCATTTAAACCCCCGCCTAAACCCCCACCCTCCCTCATTAATCCCCTCTATATTAATCCTCAACTCTCGCTTTCTCTCTCCAACTTCACTAATCACTAAAAGCCATCTTTACATGAGCTGAGCCACACCGGATCATTTCTTTTTCTCTAATGGCAAGTAACCACCACCGCCACATTATCAGCAACGGAGAAGTCGATCCTGTTCCGAAGCCGACACTTACAACGTCGGCTTCGTTCAAGTCACGGAGGCCGGGCAAGCAAAATGTGAACAACAACTCGAACAGTATTACAGCTCTCTCTCGAGCCGGCTCTGATGTCGATGAAATCATCACTCTCTTACACGGCTCCGATCCCGTTCGCGTCGAACTTAACCGCCTCGAAAACGAACTTCGAGGTATCAATAGTTATAATAATCATTAATTGTTTTTCGCGGAAAAGTTTTGTTTTCTCGAGAAAATTAACCTAACTTGTGAATTTTTTTTGGAGTTGATGATATTAGAGAAATTCAAACAATAATAGTAAAGAATTTGGAGTTGCATTTCGTGTTAAACTACTTCGAGGTGATAATAACCATTCATTTTACCGGAAAATTTTTGTTTTGTCGGGAAAATCGCTCTGCATTCTCGATAAAGTAACTTTTATTTTTACTTTCTTTGTTATTGTTGGAATTTAGATTGGGTTTGGTGATGTTAGAGAAATTGAAACAAGAATAATACAGAACTTGGAGTTGAATTTTTGTTAAATTAGAACTTTAAACTGTATTTAATTAAAAAAACGACTCAATGTGTGAATTTGTAATAAAAACAGGGGTTCATTTTTTGTGTCAATGACTGTAGTTAGTGATGGCTTTAAATAGAGAATGAAGGAATGGTGGGATATTGTGTGTTGTATTTACAGATAAAGATAGGGAATTGGGAGATGCACTTGCGGAAATCAAATCGTTGAAGAATTCGGAGCGATCGAAAGAGAAGGCAGTCGAAGAGGTGATATATATTGATATCCAGGCCCCTCAGAGTTTTTTGCTCTTTAGATCAGCAATTGAAGTTTGCATTGCTCATTGTATCGCCAACTGCATTGATTTTGAGAGCATAAATATGGGCGAGTTCCTTCACTGCCTGTAATTAGCTTAAAAGTTCATGTTTTGAAGACATTGAGAATGCGAGTTTTGTGTCAATTGATATGTTGACATGTCAATGCTTTTTTACTTGTTTGCTTTAATGGTTATGTGTAATATATTCTGTTGAAAGGTGGAGTTTTAGATCCCAGATGTTGGAAATGTCAATGGGTTAGAGTTTGATGTGATGAAAGATATGTAGTTACATAGACATTGCAAGGAATGAAGATGCTTATTCCTTTCTTTGATTTTGTTATGTCAGCTTACTGATGAGCTAGATAAAGTGGATGAAAAGCTTAAAGCTACTGAAGCTCTTTTGGAAAACAAGGTATTCTGAAGTTATTGGGTTTGCATCCTGAAAAGCTGATCAAGTCATTTTCTTCTTAAAATAAGGAGTGCATTATCATTTGCAGAACCTTGAGATTAAGAAAATAAATGATGAGAAAAAAGCAGCTTTGGCTGCACAATTTGCTGCAGAAGCCACGCTACGAAGAGTCCATGCTGCTCAAAAAGATGACGAAATGCCTCCTATTGAGGCCATCATTGCTCCACTGGAGGCAGAACTTAAGCTGGCCAGACTTGAGGTATATCTTGAACTCGTGGAGAAAATAGTTAATATTAGATATGGATCTGAGAGTAGTATTGTGAAACGTTGTCATGAATTTCTTGTCTCGTGTTCTAAAATGAATGCTGATGAGGGTTTCTGTTTATGCATGATCTTTGATATTTTAGGTAGCAAAATTGCAAGATGACAATAAAGCACTTGATCGGCTCACAAAAGCTAAGGAAGCTGCTCTACTTGAGGCTGAGAGAACTGTTCAGATTGCTCTGGTGAAAGCATCCCTGGTTGATGACCTGCAAAACAAAAATCAAGAGCTCATGAAGCAGATTGAGATATGCCAGGTTCATCTTTTAAAGTTGTCCTTGTGCAGGCTGTTCATGAAAATGAGGGTAGTTTCCATGAACTGCCAATGGTATCGCAGACTATTCAGTTTAACATTTTTTGCATGCTTGCAGGAGGAGAACAAAATCCTAGACAAAATGCATAGGCAAAAGGTCGCTGAAGTTGAAAAGCTGATGCAAACTGTTCGTGAGCTTGAGGAGGCTGTCTTGGCTGGAGGTGCTGCTGCTAATGCCGTGCGTGATTACCAGCGAAAATTACAGGAGATGAATGTAATGACCACTACTTTTTAATTTCGGGACTTCATTTCTTCCACAATATTGATGGTTGCTATGAGTTTATCACAAATTCTCCGAAGTGCTTCTGACTTTTAAGCTGACACAGGGGGAGAGAAAAACTTTGGAACGGGAAGTAGCTCGTGCAAAGGTCTCTGCGAACAGGGTAGCCACTGTGGTTGCGAATGAGTGGAAAGACGGTAATGACAAAGTTATGCCTGTGAAGCAATGGCTTGAAGAAAGAAGATTTTTTCAGGTTTCTTACTATTTCAATCTCCCTTTTTGGTTCTCTGTTATGGATCTCTGAAATAATTTAGCATAATAACTACAAATAAGTGAATTCGAATTGGATAAAAAAATCTGTTTTATTTGGTTATAATTATCAACTAACGGGAGGGGGAGGTTTGTGACCAATACAGATATGCCAAATTTCTTTCTTGACACATGGCAGGATTAAAAGTGATCACGTTCTATCTTTGCCCCTCTTTGGTAGACAAACAAAGGCTCTACCTTAAGAAAAGTTTTTCATGAGTTTCCATTACTAGGGATAAAGCAAAACCAGAACCCTGAAAACAGTTCAACCGGGAAGAGGCTTCTCTTGACATACAGTTAACTGCTGCCATAGCTCGTTGCCTAGTTCTCAAATTTGCAAATATATTGGGATGTCGTGTGTTGAAAGTTTAATAAGTGCTCGGTTACCTGTTTCAAGAAAAAATTGGGGAATTGGGGGATAATGCAAGACTGTATTATATTTGATCACGCAATCTTCTGTATTCTTCCAGGGGGAAATGCAACAACTTCGTGATAAATTGGCAGTTGCAGAGCGTGCTGCCAAGGCCGAAGCACAATTAAAAGTAAGTCAACCCATTCTGTTAAACTATCTCCTTTTGTGCTCCATCAACCACTACTAACAGTACACTGATTGATGGCTTGCTTAGGAAAAATACCAAATAAGATTCAGGGTTTTGGAGGAAAGGCTTAAAGCACCAAATAGTATTTCCCGTGAAGGAAGAAACACAAGCAACGGGCCTTCAAGACGTCAATCTCTTGGTGGAGTGGAGAATTTTTCCAGATTGTCCTCCAATGGCTATTTATCTAGGAAAGCCCCAAATTCACAAGCTGGTTCTCTACGGCCCAACAATGCTGTCACATTATTGAAACATGCTAAGATGTCATCGAGATCATTTGATGGAGGTAGTAGATCACTAGATGATAAGTTGCTTGTAGGTGCAGCTGGTAAAGATAATGGACCTCCGAAAGCCTCTGATCAAAGTACTGAGAGAACTGAGACTGGAGAGATTGAGAATGAAACATCAATTAAAAAATCAAAATCAGAGCATGAAGATTACGTTTCAGGAGTTTTGTATGATATGTTGCAGAAAGAGGTTATAACTCTGAGGAGAGCCTGCCATGAAAAAGACCAAAGCCTTAAGGACAAGGATGATGCAATTGAGGTGAGGAAATATTGAATATAGCCATCCCTTTACATCTCCCAAGGACTTCCTCTCTAACATCCATCAGTAATTTATTTTGCTGTTTTGGACATGGATAAATTAGATGTTGGCAAAGAAGGTCGATACATTGAACAAAGCAATGGAAATTGAGGGGAAAAAGATGCGAAGGGAAGTCGCTGCCATGGAAAAAGAAGTTGCTGCTATGCGAGTTAGCAAGGAGCATGATCACAGGACGCGACGAGGCAGTGCTCCCAGGGCTTCTCAGTTACTCTCCTCAAGGTAATATTCTTTCTTGCAATGGAGTTTTAATCTGGATTGCATACGATATGGGGCAGTTGGGACACTGTTTTTTTGCTAGTCTGCTCTGCATAAAGATAGGTGTCGCCACATGATTACTGCTTTTTTTCTTCATTATCCAATGAGAACCGAGATTAACAAGTGCAAAATTGAATTACTGAAATCTTTTCATCCTAAAATCTTCAAATTCTATGCTTGGTACACTCCACCTGATCTTTGTCTCGTGGAGAATTCACTAGCAGCTCATCAAAGCAAAGCATTTTCCAGTAAAGAACTTTCCTGAAATTATTTGTTTTTAATACTTGATTTATTCCAGGAGTGCAAGAAATTCTTAGGCAATTGATGCAACAGTGAGACAATGACCAGACAAGGGCATGCTTGATTATTCGGATTTGCAGTCAATATGTTTTTTCGCCGTTTTTTTGTTCTTCTGTCTCCATTTCTGAAGCTGACTCCAGGTTTCCAAGGGACATCCTGTCATGTATATTTTTGTATTAACATTATTAACATCAAAGAGTCTTAAGGTCAGTGTGCCATTAATTTAATACACAAAGTCCCTCTCTCACTCTCTCTCTCTCTTCTCTTTCTTTTGAGGTATAATGGCAACTAAGGTGTTTCACCTGTCATGTCACTTCACTAATTAAAGAGTGGTCTTTTTAACTAAAAATCATCATTACTTAACTGTAAATTAATTACATTTTATCCAACTTAATTGTATACTATTTTTATTATCCCACTTTTATTTATTTATTTCTTTAAAGTTCATTTCAAATAGTAATTAATAAGATACTATTAATTATTTTATAATACCATAAATTTCTCTAGATCCACGGTGGGTTGTTTAAAATATATCTAACTAAGATCCTGTTTGTTTAATCTATTGAAAAACTTAAATAAACAATGAGTTATTTAAAAGATGTCTAACTTACACCCTGTTTATTTAATCTACTCAACTTGATTTTTTGAACAAAAAAAAGGTTGAAAACTTTAAACAAACAGGCTTAATTCAGCGTTAAATTGTAACTTAATTATTATAATTCATTAAAGCTAATTAATTAGTCTTTGATTATAAAAATAATTAAATTGTCTCTTTATTGATGTTGAGCATCCCCAATTTAATAAATTTTGTTTTAAAAATACCTCCTTCCTAATCTATCATCATTGTCATGTATTATTATTATTTTATTATTAATATAAATATTTGGATTAATTTATTCTTACCTCAACTAATTTTATAAATTTTAAACTTAATGAATATATAAACCTTTAATAATTCTTTTATTATTATCATGGAAGGTGGGTGCAAATTTTTTAGAAAGCTGTATGAGAATATTTTTTTAAAGGATGAAATAGTTTACACACGAATGTTCTATTTAAATCTTGATTTGAAAAATACTTTATACCAAAAGAACTTGTCCAAAAATATTTCTGCTGTGAAAACAAAAAAATGAAAAAAAATCACCATTGATCCTTGCATCATTCAGCTTCTTGCAGACTGTCCTTTTATCGTAACCACTGCTCCAAGAAAATCCAATTTTTTTTTTTTTACGGTGAAACTCCTCCTTCCGTCTTGGTATCTGGTGGCGAAGCTCTTAAAACCACGACTAGGGCTGTGTGTCGAGCTCTCATCGACTGTACACATCGGACTTACAATGGATTCTTGTGTGACAGTGGAGAGCCTTTTTCTGGAAAATTTATGAATACAACTCGCTGTGTCCCAAAGTCCACGTGAGAGTTACGGTTGCCTGATGGACAAAATTAAAGCAACCACCATCAGAAGTTGAGGAGATTTAATTAATATTTAATTACATAGCTAATAATAATAATAATAAATATTTTAAAATTAACTTACTTCGGTTGTTTTATTTTAAGTATACATGGTTAAAAAGAAATAATAATTAAAATATTTGGTAGTTTCATTTTCTAAGAAAAACTATTTAATATTTTTATTATTATTTCTTTTTAACCATGTAACATATTTAAGCTCTCAAATAAACATGTCACCAAAGCCAATTTTAAAACGAATCTTTGTTTTCTTTTAAAATAGAAAAACATGTCTTTTCTATTTCGAAACAATAAGTAAAATTTACCTTATAAATTATAATTATTAAATTTGATCTGATTTTATAAATTATTTTAAATATTTCAGGATTTAGAGTTGATTTCGATCTAATTTATAATTGAATCGAATAAATTATTAACCTAATAAAATTTATTTGATTTGATCATGTTTTTAATAATTTAGCTACTTAATCAAAATCTATTCAAATCCAATCATGTATATATAAAGAGAAAAACATAACTCCATTATATTTTAATAAAGATAATTGGCCAAACAACCCTAGAATTTACTCAATGACTCGGTGATTGAGTCAGTTTCTCAATCGAGGAACAATACATCCATAACTGTTCTTGTTTGTTAAGAACCAAACCAGCCCAACACCTTTTTATTTCAAAGCCCGAACTTGGTTTCACTGCCTTGGTCCCAACGGGCCACATTATATATACGAGTTGCTAGAGATTGAAGCCCTAAGAATTTCAGACACAAGGAGGAGGAGGGAAATGAAAATCGACCAGTTTTTTTATTTATCTACAAAAGAGAGACTCCCTGACTGCCTACGGCTCTCTAAAAAAAATAAAACCAAAAAACAATGGCGCGTCTTCTTCTAAAACCTCATAACAGCAGCAGACACTATCTCTCTTTACTTCGAGCTTCCATGGCTTCTTCTTCTTTTTCTTGCTCTCACTCTTTCTCTTTTCTCTCCCGCCCCTCAGTCTCCTTCAACTCAAGGTATTTTCTTTCATTTGTTTCTCTTCTTTTATTGTTTGGTTTCTGTTTGTTTCCCTACAAAACGAGAGAAAAATGAAGTAGATATTTCGTTTTTGGTGCTTCTGAGTTCGTTTGTTGGTGGAAAAATGGGAAAGTAGAGGAAAAAAGTAATGGGTTTTTGTTATAATTTAATATAAGTTAAGAACTTTAAACTTTTTTTTGAATGGAAGTGGGGTTTTGTTTTTTCCTAGAGTTTTAAAAATTGAACTTTAAAGTTTTGATTTATTTGTTCATTTATTTTTATGTAATTATAGGGTGAGTTTTCCAGCGAAGAGGGTTCCAAGTAGATTTTTGGTGCAAAATGGGGTTTCACCAAGAGCTTTCATGTCTACTAGCGTGGCAACTGAATCGCAACAAGAAAGCGCGGGCTCGAAAGCTTATGGGTCTGATCAAATCCAGGTAAAAAATTACATTAAAACAAGTCATTGTTTAGTAATTTGTAAGCAATGGAAGCTTTGTTATAAAGAGGGCTTGAAAAGTTGTGTTTTGATATGTCTAGGTGTTGAAAGGATTAGAGCCTGTGAGGAAAAGGCCAGGGATGTACATTGGAAGTACAGGACCACGTGGTTTGCATCATCTGGTGATTTCTATTGTGACCTTTCTTTTGTCATTGTGGATGCTATTTTCTACTTTGCTCAGTTTATCTTAGGTAAACTGGAAACAAGATTATTTTTTTTGTTAATCGGTTCTTCTTAATAGGTTTATGAGATATTGGATAATGCTGTTGACGAGGCCCAAGCAGGATATGCTTCAACAATAAATGTTGTTCTACATTCGGATAATTCTGTTAGCATTACTGACAATGGGCGTGGGGTATGAGACTTTTTTGTTAATTTAGCTATTGCCATTAACTTGCATAATGGAAGTATGTATTCTGGAAAGAGGATATGGCATTTGTATTTTTCATCTAGTTATAAACTTCCAATATACTTTGCCTTGTATGGATATGCATTTTACTTTCCTATTGTTTTTTAGGCAGCGATCTGCAATCTATTCCAGGGCTTGTGTGGGTTAGAGAGAATATTAGTTTGGAGAATATTATTAGTTCATGCTATTGAATGTGACTATGAACAATTTGATGCACTTGTTAGAGTATAATTCAGTATGTGCCTTTTGAGCTGAAACCTTTGTGACTGAAGTGTGATAAACCATTACGTTACTTATTTATTGTCTTTTCATTTTATGTGGACCTAAATGACACATAATCATAAGACAAGAGGTCATTCCAAACCATTCTTCTTTTTTTTCAATGCACCTGCATTCACTTTTCAAATTCAGTTTTAGTGCTTACCATCTTTTTCTAGAAGTTTACTTATTTGTCAATAACAATAATTTTCTTTTGATGATTGTTTTAGAGGCTCTGGTCATTTATGCCAGCTTTCATTGTGCATTTTATTGCTATGATAACATGCTTCTCTGTTTTACTTGCATTGCAGATTCCTACTGGCTTGCATCCAGTGACAAAGAAATCTGCCTTGGAGACTGTGTTAACGGTAAAATGCATGGGCATCTGCCCATCTTAAACTATGAATATTTTTATCCATCATACATATATAAGGGTTTTAAGGTGCTGAATGCATTTTTTGCTTGATAGGAGCATGGTATTTGCATTTTGTTGAGTTTTCGATGAAATCTGTACTTAAAAAAATTATAGTTTAAACATTCAAGTAAATGTTAATGTAGTTTATATAATTTGTTACTGCAATTTTTCCTCTTTCTTCTTCCTCTTATTTTCATGTAATAGATTATGGTTCAAAAGTACTCTTCTTTTATATTTTGCAGGTCCTGCATGCTGGTGGAAAATTTGGTGGTTCTAATAGTGGATATAGTGTCTCTGGTGGACTACATGGTGTGGGTTTATCTGTTGTCAATGCCTTGTCTGAGGTGTGCACTCTGTTATGAATTAAACTTTTTTAGTCATTTTTCATCAAAAAATGATTTTTCTTAGATTTTGGATTCTCTCTGAGCTACATTTTAATTTTTCATTTCCTTAAGGTGGATTAGTTTAAGAAGGAAACAGATTTTGTAAAATTTTACTATCATTATCATGGGCTTAAAGCAATCTGCGAAACAAGTCTTCTGAGGCAATGTCTGAGGGATTCCCTTTGTAGCAAATGAAATTTCCTTATTTGCAACAATGGAGATGCATGGGAATTTTTATTTATTCTTTTCTGAGCTTCTTCACTAACCATGTCATGCTATGACTTTCTTCTAAGGTTTCCTTCTTAGTTATCAATAATCTCAACGGAGAAAGTGTTGAATTTTGTAAAATCTGTCATGTCTCAAATCACAGGAATTAGAAGTTACAGTTTGGCGTGATGGAAAGCAATACCAACAGAAATATTCTCGTGGAAACCCTGCAACAACTCTAACATGCCATGAACTTCCAGTAGAATCAAAGGAACGTCGAGGGACTCACATCAGATTTTGGCCTGACAAAGAAGGTTATCCTTAACTTTTAGAAAAACTTATAATTTTGATGGTTGTTATTCTATGCTTCATTCCCCAGCTTTTAATGTTAGTTTACAATATGGGATAGAATACTACCTCTTCATTATGCAATGCTTCAAGGGCTTTTAGAGGAGTTTCTGGTGTTCAACACGATTGGGCTGCACTTCTCCCTTCAGTTTTCTTTACGTTTTCCCCCCTTTATAGTGAAAAGCATATTTTCTACTCTTCTTAATACAATATTCTTCCTTTAAAAAAATAATAATCTGGAAGTCTATTTTCTTATGGTTGATTCCTTTATATTTTTGCAGTATTCACCACTGAGATTCAGTTTGACTACCACACGATAGCCGGACGGGTTAGGGAGCTTGCATTTTTAAACCCAAAGGTAGAACTATTTCTTGTAATTATGTCAACCTTGATCCTTTTGATCTCTTATTTTTCATCATGAATTGGTTTTCTACTTGTAATTGAATTGTTGCTTTGATCTCAACCTTTTATTTTTCATCACAAATGGGTTTTCTATTTGGGTATAATTGATCCTGGCTAACCTGTTCTCTTCATGTGGCTGGATGGTTTAGAAATTTGATGCAATGCTTCTTCCTCAATTTGCAATGCTGACACTTCTTGATTTGCCTTTGCAGCTGACTATTTCTTTGCAAAAAGAGGATAATGATCCGGAGAAGAATCAGTTCGATGAACATTTCTATGCAGGTGGATTGGTTGAATATGTGAATTGGCTAAATACTGATAAGGTACCATTGATTCTTGACCAACAATCTTGGCTGTTATTGTGATTCCTACTTTCTTGTTTTGTTATAATTTCTCTTTTAGCAAGTTGGCAAACTCAGAGCCTTCTATAAACCGTGGTGGGAGAAAGATGATACTTAGGTTCTAATAATTTATAATCCAGGACTAAAGAAAATTATCAAGGGGAAATAAGAGCAAAAAAACAAACTCTATGACTTTCTTTTGGCCAATTAAGAGGCATACTCCATCTGCCCTGTCCATTCTAAGTGGACGGTTATGGTTGGTGAATTGCTTATAAATCATAGATTTAGATCAGTGATGTCAAGGCCATGTCAATTGAAGACAAACCACATTCTATCCTTACATTTCTTGACACATACACATACTTAGGTGCCTGGTAGGTTGAGACATGGTGTGGGCGTTTTGATAAACATGAGTGGTTTGGAGTCCAAGATGGGACTTGCTTTTCATGCATTTTATTGGTTTGTTAGGGTAGACCCTGTGGAGACGTTTTGTTAATCCATGCGAGTGACAATAATCTGCCTTTGGGTTATGTCTTTTACCTAGCAACTCCTTGAAATATGAGGCATCCTAATAACACCAGGTTATTAGAACATGGCATAAAAACATTTCTAATATGGATATGGCTACCTCATTCAGATATGTCTATATGTTTTATAGGATGTTGACTATTGGTTATTTGATCCAGAAACCTCTACATGATGTTCTGGGTTTCAGAAAAGAAGTAGATGGAATTGCAATTGATATGGCTCTCCAATGGTAAACTACTACCTACCAGTTTATTTGCTGTTTCTCAATATTGTTTTCCTGTCCACATGCATAATGGATGTTATTGTCTCTTGTCTCTAAATTGTTGCATGGAACACTACTTTTTACATATTATTGATTGCCATTCCTCTGATAACCTGTGTGATTTGACTTCTCTCATGCTTTTCCTAGGTGTTCTGATGCTTACTCAGATACAATCCTGGGATATGCTAATAGCATACGCACTGTTGATGGTGGCACACATATAGATGGTGTAAAGGCTTCATTAACAAGAACTCTCAATAACCTTGGGAAAAAGTCAAAGGTCATTAAGGTACTTCCCTTTTGGCATGTTGTTGGGCGCTCTTGAATCTCTTCATCCATTTTCTTGTTTTTTTGCTACCTAGTCACTATCTTTGAGGTTTTCCCTCTCACCTCTTCCATTTCTCTTTGTTCATTTACCTCTGCCTCCTAAAAATTTTATAATCTGCCTTGCCCTTCATGTAAAAGATAAAGTTCCAAATGCAAACTTATCTTATTACAATCAGAAGATGGAACACAGACCTAGTTCATTTGGCATAAGATGCTTTCAAAACATGGTCTTGGGCCATGGAGCATTTCAGATTTGAATAAAAAGACCTGATGTAGTTCAATTGATTGAACACCTATGCCATTATTGATGGGGTGCACTGCTGATTGTAGTTGTATTCACTATGATAAAGGATTTGTCCTTTTTTTTAGGATAAGGATATGAGTTTAAGCGGTGAACATGTAAGGGAGGGATTGACATGTATTATCTCTGTCAAAGTTCCAAGCCCGGAGTTTGAAGGTCAAACTAAGGTATGCCCATTCATCATAATTTTCTTGAGGTACTGATGATTTCTCCAACTTATTGTTGGTGTTGCCAGGCTCCTAAGTTGCTTATATATTCCATTGTTGGCTTTTCTCCATGTCTGAAAGACAAGGTTGGGAAATCCGGAGGTGCGGAAAGTGGTAGAGCAATCCATTCAGGAGTACCTTACTGAATATTTGGAGTTGCATCCTGATGCTCTCGAGTCAATCCTGTCAAAGTCTCTAAATGCTCTTAAGGTAACTTTGTTGTTAGCACTCTTTGTTCTTCATTATCTCTTGTGAATCACTCATCATTCTGTAAAAAAAATGTCATTTCTAAGAACTCAGATGTCATGTTTCTGCTGGTCTTAAACCTTGATTTTTTATTTTTCTTATTACAGGCAGCTTTGGCAGCAAAGAGGGCTAGGGAATTGGTGAGACAAAAAAGTGTATTGAAATCATCATCTCTTCCAGGAAAACTGGCTGATTGCTCTTCTACAGATCCTGAAGAATCTGGTAGCTGTTCTATATATATTTTTTTCTTTTCTTTTTGCTCTTTTAATATGAAACTTGTTTGACCTTCCTGAGATTTAAGAAATTCTAATTGTAACGATCATACATCTTGTTTTTTCACTCCATTTGAGTGGTCTTGCCTTTGTTCAATCACGTGGACAGCATTTATCAGTTACCAACATGGTTGGATTACTGATTAATTGCCTGACACACTAGTTTAAGAAAGATCCTTGAGAGCTTGCACTTAAACATGCAGCAGAGTGAGTTATTTGCATTATGATTCATCATTGGTATGGTAATCATTCCACACCCCTACAGTTTGTTTGTTTGTTTGTTTATGCTAGTATCTTTGGTTGCTTGTTGGTGATCAAGATTGTCCAGTTATGTCTTTTATTTTTGGAAGCCAGTTCCATGGCTCTGATAATGCTAAAAGTCAACCATTGCCATCAATTAGTTTCTAAATGATCCTTTAGCACCCACTTCAACAAGATGTGGACATTTTTGTTGGTTAATCTTCTAAGCATTACTAATTTGCTAGGTAGGATAAAACCATATTCTGTGTTGAGTTTGGAGGAACTTTCAGAATACAAATCTGTTGATCTCATTGGTCTTTTCACATGTTATTTAATTTTGTTCTTTGATGCTTGCAGAAATTTTTATAGTTGAAGGAGATTCAGCTGGAGGGAGTGCCAAACAGGGTCGTGATCGACGCTTTCAGGTAATTGTGCTAAATGTGCACCATTTAATCTGCAGGCAATTGCTGAAACACGGGGGTACTTCATTCCATTTTCATGGGAATGAGCTTGTGTCAACTATATTGTCTCAAATCTCAATGCTCGAGAACAGTTTTATTATCCCAATTTTCAAACTCACATGGGAATGAGCTTGTATCAACTATAATGTCTCAAATCTCAATGCTCGAGAACAGTTTTATTATCCCAATTTTCAAACTCATTTGGGATAATGGTGTTGCTGTTTTTAACTTGGGATGGGTTAGAATATGGATCACTGAAACACATTACCGCAGGCTATTCTCCCTTTGAGGGGTAAAATTCTAAATATAGAAAGAAGAGACGAGGCAGCAATGTACAAGAATGAAGAGATCCAGAATCTTATACTTGGTCTTGGACTTGGAGTGAAGGTAAATTTTTATTATCTTTGTTTTTTTTTTCCCTTTTTTGTGTTTTCTTCTCTGAACTGCTTTCTTAGTTCATCTGGGAAATCTTCTTGGTTATAGGGGGAGGATTTTAAAAAGGATGCTCTACGTTATCATAAGATCATCATCTTAACAGATGCTGATGTGGACGGTGCTCACATCCGAACTCTTCTGTTGACTTTCTTCTTTAGATATCAGGTAGGCATTGGAGAAATTTGTCTCCACAATTTTTTGCTCATAAAATAAAATAAATGACAGGGATGAACAGCATATAAATGCCTTAAAAAATATGTAATTGAAATCACAATTATGGAATTGTTCTTTGCACAGAGAGCTTTATTTGATGAAGGCTGCATTTATGTTGGTGTGCCGCCCCTCTATAAGGTTTGTTTGACTACATGACGAATCCCATGAGAGCTGATTTTAAATAATAATAAATGAGCTAATCTGTTTCTTTCATTTTCCCAATTGACATGACTAGGTTGAGAGGGGAAAGCAGGCCTACTATTGTTTTGATGACGCAGAACTCAAAAAGATTCAAAGGTCATTCCCTCAAAATGCATCATATAACATTCAAAGGTTCAAAGGTAAGATCACAAATTTATTGTCTATTTCATGAGCCTTGCCCCTGCATTCCATTCATTCTGTCAACTAGCTATGCATTATTACATTTCATTTTTTTTAATGTTAATGACTAGCTGTTATAGAACACAAATGTTCATGAGCATTCTTTTCTTACTGCTGACATGGAACTCACCTTTCCATGTTCTATATAATGTAAGAAAAAAATAATGTTACTGAATCTATTTGGTGTGATATGTAATGCAATATGACATACTTATCCGGAAAAGGGTGCCAAGCTTTTGCATGTTGCCCCCATCCCGACTTATCCTCACATGCCTATATACATCCCACCCTCTCTCCTAATATCTTCAGAACCTCAAAGAGAGTATATGCATAAATTTCAATTCTAACCAAATTCACATTGAAAAAAGAAAGATTACTCTTCTCATATGAGAGAGAACATTTTCTGGAAGATCTCTTCTATTAATATCTTTCTATTTGAAGATTTGTATATTCTAACATGTGGGTAAAATACAGGCTTGGGGGAGATGATGCCTGCACAACTGTGGGAAACAACATTGGATCCAGAGCGAAGGGTGCTCAAACAATTAGTAGTAGAAGATGCAGCAGAGGCCAGTATTGTCTTTTCATCGCTAATGGGTACCCGGGTTAGTTATACTGCGCACACGTCCGTTTATGGTTACAAATTACAATAAACAGTAAAGGAATTAACTTGCTGGGGCCTGGAAGAAGCTATCAAGGAAGTAGGAACTATGTTTGATTGCCTTTTCTTTTATAAAAATTGAATTTGGGACCTTTCAGTTTTACAAACAGTCAAGGGCAGCTTTTTAAATGCAAAAGAGATTGGAAACTAATAATATATCAAAACAGTGATAAAACGATTTTTTGTGAATTTTTCAAGGAACTTTTGTGTCTTTTCTACGTAGACAACTGAATAATAAAACACTAAAGCAGTTTTCAGGGGAATCGTATTTTGGACTAGTTGTCGCATTTTATGCTCTCCTTTCCATTGAGTGTATATATTATGCATGTGTGCTTGTTTGTGTGTATCTACTTATTGCTTGCTTGGCTAAATTTGCACCTCACTCGTATGCCAAAATCAGTTAAAAGTCGCGTTACAAGCAATGCATGAAAGACCCTCCATTGAAGTGCCAATCATCACTTTAATTAGATCATGTAACTGATGGTATTACTATTACTAATCCATGGTGATAATGTTCCATGTTCATGTTTTTTTAGGTGGATTTTCGCAAGGAACTTATTCAGAATGCGGCAAGCATGATTAACGTTGATCATTTGGATATCTGACTGCACGAAAGTTTTTATGCTGTTCACAGAAACACAGATAAACAGCTTTTTGGTAGTCACTGCTGGTTAGGCTATGCGATTGACAGAGAGACATCTGATATTCCTGATCTCGGTGTTAATCCATTGATTTACTTTTGGGTGAAGGAAAGGTGGAAAAATTCGGTAGGTGGTTCATGCATTGTATTTAAGTTGATGAACGTTGTACTCTATAAATCTAGGATTTATACTAGATTTGTGGCGCGCGGGTCAACTAAATTCTTTCTTGATTTAAAAAAAAATGCAAAGGAAAAAAGAGTTAAAGACTGAGGTTTTGGTTCAATTAGTAATTGAAATAATATTAAAAAACAACGAAAATAAATAAACTAACAAAAAAAAGAGAGAGAAAGAACTCTACTTGAGTCCAACAATCCAATATTAAAAGGTAGAATTGAAATAAAAAAAAATTAGAAAAAAACCATAGTTAAACCAAGTGAACTTGTAAATTTTGTGACTATGGATATAAAGAAAAGAAAGCAGAAAAAATAGTTTAATAATTAATTTTTAATAAATTAAATGGGAATATGATAACTCAACTCAAAAAGCAAAATGAAAAGAAAAAAAATTAAAGTTTAATTTCTAGCAAATAAAATGGTCAAGAATAAAAAAAACATATGATTAAAAATAAAGTAGAAAAATTTTTAATTGAACCTTCTTGGATCAAGATATAAAATTTTTGATCTAGTTGCGATAACAGGATAACTATTTAAAAATAAACTGAATAAAATTATAAAGTTTAATTATTCAATAATTCAATATTAAAAAAAAATAAAAAAAGTATAAAAAAAGCACACTAACCCCATGAGAATATGATCATGAAAATTAATTTTTAATAAATCAAATATTATTAAAGTATGAAATTGAAATAAATCAATTTAAAAAGGAACAAGAAAAACAAAAGTTAACCTATGTTAATCTTTAAAATTAATAACTCTAGTCTTAACTTGGGATCAAACAATAAAAAATACAAAGCAAAAGTCTTAATAAAAAGATAAAAAAATCAATTTAAAAAAGGGGAAAAAAATAAACAAACCTGGAGGAACCTTTTAAACCTGGTCTATTCTCTAAACCTCGCAACATAAAAAATCCTTGACTCGGGTTTAATTATAAAACTTAATTTTCAATTAATTTAATTTTAAAAAATAAAATCGTTAAAAAAGATGTAAATTTAAAAACCTTGCCAAAAAAAGAAAGATAACAATAAAAAAATAAAAATCAAATATGATAGAAAAAAAATCTAAGGAGGATGAAATTGTAAAGAAAACAATTTAAAAAATTATTTTAACAAAACAAATAGTACTCAAAAGAATAAGAATTAAATTTGAAAGATTACATAATTAAAAAGGGGTGAAATTGAAATATAATTTTAATTTTATAAATTATTCAAAAATAATATTTCAAATATTGAAGGATAGAATAAAAAAACATCAATTTAAAAAATTAACCAAAGAAAATTTAGCAAAAAACAATAAATAAAAAGACTCAAATAACCCGACTCATTTAAAAAATTAATAAAAAAATCTACAAAAAATTAAATAAATAAAAATTATTGAATATAGACTCTAATTGAATAAGTTATAAACAATAACACTAAAAAAAATATAAACTTAAAAAAGATCACAAACAGAACTCTTAAACTTACCTAGTCTTTAGAACTTGCTAGTTGCTACCTATGCAATTCTATACCTGAGAATTGAGATCAATTTAAATCCTTGACACACTTGGTAAGGGACCACTCCAGTACTACTGAGGGCTGTATTGGGGTAGGAGAAGTGATATTAAAGATAAATTTATAGTCAGATCAATTAAGTCAGCTGCTGCCTTCATTGCCTTCGCAGCACACTTCATAGGATCAGGAAGGTTTTTTTTTTTTTTCTTCTGAAAATGAATCTCCTTCCTGACCTTCCAAACTTGCCAACTGCCTTCTCTAGCGATTTTTCAAGAATCTCGAGCCACCGATCATTAAAAAATACTTCATCTCAAAAACTTAAACGAGATTTAAAAATGATTTTATATCATCTTCGAGTATAAAATTTGTACAGATTAGTGGGATTCAAACTACTATATATTTGGTCATTAAAAATCTAATAACATCATATAAAAAAAAACTATCTTCATTCGAAAACTTAAGAAAAATGGTTTCTATTACTCTCTGCTACCAGTCTCCTTTGCATAATTCTCGCAAATTCTGCAGATCGAATGCGTCACTACCTTCTTAAACAAATTTGCTTGTGCAGGCAGCAGGTTCCTCGTAGCCCTCCACCTGAAGTTTTTTATTTTTGGCTGAACTCCCAGCTTCCACACACTTTTCCACAGCTCCTTGTTGGTTGATGGATGGTTAGAACTACCGGTAGCTTGCTGCTCCTCGTCAAGAGTTCTAAGCACATTATACCCAGGCTTGAACTGGATATTCTCCAACTCTATGGAAGTGCCAATACTTCTGTCGTCCACCTCTTTCACGCCAATAGGAATCTTCAATATTTGATTAACCTCAGCTCCCTAGTGAACAATTTATTATTCGACAGCCTCGTGTCCCACTGGCTTGTGTCTTGGACGAACAAATCAGCTACCAAAGTAACTCGAGATTGCAGTGGTTTGACTGAGCTAACCTGGAAGTTCCCCATGCCAGGACCCACCTATCATTCCACAAACTCACATCTCTATCGTCACAAACATACCACCAGAGCCCATGGACGATTTACCCCACCAAAACTTACTTATGACTCCGTTATTCACTCAAGAAACCTCTAGGGAGCATTAAACAAGACATGGTATGTACTGGATCATTGCAGTTGCCACAGCGTCAATCAATAATCTCTTTCCCAGCAAGGGTAAGCGCGCATATATATATATATATATATATATATATTGAATCACGACTCTAGGGTTGATTTGAGCGGCAATTAATTTATAAAATAAATACTAGATGTCCCTTAAATATTTTCACAGTTTCAGAATATAATAAATGATGATGTTGTAGGGGTTTTATGTGGTGTGTTTTTTAGAGAAGGTTTAATAATAATAATAATAATCAAAGTACGTAGGCTTTTTATAAAGTGTCTTTAATTTGTTTTGAAAAATCAATCTAGGTGTTGATTAATGTGTCAAGTGTTAATAAATGCAATGAAGATGATGAACCAAAATTACCAAAAAAATAAAAATAAAATTAATATCTTTCTGGAGCTTTTCTCACTAAATATTTTATTGCTGCCCCTTCCTAATTTCATTAAAAAAAAATCTGTCCTTCTCTCGTACTAGAAAGGTTTCTTACATTTGATCAAAATCCTTTCTCTATTGAGATATGAAACTTTCCATCTGATCTGAAATTCATTACAAGATAATCTCCCGCTTGAATTTGTCTCCCTCTCATCGCTCGCCTTCTCATAATAACATGCGTCCAATTTGCCAGGAAGTACTCTCCACCAGATTTCTCAAGTTCCAATTCTGTGCTTCCCTCGAACCCTTCTCCTATATCATCATCATACACTGGAATGTCAACCTTTTTCGTCCTCCTCCTTGACCTTAGAATGTCTCGAGATTGAGCTGACAAGTGTGGTATAATATGTTCCTCGACCTGCTGCTTAGGCAACAGAAGATCAACCATGGTGGGGAGTGCTTCGTCAAGCGTTATCTGCTTTTTCACTTGCCACAGGTTCATGAAATCATGGAGAATTGGGGCTGGTGGATTCATTGTTCAAGAACTTTGGAAGAAAGATGTCGAGAAACGAAACAGCAAAGGTAATGATTACGAAGAGAACTTGACGCAAACAAAAACAATACAAGAAAGAATTACCACACAAAAACCTTAATAATTTGAATGTTTTTTTTTTAAGTAGTAAATAACTCAATTTATATCCGTTCTAGGTCTATCTTGAAGAGGAAAAAAACCATCATAAATAATTTATTACAGATTACTAAACTAAATAGGAAAAATATTTGATTTTCTAAATTAAATAGGAAAAAATTAAAAACATCACATAAAATAACTAAAAAACCAAAAAACTTCTGAATATCTTCTTGGGAGAAAACTGGATGGAGAAAAGCATGAAACCCATCTTTATAGGGAGAGATTATTTCCACACCAGGCATGCATTCACGCACTAATAAATTTCTTATTTATTTAATTGTCATGCTCAATTTTAAGACTTTAAGTTTATATTAAGTTGTATAGTCATGCTAGTCTTAATTATATAGAATTCGTCGATAAAATATCTCTGTTTGATTAACAAAATAATAATGTATATTTTGAATTTGATATGATATCTCAGTTTTTCTTTTTATTTTTTATCTGGGTGTGTTTGTGAAAAGGGAGCCACTTGTGACTTGTTCCCTGCAGATTAACCCTGTTCTATCTCTACTTATTGCAGGCACTGCATACACAAGCAGTGATGCACACAAGAGAAAAAAAAAAACTGTAGCCCTTAATTCTCATAAAAGAAACATATGGGACACAATGAAAAAAAGCGAAATATTCCAGTTCTTATTCTCATAAAAGAAAAACATGGAGAAGCATCTAATGCTCTTACACTGGTGGACATCATCAGATGTGTTCCCTGAGAGTCCATTGCTTTGAAACGAGAGAAATTTATTATCAAACAATTGTTCTAGAGGTATTCGTATAAACATAATTCGATTCATGAATTGAATAGCAATAGATCAAAATATAAACATTTAGTTTCTCACTTGAATATGCAAATCTTCATGTGACCTTTGTCGTCAAGCCCTTCACCAATAAGCAACGAACTTCCCCTAACCTGCATGGTAGGCTTGCAACTTCAAGGGGATGCAAACAACATAGCATTCCCTTGTTAACTTCATCAATTTCCAAAGAAATGACAAGAAAATATATACAGACAGGCAAAAAAAAAAACCCATTTCACCAATAATTAATGCGTAAATGATTACTCAATATTTATCACCAAACATCTCTCTTACATTAGTGCACATCTAAGGCACAAACAACAGGTTAACTGAAGATAAAGTTTGCCAACTTCAACTCAAGCTGTCTTGCTGATAAATGAAACCTATCAATACCAATCCAAAAGGCATAAATGAAAGCATTATTAGCAATAATCACGCAAAACCATAAAAAAAAAAAAAAGAAACTAACTAACCCATGAAGAATTCTAGCATCAGAAGGGAATTCAAATGCCCCAGATTCATTAGAAATTATATGCCCTTCAATCCCAGAAACCGAAATTCATATGTAGTTTTCTAAGCAAGAAGTGCAATCATTTCTCTCCTATTTATGTTGTCCTCTATACATATTGATGGGCTCAAACACACTCATCAGTCTAGCTTTGTCACGACTATCCATCAACATGAGGTCCAACTTCAGTTTCTTCTCCAAAATTCCAATCTGGGTTTCAAAACATTCCAATTCTTTCTCAATACCATCATGATACTCACGATATTGCTTGATGAAAACATCAAGATCGTGATCATTCCCCCCTTGTTTGTTGGCACGTGCAAGAGGAAGGTGTGAGGATTTCTGGTTTGAGTTTTAGAAGAAAGATGATGTTTGATGATATTGTCCCCTGGGGTAACGTAATCAGGGTAAATGTAAGAGATTGTGAGGCTATGTATTGATTTGAAAATGTGAAACAAGTATCTTCTTTGAAAGGTTGTTCTTTTGCTAGGGTTTGGGTCAGGTTTAGGGTTTTTTAAAATGGAGTTGTTGTTGTCATCTTCTGATTATTCATTGGAGATGAACGTTTCTGCGTGCTCGAAAATGAGGGAATCACTGAACTAGAGAGAGAATCCTCCGTTGTTGAAGGAAGAGCTGTCATGTTTTAGAGACAAGTGGTCCAGGTTGGTCTTAGTGGTTGCCTTGCCCTGGTTGGTAAACAGGTTTCCTTTTGACTGATATATTTTTTTTTCTTGGCCATAGTTATCCGACCCGACTTCAAGGTTGTTCCGATAATAAGTTCTTGTGTTGTCAGTTCCCCAGAATTGGAAGAACATATCAACCTAACTGTTCTCGTTCTATTGGTTGATGTTATTTTTATTTTATTAAAAATGTATTAAAATAATATTTTTTTATTTTTTAAAAATTATTTTTAATATTATATATAAAACAATTAAAAATTATATATAAAAAAAAACATTTACAACAACAGTGCCTCCATGTACCATGTAAAAATTTCTGATCTCTTTTCACGGGCCCATCTATGCCGGTCCACTGTTCGGCTAATTGTACACATGGACTTGATTTGAAGATTTTAGAATCTAAAACTTAATTTAGATTGAGTTTTCAGCTTAATATTAAAAACAATATTACTATATTAATAAAAACATAAAAATAATTAATTTATAATCCAATGATCTAGATATTTTTCCAAATCATTTTGATCATTTATGTTGTGTTGGATATTTGAATGTAGAGTGATTTTTTTTAATATATTAAAATAATATTTTTTATATATTTTTAATATTATTACATCAAAATAATAATAAAAATATTTAAAAATATTAATTTGATTTTTTTAAAAATAAACTATTTTTCAAAATATTTTTTACTTGAAAATATATTAAAATAATATTTTTTATATTTTAAAAATTATTTTTAACATCATAAAAGAATCAAAAGAATCAGCTTAAAAAAGAGGGATGTATTGGTTGCAACTTCAAACTTCGATAGAGTTAATTTTGGCTGATTCTTTCCTGGTGTGTTAGTCAAGAGAGTGTCTGCTGATATGCTGAATCCAACACAGAATTTTTGCACCACTTGATTATTCTATAAAAACATCAACTGAAGCATCTAGATGGTAATTTAATGGTAAGAGCTTGGAATCAAGAGGTTTATTTTTTCTATAATTTTAAATTCGAGCCCTATAATTATTCATATGATAGTTACTGGAGGCTTACATGGTCGTTAATTTTAGGGCCCGTAAGATTAGTCGAGGTGTACGTAAACTAGCCTGGATACCTATGTTAAACTAAAAAGAACATGAACTGGGAAAAAGAAATTTTCATACGCATCATAATCTCATTTTATTTTAGGGCTCATGAGATTAGTCGAGGTACGCGCAAACTGGCTCAAATACCCATGTTAAACTAAAAAGAACACAAACTGGGAAAAGGAAATTTTCATACGCACCAGAATCTCTCTTCCAAATTCACATTTTCTTTTGAAAGGACTAATCCATCAAAATGTTTCAATGAACTATCATTGTTCTTTTCCCTTTCCATCTCCTGCTTCTTTTCAGTTACTTGTCTACATCATACGTGGTTTGGAGAAACAAAGGATGTTGTCCATATGATTTTACTGCTGATTTTAATATCCATAGCAAAACAGGAAAAACTCGATCTTGTTTGAGATGTGTTCATGGGGGTGTCATGTACCACTCATTTCTTTAAGCTTTCACTTCTAAATAACTTAAGGAAGCTACAAAAAACAATATTGGCGTCAAATTATACACAGAAAACCGAGAAGAACTCTGCAGGTAAAAAGTTGACAAGCTGAAAGGATGGGGATGATGAGATAGATTGAAAGGATTATGAAAGAAAACACCTAATGCAGTGCACTTGAGTTTAAAGTCAGGAAGTTCCTTGGAAGTTCAGGCAAGAGGGATGTGGATGTGGGCAAACTTATGCAGATGTTGATTAAAGGAGGCTCACCAAACACAGAAGCCAAAATGCAGGAGAAAGAATTTGAGGAATTACAATCATTTGTTAGTAACAAGATGAATTCAACTTAAGTTTATTACGTCTCTCTTCAGGATTCTTCCTCAAATATTAGAAAAATTCCCCTGCTTCTCTACAAATGTTTATCCCACGTTAGAGCCAACCTTGATAAATACAGCTGGGCAGCTTATTGAAGCTTCTACCCAGGCTTCAGAACCTTGTTCTGTAAACACTTTTCCTAACCAGATATGTTGCCAGGAACAAGTGTCACCCGCTGGAAAGTAAGCCTCCACATTCTTCTAGCCCTTGTCAAATATATCCCTAAAATTTCTACCGTAAGTCCATGCCGCCTAAAAGTGTTGATCCTCCGAACAGCAAATCGGTGCATCCAGTGTAACACTACCACCATTACGCAAAAATTCAGTCATACATAGAACTTTACTCACTATCTTCTGGCAAAGTGCGAAAACGCAATGTTACTGAAGAATTCCCCCAATTGAATCTGTCAGCAACAAAAAAGAACATCATCAAGAAAATTAGACACCAATTATAAAGTTGGCACTTCTCACAAAAAAGGAGTTTAGTTTTCATAAATTGAATGATGAAGAACGTTTGCAATGTACTCATCGTTGTTGCTAGACAATGAGAACATGAAGAATGGAACAGAACTGATAACTGACCTGTGAAGAATTCGACCGGCAGAGGGCGAATCTAATGCACCAACATCATTAGAAATGAGCCCTTTTGCTCCCAAAAGCTGATATTCATATAATGTTTTGTGTGCTTGAAGTAACTTCTTTGAAACTTTAAGTTCAGTTTTGTGTCTATGAACCTCCTCAAGCATTCTCATCTTGGTAGCTCTCTTGCTGCTATCCGCTAAGGTAAGGTCCATTAACATCAAGTCCAACTTAAGTTTCTTTTCCATAACTTGAAGTTGGGCTTCTAAACATTCATTTTCTTTCTCTATGTCAGCATAATAATCACGATATTGCTTGATGAAAAAGTCAGCATCCTTCACCTTGTTGTTGTTCCCTTTTGGTGCTTTTGAGAGGAGGTTGTTTGATTTTCTGGTTTTGGTTTGAAGTGAACGGAGATGGTTCCTAATATTGACAGCTAAGGTTACATAATCAGGGTAAACTTTATCGATTGTGAGGCTATGGAATGATTTTAAAATGTGGGCCAAGAACTTTTTTTGAAAGCTTGGCTTAGGGTTGGGATTAGAGTTTGGATTTGCAGCAGGTTTAGGGTTTTTAAGAGTAGGTTGTTTGTTATCTTCAACGTCTTCAATGGAGAAGAGATTTCTTGTATGCTTGAAAAGGAGGGAATCACTAAATCAAGAAAGAAAATCTTTCAGGATCAGAAATAAAATGGTCTCCAAGGATCCAGAAGCCCATAATGTTAACTGATTGGGCTGCTCTGTGTTTTTTGGGTTATACTACTCCATATTTCTCCTTAAGGATTCACTCATGTTTCACTTTTAGCTCTATAGTTTAAATATTTCCACTATTGCCCTACTTTTTAAAAAGGGTTTCAATTTCTCTCAACTACTATTTTTTTTCTATTTTAATTTTATTTTTCTTGCTTTCTCTTTTTTTTCCTTGCAAAAATACTTGAAAAAAAATATTATTAAGTAGGTTATTTAATGGTTAGAGGTGATAAATTAACAACACTTTTTAAGAGCTAAAATAGTAATATTTAGAAATTTTAAACTTACAAGTAGAAGTGTAACGGTGTTGAATTTACAGGGACAAAAATAAAGTTCATTCTATTTTTTTTATACAACGTTGTATAGAAAGGCAAACATTCATGGACTGATTGTATTAAACAGACCAGTTAAATTATAAATACCGAGTAGCTGCTTGTTTGATTGTCTCTAAAAGAATCATTTGAAATCTTTTTAAGAACTTGGTTTTGCCACTACCCCTTTTAACAAATGCTGGCTTTTTTGAGTTGTTGAAGGATGTCACAAGTTTTGGAAAATATCAACCTATAGAGCATTTATTCGTCTCTTCTGTTTCAACTAAATCTTCTTTATTGGCTTGATAGGTATTTATAGGCTGTATCATGGATGGCGTAATTTTGGTTGATTATGTCCTATAGTGTTAGTCAAGAGAGTGCCTGTTATATATGATCATAGAATTTCAAGACAGATAGATTAGAGAAACCGAAGATGTTCATATGACACGGGTAGAACTCAGTCCTGGAATCTGGATGTTATGAGACCTCGTTTCGTTAGGCTTGTGACTAGTGTGTAGAAAACAATTCGATCAAATCATCTAAAATTAGAACTTTGGACCATGAAAGAGGAAACCTTGAAATGGATGGGATGAGGTTAAGGAAATGGATTGAACAGATGGAAATTAAATAAAGTAGATAACGATTGCCCTTGAGTTTAAAGTAAGGGAGACTTGGAACTTGGTAGCTATATGCTTGCAGGAAAACTTCTGCAGATGTTCATTAAAGGTTTGCCTTTGCACATGCAGAAGCAAAGTTTAGAGGATTTTTGGTCATCTGTTGGGAAAAAAATTCAATTGAAGTTAATTGTGGCCCTCTTTGAGGACTCCGTGCTCGAAGAAAGCCAAGATTTTTCAGGTTTTCTACAAATGTTTCTCCCAGTGGAGCCAGCTCTTAATAAAAACTGCAGGGTAGCCAACTGGAGCGTCTACCCATGCTTCAGAACCTTGTTCTGTAAATAGATTTCCTGATCAGATATGTTGTCAGGAACAAGTTTCACCCTCTGGAAAATAAGCCTTGACATTCTTCTTTTCCTTGTCAAGTGCGATATTTATTAGATGCTTTCCCAAAGTAAATTGACTTCAAGTGAAAGGCAAAGGTATACTTAGGGCCAGCAGGCCCTATCCTTGTCTTTCAAAACAGCCACCTGCTGCTTCCATTAACCGCTTCCCCTCCTCCATGGAGAAGATGGAATGGAGCCAACAAAAGCATTTAGAAAAGAAATAGAACTTTTGTTATCTCTTACAGACTTATCATCTGCTAATTAATAGTAATGCAATTAACATTAGGTTTTTTGAGTTATTTATTGCCTTAAAAATAATATGAGAAGATTCTGAGAAATTATTATGTATACTGGAAATTGTACTCCTTTCTCGCACAAAAATATGAAACCATCATGAAAATAATTCATGATTTACTTCTTTATGTGAAAGGGAAGAGTACAGCTCCGGATATACAGAATTACTACCCTGAGATACTTTATAGTGTACAGAAGACAGCAGTCAAGCAAGCGAGAAAGAAGACAGGACAGACAGACAGGCAGACAGACTTGATCTCAATTAATCTGGTCAGCTTAGTTTGCAAATTACTAGACGACCCATGTATCCTGAGTGTTTCTGGTTTCCAACTCATAGAATGATGCATGATTGAAGCATATCAAGAGTTCTTGCTATAATTGAAACACACGTAACTATTTTAGACAAAGCAGTTGTTGATTCGCACTTAACCAGCTTGTCTAAATATTCCACCCCCAATACGGTATCACATCCTCTTTGAATTGTGCTTTTGACAAAGCAGTCGATGATACAATGAAATCCGAAATTGAGTTAGAGAAACAAGTGATCGATGGCTTAGACTTGATCCAGCGCTGTCAAACCCTAATGCAATCTCAACCAGACAAATGGTTAAATATATTTTCACAATTTTCTCTAGAGTATAAAAGATTTGAGGATAAAGCAACATAAAGAAACATAATGGCAGGCATAAGATTAAACATTACTACAGAGGAGATGGGGAACAACTGTCGCGACATGAAAGTAAGCAAAAAGGTCTGCGTAAAAAAAGGTTTCACCTACTAATAACTTGTAGCCACCATGCACGGAACAGAAAGTTTACAAGAACGTAATCCATGCATAGGGACCATCAAATAATTCAGTCAAGCAAATCGGAAACTACTGTCCTCTTAAACGCATCAACCTGAGAAAGTTGGGCTGCCATGGCCTTGTTGGCGAATAAACCATCCGCCTTCAGTCTCTCCCTCATGCCATAACATGGAGCCTTGGCATTTATATATGCCTGGATTAGTGTCTGAAATTGCTTTGATCGAGCCTGATAACCAGCTTGTCTCATCCGGTGAAACATTTTCTCTGCATTATGTATGTCACCCTTCTTTGCATATTTCTCCATGATAATCATGTATGAACTAAACATTGGCTTCATCTGATTCTGTTGGACAGCCTTATTCAGTATAGAGTCAGCTTTTTCCACCTCCCCTGCTTCCACATAAAGCTTGATAAGTGCATCCCATGTCAATGGCCCAATGCGACACCCACTATCACCCATTTGCTTGATCAAATCTTTACCCTTAGATAGCATCTTGTTGTTTGCATAAACCTTCAAGAGTGCAGAATAATGCTTTGAAGAAAGCTTCTTCCATGTTTTTGACATCAACTCAAAAACTGCCTCAGCTTCAGGAATTTTCTTCAGCTGTCCCCAGGCTTCAATGGCAGCCATGCACTCATCAAGTCGGGGGCTTTTCTTACAGAACTTCCAAAGCCTACTCACTTCATCAGCCTTCCCAAGAGTACCATATAGAGGAAGCATAAACTGGCAAGCCCACCGATGCTCTTCTAAGTTGCCCCCTTCCATCTCTTTCAAAACAATCTCAGCTTTTTCTTTGAGGCCACCAGATACATAGTGCCTGGCCATAATAGCTTGGGTTTTGATATCAGGTTCAATGCCTTCAGCCTTCATTGTCTCTGCGATTTGTTCCATCCCCGCTATGTCATTGGATTGGCCTTTTGTGTCTATTAAGAGTATGTAAGTAAAAAGAGAAGGCTTGACATTTTCTTTCTCCATTAATAACAACACATCAGCAATTTTCTTCTTGTCATGCCTCTTGTAAAGGAGCAGCAGTTGGTTGTAAGAAAATAATGTGATTGGTAATTCGAGGTCCTTCATTTTGTTGAATACTTCCACTGCCTTCTTCGCATTATTAGCTGAAACACAGTTGGCCAGCAAGGTTCGGTAGATCACCTCCCCTTTAAAGGATTTTGGGATTTTCTCGATATAAACCTCTGCCTTCTGGAGACCGCGCACCTTTGCAATTAAATCAAGACGAGAAGCATAATCTCTTTCATCAAAGTCTTTTTGCTTATTTGCTTCCACCCACTCTGAGAGCTGCAAAAGCAACCACATAAATGTTCCCAAAGGACAGAAACCATCATAAAACTCTAAATAACTAAAGGGAAGACAAGTAACTCTCACAACTTTGCAATCAACATGGAACTCATAAATCTTTCAAATGAAACCCAAACAATCACCATTTGAACTGGAGTTCTGTGAAAAGGTTGTGATGAAAAAATCCTACCCTTTTGTAAGTACATGTAGTAAAAGGGATGCATTATTTATCATGATGAAAAACATCTTGGGTTTGCAACTATCTGGTGAGAATTCAAGTCTTTAGAGGGCCACTTCATGCCAAAAAGCTGAAGGATAAGAACGTTCCAAAGTCTCGCACCCAAGGCCAACTTTGGTAGGACCACTGAATTATAATTGTTCTAAAACGTTCAATCTAGCTTGGCATGAGTAAGGAATCAATGTCTTGTGAAAACAATGTATGGCCTCATTGCAGTTTAACTTGTGAAGCTAATTGCATACAGCTGCCAACAACTCTTGGACACAGCATCAATTATTAATTCATTTCACTTGGAAAACATCCCCAATTTACTATATGCACTTACCTGCCTCGTCCAACATGTACAGCAAGCATTCACTAGAGAACATCCTAGTTTAATTTGCCCTCTCAGAAATGAATAGCAGACCTCAAATCAAATTGGATGCGAGGCTAACAGCCTCAAACAACTGACAATTAGCTACATAAGACAGCTATAAGAAAAGATTAGCATCAAGTCAAATCACCTGTAGAGCCCTCCCAAACAGTCGACGTTTGCGAAGATTGAACATGGCATTAGAGATCTCTAACTGGTCCAAGTCCCTTCCTTCTGCCACCCACCTGTCAAGAACACTATGAACAGAAACACCTGGAGCAGAAATGATGGCCTTGAACAATTCTGAGGGAGCCTTTTTCCTTGGTAATCTTTTCTCAGCTGGATCTGTTTCATTATCTGATAGTTCTAGTGCATTCTGAGAAGGTTCCCCTATATCATTGGTGTCATCATCGGACAACTCAGGTTCAGAAATTAGCTGATCTACATTGACCACACTTTCTTTGGCACTTACTGGTGTTTCAAGTTCAGAGAACTCGTCCTCCAAGCCTTCATCTGATTCACTGCTTTCAGCACCAGCTTGCGAAGCGAAACCACGCTTCTCCAAATAGAACTTTGAACCAATATTTGTGCTGTGGTAAAATCGAGGCCTCTCAGATACAGGTTGAGGAGGCTCGACAACCGTAGCCTTGCCTTCTATGTAACTAAATACTATTTCTGATTTAGCACAACAGGCACGAGAAGTTCCAACACTGAATCCACGAAACCTGGTAACAGAACAACAAAAGATTATCACTCAAAAATATCTGGAAGGGAAAAATTAAAACTGCCTAAAGGATGCAATCAATGGAAAACCACCAGAGCAGAAAAATAGTTTAAATGAAACTTCTTTCTACTACAAGAAATGTAGATGTAAGCTTCTCATGAAAACAGGACAACAAGCACGGAGAGTAGGACTTTTATGGACAGAGATCAGATATCTGTGTTCTGACTGTGGGGGTGATGGTCGCAGTTGAGCCTGCAATCCTACATTCCTGTAAGTCTCGAGAACATTAAAGTCCCGATGCAACCTGTACAGATTCATTCTTCATATGATCTATACCATATATTAACTCTTGTGGTAATTTTCACCATCTCTTTTCTCATTCAGGAAATCATACACAAATGGGGTTCGTTTACAAAACCAACTATATAGAATAACCCTATTTCACAGCTTTCACTCATTGAAATTACGAAATCCCAGAAACCACCTAGGAAACAAAACTGTTTAACTACAACTAATCTAACAACCGGCTAAATTAAGTCAAAGGGGTTTCATTATTCTTCCTTCTAAGTACCTCATTAACATTAAGGCCATTAAAAACTAAAATCTTACTCTCCTTCCTTTTCCCTTCTCATTACTTAAAAAGGCAATGGAAAAAAAAAACGCTTTTACAGTAACCAAGAAGATCAAACCTTTACAGGACAAAATGAATAAGTAAAACAAACCCATTTCTCCCCCATACTCAAATATCAATTGTGATAGATAATTCTTCAAATAACAAATAAATAAATAACAAAGTTAGAGAGAGAAAGAGAGAGTTACTTGAGAGGATTGCAAGCTCGACGAAGAGCCAGCATGGCTTTCGGCTAATGGGGGATGGGTTTGAAGGTTTTTGGTGAAGAAATTGAAAATGAAATAGCGGAAGCGAGTGTGAGAGTTGAAGTCACGGCCTCACTCTTAAACCCTGGAGAAACCTGAGAAGGGGTCTTGAAGGGTTTCTGAATAAATATATGATTCAGCTAGGGCTGCAACCAAAAGTTTCTTTTCTTTTCAGGATTGCCCCCGTAGACTTCTTCTTTTTTCTGCTACCCCTAAACTCATTTGCTAAGATTTTTTTTTTTTTTTAACGTATGGATTATCTTCTTCTTTTTAATCCAAGGGTCACCAAGAGTTTTTCAATTTGAAATGTTGAGTTAGTGGGATAAATTTAGTTTAGTTGAGAATAAACTAACCACTTTTTTTCTAAAAAAAAATCTAACACTCATTGATGATATATTTGTTATAAAAAATAAACTTTTTTTTATTATTGTACATAAAGTTATTAAAAACCCGTTTATTATTGTGTTTTAATTTTTAGTTGGTACTCAATTCTTGCAGGTCAATTAGAATTTGGTTATTCATCATATGCAAGGATCCTCACCAAGCATTCATGATTAAATGATTAAAGCACTCAACTCATAATTGATGAATTCGTAGGTTTGATTCTTATTAGATACACGCTAATAAAACCTCTAATAAATCTATTGAAATTGAAAATGTATCAATGGAATCTCATCATTCATACATAACGAATTTGGTGTGGTATATTCATATTATAATATATGTATAATAAAAACTAGCTTTCTTATTAAGACACAAGGAAGAAATAGATTTATAGATGGAATCAAATATGCATTAATTACAGCAAAAAATATTTGATAATTGATGAAAAATCAATATACTTTTAATGTTAAACAAGGATCAACTAAGACAAAAGTAAAACAATAGGTCAAACTCTTATTTGGTGTCAATGTAACAATTATGAATAGCCACCAACTCCCATAGAAGGGTAGAAGAATAAAACCTATTATAGGACATACAATGCATAATAAATGCATGATCATTATGCTTCAACCAAGTTATTCTATTTCATCTCTTAGAAAAAAAATTAAATCAAAATACGTAATAGCATGATAATATATTTACATAAAACTTTTACCTCAAGCACTCGTATTGAAACCGTAAACAATCAAGTAAAATCCAATACATATAATAATTTGATCTATAAGTAGCATTGATGTGGTAGAGGTTGTAATATCAGAGGAGTGATTACTGCAAGGCATGAAAGGGGAGGTCATAAATGTTTATGCCATCAAATCAATTTTCAATAAAATGAAAAATACATATATGGTAGAATCATAATCATAAAATAGAATTCCAATTGAAATGCATACATATGTCTCATACACTACGAGAATGATGAAAAGATATATATTTTACATCCCATAAAAGCTATAATTACAGATATTATAGAAGTTCTTGTAAAAATAAAAAATATTGTATCTTTGAGTGCGATTTGAACTATTAATTTACATAATTGAAAGCAATTGATTAGGTTTATGATGAATCCTAGAAATCAGTTACCAATCCAATTTAAGTACTTTTACAAAATAGACCTCAACATAAAATGGAGAAGTAAGGGCATACGTTATTGAATTTAGTAGTTCTTCATGTAAAATTATTAATCCTAGAGATATAATAATATAGAAAAAATAAAATTATTTCAAGCAACGACAAAACTTGAAGCACCTTCTATTTAAAAAAAAAAAGGACAAGTTGTTCACACTTCGTTTGAAGGTTAAAGATAAATTGAAAGCTAAACAATGAAAATTCTAAAGGTTTTTGAAGGGAAAATAGAGATGTCCCCTATATTATCCCTAATATATGATAGTATCTATGTAATTTCATAGAATTATTTCATCTAACGCTACATGAAAAATGTAAAGCTAAACGATGTTTTAAAAATGGTTAGTTTTTTTTGGAGCATGTCCCCTTTTTTGTTATTATGATGAGAAGTTGTTTTTTTTTTTTTTGCTTTTATATATCTTGTACATGTTTATGAATTTGCTGGTTAACCAGCATGGTTATTTTTGATCTCAATACATACTTGCATTCTGGTAGTATGATTTTTTGATCCATGGACTCATGGATTAACCCAATAAACCTTCTGTCCATACCGTGGGTGTGGGTTCGGGTCGGCTAGTATGATTTTTGACTCTTCCCCATATCCTTCTGCATGCAACAAAAAAAATAGGAAAAAACAAATATCACGACAGAGAGGGAGAGACGAAGAAATGAAAGAAAAAAACGCTCCCTGAGAAACAAGCCCTGGCCCTAGAATTGGACTAGATAGAGAGGGGAAAAACCCTAATTAATTCATCACAGGTTCCTTTCTTCTTCTTTCGGCTGGTTTAGTTACGAATTAACTTGGTGAAAATAAGTAGTGATGGTTTTAGAACCCAAGATTCATTTCTCTTAATCTTTTTCTTTCTTGTTAAAATTTAATAATGGAATAATTATGTTTTATTTGTTTACTAATTTTGTTGTTTTGATTAATTAATTTATGAAATACTTGTTGTTTAGGTTTGATGGATACCGGCGGCATTCAGTCGGAGAATGCTGAGACAAGAGTAACATTTCGTAAGCTTTTCAATGATGTGGCTAACAGGAATTATCGACGACGCCATTCTCCTGTTAATGGATCTCCTTCTTTGGATGGTTAGTTTGTTCAGTTTTGGTTTTCTGGGTTTGTCGCGGTTTTAAGATTAATGAAAGCGTGCTGTAGGTTTTTGTTAGAATTTTGTTGCTGGTGCTAGGTTTTGTTGCTGTAATTTTACTGCATTTTAGTGAGGGTTGATTGGTTGTGTTTATTGTGTGAATTGTAGGAAGTCCGAAGCATGATCGTAGCTCTAGTCCGGTAGTCCCGAGGGAGGATGTTGCTAGAACTTCACAGAGAAGGAAGGATGAAGAGAAAGAACTGAACCGGGATTCTGGGAGGAGTCGGTATGAGAAGAATAGAGATTCGTGTAGACATTCTGATGGGTATTCTTCCAGGAGTTCTCATGGGTATTCTAGGAATGATGATTATAGTAGACGTGACAGGCGTGTGGATGATGGAGAAAGACATTATCAGGTGTCTTCCCTTTCTGATAGGGAGTTGAAGGATGGTGAGCGTGGTAGGTCAAGGGATTATGCGCGAAATGTGGAGAAATATTCTTGTGATAGATATGATAATTCAGGGCATAGAAGGAGGGATAAAGAGAGAGAATCATCGGAGCATCAGAAGTTGAAAGATAAGGACTTTTCGCCTGATAGAGTTGGATCTGGTAGGAAATATACAAGCTCAGCTTCTGAACAGAAGGATAGGTATCGGAACAGGCCGGACAGAGATGTTTGTGATGAGAGAAGAGATCATCACAGTTCTGGAGATCATAAAAGTGATCGTTCTTCTTACTATGAGGAAACCCGATGGCATCAAAATGACTATTCTGGAAGGAATGGTGGACATCGCCTTAGAGAACATTATAAGAATGACCCAAAGGAATTGAATAGTCAGAAGGAAAAGAAGAAACATGATAACTGGGAAAATAGCAGGGGAAAAAATCGGTACAGTAAAGCACCAGGGCAGACAAGTGATGATAAATCTATTTCTGGGAGTGAAAATCAAGAATCTCCTGCCAAAAAGCCAAAATTGTCTAGCTCTAACAAGGACCCTGATTACAATGGAGATGGTAATTACTTTGCTTTGTCCTGTCCTTTGTTCAACGGCTCTCCCTGGTTTGCATTCTTGCTTTAGAAGTCGAACTCTATTAATTTGAATTCTCAACCACTGTAGTTAATGAAAAGCAGCCTTCAAGTTCATTGCTGGCCCAGGAGGTTGATAACAAGATCAATGAAGGACAGACACATGCCAATAGTTCAGAGGCTGCTAAGGACTTCGATGCTGCAAAGGTTGCTGCTATGAAAGCTGCTGAATTAGGTAGTCAATAATTTCACAAATAAGTAATTGCCATCTGTTATTTTATGATATTGCCATGGTTTTGAAGGGTTCTCTTTATCATTGCATGCATTACTTCTTGGTTGCATTTTCCCCTTGAAATGAAATATGGGGATTTGTCAAGTGTCTTAGTCTATGAAAAAATGGTGTACAGAGTGTATACTATCAAGAAGGTTTTAGCTTCTAGTCTCTTGTTCTTTTGTGAGTGCTAGGGAGGAGCAACTTATTTTGATTATGTTCTAACTCATCTAGACTCCAGAATTTTTTGTGATCTAGACCATATATTTTCCTGATTTTACGGTCCTCCTGGGATTTAAAGTTCATCTATTGCTACATAGTTCTAAATTGCTAGAAGGTTTCTGCAGGTGAATTTTTTTTTAGCTGCACCTGTTTATAAACTGGGCCTCAAGTCTTTCTCACCTTTTATGCCTTTTTCCAATTTGGAAAATAGTATGGAGATTAGTGATATACCAGAAAATAAAAAAGAAATTTCCAATGATTTCCTGGCAAGGTTCTGGCAGTTTTAAGGCCACAAAAGTTCAGAAACAGACCTTTATGTGTGGACGAAGAGAGAGTGCTAAGTTGGTAACTTGCAATGAGCATGTCAGCCATGCTCATGCTATTTAGGGTGGAAATCAAGAAGCATCGATACAAATAGGAAGTAGAGAGCTGAGTTTGTGTCACTCTAAATTTTATTACGAGTCAATGTCTTTTCTTGTTGATGAGATGAGTTATGATAAATAAGGTCAAATCTTGCAATAGTTCAAAATTTCTCCTGTAATCTCATAAGAGTTCCCCTTTGGTTAGTAATATATTTCTTTTAATGTTTAGGGCCTGGACGCAATGTTATAGGAATTGGTACATGGTGACTGGTATTGATTGGGTTATGGCTGGGTTAATGGAAGTGGAGCTGAATGCTTTGTGAGGATTTTTTGTAAATGCAAAGTGCACAGCAGGGTAGCATCCACTTAGGTATATTTTGGTGGTGGTTGGAAGGAACACAATAACAGGAAAATATTAAGAGGACAATGCCTTTTCACTTCTCCAGCTTACAAGGAAGTTTTTTCATGGATGATCATGTTTGCATTTTATTAGTTCTTATTTTGTTTGCAGTTTTTTAGTCCGTATAAATGAGTGGCATCTCCTCGGTGCCATTTGTAGGTTTATTGTTGCTTTTGAGAAGGAAAGTCCTTATTCTTCTTTATCTATATCAAAGTGTGCTTCAGGTTGAGTAATTGTAACTTCTTAAATTCATATTGCTACCATAGTTGTTTTGGAGCTTCTTTTTGCACATTTTTTAATCATCTTCTCTCTTTCAAAGCCTTCTTGATGTAGGACAGATGAAGAAAATCAACAAAACATGATAATTGATGTGGGATAGAAGAACAAAATCACCAATAAGAGACACGCTCAAACTTGAATGGACCAAACCAAGAGAGAGACGCCCAATCTTGAAAAAACAAACCAAGAGAGATAATAAGTCTTAATTCAGTAAGGAAGCTAAAATCCTAATTTAACTACTAAATGATAAATACTAATATTCCTAAATAATAAAATCCAGAATAATCATACAATATTATACTCCTAAATAAATAAAAACCAAATCCAACAGTTGCCCTCCATTCTCCATTACTTCCTTTTCCTTTTTTCTTGAGAATCATGCCCTTTTACGATTCTCTATTAGACTCTCACCTTTCATGTACACTATCTTCATTTAAGCCAAGCAGGCCTGTAGGGTAGAGCCTAATGAATGGAACATTTGTTCATTGGTGAGCTACATTCAATTTCAGATCCAAACTTTCACGTGCTTTATATTTGAGAGGAATACCATGTTTTAGTGCCATGGAAAGCAAGTGGATGGGTCTAGCTCCAATTGATTGCCCAAGGGTGCTATATATGTTGTCGAATTCAGATGTTGCAGTGATAGTTTTTAATCACCTTGAATTGGTTTTTAATTCAAAGATTTTTCATGTATGATACAGTTAACAGGAACCTAGTTGGCGGGGGCTTTATGTCTACCGAGCAGAAGAAGAAGCTGCTTTGGGGGAATAAAAAGTGTGCTGCTCCGGAAGAGGTACTTGTGCCTAGTTTATTCTTCTTATGTTGGCTGGTTCTTTCTAAATATCTGTTGAATACCCTCCATCTTTTTACAGCCTGGTTGCCAGTGGGATACTGCTATGTTTGGCGATCGTGACAGACAAGAGAAATTCAACAAACTCATGGTAATTTTCATTGTCTCGTAATTCTTTCTATTTACTCGAATGATTCTGTTGTCATATTAGTTAGGAATGGATCATCAAAATGATCCATTGTTACTTGTTCCTGCATGACGCTATTCTCAATTAGTTCACCTACTAACACAGTTTTAGAGTCTGAGTTTGCGTTGGTGCCTATGGCCAATTATAGGGTTTAAAGGGAGATGTAAAGGTGGAGCACAAACCCGACAGTCAAGATGCGGAGAAACAAAAGGAACTCCAGATGGATCTAGAGAAACAATATACTGCTGGGCTTCGACGAAGAGATGGCCGCACTGTTGGATTGGGTCTTTGAGCATCTGTTTAAGATCTTACCAAACACTGTTTTCTGATATTTTGTTGCAATTCTGTGCAAGAATCACGATTCCTGTAAAACTATATTTGCTTGCCATGCATGCCCTTGGACATCTAACATTTTGCCTAAAGAATGGTCTCCCAAGAGAGGTTTTTCATCTTTTGATCCCAGGTTTTGCTGAAGTGTTCACGTTTGTTGCAATTTTTGCATGGTTATTCGGTTGTGCACTATTTTTGCAAAAAAAAATTATCTTTTTGCATTCTCTTGGTTTTCATATTTATGCTTGGAGATTTTTTCATTCTAATTGCATCATTTTGGGCCAATTTAATGAATAATAGGTTTATTTATTTTCATTTTAGTCCAGCTTTTATTTTTATTACATCCTCCTGGTTTTCATTTTAGTGCTTGGATCTATTTTTTTTTAATTGTATCCTTTTAGAGTCAATTTTATGAGTAACAGGTTTAATTTGGAATTATTTGTTTTATTTTAGTGCTTGAACTTTTTTTTTATTGCATCCATTTTGGGACCAGTTCACTTAGTTGTGTTCAATTTGGAATACAAAAAAGAAATTCAAAGAGCAATGTTAAAAATTAAAACTTTGTTTGGTTTTTGGTTTGTAATTTTAAAAATTATATTTCAATATTGGATTTACTAGGATTAATCTTTATGATTTATCTCAATTTGTTTTTTATAGGGTTTTTTGGGTCTTATAAATCAGGTCATGAGTTCGACAGGTTAAACCGAGTTGATTAGGGTCTTTTTGGATTCTTTTGTTTAATTGATTTTTTTTTAATTTTATTTTTTAACATTTGTTTGATTGAGAATTGATTTTTATAATTTGTTTCAATTTGATTTTATAAGATTATCTCGATCTTATGGATTAGATTATAGATTTGGTGGGCTAACCATGTTGAATTGTGTTATTTTTTTATTTTAATTTTTTTATTTGATATTTAATTGATTGTGAATTAATATGTGGGGTTATTATGATTTTATAATCTGAATTGTAAATTTAATATGTTAATTCAAGTGATATAGACTTTCCATAATATATATATATATATATATATATATATATATATATATATATATATATATATATATATATATATATATATATATATATATATATAAACCATCCTGCAGCAGCATAGTAGGTGAAAGATTGGCTTGGAATGCTGCTCAGAGGCCAAAACGGTTAAATTTGGCTCGACTTGGATGGCTTTCTCAAATCAGTCGTAGCAACAGCATAGGAAGTTGATCTCAATGCGAGTCTCTGGGGAACGAGGATTCAGACTTTTAACCTTTCAGAGAGGTCTTTATGCTCCTCCTTCCACCACTCGAGCCCTGGTTTGATGCTTCTTTTTTTGACGTGGATAGTCTTTTTATTATTATTATTATTATTATTCGAGGATTATATCACCTGGCTGCAAAATGAATGCACCAAAACGAGAAGTTTTGATGGATTTTTAAAATACTAATATAGACAGGAACAAGGAATGTTGGTAGATGAGTTTTAGGTCACAACCAACGACAAGCTTGGAGCTCACAGACTTCGTAGAAATCGATTTTGATAAAGATGTAATAATGGACAATGGATCCAGTTATTTTAGAATTGTAGCCTGGCTGATTGAGGATATCCTCAGCCGACTCTATATTTATACGGCCGAGCTACGATAGATGCTTGTGTGACAATGGAAATGAAGTGAAAGAAACAAGAACCCAGTTTTTAGCAAATTCTTTCTTCTTTCGTTTCGAGTATTTTGGAGTGGACGAAGCTTGCTTCTCTGGATAAACAAGTGGGGTTTAGGAGGGATTGACACCATGTCTAAAGGCAGCCTCATTGGTTCTATTCCAGTCCCCCACCATACTAGCACAAAAAGATAAAGCCCCTCGTCTCACTTGGGCCATTTAATTTGTTGGTTTTCTTTTCCTCGGTGGATCCCATGTAATTATCTTGATAGTTGAAACCTAAATCACATCACATACTCTGCTCCAATAATGGTGGATTTCTGTGGTACGTTCACTTTCAATTGAGAATACTATGAGGAGAGTTGAGGTCGTTGTTGGAGCATATTTCTGAAGAGAGCACCAAAGATTTGGGGGATATCATCTCAGCACTTTTTCGGGCTTTACAAAGATTCTACTATTGCCAGCTTTAATAGCCTCATATATACCTAGCTGGTAGGCTAGTAGCTACTGTCCGCACTCTAAAGAACTAAAGCAGAGAAATATACAATACCTCGGCACCAAATCTTGATAAGTTTGAGCAGGTGAACTAAATTATTAAAAACTCATAAAAATTGATAATTTATTATCTTATTTAATTCAATTAAAAATCTAATCTCGTAAGAGTTTTGAATCTTAAATTTCTCGAATTAACCGGCTAGAAAGAGTAGTTTTGAGGGCTAATAAACACCATGCCGTGAATCCTATTACGGTTTTTGTCTTGTAAAGGTAAAATGGCCATTAATTCAATATATTTTCAAAAATGTTAACCGACAGATAAATGTTTAAATGAAGGAAAAAACGGATAGCTAGACGAGAACAACTTTGTACATGTTCCGTTCATTTTGGTATCGAAAGAAAAGGCCACTTGTAAAATTTCTTGCTTACCTCAGCAACTTTTAGCATAAAGTCCCTTATAGTGGCTGTGTGAATAATATGAGTGGTGCACAGACTATGCACAAATATATGAATATATAGTACTGAGATGTGGAAGGAAAAAAAAAAAGGGTTTCCCTTTGGACGTGCTATATTTTTTTAGCTTGAAAATGATAATTAATTAATCATAATCTAAATATCTTTCAAAAGAATAGCTAGAGATACTTTTTATTTTATTTTATTAATATGATTTTCTGGATCAGTTCATAGATCCTGGTTAGAGATATTTCATATATATATATATATAGAATTCAAAGTGTTTTATCCTCATGGGCTAACCGGAAAATTATAGCCCCTGAATCGAACGAGGAGTATGAAAGATTTTAATCCTTTTGTTTAGAGAAGAATAGCCTCTCATCATCATGAATTGACGAGCTTAAATTCTAGCTATTTAAGTATAACATGGAAGGTAAATAATAATTGAGATAAGATGATGATTTTTCTTTTTATTTTATCAATAAATTAAATCTCACGTCTTTATTTATCCAAATAGAATTTGAAAATTGTGAAGAATCGCAAAAAATAGATTTCACATTTGATGAGATATTCTTGCATGATAGCTTACATGATTCGTATGATTACTCGATCGAGCATGTCTGCCAAGCAAACCCTATCATGAAAGCAAAAGCTTGGTTCTCAACAAGTATCGCATGCCTCTCCCACAAAAGTCTCAAGCATGTGAAGAACGAATGGGGTGCAATATTTTCAAAGCTTCTACAAGTATATAATCCAGAGGGAGATCATAAATTTGTCTACGCATGTTTATGATGCTAATCTTAGGTTGTGATTCATGTCTTGAATAAATAAATAAAGGAATTCTTTCTTTGAATATAATTACAGCATTGATTTTATATATATATAAAAAAAGAGGTTATACATAGCTCAAGATGTTTTAAAAAGAAAAGAGCATGCACTATTTCCAATTAAGTTATGATTTATTAGCTATAATCAAAGAATTTGAGTCTAATTAATAGTTAATAATGTATACTACAATATTAACATATATTAAAACCTAATTTTCTACAAAGGAAATTGAAGATTTTAGTGTTTGTTTGGTATTGCTGTGTAGAATAATTTTTACTTTGAATTTTTTTTTTAGATTTGTTTTTTTTAACATCATCGTATCAAAATTACCGGATAATACTAAAAAGATATTAATTTAATACTTTTTTAGACCAAATATACTTCTAAAACATACTAAAATACAAATATAAAAACAAATAATAATAATTTAAAAAAGTGTAGCTAATAAAATAATAAAAATATCAAAACCATACTCTGATATGCAAGTACATGGGAATATTTTTGGAAAAAAATAATTACCTAGAAAGTTTGGACCCTACATGATCCTAAAATCCAATCCTTATTTGCTTGCAATATAGATGCATCTATTATTGATTGATGGTAAAGCTCCACTTAACTATCTTCAAAAGGAACCATATATTAGGGGGCCCTCTTTTTTGTATTTCTCAATCCTTCTTTGTGGAATCAATTATAGTAATGTTGACATCACACTAATTTCTAGCCTTATAATGTTGGGTTTCTTTTTCAGAATTTGATATGAATTATGATAGCGGTTATTTTTTAAAATATTTTTTGTTTAAAAATATATTAAAAAATTATTTTTAATATCAGCGTATCAAAACAATCTGATAACATAAAAATATTAATTTGAAACAAATTAAAAATTTAATTCTTTTAAAAATATATTTGAAACAACGCAAAATCAAACATGTTATTCTTTTTTTTTTTGATTTACGTGGGGTGTCCGGGCCAGCTTACGCGCACCACGACTATTCCCCACGGCCCGCTGGATATCCTGCAAGCCCAGGAGCATGTAAGGCACCGCGGGGGTGACAGACGTACACATAGAGGGTCGAACCCGGGACGGGAGCGGAACAAGTCACACGAATTAACCACGGCAGCTAAACCCTCAAATGCGGGTACACGCGAGTACTCAAACCCAGGACGCACAGGCAGGGCAAAGCCTGCCAAGACCACTGAGCTGCAAGCCTCGTATGTTCAAACATGTTATTCTTATTATAGTTGATGGTGGTCTAGTTGAGTTTATGATTTACTAGTGAATCAAAGATTTGGAGCATCTAAATCAGCATGATTCTTGTCATTGACCAATAGTCCATTAAAATCCCCACTACCCCATAATTCATGCAACTAGAAATCCTCTTTTCTTTTAAGACAATTAGACAAAATTAATACCCTAATTTCATGGCTTGGGTAGGTGCCTATTTAAGATGATGATTCTTTTTCGAAACATCATTGTGAAGTTGTGGTGCAGAATCTTCGTATTAATGCCTCTCACCACCTAGTACCATAGGATAAATAGGTGTATATATATATATATATATATATATATATATGGTCCCTCAGGTTTAAGGAACCTAATTAATGGTCAGTGTCGTGAAACAAAATATCCAAGGTTGTCATTAGCTCAAGAACCGACCATGGAAGATGGATCACCCAAATCTTCAAAGCTCACTTGAAAACTTGTCACCATAAAATCTCTCTTCTCTATCATGCTAGGCCCCTCAATTAAAAGGATATTTGCCTTGTTTGAGAGTGAATTCGACGTGACATCATGTTGTAGCTTCATTTGCTTTAGAAATTGCTTCTTCTTGTTTTTATTATTATTGTTTTTATTATTATTATTATTATTATTATTGTTGTTGTTGTTGTTGTTGTTGTTGTTGTTATTGTATCCTCACATCCTTTTTAAAAGGTGAGACCAGTTCCATTCGGAGTTTGTGGCTGCCCCTCCCAACAAGCATGTTTCCTGAGGATCAAACTACATATTATTTAACAACTCCTATTGTGTCATGGTTTGAATAATTTTATTTATTAATAAAAAAAATAAATATACAAGTTTTTTTAATGTGTTTTCAATTATAAAATTTTTTTTAAAAAAATTAAACATACATTTAATCAAATAAATTAAAATTATTCATGGTAATAAATATAAAACAAAAAACCATTAATGATAAGTAAAACTAAATTGGAAAAATCAAGTTTACATCAGGATACTTGATTTTGCAAGATGGGGCATGTGCCGAGTTGTGTTTAAAAATTCTTTTTCTTTGAATAAAATTTTTATTTAATCGAATGATTATCCGTGTCAATTAAACGATGTCCACCCAATAAAAGCTTTTTTCTAGTTTTTTAAAAAAATATCATGATGTAAACATCTCATGCTTACATTTAATCAATTAATTTAGTTTAATTTAATTTAAAAACAAAATATCTTTCTACAAAGCTAAATTTAAAAAAGAATAATAAATAAAAAGATTTGAAATAACTCAAATCATTTTTAAAATCAGTGAAAAATTATATAGAAAGAAAATAAAAAAAATAATACAACTCAATCTCCAATTAAATAAATATTGAATGATAAAATTAAAAAAAATATGAGTTTAAAAAAAATAATAAACCAAGCAAAATCAAATGAACTTTCTAAACTTAGTTTAATTTCTAAAACTTATAACTCGTGAAATTCTAAATCTAGACTCAATCAATAAACTCAATTTCTAACCAATTTAACATTGAATGATGTAATTTAATTTCAAAATAATTATTTTTGACAAACCTAGAGACCTAGATACTCTAATTGTTTTTTTTTAAAAAAAAACATAATTATTTTTTGAGTTCAAGCTCTTTTGTTTCTCAATTGAATTTTCTTATTCAATATTAAATTCAATTCAGAGTTAAGTCTTTTATTTTTGTCAATAGTTTGGAAGTTTTTTATGGGCAAGTTTCGGATAAATTCATTAAACTAGGTTGTTTTATTTTGAAAAGAGGATTGAGTTGAATTCGACTACTATTAAATAATTAAAAATTAATGAGGTTTAACCGCCGAAGATTTTAATTTAGATTGAAACAAATAAGGTATTTAATTAATAGGATTAATTAATGAAATAAACTTTATAATTAAAATGGAGTATCTCACCACCTTGAAAGTAAATTTCAATCTCATCAAATCTTATGTAAATAAAGTGAAGTGACAGAGGAGACGATGCACCGTCTAATGCAGCAAACAACTTAATCAGTGGAGATGCATGCATCTGGCAAACACATGATGACGACTTCATACAACGCCTTCGATTTTTATTTTTTGTTTTTTGTTTTTTGTTTTTTGTTTTTATTTTGTTTTTTATTCAACTTTAGGATTTGAACTGGAGCACGTGTGAGTATTGTGTGCATGCCGTGATTTACTGGAGGGTTGAAATAATAAATTTATGGTTTTATTCTTTTGAATAAAACTTAACGGCCTTGCTTTGGGGTTATTATTGTCTTTTCATGGGGTCTACTAGACATTGTAAAATTGATTGGGGGCAGCTATGTTTTTTTTTTTTCACAGTGCAATTACATAATTGTCCTTAAAAGAAAAGATTACTTAATATTTTTTCAAAAGTTGCGTCCACTGTGTATCAATTAATTATTTTACCTCCTAATATTTTTATATTTTCTAAGAGGCTAAAAAGAAAATTAACCGACAGGGGAGCAAAGGTCAGGAATATAGTGTATAAATATAAAAGAATAGTCGAAGACTCACAGGTCAATGATAGCCACAAAAGCTAAAAGAAAAGGGAAGTATAGATCTTCATTGGAACTATCATAAATGGTGAACAAGGCAAGTGTGGGGAGTGAGGCCCCATTTCTTTTCTAACGACCACTTGCATGCCCCATTTTTGACCTCAACAAAACAATGTTTGTGCACATAGAAACAGTCGCTTTCTCATTCTTTAATCAGGATTCAGGACACGATTTTTCGTGAATCTTGTCACAGTAGTTTACGTGGTCTGTATGATCTGGTGTGGCTGTTGTGAGTTTGGTGGGAGTTCAGGTGGGCTTTTATGGTGTTCTGACAGATCATTCTCACCTCTGATCACCCCCACCGGCAAAAAAGTTACACTTCAATGCCATAAAAGCAAAATAACCTTATTTCTGTCCTCCATGGATTGGCCTGGCTCATGCAGTAAATGCAAGTAAAGAGGATCCCATTTAGCTTACGAAGATTTTAGGTTTCAGCCCTTGTTACCTGTTTTGAAATAGAAATCACTAAGTTAGTAAAATTTGAAAACAAATATTTTCTTGCTTTTTCTGAGAAACCAGATTTTTCTAGAATCGATATGTTTATACATGATATTTTCATTTACAAATATGTTTAAAGTTTTATCTTCCATACAAAAGCAGTGATATTCTATACAATTATGCTTGGATGTGAAAGTAACTATATCATCCCCCTTTTTTTTAAGATTATGATGCTTTTGTTGCCATATAAAATAAAATAAAAATAAGTTGATTATTTATTTTGATACTCTATTCACTTCTGAGTTATTTTTTTTTAACATTTGAATTTGAGATAATAATATAAATAAAAAATATATTTAGAAAAGTTTTTTTCTTCTCTTTGCTGTCATGAGATAAAAACTCTGGTTAAACTGAAAAAGGAACCACTTCGAGTTCATCCTCATCTTCATCAATCACGGAGTTTTTGCCACTTCTGTTTGATATTCTTTTCTTTCTGGTTTTTTTTTTTTTCATGTATGTGTAATTTTGACAAACGACAAGCCTTGGGATCGACTGATCGACCTTCTCACCTAACAGTTTGGCTCATTCCCAACCTCTCTTTGTGTGTGTGTGTGTGTGACTGTGTGTGTATATATATATATTCCCTGTATATGTACACATTGCTCTCGCTGGATGTCCTCAAAACTTATAGATTCTGACATGTGGGACTGTCTCAAACCTTTCTCTCTATATATGAACCTTCGTATTGATTTAGATTTTGTTCTTTATTTATTTTTTCCTTCCTAAATCTTCCACTCTTTAACTTCCAACTGTCTCCCATTACATGTACAGTTTAGTTCTCTCTTATTTGTCTAGGAATTTATTCTCGAGGCTTTTTACCTGTACAAGTAGATATATTTTTCACATTATTATTCATATCTTATCAATAAGAAAAATTACCTTAAGTTTAGTATTGGTAAATAAATATAAGATCGATGGACAAAAAATAAAAGATAACGTAGGAGTTAACTGTAATTTTTTCCTTAACCACAGAAGTGTAGGAAATTAGGAATTCACTGCATGTAGATGCCTGAACGTAGCATATTTTAAGAAGCAACCGCAACCTTTGCTTGTTGGTTGTTATTTATCCATTGTGGTGTTGTAACTGCCAGCAATCAATCAAAGCATTGTCGGGTGTGCTGTCTTCAAATAGTTTAAAGTTGTCTCGATTTTACCAAACTATGGCCACCCTTTCTTAAATTTAATTTATCTGTCGGTTTAAACAAAGATAAAATCACTTTTCTTACATAATACTTCTACTCCTTTTCTTGTCAATGGTGATATATTTTTGCTATATATTGTGATTCATTAGCGATTGTCTTCTCATAGCTAACACAGTCTGTGACTCTCTATCTTAGTATTACAAGTCTTGAACCACCCCAGTTGATAATTTTCTCATATCCAATGCTTTTCTTACTGATTTCTTGTTTTTCTTTTATTTTCTTTTTCAAGTCATTTTCTTTCAAGCCAACAAAGAGTGAGGGGAAGATGTTGTTGTTGGGGCCTTGGTTTTGGGAGGGGTTTTCAAGTTTTCTTGCTTCATGGTTCAATAAAGGAAGGTTTGCTGTTAGTATGTTTCAAGTTCCTTTGAAAATGCCACTGACGAAGGTGAATCTTTGTTCAAAAGTTCAAGATATCGTGGAGGAGGAGGGGGAGGGCCCTTCTCTTCTGGATTTGCCTGAGTTGGCTTTGGAATGCATTCTCGAGAGGCTTTCACCAGCTGAGTTGTATAGCATGGCTGGAGTTTGTAACTCTCTGAGGGATAGGTGTAGAAGTGATCATTTATGGGAGAAACATTTGAAGCACAAATGGGGCAGAGTGATTTGTGAGGCTGCTTGTAAGGAATGGCAATGTCATATAGCTTCAAGGAAGAGGCCAAGCTTTTTAGATCAAAGAAATCAAAAAGGTTTCTTTGGATCTCTTATGAGTATGTGGCCTTTTTCCTGGTATAAACCTCAGTGTGAAAGTAGAAACAAGCCCACAACTTGTTTACCTGTTGATTCAATCATGGCTTTATATCTCTCTCTTGAAAGTGGCAAGTTTTGGTTTCCAGCGCAGGTTTACAATCGTGAGGTAAGGACTGGAAAAGACCTATTCTTGATCTTGATTTTGCATCTTCAAATTGATGACATGATGACTGTGGTTGTGTGTTCATGACAATTCTCTTTATTACTTTTGTTTTTCGGAAAATTCAATGAGATTCTGTCTGTGTTTGGTTTCAGAATGGACATGTTGGATTTATGCTATCATGTTATGATGCACAACTTAGCTATGATTCCAAGACAGACACCTTTCAGGCAAGGTATGGAGAGAGAACTCGGATCGGAATCTGAAACTTTTTATCTGTTCTAACGAGCCTTAAATCATTTTATCAAGCTTTGATGAATCTTAAAACTTTCAGCATTGGGAGTTTTTAACCTATGCCAAATTCTTCTGCACATTGAACTGCAGCAGCTAATATAGCTGAGAATATTTTATTGTCATATGAGAAGTAATTTGTGTTGAAATTGTGCTTTTTTACTTGATCAGCTCATGTGTAAGGCAGGGCCGTCTGCTGAAACTCATAGGGTATTTTTAATTGCAGGTATTCTACTTTTGCACGGCGAACAATAGAAGAGAGCATACACTGGGATAGGCTCAGAGCACCACCAGTTGAAACTCCTGCACATGTTCTTCATACTTCTGATTGTTTGAATGACTTGAAACCTGGTGATCACATTGAGATCCAGTGGAGGAGAAGCAAAGAATTCCCTTATGGTATGTTCTGGATCCTAAAAATTTATCGCCTTCGGAGTTGATCAAGTTTCTACCTTTGGTTCAGACTACATTATTTTCCTAGAACCATGCTTCAATCCCTTTTGAGATTTTGAATATCTTCAAAATTTTCTGCTCGTGAGTTGGGATATTTTAGCTTCAATTTGCTTTAGTTTCTGCATCTGAGTTTCTGTCTTGAAATTGGTCATGAATTGCTGTATTACTTGTGGGTATACATTAAAATGATCTTTTTTGCAAAATGAGCAGGTTGGTGGTATGCTGTTGTGGGGCATCAGGAATTATGTGATGGGAATGAAAATCGCTGCCGTTGCCGATACAGTGGTGAGTGGATCATCAGAAACTGTAAAATTATCCTTTTCTTCACCTTTTTCATTCACCATTGATACAGTAGAGATTCATGGAATTTACTCTTTCCATTTTTGAAGTAACAGATTAGTCTTGATGTGTAAATCTACAAGGTCTAGGTACTTCATTTGTTGCCTTCGCCCTCTTTTATAAAGAACAAATGCTATAGGAATTCCAATCTTTCTTATCCTCAATATGTTGGGAACTTGTCCTGTCATTACTCAGCTTTGTCGGGCAAGTGAGCTTGAGTGGTTCAAGCAAGCTGAACACCAGTTAGGCCACTTCTAAAATGTACACTTTTCTTCAAAAGTGAGTGACAAAACATGTGCATGATGCATTATCAGTTCCCCACTTTCCTCGTTACTTTATCATCCCGTCACCCATCAATCTCTATCTCAATCTCTTTTCTTGATGAATTCAAGAAGCCAATTCAATAATGACATCCAACAAGTCGAAGTACGCAACCCAAAACAGATTACAGAACAAACAGTCATAACAAAACAAAAACAGCAGGTCTTTGATCTACAGACAACATCAACACTTTTTTTCAAAAAAAAAAAAAAAGGATCATTCAAGTGGAATAAAACCTTTCAGCATTATCAATTGATCATTCATTTAGTCTTACATCTTGTGAAAGCAAAAGATGAAAATTCAAAGGTATACTCAAGTATGATTGCACTACTCCATCTCTGGCTAGCTGTCGTATTAATGTTTAGTTCATGGTTACTGGTTTCTCATTGAACAAATTGCTGCTCTGAAAGCAAGAGAGTGAGACACTTTAATCCGCACCACGTCTTGCGGTGCGCAAAGTTTGACGAGTCCTAGGATGTAAGACCTTTGAATACAAATATTTCGGTTTCTTTGGATGTTGATGTCATTCATATATGCATCATTTTCAATCAGAGACGCACATGATATGGAACAGTTTCAATTTTTAGAGTGATCAAGCATGAACATTAGAAGCTCTCCTCATTATTCATCATGTTGCAGCACTTGCTCAATTTGCTAACATGAAGTCTTGCTAACAGATACAGTGGTACTGGAGTTCAGCCAATACACCCCTGGCTCTCGATGGAGACAGACGATAGTAAACAGGAAGGACCACAGGGAAGTAGGTAATGAAGCTGACGGTTTCTATGGAGGAATTAGAAAGCTTTACAAGGAGGAAGAGATATCAAAATGGAAACAGCTATGGCCAAAACAAATCTTCGATTAGCATAATGGACATTTTCCCCTCCACTTTCATAACATCCCTACGTAAATAGCTCCCTTCTTTTTCACTCTCTTGAGTTATGATTTCGAGAGCTGAATGCCATAGAAATGTTCCTAGAAAGTTGAACATCACGCTTCAGAGTTTTTGTGAAGCTTGCCGCGGCCTCAGAATAGTGTAGTCTTATGTGTATTCTAATTTTGTAAGCAACATATATATATATATAACCCTAATGAGTCTTTGTGTAGGGAAAAGCTAAACAGTTTTATGTTTTCAGTTGATACATTTCTGATGAAACATGCCTATATTTTTAACAGAATAAATACCCTGTGCAAAATTCATATTATCATGGTTATAAGATTTTTTTTCCCTTTTTTTTTCTATTGTCTTTTACTATAGATCTTTTTTAGTTGGTGTTATTCTCACCTCATAATTTATTATTCTCACTCTATAAATATTATTCAGATAAATCAAAGTACCCCTAATTATATTTTCATAAATGATGATATATTAAATTTTGGTTCTGTATTTAGATCTAGAAAATATAACTAAAAGAGTAAATTCTTTATTTTTATAATCATGATTGTAATTTTTTTAATTTTTTTCTATCATCACCTATTAAAAAATTAATTTATTGAATTTTTTTGTCATATTATATATATTTGTTTTGTTCTAGACATTATCCGCCGAATAAAATATTCATTTAGAAAAATTTAATAAAGTCAGTAAGATTTTAAGAGCTTTAATTTTTATTTACTCCTTGTTTTTTCTTTGAATTAATTTTGTTTTTTAATATATTAAAAAACAACATTTCAGTAACATTTCAGTTATATAAAAAAAAACACTCCATAATTTTATTAAAAACAAGGAGTAATGTAGTCTATCAATATAATTTGTAACAAATATGGAGTGAAATAATAAATTATAAAATGAGAATAATGCCATTTTCCCTTAAAATTGGTATCATTAAAAAAACTTGCACATTATTATTATTATTAACATATGCTTGTCATTTCATTGTAGCAATAAATAATAAAATACTAGGATTTTTTTCACTTTAATCCTAAAAAATCTTGAGGATTTTTTTTTAATTTCAATTATTTTTTGATTTCACCCTCCAACATTGAAATTACTAGGTATTGAACTTCATAATTTATTTTGATTTACTTTTTAGATAGTTATTTTGGTCTCATGATTTAAATTGCAAGTTTTGCAAGCTAGTTGTGTTGACTCGAGTTATTTTTTGTTTTTTTTTAAATTAATTTTCATATTCAACATTGAATTAATTAAGAATCGGACTTCATAATTATTTTTTGATTTGTTTTTTTTTTGTTATCACGGTCTCATGATCAAGGTCACAAGTTTTATGGATTAGCCAAGTTTACTCTTTTTTTGTTCATATTTTTTTAATTGTATCCTCTAAAATTGGATTGATTGAGATTGAAATTTATATTATTTTTTTATTTGTTTGCTATGGAATTATCCCGATCTCCTGCCCTGAGTTTTACAAGTTAACCCAGATTGATTTGAGTCAATTTTTTTTGCTTTTTTTATTTAATACTTTATCACAATCTTCTGACTCGGGTCAAATGTTAGACTGATTGACTCAGGTTTTTTTTAATTGATTTTTTTTTAATTTCATCATTCAATATTGGAAATTAGGCTTCGTAATTTATTTCAGTTTGTATTTTATGAGGTTATTCCGGTCGCATGACCCAAATAACAAGTTTGGGTAGTTAAGTTAGGTTGCCCCGATTGGTTTTTTGTGTCCTTTTTTTAAGTGATTTTTTTTTTAATTTCATCATTCAAAATTGATTTGGTTGAGAATTGAGCTTTATAATTTGTTTTGATTTGTTTTCTAAAGCATTATCTTAATTTCATGACTCAGGTTTGATAGGTTAACCTAAGTTGACTCAATTTATTTTTTAGTTAAACTTTGTTTTTAATTTTATTCTTTAACATTGAGATGATTGAGAATTAAATTTAATATTGTTTTTTTATTTGCTTTTTATAGGTTTATCATAGTTTCATGACATGAGTAGTGAATTTGGTCGATTAACCCGAGTCGATCTAATATATTATTGTTTTAATATTTTAAAAAAGATATCGTCTTGATTTTTCTAGTCAAACTATATTGTTATTGGTCATTCGGTTTATTGTTGAACATGCCAAGTTGATCATGTTACATCAATTTAATTCCCATATAGTCTAAAAATATTACACTAAAAAACACATTAATAACATTTAAATATTTTTTTAATCCAAAAAAATATTGATATGGTCCGCAACATAGTGCAACAATGATCTAATTAACAAGAACTAATTGGGAAGGGGAAATCATTGTTCCCCTCCTCACAAAGTACGGTTCATTGGAACATTACTTTGATTTTTTTTTAATTTTAGTTTTTTTAATCATTTTCATCATTTAACATTAGACTTATTGGGGATTTAAGTTTCATAATTTATTTCAGTTTACTTTCTATAAAATTATTTTAGTCTCATAACTTGAATCATGAGTTTTGCAGGTTAAATCGAGTGACTAGGGTTTTTTGTTTTTAATTTTTTTCCTTCAATTTCTTCCTTCACCATTTGAGTTGATTGAGAATTATGCTTTATAATTTGTTTCGGTTTGTTTTCTATGAAGTTATTCCAGTCTCATGATTAAAATCAAGGATCAGACAAGCTAAATCAAGTTGATCCATGTCTTTTTTGCTTTTTTTTTAATTGATTTTTTTAAATTTCATCATTCAATATTAGATTAATTGAGAATTGAGTTTCAGAATTTGTTTTAATTTGCTTTTTATAAAGTTATCTCGGTTTCATGATTTAGGTTTGACGGGTTAATCCAAACTGAATCAAGTTTTTTATCTTTTTTTGAATTTTTTTTTTAATATTGTATTGATTGAGAATTGAATTTGATTTACTTTTAAAATGAGATTATTACGGTTTTATGACTCGGGTCGTAGATTTTATATATAACTGATTCAAGTTATATTCTTAATATTTTTTTAAAAAAATATTATCTTGATTTTTTAATTAAATTATATATATATATTTTATTAATTATTTAATTTTTTTTGAATTTATCATTACATTATATTCTTGAAAATACATTATCAGCTTTTTAATTTTATTTTTTTTAAATTGATCTTGCATGAATTATAATATGGTAAAAAGTTCCCAGAGGAAAATGCCACGCATTGCTCTATAAAAAGTAAAAACACTCAAAATCTATTTTCCATACATTTTTATAATAGAATTTTTTTAAAAAAAAAAACGTTAGAAGAGTCTAGCATGTTCCACGTAAAAAAAAAAAAAACTTTGCCCCAAAATACAAAAATAAATAAAGAAAATTAATCAATCACCTTCCATTCCATCTCAATTTTCCATCTACCATCAACCTCTTCTCAGAACTCAATTTTTTTTTTTTTTTTAACTTTTAACCAAATCAAATACCCCCATCAACAAGAACGTAGAAATTAGTAGTTCGCCGTCGCCGTCGCTTGGTTGCTCCTCCTTTGACCCAGAAAGATGAACGGCGGCCCCTCTGGTTTCAGTGCGTAAACCAATTAACCCTCTTCCTCTCGTTTTGCCCCTTCATTTTCATTGATTGATGTTGTTGATATTGATATGCATCTAAATTTTATGGTTTTATTTTTATTTTTTGTGGGTTTGGTGATAAATAGACAATGCGCCTGTTACGAAAACATTTGTTATTGCAAGTGCAATTTTTACCATTTTCTTGAGGATCAAAGGTGGCCCTGACAAGCTTGGACTATCGTATCAGGTACATTCTATTGGCTTTACTGTTTTTCTTACGTGGGTTTTTGTTTTTGTTTTTTTACATTAGTGGTAGATTGATTGAAATCAGAGTCAGAATTTTTATTTTGTTTCACAAAAATATTAATAGTTTTCCTTTTTAATTTAAAATATTTAGTTTAGTTGTTAATTATCCTTGTTTTAATGATTTCTTTCTAAAAAGTTATAATTTTATGACTTAGAAGGTAAAATTAGAACTCAACTGGTTGCTGATGGGCATAGAAGAGTGAGGGAAGGAGAGTTTACAGTAGAATTTTAGATAAAATGGGATGATGGAGCATGTAGTTGGTTAGAGAATCTTGTGGGGTTGGATGGTTTTGTGGAACTTTGTTGATTTGGGAGTCGTGGTATTGGACATTATAGGATGTACAAGCTGGATTTTTTTGAAATTGACATAGTTATCAGATGGAAATTTCTGAGGAGTCAGCTCGGTAGCTTGATTTTGTAACATCCTTTGTTAGGATTGTGTGTACTGAAGTTGAATATCGACATGAGTATGGGTTTACTGGGGCCTCTGTGGCAGATATTTTATTTTTTATTTCTGGGGGGAGGTGGGGTCTGTCTAGCTATATCCCATGGAAGTATACTTGGGAGATTGAGGCATCTGTTTCCAGCAATGCAGGGTAACATCATGATTTTAGATGATATGAATGGATCTCTATATTTTAGTGTGAAATATCCATCTTTATATAGTTTAGCCTTATCAAATTATGATTCGATGAAGGTATGTGTTAGCCATGGTTGAAGATGTAAGATGAGTTAAAGGAGGAAAAGGATGTTAACCTTGTCTTCGTTATGTAGATGACTGTTAGCCATGGTCAAATTATAATGTTATGATGTATCTTGTGTAGTGGATCCTTGAATTTAAAAATGGAGCACACCTTACAAATTTTGTTTTTCTTTATGGCAGGATATTTTAAGGAATCCCCGTCTCTGGAAGTTAATTTTGTCAGTTTTTGCCTTTTCATCTACATCAGAAATGATGTTTGGACTATACCTTCTATATTACTTTAGGGTCTTTGAGAGACAGATTGGTTCCAACAAGTACTTGGTGAGTTATTATCATCCTAATTTGCTCATGCATTCTTTTGGATTGGGACTTGAGACAAATGTTCCAAATCAACATTATCAATATTTCTACACTTCAGATTTTGCATATCTCCATAATTCTGTGTGCTGTTACCTCTCACCGTTTTGTTTTTGATGAAAAAATTCTTAAGTTGAGAAACATGTCTCTGTTAAGATTCTGCTGCTTTAATCAGTAAATGAATATTTATTTGTCTTTCTTTTAAAAAAAATTGTGGCTCAACTTCTGCTTTGGTTTTTGCTCTCTATTTTCCAACAGGATTGGCCCTAGGAAAGAAATATAAATCTGATTGTGTTTTAGTGTGTGGTTTTCTTTCATTATCATATTTCTTCTCCTTTTTTTTTTGTTTATTGAAGTCTGCCCAAATTGTGCAGGTCTTTATTTTGTTCTCTGTGATAGTTTCATTACTCTTTGAGATCTTTGCTGTCGCACTCCTTAAAGGTATATGACGTCTATCCCTGTTTGATGCATTGTTATTTTTGAAAGTGCTTCTCTTCTTCATTAATCTTTTACACCTCAAGTATATAACCCGTGGAAGTTGTTGTAACTCCATTGTTACTGTAAAAACTAATTGGGTAAATTTGCTGCTATGCTATTTTCTTTTTGCTGAGCAATATAGTGATATACATTGCCTATTAGTTCTCTCTCCTCCTCTTCTTTTTTCCTTGATGTGAAGAACCTCAGTAGAGGTCACATTAGGAAGTTCCTGGGGCAAGATGCTAGATTTCAAATATATGGTTATTAATCATGGGTTGTGGTGACCACACTTCACTCCTGTTCTGCTGGATGATATTGACTTTATTGCCCCGGTCAAATGAGTGCTGCCTGCATGCCTTGTGCCATCTTCCAGCTTGTAGATACTTCATACCATCATTTACAATCCTTTGAATATGAAGAAAAATTTCAACATAATGTCCTATATACTATTTCTAAGGGTGCAAGTTTATTCTGCTGGCCGTGTCCTAGCAAAAATAAGAGCTTATTCATTTATTTATGCTCTTCATGCTTCTTTTATAGGTGATTTTTCAGAAAACGTTCTTTCTGCTGCATTACAATCATGCCCAACAATTAAATGTGTCTGTTTATATGCAGATCCTTCAGCCAATCTTCTGACATCAGGACCTTATGGTCTTATATTTGCTTCATTTGTTCCCTTCTACTTTGACATTCCAGTATCAACTCGGTTTCACATGTTTAGCAACCACTTTTCTGACAAGTCTTTCATATATCTAGCTGGTGTTCAGGTAAAAGAGAACACTTGCACTTTTCTATGTGTGAATGTGTTTGCCTTTCCCCCCCTTTTTGGTTTTGGTTTCGGTTTCTGCCACATCTGCCCCTTTGTTTTTCTTTCCAATACCAGAGATCCAATATCAGTTTTGGTTCTGCAGCTTCTTTTATCATCCTGGAAAAGATCAATCTTGCCTGGGATATGTGGTATCCTTGCTGGTTCCTTGTATCGTCTAAATATCTTTGGCATCCGCAAGGCAAAGGTAGGTTTTTTGGCTTCACCTCATATTTTCTGTAACTAAATGTCATCAACAATAGATGACAGCTTAGATTGTGAGGTTTCTATTCTTTAGGTCTTTGCTTTGTGTTGTAATGAAATTGGGTATCGTGAACTGGAGCTGATCAACTTAATTGAACTTCTTTGCTCTATGCTCAAAGATTTGTTAAGAAAAGTCCTCCATAGGAAATTGTTAGTTGGATCTGATTATTTGACATGAAGTTATTTGTATATGCACAAAGATTGGTTGAGAAGATTCCTCATAGGACATTCTGAGTTCTTGATTAACTTAACCGAACTTCTTTAATGTATCTATAAAGGTTGATTGGGAAAATTCCTCCACAGCGATTAAATATTAGATTAACTTGGTTCAGGTGTGTGATCATGTGGTGGTGTATTTTTCAGGTTTTCTGCATGCGTTATGAGGCTTGTATCTGAGCAAAAAGTTTTGTTATGGTTTTGATCTTCTATAGGTCTGATATTTGTGTAATTTGATCATTCCTGGACAGACCTGTTTGAGAGATTATTCGTGATAAAATCAGTTGAATTATGATTATCGTGAACCATAAGATCTTTGATCATCTCTGGCACTTGTTAGGGCTCTAAAATGTGAAGAAATGAGTTGTTTGCATGCGTGTGCAGGATATGCTTCAGCTTCTGTGCTCAATTTTTCTTCACAAAATTACAAATAACGATGTTTCCTTGTTTATTTGACCATCAAGTTTCTTTTTCTTCTTCTTAACTGGTGTATTCTTTTTCTTCTTCTTAATTGGTGTAGCTGACTTATTGACTTATTGACTTATTAAAGGAAACAAGTCAGTTTGCATCATTAGAAAGTATTATTTCCTGCCTCTTTTTCCCTTCATCTGTATTTTTATAATTAAAATTTAATAAAACATTCAAACTGTTCACAGTGTCAATTGCTAAAGCTGACTCGAAGCTATAAACTAATACTTCATTGTTGTCTACTCTTATCTGCTACAGTTCCCCGAGTTCATAGCTTCATTCTTCTCACAACTTTCTTGGCCGTCTACGGGCAGTCCACGAGGACCAACTACGAGGAATGTAACAGGAAGTGCACAATCCCATGCTGGTCGTCATGTGGAGGCAAGTCTCTCGATAACCCCCACCACCCTCCTGTCTCCCTCTTCAGCCTTCTCCCCTATTACCTTTACCATCATTTTCTTCATATTTCCTTCACCTTTTTTCTCCCCTCTGGAGACTGGAACCCGAGTTTGACTTTTATGAACAGATCGATTTCTTAGTATAGAAAGTCAATTTTCTTCAACAAAATTTTTGGGATGCCCAAGACTGCAAAACTAAGGAGTTGTCTTGTCCTTTTCTTTTCTTGAATCTTGCACTTGAAACTATAAATTCTTACCTCCGAAACTGCTATAGTGTGAATCAATTGCTTATATTGCATCAACATCACTTTGTTAGTTTAATTTAATTTATCCATAACAACTGATCTTTCTCGTTGGTTTCAGAGAACTTATCCTGCTCCCATGGCTCCTTCCACAGAGCCAGCAGAGGATGCCATTGCTACTCTGGTTTCTATGGGCTTTGATAGGAGCTCAGCTAGACAGGCACTTGTGCAGGCTAGGAATGACATCAATACAGCTACAAACATTCTTCTTGAAGCACTGTCCCACTAATTCATCGGTGCTGTGAAATGGAATCAGACTGTTAATTGGGAGATAAACCCATCAATAGTGACAGGGTGATCGATCTGATGAACTTATTTTGATGAGTAGATCAAGACCCGGGAATTCATCAAGGTGTTCCTGGCATCAATTTTTAGTGTTTTCCCTCGTGCTTATTTTATTCAGTGTCACGTTTGAGATTAGAAATTGTCACACCAACGTGAACCTGTACAATTGTTGACAGCGTATCTGAACACATGCATGTCATTGGGGGGTAAGTACATAGTTGTCTTCTCATACACTTGCGGCCTTTCTGATCAATTGATCTCGTATTTATGGGACATCTGATGAAAATGGTCGTGTTCATATGCTGACACAGTTGTAAATTTAGACTATGGAATGCTTTTGCAGTTTAGACGAAGTTATGTGAATCTTGTCAATTCTTCTCTGTCCAATGTATTTGTGCTGGTGCGTGTAACTGTGGCTGTGCTCATGTCCGTGCCCCTGTTCACCTACACATACACATACATGGCAACCCAAAGGGAACACCTCTTCTACTGCAGCCCGCACTCCACACTCTGATGTAGATCCTGCTGATAAGGTCCATTTATTCTTTAATTAAAAAGATTTACATATTGTCTTTCATTAATTAAATTTACGCCTTTTTTCTTCTTGGTTTTCTTATTTGTTTATTTACAAGCAGTGGGCTATTCACGACGATTCTTTACAACACACCACAACTTAGCCACCATGGTTTGAGACTGGCTATCCTAGGTTGCTTCAGTTCTTGATCGACATCCAACCCCGTCTATGCTAGATCCTGAAGAGCCTGGATTATTTTTCCAAGAGTTGTCTACTTGTCTCCATATCCTTTTTAACTTTTAATTATAAAAGAAATCGAACCTGATTACGGCAACATATCAGCTTTACCAGATGGCCCTGGGCGTGCTAAATCATTGTAATCACCGAAGATGGAATAATTCAATGAACTCAGAAGGAAGATAACTAGTATAGCATGGGCTGAAATATTGACTCATGCTGCAGCTCATCGTGGATGCAAAGAGTATCTCAAGTTCTTTGCGCGAGGGGTAACATTTTGTAGATGATACTGTGGGCTTCATTATAGAAAATAAAACGTTGATGACAACAGAACCAAAAATAATCAGCAGGAATGAAGCAACTCAATGCCCTGATGATCAAGAAGAATGAAACGAAACATGGTCTTAAAGATCTTAACACCGGCAGATTTAAGTCCTTGACCGTCATTTGCAAGATCTCTTTAACTTGTTGATGCCCAAAAAAAAAAAGAGAAATTGCAGAAGGCTAAGTGCAGAAGGCTAAGTGCAGAAGGCCAGTCATAATAGAACAAATCATTCAAGAAAATAAATTGTCTCAAAACTTCAAATCTCCAGCTGAATCTCCTCATCTGCGGGAAGGAATGCCTTACGCCTATAATACACATGAGCTTTGTTTAAGAACTCGGCTTGTACCAAAAATAATATGCATGACTTTTCATTCATTCTAAGTATTTATGCCCATACTTGGAAAGACATAGGTTAAAGACCAAGCAATAAGCACGACCATATTTACTATATTTGTTATTGTGATAATGATTGTATTTTAAAATATTTTTTATTTGAAAATAGATTGAAATAATTTTTTATATATTAACATATTAAAATGATTTAAAAAAATAAAAAATAAATTATTTTTCTTAAAAAATATTTTTGAAATGTAAACTCTCTCTCTCTCTCTCTCTCTCTCTCTCTCTCTCTCTCTCTATATATATATATATATATATATATATATATATATATATATATATATATATATATATGTTGTCCTCAACATGAACATACATGTCTGATGGCATGTGTGGAATGGCCTAGCCAGAAGGCCTACAAGCGAGATCTAGGAAGAGATAAAAAGGCTGATCTATTGGGAGGCAAGCTTAGCTCATCTAAAAAGACATTTTATGAGATGAGAATTGCCAAGGGCTAACTCATCTTCAAAGGCATCTTATGAGACGAGGATTATCAAGGGCCTATAAGAAACTAGATGCTGGTGAGTTTATTTAATGTGGGATTCTAACATCCCCCTCACACGATGCATGGATGGAAGACTAAAATAGTTTCTGATACCATGTTGAATTTAAGATAGAGAGGGAGGGAGCCTAGAGTGGCCTGACCTAAAAGAGCCGAAAGAACTATGAACAGTGAGTGTTTATGAGCTGCAGAAGCTTGAGTTATGGATACACCAAATCTTCAGGATATTCACGCATTGTACTGTTTATGAGTGAATTCGAGTTTGAATGTCTTCTTCTCTGGTCTCTCTCTCTCTCTCATTACAGCATTACATCCTTGATACGCGTGTTCTTCGTTTCCGTCCAGCAATAGAGAGCATCTTTTCAGCTTATGAACAAGTGCACGAACTCGATTCCTTGCTTCTTCTACTGCATTGATGTCTTCAAACAACTCTAAACGCATTCCACATCTAACCAGATATTCAATTGGAATGTCAAAATCTTCTGGAAATAAGCAACATAGCAAGAAGCAAGACCTGGCTTCCTTCGCTCCCAAGAAATGGAAAAACAGATTCTATTCCTCCTGCATTTCTGAGAAGGATGGCCTGCTTGGTGTTTTTAGTTGTAGAAGTGCAATATCTAGTGGTAAACCCCCACATTCATTTGCAACTTCTTTTTCTGTGGGTTGCCAATTAGGACTATCTATAGAATTACCTGCCATCTCCTGGAAAAAGTTCCCGAGCCTCATCTTCTGACAAGACTCAGATTGTGAAATTCCTTTGACTTTCCACCATACCGAGAACATCTCTGCTTCGTGATGTGAACATAACTTTGCACCATTTTGTGATCATTCCAGGAAGGGATTCCCATTGTCTCAAAATCAAGGTCTGTCCAAACATTCTAATACTAAAAGGAATATTTGTCTGCAATCCATTTTTCTCCTATGTTGTCTGTGGTCCTCCAAGCATGCTCTCCTCATCAAATTTCAGCCCCAATATTTGTATCAGTGACTTCACCTTGAACCTTCATGTAATCAGGGCTCCGGGACATGACTGCTATTACAACTACGTCAAACAGAAGCTCGTCTTCTACTCCTTTGATAACATCTTTCGCCATTGTAGTCTTACCCACACCCCTAATACCATGGATAGTACCAATCGTGCTGATCTTATCAATATTATCCTTCGAAACTTCCATGATTTCATTCACGACCAACATTCTGGATTTCAGGCCCTTGACCTCCAATGAATGAAGTTCCAACCTTCGGTGGAGGAGCATGATAAGATATTTGGGTGAATTTTCCATCTTCAAGGAGCTTAACCACTTACTTCTCCTTCTTCTTCTTAGCTTCCCTACTGAAGCAGTGATGCAGCTAAAGGTCTGGGCACTAACCTTGCAAGCTGTTAGCATTGACATCCTCTAGGCACCTTCCTAGCTATAACCCGGCCCATTCATTTCATCCACCTTCCTTAGCCAGCTTTCAACTTCAAGTGCCACGACAATATCCCCATTCCTCTTGCTTGCATCAACTGACAGTAGCACTCCATCATTCTCAACACTCAACTTCTCAAATTGATCTTTAAGATTCGTTATGTTAATATTGTAGTTAATCAGATAGCCAAACTGTCTTCCAATCGGTGCCTCAAGTATTCTCCATTTTTGCATGCAGCTTAAGGATTTTCATTTTGTAGAGTGCTTTGGGAGTGCAATTCAATCGTGTTTTTTTTTTAATTTTTTTTTTATATTCTTAGATTATTTTAATTTTAATGTGAAAAATAATTTTTTAAAAAATAATAAAAAAAAATATATTAATTTAATATATTTTTAAATAAAAAACATACTGTTTAAAAGCATTGATAAAGCTAACTAGTTGGGCTCCATCCTCCATATAATTTAGTAGCCACTTAGATAGAGTCTGCGCTACATCACCTGTTGATCCAAATTTTTCAATGTAAAAATAGATGCTAAGGTGATACAAGCGTTCTTAAAAAAGTGAGTCATTAACTTAATTATATATAATAAACTTAATTAATTCAAATAATACAAACAAAAAAAATAAAACGATAATAAATAAATTGACAATGTTAAAAAGTCTAAAAGGTCTCACTTGAGTCTATCCGGGTTAGTATATTAAATCTGTAATTTGGTTATAATACCAGAATAATTCGTAGAAAACAAACTGAATAAAATTATAAAGTTTAATTATCAAATAAGTCGATATTAAAGGGTGAAACTAAAAGAAAAATTTAATTAAAAATAATAACAAAAAAAAGATTTGATTCAACTTGCTAACCTTGCAATTATGGACATGAGATTATAATAACCTTATAGAAATGAGATTGAAAAAAAAAACACAAAGATCAATTCCCAATAAATCAAATGTTGAATGATAAAATTTTTAAAAAATCAATTAAAAAAAATTAAAGTCAACCCATGTTAATTTTCAAAACTCATGACCCTGGTCATGAGCCCGTGACTAACCCTACAGAAGGCAAACCCTAAAAAATAGCGAAACAAAATTTCAAATTATTAAAATATTAAGGAATGAAATTAAAAAAAATCTAAAACAAAAAAAATAAGAATTAAAAGAAGAAAGATTAAATTTGATATGAAAATAATTTGAAATCAAATATTGAGGGATGAAATTAAAAATATAATTTAGTTAGAAAAAGAAGATTAAAAATAAACAAATTTTAATAATAAAAAAATAAGGATCAAATTTGATTAAACTAAATTGCAAGGGGTGAGATTGAAAAAAAATCAATAAATAACAAAATAAATAACAATTAAAAAAATAAAAATCAAATTTAAAACAAAAAATAAATTAAATGACATCTTTAAATTTTAACTAGGAAAAAAAAAAAAAACCTACCGGATCTTAACCATAACACCAGTGTGCACACATACAGCACCAATAAAATGAAGACTTTGAGGCGCACTTGATGTTGTGGCCTAGTAGGGGAAGAGATTTGTTTCCTTCATCTGTATCCGGGTTCAATCTTTTATATGCATATTTGTCACTCTTGTAGTGCTTTACATGTTTACTGGACTTGCAGGATGTTCAGTGAATCTGATAACACTCTAAATTATTAAAAAAAGAAAAAACTTTGGGGCGCCTCCAACACGCTCTAAAAGTGGCATTTAGAGGTGATAGGTGAGGCTAAGTCACATGCGCCGTTAACTTGCTTGAACTTGGACATATTAGTTATTTTTTTAATAATATTTTTATTAATCAAAATACCTCTCATGTCAACTTTTTAAATATATATATTAATAATTTTTACACAGTATATTCGGAAAGTAAAGGGATTGAATTGTCCATAATATTGAAGGTCAATGAATTGAATTCTCCATAATTAATCTCGTTATTTACCTCTTAAAAAAACACCTCTCTGCCACAACAACAAGCTATTGATTTTCTATGAAAGAGTAAAATGATTTATAATGTTGCAGTGAATAGCCGTCTAGATGCACATTGAATTCTTCATGCATTTTAAGGGTTGTTTTAATGGCGTGACATCAATTTCTTGGAATTCTACCTTCACAGCCAGAACTAAAGGTACTATGTTAGATTTTTTAATAAGAAATGTAGAACTTGATAGGATTTAACTCTAATTAATTCATGTTGAGAAATTTTATGGTATTTATATAGCAGTTAGAACATCCTATTAATTATTTACAGGGATCCATTTTTTTATAAAATAAGATGGATATAAGAATAATAAAAAAAATTCTTAAGTGTAGATATTTATATATTTTCTGTGGATCATTGATTTTATTTTATATTTCTTCTTGTGTATGTCTTTTTAAAAAAAAAACATAAAAAAAATAATAAAATATCACAATTACTTGTATATATCATGTAGTTTCACTGAATTGCTAGGAATAGATAAAGGATTTTTACTTAGGCTGAGAATGCATAAAGGCTGACTTGTTGGCCAAGGGCATGGTTACCTGTTACAAGGCAAGTTCATTATACCGCAAAGACAAATTAAAATGACATAGGAAGTGAAGGGAACAGAAGCCAACATTACTTGGAACTGATGGAGTTTGTCGGTTGTAATCACTCCCTCAACAAGGGCTCGAATTTGATACCGTTTAGGCCATGCTGCACATGAACTGAAATGAAAGCAAAAGACTGATGACCCCATAAAAGCAAGAGAACAGACAACCCAATGAACTAAATAAAAGACGAAGAAACAAAGACTTCAAGCAATATAGCAAGCTATATAGATTGAACTTCGAAGTAAAATCAATTAGAAATATAAGGAGGCCTAGCCCTCGCTGTCCATTCATTTCTAGCCTTGTAATCTCTTTTTAAAAGACATTCTCAAACCACCAAGCAAAGCGGTCCAATTGTATGACCATATCATACAACAAATACGAGACATTATTTCACTTAAGTTACAAATCTGCGCCTCCAGCTCCTCAAAGATAGATCTCTGTGGGAATATGCATGGAAACTTCATAAAACGATGTGGGGGGTTTGCTCATTCTGTGCAAGTGCGGACTGGTGAGGAAACGGTATGCTCTCTTCAGATAGTATCAATTTCTCTGAGAAAACTGGACTTTTCTGCAGTCAAGACATATGACGCTAGCATCTTCTTTTGCCTCAAGGGTATTAGACAGTGCTAACATCCACTCGACTTTTATGTAGCTGAAAGGCTGGAGTAATCCAGCTCCCACAACTGCATTGGATACCTGACCAATTGAAGTAACCCAAACGAGCTTCGCAATGAGCACAGGACAACTTTCCCTCCAATGCACCTTCCTCAACTGGATAACAAGGAAGAGCTATTATATTAAGTGGGTATCGTTTCCAGCAAGTATGCACAAATTATAATTCCAAAAACCCGTGAACCAATTAAAAAGACATGCCCAGGGTAAGGCATAAACCAAGGATAAGGATCAATTGAGTTCTAGATGACGATGATGATCTGGAAAAGTCAAGTAGGATTTGGGAAAAACATGGATAATTGAAAAGCACTTATTTGGATCCTCTTTAGATAAAAACGGGATGCCAACAAATGCAATGCACCTATTTTTTTTTTTTTTGTAACAGGTATAAATTACGCATAATTCTCATGATAAATATTTCAAGATGCTTTCAAAAGTATTGTGTTATTTCCCCTAGATCATTCTCTCCTCTAGATCATTATGCCCTTGGCACATGGAACCGAGTTGTTTGCGTGGTTCATAATTTTCCCCAACTTCTATCAGTTAATGGTTTCCATTAGAAATCTCTACGCACTGAATACAAGGATGCCCTTTTCCAAAAGAGTGCATCACAATAGCTGCATAGGCCAATACATCTTCAAGACATAGCCACGTGGCTTTCATAAATGGATAATATTAAACCCAGAAATTATCTCAACTGATGATGAGAAGTACTTCTACAGCTAAGCAACACAATATGAGCATGGAGGTTGACCATTTGGTGGAAAAAACAAGTCAAGGATTTGAGAAATCTCTAGCAACTAGTGAGCCATTATAGCTCACTCAAAGTAAACCAATGAAGTTGCAATTAGTTATGTGTTTTCTTCTTTATGAATAAACTTAAAAATGTCCAATGGCATTGGAATTTCTACAAAATGAGATTACACATACCTCCTGTCATCCACTTCAGAGGCTCAACAAAAAGAGATGAACACTCAGACTCATCGGACTTGTTAAAGGGGTTGCCACTTTTCTGCTTGCCCCATGCAAAAGATGTCTCGCCCTCTCCTGGAACATGATCCACAACATTCTCCTGCAGTGCAACTACTCGACGGCATTTCTTGCAGCGGTATGCAGGAATAGCCTTTTTCCCTTCATTTGGAGATGCTTCTTCCTCAGAGGAAATTTGTGTAGGTACACCAGGATCTGCCCCAAATTTAGAACTGTCTATCTTCTCTCCACGGTTGTAAAACTCACCTGGAAGAATGGGGAAATTAATCCTTCACAAATTTTTTTTAAAACAATCACAGATTCAACATATCTAATCATTCTGTTTGTAACAGGAAAGAATATGTTTCCAACAGACATGAAAGATAGATCTATAATAACATTCCAGTTGGAAGAAATTTAAGAATGAAAATTTAATTGGATAAGTAGGAAAAGCATCAAATGCTCAATGCATGACCCCTTATGCTATGCCAACTCTTATATGCAGATTCACATTTTGGGAGCAACCACTCCATACAAATGCTCAAGGTTAAGGACGTACTAATGTCATGCCTCCAAAACTATGTTTATGCATAGCCCTATATTTGATGACCTGCTTTATCATACAAAAAAATAATTTACAAGAACAGCAAGTGAGGATCAATATACTAAGAACATGTACCCAATACTTTCAGGCGAAACCGCTTGTATATGGGACTAGCATGATCAACCTTGAACCCCATTTCCTCAAACATTTTCAACTGCAATGGGGGAAAAAGAATTAAGATCTATGACGATCACATTAGAAACTAATGTCTCAGAGTCACCATTAATGCATCCCAACAATCATATAGGTTTTTTAGGACCCTTGCATACCTGTTCTAAAAAGCCATCATTGGGACAAACAGACTCACAGCTTCGCCTTAGGGATTCAAGAGCATCTGCAGGGACAGATAGGGAAAAGATGAACAAGGAAAAGGATGAAATATTAAATAACTCAAAATTCAAAGAAACAACAACACGTATTTTTATGGTTGTCAGACAAAAGAGCCACCAGATTGTCAGAAAGTAAACAATGAAGGCCATCAGCATTAACCAATCAGCAGACCCAAAATACTCCAAAATAAAAAGTGGATGTGTTCAAACCTTCAAGAGACAACTGTTCAGTTTTCATCAAGTACGCTGTAATGATAGCTGCACTGCAAAGAAAAAAAAACGAAAGAAGGGACCAAACCATTAGGGCTTGACAATTCAGGGCAGGTCTTCTGAGCAATTTCCCAACACTCATCAATTGGGTCAGAAGATAACCTAAAACACTTCTTTTCTATTTTGATCCACTTCAGGATGATAAATCAATCAACTGAAAAATATCAAAACAGACTTCATGACCGTTTAAAATTAACCGAGAAAAAAGTCACAAATTTGCACATCAAATTCCAAGCAAGTAGACATGCAAAAATAAGGTAATGTTCTTTACCCCCAAACTATCCATTTCCATTCCGAACAAGTTTTCCAGATAATACCAACCATTGATGAAGCAGACTTCACCGATGGATCCAAAATACAGTTCATACTATATGCAAGAATCAGAGTAATGTTTTTCATCCCAAAATATCCATTTCCATCTAGAACAAGTTTCGTGAATAATACCCAACCATTGATGAAATGGACTCCTCTGGTGTGTCCCAAACACAGTTCATACTATTCCAGAAAATCATTCGGGAGAAGAAGCATTGCATTTCAATATTAACTTAATCCAAAATTAAGGGCAATATTCATTAATTTAAATAAAAATAATACAGAAAATCATCATCATTATCATGAAAAATGACAACAATTTATCATATACCTTCTCGAAACGCCAGCAAAACAATGCACCAAAACAGCTCCTTCTTTTCTACTCTTCTCAATAAAATCCAAACAAACATCCAAATAATCCAACAAATCCTCACTCTCCATATCCCTAATCGGCACCGCCATTCTCACCAGTTTCAAATCCTTCCCTGCATACTCTAACCCATACAAAACCTTATTCGCCGCCAAACAACTCCTCCACTCATCCTCACCATCACCCACGCACACTTTCTTTATCTCCTTCGCCGGGATTACCACACCGCTTCTCCATTCCGTAAAGAACGATATAGACACGGAACTTAAGACAGATAAAATATGCGTTATTTCCGAACTTCCGTTTTGCAGAACCTCAGCCGCGTCGCTTATGTTTCCGATGAAAAGATTCTCGCGTACAAGATACGGCATCACAAAAAAAATCCAAGCTTATTTTCTCCTGCAAAAAACTAAGGAATTCTAAGCAAAGGAGAAATAAATAAATAAAGAACTATGATAAAAATGATAACCTTTTGGATTAATTAGAAATTAGTAATCAGAGAGGATTTTGAGATGACCTGAGAAGGAATATTCCGGGGAAGGATTGAATCTTCTTTTTCGTGCTGATTTTTATCCTCGGCTACGGCTGCTGCGAGATTTGAGACTGTGGCAGGAATTTATATGAGGTGGGTTAGCACGTGCGAATAACTGATCTGGTACGTGCGAGTGAAAGTGGGGCTTTTCGACCTGGCAGGAGATGGAAGGGGTGGTCTTTTTTTCGTGTAAAGCATCCCGCCATGCACTTTCGGTTGAGGGGAAATGACGTGGAAATATCAGGACAGGTGGTGGAGATTGATTGGGGTTCGAGTCTTGTGTGTACCACGTCAGATATTTTCTTTTCTTTTCTTTTCTTTTTGGGGTCTTTGCTCTTATATTTAGAAGACCTAACCCATGGTCGACATGATCTAAGAACAAGGAAGCTGATAAAGTGAATTGTATCGAGTTAATTTCAATTTTTAAAAAAATAAATAAGTTTAGAAAAATAATATTTTTTTAAAATATTAAGAGTTTTTATTAATTTCAATTTTTATCAAATTTTGAGTCATCATAGCAAGCAAGCCGTCAAATCAAATTGTTCTTGTAACTAAGCTTTAGAAGCTGCTAAAGACTATTTTATGCAGATCAAGGGCTAGAAACCGAAGTAGAACAATCCTTTGGCTAGGAATAATTAAGATGAGCTCGCACTAAACATTTCGATTACACATCTTAATGTATTATTGAGTCTCGAGAGATAAGAACACAATGTCATGCATCATCTATGTATAGCAAGCATCTTTGCCGTTGGTTATTTCATGGTAACATGATAATGACAATCACCAACATATCTCTCATTCTTATTACTTTTTCAATGTAAAAAAAAAAAAAGTTGTCTTATTCAAAACCCCAATTATAAAATCCCCTCTCCCCCACTTCACGCCTCAAAACGCACCGTTTGTATAGAGAAAGAGGCGCTTTCACATCTTCTTAACCCGAAATAAAATGGCTGGGGAGAGGAAAGGTTCCTTTTTTAGGGTATTCCTGGAAACAAATCCAGTGAAGACGACGTGGGGTCTATAGCTCAGAGGATTAAATCACGTGGCTACGAACCACGGTGTTGGGGGTTCGAATCCCTCCTCGCCCGTAACCGGCCAAAAAAAAAAGGACCCACTAATGAATTATATTGCAACTCGACTCATACTATGAGGTATTTTAACTTTTCTCGTCTCGATGTAACTGCATTATAGTTTCTACATTTAAAGTAAACTGACGTGATTAAGATCTATAAATTCTTTAAATTACAATGTAAATAAAAAGATTTAAGGATTCATTCTTCAACGAATTCATTAACACATACATATTTTTCTCTTATTTCATTTGTACATTACTTCATTTCTTACACTTATTAGCTCTCGAGTATTGAAAGGTTCACAGTTTTATGAAAGATTTGTTTTTGCAAGAACTAAGAAGCTCGAATATAAATTTTATATTCAAGCTCATACACTTCAGCTTAAAATATATAACCGATGAAAATATTCATTCAACCATAAAGTTTTTTATTCCTCCATTAATATTCATGATATTTATTATTTTGAGATTAAAATTTAAACTCAATTAGAAAATGAGGAAGTGAAGTTTCTAGCGAATGTAATGCCTGTGTTCAATAATTAAAAATAAATAAATAAATAGAGAAAGGATTGCCTTGATTTTTTCACATTAACATGAGAAAACGACGTGTCTTTAGTAGTTGTGGGAGAGAAAAAGCTGTACGTGTACAGGCAAAGCGACATGATCATGTGTCGTCATGTCGTACAAAGAAAGTTGCATCCCATTATATGAACCGTTAAAAGAGGACATCAAACAATCGATTCTATCATGTCGACCGAATAACAACAAGCCACGTGCCAAATTATGCCACTCATGATTAAAGCCACCATTTAGACTTTCCATGGCTCCTGGGTCATCTCCAAAAGATGCGCCGAATTAAATCAAAAAATAAATAAATAATATTAATTTGACTTTTCAATACTTGATTTAGATATATTTTTAAAAAATATTAAATAAGATTTTAAAATACAATTTTTTTAGAAATACTATTTTTTTATATCTGGTAAAAATATCAAAACCTTACAGAATACTATTCATCATAATAGTTTTTCTTCATTATTTTTTCCCTTTACTTTTTTTAAATTTATAATTTTTTTTATTTTTCATAAAACTATTTTAATCTCATAACTCATTTTATGAGTTTCATAGGTTCATAATTTGAATTATTTTTTTATTTTTTAAAATTAATTTTTTTATTTTTATTTTTTAATGCTATATTAATTGATAATTATTCAGGTTTTTTTAGACTCGTTAAATTTTTCAAATCATATTAAATTATTAAAATAATTTTATATCACATATATTAAAATACAATAAAATTTTTAAATAACCTTTTATCGTTGTAATGCACATAAAAAATAATATTTACACTATTTAAAAATATATATTATTAATTTGGCTCTTATAAACAGCATCTCTCCCCGCAGATTCTCACAAGGTGACAATCCATGCATCATCATTGTCCAACTTGTCACCATTTCAATTCTCAATCTTGAGATAACATGGGATGATGTAGATGCGCTCATGATTGATGTGCACCATGTGACATGACACACCATCATGGGCCTCCTCCATCTCCCTTCAATTATAGGCACAATAGATATAGGAATTTCAAAACCTAAGAGTCTAAACTCGGATTTAATTTTAGTTAAATCAAATAACTTGATCAATTTTGTCCAACTCCATTGTTAATCATGTCAAACTCAATTATATCAACAACTAAGAAGAAACAAAACACTATATTTTAATAAAAAAATAATTAGTTTAAGTTTGTACTAACTCAAATTCTAAATTTCTTTTTACAACTACGATTAAAATTTAAAAAGATAAAAAGGAAAAAGAATGCAATATATTATCCTTTTAATACAAAAAAATAAATATATATTAGATAAATGACCCGCATTACATCATAGACGAGGTTAAACTTTTTTCCTAACATAAAAAAAATATTCAAGTAACGTCAATGTTTTTAAATAAATAAGAAAAATATGAGACTCGGGTCATTAGCTTAATTGAGTTCAATAAAATCAGTTAATTTAATAATATGATTTAAAAAAAATTGACAATAAATAAAGCAATTTTTTTTACAATAATCAACTATAAAAAATGAGATACTAATATTATAATTAAAAAAAAAAAAAAAAGTCTCTTGAAGACTCAACATAGCTCCGTCATGAACTCCACCCCATCATAAAAAAGCAGCTTATCAAGACAACAATTAAATAGTTTTTTTTTATTTTTAAAAACAGTTTAGTTATTTTATTATGCTTTAAAAAGATAAAAACACCAAGGCCTGATTAATTTAATAATAACTAGTAAACATAATAAAAAAGATTAAATGACCCCCAATAAACAATCAAATCATTTTGTTTAAGGAAAAACAAATGGATTATTCCGCTAGTACAATGAAACCCTGATACGTATCCTTCTTTTTTTAATTGCTACACAACAAATAGGTGAACTTGTGAGCTGACACAACCAACAATGAATATTGCCTTCTTCCTCGCTCATATATGGCCTCATCTCCATCGAGATTACAGTAACTTCACAAATGGAGCTCATGGAAAGACAATACGAGACTTTCCAAAATGTTGATGAACTCAAACCCAAAACCTTAAGATGAATGAGTAACCCGTGCAAGAACTTAGTAAAATATATTGATCTCCCATTTTAGTTATTGTCACATGGTCCAAGATTTGCGTATAAATCAAGAAGTATCTACCAGATGATACTCGGGACATGCCCGTTGCGAAACAGGGATGGGCTGTGAATTTAACAAGGGAAAGAAGGTCGAAGATAGGGGCTAGGGTTCCTCTTTTCTCTACAAAACTTATGCACAATAACAATCAACATAATACGAAACCGCATACAACCTTGTACTAAAACTCATATAGCTCACAATATACACTGGCAAATTAATAACCCTCTCACAACCAACATCACGCTGATTCTCCTCAACAAAGCTACGAGATTCATCCATGATTAGCGATCCAGGCGTATACCATAATGTCATGTGAGAATGACCATATATGCAAGAATGGCATGCAAGGAGAAAATTCGAGGGCTGGATTGGTAACAGGAAGTGTAATGGTCATGAATGCTTTATCAACTTCCTTACTCTACTTCATCCATGGTATAAACAGGTAATTGCCATGACTTGGTATTCTTCTTTGGATCGTCGGTGAGGCTAAGATCATTATCAACTTCCTTGAATGTTTTAATGAATGTTTTGGCACCCATCAGAATAAGCCTTTCAATCATAAATAATTGATAGTTGTTCTCAATCACGGGATCCAGGATTCCGCTGTAGTTAGATGAATATGCCAATTTGTATCTGCAAAATTTGAGCCACCAAAGTTCAACGTCAACTTCACCATCATATAAAAATTACAACGAAACTCTATTTAGCATTTTTTTTAAAGAAACAAAAGTCTCTTCCAATTGCTGAAATGGTGGCAGAGATTTTCTACAAGATCAAAGATATCTCTTAAAAGGCATGAAGAGAGAGGAGTCAATTACAGAGAAAAAGTAAGTATTGACTACAAAAAAACTCACTGCAGCCATGCATCAAAACCATGTTCAACAATCAGATACAACCAACTTAATCAATGAGAAAATAGAAATGTCATACCAAGCATCCACACCAGTTGAGTTAATCATGCTATTACTTCTGGATGTTTTTTTTTTCCATGAAAAATTAGCAAGTTGCAATTAAGTAGTACTTAGAGAAACACAAAAATTAACAAAAGGATACAGAATCGTGAATTTATTTCTCCATGCATCAATGCTCATCTCTAATTTATTCTTTTTGAGAGTTTTCAGAACTGTTAGTATAATCTGTCATGGCCAAATCATTTGTGCTACTTCACAGCTAAGAATTAGAGACTATAATTTTCATTTTTTTAAGTTTGAGAAGGTTTACCTGACAGCGAGAGGTGAAAAGAATCCCGGTGTCTTCTCATTTGAAGCAATAAAAAGAGTTCGTCCAGGTGGAACCCATTTTTCAATCCTGTGGAGTATAAACTCTGGACGTGTATCCCTGTCAAGATGAGGATGTAGGGTCCTATAAACACCAAACCTGTCCTTCCTGGTTTTTATTTTATCGCCTCGACGAACATGCATGGAATCATAATCACCAAGAAGTGCTATAACCTGTCCACATGAGATCAATTGCAGGTTAATCAAAACCTGTTTTAAAAGAAACACAAGCAGACAAATGGTGTAAAACAAGCAAAGAGAAATTAGCAATATCAATTATTAAAGACCTTATCCGCAGCATCCCTTAAACTTTGTGATGCCATTGTAGGAAGAAAGGAATATGGCAACATTATAGCACTGCGGTTGTTTCGGTCCTTGCATTCCATGAACCTGAACGGCTATCATGATTAGGGCCTAGAAATAAATATGCAAGATCCATGAATCTTGGAGACAAGTTATGTTATGACAAACAGCTACACTGAAAATAATAAGTGAAAACTTTTCTTTTTCTTTTTCCATAACCATAGCAGTCACGAATCTTTTCCTTTTCATTTCCCCTCCAAATAGAGTAGTCCGCTTTCTATCCAACATTGGCTTATTAAAACGGTTCAAGTCACTAAACCACTTGAAGAAAAACCAATCTTTTCATCACAGCCAGGCATTTTAGTCTGTTTCAGAACTCAAGAAAAAATGTCAACAAATTTTGTGTTTCAAGAACTATATTCATATTAATTGTGAAATTTCAAAAGCAATGCAGGAGAACTATCATTATTTACTCTACTCTTAAACTATTATCCAAACAAAAATACCAATTTTTCTTCCCACAATCACCACTACCCAATTTTCAAACAGCTCCTTTTCTTTTGAGACATTCAAAGAGAAAAAAACATGAGAAAGCCAAAAGTATAGCTGCATTCAATACCATGAAAGAGGGCTTGCTGTTCGATTAATGAGCAAGAGGTTCAAGTAGTGACTATTCTCTTTGAGATCAACCCGACTTATTCCTTCCACATGGGCCACTCCTCTAGCTCCCAACCTCATACTCGTCGATAGTACCCGAAACCAATCTTTTGAGTTGTCTAAGATTACAGGTACGGTTTCTGATATGAGATCCATATCATACAAAGTGTCCATGGCACAAGAGCTTTCAGCCCACCTGCCAAATAGAAGGAAGGAAGTTCAGATCATAGAACTTTTTTAAATGTATTCATTGATAAAAATGGAGGCAACCTGTTAATTCAAATAAATATTTCTTTTCATAAGAATTGAAAAGCAAGCATAATAAAGAAACGGTTATTGCACCCCGTACAAGATGTTGGATTTAACACACTAGACGCAACAGTTTAGCTCTGGCAACAACAACAGTCCACATAATAGAAGTTCAATAAACTTGCCTTTCCTCTGGATTCAACTTGCCAGACTGATGAAGGATCCCCTTCTTATTGTGTATTGGATTGATACATATCCTTGAAGGCATCACAAAAGTTCTGCAACAAGATAATACTGCAATATAAGAAACATGAAAAAACAGACAATATCAACTCTGCAGCATCTAACCATACTAACCTTTACAGCTAAAAAATCCACAAAAAATATAGTTTCAATAAATCATAATTATTGGCTCATTTAATCACCACACACATTGAATCAATCCTTGGCATTTCCTTCATATTTCATTTGCCCCCCCCCCCCCCCCCACCAAAGAAAAAAAAAGAAGCACATTTCAACAAGTTCCTAAAAAATAAAATAATAATAATAATAATAATTATAGCAACTCAAGCCCCTAAATCCCAAACAATCTAGGTGCATAATACAGTTTCTTAACAAGAGTCTCACGTGATCCAAAATTTGCTTATTTCAGTTAATCCAACTTCAATGTCATTAACACCTAAAACCCCCATAACTAAGCAGGTAATATCCAAAATCAATTCGATAGAAACAGAGCATAAAACCTAATACCAACAAAAAAACACCAAATCCAGTAACATTTGAACACAAAAAAACATAACTTTATACACATAGCAAAAAGAAAAACACACCTATTCAAGAACATGGCTTCTTCAAGAGCACACCTAAGACTAGACTCTTGATGACCCAAACCTTCACAAGACTCACAATGTTTACCAGGACAATCAATTCTGCTACCCCAATACAAGTACTTCTCATGAATTGTGTGCTGTCTATAGGGTTTTGGTAAGTTCTTTAAGGTTTTTGGAGATGAAAAAGAGAACCCATTTGTGGAAATTAGTGAAGAAAACAAGCACAATAATGCAATGGCTAAGATACAAAGTATTAAAGTGAGAATTGGGGATCTGAGTTTTGTTAAAGGTTTTGGCTTTAGGGGTTTGTTTATTTTTGCCATTGAAAGATTGAAGTTGCAGGTAGAGGGAGAGGGAGAGGGAGATTTAAGAGCTGAGTGTGAAGAGTGTTATTATTGGTTAACCTTAGATTTTTAGATTTTGCCTGCCAGGTCAGCATTAGTATTTTTACTGGGCCGTTAAATTGAGTGATTTTTTTCTTAATATAATAATAATTAAACTCACCCGGTCGTCCCAGCACAAGGCCCAGATTAGGCAATTTAATCCAAGCCAATAAAAAAATTAAAATAAAATCAAAGCAATAATTTTTTAATTTTTTAAAAGTAAAATCAAGTTTTGTTTTAACTGAGCCAGTCTAATCTCTACTTAATCCATTGTGTCAATTGAGTCAACTTTGAGTTGATATTTTTTTTTTGACACTTGGCTCATGCTTAGGGATGAGTTGGCTAGATTTGGATTAACTCATACCGAGTTTAATGATAATAGTTCATTACCGAGTCAAGTAATTATTTAATTAAAATACTTAATTATTTTTTAAGGTATTCTCGTAATAATTTAAACTTTGAAGAATATTAAATCTAATTTCCTTATGTTTTTAGAGCATATGCATATTAACTTGTATATTCATGTTACACTATGGAGGACTCAAACTTGATTTTTATTTTCATAAAAATATTTTTTTTATATTAATATATCTTTTATTTATCTTAGTCATCTTATTCGACATAATATTTTTAACTTGATTGTTAAAGCAAGTGTTTTTTAAAAAAATCAAGATGGTATATTCATATATTTTGTGTGATTGAAAGCTATAAAAATTATAAATTGATAAAATTATGTTCTAAATCTATTTAAATATTTTAATAATAAATAACTAATTTTAATTAAATTTTCATAATAATTTATTATTATTATTAGATCAAATACAAAATAATTAAAAAATAGCATTAAATGTCAACTTCTCAATATTAAAATAAAATTATCTTGAATTATTACTTTTAAATTAAATTATGCTTTTTACATGTTATTTGAATTATTTTTAAATCTATCAAATTAACTCGATTATTCTAAGATAATCCCTGAGTAGTTTAATTTTAAATTAAAGTCAGAAAAAAAATCGAGTTAAAAAATTTTAAAAATTATCTTGAATTATTACTTTTTTATATTAATATATCTTTTATTTATCTTAATCATTTTATTCGACATGATATTTTTAACTTGATTGTTAAAGCAAGTGTTTTTTAAAAAAATCAAGATGGTATATTCATATATTTTGTGTGATTGAAAGCTATAAAAATTATAAATTGATAAAATTATGTTCTAAATCTATTTAAATATTTTAATAATAAATAACTAATTTTAATTAAATTTTCATAATAATTTATTATTATTATTAGATCAAATACAAAATAATTAAAAAATAGCATTAAATGTCAACTTCTCAATATTAAAATAAAATTATCTTGAATTATTACTTTTAAATTAAATTATGCTTTTTACATGTTATTTGAATTATTTTTAAATCTATCAAATTAACTCGATTATTTTAAGATAATCCCTGAGTAATTTAATTTTAAATTAAAGTCAGAAAAAAAATCGAGTTAAAAAATTTTAAAATTAATTTGTAAAATCAATTCTAATAACAATATTAAACAATTCATTTATATTTTTTTTCTTATATTATTTTTATTATTATTAATTTAGCCCGTAGCAGCGCCCGACTTTGTAAACTGTATTGACTTACAATATTAAAAAGAAAAAGACCAGTCCATGTTAGCTTTATAGTGTGAATTCGAAAAATTTAAAAAAAAACACATATATTTGAACATCATGTCAATCTTTTAGAATTCAAACTACTTTACAAATTCACGGGTGAAATTATTATTATTTAATTAAATATGATCCAACATTTTAATTCGTCTTACTAAGTTTAAACTATACGAGCATTAATTCAATTTGATATTATCATTTTAATCGATTCAAAAATAAAACTTATCACTAAAAATATATGAAGATAAAATTTTAAAAATAATAATAAAATTTTAAAAAAAACCTCTTTAACTAATTGTTTTGTTAACTCGAATTTAAAATTAAACTAGATAAAAGTTGTTTCGATATAATTTAGTTAACTTGACTGGTTCAAAAACAATTTAGAAAATTATTAAAAAAAATATATAAGGATAAAATTAAGAGGAAAAATTAAAACAATATATTTTTAAAAAAATAATAAAAAATTAAATCAAGTTTTGATCAAATTACAAGTTAATTAGCTAAGTCACTCACATTTAATCAAATCGATTCTCTTCTAGTTTTTTTAAAACTCGACAAAGTCAGTTAATCCATGAGGCAATGCAGGCTTGCTAGTATTCAGTTTGTCATGCCTGAAATGCAGATTCTACTAAATGCTGGAGTCTTCTTCCCTCTTGGAAATGGATCGCAAGTTCTTCGTGAACACATTTATTCATAGGTTCAAACGTTTTACGTGAATCATGGAGCGTTGACAGTAATTCTTAAATACAAAATTAACTTATTTTTTGGTTACAAGAAAAATGATTTGAACTCGAAACTTCATAGATACCAGTTGAACATTGAGTGGGCGAAGATCATTATTACGAGGGCAGTTCAATGGTCATCATGAGGAGTGCCAACCCAACAGTGCACCATCATAAAAAGTAGACGTCAGCAGATGGCAGTACTGTTCCAGTGTCTAGATCATCATTGAGAGACAGGAAGGCAAGAAACACGCCACGAAAATGTGTGATTCTACAGTTCTGAAAGTCATTTCGAACCCCTTGTTTTGACGGAGTTGGTAGCGAAATGGCAACAGGAAGAATTACTGTTTTAGCTTGGAATTGGAAATGCTGTAAAAACCATCTGAATCGATGTTCTGTGGTTTGATAACTTCATGCAGATCACATGAAGGATTTATTAGAAAACTTAGTGCGATGGGTACACAAGGATAGACCCAAAAACACAACTCACTTCAAGTTTAAAGCTGTCTGCTAACCCTAAATACACTTTTCTGATCTACCCTCATCTGTACAATCCTCTAATCCCAGGTGCACCAATCATAGAGAAAAAAAAAAAAAGACTTATATAGGTCAAGAAAAAAAAGGTGGAAAACATACTTAACAAGACATCATGCATTGGCTTCATCGGCAGGGCATGCAGTATTGACTGAAGTTTCAGCTTACAGCACCCTTTGTGATGATCAAGAGAGCATGAGACTGTTTTGGGTGATCATGCCGTTGACATCGCAGTTCTTGGTGAACAAGGACAGTGGACAAAATAGTTCGTGTTGGCAGGACTCATTTCAAGCCTTCTGAAATGTTCGTGAAGAAACTCCATGGAGAAGCCTGACAAACCCCAAGAAGCTTAGTTTCCCATCTGAATGTCTTATCCAGTCCTGGAGAACCACATGAACTGGTACTGATGGGCTAAGGCCAAGTTCCTGAAAACAGAGAAACAAATAAATTTTAGTACTTTGATTCAATATGAAGAACAAAACATGTCTCTAAATAGAGCAGACTTGCTTCATCATCGAAATTTCCCTTTCTTGAAGGAGGAAACTACTCAGTAAAATAAACCTGTACCTCCATTTTTCTATGTTCTTAGTAAAAAATTAGATGATTAGAAACTTCAAATTTGAGTCTTTGAGACAGTAATCACCTTGTCTTGTAAATTGCAAGAGAATTTGATAAAAAAGATCATACAGGAGTGAGAAATTAATTTGGACCAACCAGTCCAAAACAATTATCAAGGACTTTAGCAGTCAAAGAACATACCGAGGCAAGCTCCTCTATCATAATCGGTCTGTTGCCATCCTTCTCGAACAACTCATAGGCACGCCTAGCATGTTGCTCCCAACAATCCATTCCTTCCAGCTGATGCACACTTATGGCAACAGCAGAAAATTCTTCAAAATCCAATTTTCTGTATTGAAGAGTACTAATCTGAAGCACACAAGGGCAGACAATTAACTAGAACTCTATATCAATTCTTCTGATAAATAAATTTGATAGAATAGTACAAACAATTAAACAAAAAAAGCACATTAACAAATAAACAGAACATGTGTTAAGCATTACCATATTAACATAATCAAGGACCCTGGAATCCTTCATAGCATCTGTAGAGTGCTTTATTACAGCCTGAAAATATCAACATCTTTCAGAATGACATGAGAAACACAAGTACGCATGAAAAAGAAAAAAAAAAGGTGGAAGAGAGAGAGCTCACTGTTTTGAAGTTCTGCATAGAAATGAAGCCATTTTTGCTTGGCCCCAACAGTGTAAATTGTTCCCGCAGGTAAGCTAGCTGAGCAACTGTTAATGTCTTCGCCAGAGCCTGTCAAAAACAACAAGTTTGTGACTTTCACAGTAAGTATTAAGATTTTTATGAAGGACATTATACCAAAAAAATAAACAAGTTTTCGTCTCCTCCAGCTGGAATTGACTTTTGGCTTATGATGCAGACAAACTCTACATAATTGTACCCGTTGCCTTATGCACCCATGTGCTGAGTGTCTAAAACCAGTACAACAACACCATGCATTGAATGATCCTATATATCCATTTTTCTGGAATTGGCAGTACATTTTACAATAATCCTCAATAAATGCAGTCTTTTCTTTTCTTTTTTCTTTTGTTTTTTAGGGGAATAAGACAGCACATAAACTTCAGATGGTTGATTGGATCATAGACAATTTAACTTTGAACAAATAGCATAGGACTCGACAAAAAAACTGGCCACTTCCCAAGTCAAATCAATAAACATTTGAGTTGCAACTAAAAAGGGAGGACACAGGATCCTACTTACCCCCAATGCAGATTTCCGAAGAGAAGATGAGCTTATATAAGCTTTTACAAGCTTGTATACTATCATATCCAATGGAATTTTTAAGTCATGATGATTAGCCAGCCATGGGTGACCTAAACATAAAAACGACACCTTAGAATTAAATTGCTGACCACATATGTTGGGTGATCAAATAAAGACTTTAACTTTAGGAACTTACTCAGAGCCTGAGCAGCGGTTAGTCTCTTCCGATAGTCCTTGTTCAACAGTCTCTTCACAAAATCTATTGCTTCAGGGGATAAAGAAGGCCAAGGAGCTTCATCAAAGCTTGGATCTGCTTTCAAAACAGCTCGAAAGATGCCAGATTCTGTCCGGGCCCAAAACGGTCGGCTACCACATAGAAGAATATAAGCAATTACACCAATACTCCACATGTCTGCCTCAGTCCCATATGATCTGTGTAGAACTTCAGGAGCTACATAATATGCACTTCCCACGATGTCATTTAACCTCTCATCTGCAATAGTTTCAAATAGTCAAAACTCCCATCCACCATTGAATCCCCCTCCTCCCCATTCCCCAAAAAAACAAAAAGGAGAGGAAGGTGAACAGCTGTATCCAGCAATGCTAACCTAGCTTTACATAGTCAGAGAGTCCAAAATCAATGGCTTTCAATGGGGAATTCTCCTCCTTGGTGGTAAAGAGAAAATTCTGAAATAAATAGCAGAAAACAATTAGAAAAGAAAGAGGATATGCCAGAATGGAAGCACATATAACGTCTTGTTCAATCAATTGCACAGCTCTAATAATGAATCAATCCATTGATCAAGAACAGTAATTAAACAATCCATCAGTGAAGGAACGTAGAAAATATCCCTGATCAAGAAAAGTAACCCTACAAGAAAGCATAGCATGGGCAAAGTGGACACTTCTGACCTCCATTTAGTAGCATTAAATATGTTTAAAGGGAGTAAGATGTAAAAAGTAAGAACTCAAAACTCTAAGGGAAATGGCAATGTGCAATCTTATTTATCAAAGCTCCATCTCAACCACACGGCAAAAAAGAAAAGAAAAGAAAAGAACGAGAGAAAAGAAAATTAAGAGAGAAAGATCTGCAATAATTATTGAACTTCTTAATACATGCACAAAATGCAACATTCCACATTAAATGGAGGCTAAAAAACTGCATCCAAACTGCAAAAAAATCAAAAGTAACATGATCAGAAGTTATGATTATTTTTGTTAATTGCTTACCTCAGGCTTTAAGTCACGATGGACAACACCTTGGAGATGGCAGTAGGCAACCACACTTAATATCTGAACCATAACAGTCTTTGCATCTTCTTCTGAGTATTTTCCACCCCTGCATAATATGAAGAGGATTTCAGCCAGTTAGAATGTCACACAACAAACCAGGGATATACCATAAAGAAAACATTTGAGAGTACAGTACCTTGAGAGTATCCTATCCAATAATTCACCGCCTTTGCACAACCTAAAGAACAAAAATATACGTAGATGGTAAGTTCCACATGTGTAACTTTTTTGTCTGAAGTCTATGCTATTATAAACGTCAAAACTGAACTAACCGATGGATTAACTTCTTATTTCAGTTCTTTTGCTGCTTGATAATTAGATGCAAATGTGTTACAGATGACAACCATGCAAACGTTACCAAAAGACTCGTATAGTCATATTTTCCATGTGTTTTGGTTAACATGAAGATTGTTTATTAGTCAACTCCATCAAGCTTTTCATTAAAAGCAAAATTGATCAAACATGGCAGAATAATTTATATAATTGGTCTACATTTTTTTGACATTGAATATCAACCAGCCAAAAGGCTTATGAAATTTGAATTGTAAGTCCTTCATGCTTGTAAAATTCACAAAGACATGGAGGGGTTAGTATCATTAGTTAGTTACTTGGCTTATATGATTTTCCTTATCTTTAGTCATTTTCTTGACAGTCATTATCACAGTTTCGAGCCATAAACATTATAAATGTATAACCAGGGCAAAAGTAAAACAATCGAATGTATTTACAACAACAACAAAAAACAAGTGCAGACAAAACTTACTCCATTACAACATAGACATTGTCATCATCTTCGTATGCATCATAGAACTGTACTAGATTATTATGTCCCGTTAGAGCCCGTAATATTTTCACTTCACGTCTCACATCCTCTATAGCAATTGCAGTGGTCATCTGTAAAGCATTTCCCAATATACATGAGAACAACAACTCATTGGTTTCCACAGTCAATTTCCAAACAGACAAATAGTACAAATAGTGATCCTTGTACCTTTGCCCAATAATTCAGAACAAAAATAGGATATGCTTTCACAAGTAGATTGATATTAGCAACATGCAGAATATTACAGAATACATTGTTCGCATTGGATTAGGCTATGGTATAATATCATTATCATGAAGGGGCAATAACTACCTAAACTTTATGGTCAATCAGACAAAAAACAGAGCATTGAATTCAATTATCACTAACTAAATTAGAGCCATAGTGACCCGCGACATGTTTATCTTGAGCCTGGATTGCTTAAACATTAAATTGAGCCTCCATTAATAAATGTTGATACACCAATTAACAAAGAAAGGCAATGTTAAGCTACAAATGTCCTAACAAAAGAGAAGCACTGCGTATCTCGGGAAGGACCTCGAGCAAATCCATCATTCTTATCATACCCAAAGAACAATAATTGTAAAACAACTTTAACATAATAAGTAAAACCCTTTTATACATAACACTTGGCACAGCTGAATGTAATCCTACACTCCACTATCTCAAAAGAAGGTAGACAGATCAGTTACAATTACAAATAGCAGCCAAAATTGCATTAAACCTCTATAGATGCTAAATAGCAGCCACAAAAGAAAGATGCGCCTACAAACATAAAAACAAATCACATCTATACATGAGTACAACACATAACAATTAAAACATCGGAAATTTCAAGCTAATCTAAGGAATTACTCTAACAAATAAAAGCTAGTCAAAATCAAAAGATCATAATCAATGAGAGGTTTAGAACTATAACCTTGGACTTCGGAATAACTTTGACCGCCACATCCTGGCCTTTCAAGCTCCCTTTCTTTGCCTTAGCAGAGCAAGTATACCCAAAATGTCCACGCCCCACTTCCTCACCAAGCTCATAGTGACTCACAAACTGCTTAGAAAACCCAAAATTCTTGTCCAAAGCAATATCACTTTCACTTCCCTCAGGAATTGAAGCTTCGTTAGGCTTAACAGAGCCATGCCTTCTTGCAAGTAATGCACGTATATGCTTTGCAGGAGAAGGAGGTGGAAAAGGCCTCTTGAAAATCCTCAAAGGAGTGGAGCTTACACTTGATATAGCAGGTGAAGTCTTGAAGAGACTTGGTAATGGACTTGGACTGTAAAAGGGAAAGTTTGAGGTCTTGCTAGTGTGTGAATTTGCTGGCTGTGTTGAGTCTGTTTCAATGGAGAGTGTGTTGTTTTTGGATTGATTTTTTTGGAGCTCAATGGGTTTTCCATGACAAAGTCCCATGGAAACAAAACCCAAAACAGAGAATTCAAGAAATCACTTAAAAATCAAGGAAGTTTAAAACTTCGATCAAGAAACTCAAAGAAAAGTAAGAGATTTAGACCATTTGAAGAAAACAAAAAAACAAAGAGAGTGAGTGACTAAATTCAAGGATTTGAGGCTCAAGAAAGAAATTTTCACAGTGAGTTATACAACAAGGAGAATTAAAAAAAAAAGTACAGATATCTAGACAATTTGAACAAAAAAAAAAGAAGTCAGCAAGAAACTGAATTCAAGACTAAATTTTTACAATATGATCAAGAGAACCCAGAAATGATTGGCACTGTAAATTCCAAAGCACAAGAATTTGCCAGCTAATTTGGATTGAAAAGGTGGGAAATTTAAAATAGAAATTGAAAGGGTGGCAAAAAAAGAAAAGGAATTGGACTTTACTGATCAAAGAAACAAGTGCTTGGAAAGACAGGAAGAGACAAATAAATAAGCAGCAAATTGTTGGAGAAGAAGGGAGAAGGGATCAGAGGACGAGAGAAACAAAAGAGAGAAAACTGCGAGGGAATTATATTCCAGGAGAGAGAGAAGGGAGCGAGAGAGAGGGGCAAAAGCACAGGGAAAAGTGAAGAAAAGATGCTTAGCAGAGGCAGCAAGAAAAGGGAAAAAAGAGAGCACAAGGCTTCTTTTCCTTGCTTTTTCGCAAACTCTCTTTGCTTCTTTGTTTTCAATTTTATTTTCAATTACATTTTTTTCTTTTTTGTGTTTGTGTTAGCAACGGTTTTTGGCCTTTTTTGTGTAGGGAAATATCAGCTAATTTTGTGGATTGATGATTGTCTTCTTCTTCTTCTTCTTCTCTTGTTGTAAAATAATAATGGAAGTGGGGTTGGAGTTTGGATCCTTCCAGCCTGTCCTTATTGATCCCAAAATAACCAGGATGGATGTGTTGGGTTTTTCATGCATTGTTGATTATTGTTTTAACATTTCTTTTCTTTTCTTTTTTCTTTCTTTACAGTTAAAGAAAACTGAGCTTCCATTGTCTTGTGTATTCCACCTTTGACCTGCTTTTGTTGGGCTTTGAGAGCTTTTGTCTTTCTCTTTTGTTTCTCTTTCTTGTTCTCACTTTTCCTCCAAAACTATTCACGTACTTCCCACTAATTTGAAAATATGAAAAAAAAAAAAAAACTGGGCATCTGGGTAGTCGGCCACTAACATGGTTACATATAATTTAATTAATCAATCAGCTTTTAAATTTATTTTATGAAGATTATTAGTTAAAGTTTTATAAAATTTAAGATTATTGAAAGTTTATATAATTATTTATTTTTAAACCCGTGAAATTAATCAAGGCATATACATACAAATTAATACGAACACTCACATTAATAAATAAAAAATATACAATCCGAGTTGTCATTGTATCAACTCATAATTAAATCATAATATTAATTAGATTAATCATAACGTTGATATGAAAAAAAATGATATTACTTTTATAAAACCTTCAAAAAATTCATTTAACTTAAAGTTTGATGGAGACAATGTATGGAAAACAAAACTTTTATTTGTAACATTTTTCCCAAACCACCATACGCTCATACACAGTATTTGAAGATCCTTGCTCACATCTCTGAAATCTGGCCTCGGTTCTTGAATTGACAGTAGGCTTTTTAGCCAACCTCATTCTGTTTAAAATATAGAATATTTTCATCTAATTTAATTCCAAAATCTCACTTAAAAATGTTCTTTTTGTTCATATTAGATCATCTACTTCCAAGGAATAAAAAAAATATTGAACTGCAAGCATTAATTTTTGCCATGAAAGCTGACCTAAACGCAACCACATTTTGATGCTAAACATCTGTGCTTAAATCAGAACATAATTGCCAAATTAAAGCCATCATTTATTTTACTGAAAAATGCACTGCACGTCCTTAAATTGTAGGGTACTTGCCCTCTCATTTAAGAGGGCTTTTCCTCAAAAGTAGTTGCATCTACTTTGATGCCACTAAATAAAAAGTAATGGTGTCACTGAAAGAGGGTCTTTTTTTTAATTAGAGTCGAGGCCAGGCTTCAAACCCTTCACCAATTGGAGTCTTATGTCCATCCCACCGCATTTAAAATGCTGAAAAATCAATTTATTTATACAATAATATGGCTGCTTTTACTCGAGCAAAACTTGATTAATACGTAAAGAAAAGACAATGGCATCTGATTCAATTGAAGCTTTTGGAAACATGGCTTGCAAGGGCTAACTTTTGGTGGTAGTTGACCTATGTTTGCTTCTTCAGTGTGCAAGCTTGTGCTCGTTTATCCACAATGCAATTGCAGTGTACGAGAACAAATCATCAGAGTTATAGTCATTAAATCTTTCAATACTTTTCTTACCAGTTTCAACTATAATTATTAAAAGGATGCCACACATCCAACGAGTTTATTCCAATTAATTCAAAACAATATTATTTCAAGAAAATATTTAAAAATATTAAGATAATATTAATTAAAACTAAAAACTAAAAAAGCTTAATTAAGTTTTAATTAGATCATTCATGTTTGACAAGGTTTACTCCCACCAAGATTATTTTTTAAAGCCTAGCTTTTAAATCGATCAAATCTTGAGTTGACATATCTAGCCAGATCAAGATTAATAACACTGATTTTAAAAGTGATTGGATGAGACATTTATAAACTTGCACTTGGATTTGGATTGCACAATCAAAAGTTGTTTGTTGGAAATTAGTGTGTGTTTCCCACAATTTTCTTACTTTTTAGGATTTCTGAGGTTTGAACACGGCAAGAAAAAGACACCATCCATGCTTAAGCATTGAATCGCCTTGTGTTCCTCGAAGACATGCATGTCCAGGAAGACAGAGAAGCATCTAGAGATGAATTCCTATGAGCTTCCTTTAATGGTGATCATAGATTTGGTCACGGCCTTGAGGGTTGCAAGTAGAGGACGTATTATCATCATGTTTCGGGTCGGTTGGCACTTGTAATGAGAGTCATAGCATAGCCCCATCTAGACCAACCTCCATCAAACAATTTGAAAGAAGCTTAATTTAATGCAACCATTTTAGGAGAACTATTCCATCAATGCTCTCCTTTATTAACTAGGCAGATACCCGTACTTGTCTTGTTCCTTTTTATTTTTATTTTTTAGTTATCTTATTTAATTTTACTTTATTATAATTTATAGATAATGTATTGTAGCAACAAAAAATTGCATGTTATGGAGACGAATTTTACTTTAAATAAGAAAGAAAGAAAGAAAGATTTGGGGGGTGTATACCACTCTAGTTATGTTGCATGCAGCCCTAAGATTTCGACATCTTCCAAAATGACATCAATGTCTTATGTTAAGCCATCATCAAGTTTATCATGATCAATTATGTTCTTGATGATAAACCATATTGTATAATATATTTTTTTCAAAACATTTTAAGGCATTCAACATTCAATTTTCAAAATATTCTTCCCTCTATTTGACACCAATTAATTATACCTTATGAAAACATATGATTGCGGTCCAAGTTTGAATGTATATGATTTGTATTTGGATTTGAAATCAAACTAATCAACCTCCAAAATCCAATTAAAATAAATATATGATTCCATGTGAATGTCATTTTAGCATCTTGATGACAATTTTAACTACTAATTACTAGCTACTAGATGTTGATTGCTGACCTTTCTAGTATGGTTCTCTCTGTGCTCTCTCTCTCTCTTGCAGAATTGGGAACAATGGGAACCTAGGGTTTTACTCTACATTAGAACATTGCCATCTTAAGAGCCAAATAAACACACTACTATATTCAGTAATGGCGAAATGATGAAGGTTTAAAAGTAACTATACTTGAACCTAATTAATCATTTTAATTCAGTTGGTAATGCCCTTATGTATACAAAACAAGAGGTGCACTTGTATATGATCTAGACTGAGGAACCAGATTCCATGAAAAACTCCGAAGTTAAATTTGACATATTAGAAATATTAATATTTTATTATTTTATTATCATTTCCTTGGAAAATGATTGACAAAAACTTGTATCAATTTTCATCGCGACAAAATATTTTCAATGGATAATTTTGTTTTTCTTTCAATTTCCTAGTAGTGGTTCCCTGTCATCAAATCGTCGAGGTCGAAACTCAATAGCCTTGCATGGGACGCAAATCGGCTAAAGAACAAATGGAATTGACAGGGCTTTTGAAAACTGAAACTGCACCATATCTACCAAGCATGACAAGTCCTCTCCTTGTTCATGTGAGTTTGACTTCAACATGCCATAATGATACAAAAAATAACACCAATCCAAACCCACAAGATGATCAAGTGCACAGTCCATATATAACCCACATAAGAAAACCCTGCCGTCGAACTAACCCATTTCCTCGATAAAAAAAACTAGTCTCAACTATTCCATGATTGTCATTTCGTGAATCACTTGGCCAAATCAAACCTTTCTATTCGTGTGTGTGTTTGTGTGTGTGTAGATCCAAGCATGTCTTGGATTCTTGACAGCTGAATTATTATTTGGTACAACTCATCACACCTGCTTGATTACACTCACAAGCTTACTGCACGCAATACGTTTGACAACTAACCAAGGTGCTCTCCATCCTAATCAAAATTTTTAATTCTGGTTTAAGTTGCTTCTATGATAAGTTGTTCAATTTTAATATATAACCCATGTTTCCATCTGTCAAGTTAATTAATGGAGCGATCATATGAAAATGCATTTCATGTTCGAAATGTTTTTGTGCATTGAGGATTAATTTGAAGGTGGATTGCGACGACGACAGAACCATCATATTCCGAGCAAAAATGTAGTGGAGAGGCAATGGCTTGGTACGTATTTCACATGGCTTACTCATTAATCTTTCATTTAAAGGCCTACAATAATATATAAATCAAGGTTAATTAATTAGTAGTCAAAATACAAATAGATCAGAATATCAGAGAGAAACCCTTTGAAGCCCTGGCCGTGTAGTGACAAATTTCCTGGAAGGGAAGAGGAAAAAGACGATAAATAAGAACCTCATACCATTAGATTTGGTCAGCTCTCCTCTTGGGCCACCAGAGATAAGAACGATATGCCCCAAAATATAGGCAAAACATAACAAGGACTTGAGTGATGATGCCTTTATCTTTGATATTGAGTGGAGCTTTGTTCTATGAAAAAATACATATTCTTATTCCTTGATTCTCTCCTCCCCACCTCTCCTTTTTCAATAGAATAAAGTTGATGATCAAGGAATGGTGGCAGAGGGAAAAGATAAAAATATATTTGTATAATAAACAAGAGAGTTGGTGTGTATGAATTAAAAATTGCATGGGAACATGCAAGAACATGGTATACAGATGTTTCCAAGGCAATGCGAGCGAAAAATTCTTCTAGACGAGGAAGACAAAGCTAGCCATTTTAGTCAAATGTTTTGTTAATACCCACACTTGATAGTGAGAATCCTATGGCAAAAACACAAAGCGCTAATCGCGATAAAAAGCAGCTTCTCCAATGTCTCTTTCTATAATATTACATCTTTCTCGCAAGCCATCAATTACATACTTACTGTAATGAAGAGATGTGTTGAAACTAGCTCTTTTTGGGCACTGTGTGATGCCTTGAGATATGCTATTTAACTAAAATAAAACAACAGTAATTAATCCTTCAGTTGATCTAGTTTTACTGGCCTTCATCAATCTTGAAGGCTCGATTAAAAATAAATAAAAAATAAAAAAATGACCAATTTCTTGTAGTTGGTTTTAATGGTTAAAAAAGTCTCATAATGAAGCCTTAACAAAATTAAAGAAATCAAAAAAGATAATGATATAAAATTATTCTTAAAACTTCATTTTAATCCTTAGAATTGCATTAATTCTTTAACATGAGCATGATTTATAAAAAAAAATTATATTTATTTTTAGATTTAAACTTTGAATAATGAAAACAATATCTTTTATTATATATTCTGAAGTATTAAATCTTGCTGAACATGGTGCTTGACTAATTTGGTAGCCCTACTACCCCCACTATATATATTTTTTTTATTTTTTTTGCAATTAAAAAGTTTACTTGGAGTATAACACAGAGATTGAGACTCGCTGATTGTTTGCTTGGCACAGCAAGTACCCTGAGAGATTGTCATTAATTACTATATGCATCGATCTAATGATAATTTTTAACCCTACTTTATCTTTCATCATATGATATTGTTAGGTGACCCACTACAGACAGTTGTCATTTTGCTACTCAAAAATCCTCTGACCATGAGAGGGAAAGGAAAGGGACAACCATTTGGGTGCCCAGAGAGACTTTGATCATTGAAATTATCACATTTAGGGGTCCATTCTGTAATGTTCATCGAAGAATATGGCACCTTATGGTTTTTTTTTCCACAGTGGATTTCTTTTCACAGGTGAGGGCAATAATCTGTTGATACATGTTGAAATTATTCTGGTAGTGTGTTGGAAAGTATTTTTTAAAAGTATTTTTAACTTTAAAATATATTAAAATAATTTTATATATATTATTTTTGTTATTTTTAACACCAATACATCAAAATCATTAAAAAAAATATTAATTTAATATTTTTTTAGGATAAATATTCTTATCAGCTTGTTGATTCTTGCTGATTATTCCTTGCCCAGATGATTTATGCCCCGGAGACTTCATTGGGATTAGAGATTCTCTGCCAAAACCTCACCAAAATGCAACTTTGTTGATTCACTTTGTTTGATTTTATTCCATCACCACCACCTCTAAGCATCTTATGCCTTGTGTTTGCAAAAGCCAGGGACAGGGCATAATGGGTCCTTTGAGCAATATATTTGGACATGTGGAACCAGGATCATGGTTTTCAAATCCCTAACGAGGAGAAAAAGGCAATGGCAATTCCAAATCCTATCCTCTAAATTGTTTATTTTCTGCATAAGCTCCCCAAAGAAGTTTTTTTTTTTTGGTATCATTTTCTAAAATCTGTGCAATCTTTCCATTTCCGTAAAACCATTGATGTCAAAATAAAAAGATCTGCGAAAATTTTACATCTTACTATTTGTTTTAAAGTTGGAATCTTTCTAATGGAATAAGTAAGCATTTGTTTGAGGCCTACAGGTAAGACAGGCCTCAAACAAATGTGATGCTTTGTTTGAGGCCTGCAGGTAAGACCTAGGCTGGCTCCATCATTCATGGTGGATGGCTCGGTTCCAAATAGCTTTTACATTTTGTTATGGGACATCTGTTAGTGGGCTTAGTTTAAAGACTTTCTAGGTCAGGTCACAGAGGACTTTAGATGGTGGAACCTTTTCCATTTTTGGATTCTGATCGGACCGAGTTGAGTTCTCTTTTGATAGCAGACACAACCGAGAATTGCTTGGGCTCAGTTTAAACGATGATGCCATGTAGTGAGAGCTGCTTAAGGTTCATGTCAGCTATTGCATGTACTGTGATGGCTTTGTTTATAGAAAACTTTTTTGCATTACTGTCAAAGCCAATTCTGAAACGTTGCCTGATGCTCCTGGATTTTCTCAAATCTATGCAGACGGTGATAGCAATCCAGCACAAGTTGACCGTGAGCTCTGAAGATCCCTTAATTATCGGTATGTTTTATGACAAGTGAAGACGTGATCCTCGTGAAAAGAGAAGAGAGAACTTGCCCACAAATTAATATCTGTAAATGCAAATGCAAATGCAAATGCAGGGAATTCTACTGATAAATGATGGCTTCAATATTGGCCCTCCAAGTGTCAAGTGCATATATATTATGAAGGTTAGAGGAAATAAATGAGAGCACAAGGAGTCTAGAGAGATCCCAGATAGGATTGAAGTTGAGTGGAAGGGAAGGCGCAGCTTCCTTCCATTGCTTAATCCTCCACAATTCCTTAAAGCATTGCTAGATAAGGAAGGAGGTCGTCAAAGTTTCAGAAAAAACTATACGAGCATCCTCCTGTGATTGCAGTGATTTCAATAGGAGATAAGCTTGGCTAGGAGATCAATTGTTGAGAAGGATACTCTCAAATAAATGGAGCTGTGCAGTGATTCGCTAGGATGTTTTAGGCATGTTTTGAGAGCGTCGTTGGACCGTATTTTTTATTGTTTTGATATATTAATATAGAAAAACATTATTGAAAAACATTTTCAAGCTATTTTTTTTTACATCAACCTCAAACACATTCAAACAACCTCTTAGTTTGAAGGAAATAGCAAAGATGCATGATAATTCTAATATCTTTCAATTTATTCTATAAAAAAAAATATTGAATTGAATTATCGAAAAATAAATAAATAAATTTATACTTTATTTTAAGCAAATGATTTTCTTCAATATTAAACAAGAAGATGATAATACAGTGTCATCTCCCAATTTTTGCCTCAAAGAAAAAAATCACAAAAAATCAGGGGGGGAAAAGCAAAAAAACAAAAGAAGAAAAGGAAAAGAAAGACGTGGGCTGGACTGGACAGCTTAGGGGCCCGGGCTTGTTTATGTCGAGGCCCATTATTCACTTAAAACATGAAAATCTAAAGTGACCAGCCCTTTCCTTCTATATACACACACCCTAACTCCCGCGCGCGCACAGAGGCAAACAACAGCCAGCCCAAATAGAAAGCCTTTGTCCGCAACATGTACTGCCCAAAGGTTCGCCGCACCTTAACGCGCCCTCAGCTCTTGACCCGCTATCACCATGTCAGTCCCTCTTCTTGTCATCCTTTTACATCGTGATCCTCGATTTGATAATTGAGCTATAGAACTTGAATTATTTATCTATTTTTTTATTTTTTATTTACCTTTATAACTCATGCTGGTGACAAGCAATGAACTTGAAGTTTCTTTCCAATCATTCCTCCCGTTTTTTGGGACAAATTTCGGGTGGGATTTTTTCTCTCTGCTGGACAAAGATTTCCCCCCTCTTCTTCAATATTAAATGCTTTGCTTTGATGGTTAGAAGTTAGGCTTTGTTATTGCATTTCTCTTAATGTCAACTCTTGTCAGATTTACGGCTGCTGCTGCTATTACTATATGATAGTATCACTGCAATAGTTAAAAGGATGGCTTGGAGTTGTTATCTTCACTGCCAATATGCAATTTATTCCTGTAATTTTCTCTGTTTTCAACCACGTAGTTGAGGTAAATGGCTCTCACTGTTAATTCCGTTATATTTTGTCTGGAATAATTAAAATATTTTATTTTAATTTAAAAAAAAACAAAATAGAATAATTTTTATCTTATTTCAAAACTCGATATGTTCAGATTTTTTGGATGAATTTTAGTTAGAATGTTCCGGTTTTATTTCACAAGTTTCGTTCCAAGCTTAAAAAGTCATTAAATAAAATTGATATTTTATTTAAGTTAATTTACTTTAAGTTAAAATTTTATTTAATCTTAACTATTTAAAAATATTTAAAATTTTAAAATTATATTTATTTGATATTATACTTGTATTACATAATTTATAATTAATTTATTTTAAATTTAAATCATATTTATTAAATTATATATATATATATATATATATATATAATCTCAAAACACGTAAAAATACTTTAAAACTAAAATATTTGCCTCGCCACGCATGCCCTCGTTGTTTTTCGCACTGGACGAGAAACGAGCGACACCACTTGCCATTTCTCCTATGAAGCAGCCCTTTCACCATCCTCTTGTTCTGACTTTAAAGGTATCATCTCTTTTATAATTCATTCTCTAATTTCACAAAAATTATATATATATATATATATATTGAAGTTTGACTTGATGATCAAGTCACAATGTATTTTATAATTTTAATCTTTTTTATCTAGTAATTAATAAACCATGAAAAAAAAATTTCAATATTTGCAATTCAATATTTTTTAAAAATAAAGAAATTAATACGCTCAATTTGTGAATATTTGTAATATTCATATAAAATTTAATATAATTCGATATATTCAGCTCATTAAGATCCAACAACAAATGAATAAGTCAGATTTATATTATCACTTCAACCATTATTAGTAAACTCATTACGATCCAAAAACAAATCAATAATCAACGAGTTGAATAAAGTTTTTTTTGATAACCCGGGATGTTCGGGTCAGCTTACGTTCACCACAACTAATTCATGAACCCACCAAACACCCTGCAAGCTTAGTAGATGAGTAAGGCACCACATGGATAACAGACATGCATACTAAAATTCAAACTTAAAATGTAAAGACAGAAAATTTCCTGCCAGGACCGCTAGGTCATAAAACTTGTGGCATTGAATAAAGTTTCTTGATTTCATTTGTTATTGTGTGAAAAACAAATGTCTTTTTTGTACACGTGTTTATTTTAAATTAATTGAAAAACTATAAATTGTTCATCTGCGCAAGTCTTAAAATTAATTTGAGTTTTCATCTAATATAATTATGTATGGTATTTTTAAGATTTAAATAGATTATTTTCTATATTCAGTTGACTTGAAAATTGACAAGTTAAATATGTTAATAAATGGTTAAATCCGACAGATATAGTCAGGTTAAAACAAAATTAAACAAAAAAATATAGAGCTTGTAGTAACCAATACAATGGATAATGAAATATTTGTATTTTATGATATTTTTTATTTAAATTTTTTATTTATGTTACCTTTTAAACTTGTGTGCTGATTACTTAAAAACAATACTCTAAATATGGATAGGAGCTACTCTTAAGAGGTGCATAACCTAGTCTAATTAATGGGTTATTGATCCATTTTGCATTCAAGCACCTCATTTTTCATTCTTGGGGGGTAAATTGTAACATCTCCATTATTCTGAGGGGGCAATTTCACATGACTGCTCTGATAACTTCGAAAAAGCAAGGGGGTTTTTGAAATTTTTTAAAACTTTGGGGGCCATGTCCATCACTAGCCCCCTCTTAAATCGATGGATGCCGCCTGTTTGAACATAACTCAGCCTCCAGCGAAAGTATATCTTTGACAATTTAATCCATAGCTTATAGCTTAGCTTTAACTTTATTAGCTCTAATGTTAGCTTTATCAGGAAGCTCCTAATGTCATGTCATGGAAAAATTAATTCCTCCCATTCAGAATTTAATAGGTATGAACGAAAGTGATTTTTAAAATGATATTTATCTTAAAATAACACTAAATTGATGTTTCATTGTACTTTGAAATGATTTTAATATAAAAATATTAAAATCATAAAAAAAACCTAAAATATTAATTAAATATATCTTTATTAAAAAAATAGTTTCTATCATAATACAACCACACAAAAAAATCTAAAAAAAATTGATGAAGTATGGGTTGTCCAAAATTTGAACAAGTGGCAAAAATACTGTATTATTAGAGAATAATGTAGTGTTCGTTATTATAAAAGGTGTTGTTTTTTAAAATAATTTTTTAAAATTTATTTTAAATGTGAGCATGTCAAAATTATAAAAAATAAAAATTTAAAGTAAAATAAAAATAAAAAAATCTAAAAACACAATGAAAGACAGAAAAAGGAGGTGGCCACTGACATGGCTCAGCCCTAAACAAGTCAAGAATTAGCCCAAGCTCCTAGAAGATGAAAAAGCAGATGCGTGCAATGATTGCTCGAAGAGAAACAAGAAAGTAAAGAGGAAGCAAAAGGCAGCACGCTAGGGCGGCAGTGGCAGAAAAATGTGCGAGGGAGGATGGCACGTCCACGACAAAGCCACCTCCTGCATGATTCATTTGTCTCCTCCACATCGAAATAAGTGAGAAGGAGTTCCATACCCGCACTCGACCAAGCACCTTGAATTCAAAGGCTAAGCCTCTTTTATCTTTGCCCATTATTGCACTCTTTTTGTCAGCCCTCCTTTTTGCACGCTTCTCCCTGTTCTCTCTCCAGGATTTGCTTCTGCAAGTGGACGACGCTGCTTCCACTTTAAACCACTGGTCAAATCATGATTGATCTCGATGATGACAATTATGATGATCATAATGGTGATTAATAATAACATGGTCTTCGTTGTCCCTGTTATAAATGGCCAAGTTCTTCTGATAACGAAGAATCTCGACTTCGTAACTTAAATGACAAAGTCTCATGTGCTTATTTGAGCTCCAAAAGAGAATTTGCTAAGGTGTAGATTAGTAAATTACAATATAAAACAAAAGCTGTCGCATTCATAAACACTCACTCCATATCTGTAATGAGTACGTAGACCAAACTTATAATGGAATAATTTTATTATTATTGAAAAGGGTGAGATAGAAAACTAAGATATATGATGGGAGAAACGTTAAACTAAGATATATGATGGGAGAAACCTTTTTTTAATTAATCTTTTGTGTTCTAATTTATGTGGGTTTGATTTCAAGTGATAAGAAGATTCTTAATGGCAGTTTCTCTAAAAGCTAATAGAAGAGGGGTATCGTTATGTGTTCATAATCGATAACATAAAGGCATGAATTTCAAGGGAAAGCATGGTGGAAATCTTGTAGCTATGCGACAAACAATCAGAGACTCTTTTGAGAGAAAAAAAAGCGACAAAGTTGAATCGTGTATACAAAGACTAGCATTTTTTTCCCATTAAGCAGAGAGCTTGAAACACCAGCAGACTTCCATACCGTCCTTGTTTGCAACTCGGTTAGCTTTCACACCAACGAGACTAGAGAACTCCATAGGCAGATCTAGTTGTTGTGGGATCACAGAGGGACTCTATAGATGATAGGATGCTTGTCTCCGATCCATGTGGGCTCCAACGTGTTTTGTGATCTCTGACCATCTTGTTTTGTTTCAGAGGGTTCTTCTTTATGCCTTGTCCTGTTGTCCACAATCTAAGTTGGGTCCCTGCTCCATGGACATGTCCAATCTGAACGGCATCAGAGAACTGTAAATTCTTTGGCGTTGCTGATGAAAGAACCAGCCTCACTTGCTCCACATCGAGGGATAAACTATAAAGAGTGTGTGTATATATTCGTGGTACGGAAAGGTATTATAAGCCAGCTAAAGAGTCGGGGACATGATTGATGCTCAACGGCTTAATCTGATAAATTCATAGATCGTGATTTCACGTTTGACTTTGCTCAGATTTTAATTTGAATCAGTTTTTGACAATTCTTCCATGGAAGTTCTTTTGTTTTTGTCTTGTTAAAACAAAATTTAGTCCTATATTTATTTATATAATTTTAAATTTTTACTGCAGAGTTACTACAATATCAATATGAGTAAATTCATTTAATATATGTATTAATTCAACTGAAAAAATAATAAAATAATTAAAACAAATTGAATAAAAAAAATTAATAACTTAGAAAATAAATATTTATATTTATAGAGTGATTTATACTATGATTATATCTATAAATTGAAACTTCTAGTTAATAAAACATCTTTTTGGTATTTTTAGTTTATGAAATTAAAATTTGCAAGCCTACTAATCACAAAAAAAATTACAAGTTTACTTCATTATCATCTACGTACAGAGTTATCGTTCATTATCATCTACACACACAAGAAAAGCCAATTTTTTTTTGTTTTGATAACCTGGGGTGTCCGGATCTATTGAATATTCTGTAAATGACAGGCATGCAAAGAAAGGATCGAACCCAGGTGAAAAGAAAAGGAAGAAGTCTCTTTCCTTGTCAAGGGGGGAAAAAACCAACTTTAAAGCTGGAAATGAGGCACATATATTATGTAAAGATGAAGACATGCTTACTTATATGCACGAACAATAAAAAAAAAAAAAAAGACATGCTTACTTATAAGCACGTACAATAATAATAAAAAAAAGAACTAACTTGGATGTTACACGAGCTAGAAAAGAAAAAAACAATTATCAGATACGCATGTGTTATCTATACAGTTTAAAAATTATTTTATCAACTGTGTTTGATCGAGAGAGAGAAATTTTCTACAGGGAAAAACTCCACAAGTACTCTTAAAAAAGAGTCAAGGGAGCGAGTTGGTTTTCATCGACTCCCAGTACACCTGCGAAATACACAGCAGAGATCCTCTTGGATTCTTGTGGGTTTGTCGTTCCAACTTGTCTTCTCTTGTTTTATATATATATATATATAATATTTAGGATCTTAAACAATCACAATCTTAAATTCTCTTACAGAAAACTCTTGCAAGTCCGCTGCTGTCCCAATTAAATAGTTAAGCATCAAATTCTGAGATAGCATCTAACTCAAGCAGTCTACATTAACTTCAGAATCTTTCCCTTCTCTTGCTTTCTTTAAAATCAGTGTACATTACAGACAAAATGCTCAATAATGGAACTCTAGTACTACACATCAACTGGATAAAAGTAGATATAGAAATGCCTTTTACAGCCAAATATCATAGAGAAGATAATCAAATGAAATCTATGTAGTACGTACCCGCAGACAAAAAGTCTTCAATTTCTGCTTGGAAACTCACATAAATATTTGCTTTTACAGATACCATGATCATACATCACGTAAAAAGATTTCTGCTCCTTCACCATCTTCATTACAGATTCTTTGATTCTTCAGCTTTGTCTCCTTACATGGAAGATATGATCACATGCAGGAGATTTACAATAATCTAAAACCCTATACCAGTTAAATAAAAAAAAAATCCAAACTACCACACAAATTAACTCATTTCCCTTTTTTTCCCCCTCCAATTCTTTTCTGGGTTTAAACTAAAACAAACAAACCCACACAACTATAGAAATTAACCAGACTGCACAAGCCTGTAACACCTAAAATAATATATAATATAATAAAAAAACAAGAAGAACAGGAGAAGACTAAAAAAGAAATTAACTACGACAAACAATAATACTAATCATCATTGGATTGCTAATTTTCGGTCTAATATCCTTCGCCTTTTCGATTTCTCGCTAGAATTCGAGCGTTCTAGCAAAGATTTCAATGCATTTTGCAAGAAATGGACCGACTCAACACTATGATCTTTGTCGGCCGCAATGATAAGAACATTCCTAATTCTTCCTCCTAGTGTTACCATCTCAGCTTTCAATGTCTTCAAATGTAGAGATTTCAGTATCTCATTTAGGTCTGGCATGAGATCCAACCGGTCTTCACAACAAAGAGATGCCTTAAATATTAGCTGTCCATCGCTTGAATATTCACCAGAGAGTACAGTGACTTCATCTGTTTCTGATGGGAAACTTTCAAGTCCAGAAAGCTCTGAGGTTTGTTGTTTCAGCTCTCTAACTCTTTGAACAACCTTTGCTAGAAGTGAAGCTTTGTCTGTCTGTAAAAATTGAAACAAAGTAAAAAAGATTGATTAGAAACCCTAGCTATAGTAGATTCTAAATGCAAAACGATTAGCAACTTTCTTAAAAAACTTACACCCTATAAGAAGAGAGGGGAAGAAAAAGGAAGCTTCTTTTGCTTTTGCAGATATATATATATGACTAGCTGTTTGAACAACAATCCGAAAGTCTCAAAAGACTTGAATAGATCCAAGATTTCAGAATCTGAATCTTAGTATTGTAGCAACAATAAGCCCTGTATAGAGCCTTCCCGTTTGGTTTCCAAGTAAAAGGAGCAGGTAAACTGATAGAAGAAGAAAAATCATTGAATGAAGCACTAAACGTGAAAACCATTGTTTAGTTGATCTTAAAAAAAAAATGGACATTGGAGTACAATACAAATGCCGACTGATTTTGGTTATGCGAACGTCAAGTTAGGCAGCAGGGATTTCGGCTTTGCGGGTCAAAGGTAATGAAAACTGAAAAGTCTAAAACTCAAAGTTTCGATTTTTTTTCACTTCCCATAGATTCTCAGCAGCCAAACAGTCAAAATTAATAAAGCAAAACATTGTGGAATACCCTGAAATACATCATGTTTTTTAAGTCTTGATGAATCCCGGAAGAGAAAAATTACTTTCTTTTTTTCATCAAAAAAAGAATCACAAACTTTGCCATGAAAACAACTTTAAAGCTGCAAGTTGATTGTGATCCTTTTCTCTCGTAATCAAGACAACCTTCTCACAAGAAAATTTTAGAGATAGAATATTAATATAATCGCTTAAACTTCATGACTAAAAACATGATCAATTCACACACAAAAAAAGACTTAGAAAACACGACAAATAGTATACACATAAAATATTTATATAACTACCTTGGAATTGCAAAGAAGGAGGCCTCTAAGCTTATCAAGATGAGAGTTAATCCTCTCTCTCCTTCTCTTCTCAGCTTCCTTATGATTCTTCAAAGCAGCAAGAGCTCTATCTTGTGGTGTCATATCAGTGATTACAGAACTTTCAAAGTGATAATTATTGTTATGGTAGGAGGTGGATGATGAGGTACACAAGGTTTGCATCGCGGCGCCTGGGAAACCATATGCTCCAACGTTAATCATTCCATTCTCTGCAAGAAAGCGGTACAACTGTGAATTCTCTGAGCAGTTTTCAGGCTGCATGTTGTGTTTTTGGATTGCTCTAAGAGAAGAGAAAATGAAACGGAGGGGAGGGGAGGGGATATTTTCAATCTTTTTTGTGTTGAAAATAGTGTGTAGGGCTCTCTGCCTTTCGGTGGTTTTGGGTTTGTCTTTAAAGGGATTTTTATTTGTAGTCGTTTGATTTGACTTGTTATGTCGTTTTAGGATAAGGTTTCGTGCAAAGCAGTGGACCCGGAAGACTAATGATAATGGTAGCTATGGCTCTAGCTGTTGAATCCCGTCTGTTGAGCGCATTTCGAATGGAATAGCTATGGAGAGCCGAAAAAAATAACTATCAAAATATTTATTTATTTTGAGTTATTTTTTTTATTAACAGTTCGGGTTTTTTTTTCCATTAAAATTTATGGAAAAATAAATTAATATTAACTAATTAACCTTCGAATTAATTAAACCCTGGTTGAAAAGATACGAAATGCGCCTACTAATTATCTATATATAATCCTCAAAAATAATTTCTTCTTTCTTCTAACGAGAATCTCCATTCCATGCCATCGTTAAATCTCAAGTTCATAAGTAATTAGAGGATTTATGAATCGCAAACCAAAACCTGAGATATGCACCACAGTAGCTTGATTTCTGTTTGTTCCGTCGCCAATAACAATACCGGTTCGCCGACCAATCGAACGTGATCCATGCAATAATTTTTCAAAAAGAAGTCAATTTTGGAAAATTTTCCAGAAATCTTTTCTTCCATAAAGTCTTGAGAGGAAAACTCATATTCAACCTTTGCGTCTATATATTCTTTTTCACCATGTTAGAAAGAGTTGTGTACGCTGACCTAATTAAATGCCTAACAGGCAGTACTATTCAAGAATCAATAGTAAATAATCTTCAATGTATCTGCAAGATTATTTCAGTTAGTAGCTCGTTATGTTGTATGTAGTAGCTCTTTCTTCTCCCCTTGTTTCCTTTTCTTGTAACCATGATAGGGCAATATCGATCATAGTTGTCGGAAACTGTTCGGAATTTGACTCGAAGTCCGGGTCACTTGATTATTAGGCCAGGTTGCAAGTCACCAAATCAACTCCTATAACTAGGAAGTTTAATAACGATGGCCAATAGGGTATCATAATCTCCTGGGATTGGTTTTGCATGCTTCTTTACGGTGAGAGTGTGAGCTGAGGAACTCACATCTGATATTTTCAATCTTGTAAGCAAGGATGCCTTTCTAGTCGATGAAAAAATTAAATCGAGTTTTTGAAATCTCAAAAAGGAAAAAGATTAGTTCAATATATTGAGGTAAAAACAATCTTAAAATGGATTCATCGAAAGGCATTGTAGAAAACATCCATACCAGTAGAACATAAATGGTTTTTTTTTTAAAAAAAAAACTATTTTCAATATGTTTGTGTCTGTGTTAAAGCAAGTAAACTATCAATCATGAATGTTTTTGCTTGAGCCTTTTACAAATTAAAATTGTGGTCAGGACATCAATCATGATTGGTAGGGTTTCTTTGCTTGATCTATTTACAAATTGGAATTGTGGGGAGGACAAGACACTATAGCGGTCAAACAAGTTTTTTTTTTCAATCATCATGAACAAAAGATTACCAGGCCAGTTAAAAGGAGAAAAAATCGAGAAGTAAATAGAAAAACACTATTGGGGTCTTCTTCGAAACACAGAATATCATCGTAATGATGTTAAGGAAAGGCAAATGATCAGTGAACCGAACCCACTGTTAATGGGAGCTGGGGGATCCAAAGTCCAAGCACAGTCCCTTTTTCTCCTTTTTTTTTTAATTATTATTTTCTTTTTATACATAATTTTGATTGTGAATTTGAGAATTTGACTACAGGTTTAATTCAAGCCATAGCTTTGTTAATATAAGTTAATTTATTACCTGCAAATGCATTTTAATTCTCCTGTAACCCAAAAAAAATTGGAATTTGCAAATGATTTCTACTGTTTCCAATATATTCTCATGGATTTTCCTGCCCCATGATAACTCATCTAGCGGCATGCATCTTTTGTGCAGCAACCAGCTTGAGCCCTAAGGCATCTGGGCCTGGTTTTCGATACACAGTTCCATTAATTTCCATTTATACGTACTTAGACTTAGATTGACTGCAAGATGATAGCTCACAATTATTGCAATTGCAGTTCAATGTCAAAAATAAAAATAAAGATAATTTGACTGTTTTTATGGTGGGATTAGTGATTCTTAATTTTTTATACAGATGCAACGATAAATTAAATTATTAGCTTTAATTTTCAACTAGGAGTATAATTGTGCCCAGCGTGTCGAGGGATTCTTGTGCACTTAAATGTGTTCATATATTTTTGTCTCTGGCTTCTTCTTCTTTTATTTTTACTGAATTTGATCTACCTAAGTCCAACAAAATGTTAATGGTTTTTTTTGTTTTATCTTTTTTAAAATTATTTCATGTTATATTAAAATAGTAATGGTCACCTAAATATATTAAGGCTTGTTTTTATTGTGATCCAACCTCGTTTTTTTTTAATTAGCTTTGAATTTATTTATTTTTATGTTTTTTTATTGTTTTGATATACTGATGTTAAAAATAATTTTTTAAAAAAATATATATATTATTTTGATCATTTTAAAAAATAAGTTTTACCACGTTCCCAAACATACCATAAATTTTTGTTGCCAACTTGAGTCTTGATGGCAATATATATAGTAGAAACCCATTGTGATATTTGATTAACTTATTTATACTGTTTATATTGTATTTTTATATGTTGAGGACTTAATCGATATTAATTATATAGGTTAGACGCTTTTTTTTAGATCTGACTTAAGATAAAATACTAAAATGTGAAAAACTCCAACCTTATTTTTTTATAAGAAAATAAATAACTACTTGAAAAATAATAGATGCATGGATCATTGTCAAAAGAACAGCAACTCACAAAAAAATGATAAGAGAAAATTGGTAATTAAGCTGCATAAATTTTAAAAAAAATTAGACAATCATCATAACATATATAAAAAAAAATAACAGATGCAATCCAAAAATTATCCAAATAATAAAAGCAGGATAAAATTAAGTGTAAAAACAACAAATGAAAACAATGTCTATTGAGTTTCGTTTCAGTACTGTGGAGGGTGACAATCTATCAAAACAGTAGCCACTTGTGTCAGGTTATTTCTGGACATCTCTGGGGTTGCCCTATCACAAAGGGACCACCAAACAGGATTACGTGTTGTTTCCCTCGACTACTAAAAATTAAATAATCGTTCAAACTTGGAAGAAAAATATAAAGATCTCAAAACATAATGTTTGAAAAAATATACATTTTTTCCTTGAATTTCCTAGGAAATCTATCCAATACCTAAATGATGACCTATAGTCTAAATCAATATAGATCGAAGAAAAATAAAACTAAACTTAGATTAAAAACTCGAATCAACTTGTTGAACAATGTGTGTATATGTGTGTATTAATGTAGTTGTTTGGGCCAGCTTGCATATACCTCAATTAATTTTATAAATCCTGAAGTTAACGATCATGTAAAATTTTCATAGATATTATATTAATAATTACATGCTTAAACTTGAAATTATAAAAAATCCAGAACTGTATACTTATTATGTTTTGTCATGGCTGAAAAAAAAATATGGACCAGAGGCTCGATATGAGCCGACAGTGAAGAGTATCAATGGAAAAACTCATCTTGTTCGGGCCTTGCTATTAGTTGTCTTTACTTGAGTGGGCTTGTGAGTGAAAATCAACCTAGATTATCCATAGATATGCGTATATATATTGAGGGTAGGACAGAAACCATTGGCTCAAGAACAACATGATTTTGGCACTATACAAAAATTCAATTCAACCCAGGATTTCTTGTTTTCATTGTAGAAATAAGACCCAGACCATTTGCTCAAGTGGCATTGTGATTAAAAATATTAAATTAGTAGTGTTTTACTTTGCATTTGAATGCAACCATGTTTTTTAAAAAAAGTTTTAAATTAATATTTTTTAGTGTTTTTTTTTATCGTTTTGATATATTAATTTTAAAAATAGAAAACAAATAAAAAAATATTATTTTATATATTTTTAAATGAGAAACACTTTAAAAAAAATATCCACCATACTAAATTGAATTGTTTGTATTAATTTTGATAAATTCTTAAGGTTTTTTTAGTTAATAAAAAAAGTCAAGTTGAAATCATTTAAAGTCGAGTTTTTTTATTCGATCAAGTATTGATGGTATTTGATTGATTCAACTAAATTTTAACTAGATTAATTGATTCATCTTAATCAATTTAATTATAAATCTAACTTGAGTTAGATTTTATATCATCAAATGTTTTTTGAATTAATCTATATTTGACAACTATTATGATATCGTTGGAACTAGAATGAGATAAAAAAAGGACACAAAAATCATCTTTTGTATTTTAAAAATCAGAATTTCCTAATAATTTAGAACAAAATTTTACATCTAACTCAACTATGAACTCAAAGGTTTGTCATCACATATGGAGTCATTCACTACTTAGAAAGTATTTATTTTTATGGTTGCCACTGTTTTTAAAATAAATCACAAAAATAAAATGTTTGGTTAAATATAAAACATTATTTACTGTTTGTAGGACCCATTATAATTTACATTTTAACCGCAAGTTACCTGAAAGCATAATTAATCTGTTTCTCCCCCTTGTCCCACATCTGTGTAAAGTGAATTAATTAACTTTGCACTACTCATTTCAAGAAGTGAACAATGTTCCTTCTTGAAGTGAATAATTCACTCGACAATGTTCATTTCAAGAAGGAACAATCTTCACTTTTTGAAGTGAATAGTGCAAATCCAGTAAAAAATATCTAATTTTTTTATATTATGTTTTATTTGAAAAACTAGTATTTAATATTATTCAATGACACTACATAAATTAGAAGGAGATCACATGATGATGTATCATTTGTAGAATTTGATCACAATTCCAATTTTGTTTTTGATGATATTTTACCTGATTTTATTGCACGCTTAAAAAACCATGGAAACTGTAGTCCTTATCGGATGAATTTCGTATGTGATGGAATTGTAGATAGGTTAATAGAACAATAAAAAATATTTGATATAAAGTATTATTTATTTAACGATGTAATAGTAGTAGTTAAATCTACAATATATATCTGTTTTAGTTATTTTATAATCTCTGAAAAATATTTTTAATCAAACACTTTAAATTATTTTTTATTCAACCTCAATTTCAACTACAGTTTTAACCAAACATATATAAATATCAAACTAATCTCAACCAAAAATATTTTTAATAAAATAATTATCTTCAAACCAGAGCCACGTAAACTTTCAAAATACAAAAAGCCTTAAACAGTGGCTCATCTACAAGACAAAGCATACTTCGAATTTGCTGACTGAAGTTTGTATTTGGCCAGCCATGTTAGGATCTCTATATTTCTCAGAAAGCACTCTTTTTACAAGATTGTTTTTGAAAAAAATGCACTTCTGTTGTCACTGCAGCCAGTCTTTTCACATCCAACCTTCCACCAACATATTCTCTGTTCATGGTCTCCTAGCCTCACTTCTGCCTTTACACCTACTTGTAAGCTCACACAAATTCATTACATTATAAAAGGCAAATGGGGTGGTGTGGATCATGCAATATATATTCCAGGAGGCAGGAGCTACTGACCTTCTGCTTTGTCATGGAACTAAAATAATATTGAAAGCAAAAGGGAAAAACTATATAAGGCCTTGAGGGATGCTAGTGACTGCAATGGTGGCACATGTGCTGCACACTCTATGGAAGATCATTCAGAAAATTACTATCTGGCTTCATCATTATATTCACTAAGGTCATCTCAATATTTTTGAACTTTTCATAGTTCAATCAGTGTGTTCTGAACTATGAAAATAAAGAAGAGAAAAGTCGAACCCACTTGTGATATTAATTAGGGCAACTCAGCAGTGTTGTCTGCTTTCGATGGAGATTGGTGTCACTTTGCACCCATTAAAGTACTTTTTAGCAAGCCTCTGTCACTAACCATGATTTGCAGATCATGGGACGTGTTTTTCCAAATAAATAAATAAATAGTTTTTTTTGTTTAAAATTATTTTGATGTCTTAATAAAAAAACAATTATTATCTTAAAACACTATCTGTTGAAAAGGCGAATTGCTGCATTATTTTTCTCTTCTCCTCATAATTTTATTATTGTTATTTCCATAAATTAAGCGTGCTTGGTATGAGGATTCGGCTTTTGATGAAGTGAAATGATGGAACATCATTTGATCTTCCAATTTTCAATTGGCATGCAAGAGATGTAGGCATGGCCAACACAAAAGGAAATGGAGAAAAAAGATAGGCTGAGTTACAAAAGGTGATTAATCTTTATTTAGCAGTTTATTTGAAGTTGTTATAATTGTATTTATTTATTTTTATATTTTGATCAAATTAATTTAGATAATTATAAACAATAGATAAATAAGTAAATGAGAAGTATCTCATCGAAATTCAACCAAGAGAAAGGTCGAGTAATATCCATGTGCTTGGTGCTAGGCATCGAGTAAGAATTTAGATAATTGTGTTTGGTAAGTGTTTCATGATAGAAAAAATAAAAATTTATTTAATTGAATAGATGAAAACAAAAATATAAAATAAATTATTTTTTCTAATAGTTTTAAAATGAATTTTTATTGTTTCAAACGGAAAATGCAAGGAAATATATTCTTTATGACTCAATTGTCTCTTTTATTTCAAAATAATAATCAAATGTTTCATTTTTAGAACAAAATATTATTTTTATATAAAAATAAATAAATAAAAACAAAGAGTGCCACAGTGAAAAGCAGTATCCAAGACTTTGGAGTAAAGGTAGAAACATTTGCGTGGCATCTCAAAATCCCAAGTACCAGGTAATTATGCTTCTTGAAAGCATAGTTTATAATGGGGCAGAAATTAAGGGGAAAGAGTCCCCAGGGTCTATCCATCAACAATAAATAAATAAATAAATAAATTCTTGGAAAGTGAATATTCCTCGACACCTTATCCCACTTTATTCTTGAGGGAATTTTGATGTCCATGATGCATGGCATCACCACCATTATCACAAAGCAAAATTATAATTAACTCACCTTCCCACCATTCCATAATTAATCAAATAATTAGAGGTTCCAGAATCCTTAAAAGAAGTAATGCTTTTGATTGCTTAAATTCCTTGCTTTTCTGCGTTTAATTAGCGACATGACATGTACTCATGTATCTCATATTTTGAAACACAAAAGTTGTATTTAAAACTATTTTAAAGACATAAAATCTCTTTATCACTTGTAGACTTTATTGACAGAACCAAATGCTTAAGAGGGCAAGCAAAAGCATGTTTGGCAGGAAAGAATGGGAAGTGCGAGGAATATGATTGTTTTTCCCATTAAAAGAAGACTTTCCATGACAGAATCAATGGAGAAGGAGCCCTAAATCAACATGCCTTTATAAGCCCACTTCCAGAAGACAGCCTCACAAGAGGTCCATTAATGGTCTCCAACAAACCAGCAAAAACCTACTGAGCATGATAGCCTCCTAGTGTTGCCATTGTCATAAAGCTATGTCATGCTGCCAAACACATCCTATAAAGGTCCCTTTTAAGTCTAGACTCATAGGCCTGCCAACTTTTCAAGTGTGGTCTTAAAATGTATGCTAGTTCATAGACAAGAACAGGACATGACAGCTAGTGCTCTGTACACCCTTGCAACCTTTTTAGATCCATGACCACAAAGGCTGAGAACCCGAAAACCCTGTGTGCTTTCCCACGTCTTGGTCCTGGTTGTTGCGGTGGACACGGATTTTTTTACTGAGCTTTCCATACAGAATTTAATAGCAATCTTATTTTTTTGAACTTAAAGAAGGTTAATCAACAGGGGCATCTCAAATACAAGCAAGCTTCACTTTCTTTGATCAGAAGAACAAAAGGCAAAAGCACACGGCTTTAGAGATGGGAAAGAGGCAAAAAGACTTGAAGATTTCTAGGCCCTCCAATGGTTATTTCATTAGAGAATTACACTTTGTTCCATCTCCTAACAACTCTTCCTAAAGCCTTCTCCTCGCTAGTTTCTTTCTAACTTCGATTCGTGTTCTGTTAGAGGATGCCTGAAAATTCCCATTGGCCAGATGTGTTAGGTACTACTACTGTAATAACTAATTGTAGCTCATCAGCTCCTGTGATGCCATGCTCATCAGCTCCTGTGATGCCCTCACCTTCAAAGTCCCAGCAAAATGTAGTACACCAGTGTGATGGGTAGAGCAATTAGCATCCCAAATATAACTCTGCAGCCACATGAAAATCAGGATATCAAAAACAAAGACAAGAGCAAGTACAATACTAAATAACGCATAATTAAGGGATTAAAGTCATTAATGCTACACTCATGATTGTATGTGGGGTGCATAAACGAGCAAGTTACAGTTCAGCGATTGATGTGGAAGCTACAGCTAATGTATGCTAATTTTCTAATAATGCTGTAAACTGCTTTGCATTAAGATTCGTAAAAAAAGCAAATCTTTATAATGAACCATCACTATCATTCATGATCCCATGAAAACGATTTATGAACAAGCAGAATAATTTCTTTCCAAAAGTGTTTTGAGTTTCTAAAAATAAACGCAGTTCAGCAGGAATTATATTAGAGTAAAAAACAGGATTTAGAGTATCGAACCCAGTGCTCAGTATGTCAGGATGAACATTATATTCTTTTGCAAAGACAAAGGGCACAATCCCTTGTGGAAGAGCTGCCTGAAAATTCAAAACACTATTCTGTCAACTGATAGAACAAGTAGGATACATATAAACAAAAAATTGTCTATAGACACAGCTGGTGTGATATTTATATGACTATTCTCAGGGTTTTACCTGCACTATGGCAATGCGCAGCAGATCTCCTCGTAGACCAACAGCAAACGAAGCAGCAGCCATGACTGCAGGACCTGTGAGGAATCTAACACCCATGGCAAAGGAAGCAATTGAGTTTCCACAGGCGATAATCCTAGGCTGCAATGCCATGAACAAACCTACAGACCCACAAAATAATTTTAATTAGTCAACAATGACAGACCCTTTCCAAATTGCAGCCAAGTTATCAAGATAGATCAAGCAAACAAGTCAAGAAATCGTTTAATATTATTAACTTACCAAGACTAAACATGGCCATCCCAAGACCAGCATTAGATAGAATAGCTATTGAATCAGCAATGATCGCGGGCATCATTATGTTCCACCTGTTATATTGCAAATACTTTCTGAGGTAATGTATCGAACGGGAGAAAAGTTCTCAATAAACTGAATGGTGAGTTGTATAGTCTAGCATCATACTTGAATGAAACAAGAGACCAGGTGAGGCCAATCAGGCTGGAATAGGTATTTGGATTTCTTATAAGTTTTCTCCACACCATAATGAGAATGAGTCTTGTCATAACGCTTGTAGGAGGCATAACAGTTGGCTTGGCTTCACCATTAGCAGCACTCTTTGGGTGTAGCTCGGCTGTAGAGCTTGAACCAAGCTTAGAAAGCACTGGACCATCCCGATCCACCCCATTAGGTCCAGGTCTGTTTCCAAAGCTGAACTCATCTCGACCAAACTCATCATAATCTAAACATCACAATTAAAACACATCAGTGCCTGGGAAAATGACACCAGTATGAAACAGAGGATTCTGTTTTTTTAAGATGCAAGTAAAACGATGCCATAGTACTCTAAACATGAACATTAACACTAATTGTGTTGCACAATACCAGCAAGGTTACGCAACTAGAGATGTTACCATAACTTACCAGTGATGAGAGTAAGGAAATAAAAACAAAAATAAAGGGGACACCTTGTTGATAAAAGCATCAAAGCCATGCCCACGCTAAAGCAAAGGCAAAATGGAAAGCTAAAAAAAAAGTGCAACAAACAAAAACCAACAAATCCCACTTGACATAACAGAAAAATAAGTAAGCTTTCTCCAATGAAAAAACCACTAATATTCAACAAGACAAAAACAGTTTTCCCAATAGACACAAGGTTCCAAGAAATAAACCACAACTCTTATGCCCAATAACTTGTAATCACAATCACAACATGTAAGACACCAACAAAATCAAAAAACTAAAGCAAATACCGTCTAGTATTAGTGTTTATACCTTTATGGTGAGCTACCCCACCGAGGTCATTGCCATAATCCCCTCCCTTAAAGACATGTAGGCCACCTTCAGATACTGGTGAAGCACTTGAACTCCAAACAAACATATGCAAATCCTTGCCATTCTCAGCCCCATTTGCCTTCTTTTTACCCCCAGGAGAAAAGATTCCAGCATTTGGTGGAGCAGGATAAGCACTTCCATTTGCTCTTGGAACATTACCAAATACCCCAAGTCCTCCACTTTCTTCATCGAATTGCAAGTTAGTGAAGTTAGAGTGTCTTGGACTCGCATTCTTGCCATTAACCATGGAATAAAAATCGGTATGGTTAAAACTCGATGCTCTTGGGGTAGGATTCCTTGAGGATTGTAGAGAGTATATCTCTGCATTGGTCAAATTAGATGGTCTAGGAGTCAATGAAAGACCAGAATTTAGACCGTGGGACATGTGAGAAAAAACTTCTGATCTTGAACTAGTTGATTTCCGAACAGTAACATGTAACTTCCCATCTTCACCGACTTCAGCCTCGGTTTGCAATGGCTCTCTACCATCTAAAGAAAGAATATCAGAATCAACCCTGAAGGATATTATAGAGCCAGCTGTGTCAGGAAACTGTTCACCAATCAAGATTCTAGCTCCTCTATACTCAAACAAGAACAGCATCAATGTGTACCATATTATGCATTGAAGAACAACTATTTGGACCATGAGACTCCCTGAGGAATGTCCATACATTCCCTTCAACAAAGGGATGCCCATAACAAGAGTGTTTGGGAGACTAGAGAGTGAAAACAAAGTAATGGACCATTCAAGGGAGCCTCTGGAGCTAGCTCTGGACCAAATAGCTAAAACCACCAAGACAATAATTTTTTGAAGAGTATCTGCAGCAATGAACCTTAAGTTCATAGCATAGGGGTTGTTGGTGGAAATGAAGTGAAAAGAAAGCAAGGGCACTGCAAACAGAGCAACAAATCTGTTGATCCCTGAACATTGATCAGGGCTAAAGATTTTCCACCATTTGACAGAACCATAAGCCAAAATCATGGCCACATAGAGGGGTACCACAGCTGTAAGGACATGGTAGAGGTCTACGAAACTGATCATCGTTGCTTTGTCAAGTTTAGTTTTTAAGAGAGGTTTTGGGAGCTTTAAAGAGTACCCAGATGAGAAAATTGAGTTAACAGTAAAACCCAGAGAGGTTTTGCAAATTATGCAAGACAAATTAGACCCTTCATAATTTTCTCACTTTTTCCCTCAGGTTTTCCCTCGTTTTCCCTGCTGCCAAACTAGTTAGAAACAGAAATAAGAGTACTATTTTTTCAAAGACAGAGGGTATCTATATACCTAAGGCCCTGTACTGGAGAGAGGGAGGGGGGAAGAGGAGAAGAGCGTAGTTGTGTGTGTGTGCGTGGAGGGAGAGAGGAAAAGGACTAGCCAGCAGCATATCAGAGGGAAAAAGAAAGGAGTGAAAAAAGAAGGGAAAAACAGAGCTTAACATAAAAAAGATTCTCACTCTCCCACTTTCATTTCTGTGTTCTTTTCCTTTTTTTTTTTTTTTTGTATTGAAAAATATAGCTTCTGTTTTTCATGGTTTTCAAATTATTTTTTATTAATGAAACACAAAATTAATATTTTTTTTAGATATTATTCAATAATTTTAATAGATTAATATAAAAAAAATCTAAAATAATACTATTTTAATAATTTTTAATTGAAAAACATTTTAAAAAAATATCATGAATTATGCTATTAAACACATCACTATGTAAATAAAAGTATAGCCTTTTGACTTGATAAGTTTTTTTAAAATTTTATTTACTATTGTGTGCATTGAAAGAATCTTTTTTTATAATTATTAAACGTATTAGTTTATATAAAAAAATGTAGATGTCAAAATCAAAGACTACGTGCAAGAAAAATATTTATTTTTTTATATTTTTATATAAAAATACAAACATATAACAACAGTAATATATAAAATCTATCTATGCTCATGGAAAAGTATTTTGTTGGTAATTAAAAAACACATTTTCTCGCTTTAAAAAATATATACATGTAAGAATTTTAAAAAGAAGAAGACCTGTCTCTATGCAAGGAAAATATTTTTTTTATATGGCAATATAAAATATATGTAAACATGTAAATTCAAATATATTTATCATCATACTAGAATTTAATTAAGGGTGTTTTTAGTAAATTTTATATTCACTTCATCCAACTTATTTAATCATAAAATATAAATAAATTTGTTTGATTATTTACAAAATCTCTGTAAACAAGATCAAACTTTAAACAAATCATTAGATTATATCATATTTATGCATTAATTTATGATCACATTTACTTCAATCACATTCCTTTTCGTATCATATACTTTAAACGTGACATTCTTTTTTGATATTTCAATGTATAACTTTTATTTTTTTGCATCAGAATGACATTAATTTCAAAGAAAACTAATTGCATTAAAAGAAAAAAGGGACCATATATAAGCCTTTGCTCAAACAATATCCAGTTGAAAAGAGAATAAGAATGAAAAATAATTATCTTCTCTGGTGTTTTACGTTGTAGTCTAACCATATTTTTGAATTATTTTTTTCGCTATAAATTATTATTTTTTTATGTTTTTGTATAATCTTAACATATTAAACATGTTAATGCCTCAAATAAATTTTTAAAAATAAAAATAATATTATCTTTCGACAGCAATCTCTACGTACCTCAAGGGACCAACGACAAATCCACATGCAAAAAGCAGCTTTGTTCACCATGTGAATTTTTCGATAATTTTACCTTCCTTTTTCACTTTTTCTTTGCAGCCCTCTAGTGCAGGTCTAGCACTGCCGTAATATGTTTCTGCATCAAATAAAATAGAAATATTTTTGGTTAATTGAGATACGTAAATTCATTTGAATATCTATATTAATTAAAAAAAAAAAACATGATTAGCAGGAGTCTTGTTTGTCAAGATCTAGACATTGATTTTACTTCCAGAAAAACTTGTTGACTGGGCGGAGTTGTTGGAATCTGTTTTCAAGACAACACCAAAGTCTTTTTGTATGAACTAATTAATGCTTGATTATATGTTTTTGATAAGGATGATGGTCCATGGAGTTGACAAAGAAGAAAGCCTTGATGTGCCTCGATATGAAGGAAGCAGCTATATATCTCTACATTACACCTGCCAGCGAATAGCTTACTACTCGGAAGAAAATTTTTAGTATTTTTTTGGCTTCATTCTTCAAATTGGTATGCTAGAAAAATAGATTCGATAAACTCCTTCCATGGTTTTAGACGATGAAAAATTAGAATACTAGACCATGAATAATGCGACAGTTACTATGATTTTTCAGTGCTAACTTTTATATATATATATATATATATATATATATATATATATATATATATAAACCTATTAATTCCCTTACCACTACTTTTTGTTTCAAGTTTGTGTTCCGTACTAACCATCTAAGTGGTAATCTAATGGTAAGAGTTTGAAATTAAGAGGTTTACTTTCTCTGTGGTCTCAGATTCGAGCCATGTGATTGCTCATATGATGGCTACTGGAGATTTATATGATCATTAATTTCAGGGTTCGTGGGATTAGTCGAGGTGCGCGCAAGCTGGCTCAGACACCCACGTTAAACTAAAAAAAAAAGTTTGTGTTCCGTATTATGATAATTTTTATGATTATAATTTGAAAAAAAATAAATTTTAAAAACGTAATTATACATAGAGCTCACCATGAATAATAAAAAATATTTAACGAAAAAAACAGAAACTACAGCATGCATGAGTTAAAAATGTTTATTAATGACTGCATTAAAGTTGAAAATGCTAAAATATAAGATATTGTGAAGTCCATACTAACTCATATAAGTTTTAAAAAGAAATCTAAATATTGTTGAGAATGTCATTTACATCGCTTTCTAGCAGAATACAATGGATGTGAGATCGCTAGGCATCAAAGAACTCAAAATGATCTTCATTCTTCTTATTTTGTATAGTTCGAGAAAAAACTGATGAAATATTCCATTCACATATAAATACTCTTTTGCTGGTAATTTAATTATATTACTGATAGATTTACAATAAAAATATTTCATTGAAAAAACGTTTCGTAGGAGCTTGTTATTCATTGATAATTGGTAATGAAGCTGGATATAAAAAGTCATAGGAAAACACTCCATGAGAGCATTAAAGAAGCATTAATTATAGTGAATTCTCTTGATAGGTTTTCAATGATAGGTGTGGATGAAGATATTTAATCTTGAAAAATAGAATATTTATTTAATTATATTTATTAAATTTATTAATTAATATATTTTTTTATTTATTTAAGCAAATGATAATAGAAATAGAAATATAAATTATATTAATTTAATAAAATAAAAGAGAAAAAAAGCAGCATGCAAAGCTGTATATATTAGAGATACTATATGAAAATAATTTTTTTTTCAAAAATAAAATTTATCCATACAAAAGATTAAAAAAATTATAGATAAATCAGAAAAACTTTTCAAATATAAATACACAACTAAAAAAATAATTGTCATTTAAAAAAGGCTTTTCAAATAAAATAAAAAAGAGACGGGATACTAATTTAAATATAAATTAAAAAATAGAGAAAAAACCATAAAAAAACAAACATTAATTTTAAAAAATAAAGGTTAGGCATTGTTAGGCGTCACTTGGCCCCTTTTGCCAGGGTGCACAAGCAAGTCTATCTTGGGAGGCTCGTGCAACTGGGCTTTTATCTTTTTTTTTGTTTGCAACTGGTGTACAACATGTCATCCGCTCCAATTTGTTTTTTAAAAAAATAATAAAACGACGTGTTATCTAATTTGTCTAGATTCTGGCCACCATGGTTGCCAGAAAGTCAGGGAACACCTATAAAACATCGTAGAAATCGTGGTAAACCTATTTATGACTAAAAAAATACTCCAAAAACCAAAATCAACTTGATCGCATATATGTTTATTTCACGAACTTTAAAGGTAAAAAAAACATATAATATGAACTTTCCTGATCAAATGGAATCATTTGACACAAATATAATATGTTTTTGTAGTCTAAATCGATATCAACGATATTTTTCTTTCTTTATTGCTAGAATTCGTCATTTTATCTCTCTCATCTCTCAATCAGGAATTAAAAAATAACAAAAATAATTTTTTATATTAAAATTGAATTGGAAAAATATTGAGGCATTGAATTTGTATAATTTGCATTCAAGAATCAAAGTGTATTTTTTGCGAAATTTATAGCATGCCATCCATGTTTGACGTCCTTTTCATTTTGATCCATCTTCTCTTTATCCTATCTTTTTATAAAAAATCAAAATTAAAATTAAAATCAATTGTTATTCAATTAATACTACATCATAAAAAAAAATTGAAAACCAAGTTGAAAAAACATAAAATTTCACGGAGCTCATTCACAGCAACGAGGAAGGGAATGAACATTGGAACAGTGGAGTCTTCAGCAATTAAAAACCTACACATTTGACAGTAATACCCGACGAGAAGAGTCCAATGACAATAGACAATTCCTTCTGCCATGGGAGAGAGAGAGTACATGAACATGAAAGGAACCTATCAGCAAAAATAAAAAAAAGGGAGGGAAAAAGAAAAGAAAAGAAGAAGCATGAATGATAATACTCTCAAATGCTGGAATGATTGCAGCAGCAAGCATACGGGTAGGGAATCTGAATCTCACAACACCATGCGTGACACTTGCTGACTAATGTCATCATTGTTCATGTCTCTGTGGGCCTCAGTTTGTTTTTCAAATTTATAATCTGGGTTTGGTTTTTAATTGAAAATAACAATTCCTTTTTTTCGATCTAATTCACAATGTTCATTTAACAAAAACGCGACACCATCATGACAAGACTCCACTAGCAATAACCTATGGAAATGGATAGAATATACACAACATTTCCTTGATATTTATAGGATTTTAGTACAATTAATTAGGTACAATTAGGTCACTCGAGACTCAAACAATTTCAGAGCTCAGACAACGTAGTGTGCATGTTTCATTTTATATCTTGGGGTTGTCCTGCCACCGAGCGGTGGGCAAATTAATGCGTTTGTAAGTGTAGTACATGATGATGAATGTAATTATAGTGTAGGATGTTTTTATAAATATTTTTAAAAAATATATATTAAAATAATTTTATTTTATTTTTGATATTATTACATCAAAATCATCATAAAATATTAAAAAATTATAAATTTAATATTTTTTAAGCATATAAAATTAAAAATAAAAGCTGCGTCAAACATCTCCTCGTAGCTATTAATTAGATGATTTCACCTCTTAATAACCAAGCTATTAAACCTGCCTCTGCAGTTCAATCTAGAACCCAACAAATTTATTTCTTAGCTAAGATCCAATATAAAAAAAAAATTCAAAATTAACCCAATTTATCTCAATTAAAAATAGTAAGATTTTTTCAAAAAAAATATCAAAATGAAATACCTTTTACTTATTAAAATTTCTTTTTATTGACCAGGTGATCGATATTTTATACCAATAACAAGAGCTTTACACCAAATTAACTCAGGATCGGGTTGGATAGGCGCTGATGCTAGCTCCAATATCTTCGATAAACATCACAATTCATGTCTAGTCATGGTCAGCTAGGGTTCGATGAACTCAGACGTCGATCCATCTTCAGATGGATAGATTCGATAGAGTACTCTCTATTCATGAAGAAGAATCTCATGATCAATATCCAGAGAGTTGGGCCAATATCTAATCATAGTTGCAATTCGGTGAACAGAGATATTCTTGTTATTTTAGAGCGTAAAAGGTAAACATGGAGGGGATGTTCTTGAGTAACAAATGAGACGAGAGGTCCCTAAAGTTCCACTGAATATAATGAGAACCCACCTGAAGATGTTACATGTAATTCTCCAAAAACAAAAACTATATCTTAATTAGCTAGCTAGCCCACGAAAATTAAGTCAAAGTGGTCCAAACTTTCATTTTCATCATGATAAGGAGACCAGGCATCGATCAAGCATGTATTTTGTCACCATTAACCTGAATCATTGGAAAATCTCCTTTTAGGAGCTCTCATCAACCTAACTGGTCTCCCATTGCATGACTGCGTAGTAGTGCAACTCAACTTTTATTAGGAAACTTTGGACATAATCAAAGAAGAACTAGGTTAATTTTGATAGCTTTTCTGGCCTGGGAGAGCGATACGTGCGTATACACAGTACATTTATTATTTATTATGTGATTTTTTTTTAGTGAGAGTTAGGAGGAGTGGCCAAATGTATTTTTTTTTTAACAAAATCAGGTATAGGTATAGCTTTTTATTCAATCATTAAATTAAATTGATATTTTATAAGTAGTATCGATGTTTTGATGATAAGTGTTTTTGATGGAGTTTTTTTATTAATTTTAAGATATGTTTGAAAGTGTAATTGTGATTGTTTTTTAAAATATTTTTTACTTAAAAATGCATCAAAATGATATTTTTTTATTTTTTAAAAATTATTTTTGATATCAACACATCAAAACAATTCAAAAAAACTAAAAAATATTAATTTTAAATAAAAAAATTAAAAGTTTTAAAAACACGAGTTGCATTGCATTTCCAAACAGTTTCTTAGTCAGGATCGGAATCATGCCCTTGAAATTTGTTACATTCTTCAAATACATGAAATTAAAAAAACAAAATCAATAATTCTCATACATCGCCACAACTATCAATGGTGCCCGCGTAGAATCCCATACTTTGATGATAAAAGAAGTAATCCCATACTATCTGCCCTTTGCCTTTGTGATTGCCTAGTGTTTCATGTTTCCTTTATCAGTTATTTTGACTCCTTTTTTATGAAATTATTATTAAAAAAAAAACGTAATGGAAGGAGTGTAAAATCAAGCGAGTAATATTTCAACCATTGAGATAATTTTTTTTAATTATGTAAATCAAAATTAATGGATAATAACTCAAGAGATCTTTGTGTGGAATGATAATCACTTCTTATGGAAACCTAAACCTATCTAAAGGATGTAAATAACTTTACCCTTTTTTTAATTTATGATTTTAACGTGTTTTTTATATTTTTTATATTTAGATTCATATTACTATTCACTATAATAATTATTTTTTTAAAAAAATTTATCTTGGTTTGATTTTTAATATCGTCATATTTTTCAAGAGAATTAATCAAAGTATAGGGTTGTCCTTGCCATTTGTTTATTACAATAAAATAATTAAATTTTCTTTAATAAAAACAAAAAATAAGAATTTTTTGTATTCTTACATTAAAATACAACAAAATTACAACTTTATGTTTTGAAAAATAATACAATCTTACGGCGTGGTGAAGCCTATATCTAAAAGCATAAATCTTGCTGTAACAAGAAAAAAAAAATTCAGAAAAACACAAATTAAAACTGACTTTTGCAAACTAGCCTTTTGATGCTTCAACCTGTTTATTTTTTCGTGTTAAAAGTTTTTTAAAAAAATTAATTTTTTTTATTTTAAATTATTTTTTTTTTTATTTTTATATTATTTTGATGTGTTGATATCAAAAATTATTTTTAAAAATAAAAAAATTATTTTAATATATTTATAAATAAAAATTACTTTAAACAAAACTATAATAATATTTTCAATTCTTTTAAACGCTTTTAATTTTTATTTCTCTAGCTGGTTCTAAAATAAGAAATAAAAAAAAAAAAAGTGGGAGAATTCACCTCTTTTTTTATTATTAGAAAGGAATTATCCAACACAGGACCGAATAATTGACAACAGAGACTCTAGAAGCACGAGATCCGTACAAATCTTGGATATCGCGTGACGTTAAACTATCATTAAAAGCGCGTGCTTTTATTGTCCTCTGAAAACTTTATCCCTCTCAACCGACCAAAATCACAGACTACTCAATTACCATCCGGTGCTTTCCCCGTTCTCAGGCGGCGCAGCTGTCAAGAAATTACAGCGAGCCTAAAGCAAGCGGTGAAAAGTTTCCTAGCAGCAATTATCACTCCGCCACCACTCTCTTGCACATACCCAAAAGACAATACCCTCCAATTACGATTTTTTTTTATTAGCACAGTAAATTAAAATATCAATGGAGTAATGCAGTTTTAATATGCAATGTTTTTCAATCATAACATGAATTAACGTCGTGGTTCTAAATCAACATAATTTACCTTGTCGTGTTTTTAAAAGCCCATTCGGAGCAGGATGTAATTAAAATTTTATGAAATTTTGAATTTTAAAAAAATAATTTTTTAAATATTTTTAGATTATTTTCATCTACTACTGATTATAAAAAATAAAAAATATTATTTTAATATATTTCAAAACAAATTTTCTTTAAAAAAAACCACTGGTACTGTTTCAAACAGCTTCTAATTCATAACCTTCTCATATCTCGCTTTCATCAAAATTTACTGTGAGTGTGTTATTTTAATAAAATTTTAAATCTTTTATGCTAATAATCAGAAATAGCCGTTCTTGAATCTTGACTGCCTGGTATCTAGTATCTTGGTAAGAACAACATTGTAGCCGGTGGGCAAAGCAGGAAGTCATTTTGTTTTTGTTTTATGCCCTAACAAGGCAACATAACACCAGCACGCATTGGCAGTGAAGAAAAAGATGGGAAAAGCAAAAACAATCAGCGAGAGAGAGGTTTTTTCAGTGCAATTAAAGGGACTTTTAATGGAGGATGGGATTTGGTTCTTGAGAATTCTGTCTGTGAATTCTTGAGAATGACAAGTATTGTGTTCCTTTGTAGCATTTGTCTGTTCCCAAGGTGTAGCCTGTGTTTTTACTTGTTTGTGACATTTTGTTTGCTGAACAAAACGAGCTCGTATTATGTTAAGAAAACCAAAAAAAGGTCGTGATTGTTATTTATGAAATATTGACTTATATTTTTTAATTTAAAATTCAAGATCATTTTAGAAATATATGATTCAAATCTGATACCTCTATTCGATTCGATGGAGTATATATGATGAGGTTGGATTTCAATACACATCACAATAATATAATTTCGTATAAATTTTGGTCTCAATAATTGTTTTTGATCATGTTGCCCTTGATCTTTATATGACAAGCTTACAAAATGATAACATTCGATGATGTGATTATCTTTTTTTATTATTATTAATGGGATGACCGAGTTAACTTGTGTGCACCTCAACTAATCCAACAGGCTTTAAAATTAATGACCATATAAAATTCCAGTGACCATCATAAATAAAGTTTCTTTCATCTGCCTGGTTTATTAAAGCTAATTTTATTAGGATTACTAGAGTTTCTTTGTAATCAAAGTTTTTTTGGTTAGTTTTATTTGTTGGCTTCTTGGAATGCAAATGGTTTTTCAGTTGGAGAGCTTCGAGGATATGCTTAAGGGTTTGAAGATCTTTCGATGGGGGATTCAATCCCTTGCTTAAGGGTTTCATCTTTCAAATCCTTTACATTATGTTTGTTCAGTTTAAAAAATAAAAGGTGCTGAAAAATATGATCAATAATTTTTTATTAGAAAAGAAAAAAATCGAATCAAAATTAATTGATTTGAATCGATTTTCAATTTAATTCAAAAACATATAAAAAAAATTCAGTTTCATTTATTTTAGTCCAAAATATATTTTTATATCTTTAACCAACTACATTTCTCTGGACATTATCTCCGGATTATATAAACGCTACCTTACTACAACGTTACATCGAAATGAGGTGTGTGAGAACATTGGCAGGCAGCAAGATTTTGAATGCCTGTCGTTGGGATCTGTGGCTTCCGCTACATCAATTCCAATTTTCAATCTCCACAGTAAAGTAAGAAAAATAATTCGGTTCTGCCCTTTTCAGGCCATCGCAGTCCTTCTAGGTTCTACCCTATGGATTTAGGCACGCTTCTCTTTTCTCCGGGGGGATAGACTGTATTCATTTTCGTGTTTAAAAATTATTTTTAATTTTTTTATAATTTTATATCAATTTGATAGTTAATATTAAAAATAAATTTTAAAAAATAAAAAATATTATTAAATAAAAAATATTTTAAAGAACAATAACTAACAAAATCCAAAATACTCGCTGGCAGTAGGCAGTAGGCAGTAGGCAGCAGGCAGGGCTACTTGCCTGCTTAGACCCATCAAGGATATTAAAAATCAGCAACTTTGTTTGGTGCTTTTACAAATTAAAATAAGTGGTGTTATAGGCTTGCTTGGTAAATGGAGTGAAGTAGTGAACTGTGCTAGATCTAAAGATGCATTTAGCCGAACCTTGGACTCATGCTTTTTGAGCCCAAAAACAATTGGACTATGTTCTCATTTCAATTTTATGAGCTTATTAACGGTTAGGATTAAAATTGATTTTTATTTAAAAATATATTAAAATAATATTTTTTTTATTTTTAAAAAATTATTTTGTAATCAGTACATCAAAAAAAATAAAAAAATTATAATAAAAAAAATTTTAAATTAAAAAAAACTGCGTTTCCAAACAGACATTTACTAAAAAATTTAATTATAGAATCCCGAACGTGGTTTGACCTGATCTAAAATATAAGATAAGATGATTTGAATCATTTTATTATTTAAAATAATATTATTTTAGTTATTAAATCGTGGATAAAGTTGCTCGTATTTAATTAAATTAATATAAAAAATAATTAAAATAAAATTCAATCCAAATCAGAATTTAAATCATTAGCAGCCTATTTAAAATTAAATCAAATATAAATTTGAATTCAATTTTATATGATTTGAATTTAATTTAGCAATGCAATTTTATATATATTTGAGGTGGTTGGAAATGTCTATGAAGTTGGGGGCAACTTGCCATGTTTCAACTCTATTATAAGATATTTTCAAAGGAGAAAGGGGCCTGTCGTTAGAAATCTCAACTCTATTATAAATTATTTGTATTAAATGACAATTATATATATTTCACGCAGGACAGTGGGCCAATGAGAAGTTAGGTTGCTTAGCGAGTTCATACATAATTATCTACGAATTAGGTAACAATTATATGGTTTTAATAAGATTAATGTAATAATTTTTTTATTTGCCTTTTTTTTTCCTCTATAAAACTATTGCTTGAGATAATTCTCAAATACAAGATGAGTCCCTCTTCATCCGTCTTTCTTGACGCAGTGACACGTAAGAGAAATTTAGAATTTCTCAAGTCTTAAAATTACAATCTTAAATCATGGAAAAAACTATAGCATAGGACAATTAAAACTCAATAATTATTGAAATTATTTTAAAAATAAATTATAAACCGTTTGAACAATTGCCAAATCAACATAGCTAATCGTAACTAAATTGAATTAAGATATTGAAACTTAACTAGTAAAGTTTTTTGAAAACTAACAAGAAATAATAAAAAAAAATTGCAACTTTTAGAAGACGAATCCCAACTTTAACAGAGTACAATAAACAATTTAGTATAGATTCAAGTTTGTAAAACATAATAATTAAATATCAATCTAAATTAAATTGATTTAAAAAATGTATTTGTTTTTATTATAATTTGTTTTTTAATTTTAGCTACATGGTGTGTTTGGAAGCGCTTTTATTTTTTTTAGATGCTTTTTAAAATTACTTTTAACTTGAAAAAAATTTAAATTAATAATTTTTATTATTTTTTGATAATTTTATCATGTTAATATTAAAAATAAAAAAATCTAAAAATAATCAGTTTAATATATTTTTAAATAAAAAATAATTTTTATAAATATCTATTACTGTAATTACACACGTTTTAAAATATATAAAGAGCCATGATTGTAAAAAATAATTTAAAATAAAAAATAATTTTTTTTAATAATTTTAAAACATAAAAATAGACATGATTGAAATAAATAGAGTTTTCTTGAATGATAGATAAATCAGGCTTGTGTTGAAGGGTTGTTGATAACGGTGGGTGCGTGGATAACAAAGTTATAAACAAGGACACGTGGCTGACATGGAAGTGCAACAAACAAAGCAGCAGTTGTGCTCCTGTTAAATACTATGCTGCTATCATGGCATTTTCTTCCTTTTTTTTTTTCACAAAAATCCAAAAGCAAGTTTGTTGGCTAAGACATCCCGCGGTTCATCGTTACATCAAGATAACTCTCATGTATGTTAATTTTAAACTCATGCGGTAAAAAGTTGGTAAAAAAAATTCAAAACTAACCTAAATTGAATTTAATATTAACATCAAATAATATTTTATTACCTTGCTATTTTTTACAACGCATAGTCTCTCACTAAATTAAAAATATAAGAATAAGTCTTAATTCATAAAAAATAAAAAGGCTGGAAGATCTTAATCGACTTTGCCAGGACTCACCAGTCATAGGGATGGTTGTCTAGCGGTGGCATTGCTCCTGCATCGAGTGGTATGGAGGTTAGACCTCGCCAGTCTCCTGGACCACGACAACATCATCGTATTGATTTGTTTTTTTTTTTTTTAATTATTGATTTCTTGACGATAGAGGGAGAAGCTCTGTAATTATTTAAAGGGCAAAAAAAGGAGAAGAAATGATATGTAAAACTGAGAAAACGTGCAAGAACATTTAAGGAAAAAGGAAATTTGAGAGACAAATCCATTTCTGTTTCTAGAAAAAGAAATAATTTCCCTTGAAACTTGATGTGATAGCTTGTTTGGTTCAAAGAAGACAAAAAAACATTGAAATGATTTTTTTATTATTTTTAAGTGTTTGAAAGGGTGACCATTTATACTTTTAAGTGAATAGTTTTATTTAAAAAATATCAAATTAATTATTTTTTAATATTGTTTTGTAATCTTGGTGTATTAATATTTATTTAGAGAAGTATTTTTACAAGTATAGAAATATTTACCTTGTAGTATTAGAAAACTCCAAATCGACTACTTCCTTCTAGGACGGTCCAAGATATTAAAATCACACGAGGAAATATCATCAGATGTATTCAATGAAAAAATGAAGACGTAATTATAGAAAAAGTCAAACCAATCAATTATATAATATAGTTATGAAATTAAAATTAAAAAACCCTCAATTACGAGTTAATATAATCCACTCGAAGGAAACTCCGTTTCCTTCCCTCTCGTCCTCCCCCACTTTCCCACCTAACCTTTTCCTTCCTTCCTAACTATTGCCACGCGTCCTTTCTAGTCGTTTCAGCCCCCCATAGGTCCCTCTAATTCAACATTTTAGTCACATTTTACTCCGTAGTTCCTAAAATAACATCTGGGTCCTTGTTATATCAATTTCTATTAAAAACCATAATCATGGTTATTAAACTCAACCTGATTTAATGGTTAGATAAAGTAACTTAAAGCCTACTCCAAGTTAAGTATTTTTTTACGGTTTAAAGAGTTAACCTAATAAAATTTAAGTGACCTAACAAGTTAATTCATGATTTAATTAATTTGATTTAATCTTAATAAAATCTAATTAATTTAACTTTAAATATATATTTTTTAATTATTATCCCAAACAATGTTACTAATGGTGTTATTTTAAGATAGATCCGAGCGAGCCAGCGTGGTCTAATAACCACGATCACAATTATTATTTACACAAGGAACATATAAATTGGTTTAGTTTGGTCAGTTTTACCATTGAATGTCAACAAAAAATGGATGGATGGAGGGACTAATTCCATCCTAAAATTCAAATTTTAAGGACCTATTTGATTCTCTTTGAACTACAAGGTTCAACATGACTTATTAACCAGACGGACTGAAAAGCAATTCTTCGTGGACAATATATTATATGACTACTAGTCCCCTGCATCTCCACCTCTCAGTCTAAGATCAACATTCCCACTAACCAAATACTAAGAAGAAAAAAAAAAATGTCAACCAAAGTAGCAGCCCAGGTGGAGCCATGGTGTGATTTAAGGAACAAAGTGGTTCTGGTAACTGGTGCATCATCTGGTTTAGGCAAGGACTTTTGTCTTGACTTGGCTAAAGCTGGTTGCAGGATTTTAGCAGCAGCTCGTCGTGTAGATCGTTTAAAGTCTTTATGTGATGAAATCAATCAGATGAGTTTGTCTTTCCCTACTTCCTCCTCAACAGCTGAGGTGGATATTCAGCCGCGAGCGGTGGCGGTGGAGTTGGATGTTTCTGCTGATGGAAACACTATTGATAAGTGTGTACAGAAAGCTTGGGATGCTTTTGGTGGGATTGATGCCTTGGTTAATAATGCTGGTGTTAGAGGTATTGGTTAAAGAATTTTAAAAAGTTGGGTTCCTTTTGTTTTTGGGTTGAAAAAATGGGTTCTTTTAATTTTATGTTTTTCAATTGTTGGATCAATTCCATTTTTTTAATGTTTTTTGGATGTGGGTTTATGGCAGGAACTGTAAGGGATCCATTGGAATTGTCTGAGGAGGAATGGAATCATGTTATAAGAACGAACACGACAGGAACTTGGCTGGTTTCGAAGGCTGTTTGTATACGAATGCGTGATTCGAAACGAGGAGGATCAGTGATTAATATAGCTTCTATTGCTGGTCTTAATCGTGGACAATTGCCTGGAGGCCTTCACTACGTTGCTTCAAAGACAGGCGTGAACGCCATTTCAAAGGTGATGTATGTTATGTGTGATTTAAGAACGTTGGCAATCTCATTTTGATTTCTGAGATCATCTATTATTTTTAGCATGATTTTGAAGTTAAAAATACCGACAGGAGGATAATAATTATTTTGAAAAAAAGAAAGAAAGAGATGCAACAGAGGAGAAGTGGTAGGATAAAGAGTCTTCAAAATGAAGAAACAACCAAATAATTAAAATAATCTGAACTCTGGATTATTTTAAGTTAATTGGTTTTGACTTTGATATCTATTCATGTAATTCCAAATTTATTACACAGTATTAATATGATTAAATCTATGGAAAACAACTTGAATATAAAGTACTACCTATATTCATAGAATGATTTATATTTTAATTATATCCACAAATTAAAATTCCGGGATAATAGAACATCTTTTTGGTATTTTTAGTTTATGGAATTGAAACTATAAGTCTATTGATTAAAAAGAAAATTATAAGCCTACTTGATTGTCGCCTATAGAGTTATCGCATACAAGCTATTGCCCTCTGGTTTTCAGTTTTGAAAAGTCTTGAGAATTTGATAAAATTGCAATGAAGGGATTTAAGTTTTTTTTGTTAAAATGTTGAGTTGTCTTCATTGTTTCTTGCAATCTGCCTGACATAATCAGTCGAGTGATGGTAATTGTTGATAACCTCTCATCTTTTAAGGTTCTCCACTAACTATCCGTCAATTGTTAATAATCTCTTATCTTTCTCTTTATCTATTTCCCATGAGAATTTATAATATAACACCTGTACTAAAACGTTGTAGTCTTAACTCCACGAGACCTCTACTCCATAGATTAGAGTATAAAAAAAATCTTTCGATCATAGATGGCCCTAAGATGTTAAATCCTACAAGGAGAGGAACGGTTTATCAATGAAAAGACAGGACAGACCAGCCATCATGTGCGAAATCTTTCTTTGATGTCCAGTGATTGTTTCGAGAGGAAGAATATAAGCATGTCATTAAGATATGGACTCTCTGTGAGGATTATATTTGACAAGATTAGAATCACCTAACCTGAAAATAAAGTGTAGTACTTGGGAGGGAAAACGTAGCAAGGAAAGCTATATAAATTGTAAGGTAAATGAACAAAAATATACAGAGAGGTAACAAGGGCAATGAAAGTTTTTGCCTGGTTCATCAATGGTAGGAATTAGTGTGTGGGAAGTGGACCGCAGATTAAAACTTCAGTTGCTTTCTTAATAGTTTCCTTTCCCTTCGTTGTCCTCTCTCTCCTTGTTTTGTCGGCCAACTTTCACATCCCGACAGTCTTATCTTGATAAGCCATCGAATCCATTTCTTTGGATCATGATCTTGAGAGCTGGGGGGGGGGGGGGTGAATTTTCATCAAATTCTTTATGTTGTTCAAAGTTTTTCGATCTGTATTTTCCCCCCCCTGCTTTTCTGGAACAGGATTCATATTGAAATATCGAAACTGATGATGATGGGAATATCAGGTCATGGCTATGGAATTGGGAGCATACAAAATCAGAGTGAACTCAATATCACCCGGACTTTTCAAATCGGAGATCACACAGGGCCTTATGCAGAAGGACTGGCTCAGTAATGTTGCTCTGAAAACAGTCCCTTTGAGAACTTTTGGCACAGCAGATCCAGCATTAACATCACTTGCTCGCTACCTAATCCACGATTCTTCAGAATATGTGACAGGCAACAATTTCATCGTTGATGCTGGGGCAACCCTACCAGGAGTCCCTCTGTTCTCTTCCCTTTGAAACTGAATGTACCCCCATTATTTACTAGTTTGAACTTTCAGATGCCTGCTGCACAGTGTTTGTCAGTGGAGAATCTTTCCATTGCGTTTGCTCAAGGACTTCCATGTGATTCTTTCCTTTTCCGAAGATGAATTTTCATGCGATTCTTTGATGTTTTCTTTTGTAAGGTGAGGTAATAAAAGTTTTTTGGTGGCTTTTTGGATGTTGGGTTTGGTTTGGTCGAAGATGAGTTCAGCTTCGGAAACAGACCTGGACCTAATGGGGTGGGACCGGGATGCCCCTATGCTTTCTAAGCTTGGGTTAAGCTCCCCAGCCGAGCCTCACCCAAAGTCCGGTCCTAGTAGTGAACCCAGGCCTACGGCAAGGCCTTCTCCTAGTGTTATGACAAGGCTCATTCTCGTTATGGTGTGGGCGAGAACTTCCTAGGAATCCCAATACTTGTTAAAAATGCTCCTAGTGTTATTCCAGCCTAATTGGCAACACCATTTGTTTGTTTTCGGTAACATGATTTTTTAAAATATTTTTTAATTTTTAATATTAGCATAAAATAAATACATTTTTTTAAGATAAAATTAAAAAATTGAAAGCTATTCCAATGACACGAGCAATAATATCATTGAATTAACTTGTAATTTTTTTTTAAAATAACTTTGTTTATTTTATTTTTGTTGGTGTTGATCTAGCTTGTTTTAATTGAGTTAATATATAATTAAAAATTAACCTAGATGAACTTAGAACATCTACCGTGCTTTACCACATATTTGAATTATTTATCAATTAAATATTTTAAATCATTCAAATTTTCAAATCAAACTTAATCAATATAATTAAGCATATAAACATAAATATCTTACCTTGGAATTCCTTATCCCCGACTTTCACCTCTCTTTTCCTATTCTTCTTCCTCTTTCCATCTTCCTCGCTTCTTCTCTCAGGGTTCTCTCTCTCAAGAAAACTGATCATGTCTCTGTGTTTTTTTTTTAACTTTCTATTTCTATTTATATAAAAGACCCAAAATATCTTTCAATTATTTATACACTTAACTACTTATCAAAGGGTATAAATATCTTTTCCAATTCAATGTTTTCAACATATTACAACAAGAGAGGCAGTCCCTTGGAGTGGACAGACAAGAAGAATGTCTCAAAGAGGGTTTCTTGAATCACTCATGTTCAATATTGTGTTGGAACTTTATGGAAATTGATAAGAGTTCATGTTGCTTTGGGGGATAATGCATCATCCAGTTTCTTCATTTTTAGGTTGCTGTGACTCCAAGAGTCCATGAACACAGTGATATTGAACCAAAACTTTGCACCTTCAACTAATCAATAATTACACAGTGCATGTTCTTTTGCCAGATGGGGATCAGCGTGGTCGATTCATCAGTTTCAGGTCTGGGGGTTGCCCGAATGCTAAAGCTGCTTCTGGGAATGTTGCTACTGAAGATTTTGTTTACATGCCCAATGGTCTTGGGGTCAAGACCAATATTGTGGATCTGCAAAAGATTATGTTGGCAGGTAATTTCATCTGCAAGCATTTGGGACATCCATCTGGTTTGAAACAGCAAAATCCTCGAGCAAAATCACAGACCACGCCCCCTAACTTTAAGTTACTGGAGCTCTCATTCATTTTCATGACTAGCATGCGGCTTCTCTTGCTCCCTCAACATGCACATGCACAACATTTTACATAGACCGCCATCTCTTGCAGTTGATCCAAAGATTTCACTTAAATAGATTTTTGCCACGAAAGATGAGGTAACTTTCATCCTGTAAGTTCTCTTGTAAGCTGCTGTTCTTCTGTGATAGTAACATGCAGTCTTTCTGTCATCATTTAACTCTGCCAGCAGAGCCAGCCACCAGCTATAACCGACCAGTCGCCAGCCGCCAGCCGCCAGCCGCAGCCGCCAGCCGCCTTCACACCACCGTCTATAGCCACCTTCACACTTGAAGGTTGAATTTTCTTATTTTGAATTCGTGTATAAATAGCTAGCTAAGCTTATGTTATTTTGTGTGGGAGAGAGTGGAGAGAGTAGAGAGAAACACAAGAGAGAAAGAGAGGGTGTGTATTATTAAGCTTGTTGTGTTTATTTTTGCTTCTGTAAGCTTTTGTTCTTGAAATAAAACTTTGTGTTTTATCCCCTCTGAGTGTTTCAAAGCCACCATCAGTGGTTCCTCCCACCAACAATTGGTATCAGAGCTATGGTTTAAAGGGATGTTTGATTTTGCTCAAAAATAAAAGTTTTCAAAATTATGTTTTGACCATACCACTGTGTAGAGGAGGAAGAGACGAAGTCACTGTTGAAAACCGTGTCGAAATCAGACATCGGAATCCTCCGCACGCGCCGGCGAGGACACTGCCCACGTGCACAGACGCGCGCCACACGTCACATGCGTCTTCTTCACCCGGATGAGCCGACCGACCCGAATACCAGACGACCCGACCCACGTGCCAGACCCGGATAAGGATGACATCATCATGATGTAACCATGACGCCAGCATACACAGTCAACATGCCATGTCAGCGTCCAGTCAGCAGCCACGTCAGCAACGTGAGACCCACATGCCACGTCATCGGTCGCGAGCCGGACTGAGCTGAGCCAAAATGGAGCTGAGCCGAGCCGAATGGGAGCCGAGCCGAGCCGCGAGCCGAGGGACAGGATCCAGTGTAGCTGATCCTACGTGCAACCGGATCTGAGATTGAATCTGAGCCGTTGATCAGGCCAGAATTGTTTTGATCAAATCTTAGCCGTTTGAAGTGCGATTTGGACGATTTCAGATTTGTTTCCAGCTAATTTGATCGTTCCGGATGCAATGGTACGGTCTGATTGTTGAGATTTGAGACTGAAAGTGGCAGTGGTGAATTAACAAAAGAGATTGCCCGATCAGGAGGCATCCGATGATCTTCATGGTGGTCGATGGAGATGGAGAAGAAGAAATCACATATGTTTGCCCAATTACATGTGGTGAACTGCTAAGTGGGGTAGAGATCTGGATGAAAGGAAAAGCACAACAGGGTTTGTCTTTTTCATGGGAGACACATCTTTCACATGGTCATCCAAGAAGCAATCGATTGTCACATTATCAAGCTGCGAAGCTGAGTATGTTGCTGCTAACTCAGCCGTATGCCATTCAATATGGTTAAGGAATATGCTGAAGTTTTTGGGATTTCCTCAAGAAAATCCTACGGAGATTTATATAGACAATCGATCAGCAACCGCATTGGCAAAGAACCCAGTGTATCATGAGAGGAGCAAACACATTGATACACGTCATCACTTTATTCGGGAACATGTGAAGAATGAAGAAGTCCAACTGATATCTTGCAACACAAATGATCAAGTTGCAGACATTTTCACAAAGCCTTTGAAGAGAGAAGTATTTATCCGATTAAAGTTCATGCTTGGCATGATATCTCTCGATTGAGTTTAAAGGGGAGATTTGTTGAATACTAAACTCAATCTAGAAGGTCAAGGAAGGCAACCACCGGCCAGCCAGCCACCAGCTATGACCGACCAGCCACCAGCCACCAGCCGCAGCCGCCAACCGCCTTCACACCACCGTTCACAGCCGCCTTCACACTTGAAGGTTGAATTTTCTTGTTTTGAATTCGTGTATAAATAGCTAGCTAAGCTTATGTTATTTTGTGTGGGAGAGAGTGGAGAGAGTAGAGAGAAACACAAGAGAGAAAGAGAGGGTGTGTATTATTAAGCTTGTTGTGTTTATTTTTGCTTCTGTAAGCTTTTGTTCTTGAAATAAAACTTTGTGTTTTATCCCCTCTGAGTGTTTCAAAGCCACCACCAGTGGTTCCTCCCACCAACATTTCTGTCATCATTTAACTCTGCCAGCAGATTGCATTTGTTGGGATTAAACTGATAAAATTCTGCTCTCAGATTGTAATTTTCAGCGTAATGATATAAATTGCAGAGATCATCGACTTTTTCTATCACTTGACCTGTATGAGAGTAATTTCGTCAAACGAAATTGGACCATTCAGTCTCTGTGACACCAATACACTGAGGAATTATGGATATCAATGATCTTTCATTTACTGTAAAAGATGCTTGATTTTATACAGTGCATGGAACGGCTGAATTCAAATGAAAATGGAGGGCTAGCGAGAAAACTCTACTTGTTATGTAATGGTTTATCTGACTGAGAAAACACTACGATCAACATGTACGAGAAACAAAGTCTCAGAAAGACAATCCCTCCCTGGTAACAATGTTCCATTGCGCATCAAGCACACAGCTCCAATTATCATATGCTAGGTGTCAATATATACAGGTTCTGTATATGCAAGAAGGTAGGCGTAGCATACAAGCAACTCAAGTGATAGAATGGAGAAATAGAGTGGAGGCCGAGGAGGCTAGACGATAAGAAGTGAACCAAAACTCGTGGTGGGTGAGTAAGCTAGAAGGCATTTGGTGAGAATGGAAGGGCGGAGAGGTGCTTTTTTGGAAGATAAGGTCTTTGGAGGGAATTGGGTGATTTATAGTGGGAGAGGTGTAGTTACGATAAGAAAACTTTGAGAATTTCAGCTTTACTCAAATTTCTGGTCATTTATTTTCATGCGAGTATCCATGATATTTTATTAAAAAAAAAATCTTTATACAGATCATTACTCTTTGGGAAATTATATGACAACTGTTATTCTTGATTCGATGTTAAATCAGGACATTCGTCATGAATGGCATATAGTTGAGATTAGGGTTTTGATTAAGCGAAGGTAAAAGGCGTGAGCCTTCATAGAAAATCATGGTCCAAGAAACTTTTTGTTTTTGGTAAGGCTAAATTGTATAAAAGAAAAAAACTGTACAAAATACAGGGGAATACCTTAAGAAATACATAGTTTTGTTAACACGTCAAAATACCTTAAACAATAGATAACAAAGCAAAAGCTAAAGAAGAACCTCAAAAGTTAGAAAAAGAAAAAGCTAAAAGCTAAAAAACAACAGGGTACCCGGTTATTCAAAAAAATATTCAGGAATCGACCGACTAGATTTTGGAAAACTGGTTTCTAAAAAACCCTGGCTAATTTTTCTAACTCCTCAATCTCTAATACTAACACAAATCCTTAAATTACTTCTATAATTAACTTTTATTAACTAAAATTATTAGATAAAATCTAAATATATAATTTATACTGAGAATTTTTAAGGTGTTAAACTTGTATAAACTCAACTTACTTTGTACTTATAGAATATGATAATAAAATTTAAACTCGTAATCATTTCGTTAATAAAACTCATAACCAACTTAAATTATTAAATAAAACTTCAATATATAAATCATTTTAAACCAATATCTTAAATTTATATATTTCTCGCTACCAAAACAAGCCAACTATCTAATATTTGAAAGCACAATTAAATATTCACGCATCTACACTAGGTCAGGTATGTGCATGCCATTCACCTCCAATCCCTGCACACTTTAAGTGTAGATCAGTTAGGTTAGCACACGGACCAGCTGTAGTTGGATAGAGATCAGTAGTCACGTTTATCATGCAAATCACGGGAGTACAAAAAACCCTGTGTAGCGCAAACCATCAAAACAATGAAGTTCTAATGCTTGGCTTGTATTATTTTCAGCACGTCTCCTTCCACTCAAGGCTCTTATCTTAGCTGACAAGAAAAGAGCTAGTAAGCTCTCTCAAGACCCTCACCTCAGCAGACAGGAACATCGCCAAGCAAGCTCTTTCAAGCTAGCTGGTGGACCAGCCCAATCTTCTTTGTATAACATTTTGAAGTCGGCTAGTATTCTTCAACTTCACATTAATGACAAACTATTTAACTTTGATCTATTCTTGTCTTCAAAAGAAAGCAAGACCATGGATAACTGGAAAAAGGTACTGAATTATCATTGTAAAGCACCCTGAATAATTTTTGAAAACGAAAGTTTAAATTTTGATAAAGTACATTACTGTTGAGTTTAAAAAAATAAAAGAAAATTACTTCTTTTTTATTTATTCTCCCCAGAAGTTGCAGATGAGCAGTGTTCTGTCCAATTCTAATTCTAGGGTTCTGAGTTATGGTTAAATGTCTGTGGAGTCTGTACGATATTATGGTTCTTTTTGCTTGAGATTAAATTTGAAATACACTGTTATTTGGTCACTTCTGGACCTTATTAATGCTGAGACCATGGTTCTGAGGGCTTCAATGAGCACTTCACTTTTTCTAGCTTTTACTCCATAACCTCTACCATAAAGAACAAGCCATGTAGGGGACCTTAATTCAACTTCCAGGTCTCAATTTATCAATGGCTCTACAGTCTGTATTAGGGAACGTTTGGTATTGCGTTTGTACCTGCGTTTCGTTAAAATTTGATTTTTTTTTTGCTAAAATTGAGTGCGGTTTGTACTTTTTAGATCGTTTTGATGTGCTGATATCAAAAATAATTTTTAAAAAATAAAAAAACATTATTGACATGTATTTCGGCACGAAAAGTTATTTGAAATGCACCCACAACCACACTACCAAACATGCTCTTAACCAGGACAATGAAAGGCAACAGGGACACAATTTTTACAAGAGGGCTATCTTCTTTTTTTTCTTTTTGCCTCTTCACTACATGTGCCTTGTGTTTGAAAATATTATAATGTATTTTAAAGTATTTTTTTTGTTTAAAAATATATTAAAATAATAATAATAATATTATTATTATTTAAAAATTATTTTTAAAATCATACTATCAAAACAATTCAAAAATATAAAAAGATTAATTTTAAATAAAAAATTAATTTTTTTTAAAATACAGTTTGCTTTTGAATTTTTCTCTACTAACTAATCATAGACTACAAATTTAAGAGGAAAAATTAAAAAAAAAAAACACAACGTAGCCCCCAAGAAATAAATGTCATGTATGATGTAAAGATAGACATGCCCATCCAGTCTTTCTCATGTTCATGCCAATGTTTCTCTCCTTTTGCACCTCCCCTTTTGAAAAATGTTATTACTTTCCATCTTCTAGGTCTCTTATAAGCCAACTTTATCTTAGATTGTTTAATTTTTTTACTTTTTTGCTCCCCCTTTTTGCTGTAACTGTGAATGGGAATCTTGCAAAGTTGCACCAACTAAATCACTTTGCATTATGATTAGTATTACTATATTGTTGTAGGGAATCAGGCCTAAAGCTTTGATGTAATGGTAAAATTCTTCATCTTTCCACTATGAAAAGATTAGTGAATGAGATTATCTCTAAATCTTTTTCATAGCCCTACTGCAATGATCCTGCTAGAAGTACAATTTTCATCTGCAATGAATCAGTTTTAGTAGTTTGTGTATTATGTGTACGCATATTGAATAAACAACTGGATTGAATAGGGCTTGAAAATTGGAGGAAATTACAAAACATTACACATGAAATAAGCTAAACAGGAATGGAAATGGGTTAGATTTTCTTAGAAAAAAAATTCAAGAAACGGGAGAGATTTTTGTAACACTATGCAGGGAAGCAAGAATGCTGTAGCCCGCAGGAAGAAAGATTGTTTATGTTTATAAAAGGGTAAAATCTCCATTACATAGTGGACATAAGGCTGGCATAGGGTGAATCAACACCAAAACTAGGTGGGGTCTGCTACATAATTACTCAAGACAGAAATTGAAGGTGAGTGGATGGTTGTATACGTTTCTATCCTACCACTTGTACTCTATGATTAACTATCTCTGATAAAAATTCCAAAGGAATTTAAGGCTCACAGTCCTGCCATTTCCTCTGCGTTTGATCCAGCCAAGATGAAATAATTCAAAGAAATGGCCATTGGTGCAGGCATGGCATGAGTCATTAATGTTTGTACTGTACATTAGGATCCACCTTCCCATGCCAAGTCCTGGAGCACAGTTCTTTTGTGCATGCATACATTATACATACATACATACATACATACACTTGCATACATGTGCATGGTCATGCACGAGCAAACCCTGTATTGCTTAGTGCCTAGAGCGCACACAAATTTCTCTTTTAAAGACGTGCTAAATCTAAGATACCTAGTAATCTGAAACAGTGTAAAGTATAGTATTAGACCACCGCAACACGGTTCCTTTCCCTTTTCAGCAGAAGCAACAAACAGCACTAATGGCCACAAGCCAAGTCGCAGCAAATCTGGAAAGCAGGTCAGAATTTACGACACCAACAACTCCATTGATGCTTCATGAGTAATATTTGCAAGGAGTATTAATTTCTTCTTTTATAATTTTAACAAATATAAGTATATTTCCTCAACCAAAATATCATACCCTAAACTCTCATATACATCTGTAAGACTACTTGAAACATTTACTGTGGAGATTTCCAGCAAAAGCTTCAAAATGTTCAGAAAAGGAAGGAAAGCAGAAGAAAGAAAACAGAACAAAAAAATCTTATAACTGAAACGGAATTCAAGCTTGGTGACGACTAGCTGTAATAATAACTTATCTGTTGTGTAGAGGATTTGGTCCTGTATAGACTTTCCTCTTCTCAGCACCAAAAATTTCATTACCATCTTTATCTGCGTTTCCTTTCAGGCCACCGATATTATTAGACTTGGCAGGATTGTTCTTCAGCTCAAAACTAGAACCACCTCTGAAGCTACTAAACTTTCCATACCCAACAGCATAACATGGAGTCTCTAACGGTGACATTATCAACAGAAGAAGAAGATATAAGCAAGCCAGCTCTCTTCTTAGAACCCCCATTTCTTTCTTCCTTGTAACCCAATTGATCATGGCATGGAAATGGAACATAAACTAGAGCTGTCTTTTGTCTCTCCTTCAAAAGCTGGAGGTGATGAAGCAGTACTTTAAGCAGGAGCTCGCTGTGAGAGGTGACTGGAGATGGGGATTACCCTCCTTTTCTTATGCTCTTTTTTGGGGACGGTCCTAATATCATATCAACTTTTTGGTTGTTTGTTTAGAAGCCTAGTAGGGGTTTGAAGAAGAGGCAAGTCAATGTAGGGTGGTGAGGGTCAAAATGCATAGGATTTGCTGCCTGGTCTTAAAATACTAGAAATAGTATAGGTTTTCAAACCCAAGACTCAAGAGGGTTTTATTGGCAACTTGTTTTTGCTTACCGATTTCAGAGCCCAATTTCCGCTGAGAAAAGCTGTGCAGGTAGCAGAAGGTAAAGATCTGAGAGGGAAAGAGAAAGAGAAAGAGAACGAGAAAGAGAGGTTCAATTTCCTAACCTGAAAGTGAAAGCTTTCCCAATGTCTCCTCCTCCAGTCTTTAGCTGTCTATCCTTGAGAGTCATTACATATAATCATTTTCTTGGACTTTTATTTTCCTTCGGGCCTACTTGGATGTGAGAATATCCTTAATTTCAACATTAGGTTACGTATCGCCCCGAAGCTATCTACTTGCCTTCCCACAAAATCATAGCATAATTAGTCATGCTAATTTCATCGATTATTCTATTTGAAATCAAGTTTAGATATATCTTATGCATTTAATAAATCTATCTTCCAGATATATATGTTTAAATCTAATGGTTTTTTTTTTTGGAAAAACAGTTTAAATAACATTGAATGCTTGGATTGGTATCAATAAAAAGATTAATAACATTGAAATCAAAATCATGTATTCAACTCCTAGTAGTTTCATTGTTGTCTTCAATAGTGACTAATTATCCAAAACAATATATAAAAAAATCTTTTTAAAATCGAGAGTTTGGTATTGGTAATGGGATATAAATTATTTTTTAAAAGTATTTTTTATTTTAAAATATATTAAAATATTTTTTTTATTTTTATATTAATACTTCGAGATTATAAAATATATATTAATATAAAGACAAAAACTACACAAATAAATCAATAAATAAATAAAGTTCTAATATATACTCGTTTGGAACTTCAAGCCAATAATAAACTCAATAAAGTCAAAAGAAGAGGAATAAAACTTAGTCAATGACATAATTAATTCATGGCTACATGATTTGATAAAAAAAAGTACAAGCCATTACCTAATTGAATTTAAAATTTATTTAGCTCTAGACTGATCCTGAGTATATACCAAATTCTTTACAATGTCATCCTTCAAGTATATACCAAAATCTTTACAATAATAAAACGCATATATACTATTAAATTATTATTTTTATAATGATTAAGACAGTAGAGGTAGTAGGATATAAAGATGTGCGAGGTCGGTGAATATCAGAATGCATATAGTGATCACTTTTTTTTAAAATGAAAATATATATTTTTATCAACTTTTAAATTTTAACTGAAAAGAACTAGATATATTTTTTCACTCAAATAAAAAGGTGACCCATGACTCTTGATGTCATATTTTTAATTTATTGATACCTTGTAAATCTCACTAAGAAAAATAAATAAATAAATCTTTTCTAGTTTCATCGATCACCTTTTTGTTACTCCCAGTTATGTGACCTGTCAGATATTTTTATTTTTTATGAAAATATTATACATGCAAGTTTTTTTAATATGTTTTTGTAGTTTAAAAAATTTAAATTCAAATTAAAATTTTTATACATACATACAACCAAATAAATTAAGAATTATATGTGTAAATAAATAAATGAAAAGTCATCAAAGATACCTAAAAATAAAACCACCCTCTCTCGTCTTTTAATCTTGGATAAAAAATAACAAAAATAAATTTTTATATCAAAATTAAATTAAAAAAATATTGAGGTGCTGAAATTATATAATTTGAGTGATTTTTAAAATTTAAGAATTAAAGTGCATCTTTTACAAAACTTATAACATGTCACCCATGCTTGGTTTTTTTTCATTTTGGTCTCTTTTTTTTTTAATCTCATATTTTCATAAGAAATTAAAATTAATTTTTTTCAATTAGAACTAAATTGCTAGAAAAAATTGGAGAATCAAATTAAAAAAACATAAAATTTTACAAATTAACGGTAAAAGTTTGCACAATAAAAAAAAACTGCCTTATTTTAGAATAATACTTAATTGTTTGTATAGAAGAACTAATAAAGAACTAGTTGTGTTGCAGAAATCCATCTAATGAAAACCATGGTGTTTTAATTAATTTGAGTCACCTCATTTAATTTATAACCTGTATCTTGGTTTAGGTTATAAATTGGACCGGGCCAAATTTAATGACTTTTAAAATAAAAGGATGGAGGAAATGAAATAAATAAGGGATTGGCTAGTTATTTGAAATAATGTCAGTTAATTCACTGCACACATCTTAATTAAAATCTTTCCTTGATCAATAGTCCTGTTTTCAAAAAAAGCCATAAAATCTTAAAATTAAGATCCGTACATGTCTAGCTAGGTACAATTGCAAGCATATACATATGAGCTCAGGAAAAAAAAACCCTTTCAAATGTAAGGACGGCGTCCTGATCATGGATCTCCCATCCAAAATTTATTTTGATGTTCGTATTTTGGCTAGAACATGCAAACTAAGCTTATGGACCCTAGGGTGGTATACACCAAATGCATAATCAGTAGATGAAGCACACGAGTACATTTCACAACACAATAAATACGTCATGGGGACCCTTCTAGTTTTAATTTTTCTTACAAGCATTTATTTCTGATTTGATTGATTTACAGTCTTTTCTTCAAAAGAAAGGAAAAAGAAGGGGAAAAAATCATAAATTTAGACCCACCACTTCTCAAAGACTGAAGGATTGAGCTGGGTTTTGAGCAAAATGATAACGGGGTGGCATCACCTTATATGACAAGAAGTAAAGATGTAATCAGTGGTGGTGTATTGATAAAAATTTAGAATAAAAAGATTTTTTTTTTATTTTATTTGAGCATCATGGTTGCTTATATAATGACTACTAAAAACTTACATGATCATTAACTTTAAAACTTGTAGGATTAGTCGAGGTACATGTAAATTAATCTGAATTCCCATGTTAAACTAAAAAAAAACCAACAACAAAAAAATCCTTCAAATGAACAATGTGGCTATGAGTACATGCGGACATGATTAGGGCAAAGAATGGATTGCTATGCAAGCAAATATATATTGTTTTTTTTTTTCCAGTGTTTTTCTTTAATCATGATGCCCTTTTCCCCCTTGGTCAAAGTCCTGCTCCTATCATAATTGGAAAATAACTGCTACATTAAATTTCTCCTCGCCAATGATGCTCATAGAGCCCATATAAAACTTGCTTTTTTAATATTGACATTCCTCTCTTTCACTTCTGTTGTGTGTCTGTTTACCCTACCTGTTTTCTTACTTTTGTTCGTTGCACAAATCAGTCATGTAATAGGGCCGCTCCATGATTTGCTAAACAAGTGCCTGTTTTTTTTTTTATATAAAAAATATGTAATAATAATGATTATTTTTTATTTGGTTTGATTTGGTTTTTACCTATAAAAATAATTAAATTAAAATTTTATAAAAATAATTCAACCACAACCGAATCGAAATGGATTTCAACTGACCGGTTTTAGTTCGGTTCAGTTCAGTTATTTTATGTTAAAAACAAAAAAAATCTATATTTTTTTTTGGACTTTATGATGAGCTTATAATTGATGTTAATATTGTCTAATTTTGTTATAAGATTCCATAATATATTTAATTTTTTTACCACTAAATATTCATTTATATTAAATTATTAGTGCCAATTTTGTGTTTATTAAATTGTCTTGCCACTAAATTTTTATTTATATTAAATTATTAGTGTCAATTTTATGTTTAATATACTGTAAGCCATTCTAATATTTTTTTCTGTTTTGTTTGAGTGGGCAAGACTCTTTTTGTAGAAGAATTTAAATAACAGAAACCAAGTTAAAATTCAAACAAAGTATTGTTGTCAAAGGGGCTTAAAACAAAACAACAAATAACCTTGTCATAAAACACTTCATGCCAAAAAAATAAATTTTATTGTGCACATCATCCCAATCAAGAAACATATCAAGAACATTGCATTTTGATTTCTTAATACTATTGACATCAAAACCTGAAATTCAAAATCTAGAATTATAACATGATAAATTAAATTAGAAGATATAAAAATAAAAATAGTATTTTTACCATATGTTTTCAATAAATGCCCTAATTTTTGAATTAATTATCATTTGTTGCTAGATGTAACTTTCCATCAAATTCTACAAGATAAAAAATTAGACATGTTAGATTGAAAACGCGTTAATTAAATAATAAAATAAAAGGTGTAAGTTTAAAAGAAAAATTACTCGACTCAAGGTTTTCGAAGGTTTCAAAATCATTCATCAAGATTCTAATATCAGATGGAATTGATACATAATGCAACCAGTTTTGAAAAAAATGGATGCTTGAATTGTTGCTGGAGATAGAGAATTTCAAAATTGATCGAGTATATGATCGCCTGTGTTAAAGGCTGATTCAAAAGCTACTATGGATATAGGAATAGCTAGAATATGTTGTGCAACCTTTAAAATTTTCTTATATTTTGAAGTATTATTCTTCCACCAACCTAAAATATTTAACTTATCATCATTAAGATCCTCGTAACCATCAACCAAATACATCACAACATTATTTCTATTTTCCACACTATCCTACTCCTATAAATGCCTTTTAAATTAAATCAAAGTGTAAGCATCTATGTCCGTATCATCAATAACATTAACATCTTGTTTATGCTTATTATTATCCACCACTTTATCAGCTTTCAAATAAAGCCCATGCAAAATCACCAAAATATCTTTCACCTTATTTGTTTGCAATTATTCTTTGTCATAATCATGCAAGTCATCAAAACAAAATTTCATATATTTCAACTTGAAACGCGGATCTAAAATATTAGCCACTTACAATAAATTTTTTTGATTTACTTCGCAACCTTAATACTTCTCAAACTTTAACATCATATTCATCACCATTCCATTTAAAAGATTATCTCTACTTTTACACAATTACAACAAGTTTGTATGCATATAAATCAATTCATTATAGAAACAATTTGATATGACTTGTAATGAGTCAAAAAATCTTAATGTAGCCATGTAAAAGATCTCGAAGAACTTCACCAAAGTTCTAGCATTTTCTCAATTCTTTAAACTAGGTGTCCTTATGTTTTTTTATTTCCCTTTGAATCAACCTCCAAAAAGTAACTCATATAACTAGGTTCACTTTCACTTAACCTCGTAAACACTTTTTCAAACTTTTCAGCAGCTTCTAACATAAGATAAGCTGAATTTCATCGAGTTACAACATCTAAACATAATGATTTCTTACACTCTATATGCAACTTTTCTCCACACTTTTTAAATGTAAGTTGCCTAGAAGGTGAAGATCTCACAAATTTAATTGCATTTCGAAACTTAACAATTAGAATAATCTTTTTCAATCCATCATGCACAATGAGGTTCGCAATGTGTGCACAACATCTAACATGCAAATGCTCATTTAACAATATATTAGTTTGCTAATCTTTCATTACATTCTTCAAAAATAAAATAGTCACATTATTAGAGCTTGCATTCTCTACTATAATAGTCAAAACTTTATCAATCTCCCACTCTAACATACAATTCTCAATAATTTGACCAATTATCTCACCCGTATGATTGGAAACTTAACAAAACTTTAGAATTATTTTATGCAAATTCCACTCATTATCAATCCAACGAGCTGTTAAAGTTAATATTTTGGATTGATATTCGTGTATTTGTTATTAAGCATAATCGTTGACCCTTAAGAGCTGTCTTCAATCTTTTCTTCTCTTCAATATAAAGTTTCAAACAATCTCTCATAACAATGAAACGAGAAGGAATGCCAAATCTAAGTTGAATGGTCCTAGTAAACAATCTAAATCCTTGACCCTCTACAAAATTAAAAGGCAACTCATTAATTATAACTATCTTTGCTAGTGCTTGTCTACATTCATCATAATTATAATCTATTGCCTTTAGAGTTATCATATTTTGATCTTCTAATTCACCCTTCTCTATCTTAGGTTTTACTACTAAAACTTTTTGTATATTTTTAAATGACTCTACATATTACTTGTGCCATTAAAATAGTATAACATGCATAATATTTTCCGCAATAATTACATTTAGCTTTACGGGTTTTAGAATCACCATCAAGTTTTGTAAAGTGATTCCAAATTTGTGTGTTTTTTTTCCATCATTAATATTTTTCCTTGATGTAAGGATTTGAGGTTGTTTACCTTTATTATTCATGACAAATCATGTAGTGGTTGATTCTGAGTTAATCTTTGAAGTTGAAGCATTGGTTGATGTTGGTAGTACCACTTGATGAAACATTTTGATTTTGAAGGTTTTTTTATATATAATTACCAAATAAAAACATGTTAACAACCATAATTTATATGAGACTTAAAGGTACTAAAATTTAAAGAAACTAATAGTAATAAATTTGTTTATAATATACTGAAAATGATAATAATTCATGCTCATCTTTGTATTATATATATATAGCAAAAAAATATTAAATCCCAGTCATAAAATCTACTTGGATGCATCTATCATATAAACAAACGAAACCTAATCTTTCCCAAGTCTCCTTTTGACAATGCTTTTTTTTTATTCGATTTTATTTCCCGGTTTTAACTTCATTTTATGTTGATAGTTACTTTCTAAAAAAATATTAAATATCAAGAAAAAACCTTCAGAGAATATTATAAAATATAGTTGCAGGTTTCACTAATCAAATATATTATGTATATTTTTAATTTTTTTATTGTCTTTTTTCTTAACGTTTCGCATTATTCATAATGAATTGAATTAAATTAAAATAACCAACAAACCAAACCTCAGCTTCTCCTTGGTAAAAACTTTTGATGGAAAATAATTTCGTCGAAACAAACAAAGTCCTTTTGTTCCGAATTGAATCTTGTCCCATAGCCTAATGACCTCATGATTGTCTATTTCATTTCATATGCTTTAAGGCCATGGGGCATTATTTTGCTGGCACCAAAAAAGAAAGGTTGGGCCTCATTGAATGATGGAAAATGGTGTTGTGACAAAGAGCATCAATCCTGAAAATTTATGATGACCCTTGCTTGATAGGGCCCTCATACTGGCTCGTGTTGATCAAAGAAAACTACTAGTTTTATTATTTTATTAAAGTATTTTTTATTTAAAAATATATTAAAATAATATATTTTATATTTTAAAATTTATTTTTGATATTAATATATAAAAGGATCTAAAAATATTTAAAAAATAATTTAAAATAAAAAACACTTTACAATTATAAAAACAAAGGGACCTTAATTACAAGATTCTCAATTGCCACTAATTTTTTTTTTATCACATGTCATTAGAGTAATCAAACCCAATCTTATCCGCAATTCAATTCAAGATCTAGAATATAGATGAGATGACATGCCTGCGCGCTGCCGCGAGCTTATAAAACAAACGCACTTGATAGTGTTATAATTGTGAACCAGCGATAGATAAGTAATAGAAACTAAAGGTATGATGGAGCAAATATTTCATGACGGAAAAAAAGATTGTGTTGGTGATCAAAAACTTAGAGACTGAACAAAATGATTTGTAGCAATTTACAGTGGTTTGTGAGGAAATATACAGTGCTTTCATCACATCATTTAGCTTTACTGTTAATAAAAAGAAAAAAAAATTACAAAGCTAAATTCTCTACCAGCTTAATATTAAAAAAAAACCCAACAAAGATAATTTTGGAAAGAAAAAAACCCATGAGAAAAAACGTTGTAGCAATTGATAATATTTTGTGAGAAAAACTACAGTGATTTCCTCAATAAAATAAAATAAAATAAAAAATCATTTAAAGAAATACTGTAGCAAACAATAGTGCTTTTTGAGAAAAACTACAACGCTTTCCCCATATGATTTAGATTTATTGTAATTATAATTCTTAACCAACTCAATATTAAAAAAAAATCGACAAAGATAATTTTTAAAAAAATCATATGGGAAAACACTGCAACAATTCATAGTGTTTTAAAGAAAAAAATTACAAAGCTAAATTCTTAATTAGCTAAATATTATAAAAAAAATCGAAAGAGACAATTTTAGAAAGAAAATAACAAAAAAATAAGGGGGGGGGGGAAGGAATCATGTTGGAAACACTATAGCAATTCACAATGTTTTGTGATGAAAGCTACAATACTTCCCCACATGATTTAGCCTTATTTGTAATTGTAATTCTCAAACAGCTCAATATTAAAAAAATAAAATTGACAAAGATAATTTTGAAAAAAATTATAAGAAAAAAAACCATGTGGAGAGCCACTGTAGCAATCTACAATGTTTTGTATGGAAAGTTACAGTGCTTTCCCCACATGATTAAGCTTTATTACAAAGTTAAATTCTAACCAACTCAATATTAAAAAAATAAAAGCGACGAAGATAATTTTGGAAAAAAATATTACAAAAAATGAAAACATAAAAGAAACTGGAAAAAAAAATCATGTGAGGAAAAATGTATCAATCCATAGTGTTTTATGAGGAAAAACTTGTATTTACTTGTAATTGCAATTCTTAACCAGCTTAATATTTTAAAAATAAAATTAACGAAGACAATTTTAGAAAAAAACATAACAAAACAGAAAAAAACCATGTGGAAAAAAACACTGTAGCAATCCACAGTAATATGTGAGGAAAGTTACAGTAATTTAAAAAAAACAAAAAAAAAGGAATGCACTGTGGATGGATTACTGTTGTAATCCACAATGCTTTATATGTAAAGAAAAAATATTCTCCCACGTCATTTAGATATTGTTAATATGATAGTTTAATATAAGTTAATAAAAATTATTATTTTAATTTAAAATAATTTAAAATGATATTATTTTAATAATTTTTTTATGAGAAAATCAAATTATATTTTGATTGAATTACGCGTTAATCAGAAAAGTGTAAAATCCAAGTGAAATTTCTTAAAGTTTAATCTAAAGGCTTCCATTATAACATGGGAAATGAAAAGTGAAACATTCATGTTGTTTATACAACTCCCCTGGTTTTGGAGTGGGTATGGCATTGATGTTTTTATCTAGGATATATTAATTAATTAATTAATTATGAAGATTGAATTAGTTACTATCAATGTAATTAAATACTTATTTCCTTTGCAAATATTTTGCTGGTTTGCACTAATTATTACCCTCAATGTTTGTCTACCATATCAAATAAGCATCGCACATAAGAGATCGTGGGATCACTTGCAGATCATATCAAAGATGGATTTCTTCTATTGAAGACGATCATTAGTCATGATCTTTGTTGTAGGGCTAACCTTAACTTAGGTTTAAGGTGATCAGCTTAAATATCATAACCAGTCAAGCTGTCTGAATAATTCTGTTCTTCTTCAAGGTCTCCTTTATTATTTCTCCCCGTAGTCTTTGCTTTACTAGCTTTGGCTCTCTCTCTCTCTCACACACACAGAGACATATAACACGTATATTTGCATTAAAAATCTGGAAGATAATTAAGTTGTTCCTAACATCGACTCTCATCATCACATGTAGCTAGGGTTCTCGATTGTAGAATTTGAGAATATAGCTAGCTAGGATCATACAGCATAAAATCGCCATTGCATCAAGTGGTTGTTGGCATTACCTGATCGAATAATTTTGATCATTTTTAAGATCGATACAGCGTGTCGATGAATAATTCAATTATTACTCATATTTTTCTCCTTTTAATTAAAAGCATTGAGTGTTTTTTTAGGAAAAAAATTATACGGTATTGATGTTGTCATGAAACTTAGAAGATGTTAGTAGTCCATCAATGTTCATAGCTGAGAAGCAAAGCCTTCTATCTCAACTCAACAAAGAAATAGGGACAATATCCTTATTATATACTTTGTATGAAATTTTATTATTGAATTAAATAGAATTGATGGGTTAGATATATCTATTTTATTTTGTTAGATTTTATTTTAGGCAGACAAATGTGCAGACTCCTGCCAAGTTAAATTCATGGATACGACGTGGTTTCCCCTGCATGGCACGGAGACTGAGGATATGATGTCACACGGATGTCATGTAAGAGCAAGAGGGTGCCGCATTGGAGAAATAAATCATTTTGTAAAATGGGAAGTCAGCTACCTGGAAGAGGGAAACTGTACCATCTGCCCTGCAACATGCAACTATGCATCTATCAATTAAAAAATGGAAATATGAAAGAGTTGATAGAACAAGGACAAAGCAAACAACAAGAAGCCTCCAAATGCAGCTCTATGCAATAGAAGATAGATTGTAAATTCCATCAAAGAAATGCCTAAGCTACCACGTATTACTATATTAAAAGAGAAGTGAAGGACATTGAAATGGGAGCCTGTTTCTTTAGCAGAGTTGAATTCACAGGAGGATAAAAAAAAGCTAGAACTTTGTTGCATCAGTTCTAAGATTTTCTCTTGCCAAATCATCTGCCTCCATTTGGACACATCATGGGCTTAATGGGTATTACAAGCTAGTCAGGTGACACATGAGGTCACTTTCTTCTCCGACTAGGTTTATTTGTTACATAACAACAGAGATAGAATGGTCGACTTGATCAAAATGAACTCCGAGGGTAGAAAATGCAATGTAAACCTTTCATTTTGTGCCCCAATTTTGATAAAGCAATGAATGGAATTACATTATTTCAATAAGAAAGCAAATGGCATCGCAGGAGTACCTGTTAGCCTTGACACTTGAACATGTTAGGAACTGTGATTGATGCCCACAAACAGAACATACTGTATTTATGTGGTTCGGTGATTGTCTATATCCATGGAATAACTATTTTCACTACAATAATAGAGGAGGAGAAACACCTCTCACTCTACTTCCAACACTTGTGTAATTTTGCCTCACATCTCTCTTTTTCTCTGCTGCTACTAAGCTTGCTATTTCTACTGCTGCTGCTAATTTTTGCCCTCACAAGCCCTCTATTTATAGCTAAAAATGGTGGAGCAAGCCTCCCCATTTTCAGTCAACGATGATAGCGCCACCAACTTTACATCAACCATAGTGATTGCAACCATCTTTGACACTTCATTTTAAACATTTCTAGCCACCTACTCTGCAACCATCTTGAACTTGGCAGCCAAAAAACTTTGCAGTAGCCATCTTGTCCATTTGTCTCCATTGCTAACTCCCACGTGATTAATTCTTTAGCTTGCGGAGCTTCATCAAAACTCGACCCCTACACAACCGAGGTGGGATAACTCCAACAATCGCCCCTCACATAACAGGCCCTGGATCGGAAGCAGAGACAGCCCTCTCGTGGACTATTGGGTTAAGACTTGTTGGCAAACTCGGGCTCCGATAATAGTTGTTAGGACGTAGAGATTGGTGCTTAAACATAAAACAATTCGTTCTACTGGTAACCCGATGACCTAGACCCCTTTTCAATATAATTATGCCCTCATCAATGGTTCTATTGGTACTATAATGCAGATTTTTAGATTTTTAATTTGGCAAGGATATTGATTGCAGCACAAATTGGGAAGTGAAAATCTTGACTGAAAGCAGGACTGGTTATGCCAGGTGAAAATCTTGCAACACATCAATAGTTATGCCCTCATCAATGGTTCTACTGGTACTAATGAATTAGTGTTTTGACAGTTGACAAATTGATATGAAATTAATTTATTTATGAACTTGCTCAGTAAATTATAGGGCTTGTGGTAGTTGCTTTCCTTCCAAGAATGCATTAAACAACACAATAGACCTCTTTGGCTGTGAAAATGGAGCTCCATGTGATGCTCCTCTAATGGTTGCAAAAGATAATATATCACCATATACTTGTGTCCACCCAGCAACCTGCGAAAAATATGTATAAAGGTATGATCCCATGGATTAGTCCTTACATCTTTCTTAAAAACATTAATCTGAAATTATGCGCTCATGATGAGGATTAACTGACCTGTTTTCCCTGGAACGAGGTTCTGTAAGGAACAGTTGTGTTCAGTCTCAACCCCTTTACTAATCCATTCACTAGTGTCCTTGTTCCAGTGAGTGGGACGACTGATCTTGATCTCCACTGTAGAAATTTTAGAATGCTATCAGTATTTGATCCCAAACCCAACTTCTTTAAGTCAAAAGGAATTCCTCATCAATCAACAGAACCACACCTCTCCCATAACCATAAACCTAATTTACAAAATAAATTCATACACTAGAAGAGAGAGATTGAAGGAGTTTCACACCTTTCTTTTTGAGCCAACCATCTGTTTGAGAGCCCGAGCTTGATTTCATGGCCACGTTGAATCTTGAACCGAGGTTTGTGTGGGAGGGAGGGAAAGATCCTGAGCCGAAGGAGATGCCTGGGTCAGTGGGTGGCGATGGAGAGGATAGGGATGAAAGAGAGGACTGATTTGGAGATGAAAGAGAGGCAAAAAGAAGAGAGGAATGAGCAAAGAAAAAATGGTTTGGTCTTGTCAAGAACAGTGACCCAATTGTGTGTTTTTATTTTTATTTTTTTTAATTACGAATTCTCTCTTCCTAATCACAAACATTTTATATTGTAGACAAAGAGTCATCCTTCTCTACTTCTAACGCATTAAATCTTGATTTCAATGTCAATAAACAATAGAGAAAGCTCTAGGCAAATGAAGCAAATAATAAGCTATTATTTGAATCCTTAAACTTCAAGAAATTGTAAGACCAAAGGAGAATGAGACAGTCCTCCTAGTTACACACAGTAGCCTCGACAGCACACTCATCATGTGTTTGGAATGGAATAAGGTAAAAGAAGGCGATGCCTGGTAAAAGAAAGACAATCAGGGAGAACTGTTCCAAGTACAGAGCCCACACAACTTACCTACCAGTGTAAAATTAGCCAGTAACTGAGAGCATCAGAGGAACCAAGGAAATAGCATGTGCAGATCAAATTTATCTAGTTGTCCTAAAATACAAGTAATGCTTAGTTAAAGGGAAGAAGATGACGACCTAATGCTTGTCAAATTTAGCCAGGCTTGTGTAGAACTTCTCCAAAAGGTCAGTTTATCGTCATAAAAAAGCTCAGGGTATTTCACCTTACATTGCTCCGGCGAAAGAATATTATATATGTGATCTTTCATCTCTTAATGATCTTGTTGTTGAATTCGATTTTTCTGATTGGATTGAAACAAAAACACTCAATAGAAACTGGCAGCTTCTTCTTCTTCTTCTTTTCCATTGATATCTTGACAACTGATGGATGATCAATCATCTCTTCTTCGGCTCATCCCTGATTGCACAGAAACAACTGGAAATCGAGTTCTCAGACCTATGGCAGACATTGTTAGCTACCACAGATCGAGGCTATTTATAGTTTTCGCGTGTTCCTCCTGGTCCCGTGACTGTTTGTGTTTCTCCCCCGTCCCCCCTTCAATTACTCTCCTAACAAAATGATAGCAGGAGCTGGCCAGGACCCATAAAGTGAAAGAATAAAGCTCAGACACGGTCGTTTGATGCTCTAAGCCCAACAAAATAAATAGCCGAATTAGATCTTTACAGATCCGAGTCCAACAAATACAAAAAGACTCATTGGCTATTTCCACCTTATCCAAGAATAACATTTTTATCTGAACATATCAAGCATTCAGAAATTATATTATAATAAAACTAAATAAGCTTCAGGGCATTAATTTCCTGATGTGGGATGATGAGTGTGACGAGGCTTTTAGAAGATTGAAGGAGTATTTGACATGTCCCTCGATTTCATCCAGGTCGTTGCAAGACGAAACATTGTTCATATATATACCTCTCTTCATCAGATCATGCAAGGAGTGCGGTGTTGTTGAGAAAAGAACACTTGGAAGAAATGCCAGTTTATTGTGTGAGCATGTAGAACAAAGGTACAACAGGTTACAAGTAATAAGGCTGGCTTTGATAACTGCGGCTCGTAGGTTAAACCTTATTTTGTGGCTCATCCTATTGTTGTATTACCTAACTATATATCACATGAAAGAACTGTTGTAAAAGCCAGAGTTAGCAGGCAAACTGGTTTGCTGGGCTATTGAGCTCGGAGAGTTTGATTTGTTCTGTCAGACAAGATCAATGATGAAAGCTCAAGTTTTAGCAAATTTCGTTGCAGAAGAATGTTTAAGATTTTAAGATGGAGAAGACATTCTGATCCTGATTTGCAACTTATTCATCTATAGGTCGTTAAACCGAGAGGGACGTGGAGCTGAGGTGATTCTAGATGGGATGGTAGGGATTTTTGTTTAACATGCTTGGAGATTTTGTTTGTAGAATATGCTTGGAGATTTAATATCTAGTTTTTTTTTAAGAAGAATCAGTCCACTAGTTAGATTAAATAAATAAATAAATTAATTAATTTAGTTATAAGAATAGTTCAGATTAAGATTTTTTTATATTAATTTAATTTCTTAATTATTTAAGATTTTATATTTATAAAAAATCTTGTAATTTAGTATTATTGAGCAGCAAAAAAAATAAAATAAAATTAAGAGAACTTGAAAAGAAACACTTAATAAAAATATACCATTCTCTTAATTTTTTTTTTATTCTTAAATTTTTTGTTTTACATTTTGTTTTTGATACTATACCGCACCATCATTCTTCCAATAATCAGGTGCCTGTCTGTTCACATCGTCATAATGAATTGTAAAAAAAAGTTTAAAGAGTCAACATCGCTTAGAAAAGTTCTTTTTCAACCAGAGAACTGACGATGTGAGCAGTCGGTGCCCGTTAGCTTAAAAGGGCTGTACATTTTAGTCCCTTTCCTTGTAGCTTCTAGGCAGAGAAAGGTTATAACGTGGTTGTTGATTACTTTACAAAATGGACTGAAGTAGAAGTAGTGGCTGCAATTACGGAGCTAAGTGCAAGAGAATTCGCTTGGAAGAACATCATTTGTAGGTTCGAATGCCCTTTGATTCTCATAGCAGATAATGGGAGGCAGTTCGATAACTCGAAATTCAAAGATTTTTATTGAGGATTAAATATTGAAATTCGATTGACTTCTGTGGCTCATCCCCAATCAAATTTTGGCAGGTTTGAGGAAGAAAGTTAAAGCTAAAAGGATTGGGAAGAAGAGCTATCGAAGGTTTCCTAGATATGATGTTATTTACAAGAGCTGGAACTTTTAATAGTTTGTTTTTGTTTGTATTGTGGTGTTTGTATATTGTACAAACCTTGTAAGTAATTTGCTTCAGTTGATTTTGTCAAATGAAAAAATACAATACGATCCCCAAAAACTCTACTAGCCGTGAGTCACCCTTTGCTCTGATGTTCAGACGTGAGGAGAGATGGGAATCCCTTCTGTCAGGATTTGTATGTTCAATGAGAGTGAGAAAGGGGAAGAATTGCGATTCAATCTAGATCCATTTGATAAAAAGAGGGCACGATCAGAGTGTATAAGGAATTTGATTAACAAGGGTGTTGAGTGGTTCTACAACAGCAAGGTGAGGGCATTCGAACCTGAAAACAAGGAAAGCTAGATCCAGTCCGGTGAGGCCTATACGTTGTGTAGTTGGAAATCCGACCAGGAACATACAAATTTTCTTCGCTAGACCGGAAAATTTTGTCAAGAGCGTGGAATGCTTAGAATCTGTTAAAGTTTTTCCAGGAGGAAGATTATAGAGTCAGCACCTTGAAAAGACGTTGTTCTTCGTAGAGTTGAAACCAAAGTACAAAGAGAACTCTTGTTGGGACTTCTTGCCCTAAACAAACAATAATATTCTGAAGTCCTAGGCAACGATTGAACCCTAGACATAGTTTAAATGTCCAGGAAGCATTTACTAGAAGCCCAAACAATGAATAAGCCCTGGGCATAATGAACGAACTATTTGCTTAAGCAATAGGTAATGTGTAAGCCTTAGGCATGGCCTAACAAACTATTTGCTTAAGCCCTAGGCTCGACCCACAACGAACTGTTTGCTTAAGCCCAAGGCCATACGTAAGCCCTAGTAACGACCTCCAACGAACTATTTGCTTAAGCCTCAGACCATGCATAGGTCCTAGGCATTTTAAAAAATTATATTATTTAAACGTTATTGAAAGGTCATTGTCGTTGTGAAAAGTACATTCTAAGGCCCCGTTTGTTTGCAGGAAAGTAGTTTCCTTTTGGAAAGTGAATTCCGGGGAAAGTGAATTCCGGGAAAGTGAATTCCGGGAAAGTATTTTCCGATGTTTGGTAGTGTAATGGAAAATAAGTTGGAAAACACTTTCCAGTGTTTGGTTATGTTATGGAAAATGAGCTGGAAAATAACTTATTAATATTTTATTTTTTCAAGTTTATTAAAATAATGAGGAACAAATCTTACAAATTAAAAAGTTGAATGAGAATGAAATTGAAAAAAAAATATAATTTCATAAATTATCTCAAATAAAATAAATAATAATCAAAATAATAGAGATCAAATCTAAAAAATTAAAAAAAATGAAAGGTGAAGAAATTAAAATAATAATAATTAACATTTTATAAATTATTTCAAATAAAATAAGTAAAAATCAAAAGAATGAGGACCAAATTTGATAGATAAAAAATTTCAATAAAAAAATGATAAGAAAAAAGCAAATAGCAATTATAAAAATAAGGACCAAAATTAATATAAAAATTAAATTTTAAGAGATGAAATTAAAAAATAAATATTCAAAACAAATTATATAAAACAATCAAAAGTTTGAGGATTAAATTTGATATAATTAGCAAATAATGACATTTCTAAATTTTTCACAACTTCCGGAAAGTGTTTTCCGCTCAAATTTTTCAGGAAAACACTTTCCTGAAAACCAAGCCAAATTTTCCTTTGACTGGAAAGTGTTTTCCGTTGACCAACTTTTCCAATAGCAAACAAACACAAGAAAGTTTGGAAAGTGGTTTCCCGGAAACCACTTTCCGGAAAACAAACACAGCCAAAAGGAAAAACACTTTCCTAGAAATCAAACCAAATTTTTCTTTGACTGGAAAGTGTTTTCCGTTGACCGAAAAGTGTTTCCGTTGACCGGAAAGTGTTTTCCGTTGACCGGAAAGTGTTTTCCGTTGACCAACTTTTCTAATGGCAAACAAACACAGGAAAGTTTGGAAACTGGTTTCCCGGAAAATGAATTCCGGGAAACAAACATGGCCTAAAACTCTTTTCATAGTCAGTAACAGTGTTACAACAAATTTAATCGGCACCCAGAAAGTCAAAATGTAATCAAAATATCAGCTAAGAAGATAGCACAACTCAAAATTAATAGTGTAAATTAAGAACTTAATATTAACAATATTAAAAATAGTAAAAATGTTTGACAGTGGCGATGGTGGATGGTGGGCAATGTGGGGCTGATTTGCTCATTGGTTGCTGTTTTTTTGGAGGCGAAAGAGCTAGAGGTTTTTGGTGATGACAGTGCATGTCGTGTCCTCTTGGTAGCTGTGGAGATATAGGGTGTTGATGGGTGGTGGCGCTGGTCTTAATTGGGTTCTCAGCTGGTTTTTGGGCGTCGGTTTGATGATGTGGTGGCTTGATGGTTCGGGCTGGTGGGTCTAGTTCGGTTGGTTCAGTGCGGGTGAAGGGAGAAAGGTAGATGTGTGTTTTTATTTTTAGGGTGTTTTATCAGTTAGGTGAAGGGTAAAGGAATGATTGTTTTTTACTTCAGTCCATGTATCTGTAAACTTTTACAATTAATAGTATCACTTCGATTATTATAAGAATAATAATTAACAACATCAATTAAAAAATAGTTAAGTTTAAACATATGCCTTCCAAAATCCATTACAAATCAAATAGTCATAAGCCAAGAATTATTCTGAGCAGAGGATCCCTAGCTAGAGAGGTTGGAAGAAGTCTCATCATCACGTTTCTTCCTGGAAGCTCAGGCCGGGAAGGCTCTTCATCCTCATTTATTAGTCCCTATTCAATACGAGCTAAAATAGTGATCAGCTCGACAGTTTCAAGAGGAAACCAAAGGATAGGTCGAAGAAGTTCTTCTAGCACTTGGATTTGTGCTAACCGAAAACTCCACAAGTTCGCTGTTAAACTCCTTGAATGCTCGGGATTTAACTAGCAATGCCTTGGTTTTTCCAGTATCGAATTTTAGAAACTTAATCATTAGCTTGAAATCGAAAAGAGATTAATTATAAGATTAGATTTCTAAATGCATCAATTTACCTTCCGGCCAATTATTTATATTGGCTTCATGAATCATTTTGGTAGAATTAATTACAAATTTCTTCCATAAAAACTTGAGGGTAAGTTTTGTAGGATGCGACTTTCTTTCTTTCTTTTATTTCTAGCAGTGATAATAGAAGAAATCATTTGATTTAACTTTGAAATGTACGGATGGAAATTGGGGGGAAAAATGATTTTTTTGAGAGATAATTGGGAGACATTCAAACCTGAATGAAAGATTTTGGAATTTATTCCTTTAAAAAAATAGAGACAAATCCCATATCGAAGAAACCTTATACACAAATCAATTCTACTCATTAAGTAACATAAATCGAAGATGACATTTTGGTTTCATTTTTGTAGAAGTTTGGTAGTTGAATTTCTCAATAAACAAAAGCAAATTAAGAGATCATCAACACTTTTTTGTTTTTTCTTATAGTAATCGAGGGAGAATATTATTAAGATATAGCCAGTGCCATAAATAAAATGACAAACTAATTAAAAACTAAGTAAATGACAAACTAATTATCCAAAAAAATAAAATGACAAACTAATTAAAAAAAATTATATAAAAAAAATAAAGGAATAACAAAAAAATGCTAATCTTAAGCATTAGACCATCTCAACACATTATTTGAACATTTAGATAGATCAAAACCTGTATAAATATGTTAAAGAATAATATAAATTAATATATAAGACCTTACTTAATAATTTAAATTTTTAGATTAAATTGATTCTTTAACAAAATAAAATTTCAAAATCTAATTCGAAGCTATTATCCTAAATAATAGAAAGTTAAATTAACACTTTTTTGTTTCTTATATTTTAGTTTGTAGATGTATACTATAACACAAATGTCACCATAAAAGAAGAATAATTTTTATCATCAATTTAATATAAAACTACTTTAAAACCCTAGTTCTCAAAAAAATTAGTTTCAAAAAAAAAAGAAGAACATGTCCTTTACATAAAAAAAATAATATAAAAGAAAATCATATATGCACCAACCACATACCAACTTGGATGCTATTGTATTTTTTTTTTAAAATTAATACATAGAACTGCTGTCACCAGCAGGACAAGAGCTACACTGGTGATGGATATCCTTCAATGTTTCCTCGTCATCTTTGACATGTTCGGAGGCTCTAACTATATATTAATTGCCAATTGCAGCTGTAATGATATATATATATATATATATATATATATATATATATATATATATATATATATATATATATATATATATTTATATATTCAATTATCATCATCCACGTAAGGCTACTTATAAAAACATGCAATGCAATGACTACAAGGCGAGTATTTATTTTCGAATCAAAATCAAACAACCACTGTTCTTCCCAATCTTTTGACATTATAATTTTTAATTGTCCCGGTACTTGTTCATGGGATCTTCAATATCAGAAACAAAAAAGGATATTTTTTTTATGGTTTCAATTGTTATGGTGGGGTTGTTCGACTTACCTACTTCTTGATTTTTTTATGGTTTCAATTGATATGGTGGGATTGTTTGACTTGATCCGAACTTGTTTTTTGAAGGAGAGAAAAGACTGCTTAGTTCTTAATTAGGAAGGAAGTCAGTACATCTTATTCAATGCCAGAGAGAATTAAAAACTTTGGCTAGCACGTAGTATGATTTTAGTTCTGTCTTGTTTTAATAAAAATACGATTAAATTATAAGTTGGATAGACAATGGATTTTAGCTCTTATACATGTTATGAAACAACTCACTAAGATTAATCATTTTTACCCTTTCATGATTTAATTCAAATAATTCTGGAAATATTGAAGGCAACAGGAAAATTCAATGATTCAGTATTGATGGTGTTTAGTTTTAATTAAGAGGATGTTTTTAGTAAAATATTTTATATAATAATTTTTTTTTTTGTATTTGATTCTCTTAAAATATTTTATAAAAAATAATTCATTCATAATATTATCAAATAATTTCAATCACCCTCTATCATCATAAATGCCAATGCCAACATCACCATCACCATCTTCATGTGATTGTTATCATCCCATCATTACCACTTCATCACTCCACCATTGTTATTATTGCTATTAGCAACAAATTTGACTCATTGTGACTAAAATATTAGTGATACTCTACATAATTGTAGCTATTCATTTACTTTGTATATATATTTCTATGTTTTTTATTGTACAGATATCATATATATGATGTCACTTTAAATAAAGATCTCTACACAACATATTAGTGTGACATTACCTTTACATGATATTAAAGTTGGTTTGAAATTCTTGCAAGATATCATGGCTAAATTTTCTACTAAGCAAATTTCACTCAATTCGATGGTTCATATGGAGACCATCAAACTCACTCCTACAAATTACCTCTTGTGGTGTTGTCAACTCGTTCCTTTACTTGAAAGTCAGGATCTGATAATCTATTTAGATGGATCTTTTCTAGTATCTTCTATTCAGATTTACCAAGGTATTGATCTAATACCAAATCTTTCTTACATAAAATAGCACGCATAAGATCATATTATACTCAACTTTTTTTATGCCTTTGTCACTAAGAAATGTATGGCTGAAATTGTTGATTGCTCTACTACTTGTGATGCTTGGCTAACTCTTGAAGCCTTTTTTTTCATACAGTTCTAAGACCCGAAAAATTTAATTGAGAGACAAACTCCAGCTGATGCAATGAGTCTCTCATGGTGTTGTTGAATATGCTCGTCCCTTTTGCTCCTTTTGTGATCAACTTAGTGTAATTGGCAAACTTGTTGATGACACAGATAAAGTATATTGGTTTCTTTATGGTCTTGGATTTGATTATAAATTTTTTTCAACCTCAATATTATCACAATTATCGAAGCCTTCCTTTGCCAACTTGGTACCACAAGCTTTTAGCCATGAGCTTTTCTCTTGATCTCTTCATGGTGATTCATCCTCTCAATCTACTTTTCTTACACAACGAGGTTTCTTTTTTAGTGTCATTCCGGCTGTCCAAAGTATATCATCTCTTCATCCACTTATGAAAATTTTTCTAGATCTTTTGTTGTTACTTTTTAGTGGTGTAACAAAATGAGGTACACTGCCAAAAAGTGTCGAAAACTTAGCAAGTTATTAAAGAAAGCCAAAGGGATGGCTTAATTGAAGCCTTTGCTGCTACCCCAGTTGATCCATCTACTAATTCTGAATGGTATACTGACACTGGGGCTACTTCACATGTGACAAATGTTGTTAATGCCTTTGACAGTTTCGTTCTTTATACTGGTAATCAAAGGGTGTATGTCGATAATGTAATTCCATGTCTATTTCTTGAATAGGAGAAATCAAATTTATTGTTGTTTCTCATCATGTACCTTTATCTAATGTTCTCATTGTGCATAGCCTTACAAAAAAATCTTTTGTCAATTAGCAAATTTATTCTCGAGAACAATTGCTTAGTCATTTTTTCTCCCTCTGGTTTTTTCTTACAAGACCTAGTAACAAGAATGGTGGTGGGAATAGATCGATGTAAGAACATGCTATATGTTTTTTTACTGTGGCCATGCAAGTTTTTTTTATCTAGTCTGTTTACATGTAATCTTCATGCTTCATCCATTACTTGGCATGCATGATTAGGACATCCCTCTTTTTGTATTGTTTCCTTTTTAAATAAACATAGTGCTATTTTAGTTTATGATAATTAAATGATTGATTCTAAACTTTGTTTTGGTTGTTAACTAGGCAAAAGTCATAATTTACTCTGGTTTAGATCAACTATGTAATTCTTTTTTCTTCTTCTCGTCTACCACTAACCATTAACCACTAGTCACTAGTCACCCTATGGTTACTTGTGCTAAGAACGATATTGTTAAGCCTCACATTATTCATTCATTGTGGTTTCATGTACATCTTACAGTTAAGGAACCTCGTGGATTTAAGTTGACCATCAAGCATCCCGAATGGCTTTTTGCTATGGATTATGAAATTGCTGCTCTCAAGTAGAATAACACATAACGTTTAGTTTCTCGTCTAAGTAAGCATAATTTTGTTGGTTGTTAGTAGATTTTTAAGACGAAGCTTTAAGTAGATGGTTCTATAGAACATCACAAATCTCGTCTTGTGGCCTAGTGTTTCTCTAAAAAACATGACATTAATTGACTTTAACGAAACATTCACTCTAATTGTTTGTCCTGCCACTATTAGAATTATCTTGACACTTGTTGCTATTCATAATTAAGATTTTCATCAACTTGATATTAAAAATGCTTTTCTACATGGTTTACTTAAAGAGGCAATCTACACGGAACAACCTCTTGGATATATTGATCCTGAATTTCCCCTTATTTTTGTTGCTTATAATGAGATCTTTATAGTATGAAACATGCCCCCAAGCATGGTTCTAGCGTTTCAATCAGTTTTTGCTTAGACTTGGTTTTCTTGCAAATCTTGCTGATTAAGGCAGTCTATCTTCACAATTGCCACCATTCCACCATCATCATGCCACCGTCACAACCGTCACTCCTAGCCTGCCCTCACCTCTTAACCATCACCATCACTACCTTATTATCATAATATATCATTATCATTTTACTACAATTATATTTTTTATTTTATTGTTTACTAAATATCAACAAATATTTTTTTTGTTTGTCAAATATTTTATGTAAAACAAATGCTTTTTAGATTGTTGAAGATATTTTAGGTAAACTTTATTTATACTTCTAAAATTCATCAATGTTCCCATTCACTCTTAACTAGAAATAATAATAAAAAAATATTATATCCATAATCACAACTAATTATTGAATTTGTGAAACTAAATAAATAAATAAATTAGAAAATGATTACTTTTTTTTGTAATTGATAAAATGAGTAATTTTAAGAAAATAAGAATTAAATTATTTACTTTTACAATGTACAAAGATTGTGTTATTCTATTAAATCCTTATTATCTTCACGTAGATAAGAGAGAGGTTAAGGGCATTACTATCATTGCAAAAGGCATCATGCTCACGGAAGGCACCAAACAATTGACAAATTAACTTTTTTTTTTTCCTTTTTATCCAAATCTCAATATCACAACGTCTAGTTAATATGGCATTTGTTTCCCCTAAGATGGAACCTAAGAATTTCAAGAAAAAAATTCAACTCTTTAAATGCTAGGAGGAAACATATGAGTATTGGAAGTCAAACAATAAATGATAGCATCTTTCCAGTCACTGTCACACCAAAAATATAATACGAAAAATATATAGTTAGTTTGAATCATTCAATGCTGGATAGAGTAATTAATTGCTGCAAGAAATAACCTATAGAAAGCAACATATACCAACAACTTTATTTATATATATAAAAAAAAGGGCCTCCAGCGAAGAATCGGGTGGTTATCCATGGCGGCAAAAATAACATCCACACCATCAGGAAAGATCTAAGATTGAAGTCCATGGGAGCCAAAAAACTTCTTTTCTTTAAGGTAGGTAGAGACAAACTTAACCATGTCAGACAATACATTATAATTAGAAATTAAAGTGAACATACTACTTTTGCATATTAGCTAGGGGGAGGAAGGTCATCTTTTCCATCGTTAATTGGAAAGGTTAAATGTATAACCAAAAACTTTTGCCGGCAAAAAATTAATCTACTTTTTTATTTGTAGAAATTGAATTGAAAATATTAAGAAAATAGACTAGATTTGTCATGTCATTGAGACAAGGGAGGGAGATTTCGTGAGTATTTGTTTTTGTAATGATCTTTCAAGTCAAAAGCAATTTTAAAAACAAGTTGTAAGAAAAAAGATTAATTTTTTTAGGTATTTTTAAATGATTTTAATATGTTGATGTTAAAAATAAAAATATAATAAATTATTTTTTAAGTAAAAGATACTTTGAAAAGTAGGTTGTAATACAAAAGATCAATGTTTTTTTATGTAATTTTAAATGATTTTAAATAAAAAATAAAAAATATTATTTTAATATATTTTTAATTAATAAAAAACACAGGGTAATAAATAACACATTTCATCCTAATGCCAACCCATTATTGCACGGATATTCTACAAAAAAAAAAAAATTGTTTTCCATTCACACAGTGCATTCAGCCGCCACCAAAGATAGGTTTCAATTGTTTGAAACTTTTGAACTAAATTATTTATGTACTTGTCACTTTACGTCACCCGATATTTTTATTAGAGTTGAATTAATAAAGTTATTTACTAGGTTTAAGCTAACCATTTCAGTTTTTATTCTAAAAAAGTTACTTTACATGATATTATAACTTTTGTGATCAAATGGAGTTTAAATTTTATTATTTTTATTTTTTCTAATTAAATTTTAAAAAAATAAAATAATAATGAGTTTGTGCAAATTTAAGTCTAAAAAAAACTTGTTATGTTAAAAACTAATATAAAATCAATATTATAAAACCTCATTCAATGGTATTTGTATTATTTTCCTATCAATTTTTGCATTGAGGGATATGTGATTTAGAAAGTCTTTATTTGATAGAGACCCCGAATATATATATATATATATATATATATATATATAGGTTTTATCAAGAATTAATTAGCTTCAAAAACTTGTTTATTGGGTAACCCATACCAACTCCAATTTCTATATTAAGATATATATATATATCCATTCATGAAGTTGGTAAGATGCATGTATCGTTTTCATTTCAACGCCGAGCTTCATTGATACTTAATAGAAAAAAAGATGAGCCCTTACATCCATTTAATTATTCATGAACAATATGATGGTAACTCTCGAAGAAATGACAAGTATATATCTCATTAGCGTGGAAACCACTAAATGAGAAAAACCCAGCTCTACAAGCGGGCAATTCGGCTATAACAATTTTCAAGGCTCAAACTATCACTCACACGCAACATGAAAGAAGAGCAAAGATATAAATTAATTAATTAAATAGCTTGTAAGGAATGCATTGTGCCCTCTATTCCTACATATTTTAGAAGAATTTCAATACATTTATGTCGAAGGCAAAGTCTTTTAACATATCCCTGGCAATATGTTTGCTCATTCTTTAGCTAGATTTGCTTTAAGTGTTTATGGATGTGAGGTATGGCTCAATCAGCCTCCCTCTTTTATTGTTTCTGCAGTTACAATAATAAAGTTTTGCAGAGAGTCATTATATATGAAAACAAAAAATTAACATAAATATACCGCCAGAGTTAAATAGTAGGAATTAAACCAAACAAAGAGTTAAATAGTCCTCAAATATCACATGCAAGTCTTTTATTCCTTAAAATATACCAAAAGTTATAAATATATCTAGGGTTAATTTCTTGATGAAAAATTTATCTATTGTAAATTACGTTTTTATCAAGGTTAATTTTTTTTTAATGTTTTTCCGACCAATTTTAGTATAATATTTTTATATTTTATAAAGAAACATATGCAACTCAAAATCAATGAAACATAATAAAAGGAGTGTAAATCAAAACACCCTGTAATTCAAGAGTAGAAATTCATGAAAAAAAAATCAAAGATGTCAAATAAAACAACTTATAGTTCAAGGAATGTTTATATCATTTAGCTTGATAGTTACAAGATTCAAATCATTCCAGATATCTCCTGTAAGATTATATTAGATTTTCACTTATCTTATTCAACAGTTGTTATTGAATGCTATAGACAAACATTTATCTACTTAGAAGATATATAACTCTTACTTGTATTTGAATGTCTTTGAATTCTTGTTGTTGTTATCTATTTTGTGGCCTTGCATAAATAAAAAAAAGAAAGAAAAAGAAAAGATAACATACTAAAAAACTACAACAAAATGATGATGGAAGGAAAAAAAACAAAAAAAATATATCTATCAATTGAGAAGAACATACCAGTACTCCTAGGAAATTGCCAAAAACTGGTCAAGGAGAGTCAAAATATACAAAATTGAAAATTTTAACCTTATTGATAAAGAGAATTTAATTTTGAGGAAGAAAGTTCAACATTGTATGTTTAAGGACTTAAATAGAATTTTTCAAGGTTTAATTGAATTTTATTTAGGGTGTAATTGCAAGGAAAATTAATTCTTTAAGTCAATTTAGGCTTTAATTGAAAGAAATTAAAGTTTAGGGTTTGAATTGTAAATTTTAAGAGTTAATTTGGTCAAATCAGGAGTTTAATTACATAAATATTAAAATGGGTAATTAGAGGCTTAATTGAAGAAATTCAAAATTAAGAACTAACTTGTAAGAAGCGCGAGACTTCAAGGTTTGAAATCGATGAAATCAAGGATGAAATTGAAAAAAAACTTAAAAGTTTGGTGGTTAATTGGGGTCCAATTGAACACCTGAGTTTTCTAATAACCCTGAGTTAAACAACGAGGTGACGACTCCCATGACTCTCCAACGCTGCTCGCTCATATACGACACTTTTATAATGTATTTTTCGCATTTCAAACTTCTTTTGTAATTGTATATAAATGAGAATAGTCACATGATTTTGACATTAACAAGTTAAGATCATTATTCTATAGAGATTTAGGTAGTTTTTCGTAGCTTTTATTTCATCACCATGTATAACAACTAGTGACAGAGCATGATCTATGCTTTTGAGGGGCTAAACTCTAATGAAAAAAATAAGAGTATCTTCTTGTTACTCAGTAGTTAGAGTGCCATAGAAATTTGCAACTCCAAACTCATTCAAACAATTTAGAAATGCATACCAAGTAAAAAATGTGGTAAACTATTTTTATTAACTAACACGTGAAATTATCCAAACGTGTTATTTCATTAGTCCAAGTTGTATTTTGCAAATTAATTACCAAATCAACTCAAAATATAGTTTTTTAACCATCCTACCAACTCTTGAAGTTATTATTTTTAATCTTAGAACTGCATCTCCATATAGATTAACAGAGAGCGTTTTGCATTTTGGTGGTTCCAATTGGAAATTTAAAAAGAAAAGTTGACGAGGACATATGGAGAAGTTTTAAAAGAATAAGGGTCATATTGGCAAGTTCCAAGACTTTTGCAATAATAACAACAATCATATCATTTACTTTGACAAGTCCTGCTATGGTTATCCAATTATTTATCTCATTAGGTGGTCCTAAGCTTTCAACTTGTGTCCTCAATTCCCTATTTAAACACCAATTATCCCACATCAACTTAAAACAATCCACCAATATCACCTCTTTCTTTCTAAAAAAGCAATCTTCCATGGATCAACTTCCAAAATGTGATGCAAATTACGTTCCCCTCACACCCATAAATTTCTTGAAGAGAGCTGCCAAAGTTTATGGCAATCGCCTATCTGTTGTACACGAGAGAACCCACTTCACATGGCAGCAAACATATGAGCGTTGCCTCCGCCTTGCTGATTCTCTCCGTTCCTTTAATATTGCCAAAAACGATGTTGTAAGTTTTTGGATACAGCATATGTCGTGTCCATGTTTTTTGTTTTGTTTCGATGGCTAGGGTATTCTTGGACCAGCGTATTTGTTTGTGCACTTACGATGTTATTTACTATCTTATTAACAGGTTTCGGTTTTGGCTCCGAACATTCCAGCTCTGTATGAGATGCACTTTGCAGTGCCCATGGCAGGAGGGGTGATCAATGCCATCAACACGAGGCTAAATCCAAATCACGTAGCCACCATTCTGCGCCATTCAGAAGCGAAGGTCTTCTTTGTTGACTACCAATTTGTGCAGTTGGCAAGGCAGGCCCTCCAAATAATGATGACAAGTGAATCTATTTCATCCAAATTAGTTCTCCCTTCAGTCGTTCTCATTGATGACATTGAGTCACCGACAGGTGCCATTTTCGGCGAATGGGAGTATGAACAACTTGTCCGAAAGGGCAATCCAGGGTGCATTCCTCATGAGGTCCAAGATGAATGGGATCCCATAGCCTTGAATTACACGTCTGGAACAACATCAGAGCCAAAAGGAGTTGTCTATAGCCACAGAGGTGTCTTCCTTGGCTCCCTTGGCATAATCATTGGCTGGGAAATGGAAAGTGAGCCTGTGTATTTGTGGTCTCTTCCTATGTTCCACTGTAATGGCTGGACCTTAGCTTGGGGCATTGCAGCACGCGGTGGAACCAACGTTTGCCTACGCAATACCACAGCTAAAGACATGTATAGGAACATTGCACAGCACAAGGTGACTCACATGTGCTGTGCACCCATTGTTTTCAACATCCTTCTTGAGGCCAAACCTGACGAGCGTCGAGAAATATCTTCTCCTGTCCAAATACTTGTCGGTGGTGCACCACCACCGGCCTCACTTCTTGAAAAGATGAAACCATTAGGATTCCATGTCACTCATTCCTATGGCCTGACAGAGGTTGGACCAGCCCTTGTGTGCGAGTGGCAAGCTAAGTGGAACAATCTTCCTAGCCAAGATCAGTCAACAATCATGGCTAGACAAGGGATTAACACAGTAGCTCTTGCTCATATGGATGTTAAAGATTTGAGTACAATGATCAGCGTGCCTTGGGATGGTAAAACAATGGGGGAAATTGTTCTGAGAGGAAGCACCGTTATGAAAGGGTATTTCAAGGACCCAAAGGCCACCGCGAAAGCATTCAAGAATGGATGGTTTGCTACAGGCGATATTGGGGTCATACATCCTGACGGATACTTGGAAATCAAGGACAGATCAAAAGATGTCATTATATCTGGTGGTGAAAATATCAGCAGTGTAGAATTAGAGTCTGTTCTTTACAGCCATCCAAGAGTCCTAGAGGCAGCTGTGGTGGCCATGCCACACCCAGTTTGGGGAGAAAGTCCTTGCGCTTTTCTTGCCATTAAGAAGAACTCAGAAGGGAAATCTGATGATGTCAAAGAAGCTGATATTATTGCTTATTGCAGGAAAAAGCTTCCCCATTATATGGTTCCAAAGAAGGTGGAGTTCATGTCTGAGTTACCCAAGACTTCAACAGGAAAAGTTCAGAAATTCCAGTTAAGGGATTTAACACGAAACTTTGTTGTCTCGGAGAACTTTCCTAGCAAGAAGACTGCCCAAATCAATGCCGAAACGGAAACACAAGGACATAAGGCTCAGCCAGTTCGTGTTCCTTCCTCTCGTCTTTGAACTTGATATGGTTCAACTGTTTATCTCCAACTATCATTCTTTTTCTTCTGAACAAAACAAATAAGGGTTGAGGGCAGGGTTCAACTCGCTCGGTACTTGAGCTTGATACATGCCCTTTCCCTGGCATATATCACGTTACCTGTTTTTAATATTTTTGAACTATGGTTTGATGATTATATATTAAGCTTGACGTGTCAATCACTTTGTGTTATATAGACATCAAATGCCTCAAATAAAACGCTGGTCTAGCTAGGGATGCACAAGTCAAGACTGAGTTTCTCGGAATGGGAGCATGCCTTGAAGCTATTAAAAAAATAAAATGATATAGTGCAATATTGGCTAAGAATCAAGCATGGTCTCTCTACCTACTTTTTGCAATTGGTTAAATTGAATATTGTTTCAAATTTTAATCTTCCGATTAAAAGTGATTTAAACCACTTAATTCATCTCCACTACTAATTAAATAACTAAATGAATGACAAATATTGTTATGGTGTAATTGAACAAAGAATCTCAAATTACCTTACAATATTGAAAGTAGAGGGGTCGAAATGGCATGATTCATAACAAAGATTTAAGTTCACTGAATGGGAAAAGCTGAAGGACTTAACTTGATCTTTAATCTCTTGTAACAGAGGATGCTTGTCAAGTTTTATTCCATTTATGTATGTAATATCGATCAAGTATTTACTAATTCAACCAATTTTCCCTGCTATATAGCATTACTTAAACATTTTAATTAGTGACACTAAACATAAAAAAAATTAAAAATTAAAAAAATACGGAAAACTATTAAATTAATGGGAGCTGTTATTAGATTTTTACAACAAATATTAAGTTTTTTTCTACATTTCTCCATTCTAAAATCAATTATAGTTCTTTTAAGACATTATTCAAAAACAGCAACTTGCAGACCAAGTCACACGAACATAATTATGAGACCCAATCTAAAAATTAATTTATAAAAGGATTTAAGTCATTGTATATCATTTTAATTTGGGATAATTATTTTTATTAAAAAATCATTGTTTTTTTTTCTTAGTGTTAATACAATATAAATTAATTATATCACTAAAAACCTAATTAGAATAACCATTTTTATAGAATCAATATCTTTTTCTATATAACTAAAAATTTAGTCGAGATGAAGATTCGGATCCTGAATGAATTTTTCAGATCAATCCATTAAACCGGTTAAACAACTATCATCATGGCAACCATAATTAACATTCTGGTTAATTATGGTTGCCCTCGTAAGAAAAAAAAAATCTATAATTGTCCTCTCTTCTCTTTCCTATACGGCCATAAGATTCTCCAGATCCACCAATAAATTTTTAACATTCTGCCTACAAATTTTAGAATTAGCTCATGCATGATCTTGAACTCAGGTATTTTTAATGATATTCAAATGTTGTTGACTTCCTAATCCTTCTTTTATTTATAACTATATATACCCAGTCAACAGTTTAAGTTGAAGGAATCCGTAGACGTATTCCGTCGTTCATGATTTTAAGCTGGTATTAATTTAAGTGCAAGATGGGGTTGTGATAATTAATCTTATCTCTAAATCAATAATATTGGATTATATTGAACATTAGAACTCAAGATGAGCTAGCGAAATCAATATCTAATTGACGGTCTACCTAACATATCATATCATTAAAAAAAAAAAAAACTTGATAATTTGTGTTTATGAGACTCAAAGTCCAATTAACATAAAGAAAGTTGATTTGTGTTGTTTTTCTCCTTCTTTTTACATTTTTTTTCTTTTGAAAAAGATTGAGAGAAATTAAGTCTATTGAGATTAAGAGGGAGAGGAAAAAAAGAGTATTGAAAGAGAGTGTGTGACTTTTTATATTTCGAAGCTAAGAATTGGAAATTGCATTCCTTGCTAGTATTATATTATATTTGGAGAGTACAACCTTAAGTTGCGTTGATGCAAGGTAAAAAGAAAGAAAAGGAAAGAAAAGATGAATTTGTTATAGTAATAATTATTACAAAGATAATGATTAAAGGTGTGAAAATTAAGATGTAAAATTGTTTCCTGAGACCTTAAAAATCAAGAGTATTAGCATGATCGATCATAAATATGTAATAAATATTACACAACCTATATAGCTAGGAGGGTTCCATTAGTAAGGTGCATGTAGTCAAATTGAAAATTAAAAATGAAGAAAATAAATTAATATTTTTTACCCCACCCTTTCAAATTTTGAATCCCATTTTGCATTATTTGTTAATGATTATGATCATTTGCACCAATCATGCATCATTAACAATTATCCTCGTAAAATTTAACCCTTTTTATCCCTCTACGAAACAAATATATTTAGATGATCTATATATTTATCAGAAAAAGAAAATTATTTTTTATTGGTTTTTTTTTAAATCAATTATTTATTAATGCTTGATGGTAAATAATAAGGTGAAAAAGAGATTTCGAGTCTAAGAAAAAATCAATTATATATGGCATAAATATAACGTTAATTAGTTCCTGAAAACATAACATATAGTCTTTTTTTGAAAGATTTTTTTCTCCATTTGAAAATAGAAAAATAAAATACATCCACTTCTTCCATCTTTGGGTGACATTTTCTATTGTCACGCCTCTCGATCGTACCAAGTCAAATAAATGAGTACACAATTAGCAATTATTTTTGTCCATTAATTTTATATAGGAATTATTCAAGTTGACCTCCGATTTTTTTGTCCAGTCCAATTAACTTTGTACAGGAAGTATTCAAGTTGACCAGCAATTTTATATACGAAGTGTTCAAGTTGGTCCAACAAGCGAGTGTGAAAATATAATAATTGTTAAAATAATAGCTATCAACCGTACGTCGCGTAGCGTGTGACAAGCAACTTTCTTGACTTTATTCTTATTTATTTTTACTCACTGATGTGAACATATTACTTGCGGAGTTGGTATTGTAATGTGAATTAATTAAAATTATATATAGGCTATCAGAGGCCTCGATTTTTTAAGTAATGTAACCTAACTTGTGATCATAGTCAAACTGTCCAAGATTATGATTCACTCTTACAAGCTAAAAAAAATATTATAATATTCTTGAAACCAAAATATTATTAATTAATTATATATATAACAAGCTAGGTGTTTCTTTAATATCTTCAAACTCTTCAAAGTGTAATTAATTTGCATTAAACCTCGAGGGTTTATATAATTTATACCACAATATTATAAAATTACTTCCCAATTGAATCCTTTATATATACCAAGCGGTATTTCTTTTTTTTAATAACAATCGAGTAACGTTATGGGACTCAAAGGAGAATTAGCAAATAGTTACGGGGAAACTCTATCCTGTGCTCTTTAATTATATATCCTTTATCGGGAGGTTCCTCCGAATCTTAATTATGGTTAACTACAAATATTTGTTCTTAAGATGGGAAATATAAGCTAGCCTTCAATCATCATTTCAAATCCAATCATAGTACTATGATTAGGATGGAGCGTGACAGGCTACAAACTCGAGTCATCTGATTAATTCACACACCTCATATTTTGTTTCTTAGTAAAATAGTGAAAATTAAATTCTATTTTTGTGTTTTGACTAGCTAGCCGATCATCATGAAAATACAATCGTTTTGATTTTTTTTTTATTAAAATGAGTTTTCATTATAAAATAAAAATTTAATATATATTTATAATAAAATAAATCAAGAATTATATATATCAATAAATGATAATAAATCTATTAATCTAAACCAAAAATTAAGTCAAAAAACTAAAATAATGATACAAATTAAGATATCTGATCTCATGTCACGTATAACTTTTTAAATTTTTTATATCATTGTAGAACAATAAATAGTCTAAATTAGATTATTTTGGTTGTCGGAATCGTGACAATGAAATACTTTTTCTCTTTAGAGTGTTTTTTTGTGAGTTTTTTTTTCATTAAAGAACTGGAAAATAACAAAAAATAATTTTATTATCAAAATGAAAATTTTAAAATTTTAGAATTAGACATATATTATCTCCATATCTTACATTTGATTTCATTCATTTGTCTTTTAATTTTATAGATCTACAAGCTAGTTTCATCCAATTAGACTACAAAAGAACTGAATTAAAAAAATCATTTAAAATGCCAAAAAAGAAGAAGAAGAAGAATAAGAAAAAGAAGCTCCATAACATAATCGCAAGAAAAAGAAGCTCCATAACATAATCACGTAGAGAAGCAGAAGAAGTCTTAACAGAGGGTTAAGGGAATAAATTTATGAATCAAATTGATTTTTCAGATATTTTGTATTATTACAATATAATTTCTGGATGCAAGATCTGTTAAAATAAAAATGGAAGTATTGGACAAGGTGGAAATACCTGATGAGTTTTATTGCATTTGCTGGACTGGATCTGTTAAGATCTCATCTGGCCTTTTTGTTGTGGGCTTAGAGCCCTCAACCGGCCGTGGCTGAGCTTTATTCACTTTATGGGCCCTGCCCAGCTTCTGCTATCATATTTTGTTAGGAGAGTAGTTCAATAAATAAATAAATAAAAAACCACCGATAATAAAATGCATAATTATTAAACGAATAACAATTATTTTTATTAAAAATATCAAAACAATAGCGTATCATTTTTATCTTGTTTTTTTTCTTCGATGCTAACCCAATTGTACTTGGATTACGACTCCACCGTTCCACCGTATCATTAAAAATCTCTAACTGGATTAATCAAGTTTTTTCGATTAATATTTTATTTAGTTGGACTAGGATCCAGATTGAATTAATATTTAGTTCTTGAATTTTCTAGATTAACACGCCCTACTTCAAGTTTAACAATTATGGCTACAGTACTGGGAGGACTCCACGAAAACCAAGTCACGGATTCTGTTATCATTTTGTTTAATTATTCAAACAATAGCTTTTCAGTTGCTTCATTTGCCTTTTTTTAAAAAAAAAATTCTATGAAGGTTGACCTTTTTCAAGCTTTAACGATGCTTCGTTTTTTTTTACAGGCCAAGGTCTCTTTTGGAGATGTGATTCAAGTTCAACCCTTGTTTTCAAAGAAATCAGCCGCAGAAAAAGCATGGGGATGTAGACAGAATGTATGGATGTTGAATCAGATTTAGTCTCTAATTACTTTTGAGCAAATCACTCCAAATCTATCATAGAAAGAGCAAATGTTGAATCAGATTCAGCGGGAGAAAAAAGTTAATGTAGTCGGGTTTGTGATAACAGGTGATTTTAAATAGTTAGGTGTGAATTTATCGTAACTAAATGAGAATATGCTTTAGATAGATTGTATTGATAACTTAACAAATATATTTATTATAAACCAATAAGATAGGTTTAGATCTAAAAAAGATTTGATTATGCTAAACTAGAATAATGTATTAAAAGGGTTATAACTTTTAATCCGACTGTTAGATTACGTTTGAATTTTTATAAGAATTTCTAGAAACTGTTTAGATATTGAAAATATTGCCCAAGCCTTTGGATTTTGACCCTTTTTTTATTATTTTTCTTTGTTATTTCTAGACTTCTTGCTTCTTTCCGATTTTATAATTCTTTTTTTTGTAATTTTATATTTTTGTTTTTGTTTTTTAGTTAAGATGGGTTTATAGTTTATTTAAGGCTTTGTAAATCTCATAAGAGATGGACTTTAGTATTATTATTTTTAGAAAATACACCAGCAAAGTTGGGATTCACATATGCAGCTTCTTCGCTCATAAAAAAAAAATATGTGTTATAAATTTGTTTCTGTATTTAACCTTCCGCTTGCATCAGAAGTGGGGAGAAGATTTAAAATGGACAGAGTTAACAATTATGAGGAACCTTTATTCCAACTAAAATAATTTCTGACCAGAAGCCCTCCACCACCGGGTCTGAAGGAGCCATTTTCAAAGAAAGCTCCTAATCCAAAAGAAGAACAGCCAGGCCCTACAAAAGCAACAGAAGAATTAACACAACAGTGATTAAACCATTCAACAAAAATGAATATCTTATGAATTATCCTACTTGAGTGAAAATAAAATCTAAGTTCCCCGATTTAGCCAGATAACAACAGGCTTTGATGCTGGGTCACATTCTGCTTCAGTCAAGTAATAGAAAAGTGATCTCTGTTGCTTTTCGTCGACAGTTACATCTCCTGCATACTGCTGGAAACCAGCTTGTGGTTGCCCTGGCAAGCTCAGGATTTTATTATCAATTGAGGATGCGGCTACTGCTCTTGATATTTGGATAATAGTTACACACAGTACAGCAACAATTATCCATGATTCAGGACGCATGGTGTTTAAAGAAGCAAATCTTTTTTTTACATCAAAGTTAATCTAAAATACGCGTACTTTATTTTATAGAATTCGTTGTGCAAATAATTGATTGATTGTATCATCGGATAGTCTTAACTTTTACTTGGAAGAGCCATACAGCTGGAATTATAGCAAGATTTATTGGCTCACTTTTGTTTTATTAGAAAACTCTGAAAGAATAGTTAGTCCGCTCAATCTTCAAATGGAAGAATGCAAAATGAAAATTTCATCAGGTACACATTATTTCGATTGTCAAACAATCTTTCCTTGGTGCTATTTTTATTGATATGATGATGCATCACTTAAAATAAAAGGTCCATAAATTTAGACAAGAGGTTTCCCAGATAGAAACGCTGCAAACAATGCCAGTGATCTTCCGGGTGATGAAAATGGTGCCATGTGAGAGCCTCCCCTAATGGTGGAAAATGTCAGGATGTTACCATATACTTGTGTCCATCCTCCAACCTGAGAACAAAAATTTAAGAGCACGAGATCAGGAACCAAAACAATGTTTACTTCTTAATGATTTGTAACTTGGTTTATCTTAAGCTGCAGCAACAGGCTAACCTGTTTATCCTCAAACCAAGGGGTATAGGGCACAGTTGCATTCAATCCCAGCTTTTTTGCCAAGCCTTCCACCAAAGTCCTACTCCCCGTAAATGGGATAACCGAATCCTGATCTCCACTGTATTTAAATTTGTGTTATTACCACTGACAGTCTCTTGTGCTAGTTGGTAAGAAGAGATTTAAAGCTGGTTCATGTACCTGTATACTAGGACCCGGACGCCTGAATTGACCAATGAGCCCACGACATCAATTGTAGGTATCTCTAGGTTTCGAAGATCATAGTTTACAGCACTAAAATGGAGTAATAAATCAAAACAAGTTATTCTCATCATGTACAGAAAAACACATAATGGTAAAACACAATAATTAAATGCTCCAAGTCAAAGTGTTGGAATCAATCACTAATTACCCACTGCAGAAAGTCCATTTCGGAGTTCCGACAAGCTTGGCATGAAAAGATTCTTGCACGTCTTTCCTGTTCAAATATACAAAAGTTTCTTCTTGTACACAAGGATCAATGCTCTCTTGAGCTTTCTGCATAAGGGGAAGAAAAATCCAATAATAAGTCCAAAGTAAAAAATGTAATGTCTTGAGATGAATTGTTATCTCTTAAAGAACTTACCTGCTGACTGAGAGCCTCCTGCAATGATTCGGCGGATGAGAGAAGTCGGAATCTTGGTGTTAATGGGTTATTTTGAACTCCCAATAGCGATGCACCAAATGACAGACAAACATTCGCAGTGACATCATATAGGTCAATAGCGTTCGGAATTTCTGCATTAAGTTGATCACTCACTTTCGAACAAGAAGCCGAAAGGGAGTTTCCTATACGCTCTCTCCAGAGTTGTGAAGTGTTACAAACTGCACTGAGAAGTTCATAAGTAGGGTTTGATATTAATCCATGAGACCAATAGAAGTCGCCTTCCGAGTTAAAATCTGTACTGAACTCCAATAGAGGGTTTCCTAGCTGAAATGCCAAAAATCAGATAGCTCAGAGAATATCATTTAAAATATGTGGGAAGAAAAGGTAACACTATCAGAATGCATGTTTCTGTGTTGCTACTCACTGCTATGCCCTTCAAATTGAATTTTAGTCCTGACTTCACTATGAGGTCTGCAAGCTGTGGAACATAGTGTCCTGTCAAGAAACAGAGTTCAAGATCACTGATCACTTAGACCAACAGGCACGAATGTTTTACTTGTTTCTGCAATGTACTGCTTTCATTGAATTAAATTCACCTGCGTAGCTCTCTCCTGTGATAAACAAATCCCTATTCTTGTACTCGGGAAATTTCAGAAACCAATTCTGAAGGAATACAAAATTGTCTTGCACTGAAGAGAAAGCAGTGAAAAGGTAAGTAACTAGATTAAAGGTTTGGTTATGATGTCAGAAATATAGGCGACGAAGTAGCTAGATTAGAATTGTGGTAACCTGTGATTGTGTCGTTCACCAAGTCATAGAAAGATTGATTGGCAGAATAAGAGAAACCAACTCCTGCTGGTGATTCTAGGTAGAGCATATTTGCTTCTGCAGAGTAGAGGAAAGCTAACTTTTAGCAGTTCTTTTTACTACAAAAACAGAAGAAAGCCATATGTGGCAAACCTTTGTTCCAGCTATAATCATTTCTAACAAGACTCCCTCCACCACTCGGTCTGAAGGGGCCATGCTCAGAGAAAGCTCCTGCTCCAACAGAGGAACAGCCAGGTCCTGCAAAAGGAACATAAAAATACAACAGCGTTTAAACAATATTATAAATAAAACACAGAAAATGATGACCAGAAAAATACTAGATAAAAGAAAATGAGTACCCCCATTTAGCCAGAGCACAAGAGGTTTTGAAGCTGGGTCTGTTTCTGCTTCGACAAAGTAATAGAAAAGAGCTCTGTCTTGATTTTCGTCTACGGTTACATATCCTGCATATTGCTGGAAACTGACTCTTGGTTGCCCTGGCAAACTCAGGAGTTTATCATCTGCAGAGGAGTCTACAGCTCTGCATATCTGAAAGAAAGTTGCACATAATACTGCCATAGCTATCCATTGCTGAGCCCCCATGCTGTCGACAGAGAGAGATAGAGAGCTACAATGCTTGAAATCAAGCCTCAATTGTGTTATTTATATAGCAGTTTACAGTTAAGACAACTTTGCAACTTCATTTCTATTTCTAGCGTGGTAACCATCGAAACATTGTCTAAGTTTCGAGGGAAAAGTCACTCTTACACAAAGTCAAATATATGACAACGTCGTAAACATAACAAGAAAAAACGGCCAGGTGAATCAACTTATGCATTTCATAAGCTTGCCAAGAGACAAAATGCCATCCTCGGAAAAAACGTTTTGGGGGAGAGAGAGGTGAAGACCCCAGTATTCATGCGACAGTGTATACTTGATTAGCCATGAAATCATCAAAGGAAACAACGGTAAATCAAAGCTTGATCTTGATGTCTGACTTTCTTATTAACGAAGCAACAAATTGAGGGATGTAGCTCGTTGATCTCATTCATCTCTTTCATCTGAGCATCAATGAGAAGAAGCCTTCCCCATTTACCTTCTTCTTCGTGTATATCTGTAGCTTGTTCTAGCTGACATGCTTGCATCAGGTAAGGAAAAAGGAGAATATAGGCGATTGAAAAATATCATCTATCAGTCGCAAGAATAATCTTCATTGCAGATGGAATGTTCAAAATCCAAGAGGTTCCTTAAAAGGATCTAACTTACCAGGGGTTACTAGCAGTCTTTAGAAATAGTTCTGATAATATTTGTGGACTAGAGGCACCAGTACTTTTCACTTTTGCTGCTAGGGCCATTAACCTTCCCGGTATATTGCAAATGGTTCATTTGTTAATTAAGGCATACTAGTCATGTAAACCCTCAAACAATTATTATTAAATTAAAAAAGAAGAAGAAGAAAAACTAATCCTCACCAGTGTTTCACTGTACACTGAGAGGAGAATCAGTGTGGATATGCACAGTGATTCATCTTTCTTTAGTTCCTTTAATGTTTTACACTTTGATCCCTCATTTTCTTTGCCTTCTAATTTGATCCTTAAAAATTGATTTGATTTGATTTGCAAATGGTCTAGATAGCATGTATATGAAGATCTCGAGGCATCGAGAAAATATTCAAAAAGAAGAATTGCAGTTGAGGGTGAATGAGGAAGAGGTTATCTTTAAAGTTTTAGAGCCATCAAGCATCCTATACTGGTGACTCGGTGAGAGTTGTTTCAGCATCCCTGCAATTGATTACTTGGTTCATCGAAGGGTTTAAATCAACAAAAGGAGCCGTTGGACGAGTTTTGTAATGAAGCTTATCAAAATGCAAAAATCTACAAGGAAAGAACCAAGAAGTGGCACGATCAAAAAGTTTTGTTGTTCAATTCACGACTTCACTTGTTCCCAGGAAAACTAAAATCACGATGGTCATGTCCTGTCACTGTTGCTAAAGTTTTTCCACTTGGAACAATGAAAGTCACTCAAGATAAGAAAGGGATATTCACAATGAATGGTCAATGTTTGAAGTGCTATGTGAGTGGGGAACTTGTCGGCAAGAGGAGTGACATCCTTCTTGATCCAAATAAATGAAAGAAATAATCATTCTATTGACTATAACTAAGCGCTATTGGGAGGCAACCCAACATTAAAAAAAAAAAGATGAAAAAAAAACACAAAACCTTAACTTCACCCTTTTTCTTTTAGTTGTGTGTGCGGATTAAAAAACAATTGAGCAAGATACAAGTTTATGTTCAACGCAATCATACCTTCATGGTGACTAGCTTGCTAAAAAGGGAAGTATTCATACTTTCTTCTTTTTTCATTTCACATCGAGGACAATTCAAATTTAAGTTTGGGGGAATGGATATCCAGTTATGTTTAATGCTAGTGTCGGCTATGTTTATTCAATTTTTTCTTACGAGAGATACGAAAAGTGAACTTGCATTTGTATGGGTGTGACATGTTTTTAGGATTAACTTTACACTCTTAGGCTCTTTGTTATGCTAAGCATTTCATTTTTTATTTGGAATAGACAATATGTCTTATAAAGCAAGATTAAAAATACTTGTATTTTTGAAAATTATTGAAATACACCTTTTCTTGCAAAGTTATGCGAGTTATGTGACTATGCATAAAAGATGAGTAATGTTTTTCGTGTGATTATCCTTTTGATATAGTCTTAAACAAGGTTTAAGAAAATAGAGTGATAATGATTAGATAATTAAATGGATAAATACATATGAAGTTCTATCTATTTTAATATTTTGAGTTGTTTAGTAATTAGGGGTATTCATCACAAATATTTATTTTTATATCAAATAACAGCTTGAAATATGAGTATGCAAAATACTTTACACATGTAACTTGTTAAGTAACTGGGTCCATTCATCACAAATATTTATATTTGTATCAAAAAACAAGTGACATTTTAAAGATCAAAAAGATTAGAAAAAAAAATAGAAAAGTAAATGAATAAATATCTCTTTAACTTGCTACCTTGTTTTTAGCGGTGAGAAAGGGTGATTATAGGATAAGTTTTACATGATTGATTATGTTGGTTGCATGATAAATATGATTGAGTTTGGAATTATGTAAAGATACTTAAACTAGAGAAAGTGGGTATGCATAGTTTTTCTTTATTTGCTATTACTCATGTATTAAGTTGGAGTGGGATGTTTGCATGGTAGGTCCATTGGGTGTGATAAACTTAGCCTAAATATGTTCATGGTTCTTTGTTTTATGGTTTTTTTTTGGCTCCAGGATAAACAAACATTCAAGTTAATTTGATGGTATTTTATAAGGAAATTTATTTCACATATTTTTTTAGTTTTAATTGTTTCGGTTCAGAGTATTTAGTATACTTTTTACCTTGGTTATTTATAATTCTAAGTATCTTTGGTATTTATTTAATTCTTGGGAATTCATGGTATTTTCAAGTATTTAACTATCAAATTAGATTGAAAATGAGATGATATCTCTATTGAAAATGAGATCATGTGAAGAGACAGATAAGAGGTTGAATTTAAAGATCAAATCTTAGTTTATTTGTTTTAGTCAATCTAGGACACTGATTAATTTTCAGGTTATAGTTAGAGCTATACAACTCGATTTCATGTGTTTTTTACCTTTTTAAAAAGAAAAGATATAGGCTTACAATTTCTATAAGGGTTTTTTTACCTTTTCAAGTTGTTATGTGAAGTTCTAATATATGATTTATATAATTATCTAACACCTCTTATCAAGTAAAAACCCTTTAAACTTGGAAATTCAAATCTGTGATCATTTGATCAATAAAGCTCTAGTACCATATCAAATAACAATCCCATCCTAAAAACTTAATTAAACTATTAGGTTAAGCCCCTAAAATATGATTTATATAATTTTTTTAATAAATCTTGTGTCACAAAAGGAGAATAGGCTCCAATTATTTGCTTGAAGAATGTATCAAATATTTATTGATTAACCACAGACAGAAAGGCGGTCCAAAGAAACTTATAAATGATTGATTGGCAGGATAAGAGAAATCAACCCCATAGGAATAGTATGTTTGCTTCTGCAGAATAAGGAAAGGAGTTCTTTCTTATACCAAAAAACATGTTCGGTTCAAGAGTTTACGGAAAAGCTGCCAGTGGTCAGAGCAAAAATTTTCCAATTATCGAATTTGAACATTGTATTATATGCACAAATTAATTTTAAAAATAATCCTATTTAAAAAGTCATTATAAAGATCGAACCTTATGAGTGCATGCCTGCGTTACATGCACATGAATTTTAAAGTACAGCAAGTTAGAAAAACAAAAGAGATGGCGCCTTGGAGTAAACGACCGTTTCATGCAAGACTTATTGCAATCTTTATAGATTGTTCAATAAACAATTTTATGGTTTACATTTTCCACTCTCAAATCCTAACATTTACAGATGAAATATTGCAAAAAAATTTAAATGTCGTGAATACCGGTCGATAAAATTGTTAATTCTGGTAGTGGTAGTTTTATTTTTATTTTCAGGATGAAGCCTAGCTTCAAATACATGCCCATAAATTTGTTCGGTGAATTTAGCTAGACAAGAGGCTTCCCAGATAGAAATGCTGCAAATAGTGCCAGTGATCTTGCTGGTGATGAAAATGGTGTCATTTGAGAGCCTCCTCTAGTGGTGGTAAATGTCAGGATGTCATCATAGACTTGTGTCCATCCGCCAACCTGAGAACAAAAATTTAAGGACACAAGATCAGGAACCAAAACCATACTTACTTCTTGATGGTATGTAACTTGGTTTATCTAAAGCTGCAGCAACAGGCTAACCTGTTTACCCTCAGACCAAGCTGTATAGGGCACAGTTGCGTTCAATCCCAGCTTTTTTGCCATGCATTCCACCAAAGTCCTACTCCCCGTAAATGGGATAACAGAATCCTGATCTCCACTGTGTTTCAAGTTTGTGTCATTAACATTGGCAGTCTCGTTTGCTAGTTGGTAAAAAGAGATGAAAAGGCCGGTTCATGTACCTGTATACTAGAACCCGGATGCCTGATCTGACTAATGAGCCCACCACATCAATTGTTGGTATCTCTAGGTTTCGAAGATCATAGTGTGTAACTCTAAAATGAAGCAATAAATCAGAACAAGTAAGTGTGATCCTGTATTGGTAATACAAAGTAATGAGAAACTAGAAAGAAGAAGAGTAGGAATTATTAATTACCTACTGCACGAAGTCCATTGTGGAGTTCCAACAAGCTTGGCATGAAGAGTTTCTTGCACATCTTTCCTGTTCAAATATAGAAAAGTTTTATCTCCTACACAAAGATCAATATTCTCTCCAGATTTCTGCATAAGGGGAAGCAAAATCCAATAATAAGTCCAAAGGAGAGCTGTAATGGTTTTAGACGAACTGTTATGTCCTAAAGAGCGTACAGGCTGACTGAGTGCATCCTGTAGTGATTGATCTGATGAGAAAGACTGGAACCTTGGTGATAATGGATGATTATGAACTCCCAATAGCGTTTCTGATTCACCAGACGATAGACAAACATTTCCAGTGACATCATATGTATCAATAACGTCCGGAATTTCTGCATTAAGTTGATCTACCACTTCCAAACAAGAAGCCGAAAGGGAGGCTCCTAGACGCTCTCGCCAGAGTTGTGAAGTGTTACATACTGCACTGAGAAGTTCATAAGTAGGGTTTGATATCAACCCATGAGACCAATAGAAGTCACCTTCCGAGTTAAAATCTGTACCGAACTCCAATAGAGGGTTTCCTAGCTGAAATGCCAAAAATCAGATCTTAAGAGGCCAATGAATATCACTAGAAAATACAACGGTAGAGAAGCTAATATAAGAATTCGGAATTCTATGTTGCACTACTCACAGCTATGCCCTTCAAATTGAATTTTAGTCCTGACTTCACAATGAGGTAAGCAAGTTGTGGTATATAGTGTCCTGTCAAGGAACAGAGTTCAAGATCGCTGGTACATTAGACCAACAGTCTCAAGCTTTATCCTTATCCCTGTCAAAATATTTCGTGATGCGCTGTTTTCATTGAATTAAACACACCTGCGTAGCTCTCTCCTGTGATAAACAAATCCCTATTCTTGTACTCAGGAAATTTCAGGAACCAATTCTGTAGGAATACAAAATTGTCTTGTGCTGAAGAGAAAGCAGCAAAAAAATGTAAATAGCTCATGATTTGAATTAGATAACAAAAGTTTGAATTGACTAAAGCAAGAACAGCTACCAGCTAGAGCAGGAAATGTGTTAAACCTGTGATAGTGTCGTTCACCAAGTTATAGAAAGATTGATTGGCAGAATAAGAGAAACCAACCCCTGCTGGCGATTCCAGGAACAGCATATTTGCTTCTGCAGAAAAGAGGAAAGGTAGCTTTCAGAAATTCTTTCAATCTGTAAAACAGAAGGAAACCTCCTGCTAACTCTAACAGAAAACGTACAATGTCATGTGGAATAACCTTTGTTCCAACTATAATCATTTCTAACAAGACTCTCTCCACCACTTGGTCTGAAAGGGCCATTCTCAGAGAAAGCTCCTGCTCCAACAGAAGAACAACCAGGCCCTACAGACGGAACGGAACAAACAATATAACGGCAGTTAAAAACAATTCTGGTGTAGGAGAAAAACACAAAACAAAAGAAAATTTGAAGCACCCCCATTTAGCCAGAGCACAAGAGGCCTTGAAGCTGGGTCTGATTCTGCTTCGACAAAGTAATAGAAAAGAGCTCTGTCTTGATTTTCATCTACAGTTACATATCCTGCATATTGCTGGAAACTGACTCTTGGTTGCCCTGGCAAACTCAGGAGTTTATCATCTACAGCTCTGCATATTTGCATGAAAGTTGCTGATATCACTACCATAATTATCCATGACTGAGCCCCCATGTTGCTGAGAAAGAGAGCCGCAATGTTTCAAATTATGCCTCAACTCTGTGATTTATATCGAAGTTTTGCAACTTCACTTCTACTTATAGCATGGCAATCATCGAAACCTTATCCAAAACATTTTCAGGGAAAAAGTTAGACTTACACGGTCAAATAATATATGACATCAAAACATTACAAGAATTAACAGCCAGGTGAATTAACTCATGCTTTTCATAAGCTTGCCCAAAGACAAAGTGCCGTCCTTGGAAAACCTCCGAAGAATATGTTCGGGCACCATTAATTGGTTTTTTCTTTGAATTGACCATTAAGCAGGATAAATACTTCAGGACATCAACCGATTAATTGGTTGAGATTTGGAACTAGATAATCCAGGAGATTGTATTTATAAGCAGCTCTATGATCTTGTTTGCTTGACCCAAAATGTCTACTGGGCTACTAGTTTGCTGTAGGCTTATCTAGGCTTTTCAGGAGGGATCGATTCATATTTTATGTGGCAGCATTCAAAATTGAAAGTGGTGTTAACAGTCATTTCCCTAAGCCCTTATGCCATCCTAAGATCCAATGATCTTAGACAAATCAAAGCATGGATCACAAGTCAGGCCGACAGGGCTAACTTTTTTATTCTCATATCAAACCATCCTCCAAAGTCCCGCCGGTAAATGTGATAAATGAATCCTGATCTCCAGTTCTCCACTGTATAATTTTAACTTTATGCTGTTGTCATTCACAGTAACGTTTGCCATTTGGAAGAAGAGATGAAAGCTTGTTCACTTGCCTGTATCTTTGTAGTAGGTATCTCTAGGATCCGTGGATCATGTTGTTCAACTATATGGTGAAGAAAATATAGCATATGATCAAAAATACATATTAAAACTATAATGGGAATTGATTAGTAATATATAACATTATTAAAGCATACAATTAAACAGAGATTTTAAAATTTTCATTTGCTTACATTAAAATTCCCTCCATAACAAGAAGGAAATTATATTTATAAAAAAAAAAGATAAAAACAAAAACAAAAGAAGGAACAAAAATCCTAGAGGGTGGAGGCTTGTTGAAATGTAGTGAAGCTTCTTCTCCAGAAAAAAAATTAAAAATTTTCATTTTCTTGCATTAAAATTTTGATCCAAATGTCGAATGTGCTTACCTTAGAATTTTTTGTTTTTTTTTTTTTTTTTAAAAAAAGTTGTAAATTGGAGAAAATAAGTCAATGACAAATGGCAAAAGGTGTCAACAAAGCCCATTGGGCTACTATGAAATCTTTGAGTAGTTTCATGGGCTTGCCAATAGAAGCAACCGATGACTCCCCCTCTCCCTCCTTCGCAGGGATCCTTCACTCCATTCTCATCTGATTCTCTCTCAAATTCACTTCGATCGAACGCATTTGACTGGAAACGGAAAAGGGTATTCTTAAATTGAAGCAGACGTGAGATTTATCCTCAAAGACTTCATTTTTCCAGGTTCTTATTTTCATGTCTTCTGTAAAGTTTTAATCTTTTTCGCAGTTTAGGAAGATTCGAATTTTTGTTAGGGCTATTGGCGTGATATTTAGTTTATAAATCATGGGTTTAATCTTTTTATTCATTTTATTTTGAATGAAGTGCTGGATATTGGAGTTGAGATCACAAGAAGGAATTTTCCCTCTTCAGATATTGTAAAAATTGTTGCTGTCATGGATCCAGAGGCTGCAAAGACTGCAAGAGACTCTTTGAATTTGGCATTTCACATGTCAAACCTTCTTGATACAGGACTTGATCGACACACCCTTTCGGTTCTTATTGCCCTTTGTGATTTGGGTTTGAACCCAGAAGCACTTGCTGCTGTTGTGAAAGAACTCCGGAGAGAACCTGTTTCATCTTCACTGCCAAATTCTAGTGCTCCGGTAGCTAAACCGTAGTTAGGTAATGGATTTGTAATGATTTCGGTAGAATGCAATGTAAGGTAATATGATGTTTGCTTGTTTGTTGATCGGATTTTTTCTTTTTGTATTGAAATTCAAAATGCAGCGAACCACTTGTAGGTTTTTTGCCCTCCCTGACTTGATGAGTTGTAGAAATTTGGGTACCGTTTGTAGAGGAGTGGAGAGCTCTGTCTCAAACACAATTATGTGCTAAAGATGGAACTTGTTGTCTAAGCGTCCACTGTACTTTAGTGATTTCCTCTTGTTAAAGCCTGTGTGTTCCTGACCAAACATGCGTTTTGATTGAGTTTAAGTTGTTTCGGTTGTTTCATTCATGTTGCCCTGTTAGCAAGAGAAATTTTAATTTGTTTTCCACTGTTGTTGGCTGATTTGCCTCTCCTACTTGGGTTTGTTTATGAAAGTTCTATTCTAAACACCTCCACATGTTGTGCCAGCAGAAACTGTTGTGTGCAATCTGGCTTTCTATTGTTCTACTATAAGTTGTGAAAGATGGTAGGGATCGTACTTAGCTTATTTAAAGAAACCTGCCCTTCTGATCTAGCAAGTTAGTGTTCCACCTTTTGTTTGTTGCAGCCTCTTCAATTACCAATACATTTTGGGAAAATGCATTTCTAATTATATGCAGTTCTAATTATATGCAGTTCTGTTGTCTGTGCTACTGTAGTCTGTCGAATGCTTGTAAGGTTTTGTGAATATTCGAATTTCCTTGCCGAACTAATTTTGCTCATGTTTTGGATTTTATAATGCATTTTATTCTGAACATTGCACCGTGCATTATATATCTATACCTTTTACTCTACTTCTATGCTATGGAGTTCTTGCATCTCCATGACACTAAATGCGTTGACTGACCTCCAGTATGGCTTTACCCAGCAGGACCATTGGGTTAAGGAAATCCAAATCTGACTGAAGCATAGTTGCAGCTTTTCTCTAGGCAGCAAGCGCAGATCAAATTTCGCAAATATTGAAGTTGCTGAAGTGCAATTGTTGATAGTTTACCTTGATGGAAGTTTTAGATTTTCTTCACCTCTGCTTCAGAAGCTTTTCTGTAGCTATGCTTGAGATGTTCCTCTCCATTAGATCTATGACACATGCTGTGTTTGGAACTTCACCACCCCTTTATGCGTGAAATGCATTGAGAACTTTTATGTGCTGAAATTTTTGTGGCCGGTGTCAACGTTGTTATATCTGGATAAACCTGTGATGGAATGAAGCTCCTGGGCATCAAAATCTAATTATTTCGGTTGTATGTGCAACTGTAGAAAGAGGCCTCATGTGTAAGCAATATGGATATCATCATAGTCAAAAACTTGCAACACAAGAAAAACATCCAGCTCAGCACATTCATAATTTTGTTGTTTTTTTTATGTTGTGTTATATTTTTTTAAAAAAATCAATATGAAGTAAAATTGGATTTTAGTTAATAGTGGTTATTTTTTAAAATATTATTTATTTAAAAATATATTAAAATAATATGTTATTATTATTTTAATATTAGTATATCAAAACTATATGAAATATAAAAAAAATTAATTTGAAGCAAAATAATCTAAGTATATATTTGATATTATGATGTAAAGTGTTTTTTAAAAATATTTATTTAAAAATATATTAAAATAATTTTTTTTAATTTTTTTTAATTTTTAATATCAGAATATTAAAATTATAAAAAAATAGTAAAAAATCAACTTGATATTTTTTTTCAAATTAAATATATTTTTAAATGCTTATAAACTTAGTTTCAAACACAATATAAAGCGAGGGTTTTTTAAAGTGTAGTATTGGTTATTTTTTAAAATATTTTTTATTATTATTAATATATTAAAATAATTTAAAAATATAAAAAAATTAATTTTAAATAATAAAAAAATCAAAATTTAAAGCAACGCATATCGTAACGCAAGCGTTCGAAACGGCCCTTGAATTAATGGATCCCACCAGGTTCTGACAAAATGATTTCAACGTCAGAGTGCTTTCACTGTATTTCCTTCCTCATCTCAACCTGATGGTCCCCAAAATCGAAGGGGTCGGGAACAGGAGAGGGCCTCGCACAGTCGAATATTTTCTTTACTTTTTTTTCTGCCACCGACATGATTAAAGCTGTATTTGCCTTGGTAATGTCAATTTCCTTGCAGAAGTACTTTTTCGAGCTAAAAATAAATAGAATTGGGAATATTTGAGGATCTTTTAATTATTTTTATTTTTTTCTCTTTTTAGTTTATAAAGAAGTCCAAAATATCTTCTTCTTTTTTTAATCTTAACATAAGACTTTTATAATAATAATCTACATCTTAAAAATACTTTGAAAGAATGATATTATAAATAATTTAAAATGATTTTTTTTATTATTGAGATAATAATATATTGAATTAAACTGAGTTAACCTTTCAATTCTATAATACGGATCATATAACTATGATAACTCTATATAAATCAAATCAAAATAAATTATGAAATTTAATTTTAAATAAATTTGTTGTTGAATGAACAAATTAGAAAAATTTTAATAATAAAAAAACAGTAAAAAAATCTAAGTTTGCTTGAGTTAACTTACAAAACCTATGACCCAAGTCATATGACCAGAATAATTTTATAAATAATAAATAAATAAAAATAACAAAATCTAATCCATAATTAACCAAATATTAAAGATTTTGAATGATGAAACTGAAAAAAAAAAAATTAAGCTTATACCTGAAAAAATATCGTACAACAGTTTGATCTCACCTTCTAACCCACTTCTTTTTCTTCTTATTGTTATTATTGCTATTATTATTGTTATTATTATTATTCTTGAGTATTTGGTATGATCCTCATCTTATGTTCCTTGTTTTTATTTTATTTTTATCTCTTATAAACTAAATTTTAAAATTTCATTCATTATACTAAGCTATGCCATTTCTTTTTATTTTTCTAGCCTGGTTACTAAACATATATCAATTTAGGATCTGTGTGACTCGGAACCGAACCAAGTTTTACAATAAATAAGAAGAAATTAACATGGTTAAAAATCCAAGTTAATCTATAACTTTATAAAAATTTATTGATTTGTTAAAAAAAATTAAAAAAAATAAATTAACTTCAGTTAATATAAAAAACATGTGATTTGAATGTTACCCTGAATTAATTTTAAATCAGCTTTAATATTTATAAAAAAGGGATTTTGATCCTCTTGCTTCAAATCTCATTATTGATGAGAGGAAAAATTAAATAAATAACCTTATCCAAACCACTCCTCCAATCCAAACAAAACCCAAGAAAGCTGCCCCACATGAATTTAATAGCTTAAAATTAATTTATTATTTACACCAGAAAACATAAAAAAAAACGTTAGGTTTTCTTTTCAGTGGTGGGTGTAGCTAACCCCTAGCAGTGATACGACAGAAAAAAAAGAAGTAATAATAATAATAATAATAATTGTTTTGTTGATGTGTCACATCAGATGATGAGATCCACGTTCCCAACGTGGAGAATATAAATCTTAGTTTGCCTTTCAAAAAGTTTGTCCTCTTGCCTTTTGTAATATACGTAGCATATTTAATTTTATTTGTTTTTTTTGGTAATGATATTTAACTCTTTTTCTTTAGATAATTTCAATTTAATCCCTGTAAAAGATGAAAAGTTTAATCTTTTTACTTAAAAATATTTCTTTCTTCAAAAATTAATCTTTTAGAGATTGAAAATTGGCTATATCCCCCTTAATTTGGTCCTCTTCTCTTAAAAAAAAAAAACTACTTTTTATTTTGATACTTAATAACAAAACTTTTTTTTTTTTGTCCCTATGAAAGTTTGACATATTTCTACTTCCACTAAGTCGATTAATGAAATATAATAATTTTATATATATGAAAAAAAAATTAAGATACGAATTCATGTGTTTTTTAAGTGATTTCAAAGTGATTTTTTCAGTGAAAAATTAAATTAATATTTTTTTAAATAATATTGATATGAGAATTAGATCATTTATCTGTTTATGATGCAGGTTCATTTAATTTTTAAAAAAACATTAAGAAAATATTTAGATATTACTAATGTGTTTTCATGAAAAAAAATTAAATCATATATTAATTAACATAATATATCCCATTTAACTTGGTAAATCTAAAAACAACTAGAAAAAACATAGTATGATTAAAAATATTTCAAGACAATATTTTTTTAAAATATTAAAATATTAAAATAACAACATATTGAATCGATTTAGGTTAACTAGGTTAACATGTAAAATCTACAAATCGTGTTATAAGACCGTAATAATCTTGTAGAAAACGTATCAAAAAATATTTTGAAGTTTAATTGTTAATTAACTCAATGTTAACTGATAAAATTAAAAAAAAAATCAATAACAAAAAAAACTCGAGTTAATCAGGTTAACCCGTTAAAATCATGATCTGAATCAACTATAATAACTCTATATAAAACAAACCAAAATAAATTATAAATCTTCATCCACAATAAAAATAAAATTAAAAAAAAAAAAGAGTCCTCCTCCATTAGTTTCTGTTAATTATGTCTGAACAATCCTAAACCACTGGCTGTTTTATAACAAAATCATAAGAAACAAAAAAGAAGGAAGAAGAAGAAGGGACATGAGGTCCAAAATATTCTGCTGTTCGTCCCCACCTCAAACACCATCAAAGCGTGAAGACATCCAACAACTTACTAGCTGTCAGCGTATGATACTTGCAAGGCTTCAAGCACCAACACAGAAGGACTACCTGGTTCTGAATATATTAAACTTTACATTTATAAACATTTAATATATTTTTAAACAAAAATATTTTAAAAAACATTCACTTGTTAGTATAAGAAGGACTACCTGGTTCTGAATAAAGTACAAAAGCTTTTTAAAATAATAAACATCTCACCACACAAACAAAAACACATCATCCATGGACACTCTGAAATCGCAATGTGCTGATATGTCTGCAAAATGTGAGGGATCCCTAAAGGGGAGGAATCGCAAAATGTTTAATGAGATTGCTGCCGTGGTGAAGGTGCAGCAGATGTACAGGGGTTATCGCACTCGCCGCAGGATGGCAGACTCTGCTGTCGTTGCTCAAGAACTTTGGTTAGTCCATCAAAAACTTAGTTTCTGGTGTTTTTCTGGTATTATATGTGATGTACTAGAATTAGGGCTAAATTTTACTGGACACTAATTAACATTTGTGGTTTGTATTGATTTTAATTAAATTAAGGTGGCAAGCAATATACCATGCTGACTTGAATGAAAATACGGTTTCCTTCTTCAAAAACTCGAAATCAGAGACTGCTGCTTCAAGGTGGAAACGTGTTGGATCTCATGCTTCTAAGGTCTCTCTATAGTCTCTACTCATTGATTATGTGTTATCAAAAATTGTCTTTTGTTTGTTGAGGACAAGGAAATTCTAAAAAGTTTTTATTTTTCGACTAATGATGCAATAAACACCAAGCATAGTGATGAACATCAACAATCTTGAATTTGGCAGTCGTGGACTCAACAATCTTCAATGGTGACCCACGAGATGTAATGAATATTGAATTAGGTATAGTTATTAAACCCGGATTGGATAATAAAACTTACTATCTTGATTGACCTAAGACTTAGAATGGATTGTGTTTAAAAAAAACAAGTGAGGGTTGATCTGTTTAAATTTGGATGACTTAATAGGCAACTTACAATCTAATTAAGCCTCATTTTAACCTTTTTTATTTATAAAATGAACTTATTTTTATTAATATAAATTAAGCTATTAAATTCATGATCCGAGTTATGAATCGGGTTAGATTTAATAACTTTGAAACTATATATGAATATAAAAAAATACCAATAAGCCACAAGGCTGTTAATCAATTAATAAAAAATGAACAAGGTTTTTAGTTGCTATTTTGTTTTACAATATATATAGTTTTATGCTACCAAAAAAGAAAAAAAGAAGATATGCTATGTTTAATTCGTGGAAATTTGGACTAATTTATGGCAGGTGGGCAAGGGCCTAAGCAAAAACGCAGAATCAGAGAAATTGTATTTCGAACATTGGATTGAAGCTGTAATTACATTCTCTTCGCACTGCCAATTTTCCATTTTTTTTCTTAATAATTATTCTATCATTTGGATTATTACTATTAATTTGCAGTAATTTTGTTGAAATCTGATATTGTGATTTATTTTTATCTTTTTTAAATATTTTTACATTAATTTAGATTGATCCAAGGCATCGTTACGGGGCATTCTTGTATATGTATTTTAAGAAATGGTCCGAGACAAACTCCAGTCAGCCTTTTTTTTACTGGTGATGTACCTTTCCTTTCCATCTTCTGATATTGGAATTTTTATTTTTATTTCATCGTTACAGCTTTCTTTCATAAAACATTTTGGATTTCAAGCAATTTATTCATGTATTGCTAAAGGTGTAAGCTTGCTACTCTTTTAGGTTGGATGTAGGAGATGGCAAAGAGGTTGAAGTTGAAGAATGTCCTAGGTCAAAGCTTCAAGAAAACAGCATAAAGTATCTAGGACCTGTATGCAATTTTTTATTATCAGCATAATTATAGCTTGAGTCATAAATTCTTTTTTTTTTTTTGAAGTTCCTAACAGTCTGCCATCTATTTCTTTCTGCGAATCAGAAGGAAAGAGAACAATATGAATGCATCATCATTGAAGGGAAGTTTTTTCACAAACAGTCCAGAAATCTTGTTGATACAAAGGGAAAGTGGATATTTGTTTTGAGCCCCACTAAGAGACTGTATGCTGGACAGGTGAGAGGTCATAAATTGTGCAGAAACAATTGATATAGCTATAGTTTTCTCTTTAACTCTACTGTTTCTTGTATATTCATAAGCATCTTGATGCATTTTTTGCTGCTTGCAGAAAAAGAGGGGCAAGTTCCATCATTCGAGTTTCCTGGCCGGAGGTGCTACTATAGCTGCTGGAACGGTGATCGTAGAGAATGGAAATCTTAAGGTGTGTCAAAGTCAGAAAATCATCTTAACTTACAATAATGCTTTTTGAATTTAAAATCTATGAATTATTGACAACTTAATCATTAAAATTCTGACACCTTATCAATCAATCCACAAAGAATATAGGTTTTAAGAATAGTTTTATAATATATTCTCTAATAAAAAATCCTCTTGGACATATAATGTTGCCCCAATGGAGTATGGGTATTGAATTTTCTACACATTGTATACAGGTCGATTTAAGAAATACAAAAGTTAGTATCATTGTCCCTATTAAATTCTGGCATCCATTTTTTTTTAGCTTTACCGCGCATTGGATTATTGGTGCGGTGAGAGTGGACCCGATCTAATTACATGGGTTGACTCGTGATTCAAGTGATTCGAGATTTAAACTTGACCCATGACCCAGGTTGATTCTTAAATCGGGTTTAAGAAATATGGAATAAAGTTTGATAGCTTGACCATGCAGAAAACCTCTCTAGTTTTCATTGATTTTTGGTAGAGTTGTAGGCACGGTAGAAAAACTTTTATCAGTGAAGCCCTTGAGACATGTTACTATATATATATATATATATATATATATATATATATATATATATATATATATATATATATATTTTAGAGTGATTTTACTATAAAAATTTTTTGAGGAATTTTATTTGAAAGATTTTGTGAAATTATTTTTCTTTTTGGGGAGATTCTGTTGACGAATTCTTGGGATGTTTTCTTTATTTATTTTAACTCTGCAGTTCATTTCTCCAATGAGTGGACATTACCGACCAACACAAGAAAAATTTGAAAGCTTTCTATCATTTTTCAAGGACAATGGAGTGAATCTTGATGAAGTCCAGGTAACTTTACTGTAAGGCTTGGGCTGTTATCCATGGTAGCAAATTATTTTTTCTCGTGTTATGTTTCTGGTATCTCTGTTCGTTTTGCAGGTAAACCAGGCTATTGAATATTCCAGCGCCAGCGATTATGCAGCCAAACTGAGTGGAAGTGGGAGCGGTAAGATGATGGAAGTTGCCAAGATTAACTTAGAGCCTCCTCCTACGATGAGAACTCCCCATGAAGAGAAGGATTCTAAACTACAAGAAGTTGACAAGGAAACCAGAGATGAAAACAAAAGGACATTGTCGGAGGGTCTTGAGGAACCGAAGGCAACTATATTCGATCTTAACAAGTGGTCAACTGGAGCTGGCCCAAGAATTGGTAGTATTGCAGACTACCCAGCTGAAGTGCGAGAACAGGCCCTGGAGTTTGTTAACTTATCTTCAAAAACTCCACCCGCTTCAATGCTGTAGGTGGATTGCTAGCCAAAAAGTCTGAATCTCCTTTTTAATGGCTTTTGCTTTGTGAATGACTAGAGCGGTAAACTGCTGTAACTTGTCTTTGTATTCTGGGAGTTCAAGGCCTCATAGGCTCCTGCATGTGTTTTAATATTATAAATATTAAAAAAAGGAAGCCCAATTTGGTCCTCCCGATTCCAATCAGCCCATCCTATCCTATCCTACCGATAACCGTCACTAACTAACTCGCTTCCGAACCCGCGCTTTTCAAACAAATATAACGGCTCTACCAGCTATTTTCATTCTTCACAGCACAAGCAAAACACCCCCCCCCCCCTCTCTCTCTCATTGCGTTCACTGACTGAAGAAAGAAACAAGAAAAAGCAGAATCTTTCTTTCATTTGCTCTAATGGAAGTGGAAGAAGAAGAAGAAGAATATCGTATTCTGCTTGCTTTTGGTGATAGGCGATATGCTCCAACAGAAGAATATCAACAAATTCGACAAGAACAATTACCACTTGTCATGAATCTTGATGCTTGGAAAGATCCATCTACTTTTCAAGATTGGCTATCTTTTGGTTCACGACCAATCCGGACTGAAACCACCCTTGTTTGTTCTTTTACCACCACTATTGTAGGCCTTAGAGATGCAGAAATCAATGATCATGAATTGCTTCGATTTGTACGTTATCGACAATGCCCTTATGATGAGTATGCTATAAAGGTTTTAAATTCTAGCTCTAGAGAAATGGGGTACCTTTCTACACCAGTTGCTCAGGTTTTATCTCCTTTAGTTGATCTTCGAAAAATTAATCTTGAAGGTGAGGTGGCTTTTTCAAAAGTTAGACATGACATGTCTATTCTTTGTGCAGTTAGAATCCTTGCAAAGGCAGCTGATGTACAGGGTGTTAGAAAAGAGATTTTGCCACTCGACTTGCTTTTACATAATCTACCTCGTGCAAGTTTTGGTTCATATGAGGATTTGGGGCTTAAAGAAAAGAGTAGGATTGAGAAATTGGGGACTTTGGAGCCACCAAAGAATGTGATTAAAGCTAAACTTCTTGATCATCAAAAGGAGGGGCTGTGGTGGTTGGTGAATAAAGAGAAGTCGGATGAGTTGCCCCCTTTTTGGGTGGTGAAAGATGGGCTGTATCTGAATGTTTTGACAAGGCATCAAACGAATAGGAGACCAGAGCCTTTGCATGGTGGGGTTTTTGCTGATGATTATGGATTAGGCAAGACCCTGACCTTGCTTTCTTTGATTGCTTTTGATAAGGTTGGCAATGTTACTGAAGGAACAGGCGAGGAGGACAGGTTAGAGTTTGTTTCTCGTGGTAAGAATTGGGGAAGGGTGAGTGAAAAGGGTACTGGAGAACAAAAAATGCATAGCCTTTTGGATACTAATATAAAAGAAAGTTCTGTGCGCATGGCCGGGGAGTCTTCTAGTGCTTTGGTTGCTAAGAAAACACTAGTCGTGTGCCCTTCTGCTGTGTGTTCGACATGGGAAAACCAACTGCAGGAGCACACTCAAAAAGGTTCACTTAAGCTATACAAGTATTACGGGGATAACAGGACGAAGGATGCAGAGGAGCTTATGAAATATGATATAGTGTTGACCACATATAGTACCTTGGTTGCTGATGGATGTGAGCAAAAACGGTACCCTTTGATGAAGATCGAGTGGTGGCGAGTTATTTTGGATGAGGCTCATGTGATTACGAAGAAAGCAAATGAACAGCAAAGTCGGGAACTTGTTAAATTGACCGCTAGGAGGAGGTGGGCTGTTACAGGAGCACCCATCCAGAATGGATCGTTTGATTTATCTTCTCTGATGACCTTTTTCCGGTTAGATCCACTCTCTACAGAGTACTACTGGCAACAGTTGTTGCAGAAACATCTTGCTAATGGAGATGAGAAAGGGTTCGTCCGGCTGCAGGTAATATCAAGCTGCAGATTATATTAAATTCCGGTATTGTGAAATGTTATGTACACCTAAGGTATTGAAAATCGAATTGACAGATGCAATCTGTAATATTTAGGATTATAGTATGCAGATCTCTTGTCCCACTCGACTGAATGCTTCTGTGTTTTTGTGATTTTCTTTAAAAATTTTCAGGAATTAATGGCAACCATTTCTTTGAGGAGAATAAAAGACAAGGTTTTAGTTGGATTGCCATCTAAAACTATAGAGACAGTTTCCTTCGAATTTTCTGGAGAAGAACGTGAACTGTATAATCAGATGGAAGCAGATTCCAAGAATGTTGTTGCATATTTTATTGCAGCTTATAAACTACGCAGCCGCTATATATCTGTGCTTTTTTCAGTTATTCAACTTCGGCAGTTATGTAATGACTCGGCCTTGTGCTCTATGGATCTCAGATCATTGCTCCCTTCTGACAATATTGGAGGTATTGGAGAGTTCTGCCTGTTTATATTTTTGTTCAATTTGGTTTTTGCAATTTCAATTTGCTTAGAGAACCAGAAACTCTTGCGATGTCATTTGGAAGATAGTTTTTTAGACAGTGCTATCACCGAAGAGTCTTACAAAACTTCTGCAGTTATTTCAAATTGTGGAAGTTCTTGCCACATTTTTTCCCTGACAGTATGATTATAGCGTGCTTACTATTTGATCCTTGTTTCCAAGCAGATGGATCCAAACATCCGGAATTGCTTCGAAAGATGATCGATGGGCTTCAAGATGGTGAAGATATTGTCTGTACGGTTTGCCTTGATCCACCAACTGAGACTACAATCACAATCTGTGAGCATATATTTTGCAAAAAGTGCATTTGCCATCACCTACAACAGAAAGTAACCGAACAAACCTGCCCAAATTGTCGGCGTCCTATTTCTTTCCCTGACCTGTTCTCAGCCCCTCCAGAATCTTCGGATCCCGAAAACCCTAAAAAACTGTCAAGAACAATCCCTTCCAAAGTCTCAGCTCTCATAAAACTCTTGAAGGAATCTAGGGTTGTAAACTCAATCAGTAAATCAGTAGTTTTTTCACTGTTTGATAAGATGTTGGCATTAATGGAAGAGCCTCTGGAAGATGCTGGCTTCAATACATTGCGGTTGGATGCATCAACAGATGAAATAAGGCAAGCTGAAATAATCAAGAAATTTAGTTCAGCAGGAGCAGACACGGTTCTGCTTGCCAGTCTCAAGACTTCAGGAACCGGCATAAACCTCACAGCTGCTTCCAAAGTCTACTTGTTGGAGCCATGGTGGAACTCAGCGGTTGAGGAACAGGCAATAAACCGTGTTCATCAATACGGACAGCAGGAGAATGTAAGAATTGTTAGATTGATTGCTCAAAATAGCATTGAAGAAAGGATATTGGAGATGCAGGAAAGGAAGAAAGTGGCCAATGAAGCTTATGGAAGGCAAGGACGACCAAGTGAACAACAGGAGGCTAGCATATTTGATCTCTGTCGCCTCTTATTCTGATGAGTATACCTTGGTTTTTTTGGAGTGTATAGTTTTTGGACATATAGAAATCCATCTGTACTTTGTTTTAGGTGCCAGTGGTTGTTAGTTTCTTTTCTTTGCTTAATAGTTACAGGTTTGCTAATGATTTCAGACTTTGCTCTCTGCTGCAATTCTTCTTAACCGTTAGTTTGAACTCTATATCAGTTAGCACTAAAAAAGAAGAAGAATAATTCATTTTCAATCCTCTTCGAAAGGAAATGCTACTAAGCTCTCCTTTAATGTGAACCTTTCTATAAAGAGCCCTTTGCTCTCTGCTCACAGGCAATTTCTGAACTTGCTGATTCAGCATGTGCTATAGGCAATGGATTAAAGCCAGGATCTTCTGAAACATTATCTCTTAGATCCATCCTTTAAGCTGGTATCTTCCGAAACACCATGTTTTAGATCAGGATCAAACATGGATAATAAACCAGTGTTAGTAATAAGACATTATCACAAATAATTTTATCAGTTAATTTAAACAGTGGCAAATGAGGATGAAATGATAAAATGTCAACTTCCTTGTTTATGTTTTCAAAATCTTTTTTGTAGACTAAATTGCTAGAATTACAATTTCACTGATCACTAAACAAATAAATTCTATAATACCAATCAATCAATTTTGGTTCATGGAGTATTTTTTTTGTGTGTTAACCCGGGTATCTTCACACTCTTTTTAAAAGATGAGACTAGTCTCATTCGGAGTTTGTAGATGTCCCTTCCAACAAGTGCGTTTCTTGAAGATCGAACTTGTGTTCTCATTCTTGTAAGGATATAGCGGTGCTTTAACCGCTAGATCAACACTTCATTGATTTTGATTCATGGAGTATAATTTTTATAGTATAAATTCTTAGTTTTTGGTCTTATGAGGATTTGGGGCTTGAAAAAAAGTAGGATAGATAAATTGGGGACTTTGGAGCCACCAAAGAATGTGATTAAAGCTGAACTTCTTGATCATCAAAAGAAGGGGCTGTGGTAGTTGGTGAATAAAGAGAAGTCTGATGAGCTGTCCCCTTTGGGTTGCATCTGAATGTTTTGACAATGCATCAAACGGATAGGAGACCAGAGCCTTTTCATGGTGGGATTTTTGCTGATGATCATGGATTGGGTAAGACTCTCACGTTGCTTTCTTTGATTTCTTTTGATAAGGTTGGCACCCTTCCTGAAGCGACAGGTAAAAGGTATAGGGTAATGTCTGTTTCTAGTGAGAAGAAGAGGGGTGGCCTGGTGAGTCGACTGGGAACTGGAGGACATAAAACACTTACCCTTTTGGGTAGCAATACGAAATAAAGTTCTTTGGGCATGGCTGATGAGTCTTCTAGTGCTTTGGTTGCTAAGCAAACATTAATTGTGTGCTCTTCTGTCGTGTGTTCAACATGGGAAAGCCAACTACTGGAACACACTCATAAAGGATCACTCAAGCTATACAAGCATTATGGAAACAGCAGGACGAAGGATGTTGAGGACCTTAAGAAATATGTTATGGTGTTGACCACATATAGAACCTTGACTAATGAGTGCTTTCGACGCATGCGTTGCCCTATGAGGAAGATCGAGTGTTGGCGAATCATTTTGGACGAGGCTCATGTGATTAAGAATGCAAATGCCAAGCAAAGTCGGGCAGTCACTAAATTTACTGCTAGGAGAAGGTGGGCTGTTACAGGAACACATCAAGAATGGATTATTTGATTTATTTTCCCTGATGGCCTTTCTCCAGTTAGATCCACTCTCTATAAAACGGTACTGGCAAGGCCTGTTGCAGAGACCACTTGCTGATGGGGATGAGAACCTACTGCAGGTAATATCATGCTGCTGATTATATTCAATTCCTGCACTCTGAAACTTTGTGTGTCCTCCCTAAGGTATTGACAATGGAATAGACAAATGCATTCTGCAATATTAGGATTACAGTATCCAGGATCTCTTGTAGTATCACTCATCTGGATTCTTTTACGTTTTTATGATTTTCTTTAAAACAATTTCAGGTTTTAATGGCAACCATTTCTCTGCGGCGAATAAAAGACAAGCTTTTAAATGGATTGCCATCTAAAACTGTAGAGACAGTTTCCTTACAACTTTCTGGAAAAGAACGTGAACTGTATGATCGGATGGAATCAAGTTCCAAGGATTTTGTCGATAACCGATAGGCTACGCAGCCGCTATTCATTTGTGCTTTTTTTAGTTTTACGACTTCGCAAGTTATGTGATGATTCGGCCTGTTCTCAGCCCCTCGAGAATCTTCCAATCCTGAAAACACTAAAAAAACATCAAGATCAACTCCTTCTAAGGTCTCAACTCTCGTAGAACTCTTGAAGGAATCTAGTTGTTATGACCTGAATTCTAGATCCATGACCGGTATATAGATAAGGTTTCCCTTCAAGATTCCATACTTATACGAATCCAAATTTACATACTAACTTATCCTTTAAATAAGTCCATTAGAATTCAACGCAGTGCTAATAATAAAATTAACTTTATAATATAATTTATAATATAATTTGATTGTCTTAATACAAGATTTAATACAAATTTATAATTGTGGAGCACTAACTAGACATAAAGAAAAAGTACAAATTTCAACCAAAAGAGCAAGTTTTGAAAGTCCAACAAAAGTGACCCGCTAACAAACTATAAGCCTATAAAGATAAATAATGAGATGGTGAGTTCAACAACTTAGTGAGTAGATAACATTTAATATATATACACAAGGTAATACAACAATGAGAAATATATATATATATATATATATATATATATATATATATATATATATATATATATATATATATATATGACTTTAGATTCTTATAAGAATATTTCTCAAATAGACCTTAACAAGAATATCATATGGTAAAACTCGTTAGAAAATCAAAATGAAATGAGCATGAGGTTTCATACTATAGAATGATCAGTGCACACAGGTTGGTGACTCTCCCGACCAACTAGGGTTCAGGTACAATGTACACAAAGAATAACACTACCTTGTTAGCATGGATATTCTGACTGACATACCATATGTTCATAATCATAATCAAACAAATATATTCATATCTAAAGGCTCAACTCATAATATCAATCAAATGAGGAATTATCAATTCAGAAGCCAATTCAAAATATATATTAGTTTATATCAAGAATTCAGATTCAACAATTGATCATGCGTTATTATAACAAAGATAATAATCAACATATATATTATCAAGCAGCATGATCCAATTCATATTAACAACTGAAAATATTTATAATATTTCTCATACATATAAAAAATTATCCACTCACCTGACTCGAAAGCAAATAGAACTTGAAAGCAGATACCGAAGAAAATCCTATATATTAATGTCTTGCCGGTAGAATATCAGGATTATTTAAATAAAAAGGAAATATATTCAAAAACAACTTGAAAGAATATACAACCTATTTAATACATTTAACTAAGGGTCTATCCTATAACCCTATATGTTTTTGAACAAACTAGTCATTTTTTTCAAAAACCCAAAATTAAATGATTTTTCCGAAATCTAATTCATAATAAAACAAATAATAAGACTTGATAATAATTCACTAAATAACCCTCAATTTTCATCAAACAAATATGCAAAAGCAAATATTACAGCTAGAGATCAATCTGGAATTTATCATATTTTTAAGGTTCAAATAGTAACTTTGTCAAATTGGAGGATCAATCTAAAAATATTATAAATTCATGACTATAGTGGAATTTTTATGTTTGTTGACTTCAAGTAGGGGTGTTCATTTTTTGTTTGGTTCAATTTTTATCAAAAAAAAGTAACCAAACTGAATTAAAAAAAAATGAAACCGGTTCAAACCGACCGGTTTCGGTTCGGTTCGGTTTGGTTTTTTAGAGCAAAAACCGGTTCAAACCGGTTTCGCTCGATTTTTTCCAGTTTGGCTTGGTTTTTTCGGTTTGGCTCGATTTTGTCTCGGTTTGGCTCAGTTTTTTATCCGGGTTTTTTCGGTTCCAGTTCGGTTCGGTTCGGTTTTTTCAATTTCATGCTTAAAAAACCGAAACCGAACCGAACCGGTCAGTTTTTTCAAAATTTTAATCGGTTTTTTTTCACGGTTCTGTTTTTTTGGTTATTTTTTTCCGATTTTCTTGATTTAATTGGTTTTTTGGTTTTTTTGAACACCCCTAACTTCAACCCATCATATTTATTTTAACTTCAATTTTATTCCATGAAGGCTTAATTGTTTTATATGAACAAAATTTTATTTTATTTTTCTAATTCAGACATTAGCCAAGCACTAAATTTTCCTTTGATATTGCAAAATATTCATATATATATATATATATATATAAACAAAAACAAACTATTAAATCAAATTTCAAATAAAAACAATGTAAAAGAATTAATTTTTTTTAAAAAAAATTGAATGACTAGAAAAGAAGAACTGATCATTTGTTTAACCCTCGAATTCCAAAGAAAAACAATGTAAAAGAATGAAACTATATTCGTTTTTTCTTATAAATGTATAATTTTTAGTGCACAAAAAATATAATGAATAATAAAAAAGACAAGGGAGAGCCCAGACCCTGACCCAAAAGGCCCAGCCCGTTACACATCCCAACTGTCTTTAACTAACTCTCTCCCAGCCCGCGCTTTTGCGCTTCTATTCTATCAAATATAACGGCTCTACCTCCTCCCCTCACATTCTCTACACCCAAAACCTCTCTCTCTCTCCCTCTGTTCACGGACTAAAGAAAGAAAAAGAAAAGAGTGAATCTTTCTTTCATTTTCTCTAATGGAAGCAGAATTAAAGGAAGAACAAGAAGACGCACTGGGCCTATACATGAATCTTTATGCTCGTCCAGATTCTTCTTCGTTTGAAGATTGGAAATATTCTTCTTCACAACAAATCCGGTATAAAACCAGCCATGTTTGTTCTTTTATAACCCATATTGTGGGCCTCAGAAACCACCCTGCTATAGTATTCAGTGACCATGAATTGGTTACACTTGTACGTTATCAACAATGCCCTCGTGATAAGTATGCTATAAAAGTTTTCAATACTACTTCTATGGAGGTGGGTTACCTTCATGATCAAGCTTCGGCTGCTTTATCTCCTTTAATTGATGCTCAAATGATTAATCTTGAAGGTGAGGTGACTGATTCAAGAACTGGAGATGTTAAGTACTCTGTTCCTTGTCTCGTTAGAGTCTTTTCAAAGTCAACTGACCTAGAGAATGTTACACAATCGATTTTTGGAAATACTTTGAGCTTCACTGGTGAGCCTCGTACAAATCCCGAGACAAATGAGGGTAAGGGGGATAAAGAAAAGGGTAGGATAGAGAAATTGGGGACTTTAGAGCCACCAAAGGAGGTGATTAAAGCTAAACTTCTTGATCATCAAAAGGTGGGTTTGTGGTGGTTGGTGAATAAAGAGAACTCTGATGAGTTGCCCCCTTTTTGGGAGATGAAAGATGGGTTGTATGTGAATGTTTTAACAAGGAATCGAACGAATAGGAAACCGGAGCCTTTGCATGGCGGGATTTTTGCTGATGATTATGGAACGGGCAAAACTCTAACTTTGCTTTCTTTGATTGCTTTTGATAAGGTTGGCAATGTCCCTGAAGGAACAGGTGAGGAGGATGAGGGAGTGTCTGTTTGTAGTTGTAAGAAGAGAGGAAGGGTGAGTGAAAAGGGTACTGGAGAACCAAATACACATACCCTTTTGGATAGCAATATAAAAGAAAGTTCTGGGGGCATGGCTGATAAGTCTTCTAGTGCTTCGGTGGCTAAGCAAACATTAATTGTGTGCCCGTCTTCTGTGTGTTCAACATGGAAAAACCAACTACTGGAGCACACAGAAAAAGGATCGCTCAAGTTACACAAGTATTATGGGGATAGCAAGATTAAGGATGTTGAGGAGCTTAAGAGATACGATATAGTGTTGACAACGTATGGTGCCTTCGCTAATGAGTCCTTTGAAAGGTGGTGCCCATTGTTGAAGATCGAGTGGTGGCGAGTCATTTTGGATGAGGCTGATGTGATTAAGAATGCAAATGCCATGCAAAGTAAGGCAGTCGCTGGTTTGACCGCTAGGAGGAGGTGGGCTGTTACAGGAGCACCCATCCAGAATGGATCGTTTGATTTATTTGCCTTGATTGCATTTTTGCGATTAGATCCACTCTCTAAAAAAAGCTACTGGCAAAGCCTGTTGGAGAGGCCACTTGCTAAGAAGGATGGGAATGGATTCTCGCGACTGCAGGTAATATCATACTGATAAATATTTGCCTTGATTACTGTTTTTGTTTATTAGTTATGTTGGTTTTAAGTCTCAACTTGTAATGCAACTTCATAGACTTTCAGGATTTAATGGCGGCCATTTCTTTGCGGAGAACGAAAGACAGGGTTTTAGTTGGCCGATTACGATCAAAAACTGTAGAGACAGTTCGCTTTAAAATTTATGGAGACGAACGTGAACTGTATGATCAGATGGAAGCAGAATCCAAGAAAGTTGTCCGCAAACTCATTGCTACTGGTAGACTAAACAGAATCTCTGCATCTATACGCGGTGCAGTCATACGACTTCGCCAGATGTGTAATGATGCAACCCCGTTCTCGTTGTATCTCAAATCATTGCTACCTTCTGACGATATAGGAGGTATTGAAGAGTTCTTCTGATGTTATTGTTAATATTCTCTTCAATATGGTCTTGAATTTTTTATTGCTTAGAGTATATGAAAATTCTTCTGATGTTATTTGGAAGATAAATTTTTGGATAGTGCATTTGTACAGAGAAAACTTCTACAATTATTTCAAGTTATGGAAGTTCTTGCAACATTTCTTTCCTAGCAGTATGGTTATAATGCGCTTACCATCTCAACTTGATTGTAAATTAACAGATGCATCAGAACACCCAGAATTGCTCCGAAAGTTGATCGATGTGCTTCGCGAAGATGAAGATTTTGACTGTGCAATTTGTTATTGTCCACCAACTGATGCTGTGATCACAATATGTAAACATGTATTTTGCAAACGATGCATTGGGACTTGCCTGCAGAGAACCAGAACCAGCTGCCCAATTTGTCGTGGTCGTATTTCGATGTCTGACCTGTTCTCAGCTCCTCCTGAATCTTCCGATCCTGAAGATCCTAGAAAATCTACAGCAATAATTCCTTCCAAAGTCTCAACTCTCATAAAACTCCTGAAGGAATCTAGGGACGTGAGACCAACCAGTAAATCAGTGGTTTTTACAATATTCCAGAAGATGTTGGTAATACTTGAAGGGCCACTGAAAGACGCTGGCTTCAATGTATTGCGGTTGGATGCATTAGCAGATGCTAGAAGGAGAGGTGGAATAATCAAGAAATTTCGATCAGCAGGACAGAACACAGTTCTGCTTGCGAACGTTAAAGTTTCAGGAGCCGGCATAAACCTCACAGCTGCTTCCGAAGTCTACTTGTTGGAGCCGTGGTGGAACTCAGAATTGGAGGAACAGGCAATAGACCGTGTTCACCAATATGGACAGGAGAAGAATGTAATAATTGTTAGATTGATTGTTCAAGATAGCATTGAAGAAAGGATATTGATGATGCAGGAAAGGAAGAAACAGGCAATTGAAGCTTTCGGAATGCGGGGACCCAAGGAACGACGCGAGGTTAGCTTAGAAGACCTCTGTAGCCTCTTATCCTTGGAATAACATTCCCATGTGCATGCCTGCACCCTGCACATGGTGTTCTCAAGGCGGTAGAAGAAGGCCAAATCTCGAATCTCTATAGCTTAGGTTCTCCTTTGTTTGTAGACCTAAAAAAAGTGCATCTTTTCAAGTGTTCTTGGAATTCTTGGAGGTTGATTTCTATACTTGTTTGCATGACAAGAAATAAAACCTTAATGGATCTATCCTTAACAACAAAAGATTACTAGCTTATTCTACTTCTAAGTTTCTTCTATAAGTATGTACAATTGTTATATTCTGCTTTTGGTTATAATACGCGTGTAAGGATTCAAGTTTACATATAAATTAATTTTTCATATGTCTAAAATGCATGCTAAGTTTATTGTTTAATTTTATTGCAAGATTAAGTTGATTAGGTATAATTGCATGATATAATAACTAAACAATTATGATCTCTAGTTAATCTATAGCTCATGTGTCCAAGGGGGGGTATTTACCCTGTACTTCCTGTTTTGATATAGTAATTTACTTCAAAACTAACTCACAGATAAATTTATTTTATTTCTTCCATCAAATTCATTACATCACAAGGATTGTTGATGTTCATCACATGTTGTGGGACTTGGACAGATGTAATGGACCCCAACGATTTAGATTGCATTAGTATTGGTACCACTTTGATGATAGAGTAAATGTAATACCTCAATTTTTGACCCAAACCTAAGTTCAAGTCAGTTCAAACCTAATCTAAATTAACCTAGATATATAAGAAAAAATTGCAAGAGAATTTTTTTCTCTCTTCTAATTCTTATGGCTGTTATAACTCTCCTCATATTAAATCAAAAATTTTAGTTTTTGATCTTGAATTTTTAGGTTTAAAAAATGTGGAAATAGCAAGTGATTCCCTCTCATATTACTTTCGATTATAATTTGTTTATAGAAGGAATAAAGAAGAGATTAAGGTTTATAAAAATTTGAAGTTTATATTGTTAAGATTGATTCATGATTATTGTCGCACCCGACATCGCGGCGGCCCTAAAAATAATTCTTGATTATGGAAAAAGAACAGATATCTGGCATCTTGTTCTTTTAAGGGAAAATGTCTTGTTTAAGGAGTCGCCACCTAGTATTATGGTCACTAGGAACCCTAACTGGTCAACAGAGATTCTATGGTACGGGATTGGTTACGTAAAAAGGAAGATATTATCACCCCTTAAACGTTCTGCCTAAGGCAGACTGCATTGCTGATTTTGTCTTAAATTGCTAAATATTTATTGGTTTGTGCTCTGATGGTTTACTTGCAATATTCCTGACTCTGGCGCCAGTGAATATTCAACTACGAATAATTCCAACTCTGGCGTTGGTAAATATTACGTAGCTAAAAAATAAATTTGGATCAATATTTTTATTCCTGACTCTGGTGTCAGTGAATAAACAAATAAAATAAATTTATTTTTATGCATGCACATATTTTTTAATTTTTTCTAGCTAAATAAAATAAAATAGAACGAATAAAAATAATATAAATTTAAACCGGTATTTTTATTCCCGACTCTGGCGTCAGTGAATAAACCAATAAATTTACATTATTTTTATTCATGCATACACATTTTTTATTTTTTCTACCCTTTTTTATTTTTCTGTTTTTTTATTTTTTCTATATTTTTTTTGCCTTTTATATTTTTTCTATTTTTTTTTATTTTTTATTATTTTTGGGGCTAGGTCCAGCCTGGTCACTGGCCCAAGCCAGTGACCCGGCTGGGCAAAGGCACGCACCACGCGTGCGTGCCAAAGTTAATTAAATCCAAGCTGCACAGTAAAAGGAACAAAAACAAACTTACCTGATCCGCAGACGTTGCTGGAGGCGATGAAGACGATGGGGATGTTCCTCCTGAGTGATTGGGCGGTACTTAGCAAAGGACCCGTTTCAAACTTCCCTTCTGTTCTTCTGGCCTTGCTTCTTTGGCTGCTACTGACTTGGTGTGGTGAAGCTGGAGACGAGCGGCTGAACTGATCAACGCCAGCAGCTCCTCTGTTTTTATTTGCTTGCACTCTAGGGACGAAGATGAAGCATAGCACCCTAGCTCTTGCTCTCCTCCATCTTCTCTGGTTCTTTCCTCTGTTCGCTCGTCACTGGTTTCCGAAGACGATTGTGATGAGGGTGACTTCTGTTTCGTTCCTCCTCTCTGCCTCTGTTCTCAAAGAAAGAAAGAAAAGCTCTGGTCCCTATAGTCTCTCTGTTCTTGCTTTTTTATTATCTCCTCTTCTCTGTGTTCCTTTGGTTGCCCTTGCGTCTGTCGGTTCGGGTCTTCCTTTTTCTTCCTGTCCCCCCAGTTTTTCTTTCCCTTTTTTTTCCAGTTTTTCTTCCTGATGGTTTGGAGTGTGTAGCTGGAGACGAATAATTAGGCTGACCAACGCTTGCAGTTTCCCTGCACTTCACTTGCGTTTTGAGAACAAAGGCAAAGCAGGCCTGCTGTCCTTTTGCTCTCTCCCTATTTCTCTGTTTTTAGGTCCCCTCTCTGTTTTCGCTCCTGCTCTCCATTGGCCCCTCGGTTCTGCCCTTTCTTCCTCTGCTTTTTTTAGTTCGGCTCTGCCTGGCTTTTTCGTGTCCGGGCTTAGCTTCCCCTCTCCCTTGGTTTTTTTCCGTCTAGGATTTTTAGCCTCTGGGTCTTTTTTTTTGTCTTCCTCCTTCCCCCTCTCCTGTGACCTTTCGTTCTCTGGCTTTTATAGCCAGAGAACAATCCGTTTCTTCCAACCATTGATTGCAGGTGTAATGGCAGCGATGGCAGCGGCGGGCGTCCATTGCAGAAGATGAACAGAGTATCCACAGACGGCGCCGTTTTGAAGTTTAACGATTATTTGCGTTTTGGCCCTTGAAGTTTTAAACGTTTTGTAATTAAGCCCCTAGTTCAAACTGTAATTGGCCCCCTGCATTTGCACGCCATTTTCAATGTGATCCTTGGATTTTAATTTTTTAATTTTGACCCCAAAGTTTAAAATTTCTTCAATTAAGTCCCTGATTTAATTAATTTAATTAAATCCAAAGTCTAATTAAGTCTAAAACTTATCAATTCTCCAATTAAACCCCTGATTGGATTAATTAAATTAATTCCAAGCTTAATTAAGTCTCAAAACTTATCAATTCTCCAATTAAACCCTTGATTGGATGAATTAAATTAAATTCAAGCTTAATTAAGTCTAAAAATTTATCAATCCTCCAATTAAACCCTTAATTGGATTAATTAAATTAATTTCAAGCTTAATTAGATTAATTTTAAAGTTTAATTAAACCCCAAAACTTTCAATCATTTTGCCCTTAACCCAAATTTTAATTCATTCTTCATTTATTTCATTTTACTTGTTTTTTCCATCATTATTATTATTATTATTTTATCATCATTTTTTTTCAGTAAATAAAATAATAATAATAATTAAAATAAAATGGTCAAAAATTGAGTTATGACAATTATTATGAGTTTAAGGTTAAGTGATTGATTTTGGGTATGTTGTTAGAAATAAGAATTTGTTAATTGATTTATTTAATTGATTTGTTATGGGTTAAGAAATTTGTTTAAACTTTGCTGGGAAATCTGAAAAGAATGATCTTGAGGTTGAAGATGATGAAATTTTATTTTGGTCCTTGATTTATAAAAATTACAGTTTAGTCCCTAAACTTTGGAAAATTATAATTTGACCCCTAAAATGTATTTTGGAATTCTGGGCAGCATTCTTACAAGGTTAAGGATTCTGAATCTCAGTTTGATAATTGATTTGTATAATTTTCAGTTTAGTCCCTTCATTTTGGAGATTTACAGTTTAGTCCTTGAACTTTGAAAAATTACAATTTGGTCCCTAGAACGTAAATTGAGATTCTGGACATAATTGAAGATGGATCATAGGTGAAATTTTTAGTATGGTTATGTATTTCTGACATTTATAGTTTGGTCATCCAATTCTGGTAAAATTATGTTTTGGTCCTTGATTTCTAAAAATTATTGTTTCAATCCCTAAACTTAGTATATTATGTATTTTCATTGAAGGTACTTCTAATGATCCTTAATAGCATTTTTCAATCTTTATCTAAAATTCCTTTTACTTTTATATTTTTTCTAGATGAGAGATAATCTTTAATATGCATGTAATATAAATAAATATGCATGTTGATTATATAATGAGTATGACTAGTTAATTTCTTGAATATTTATATTTGTTATTTTATTTTTGGAGTACTTATCTATTCTTGAATTTGCGCTCGCATTCTGTTGAAATAAATTATACTCGATATGATATACATTGTTTTGATAATTATGTGAATATTTGTTATGCCTTGATATAAGACTTGTCAGTAACTCCATGCTCACGAAGAGTAGTTAGTCTATGTGCACATAGTATTCTGTATACCTAGTTAGTGATAGAGGCACTTGCCTGTGGCGACTGATCCTCCCACATTTGTCACCTTCGGGTGTCATCTGATTATCTTTGACATGTATTCCACTGTTTTATGATAATATGCTTAGTATGTATATGTATATCAAGATAAATCGACTTACAAACTATTAATATCTAAAATGTATATTAAATATTTTTCTCTCACTGAGTTGGATGAATTTACCCCTTATTTTTAATATTATTTTATGTTCTTAATTTTTGTTAGCAAGTGAACTTTGTTGAGTGTTCTTATTTCTTCAGTTTTGATCGGTATGTCTTGCTTGTTTTGCGATGCTTTTCTTTTAGTTTTGATTTAATGTCTCAGAAACTCTATTATTACCCTATTTTAATTAAGTTTAGATTTTGATAATATAATGAGTATTATTAATTATTATTTTTGTTTTAATTACGGATAATAAGTTATAATCATTAGGTACAAAAACCAGTGTATCATCTGTATACTGAAAGTGACTAAGAAACTCACTATTATCATATTCAATTCCTCTAAAATAACCAGATGTAGATGCACAGGCCCTCTACTACGTACTATATTAAAAAAAAAGGGTGAAACTGGGTCACCTTTCGCAATCCTCGCTGGTCTCTATTTATTTTTTCAAAGAACACGAGGAAGTAGAGAGCTTTCAATGCCAAAGCAAAACGAGGTTAAAGCAAGCTTTAGCTAATAAAAAAGATGCCAGGTGGGTATCGATGATACTGCTATTGCCAACAAAAATCTGAGTAAAATGCGAAAAGGAAAATTAATGCCTGACTTATAATATAATTATTGATTTTAAAGTTATTATTTCCATTTTCTATAATGAATTCTTTCAATGTATAAAATAATAATTCCAAGAGTTTTTGCTTCCTACCCATGATTTTTTCTTTTATAAGCATTTTGTCTTGAAGTAAAGTTTAATAATAATAAAACTATTATATCTCATAGGGAATTGCTTGATCAGCTCTACGTATAATAATAATAATAATAATAATAATAACAACAACAGATTTATATCCTATCTATTATCAAATCCTACACTAACCTATCCTTTTTAACCGTCACTAACTAACTCGCTTCCAAGCCCGCGCTTTTCAACCAAATATAACAGCTCTACCAGCTATGAGCTACCTTCAATTCTCAAAACACACAACAACAAAAAAAAGACTCTCTCTCTCATTTGCAGTCACTGACTGAAGAAAGAAACAAGAAAAGGCAGCATCTTTCTTTCATTTTCCCTAATGGAAGAAGAAGAAGAATTTCAACAAGGTCACCAAAGCCCAGTACTTTCATTTACTTCTGATGATGGTCAGGATTCTTCACAAGAAGAAGGTCTAGAAGATCCAATACCAAGACTACTTGCCATGAGTCTTGATGCCTGGAGAGATCCATCTACTTTTCAAGATTGGCTATCTTTTGGTTCACAACCAGTCCTGACTGAAACCACCCTTGTTGGTTCTTTTACCACCACTATTGTAGGCCACAGTGGTGCAAAATTCAATGAGCATGAATTGCTTGAATTTGTCCGTTATCAACAATGCCCTTCTGATAAGAATGCTATAAAGGTTTTAAATTCTAGTTCTAGAGAAGTGGGCTACCTTTGTACTTCAGTTGCTATGGTTTTATCTCCTTTAGTTGATATTCTAAAAATTAATCTTGAAGGTGAGGTGATTTGTTCAAGATTTAAATATGATACGTCTATTCCTTGTGTAGTTACAATTTTTGCAGAGTCAGCGGTTGCACAGAATGCTAAAGATTGGATTTTACAACACGGGTTGCGTTTATGTGATCAACCTGGTACAAGTCTCAGGTCATATGAGGGTATGGGGGTTCAAGAAAAGGGTAGGATAGAGAAATTGGGGAGTTTGGAACCACCAAAGAATGTGATTAAAGCTAAACTTCTTGATCATCAAAAGGAGGGCCTATGGTGGTTGGTGACTAAAGAGAAGTCTGATGAGTTGCCCCCTTTTTGGGAGGTGAAAGATGGGTCGTATCTGAATGTTTTGACAAGGCATCAAACGGATAGGAGACCAGAGCCTTTGCATGGTGGGATTTTTTCTGATCATTATGGATCAGGAAAGACTCTGACTTTGCTTTCTTTAATTGCTTTTGATAAGATTGGCAATGTTACTGAAGGAACAGGAGAGGAGGACAGGGTAGTGTATGTTTCTAGCGGGAAGAAGAGGAAGGGGGGTGGCATGGTGAGTGAAAAGGGTACTGGAGAACAAAAAATGCATAGCCTTTTGGATAGTAATATAAAAGAAAGTTCTGTGAGCATGGCCGGGGAGTCTTCTAGTGCTTTGGTTGCTAAGAAAACACTAGTCGTGTGCCCTTCTGCTGTGTGTTCGACATGGGAAAACCAACTGCAGGAGCACACTCAAAATGGTTCACTCAAGCTATACAAGTATTATGGGGATAACAGGACGAAGGATGCAGAGGAGCTTATGAAATATGATATAGTGCTGTCCACATATAGTACCTTGGTTGCTGAAGGCTGTGAACCCACACGGTGCCCTTTGATGAAGATCGAGTGGTGGCGAGTCATTTTGGATGAGGCTCACGTGATTAAGAATGCAAATGCAAAGCAGATTCGGGATTTTAGTAAATTGACCGCTAGGAGGAGGTGGGCTGTTACAGGAGCACCCATCCAGAATGGATCTTTCGATTTATTTTCCCTGATGGTCTTTTTCCGGTTAGATCCACTCTCCACAGAATGCTACTGGCAACGACTGTTTCAGAAACCACTTGCTAATGGAGATGAGAAAGGGTTCTCCCGGCTGCAGGTAATATCATGCTGCTGATTATAATGAATTTCTGTACTGTGAAATGTTATGTCCACCTAAGGTATTGAAAATCGAATTGACAGGTGCAATCTGTAATATTTAGGATTACAGTTGCAGGATCTCTTGTCCTACTCCACTGAATGTTTTATGTTTTTGATTTTCATTTTAAAAATTCAGAAATTAATGGCAACAATTTCTTTGCGGAGAATAAAAGACAAGGATTTAGTTGGATTGCCATCCAAAACTGTAGAGACAGTTTCCTTTGAATTTTCTGGAGAAGAACGTGAACTGTATGATAAGATGGAAGCAGATTCCAAGGATGTTATTGGATGTTTTATTACCGCTGATATTCTACACAGCCACTATGTATGTGTGCTTTTTTCAGTTATACAGCTTCGCCAGTTATGTAATGATTCGGCCTTGTGCTCTATGGATCTCAGATCATTGCTCCCTTCTGACAATATTGGAGGTATTGGAGAGTTCTGCCTGTTCATATTTTTGTTCAATTTGGTTTTTGCAATTTCAATTGCTTAGAGCACCAGAAACTCTTACGATATCATTTCGAAGATAGTTTTTTAGACAGTGCGATCACCAAAGAGTACTCTTACACACAAAACTTCTGCAGTTATTTCAAATTGTGGAAGTTCTTGCTACATTTTTTCCCTGACAGTATGATTATAGCGTGCTTACCATTTGAACTTGTTTCCAAGCAGATGCATCCAAACATCCGGAATTGCTTCGAAAGATGATTGATGGGCTTCAAGATGGTGAAGATATTGTCTGTTCGGTTTGCCTTGATCCACCAACTGATGCTACAATCACAATCTGTGAGCATATATTTTGCAAAAAATGCATTTGCCATCACCTGCAACACAAAGAAACCGAACAAACCTGCCCAAATTGTCGGCGTCCTCTTTCTCTGCCTGACCTGTTCTCAGCCCCTCCAGAATCTTCCAATCCTGAAAACCCTAAAAAACTGTCAAGAACAACCCCTTCCAAAGTCTCAGCTCTCATAAAACTCTTGAAGGAATCTAGGGTTGTAAACTCAATCAGTAAATCAGTAGTTTTTTCACTGTTTGATAAGATGTTGGCATTAATGGAAGAGCCTCTGGAAGATGCTGGCTTCAATACATTGCGGTTGGATGCATCAACAGATGAAATAAGGCAAGCTGAAATAATCAAGGAATTTGGATCAGCAGGAGCAGACACGGTTCTGCTTGCGAGTCTCAAGACTTCAGGAACCGGCATAAACCTCACAGCTGCTTCCAAAGTCTACTTGTTGGAGCCATGGTGGAATTCAGCGGCTGAGGAACAGGCAATAAACCGTGTTCATCAATACGGACAGAAGGAGAATGTAAGAATTGTTAGATTGATTGCTAAAAATAGCATTGAAGAAAGGATATTGGAGATGCAGGAAAGGAAGAAAGCAGCGAATGAAGCTTCTGGAAGGAAACGGCCATATGAACAACACGAGGCTAGCATAGATGATCTCTGTCGCCTCTTCTTCTGGTGAGCATGCCTTGATCTTTGTTTCATGATTCTTCCAAGGACATGTAGCAATCCCATCCGTAGTTTGTAATGGACATGTAGCAATCCATCTGTTTTTTCCTGCTACTCTTATGTGAATCTTGCTATGATGAGCCCCTTTGGGCAAAATTTCATGATGTATGATGATGCTCACAGGCAATTTCTGAACTTGCTGGTTCAGCATGTGTTACAGGTAATGGATTAAGCCAAGATCTTCTGAAACATTATATTTTAGAAAAGATCTAGTCCAGGATCAAACAGGGTTAATTTAAACAGTAATTTTATCAGTTAATTATTCGTATTAGAATTTCGATAATAATTAAACAAATAAAATCTATATACCAATTCATTGTGTAAATTTATCTTTATAAAAGTTAATTCAACAATTTAAAATAAAATAAGTAGAAAAAATATATCTCTTTAATCTAATCTGCATTTTTTTTTAATTAATTTATTCCCTTTTTTTTTAACGAAAACATGATTTGTTTTTAGATCTTCATAATAACTGCTAATGTGCCAAGCTTTGTGTGATGTGAGCTTTTGGAAAACCCTTGGACTTGAATGTTTACATCTACAGAAGCAATTTCATGAAGCTGGTAATGTTTAGACTTTAGACTTTAGATGAAAGTGATTTGAATCCATATCTAAAGCTGGTAATGTTTGCTGGCATTATTTCTATAGGTATATGACAATAAATTGTTTATCCCAAATATTATTTTTCATTTAATAGATTTTTACGACAATTAAACTGATGAAAACTTTTTTGTATGAAATAATTTTTTATAAAAAAATTCATAAAAAAAAATAAAAAGGATATTGCTTTTTATAAAACTGGTGACTTTTGATAGGCATATGAGACTAAAATAAAAAGGAAGATCATTGATAACAAAGATGAAATTATATTTTTTTAATTTAAATTTAAATAAAAAAATATGTCACCAATAATAAAGGGTGAGGTTGCTTTTTTTCTTAATTGAGGGGCAAAACATGCACTAAACAAAAAAATAATAATAACATGAATGTTGTGGCTTAACCTGTTAAACCTACGATTTAGATTATAAACTCAACTGAGTTCAATATTTTTTTTTATATTTTTTTTAAACTGGATATATATTAAAAAACAAAAACAAAAACAAAACTTGGACATGCGGATATATAGCCCAGCACCCTAGGCTTTTGAAAGGAATAGCCTAGACGCATGGGGCATTCAAGCCCATGCCCTCATGCTTGGACCCTTTTTTTCCTCATTTAAAGGGGTAGACAAATATTTTTTTTTAGCAAACAATATGTCGCTTGTTGTGACAAATGACATGTTATTTGCCAATGCAAATTCTAGCCACAACTATAGTGCTTTGAAAATGTGTGGATTTCTTATTCAAAAAACTCATTTTCAACTCTGTTCAACCTAAAAACATCATACAAACACTCTTAGAACATCTACAAATCAAATTTTCAACCTAATAAATCCAAAAGGTGGTCCAAGTCAAAAAAATCAAATCGAATAAAATTTTTCATTCTCGATGTATATCTGTCTTTTTTTAGAAAATATTGAGGTTCAAGAAACCATTATAAAACCTCTTTTGTCAAATGGAACATGTTGACACCGATTTCAGCTATTTTAGTAGTTAGAATAGGTGTTAAGGGTGGCTTTTTTTTTTACACCGGAATCCAACAACTTTCTCTCTCTCCTTAAACAAATCAGAAACCAGAAAATGAGAAAAATAAGTTTTTATACTAAAATTGAATTTACAACAACTAAATGGATCAATTACATATTAATTAAAATGAGAAAAATAAAGTTTTGTACTAAAATTGAATTTACAACAACTAAATGGATCGATTACCTATTAATTGAAAATAAAAAGGGACTAAAATGAAGTTTTCATATGAAATTTGAAGTTACCATCTATTTTTCATTTTTTTATTTTCATCTTTTATCTTTTAATTCAGCTTTTTTTTTCAATAAAAAAAAGTAATTTGGTATAAATTTTGGTTTAAAATGGTTTATTGTGAAAAAATATTTGATGATGAAATTAATTTTTTTAAAAAATATTATTTTAATCTACATTGACGTGTGAGATAGCGTGCATTACACATTGAACAGTAAAAGTGTCATGGCTTAGTTTTTTATAATATAATTGTAGATGAAAATATCATGAATATTAAAAAAAAAAAGTAGAAGGAAGCAAACTCAAAAGGACATTCTCTCGACTAACTCCAACCCAATCTAAAATGAGTGAGCTCAAAACCCAACCCAAATAAGCCCAATCCATTACACATCCTATGTTTTATTAATAGTCATTAAGGGTGTGTTTAGGAACACGATTTGCATCGTATTTTAAAAATTTTGATTTATTTTTTATTTAAAATGAAAAAAATTATGTTTTCAAATCATTTTGATGTGCTAATTTAAAAAAAATAAAAATATATATGTTTTACTATATTATAAGTAAAAAAACATTTTAAACTATCATTGCTAACACAATCTCAAATAATCTCAACAATGAAAAAAAAAAAAAGAAGAAGAAGAAGAAGAAGGAGGAGGAAGCAAACTAAAAAATACGTTCTCTCCCGCGCTTTTGCCCTACCATTCAATCAAATATAACGGCTCCACCTCCCTCACATTCTCTCTCTCTCTCTCTCTCTCTCTCTCTCTCTGTATTCACAGACTAAAGAAGAAACAAGAAAGTACTGAATCTTTCTTACATTTTCTCTAATGGAAGAAGGTCAAAAGGAGCCAGTTTCATTTGCTTCTGATGATAGTCAGAGTACTTCACAAGAAGAAATTCGAGAAGGTGAACAGAAAAATGAAAGCCTGAACATGATTCTTGATGCTTGGAAAGATTCGTTTACTTTTGAAGATCGGCGATATTCTTCTTCACAACAAAGCTTGCATGATACCATCTTTGTTTGTTCTATTACCACCAAAATTGTAGGCCTCGGAGCTATAGAATTCAATGACCACGAATTGCTTGAATTGGTACGTTATCCACAAAGCCCTTTTGAAAAGTCAGCTATTAAGGTTTTTAATTCTAGTTCTGTGGAAGTGGGTTACCTTCATATTCCAGTTGCTAAGGTTTTATCTCCTTTAGTCGATCTTCAAAAAATTAATCTTGAAGGTGAGGTAACTAATTCAAGAAATCGATATGATAGTTCTATGCCTTGTCTAGTTAAAATCTTTTCGAAGTCAGATGATACACAGAACGTTCAAAATTGGATTTTGCAGAATAGTTTGTGTTTTTGTGATCAACCTGGTCCAAGTTTCAGGGCATACGAGGGCATGGGGGTTCAAGAAAAGAATATGATAAAATTGGGGACTTTGGAGCCACCAAAGAATGTGATTAAAGCTAAACTTCTTGATCATCAAAAGGAGGGGCTGTGGTGGTTGGTGAGTAAAGAGAAGTCTGATGAGCTGCCCCCTTTTTGGGAGGTGAAAGATGGGTTGTATCTGAATCTTTTGACAATGCATCAAACAGATAGGAAACCAGAGCCTTTGCATGGTGGGATTTTTGCTGATGATCATGGATTGGGAAAGACTCTAACTTTTCTTTCTTTGATTTCTTTTGATAAGGTTGGCACCCTTCCTGAAGCAACAGGTAAGAGGGATATGGTCATGTCTGTTTCTAGTGGGAAGAAGAGGGGTGGCCTAGTGAGGGGAAAGGGCACCGGAGGACAAAAAACACATACCCTTTTGGGTAACAATACGAAAGAAAGTTCTTTGGGCATGGCTGATGAGTCTTCTAGTGCTTTGGTTACTAAGCAAACATTAATTGTGTGCCCTTCTGTTGTGTGTTCAACATGGGAAAGCCAACTACAGGAACACACTCATAAAGGATCCCTCAAGCTATACAAGTATTATGGAAACAGCAGGACGAAGGATGTTGAGGAGCTTAAGAAATATGATATAGTGTTGACCACATATAGAACCTTGACTGCTGAGTGCTTTCGAAGCAAGCGGTGCCCTTTGAGGAAGATCGAGTGGTGGCGAGTCATTTTGGACGAGGCTCATGTGATTAAGAATGCAAATGCCAGGCAAAGTCGGGCAGTCACGAAATTTACTGCTAGGAGGAGGTGGACTGTTACAGGAACACATATCCAGAATGGATTGTTTGATTTATTTTCCCTGATGGCCTTTCTCCAGTTAGATCCACTCTCTATAAAACGCTACTGGCAAGGCCTGTTGCAGAGACCACTTGCTGATGGGGATGAGAACCTACTGCAGGTAATATCATGCTGCTGATTATATTCAATTTCTGCACTGTGATACTTTGTTTGTCCACCCTAAGGTATTGACAATGGAATAGACAAATGCATTCTGCAATATTAGGATTACAGTATCCAGGATCTCTTGTAGTGCCACTCATCTGCATTATTTTACATTTTTATGATTTTCTTTAAAACAATTTCAGGTTTTAATGGCAACCATTTCTCTGCGGAGAATAAAAGACAAGCTTTTAATTGGATTGCCATCTAAGACTGTAGAGACAGTTTCCTTACAACTTTCTGGAGAAGAACGTGAACTGTATGATCGGATGGAATCAAGTTCCAAGGATTTTGTCGATTACTTTATTTTTGCTGATAGACTACGCAGCCGCTATTCATTTGTGCATTTTTTAGTTTTACGACTTCGCAAGTTATGTGATGATTCGGCCCTGTGTTCTTTGGATCTCACATCATTGCTCCCTTCTGACAATATTCGAGGTATTGCAGACTTCTTCTTGTTCATATTTTTCTTCATTTTGGTTTTACGTGAAAGTCTTGTGATATCATGTGGAAGATAGTTTTTATAGACAGTTATATCACCAAAGAGTTTTACACAGAAAACCTTCTGCAGTTATTTCAAATTATGGAAGTTCTTGCTTAATTTCTGTCATAGAGTATGTATGATCATAGAGCGCTTACCATTTGAAAACTTGATTCCAAGCAGATGCATCCAAACATCCAGAATTGCTTGGAAAGATGATCGATATGCTTCAAGATGGTGAAGATTTTGTATGTGCAATTTGCGGTTGTCCACCAACTGATGCTGTAATCACGAAATGTTTGCATATTTTTTGCAAAAGATGCATTTGGTACTACCTCCCACGTAAAGAATTCGAGAAAGGCTGCCCAAGTTGTGGAGAACCTATTTCTAAGTCTGGCCTGTTCTCAGCCCCTCCAGAATCTTCCAATCCTGAAAACACTAAAAAAACATCAAGAACAACTCCTTCCAAGGTCTCAGCTCTCATAGAACTCTTGAAGGAATCTAGTGTTGTGAACTCAAGCAGTAAATCAGTAGTTTTTTCACTGTTCGATAAGATGTTGGTATTACTGGAAAAGCCGCTGAAAGATGCTGGCTTCAATACGTTGCGGTTGGATGCATCAACGGATGAAAGAGGACAAGCCGAAATAATCAAGGAATTTGGATCTGCAAGACCAGGCACGGTTCTTCTTGCCAGTCTCAAGACTTCAGTATTCGGCATAAACCTCACAGCTGCTTCCAAAGTCTACCTGTTGGAGCCATGGTGGAACACAGCTGATGAGGAACGGGCAATAAACTGTGTTCACCGATATGGACAGAAGGAGAATGTAAGAATTGTTAGATTAATTGCTCAAAATAGCATTGAAGAAAGGATATTGGAGATGAAAGAAAGGAAGAAACTGGCAAGTGAAGCTTTCAGAAGGCAAGGACAGAAGGAACGACGTGAGGTAAGCATAGATGATCTCTGTAGCCTCTTATCCTTCTGGACCTGATCAAACAAGGTATATACAACTTAAAGTGCCGAATTATCCAAGGCCTGAACAATCCGAAATATCCTATGTAAGAAATTGGCTTGGATCATGGCTTTATTCACTAAGAATATTTCTACAGTCTAAAAGCAGACTTCAGTCTAGCTTGAATGGATATCATCTCCTAGCCGAACTAGATGCAACGTAAGATCACATACTGGAACAAATCTGAATTTGTCAAATTAATTAGTTGGAGTTAGTTTGTTCCTTGCAATTTGTGCACGGTTTGTCGCCTATTTCATTGGTATTCAAATGCTGATGGAAATGTTGACGGAAAGAAAATCTCCGAAGACATATTTTTTGGTCGACGACGTGTTTCTATTGGCAGATCTGTCGGCAATTAAAATACGGAAGGAATATTTTACTTTTCTGGTAGTGATATTAAACCTAATTATTTCAAAAAAGAATCTATTTATGACTTTATGTTTATGGATTGAAGACTATTACAAAAACTATTTGGGAATGGAAACAGAAAGGGGTTGAACATTTTATATTATTTAAATTTGATACTCGTAACTTTAATTGTTTTAAATTGATATAATTACATTTAATTTTATCAAATAAAACATTGACTAGGAATCCGATTTGTTTCTCAACACTCCGAGTGAGTAGCCGATACCAAGCCAACCAAAACAAATAACAAAAAACAATTTCAAATTAATCTAATGTAAAATGACCAAATCAAAAAAAATAATTAAAAAAAAAATAAAAAATAATTAAGAAAAAATTATGACTCAAGCCATAGACCTGATTAGGCCTAACAAGCTAGATTCGTTTAAATGTATGATAAGAAAAATGTATGATAAGAAAAATCAACAACAATAAATGGATCAAATTAAAATAAATTGGCGATCATGATAATCTGCAGGAAAAAAAACGCTTGCCAAAAAAAATTTGAAGTTCAACTCCTAGACAAACCAATGCTAAAAGACAAAATTAGGGAGGGGGGGATTGACCCAGAAAAAAGACCTAATTTAACCCGAGTTATTAGTATGTTAAAACAACAATCTAAATCGTGAGGCCAGTATAACCCTCACAGAAAACTAATAAAAAAATTATAATACTCAATTCCTAACAATCCAAACATAAAAGGATCAGAATTGAAAAGGAAATCAATTAATAAAAAGGACCCCAACAACAATAAAACACCAACAAACTCGTTAAGTTTGCCAAACCCCATGAGCCAAAATCAATTACCAAAAAGGATCCTAACAAAATAAAACACCAACAAAACCTGGTAAGTTTGTTAAACCTTGTGAGCTAGATCGTGCAAACAGAATAATCTAATAGAAGGTAAAACGAAAAACATTATGAATTCCAATTCTTAAACCAACCAAATGTGAAAAGACAAAATTGAAAAAAAATATATTCAAAAAAAGACTTGGTTTTACCTAGACAAACCCGTCAAAACTGCAACCTAGATCATGAGATCAGAAAAAACTCATAGAAAGGAAAGTAAAGAAAATCACAAAGCCTAATTTTTAAAAAATTCAATATTAAAGGATAAAATTGAAAATAAATCAGTATAAAAAAATCTAAAAAAAAAAATATGTCAGTCCGAGTTAACTTTTCAAACTCGTGACCCAAATCATGAGACCATAATCCTCTTATCAAATTAAATCATGAAGTTTAATTTTTAATTGATTTAATATTGAAAAATAAAATTAAAGAAAAAAAATTATTTTAAAAAAAATCCAAAATAAAAAATAGATAACAATTAAAAAAAATTACGATAAAAAGAGAGTTAGTTGAGGGAAAAAAGCTTTGGTTGCATCGCTTCCAACACCACTAAGGGATTCAATGTTCATTCGTTGAAGGAATCTTCACTCGCAGCTAGAACATGACGATTCTCCATGCGTTGATGTGTGTCATGCAAGTGCCAGCCAAGTTTCCATGTCCATTGACTTTATCCTACCGTATCATATTTGTTTTAATTTCAATTTCTTCCATAAATACTTAATTGTTTTATATAAATAATATTTTGTTTTATTTTTTATTTCCCAAATTCTATTTTCAATCCCAGATGAAGATTTGATCGATGTGCTTCGCGAAGATGAAGATTTTGACTGTGCAATTTGTTATTGTCCACCAACTGATGCTGTGATCACAATATGTAAACATGTAATTTGCAAAAGATGCATTCGGACTTGCCTGCAGAGAACCAGAACCAGCTGCCCAATTTGTCGTGGTCGTCTTTCTATGTCTGACCTGTTCTCAGCTCCTCTTGAATCTTCCGATCCTGAAGATCCTAGAAAATCTACAGCAATAATTCCTTCCAAAGTCTCAACTCTCATAAAACTCCTGAAGGAATCTATGGATGGGAGACCAGCCAGTAAATCAGTGGTTTTTACAATATTCCAGAAGATGTTGGTACTACTTGAAGCGCCACTGAAAGACGCTGGCTTCAATGTATTGCGGTTGGATGCATTAACAGATGCTAGAAGGAGAGGTGGAATAATCAAGAAATTTCGATCAGCAGGACAAAACACAGTTCTGCTTGCGAACGTTAAAGTTTCAGGAGCCGGCATAAACCTCACAGCTGCTTCCAAAGTCTACTTCATGGAGCCGTGGAGGAACTCAGAATTTGAGGAACAGGCAATAGACCGTGTTCACCAATATGGACAGGAGAAGAATGTAATAATTGTTAGATTGATTGTTCAAGATAGCATTGAAGAAAGGATATTGATGATGCAGGAAAGGAAGAAACAGGCAATTGAAGCTTTCGGAATGCGGGGACCCAAGGAACGACGCGAGGTTAGCTTAGAAGACCTCTGTAGCCTCTTATCCTTGGAATAACATTCCCATGTGCATGCCTGCACCTGGTCAAACTTGATATTAAGTTCTCAAGGCGGTAGAAGAGGGCCAACTTTAATGGTTTTAAGGGTTTGTTTGGGGCGTATATACAACTTAATGTTCATATAGCGCACAGGAGCAATGCATACTTCCTTGTTAGAGTGTCAGATATTTGGATCCATCAACAGTTTTTGTAACGGTTTTAGTTTTTCTCTTCTTTGCTTAATCATCAAAGGTATGGTAATGGTTTCAGACCTTTTCTCTCCTTGCAGAGCTTCTTTATCACTATTAGTTGAATTCTCTATCAGTTTAAACTGAAAAAAAAGAAAAAAAATCAAACATGTGAATCTTGCTATAATCTTGTATCTGGAATTCATCTCAAGTATATTTGTTTCATATTCTGATAGAAAAATGATAATAAAAATAATATTATCAGTTAATTAGACCTAAATTTAGGGCACAGCATTGTCAGAAAATTCTTATCCTGGTCCGTTAGATCAAATTTCTGAGAAAAGAACAAAGCAACGCAAAAAAGAGAATTTCCCTCTACAAGGTTTCCCTCATGTGAGACATATACAAACTTCGCGTACCTGGTACATGTTACTTACCATAACAAGTAAAAGAATAGGTTAATGACTAATGCCAAGGCTCTAATAAGTCTAAAAGATATATATATAACACAAGTGGTTAAAGCTAGGAAATTTGAGATTCTGACATTGAATTCTGAGGGGCTAGATGAGTGGAGACAATTTTTTGAGGGTGCAAATAGAACTATGTTTGAGGCCATCAACAATGCCATCACTGTGGCAGCAAAAGGCCACCCTGAAGGGTTCAAACTCAAAAGGGGTGAAATTGTGCAAACAGTTTACTCATCCTTATTTTCTCTGCATTGCAGACATGATCACAATGAGCTAACCCGGCCTGACAAGGCGAAACGGGAGAGCTTTAAAGATGAAGCTCAAAATGGAGGTGTCAAAAGTAATTCGATGGAAATGCGGTTGATTTGGCAGAAAATGGTTGTGAGGAGACTGTGTGTGACAGTATCAGAGATGATACAGATATGAAGACTGTCCAAGAAAGAAAATATAGCTATAGCGAAGCAGAGGCCTTTGTTGAAAAGATTGACGAAGAAAAGGTGGTTATCATGGAGGTTTTAAGAATTAAGTCTGTCATTGTCTTGAAGAGGTTAATTAGTCCTACTTGTTTCTCCCAGACTAATTCAAATTTAGGATCTATTAGCCTAAAAACTGTTTAGGGTTTACTGATAGCTGCTGTAATGTGTAAGCATTTAACACTTTAGACGCTTGATGTTTCATTCCTGTATTTCACAACATGTTTGAATCTTTCGCAGCGCAATCATTACAAATTAAGCATTTAAGTCATTATTATCAATTTGACTGAATGACCCTATAATTACACAAATATTTACAGTTTTTTTCTTGACATAAATATCAAATATGTATATGGAAACTAATGATTCTACTGAAAAGGACCATGCTAATAATCATTATCAAACATTTGTTATGCTTTACATGGTATAAATTACATGGGGTCTGTTTGCTGGCATTTCCATTCTCAATAATCTTCATAAAATACTTCAAAAAAGTCATTACTGCAGATTTCCTCTTACTAGACTGATAAACAAGTCTGAATTTATTGCTCTTTAATCTTTACCATTTATCATGTCGTTTTCTTTTTCCTCAAATAGTTTGTTTAGCTGTCATTTCGAACTCCCTCTATACCGAACCTCCTGCTTCTATTGAGTGTTAATGTTGCAGTGATTCCGAAAGGTGCAGATACTAGCAATGCTAAAAATAGGTCGCCACTTACCAAGGAGGTCAGCATGCCATTCAAGGAAGACAAGTACCATGTGATGAGGCAAGGATATGTTCCAACGTCAGCCAAGTCCGTCAGTACTAAGCATTCTAATCTTGAAACCTGATAATGTTACAGTTTATATTCATTAATAAGATCTTAAGAGGTTTACAGATTTTAGTCCCTATTTAACTCATTTTATTTGTTCTACTAGAAAGACAGACATATGGACGATGATGTTGCAGTCAAGCGAGAGTCGAAACCAGAAAGAACAAACTTCCTGAAGGATTTCAACAAGTCAAAATGTTTGCATTGTCTTTCTTGTCCATTCCAACGAGCCTTCTTTTTTCTTGTTCTGTTAGTAAAAGTAGGGATTTCTTTCTATTTTATTGGAACAGGGAAAGAAGCAACGTTTACAAGGACCTGTGTCAAAGCTTGCTATACTCACAAATGCCAGTTACTCGAACAATGAACATGACAGCATGAGACCACAAGGGCAGGGTTTGAACAAAATGATCAAGAATAAGCCTGATGTTTTCAGAAACAAGGACAAGATCACAATGCCTGGGAGTTCGTCGACCGATCGACGGGTTAATTAAGGAATATGATTATACCAGCATTCAAAACTTAATGAAGATGCAATGTTCATCTAAGCATGTATTAATTGTTCTACAGGAACATAGATTCAGGGACGAGGCTGCAATGCAAGATAAATTTGAAGCTGCAAAGAAAAAACTGCAAATAGGTTACCAGCAAGCAGAAAAGGGTCCGTATACATTTCACTTTTTCTTCTTTTAGAAACTTGTCGTGGCCATCTAAAACAAACTGTGAACTTCTCTTCCCTTCTTAATATATAGGATATCACGGCCATAAGAACACCCCATTTATGTTAAGCTTTGAAATATACATATCATAAATCAAATTAAACAAAACACACAACATTTTGTAAACTATCAAATATTCTTCAAAATCAATAACAACAAATAACAATCTATAATACTTGTTACAAAATCAAAATCCTATTTTTTAACTAAACCAGTGTAATAATAAGCATTCTAAGATATTAAAACAAAACTAAAAATAAAACCTCGTGAAAGTGAAAATAAGAACAGATACTCGCATGCTAAAAAATAAAGTACTAGGAATTCTTAACAAAATCAATTTACTAACATAAGCTAAAAATCTAAAAATAATATTAATAATAAGAGGTCAATTCAACCAACTCGGTAAGAAAATAACATTTAATATACATCATGGATATAACAAAGGTATAAACCGATACAAATATAAATGCGCGCGCCCACACACACACACACACACACACATATATATATATATATATATATATATATATATATATAAAGCATATTAGCATATGATAGTGGGATATATATCAACAGATGAGGTTTGTGGCTCTGATAATTATTGAAGGATTATTCTTTACGAGTTGGTTTCTCTTTCACCAACTAGGTGTATAGACTACTATGTGCATATAGACTAACTACTCTTTATTAGTATAGAGTTTCTGACAAGTATAATGATATTAAGATATAACAGATACTCGCATAGTTATCAAAGCAAATAAATGTCATATCGAATAGAATTTAATTTAACAGAATATAAATGTGATATCAAGAATAAATGAGTACTTGAAAAATAAAATAACAACATATATATTCAAAAAATAATCGGTTGTACTCAACATCTAATCAACATACATAAATTATATATATTGCATGCATATTAAAAATTATCTTATTCACTTGGAAAACAGAGCAAAAAACAAATAGATGAAGAATTGGAGACTACCGAGGATCGCTAGTAGGAACATTAGCAGAACCTATAACGAACACAGAAAACACTCAAAAATGACTTGAAGCAGATAACATAAAAGATTGCAACTCTAAGTTTAGAGACTAAAACGTAATTATAAAACCAAATTGACTTACTCAATTGATCCCGAACATATCTCGAATTGATTGAATCTAAAAGAACTGAATGAACCTCATTACTTAGTCAACTAGTCGATTGCCACCACAAGCTAACCGATCAGCCAGTTCAGATCAACCGGTTGATCGATATTTTCATATCTTGATCTACCAGTTTTTTATCCTCAAACCAAGATTTCAATCCTTAATCAAATCATTTTAAACCAAAATTAACACCTTAAATATTAATTTCACCTCTTAAATCATCTATATCTCAAATCAATATATTAAACATAATATAAATTCTAAAACACTTTTTTAATCCATCAACTATTAAATCCCAAATAGAAAGCAACAAAAGAAAGAGCTACTTGTTTCTTTAATCATTCTTAAAACTAAAAAGCTTAAGTTTAGATAGGATCGAATTCTTGGTATATTTGAGAGAAAAGTTACGGCAGGTGAGAAGAAAAAGAAGAGGAGAAAATCAATTCTTTGAAAAAAGAATTCTTTTTAAATACCTAGAATATATGGATTCTTGGGTTTGGGATATACTTGGGTTTGGGTTTGATGAGTAAAAGCATGAATGTTACATACATATGGACAATGCAAATCATGGAATTGCAAATCATGAAATATAAAAATGGAAATTCAAAACTAAAGTTATGATACCGTAATTAATAACATCAGGTTGTTTAGAAAGAGTGTGGTCAACTATTTCATATATGTTCAAAAAGAAATGGTCAAGTGTTTATCATGACTCGCCTTCTTCATTATCCTAATGCTATAAGCCTGCAATACATCGCTGGATTTTGACTCTACCTGGAAGTCTGAGTAAATTAGCGAGTGAGGTTTTAATTAAAGTTCTGGGAAGTCTTAACAAGGTTGACCTTGGACTGTGTTGGTTCGAAGAAAGGGAGGAAGGAAAAATTTTAGATTGTTTTATCACAGTTACAAGACTCGATCCGAACTGACTCGAGATCTAGGTTAATTATAAGTCAAGTAATTAACCTTGATCAACCTTTTTTAAAAAAAAAATTCTAAAATGATATTATTTGGTCAAATCACAAGTTGACAGGTAATCGAATTAACAGCAGAATATAATCATATGTATTACAACTGGGCTATTGAAATCTTGGTGTGAAAAATAATTTGTCGAGAATAAATTGGTAACCAATATGACCTCTTCCAACATATGATAAAAGGTCAAGCTCGTGACTTTTTTTCATTAGACTTCATGTTTGGTGTCTACATGGTTATTGACACCATGTTATCCCTACGTACCGTGTATTCCAAGCTTATTTGTTTGTCCACACCGATCCACTTTGACTTTAGATTGAAAATTGATAAATATCGTGTCCTGCTTTTTTTGTATATTAATCCCTTTAACCTGTGATGTAACTTTTGCAAAGCATTTCATCCAAGTTTTTGCTTGGTTTCTCCTTTGATTTTTTTCATCTTCCTTGACTGCTCATTAATTCCACGTTTTTCTTCATAATTGCATCACGATTTCCACCATCTCTAACTAGTTATCTGCCCAAAATGACAGCATATCTACGAGATTTGCTGCAGAAATTGAAGGGATAATCCAACGACCATGATGAGAGCAAGAATATACATAGCATCATGGATGATGTTATTAATTTCTTGATGAATGAATTCGTTCAATGAGTCCATAATATAATTAATGACTTGTATATTTTAGTATGTCGGCGGTCTTTCCTGGAATCCACTGTTTTTTGTCCTTCTTGGTTCTTGCTTAATGAGATGCAGGTTGTTAGACAAGCCACCTTGATATTCATCTATAATTATGCAAATCATATAGAACATTGCCGGATTTGACTCTGGATGGAACTCCAAGTTGTTCAACAACTGGGATTTTAATTGGATTTTTTAGTGTTGATGCAGTAGTTGACCATCGACTATTTTAGATCTTGCTTAAAATAACTGGTGGTGAAGAATTGATAACTTGCATGGTGAGCTTTTTCAACGCATGATCAAGCCCAAGCTCCTGGCTTTTGCCTTCATTGACTTTTTTTCAAGGAATATTTTTTAAGGAATACTGTACAAACCGATTTTTCATACAAAATTTTCATATAAATATATGAAATATTAATTATCCATCATTCATATAACCCACATTTTATCAAAAATCAATTAACATGACAGTTTTTATGAAGAAATTGTTGGTGGATTTTTTTCTCTTTTTTAAAAAAATCTTTTTGAACTGGTCATGATTAAATTTATCTTTCAGATCTGATTAAAGATAAATCATATATCTTAAAATCAAAGAATTCGTGGAAAAAAACGTTTTCAAGACTTGAATGTTGCTCATGTAAGAAGCATACCGCCCGTCAAAATCACTAAATTTCTTCCATTGACCTTTCAGTGCCCGAAAGGCCACTTTGCTCCGAGATCAGCCTCCTGCCTACGCTTTCACAACCCACGCCAACAGAAAATTGTATACTAGGAAGGAAAATATGGTAAATGATCCTGTTTCACTACATCTAAGACGAGAAGCATGCATGTTCAGTGAGAAATCAAGAATTAATAGCATTTACATATATAGTACATCCCTGCTTCATAACAATCCAAAATCGTAGGTGGTTTTTGAATTCCATTTTTCTTCAAAAAGTGTAATTGCTAGCTGATGATTTCATTCATCTGACTTGTTCTATCGCGTGGGGCTTACTATTTGGGGGTGAATATCTAATATTATGTTGTTTGGTTTCGGTAGGCTCGTTGATCTTGGAGTTTATGATTTGAAATTTTATTCAAGTTAGCTTTTAAATTGAACCGAAATAATATTAATCTAATAAGATTTAAATGATCCAATCGAGTTTTTAATAATATGATTTATCTTATCAAAAACATTAAATTAATCAATGCTAGAAAATTAGCATGTACAAAAAAAAAACACCAACGAAATTTAAATGTTGGTATGCTATGGTGACATTTATGGACCGAATTTTTCATCGTCGGTAAATTTTGATAGGAATATTTTTATGATATATACCGATAGGATCATAGTGAGAAAAAAATAAAAAAAAATCAAATAATATAATGAAATATAAATTTTATAGATAATATTATTAACAGAATTAACCATAAAACAATACTTTACATAAAATTAAATTAATGATCCAGGTCTTTTTGCATTAAGGGATTTTAAGGAAAAATAAAACAATATTTTTTTAATAAAAATAATTAAGTTGCTGATCTAATGATGGATGTCTTTTTACAATTATGATTTAACTCGTAGAATTTAAATTGGGTAACATTTGTTACTTTTAAATTAAAACAATCAATAGTCAGTATCCAAACAAAAAAAAAAAGAAATTGTCAATATTAATCTCGTTATATAATAATTTATTGGTATTACAAAAGACAAGAAGGTCAATTTTTTGTTTTCAAAGATCAAATTAATTAGCGGTGCTAAAAAATTAACAAGCATGCCTGAAAGTCACACATCATATTTGATGAGACAGCATTCTTTCAAAATCTTCATGCATGCTCCTGGAGGATTAAGGAGCGTAAGTAGGTAGATGTGAAGGTGGGAACTAGGTAGAGGATCAAGGGTGTCATGGCACCCCAACTTTGAGAAAGTTTGCAATTTAGTCTTAAGATTTTTTAAAGTTTTTAAATTACACCCTTAAAATAGAGATTTGTTTCTTTGCAAACCCAAAAATTATATATCATCTCTACAGCCTTTCGTTTCTTTTTAAAATTAAGAATTGTTTTTTATAAATAGGTTTTTTTCAGCCCCAAAAATTATATATCATTTCTATATATATATATATATATATATATATATATATATATATATATATATATATATATATATATATATATCCTTTCATTTGTTACTTTATTTTCAAGTTTATAATAAATTTTTTTTCATATTGGCACCTTTTCTTTTAAAATTCTAGTTTTGTCCATGTACAAAATTGTGAATGTATAGCATTACTTTGTGGAATATTTTTTTTATTAATGTGCAGGGTGTCCGGGTTAGCTTGTGTATGCCTTGACTAATCCCACAGACCCTGAAGTTAACGATCATATAAGCTTTCAGTGACTTTGAGATACTTTATGGAAAGTTAATAATATCAGTAATTAGTCTAATGATGGTAGATTTTTTTATGACAATAGTTAATAAATAGGATTAGGAGTTAATATTCATGATCAGTGATGCCTCTAATTAGAAGATTATAACCATTGCATCATCAAACTATTTGGAAAAAAAAAATCAAACATACCTCTAAATTATTAGGGAGTATTAGTTTTTCCATTCAAAATATTTTTTTATCAAATTTATTCCTAAAATATTATGATTTTTCAATTATGACTTATATTAGAGTTATTTAAAAAAAATATTAGATTCTATATAAATAGACGTCGATTTGTTATAGAATAAAAGTACAATTTGATGAAAATATGGATAAAAAAAACCTTAAATTAGACATAAGTCCTTGATTATAAATTCTTATTAAATGAAGATTAAGATTGATATAAAAAATTGTTTAACAATAAAATTAAAATTGGCTATATATATATATAGTTTAAGTGTGTTTTTTGCAGCTAGATTCTTTCCCTATTAAATTAATATGATTTGAGAGGTAAAATTTTGTTTAGAACCATAGGAGTTTGTCAAAACATACACTTTGGTCCCCAAAAAGGAAAAAAATTAGGTTCCAGTTATTTTCATATTTCATTTTCCTAACAAAGTGACGCGGCTTTAATGTTATCCAGCCTTGTTTGGTACCTCCGCTAAGCAGAAATCTCTGACTTTTCTCAGGGCTGGATAGGATCGTGCGCGTAACAAAACACGTGTTTAAAGTTGCTAAAGCACGTGGTTTTTTTATCACTTTTGAAACGCTGCAGTCCTCTAATTTTTATTTTTATTAAAAACAAATCACCAGACTTCTACAGTTAATTATTTTTTCATTTTAAATCCAGTTTATATTTTTTATTAATTTCAAATTTAAAACAAAATAAAATAAAATAATAAATTTATTAACATACATAATACAACACAAACACTAAACTACATGTCAATCTAATTTATACAAATTTACAAAATCAAACTTTCCACTCATCGGTATTTGATTGCTCTAGATTGGAACTTTATTGGCTATTAATTAGAAGTTTGTTTGAGATTATGATAGTAATAGCAGTTTAAAGTGTTTTTTATATAGAAATATATTAAAATTATTTTTTTTTATTTTTAAAAATTATTTTTAACATCAGCATATTAAAATAATATAAAAAAATTATTTTAAACAAAAACAGTTAAAATTTTAAAAACATGGGGCGTTTCCAATTACTCCTAAGCAATGTGGGGTTTGGTAAGCATTGATTCAATTGCTGATTTTGCATGTTCATCTCTTGTGCTTAATTTCCAAGTTTCAAGGCAGGAGATGGGAACTTTCCTATTGTAAGCATTCTTACCATCTCTTCACAAACATGCTTGAATTTCAAAGAACAATTGGATGGATGAGACAAAGCTCATAAATAAAATTTGGAATGAATTGCTTCTCCATGAATAAAATTTGACTGGACGACATTTTGACCACTAAAATAAAAGAAAATAAATGGAATGGTTTTTTTTAAGTGATGGTTTTTATTATTGAGGAAACATGGAGAAAAAAATAACTACGAGAAATAAGAAAGAAAAAAGATAGGGTTCTAAAAGTTTGGGAGAAGTAACAGAATGAAGAAAGGAAAGGAAAGGAAAAAAGATTTTTTTCTTTTAATTTTGAGTTTTCTAGCTCAAACTTTTAAGAAAAAAAAATTGAAAATTATGTTTAGAATAAATTATCAATATAATTAAAAGAATTGAGGTTTTTAATTTTATTCTTGGATTTTTTTTATTTAATCCTTTCGTGGCTCGATTCATTGAGCTAAAATTTTAAATTATAGTATAAATATAAAATCAAAAAACAGAAGACTTTAATATAAAACACATAGAAAATACACGGTCAATCTCAAAGTTTTTAGAATTTTTATTTTGATTTAAAATTTTATTTTATTTATTTTTTAGTCATTTTCTCTCTTTAAAAAGGATATAAAAAGTCCCAAAAAAAATAAAAAAGAGAGAAAGTTATCAAGTTATCACATTCTGATAACAAAAATAATCGATTTTAATATCAACAAATTCAATTTAACTAGAAAAATTTGATAATGGTTTTTTTTTTCTATGAATATGCCTCAAAAGATAGATCAGGATTTATTTAGATTTTTTTTATTCAATTAATTTTTTTAAGTGATTTCGGGGTATTTCAAGATTAAGAGTTGATTTATAGAAGCTTTTATTGTATTTTAAGGTGAAACAACTTAAAAATTATGTTTTTTAATTTGAAAAACTTTCGACTTGATTTTTCACTCACCTGAAGGGCCTGGAAAACATTGCAGTAAGTCACCTATCGCCCGATTTAAAAAGAGAGAAGGAGCAGGTGACACGGCGTGACCTTGGGTCATTTTCTTAAGGCCACGCGTGTATTGTTAGCCTATCAATGCCCAGCCTTTTTTTTATTTTGATTTTTTTTAACAAAATCTTAATTCGTACCTTCCCTAATTTTTATGTATTTGTTTTTACTTTGTATTTATTTTTTATTTAAATTTCAATTAACACCCTCTCTCTCTCTCTTTTATTAAATTTTTCTATTCACCTTTAAATTTAAATAGTAGTTATATTTTTCTATTTTTACAGTGCTAAGAGATTATTATAATTTATCTTTAAATTTGATATAAATAAATTATATTTCATGGTGTATTTACATTTAAGTTTTAAAAAACAATGGTTAAATATTTGTATAATCGCATATCTTTGGCTTTTAGAAGAAAGATTGGCCTTTTATTTTAACTTTTAAATAGCATTGATAACTCTTTCTAAGTTTATTGATTCATTAATATTTTATTTAAATTTGAACTAATACCCTCTTGTTGATCTGTTAATTGTTTTGTTTATATTTTTTTTATTAGTGTTTCAAAGAGATTATTATAATGTATCATTAAATTTCTTTTCTTTTATATTTGCTTTAAATAGAATTTATTTGCATGGTGTATTTTTTAAAATAAAAAATATTTTTTCTTGGTTAGAAAAAATAACTTTTAAGATTAAAAAAAGAAAAATAATGCATAAATTAAAAAGAAAGATAAGGGTTAAATATTTAAAAAATCCGATGGTGCAATCTATTATTCATCTATACAGTCAACCGCCTTTAACAAGTGGGGTTACATATGAGCATAACATTATTTTTAAAATAATAAATATAATTATCTATAAAACCCTAATATTACTTTTTAAATTCTAAATATTAGTCATGTTCATGTATGATTTGAATTCGAGTTTTCTATGTTCATGTTGATGTGTGTGTCTGTGTAAAATTATTTTTATATTCTTGTTTTTGAGATATTTTTTTTTTTATGTTACAAGTGAATTTAGAATTTATCAATATATCCTATTAAATGCAAATGATAACTTTTGAACCCACCTTGATTAATTTAATTTTAAACAGGCTCATGCCTATTAATTAGGTTTTCAATTAGGTCTGCTTGTCCAATTCAGATCTCAAATTATTGCTTTTGATTTTCGTAATTTTTTTACCATAAACACGAATCTTTTATTGTTAAAAACAAATATGAATTATTTTACTTAATGTGGGATGTTTTAAGATGATTCTCAAATCTTTTTTTTAGTAAAACTAATCACTTATATAAAATATTTAAAAATTAATTAGAATTCTTAGTTAATATAAAATTATATTATAATTTATTTATTTTTTACTTGATAGTTGGCCAAGATGTACCTTGTGGCATTAACAATTATCAAAAGTACAGATAAAATAAATAAAAGAAAATGAAATTGGCTTGAAACTTCTAATTTAAGCAACAATCAAAATTTAATTTATGTCTTGCACAAGTCCGTGTCCACCTAAAAACCAACCAATCCAAGTTGAAGGTGAACAACAGCTCATGAATACTCAGCAGCCATAAAATCTAATCTCACAGTCCGGTGACATATCTTACTCGTTTCCCCAGCAGCCATCCTACCAAAATTTACCGCCTACGCACCAACACACCTTTACCTACCAAAAGAAATTCAAATTGATGACGCGTCAAGAACCCAATCACACCTTGGGTACAAAAGCATGACAGAGCCGTTACTCTAACACAAAAACGACTCGCCGAGTTTTTAAATTTCAGGTAAATGACTCCGTATTATAAAACCAATGACGAAAACTGCTTTTGACACGTTTTTCAAACCGAAAGGTAGCGGCGACTCAGCGAGGAACCGAGTTAGGAAACTCAACAAACTGTGTCCTAAAACCGCCCACAATAATAGCCAATCTAAGACAGCCATCTACAAATAAACAAATACAGATCATGAAAAAGGAAAATCCCAAAAAAAATGTTTTTTTTTTATATAATTTAGAAAAAATTAACAAAGCCCTTGCATGTTCTTTTCTTTTGGCTTTAATGGTTTTGTTGCGGATTTTCCTCTAATTTTAATTTGAATTTTAATATTTTTTAATTATTATATATTTGATCTGAAAATAATAATATATAAAAAATTATTTATAAAAAAATTGATTGAAATTGGTTATTTATTATTAAAATGATAGATTTGAAACATGAGTATATTACATTGGTAATTTTTTAAGCTTTCAATCACACAAAATATAGTTATACTTTTGTGATATGTTTTTTAAAACTTGTTTTAATAATCATATTTTTTTTTAATAAAAATCATATTTCCAGCAAAAAATATTGTGTTGGCTAAGATAAATAAGAGATACATTAATAGAAAAATTTATTTTAAAAAAATTTAAAAAATTATATTTTTTGATTTAATGATAATACTAAAAAAATTTCCTAAGATTTAGCATCCAAGCTAGAGATCATCTAAATCAACAAATTTTGAACAGATTTTTTACAAGTATAAAAAAATTATTCAAGTCAATGGTATTATTAAAATTTAATATAATAAAAAAATCAAGTAACATTCTATGTAAGTTCAGATTTAGTAAAAACCTTAAATTATGGATCAGTTCTTAATCAATTTACAATTTATCTAGTCCATTGGATTATATATCTTAATGGTTTAATTTTATAGGTTATTGAAATTAAATGATCAACAAATAATTTATTTTAATTATAATAAAAATAGCATATTTAAACTATGCCGAGAAGATAATTTTTTATGACAGTGCAAACCAACTGAAGGAAATGATAATTTTTGAGGTATGTTTATTTTACGCAAAATATTTTATAAAAAAAATATTTTTTATATTTTTTATGTTTGTTTTGAAAAATATCTTTTATATAAAAAATATTTTATAATTAATTTTCAAACTTAATTGATTTATTAAGAAATATTTTTAATTTATAAATTTTTATATAATATTTTACGAGTAGTAATTTATTTATAATATTATTTAATTATTTCAACTATATTTTTATCTCATCATCATAATTATTACGATTATCTTATAATTATCTTCTCTTTCATCACTATATTATTGAAAAATATTTTAAATGAAAATATATAGTTCAAGTCAAATATTAAAAGCTATTTTATAAAAAACAAAATAAAATTTATTGTTAATTAAAATATTCTAATTTTTTAAAAAAAATTGTAAAAAACAACAACTATCTACTCTTGATCCACACATACAATGAAAATATAAGTAAATTTAATAAAGAAAAAAAATGTAATTAAACTATAAAGCATACTATATACAATCAAAATCATTCTCTATTTTTTCTTAATAATCATTTTATATTATCTATCTAATCTTATTTTCGTGTAAATAAAATGAGCTAGAAAGAAGAAAGAAGAAAATGAAAAATCCTTAGCAAGCATAAAAATAAATAAAACATTAAACAACAGTTTCAATGAAAGTGTGTTTGTTTTGTTGACAGCACAAACTCTCTCTCTCTCTCTCTCTCTCTCTCTCTCTCTCTGCCTTTTTACCGCACAGCACCTGATTTTGTGTGGAAGGAAACCAAACAGAACAAAGAGGGAGAGAAACAAAAACTCCAAATTATTTTCTCGCTTTTTTTTTTTTCCTCTTACTAGATTTCTGCCTTTTTTTTTGTTCAGTCTTACCTATAATTTTCCAGGACAAATATTTTTTTCCCAAGGAAAGTTTTCTTCTCTCCTTGCAACAATCCAATATCAAACAAAACCCCACGTTAGTTTTTGTCAGATGCTTTGATTCTCTTTCGATCATCATCTTCAACTAGTCCTCAATACCCTATCTTTAATGTGACCAAGATAAAACAGAAACCAGAAAGAAGAACAATAAACTTATTTTCGTAACATATAGAAATAATCAATTTTCAATCTTTGGTTTTTGTCTTGTATTTGATCAGATTTGGAAAAAGTTTGGTTTTTCATTTCTGGGTTTCTCTAAATAATAATAATAAAAAAAGAGTCTTTTTTTGGTTATGAAAGTCTCATGAATGTTAATTCTGTTTCTGGGAATTGCCAAATTTGAATAAAGAGTGATATATTCGGGTTCTTGAGCCGGGTCATCAGGTTACAATGAAATCTGTGTCACTTGATTACTGGAGGGATTATTTTAGGACAGCAAGTTCTGATATTTTTGGTATCATTGATCATGCAATCTTGGTTGCAGCATCTGATTGTCCAAAAGAGTTTAAATTGCGTAGAGATCGGATTGCAGAACGTTTGTTTTCTTGTAGATTGATAAAGTGTTCGGGTTGTAACCAGGTAGAGCTGGCGGTTCCGGGTCATGATGAAGATGAGAGGGATGATAGAGGTTGCTGTAGCAAAAGAAGGGATGGTGATAATTCTGGTAGTGATGATGATGAAGAAGAAGTTGATATAGATATTGATGATGGCGGGTTTGAGTACGAGGGAGGTGGGAGTAAAGAGAGCAAGGTGAATAGTAGTAATAGGGATAATGAATTTGATAATGGAGAAGTGAATGTGAATGATCAGTTGGTTAGTAATTTTAGTTTTGGAGAAGCTGAAGCTTTAACTGATGAGATTGAGGAGGTGTCTCAGACTGTTGATGAGGTTTTGAGGATCAAAGACATTCTTTATAACAGCCAAGATGAGGTAATTTATTTTTTCTTAACAGCATTTTAGTTGTTTTAGCTTATTTGGATGATTGGATTGTTGAATTATGTGGTTTTATGGATCCTTTAAAATGGGGTGTGTGAAGATTTTTGAGAATTGTTGTTTTTTGGTTGGAGAATATTGAAACTTGTTTTTTGAGTTTTCGAGTTTTCTGATTTCTGATTGTCTGTGCTATGATTGTTCTTATGACAGTCTGATTCTGTGTTGCTTGAATCATTGAGGAAGCTTAGATTAATGGCTTTGACTGTGGATACTCTAAAGGTTGGATACACTCTTTCTTTTAGTGTTTGAGTTGGATTAATATTTTTTGGCATTACAAATTTTTTTCTCAGTCTAATTTTTTATTTCCTTTACTTGAGTTTTTGTACTAATGGAGCTTGTCTTTCACCAGGCAACTGAGATTGGAAAGGCTGTCAATGGGCTCCGGAAGCATGGATCAAAGCAGATTCGACATCTTGCACGGACTTTAATAGAGTATGTGCTTGTTTCCTGTGCTGTACAACAGTTTCTTTATGCCTTGATGAAGTAGTAGTTTGTTGTTGTGTGCTAAATAATTAGCAATTCGACCATATCATAGGACTACATCATGTTCAACTTGGTTTGTGAGGTGACTTTATCCTTTCTGCTAGTTGTTCTCCTGTTTTGCTAAACCAAGAATGAACTTCTGAGTTATTGCCACTCTCTGAGTATTGAATATCTATAGTTTCCATGACTATAAATATGTGTTTTTTTCACATTTGTTGGTAGAGGTTTGGCATCCATTCAAGCATGGCATTTATTGGGACTTTTTTTTTTTTTTTGAGATACTAGTTCTGCCTAAGATACTCCATCTGTTTATTTTCTGGATGAGTTTGCCTGCCCTTTTGTTTCTTCTTCTTTCATATATGTATGAATAAGCCATGTGCACAATAAGAATATGCAGGCAGTGGCTTGCTTCTCAACCTATTTCAACTTTGGTGTGAGCATATATATATATTAGAAAATTAGTTTACTTGTTGCTGGAGACATATGGGTGTACAAGTGCAGTTAATGATGACATTGGACTTCAATTATCCACATTGTTTAGTTTGTAATACTAGAATGCTCCAGTGAATTTATTTGTTTATTTTCGATTATTTAACATTTAAATTCTCTTTCATCTGTTGCAGAGACTGGAAAGTTTTGGTAGACGAGTGGTACAGTGCTGCAAATGTTATACGAGGTAGAAACTTGCTCGCAAGTATTTTGTCATTGGCAGAATGCTTTTAGCGTTCTTTCCAACTCGGTTTGAAAACTCTCTGTGGCATCTGATTTTATGCTTGGACTTTTAGGTAATGAAGGTACTCCTGATTCTGTAAATCCTTCTGTTGTTGATGAAGAAGAAGGGCTTCCTTCTCCTCCTTTGGATGAAGGAGCTTTCTTTGCCACTCAACCTACTTCAATGGAGCTCTCACAAGTATGTTTCCTTTTCTTTTGATTTATGTTTAGTTTGTATTCAGGGTATTCTACATGGGGACTAACTTTTTGTACTACTTGTGTGTCCGTGTGCTGCATTGTATGAAGTTCTTTGATGGAATGGATGATGATGGAAGTGAGTTGAATTTGCCATCTTTTATTATTCTTTTTGATAGCTTTTGGTATTCAGTTCTTTATTTGAATTCCCCACTTCTTAGATTCATGATTATGAATGGGGAATGTTGTTTCAGATCCTCGAAACAATGGGGAATTCATCAAGAACCATGTAAGTAGAAGGAGACCTTCAGCAGAGAATCAAAATATTTCAAAACAGAAACAGCAGACTCCTAAGGCAGCAAATATGCCTTCTAAGGACAAAGAGAGTCAACAGATGAGGAAGCAAGAAGATGTTGTCAAGGCAAGTAAGCCTTCAAATGCCAATTCTGGGCCTGGGAGACCTCTAAAGCAAAATGTTGAGCAGAAGATGAATCAGGAAACTGTGTTAATTCGAAAAACAGATAAGGTTACCAGCCAGAGAAAGCCCCCAACTGGTCAGCAAGATGTAAGTAAAAAAGAAAAAAGAAATTGTATCAGTTTTAAATCTACAGCTGCAGTTTTTATCTGACACCCTCTATTATTCATCTAGAAACTTAAGAGTTCAGATGATGTTGCTGTCCAGATGAAACTTGAAGCCACAAAAAGGAAACTCCAGGAGCGGTACCAACAAGCCGAGAAAGGTTAGTGTCATTGCATCAAAAAAATGTGTTTCTAATTTCAAATCAGCACATTACCAGTAATAGTGATTTGTTTAGATTGAACACAATGTAATCCAGATTGAATATAATGTAATCCAAACTAAAGTTAAGATATGAAATCTGGTGATATATGAAACTGGTTCCAAGTGTTTTTTGAAATTAAGTCTGCTCTTATACAAGTTTCTGCGCAAATTTGAAGTTGCTGATTATTTCTAACAACTGTAATTTCTTTCTTCATTTTTTTCTCTCCACAGCCAAGAGGCAAAGAACAATACAGGTAATGGAGCTGCATGATCTCCCTAAGCAGGGACATGTTCAGAAAAACCAACCCATGCGACCAGGGAACCACAACCGGCACTGGGCGCATGGAAGGCGGTAAACATTTTTAGTTTTGCAGAGTACATATTCATCATCTTTCCAAGTATCTTCCATTTGGGAAGTCAGCGGAAGCGCGCTAATAACTCAGACACGCTGTTGTTTGATCTATAAACTATAAGGATCCACGTGTCAATCATACTGAAGAGTGGCCATTCTTGATTGCAAGGAGACAACATTTGAAACTCTAATCCCATTCTTAACACATTCAGTTGTAGAGATGCAGGGGATTGTATTGTAATGCAGTCTGGATTCTTGAATCTTGACATGGTACCAGGATGCATATCAGTAGAGAACTTTGATTTGCACCTGCCGGCTTCGTTGACTGCTTCTCAACATTGTACTTGCCCCCTTTATTGACTGCTTCTCAACCATTTTTCCCCCCTTAAATTCTCTGTCACAACGAGGCCTTCAAGTCATTGAAATTGTATACCTGAGTTTGCACAGAATAAGTGCACGACACAAAAGACACTGTAAACTACTTGAGGTCAATGTATAAGGTCAAATTACCATGTTCTTGTAGGGAATTGCTCTAATATTACCTGGCTCAAGCAATTGATAATGAAACTTGCTTGATTTTCTTTCGTTCATGATTTGAAATTCCCATTTGTGATTAGTTCAACAGAAGAAAGCCATGAAAAAAGAGAGAAAAAGAGGGTCAAATGCTCAAGTTTGAATGATGGTTTGTTGGCTGGATATATATTCTGAAAGTTATTTTGACTAGAAATCAAGCACTAGTTCCAAAGACACGTTTGCTTGGTCCACTATGCCAAACTAATCAACAATTACTAATAAAGTAATCAAATATGACTCTATTACATGACAAGATATCATTAAAAATTGCTACATGTTACATGTCTGAACGATTCCTGTCCAAAATCAGTGTGACCATGTGACAAGTGAAACATTTCCTTATTCTATAGGTTTTTTTTTTATTATATGAAGTTGGATTATCAGATATAAAATATAATCCGGCTTGAGATTAACTCGATAATCTTTTTGTTAGTTTAAATAGGATTTTATTTTTTAAAATAAATATATGAAAAGACATCGCTTCACCTCGTCCACTAACCTAAGCTTGGACAGGATATTACAACTATGCTTTTTTTACACTTTCTATTGAAAGGCTGATATTTTTAACAGAATAACTTTTTATTGAAAGGATGTCAAATTGAGCCAGCCATGGCCCCAATATGAACTCACATCGTCCCGCAGCAGACAGCATTTTTCTGCTTAAGAATATCCCTGTTCTCTCATCATGAATTCCCTGCCCTTTGTTTTCTTTTATATATATTTACGTTTTCTTCACCAAGAATTTGAAAATATGTCACCATTTAATCTTTAAAGTATAATTGTTCTTCTTGCTATTTTATGGAATTATATTTTTCTTTTAAATTGGAGGATGAGTGGAATTTATCTTCCTTAGTAATTACGTTTTTCAAGATACACATCGAGTAATTTTTTATTTCTTTCACCGATCATTATACATAATTTAATTACTTTTTATTAACAACTAATTTTTCAATTTATTAACACATCGAATAATCTCAAAAATTAAATCTTGCTTTATAATGATTATTTTTTATTTTTTAAGTTTTTATGAATGCTTTTGAAAAAAGAATATTTACACCTAATAGTAATTAGAAAAACATCAATTAAAATTCATTCTTTTTTTTTTTTAAGAACGTGCATGGTTAATTAATGATTTATTAATAAAAAGGTGTCGTTTTAATATTTGCGTTTAGATTTGATCTCGCCATTTTTTAGATAATGACATCTAGTGTACAAAACAAAAAAAAAAAAGATTCTTAAAGGAGTGGATTTAATTCTGTATCACTCATTAAGGTGAGATCAGAATAAGTATTCATTCGAAAAGCAATTTGCAGAATTTAAATAATTTATTCTGCGCGCATGAATAAAAATTAAAATGTTTTCAATGAATTTCCTCCAATTGGAGCTTGCCACCCCTGCATTTTTCAATATTATAGCTGAAAAAAGAGAGCATAAATAATGATAATCCTTCGAGGTATAATCTTTCAAATCATTTGAGTAATATTGTTTTTAAATATCATTATCAATGATACTCAATTTTCATGGTGGTAGTTAAATTAAGTATTAAATACTAGGCTATTATTTTTCATGCTATGATTTCCAGCTCGAATCTAAAAAGATATGTGGCACCGAAAAAAAATATTTTCATAAATACACTAGTCATAGTCGATGTGAAAGTTCGATAGGGATAGGAAATACCTTAACTATAAACTATATATTAAAAGAAAAATCATTAAATGTAATTTATGCATGGTTCATGGACACTTTACTTTCAAATACCATAAATTAAAGGAACTTCGTAATCTAAAATCTAATTCATCTATTATTCAATTAATTTAATTAAAATTAGTCTGATCAGCATTAAAAAATTCCTTTAAAAAAAAACAAAATCATTTTAATAAAAAAATTAATAAATTTGAGTTAACTCAATATATATATAGCCTAACAAACCAGTAACTCACATCCTTTTCCATATCACAATTCGAGGTGGTCCTAGAAACTATGATCCGATGCCTCACCGTCCATCCCTTCTAATAAGCTTGAAGACGAGGTTGCTGGTTGGGAGTGGTGGGTCTCTTCTTCAAGTTGGGGGCATGATAGAACCTTTCGAAGGTATTTTGGAAATTTTGGGGTGTGTTCAGATGACAGAAGACAAAACGATTTAAAATAATATATATTTTTTATTTTTAAAATTTTATTTTTGATATCTAACATATTAAAACAATTCAAGATCATAAAAAATTATTTTAAAGCAAAAAAAAAAACTAAGATTTTCAAAAATAATTTTAAACTAAAAAACAAACCAACAACTCTTGAACAAGCAAGCAAACAAACAAACTATTTTGCAGGTTAATTTGGTGTAAAGGGACTTCTTTTATTTGCGAAGGAAAGGAAGGTCTTGAAACGGGGAAAAAAGTGAAGGGAATAGATGACACCAAGCATGATTGTTTAGGTCTTTTAGAGGTCGTAATTTGTAGACATATTGTACGTACGTAGAGATGGAATTATAGAGGACTTCTCTGTGCAAATGATTTGGTTATTTCCATATGCAAATAGATTTTCCTGTCAAATTAATATTTAATTATTCTATGATCGTAGATCATAATCTATAAATTAATCGACTAGAAGTTTCCTTATATATAAGAGGTATTTAATTAAATAATTGAATTTATTTTATAGAATTTTCTTTCTGGAATTACTTGTCAAAAAATCTAATGCATCTCCCATTGATAACCATGCAAATTCAATTATTATTATTATTATTATTATTAGTTTCCTTAGCATAAGCAATGTTCTTTGAAAATTTGCTTGGGACCCTTTTCCTTTTTGACTTTATAGACATATGACTTTAAGACCAGAACTTTTAAAACACTTGTTGTTTCTTCTTCCTTGGACTTTTCTCTGTCTTGTTAAATGCTGTTGCCCATGAATTTAGCTTGTGTGAGTCGTAATCAATTCACTCACACGCATAACCTAGAACCGGTTTAAATTAAGAGTCACTTTGATAATAACCAAAGTTCTTACTTAATAAAATATTTTTTAAAAAATATATTTATAATTTTGTTCAAGATAGCTCTGCACACAGGGTTCGCATTTTTCACCTACCCTTTACGTTTAGCTCTAGCCCACTTTTCTCATGAGAAAAACCCTCGACTCTAACGATATGTATGATATACAAAGAATTAATAATCAGCCTTTTTTCCCATTCTCTTCCCTGTAGTTTAGAATCTAATTAAAACCAAGTCCAATTGTAGCGTACGTGGAAGAGAGGATCGATCTCAGGTGTTATTGATGGATTCTTTCACCTTTTTGGCGAGGACAAAGGAGGCTCTCTTGGCAGGCTGAAACAGGGAAGGAAAATGCTAGGAAGGTCAGCGTGCATGCATGGTTGCATAGCATTACTCAGTGGCATTGTTATTAGAAAAATTATATATACAGAAATAAAAGAGCAAGAATCCACGAGGAAAGGTCCAAATGCACTTCATTTTTTTATGAATCACACGTATAACTATAAAGTTTTGAATCTGATTTATAATTATTTTGAGTCTATTTATTTGTAGACACCGAAAATGACACTAAAGAATATCTTACAAATCTTGTTGGATCGCCAGCAGCTGGACTCCGTAAGATTTGCACTTCTAATTCATATAGGGTTATAAATGGGGTCAATAAAGGTTAATTCTGGGTCACTGTGGTGCCATTGTACAATCAATTAAACCTAAACAAGAAAATTTTTGGATTGGAGAAATAAAATATTTACAGGCTAGAAAAATTATAAGTTTGTTTTACATATGAATAGTCAGTGTCCTTATAAACGACACGCGTTTGACAACGTTGCTACAACAACTGTAGACAACATTGATGTTTACACTTGGTGTTTTAAAATTCTGGGTGAATTTCTGTTCTTAATTTCCTGTGTTTATATGTTGTAATGGAGTTGAATAATGTCATTCATATTCAATGTTTGACCATAAAAGTTAAGAATTAGTAACAATGCATTTTTAATATAGTTATTAAACTCGATTTAATATAGTAAATTTTGAAATTTTAAAATGCTGAATCTAATAATATATTAATTTGATAAAATTTGTTTGATTTTAGTAATTTGATTGACCCATTTAATAAAATTAAAACCTAGGTATGTTAATATTAAAAAAAAAAAACGATGTTATTTTAATAAGAGTGATTGAGTCAAATTAAACTAGTAACCTAGTAATACAGACATTTTTACGCTAATCTCACAGCTATGGTTTTAGAGTCTCAATACTTAGAATTTGGAATGTGATTGGAGAAAATGTTTGAAGAATCAATTACCCTTAAACAGTAATTAGATGCAAATTTCAAAATAGTTGGAAACTCAAATTGCTGTTTTCCTGATTTCGATCCCAAGAACTTGTACAACAGAGGAAAGTCAGGTTTTTGGAAGGGCAATTGTCCAGCAAAAAGTCATTGACATCATGAAACTAGCTGTTGGCACAACACAACATTTCCCATAAAAACACAGGAAACTGATTTTGCTCCCTTTCTCCTGGGGCTCCTGTCCCCTTTTCAACTTTCTTAGGGTCTTTTAGAGTCAGATTTTTTGCCTGTCCAAGGGATGATCCAGTCTTGGTGGCTGCTGGTTCTTGCCCTCCTAGAAATAAAAATAGAGCAATAATATTTTCTTATATAAAATATATAGACTGGTGATAGAAAAGGTCAAGAGGAAGAATAATTTAAAAAGCAAATATGAAGAGACCATCGATCTTAATTGTGCCCATAAAGGAGAGATAAAAAAAATAAATAAAAAAATCAGATTTCCATATTTTCAGTCTATCATCTCTTTTGAAATTTGCCGCATCTAACTATATAAAAAGCTGACTGAATCTATTTAATTTCCACATATAACTATTTTGAAATACTTTTTTATATTATATATATTGAATGTGATTAAGCGCTTTTTTTAAAAAAAAATAAAATAAAAAAACAAAAGATTTAGATGAGGTGAGGTGAGATCAGGAATGACAATTTTATCCGAATATAATGGATAATATTGATCCAAGCTGCTTTGAATGAGTGGATTTTTTTTAATAATTATCTTACTTGATAAATAATAAATAAGATAAAGATATTGTTAAATTGGATATCCATTAAGGTGAGGTGGAAATAAAACATTAAGAAAAAGGTGGGATCCACTTGTAATAATCCTTTTTTCCGACAATTTGTTTTCAGCAAACTAATGAGGCCCAGATTGAGAAAGAAGTGGGTTCCATGAGATTTTCTGGCCTTCTATGGCCCTTGAATTTAAGAATTACCTGCAATGCCTCAACTAAAGCCAACCCTAATTAATTATTTTAATGTAGGTTTCCATGCCACCGCAAAGTGACAGATGAAGCATCCAATCAAGGTGGCAAAATCCCAATATTTCCTCACCGTCTCCACAATATCTTGATGACAGCCAAGTGTTTCAAGCATGGTAGCTTGGGTTCTTTTATGGAGCCCATCTTTTCCTTCTTCCAATGCATGCCATGGTCCCTAGAAAAGTCTTTTTCCAACGCATTTTGGTAGTGATGAGTGCAGCAAATCTCACTAGCATGACCTTCCCAGCACTTGCCATGGTGATCATACACAAAATTGCCATGGATAAGAGCTCGATATATGGCTTTATCCTTAGCCAACTCAGGCAAAGGATAATATTTAAAACCACTAAGCACACGTTTCCTTTCCTAATCGTACAAGTAATACCATTTTAGACATCTAAGATTAGTCTGATATATATATATATATATATATATATATATATATATAGATATAGATATATATAGATATAAAAGACTCATTTCTCACGTTTGTCCTTAACCTTGGATTGCAAGTTAGGTATTTGAATTTGTCTTAAAAAACCATACTGGAGAATAGCACGTCGCCGTAAAATGGCAAATTAAGTTGTTCCGTGTGATCTTAAATAACCATTGATCTTAATGGGTTCGTGAAGATTAGCTCTTGTTTTTTACTTCATAAATTAGAACTATATATGAAATATTTTTTTGAATATTTCGTGACATATCTTATTATCAAATAAATAAAAAATCTTAAATAACTATTTCTATTATATACTCTGATCAGAATTTATAATTTCTCTTAATAAACCTGAAAAATAAAAAAATTGATTATGTTTAATTTTTTTTCCATGTAGAACTAGATCTTAAAAATTCCAAGTAGAAGAATAGTTTCGGATTTATTTTATTTCTTCATTTTAATTTTTTTTAACCAAGTATGTTTTTTGTCTCTTGACTCCTTTAAACTAACTAAACACAACTTAATTAATTGTCCACTATCAAATTCCATGGCTATAATTGGCAATTCACTCGCATCATATATTAAAATTTGGAATTTTATGCCTTGATTTATATTAAACCTTGTGGTTAAATAGGTTTGATTGAGGAAAAAGTGATCTAATCTTGTCCACGATTACATAAAACATGGCCATAAATCAGAAAACTCTTGGTACTAAATTTCGGGGGTGTTTTATTAAAGGACTCGAATCAGTGCTTATTAATAAATAAAATAAAGAAAGAAAATGATGGGATATTAATTATTAAGTTTCTTGGCAAGTCCAAATTAATTCAGAGTTCTATCTAATGGAAATAAAAAGGTCCCTTTTGTAAGCCTTCGTTTTCCATCATCACGCTGGATGTGAAATCAAGACTCCATTGACAAGAAACCATATTTTTGTGCTTTTCCAGCTAATTGTTACTAACAAAAAACTGAAAGGAAAGTGTACCGAAGTTATTAAATTTTGCCCAGCTGTGCTGATGGGTTGAGCGGGGTCAAGTCAAAATAATGTTTTTCTAAAAAAAATTTAAAAAATCAAGTTGGTTTTCAATCAGATCATGAATTAATTTATTGTTGGGTTGATTGAATTTTATTAGTTTAACCCCAATCCAGTTTAATTTAAACCCTAGGTTTTAAGTCAACATGTCATCCAATGAACCTAATGATTCGGCGAGCTTTAATAAGAATTCTACATTAATAAACACCTTGTTTAAATGTATTAATAAATATTTTTTTCGGTGTAGATTGTCTTGGATTCAATTCCGAAATTGTAATTTCAGCCAGCCTAACTTACAAAGATGAGTATACTGTTCATTTGGGAACAAAAGCACGCAAAAGGTTGTTAGGTTTTTGGGTCAATGATTTATTGAATGAATGATTTTTATTAAAACAATAGCAATTGTTTTTTCACAAGACAATGACTCAATTGGATTTAAATCAAGTTTGATTCGGTCAATACTTAACTAGATAGAGCAGGTTTGGTTGAGTTTATATCTTGTTTGATTCACTTCAATTTCTAAATGAAGTCAAGCTTTGAGTCCAGAGTTTTTCTGGTTAACCCGTTAGCCAGAACCTGAGTTTGCTGATAATCGGTTCATCACTTTTGATACTTGGGCTGAACCCACCTGAGTTGAGAGTACTGAGCAGGAAATTGGATTAGCTCGGCGAGGTTTTCTGGAAGTCAGGATTCTTCAATAATTCCTCTCCACCTTCTTTCCTTCCGAAGAACAGATTTTGAAGCAAGAATCGTGAATGGCGTGGCAACCAAATCTAAAGTGTTGACTTATCTTCACAGGGTGGGCCTAAGCCACTACCAAATCGAGGGGGCTAGCATGATGTATGCTAGCTGAAGCAAATCCCATCAAAGCAAGGTGGTTGCTCAAGTTCATGCATCAAAGCAGCCTTGAAGAAATTAAATAAACAAAAATAAATAAATTATAATGCACTAGATATCGCATAGATCTGGAACTGCAGAAGAGTCCAAATTGATTAGCTTTAGACTTCAGGGCATAGAAAAGTGGCTTGCAAGCAAAGCCCTTTTTATTCTTTTTTTCAATAAAAGAAAAATAGACCCCTCATTCTATCTGCTTCACGTGATTCATCTTTGGTTATATTTCAACTTGTGATTAGCCTTTTAGTGTCCAGCGAAGGTCCTCCCCCAGCACTTGCTGCACGCTCAAGGAAAACCCTGTAGCTGAGAACTTGAGATTAGGGTTGCAAGCAAAAGATGCCCAAACGCGTAAAGAAGAAAAGGCCAGTCCAAAATCATTTGATTTATCATCATCATAAACTTTAAAATAATCTAGAATACAACAATTCTGGAATCTAAGGCAATAAATCATCCCATGGATTATATTGAATTCTCTACCATTTTTATTAAAATGGTAGATATTTTATTTGTTTTTTTTATAAAACTAAATTTGAACCATCTTAAAATCACTAAGAACCCATCCACATATTGGATGGATGTTAATTAGCAAAATCAGGAGGGCCAATAGAACAAGCGAAGATGGTGAAATGGAAAAATAACTGAAACATGCAAGCAACAATGATTACTGGATATTACAACAAAATGAAAACAAAGCCAGAACAGGACAGATTTTAACTACTAGCATGCTTTCCCCCTTCATCAACAATATTCGAACTTTTTAACTAGAAGAGAGAAAATAGGAACTTTTCTTAATCTCCTAGTGAAGTTCATTTACCCGCAATACAAACTAGAATGCAGTAGATTTTATACTCTTCAATAACATACATGGAGCTAACTTAAGCGAGCTTCATATACCATAGTGAAGCATCGATACGAATCGGATATTACTGTTCATGCTTGGTTGTGACACCCCTTCACATCTGCTCCGCATACTGACCCTCCTCTTCCTCCTCGTCTTCGTACTCACCCTCCTCATCGGCGGTGGCATCCTGGTACTGCTGGTACTCGGACACGAGATCATTCATGTTGCTCTCAGCTTCTGTGAACTCCATCTCATCCATACCTTCACCAGTGTACCAATGCAAGAAAGCTTTTCTCCTGAACATAGCAGTGAATTGCTCGCTGACTCTCCTGAACATTTCCTGGATGGAGGTGGAATTTCCAATGAAGGTGGATGCCATGGCGAGTCCCCTTGGTGGGATGTCACAGACACTGGATTTCACATTGTTTGGAATCCACTCAACAAAGTATGACGAGTTCTTGTTTTGGACATTGATCATCTGCTCATCCACTTCCTTGGTGCTCATCTTGCCACGGAACATAGCAGAGGCAGTGAGATAGCGACCATGCCTTGGGTCAGCAGCGCACATCATATTCTTGGAATCCCACATTTGCTGGGTCAGTTCTGGAACAGTGAGGGCACGGTATTGCTGGGACCCACGAGAGGTCAAAGGAGCAAAACCAACCATGAAGAAGTGGAGACGAGGAAAGGGAATGAGATTCACAGCAAGCTTTCGGAGGTCCGAGTTGAGCTGACCAGGGAACCTCAGGCAGCAAGTGACACCACTCATGGTTGCAGAAATCAAGTGGTTAAGATCACCAACTGTAAGAGAATAATGATCCAAATGAGCTAACACAACCGAGAAACCAAAAAATAACAATTACAACAGCAACAGTACAAGGTAAACACAAATAATGGATATAAGAAAATCCATAGTGAGAAATTCAGATTCAACTCTGTGTTCTTATATTTTTCTATGAGCATGTTAAAGATTGCCAACATCATATATGCCTAACAAATCACAGCACAAAACTGTGATTCAGATTCTACTCATGTGTTCTTATATTTTTCTATGAGCGACAATTGCAAACATCCTATCTGCCTAATCAACTGCAGCTCAAAACTGTGATTGGTTAATGCTCTACCCTAATTACTGACAATGTCTCTCAAGAAAAAGGATAGAGTGACAACCTCTGCCAGATATAAAGCAATGTCGATTCCTCAGCAATAAGCATATGACAAGGAACTATATAACTGCGCAAAAGTTTGTTCAATCCCATGCTTACTGAGAAGGGAACCTAAAACTAGTAGTCACGACAACCAAATATTCAAAGTTATGGAACCAGTGGGTATCATTTTCCACTAAAATCACAGAACTCCATAATTTTCCATAATGTTAACCTATCTCCATAAACCAAATGTAAAGAGCACCAATTATACATTACACAAAAACCAGCAACAAAATTAACTAAAGCGTGATCAGTAGAACAAAATGAGTCATTAAGGAACGTGTCAAATCATACAAATCCACAATTACATGAACAATACTTAAAATACATAGAAAAAAACAATCCAACTAGATGAACTGCTGACATGATAAACTAGATTCAGACAAAATTTAAAGTGATTGACAGATGCAACTTACAGTCATTTCAGTTTCACTTACAGCTTGGAGTAGTCAATTTAAGAGTCCTGAAGCAGATATCATACAAAGCCTCGTTATCCAGAACCATGCACTCATCAGCATTCTCAACAAGTTGATGCACAGACAGGGTGGCATTGTATGGCTCAACCACAGTATCTGAAACCTTTGGGGAGGGAAAAACAGAGAAGGTCAACATCATCCTGTCAGGGTACTCCTCCCGTATTTTTGAGATGAGCAAGGTGCCCATTCCCGAACCAGTTCCACCACCCAATGAGTGGCACACTTGGAAACCTGCAAAAATAACGACAGATCAGCACATCCTTTCCACAAAAATTTCAACTTAAAAAAACAGGAGAGCACCAAACCTTGAAGACAGTCACAGTTCTCTGCCTCCTTCCTTACAACATCAAGAACAGAATCAATAAGCTCTGCTCCCTCAGTGTAATGCCCCTTAGCCCAGTTGTTTCCAGCACCAGATTGTCCAAACACAAAGTTATCCGGCCTGAAAATCTGCCCATACGGACCAGTACGAACACTGTCCATAGTACCAGGTTCCAAGTCCATAAGCACAGCACGTGGAACAAACCTCCCACAAGAAGCCTCATTGTAGTACACGTTCACACGCTCCAACTGCAGATCTGATGAACCAACATACCTTCCAGTCGGGTCTATTCCATGCTCATCACACACAACTTCCCAGAACTTGGAACCAATCTGGTTACCGCACTGACCACCTTGCACGTGAAGGATCTCTCTCATTGTCGCTTCTGCAAAAATCAAAACCATTATCAATCAGCACCACACAATTTCACAGCTAACAAATCTTATAATTCCAATGACGGTAAAGTAGATAAAATAAAATCTAACAGATCTATCACTCATAAATTTTCGTATAAGAAAAAAAACGCATGAATTACTATATGCTCACTATGAAGAAGTGAAAATAGCAATTAAATAGGTAAGATCTAAAATAATTACTACGTAAAAGCAAAATTAATAAAAAAAATCTTCGAATCTAAAAAAATATCACTATAACTGAATTGATTTCAAAAACTACATAAAATTGTTACTATAATCTCACTTCTGTAACCATAATAAGCTAAAATAACTGAAAAAACATTGAGAAAAATCAATAAAATCGCTATCCATAGATAAGAAGGCAGTGTTGCAGTGAAAAATAGTAAAAAATAAATAAATAAATAAACAAAATTTTAAAGATCCAGAGATCTAATCGACTAAGAGCATGCAAGATCTAAAAAATTTCACCAGAAAAATCGAAAAAAAAAATCACTAAAATCACTAAATAAAGCAAGAATTAAATAAAATTGATAAATCTAATGAACGAGAAGTAAAGGCAATGTGAACAAAAAAAACTGGAGATCTAGAGAGAGAGGATTACCTGGAGATTTTTAGAGAATGGAGAACACTTGAACGGGAGAGAGAGAGAAACAGAGAGTGAGGAGAAAGGACAGCCCTGGAGAGAGAGGATTTATGGTTATTTGAAGAGAGTGAGGGATAGGGAGTGAGATCGGACGGTATACATTGGTTCCCTCCTGTTTTTTTAAGATTAGTTTGGTACCGTTGGATGGTAGAAATGGACGGTTGAGATTGGGATTTTTGGGCGTGATTATTAAGGTTTGAGTTTTTAAATTTTGGTGTTAATTTATTGGACGGATTTGACCTTCACCGAAATGACAGGAATGGCCTTTGACTGCTCATTTTGAGAAAAAAACAGTTGACGGATGTTTTTCGAGACAGGGATCTCTCACCGACGTCCTTTCTTTCAATATTACGATAATGTCCCCGAATAAGATTATAGGTTGAATCGTGCACAGGCATATTATTTTGTATTTTAAATTTTATCAAATAAATAAAATAATAAATTTTAAACTTATTTCCGCTAATAACAAGCTTAGTCGACTCAATTTTTTAAAAAAAAAAATTTATATATATAATATAAGTTTAAGAACTGGATATAAAAATACCCTAGTTATAGATAAAAATAAGAGGGTTTTAATTTAAAACTCCATAAACATTTATTAAAGATCAAGTTATACAATCTTGTCACCCTCCTAATAATTCTAGAATTCACCAAAAAAATAATTTTTTAAATATATAATTTCTCTTATGTTAAGTGTCCTGATAATTTTACATTTACTGTTTATTATTATTATTATTGTTATATATATATATATATATATATATATATATATATATATATATATTACTAACTTAAACATATAGGAATGCTCTTTGTGCTCATAAAAAAAACTTATTATGTGAGAAAGCTCACAAACCAAACCAGTATCATCACAGTCCTAAAAAGTCCAATTACTGTCTAAGATTTCTTATGACTGCATCACCTGGAGAGAGGTGTTTTTTATGATTGTTTTGGAAAATTGATTCTAAGATTGTCATGGAGCTGCTATTGAAAGAGAATCCATCAGAGGGTTCTTATATTCCTCTGATTGTTGCCATCACAAGCCTACTCCGACGGCCCTGGCATGTTCGTTTAACTCAGGTGTTTCCAGAAGCTAATCGGAGTGTTAGATTGATTGGCTTCTTACGTGTTGCCCCTTAGTCTTGTTTATTTTTACAATGCTCCCGCCATAAAATACTTAGTTTAGAGGGAATAAAATACTAGTTTAGAGGGAAGTAAGAATTATTTGGTCTTAACATAACTTTTTATTTAATTTGGATTTAAAATGAGAATATTAAAGAGTTATTCTAATATGATTCAATTCATTTGATTGGACTAAAGATAACCCGATCAACTAGTAAGAAAAGTTTGGAAATAAAATTTTAAAAAATAAAATTGATAGAAAAAAAACTTTCAACTCAAGTACTTCTTGTCCGCATTGAATTTTAAATTAAATCGTATAAAAATTATCTTAATGTAACTCAATTAATTTGTTCAATTCAAAAAATCCATGTAACTAAGTAAAATAAATATAGGATAAATTTGAGAAAAAGATTGAAACTAATAGAAAAAACCTACTTGATTTATTATCTAACTCAAGTTTAAAATTAAATCATGTATGAATTGTTTTAATATGATATAGCCAACTTAATTGGTCTAAAAATAACTTGGATGAATATTAAAAAAAATATAAGAAAGAAATTGAGAAAAAAAGGAAAAGAAAAAGAAAAAAAAATTTTAAAAAGCTAAATTAAAATAAAAAATAATTAATTATTATAAAAGGCTATTCCTGACGATAGGACTCTAGAGTTTATCTTTTATATATAAATAAGGGATATATGTGTGTGTGTGTGACTTGATACCTGAGTAAAAGGATTGTAATTAATATAGGTGATCAAACCATGAAAAAATAAATAAAATAATGTAGGTGATCAAACCATGAAAACATAAATAAAATTATAAAATTATATATATAAGAAAAAAGAAAAAAGAAAAATTAGAAAAGAAAGAGAGTTCGTCAAAGGTATCATGGTCGTGGCCACAATGGTCATTCCACGGGGAAACCAGACCCGAGCTTCTGCCAGGAATACGGGCAAAATGGTCAATCCATGAGAGGGCATTCTTGTAAATCAGGAGAAAAAAACAGTTGAGATATTTAACTGCAATCAATGCTATCGGGCAATCTAATTTTCCTTTTTTTATTCTTCTTTTTCTGATAAAATAATTAAGACTACGAAAAAAGACCGGCGCCTCAAGCGCGTGTAGGAAACAGTTAGCGGTAAAATGCTGCAAATTTTTTAAAAATATCAACAAAAAAAATTGTGTCAAACACCCCAAAATATAAGGCAAAATAATTTAAAAATATTTGGCTCATTTATATGTTAATGAAATATTAGAAGGGTTGACACATTTATTATCTTGATTTAAAGATGTTAGTTAGTCTCTTTATTTGACCTATATATTTTACAAATTTTTTTGAGCTATTAGATTAAATTTTTGCTCCTTTAAATTTTTGTAATTAATATTAAAGAAAATAATAAAGAGTATTAGATAAAAGTATAAGATAATTTTAAAATTTGACCTAATTAGAAATTATAAATATAAAAAATTATCTTCCATTGAAATATTAAATAATAAACATGACAGGAAAAAAAATATGATTTATTATAGTTGAATTATGAGAGTTAATCGTGTAATTTTCATAATGATATCAATACTTATTAAGAAAAAGGGAAATTATGTTTTCGTACAATTACACCTTGAAAAGGCGCGTGGGGCTATTGTTCCCAGGAACAAGGAAAGGGACACAAGTCACACAACTGTTGTAGGAAATAGCAGCAAGTCACATGAAGCAAGTCTCGAGGACATGTGACCCTGCCATTATGCCAACCAATCACACACCGAAAAGGCTTGCGAAAGTTAACAAATCCCACTCTTTTAACCATAGTTAAACAGTAACCACGTCCTCTAGTTAAAAATGGAGATCAGATCTATGGTGTAAAATGATACTGATTGCTTGCCTGCTTGGGTTAAACTTTAAGCATCTATCTCTTTGTGGATATGTCCCGTGTCTTAAATTAACGGCTCATCTTTTAAATTACAAAATCAATATATATATATATATATATATATATATGATGTTTTCTCATGCCCAACAAATCAAATTCGTTTAATCATTTATTAATCTATCAATGTTCAAGTCTAATAAATCAATAGTACATAGGTTGTCTAGATTTTTTTTTCCCCTCTATGCCCACTATCACATTGTTGTTTTTTTTATTTTTTATTTTTTTTAATCATGAATGTTCGGGTTAATTTATACATACATCGATTAATTTTTAGAGACCCTGAAGTTAACGACCACGTAATTCTCCAGTGACCCTAAAATTTGCAGCGCTTGAACTAGTAATTTCTAGATAACAAACTCATAATCTGACCAGTTAAATTATACCTTTCAAGATTTGATTTTGTTATTGTTGATTATATGAATGTAAGCAAGTACCACTCAAGTGGAGGTTAATTAAAATTAAAATTTTTATGTATGTTTTTTTTTTTATTTTGACATGTTTAAGATAATTTTTTAAAAAATATATTTTTAAATAAAAATACTTTAAATACAATACTCATCATCCTCTCAGATATATTTTTGTATTGAACATGTATTATTATCGTGGATGGTGATGGTGCATCTACATGGACTTCTTTGTTCGAGCAGGCGTAACGTCACTGTCTCTGCTGGGCAATAAAATTTTGGTGCACAAATTTGACAAATATTCTATACCATAAACCGATAAGAGACATCCCAAATTCTTGTTATAAGACACAATTACAACCGAATTATTGAAAACTAGAGCAGCCTTTAATTTGGTTTCAAAGGGGTATTTGATTTGTGATTTTTTAGATGTTTTTCTAAAAATATGATCGATGATAATGTAATTGTTGAGAGTATAATATAAGGGTAAATAAAAAAACTGAAAAATCAATTAAACCGAGAAAATAAAAAAAATAATCAATAAAATCGAATTATAAAAAAAAACCGATTAAAAATTTGAAAATACCAACCGGTTTGGTTCGGTTTTATAAGTCTAAAACTAAAAAAATCGAATCGAACCAAACTCAAACTGGAAAAAAATGACCTAAACCAGTTTGAACCGATTTTTATCATAAAAAACCAAACCGAACTAAAACCGGTCGGTTTGAACCAATTCATTTTTTAAAAAAATAGTTTTGGTTTGATTACTTTTTTTTTATATAAAAACCGAACTAAACTAAAAATAATCACTCGTAATATAATATCCTAATATAATATGTATATCTGGCAAAAAAAAATAAAAAGTTTTAGTAACTTGTTTTTAATTAGTCCTCAATTTACACCCTTTTCGTCGGATTTTGTTAATAAATCTGTTAAGAGCATTTAAAAACAACGTTCATGAAAAAAAAAATGACAGGAACTAGTGCTCGTTTTGATTTACACCCTCTAAAGATTTTTTTTATATAGTTGAACTATTCATTTTTGGATTTACACTTTTTTTTTCAGGTTATGTTAATAAATATGTTAAAAATATATAAAAATCATGTGTAAAAACAAATTAATAAATAAAAAATAACACATTAACTAATATTAAAACCAGATGGAATAAAATATAAAAACTAATTCATCTCCAAAACTTAAATTATTAAATAAAATTTTAAAATATAATTTATATTATTTTCTAATATAAAAACCCTACATAGCAACATGAAAGCAATCAAATCAAATGTAAATCATAATTGTCATGTAGACTTCACTTACTTTTCTATACATATTTCATACAACTATCGACTTAATCCAGGGATTAACTAGTGGAATTAATGTCTAACAATCTCTCTTGTTTAAATGCTAACAAAGAGAAAAACATCGTCTTGGTACAGGGAAATCGGTCACAGAACACCACAGAAATGTTAACATTTTGTTTTTTTTTTTGACATATTTCCTATCATAAGAATTCCACCACAGAAATGATTGATTCCTCATGATGCATATATTATCTCCCACCTGCACAAAACAACTGCAACTGTGTGATTACATGGGCTGTGGAATTTCTGGCCTGAGGCTCTCGGGGACCTGAGATGATCTACTGCTAGACTTCGTAGCAGCCCATAGAACGAGAGCTTCGAGCCATTTAATACATGACAAGGATCTCATTTCCTTGGAACACTGCAATATTGGGCTTTTCAGGGGAGCAGCGTGTTGGATCTCTCATCAGAGACGGGAAGAGGAATGAACTGATTGCAATATGTGAGCCTACCTGTAGTGAAAACAGATGAAATAATTTCCATTAGTTTGGCATGCAATATACTATGAGCCCTTTTCTTTTTCTCTTCTCCAAAGCGCCATTTATGAAGTCCAACGACTCGCCAACCCTCCATCATAGCTGCAAAATGTTGTTATTAAACTTGTTGTGGGTCGTGAATATATATATCCTAGAGTTTAATCTAAGTTAGATTTTAATTTGAATTAAAAAGATATTAATTTAGTTTAATTTAGTTAGTTTAAGGAGTTAATTCATGATTTGATCAATACTAATAATAACTTTATTTTGATAAAAGATAATTAACTTAGATTGACATAATAACTTAGATTTTTTTTCTAGTTTGTACTCCAAACTAGATTAGGTTACTACTAATTCTTTTACTTGGTTGGATAATATTTTTTGATGAAAAAAATGTAAGCTTCTCAAATGTATTTTTTTTACAAAAAAATTCTAATTTTAAATTAAAAATTTTATGTATGCATTTAATTAAATGAAATTGAGAACTATATGTGTCAATAAATGTAAAAAAAAAGTGTCAGCATGTCTATAAAAAAAGTGTCAACATGTCTATTTGACTCGCCTAGCTGCAGGTCGAATAATTTTTTTTCTAATACAAAATAATTAATGTGTAGATGTTATTAATATGTTTTTTGACATCTAATAAAAAATATAATAATGAATCAAAAAGTCGATGATTACATATTAAAAAATATAATAAAGAATATATTTGTTAATAACACCTAAACATTATATTTTTTTACATAATAGAAAAATAAGATAATGTTGTAATTGCTACGTGAAACACTATTTTCTTATTCTTTGTATAATATTTTAATAAAAAATCAAATTTTTTTCTTTTCACTGATACAGTACCCACTACAGTAACAAAATTAGATAAAATTTCAATTGTAGCATGGAAGTGGGTCTATTTCAGTATATGCATAATGATGCAAAGGTGAGAGTTGCTGCTAGCTACTGATAATGGCAGAAGCCTTAAGATGTTGGTTAATTCTCAAGTTGGTCCCACTTTCCTGTGAAATCTTTTTTAATGGCCAAACCATTGATTGTTGAAGAGACAATAAGCATCCAACAAGTAAAGAGAGAAGAAGGGATTAATCCCTAAGGTCAAATTCATTATAGCTACATTTGTTGCTTCATCAGCGGGAGAAAAAATGGAGGAGGAGGAGGAGGAGGTGTTGTCAATAACAATGGCTGTTGGGAGAAGCATTCCTTTGTAAATTAGGTCAATGATTCATTGTACGTGCATTATGAACTGTTCTTCTTTGTCTAATGCATCGCTCACCATGACATAATATACCCCTAATAGTGCATGTTTATTAGATAGGCCACCCGTGATTCACTACTGGCCAAGTTGAATTTTTTTGTAAATTAAAAGAAACAATGCTTAGATGTTGTGGTGTATTTTAAAAATAGAAAAAAAAAGACTTAAAGTCATGAATTTTATTGAATCCAATAAGATTATTATATAAAAGCAACAACAGAGTGCATGAATTGAATTTTAAAAGAAAAAGTAATAATGATAATAAGAAAAAAAGATAGCAATGATAAATCCTCAAAAATCAAAATATAACAAAATAAAATTGAAAATAATAATAATAATAATAACCAAAAAAATAAAAATAACCCAAATTCAAGGGGAGGAGAAAGAGAAATAAAAAATGTCAACGGCGACACAACATCATCCAAAAACCACATATGTTGTCTTATTAAAGGAGACGTTTTGGCCCTTTCAAAATATTAAATTGCTTCTAAGCCAACTTGATTATAATAAAAAAAATACCATGATGAGAATACAAAAAACCCCCTGAAAACTAGTATAATAACCTTTCTTGCAAAGTAATTTTATCGTGCTGAAATAATAAAAAGACTAAAGAATCCCTAGATGAGAATGGAGATGAGAATTAAAGAAGAAAAGAAGAGAAGAGAAGAGAAAAGGAATTCAATGTTGCAATAGCCATAACATGTTATGTGTTGAAAATCGAGACAAGCAAAATCTTGAAGTAGATGAAAACTAAGAGGTGCAGCGCACGGAAAACCTTTGACAATGGGGGCGCCGATCAAGCTGAGATTCCTATCATGTGAATGTTTTTTCACGTTAGAAATTATACTTCTCTGGACTCTAGTGAAGACTTTGTTCTTCAGCATGATATATATTCCTTAGTTTTTTATGAACCTGTCTGCCTCTAGATCGATGTAGGATAGAGTGGAAACATTATCAATCTTTAATATATATATATATATATATATATATATATATATATATATATATATATATATATTATCAATCTTTAATGATTCTGACAGCGAATTTGTTTTAAATATTTGTTAAGATAAGGCGATGCTAATTATAAATATTATCTTTTTTCTGTTTTGTGGTTATATATGCTCTAATTATGTCAACTGCTCTTGCTATTTTCCTCTTCTATATATGTATTGAAGAGAGAAATTAACTTGAACTAAACCCACCTTCAAGAAGCTCGGTGAGTAAGGGAATAGAGACACGATCCTAATTAATCAACAATTAAAATGTCAGTCAATGAAGATTTTAATATACATAATTTTAATTAAATTATGCGCGCAGAAATCTAGTTGGCTCTTTATTTAGTTAATTAGATCGTATGGTGGTGATAAGAGAACCCTAAAATAAAAAGATTTTATAGGTTGATAAAAAAGTTCACCATACGTAGAGGTAGAGCTAGAATTTCCATATGAAACCATTTTTTTTTAAAATATTATTTCTTAGACATGTCATGGAATAATGGGCAAGCTTCGAGCGAAATATAAAAAAAGAAGGGGCAAACTAAAAGCTCTGAAACTAATAAGGACTATTATGTTTTTTTTTTAAGAAAATCACCTCCAATTAATTAGCACCTTTTTTTTTTTTTTTATAGAAGAGGAAAATCACCTCCAATTAATTAGCACCTTTGCCCATATGCCAACTATGGATATGATTACTACCATAAGTTTTTAGAGAAGAAATTAAGCCATACAAATGGTCACTTCAAAAGGATAAATCTTTAATGCAAGTCTTAAAGACAAAGACCGACTTTTAGAACCATGCGTTCCTGTGCAAGCTCGTGCTTCCCTGGGCATGGCATAGGTATGGACAGCTTGATTTTCAAAGAAAATCAATCACCTCTACAGGGCCAAAAACTTTTTGCATGATGAAATTTGCTTCTTCTTCATGAACTTTAAATAGGAATCATTGACAAATTGTCAGGAAAACTGGTGCCAATTAAGTGCCAACATCACCAAGAGGGCATGGCCTCTATATATTACGTATTGGGAGTAACCCATGCAAGCTGGGATTTGGACCCTACCATGTGAAGGTGTTGAGGATATATTACGAACATTTTGATGCCTTTGCAATAAGATAATGCACTTAATTCCTCTTCGTAAGTAGAAAAAAGAGGCTACCTAGCTTGTTGCTTCAACCCATCGATCTAGCATCCATCCTCCATAATTGCTTTCAAGACCCGAAAAAAAAAGTGAAAGGGAAAAGGAAGAAAGGGACTCGTAGGCTTAAATAGCTGGCAAGATTGATTGTGTTGAAGGTGGGACTTGCTTTAGGTGGTGTTGGTTCTTCCTAGCTCGAACCCAAATCAATCCCCTTCTAGAATTCATTGTTTATGATTTTTTTTTCTTTCTACAATGCTAAAATACCTAAAAAGATAATGAAAGTTAGAGGAAGAAAAAAGATTTTGGACCGCATGCAGTTATATATTTATTAGTTTTAATTGACGTTAAGGGTTTGGATTTTAAAATATAGTTTGTGTTATGAGACTTCGGCAACTTAACATTTTGATTGACTTAAAGTTCGGTGCTTTATTAAATTCTAGTTGTTGGTTGAAATTTGAAAAAATAAATTGACTTTGGCAAATAATAAAATAAAGATTTAATACATAAAAAGTTACCGTAAATAAAGGATAATCTTAAAAAACTATAAGCTCAAACGCCAAATATTTAATTTACGCATGTTTGGTATTGAGATACAAGATGTCTTTTAAAAATATTTTTTTGTTTAAAAATATATTAATATATATATATATTTAATATTTTTAATATTAACATATCAAAATTATCATAATATACTATAAAAAAATTAATTTAATATTTTTCAAACCAAACACATTTTCAAAATGTAATTTCAAACAAAAACTTACTCAATGCATTACCTTTGTAATTCCATCTTGGACAGAAAATCTTAATCAACAATCATCAGAGAAAGATTTCTTAAAATATGATTCCATGGTTTTGTTTAGTAATCTACATACCTTTTGACAATCTGAAAGGATCGGGGAAAAAGATTGGGAATAATGGGTAATGAGAAGCCAAGACCCAGAGCCCCACAAGACCACCAAAGTGGGTGAGTTAGGGCACAATCCTTGGGATTCATGGGGTATAGTTTGTTAAACCCTAATCATACTTTCAAAGCTCCCACTTTAATTAGCTGATCAGAGGCCTTCGAGCTTCTCCAATATCACCTACCAGTTGTTCCCCCACTCACCATCAATAAACAAACAATATTCTGTGTTTACCATAAAGCTCTGGGGCTTAAAGCACACATTATCAAATTAATTAGCCGTTACATTTTATCTGTTCGTACTCAACATCATTTCAAACATTGTACCTTAGCTCCCAAGGAACTTTAATGCTCCTTTTATTATATTATGCAAAACATAGCTACTAAACTCCTCAAAGTTTGGCAGGTACTTAATATGAAAAAAACTGAGGGCATAGAATTGAGTCGAAGAAGATATTATCTTATAATATTTTATTAATTTGACTGAATTTTTAGTGACTCGATCGAATTGATTAAACTTGGCTGGATTTTATAAAAAAATATTTTTTTTATTTTAATAAAAATGGTTGATATAAGTTATTGACAACTATGATGCGCGCAAATGATACTTTTTGATTGGATTATGATTTTCACTTTTGAATTTAAAGAAGTTTCTTGCATAAGCTCCTATAAAGTAACAAAACGGTTGTTTACCTATCTAATTAACGATGATTAAGACTTGTTTAACCACCACCACCTAGTACAAACACACACAGTTGTAGTCTAATTAATGTATATTATTAATTAGTATTAGTTTGATTTTATTTTTTGTGTAATTAAATTTGTTGCGGCCATGTTTGGATTGTATGGCATCGTGCAGTACCTGTGCATGTATCATGGAGCCTCCCATAAAGTGAGCAAGAAGTTAAAGAAAGAAATGAAAATGGAAAACACTGAATCATTCATCTCAAGTCTCTTCCATGTGTTATTTTTTCTGTTCTTTTGTTTCTTTTCAACAACCAAGTCTTCAGTGCCTATTATATCGTTTTGTTTCACATGCATGGTTTGTCGTTTTATTTTTGTATTTGGTTATAGCTTTTATTTTATTCCCAAATAAAATAATTATTAAATTTAGTTGGGCCACACGGGTTGACTCGGCAAACCCGTATTGATATTAACTTGACCAAACCATAATGTCCGGTTAAGTTAAACTATAATTCTGATTGATTTAATAAATTTTTTTCAAGTCAAAACTAAACATTAAAAAATTTCAAATAACATGTTTAATAAAAATTATGGATTCAATTAACTTGAAAAAATATGCATAACCCATATTGATTTTTAAATCCAATATCTCAAACTTTAAACCCTAAATAATGGTGTGATTGATTAAATTCTTTCTATGAAGCAAATCAAAACATTCACGAGAAAGACAGAGGTTGTGTTTTAGCCAAATTCCAAGAGAGTCCAGCAAAACAAATGACACGGGCAGTTTTCTCTCGACCACACACACTCTCACGTACTAAATCTCTTGCATGCATAGCATATCCCCGACCTCTACTGCGGTTTCTGATTATCAGGACGCATCCTATGTTTTATGAGGTCGTTTTGCCTATACCTTAAACTTCATTTTCGATGGGGACCTCCAAACAGTACATATGTATGTTCATTCGTTTTATTGTATCACAAAAATCATTGCCAGTCGATGTAATGATTCCTGTATAGAATATGTTGTTAGTTACAGCTCCTTTTCTTGTATAAAGCACGGTTGTAAAATACCGCCATGGTTAACTCTGGATAAAGCTCGGATTGTAGATTGAGAATCGGATCGGATTTCAGGGATCTTGGGCAAATATTTCAAAATCTAACTGTAAAGATTTCAAAATCGGTTCGATATAAAACCTCAGCTGGACTCGGTTTTGCACGTGCAAAAGTCAAGAAACCAAGTTAACCCATGAATCAGGTCAGGAACGGTCACAACAAGGTTGCTTTTCTTCGATAAGCATCTTTCAACCAACCCAACCACCCGCCAAACACACTGGAAAGAGAAGGAGAAGGCCCAAACCCTAAGGTGATGGGATAGGACCAAAACAAGAAGGTGGTCCAGTGGGACCAGCGCATGAAGAGAGCAGGCTTTTTGGCTTTTCACTTTTAACTATTTGACCACACACACGGTCTTTTAAAACACAAAATATTACATTGCAGCAACATGACATTTTCGTCGTCGTCGTTGTTGCTGTTGTTGTTTGAGAGAGAAGGAAACACTGAACACAGAGAAGAATAGAAATTTAGTCAGCCAGGCTACCCAACAAAGTGTTTTCCTTTTAGCAAAGAAAAAACCCTCATTAGATTCTTCTCCTTCTTTTCTAACTTCATATTCTCCTCCTTTCTCTATCTTGCTCTCTTTGTAGAATCTCACAGTGTCAACTTGCGGCAAGAATCTTTCTTTCATGTACTGGTGTTAAGCATATTTTTGAGGTTTGGTCACACGTTGTGTTGTTATTTCTGTAAGTGCTTCTTTTAGCTTCTTTTCTTTGTTTTATTCATCTGGGTTTTCATCATTTGGTTTATAGAGTAAGAGTAGGTGCTCAATTTATGCTTTTTGGTTGCAAAGTTTTGATCTTGGCTGTAATCTTGAGTGTTGCTTTATAATTTGGAATGTGTTTTACTTTTCTGAAGAAAGTTTAGGTTTTGATTGGTGAAGAATTTGTTGTGTGTAGAAATTTGGTAATGTGGGTTGGAGTTCTTGAAATGTAGTTAAGAACGTACACTTGGTGACTGCAAGTACAAGTAAAGAACATACTTTTATGGACTAATTTGTTTCCTTCTTTTATTAAAAGCTTTACTAGGATGACTGTAGTCTCTCCTTTTTTTTCATGGTAGTAATATTGAGCTGGAAAAATAAGAGGTTTTTATTTTCTGTCTATCTATCATGTTCTTTTGAATCATTAGAGTAGCTTGGAAAGGTTTGTGTTGGAAATTGGAGATCAGAGTTGCTGCAGATCGATGAATATTCTGTTCTTTAAATGAAGTTATTTGAAGTTTGGTGCTTAGTAATTGCATTTGATTTGTGAGGCTTGGTACTTGTGGGCATTAGCGAATTGAGTTTCCACTTAATTTGTAAAATTAACCATCGATTTCTTGCATCTTTACTCAACGTAATATATGGCCCTTCCTTCTCTTCAACTCCTTTTGCCTTCGTGCATTTGAATAATAATTCCCTTGGTTTGCTTGTGTTCTTTCTGATACAATTAAATATGATTGATCAAGACTTTTGCTAGATTATACGCTGCCTTCTCAGAACATGTTATACTTTAAAGTGCATTTCTATGGTTTCTTAATCTGCACAATCATCTGGAGGTTTGTGCTATGAAATTTGACGAGATTTGAAATTTCAACGTGTCTTTAGATTTTTCTCTTATTCAAGGTTTAAAGTTTGATGATGTTTTTTGGGACTGGCTTATGGTGAGCAGGAACCTAATCTAGCAGGAATGACGAAGATAAGTCCCGAAATTGAGGAAAATATGAAGGGAGAAGTAATTTTTCCTGTTTCAGCTGATGTGAGCTTTGCTTCTGATGGGTTTCCAAAATATAAATTAGGACCTGATAATCAGATTTTGGAAGAGCCAAAAGAGGACAACAAGGGTCCATCTTTAAAGGAGGTTGTCGAACAGGAAACCACGCAGCTGTCAGATCAACACAAGCGACTCTCAGTTCGTGACCTTGCTTGTAAATTCGACAAGAACTTGACTGCTGCAGCAAAGTTGGCCGAAGAGGTTCTTGAACTTTGCCCTATTTTCTATATGGCTTTATCCATTTTCTTTTTATTTATGCATGACACAAACTCATGGATGTGCACAAATGAGGAATACTCTTCTAAAATTAAACACAGCCTGAATCTGCAATTGAAATCTATATCTTGTGTTTGCTTAGCTTAATCAAAGGCCATCTGCCGTTTCCCTTTCTGCTAGCTTTTACTATGCCTTTTCGCCTTGTCTTAAAAGAGTATGAACTTCTGATGTGGATCTATGAAAAATTAATTGTAGTTGTTTCTCTAAAATTCAGGCAAAGCTTAGAGAGGTGGCTTCTTTGGAAGGACATGTTCTTTTAAAGAAGCTTAGAGATGCCCTGGAATCTTTAAGAGGTCGTATGGCAGGGCGAAACAAAGAAGATGTGGAGAAAGCCATCTCTATGGTCTGTATTTTCCCCACCTTTCCATTTCCTTTTCTGTAGAAAAGCAGTTGATAGGCAGACAGTCTTTTGTATGTTTCGAATAGTAACATGTGTTTGATATTTTCAACATGCATTTCAACACCCTTCTACATTTTCATTACCTATTTAAGCTTCCAATTGTATTTTGGTGTTTTTGTTACCACTTGTGTTTCTTTAAAATACCCGAAGAAGTCTTCTTGCAAGTGCACTTGAATGCATATCTTATTCTGTTTCTACATTTGCAATATGGTAATTATTGTCAACTATAATCTTTTATGCAGGTGGAGGCATTAGCAGTTAAACTGACTCAAAAAGAAGGAGAATTAATTCAAGAAAAATTTGAAGTGAAAAAGCTGGCTAACTTTCTTAAACAGGTTAGTTGATAGTGTTGTAAATTTGCGTAGAGGTTCTTTTTTGCCATAGATATATCATCTGGTGCCTTTCATGATTTAGAGCATGGCATTTCCCTTTAGTTTCCTATGTTGCTTAATAAATCAAACACAGGATGGGTCTAGACTTTGAGTATCACTTAGGATACCATGTGATTCTCTCATCGTAATGGCCTAATCATCTTTAATCCTTGAATAATGCCTTAGAGTTGCTGTCCTAATGCTCCCCTTTTGATTGATGAAGTTTCTGCAATTTGTGCCCGTGAAAACCTTGTGTAAATGCACTTCTTATGGAGCTTTTCCTCGCCAACCTTCTAAAATCCTTAATTATATGAAGTTATATTTTATTTATGTCTACAGGCTTCTGAAGATGCTAAAAAGTTAGTGAACCAAGAGAAATCTTTTGCTTGTGCTGAAATTGAAAGTGCCAGAGCAGTTGTGCAAAGGATTGGAGAGGCCCTGGATGAAGAAGAAAGGGATGCTCAAAATTCAAAAAACCAGGCTGCTGTGAGTTCTTTCATCATTAAATGTCTTCTGTTAAATTATTTGTTGCACCCTCAACACACTAAACTGTACTGCCTTATTGTGATAATTGAATATTCTTCACGTAAACATGATTTTGCATAATTTTGTTCACTACAATGCTGGAATTTATCATGGATATCTGATAAATTTTGCATAATTTTGTTCACTACACTGCTGGAATTTATCATGGATATCTGATAAACTAATACCTTTCCTCTGGAAGCTTAGCTATATCATCTTTATACAGCTACAATAATAACATTTTGCATATAACCATATAAATACAAGGTCTGCAATATCAATTGGAACATGAGATGACTATCGATTATGCCATGAAAATATCCATTTACATGCTTGCTATTGCAGGATGTGGAGGAACTAGTCGAGGAGGTTCAAGAGGCTAGACGAATTAAATTATTGCATCAGCCAAGCAAGGTGCATTAATTTTCTCTATTCACCCGTAATAGCAGATAGGATATTGATGGATCTGTTTTATTATTACAGGGATCTATTGATGGTAATTTAATATTAGCCTCGTGTTCTTTCCTCTAGCCACATTTTATGCACATGGCTCAGATTATCCAGTTGTGACAGTGTAATGGATTTATTTAACAATATTTTATTGACTATAAAGCTTATAACGCTTTTGCAGGTTATAGACATGGAGCATGAGCTTCGTGCTCTACGAAATCAAATTCGGGAGAAATCTCTAGTTTCAGTTAAACTTCAGAAAGAGGTTTGTTTAATGTTTTCGTAAACTTATTTCTCATGAAAACAATTTCTTTCACACTATTTGCTTTGGCTGATATGATATAATTTCTTCTTATACATTTTTTAATTCTGAAATGTTCAGTTCATGTCATACTTGTTGTGTAATATTAGCACCTGTTCCATACTAACATGATATTGAAATCATCGAAAACTGAGTTTGTGTATTGTGTGCATGGTTTCCTTTTCCTTTATAGCTGGCAAAGAGCAAGAGAGCTGAGCAAAATAAATCCTCTCCATATGTCCTAGATGGTTCAGAAACTCTAGGTTCATCTCTACAACTCAAGCCTCGTTCAGATAGTTCTCCACCCCTTTCCAAGTGTTCAGTTCAGTGGTACCGTGTATCATCTGAAGACAGCCAAAATGAAGTTATTTCAGGTATTCAATGCATATAACATGATTTTGTAGCACATCTAGGTGTATGATTATTTTGTAATATATTTTGTTTTGCTTTGCTTTGTTTCCTCCCTTTTAACCGAGGTTCAAGAAGTATGTCCAGAAGCAGAGTGCTCTACTGCTATTAAAAATGATTCCATAGCCCATGGTGCTTCATCTGGAATATTCTTTAGGACAATTAGGTGTCCAGTTAAGCCTTAAGCCCCCCTTAAGCACAATCCTAGATGGTGTCATCAGTGATGAAATTCAGTAGGCATTCCAAGCATTGATGTATTTATCCGAGTCCTAAATTTTTATGCTTCCCTTTAATCTTAAAGACGGCGGTTGAGATGTTTCAAGAGCCTTTACGTTTGTTATCTTACATCCCTCTCCAGCTTTCATAATTCAATATTTTGACTCTACAGGTGCCAATAAAACTTTTTATGCTCCTGAACCCTTTGATGTTGGCCGAGTATTGCAAGTAGACATTGTTTCAAATGGCCAGAAAGTCATTGTGACAACTTCCGGTCCCATTGAACCTGGTTGGTGTTAGTTATGAATTATTTTTCTGTCAATAAACAATATTGTTCTGTGGCTGTCCATTACCTCTTCCCTGCTGTTCTTATTGTTTTCTTAATCTGTATCAGATTGCTAGACAGGGCTCTATTATCATTGGTGCTTGCAACATCTATACTAATGCATCAAATTACTTGTAACAGCTGCAGGATTGGCAACCCATGTAGAGAATCTTTTGAGAAAATCTAGCTGTGAATTCAGCGTATGTAGCCTTGTTCTTTCCCTTTCCTATTTTTTCCATTTTATGCTTATTATTGTATTGCAATAACATGTATTATGGTCAACCACAAAACGCAAACACACATTAGAATATGCGCACACATAGGATATTTCACGGGTTCCACTTGTTTTTACTTGGCTTTGGCATTTCATGAAATGCAGGTGGTTATTTCCCAGATGAATGGACAAGATCATCCATCACATTCTGTTCATGTGTTTAATGTGGGAAAGATGAGGCTAAAGCTTTGCAGAGGGTGGATTACAAAGGCTAGAGAAATTTATTCAGCGTCAATGCAGGTACTTGTTCTTCCTACGCGAGACTACTGTAAAATGACATGACTGACGAACTCAAAACGCTGCCAATAAGTATGTTGTACCTCTTTGATCATTGCCCTTATCTACCTGCAGTTGTGTGGAGTTAGAACCAATGCCAACACCGCTGCAAGGTCCTTGTTTTGGCAACCAAGGAAGGGCCTTTCATTTGTATTAACATTTGAATCAGAGCGAGACAGGAATGCAGCGATAATGCTTGCCCGGAAATACGCTTATGATTGCAACGGGGTACCTTTTTATTCTTTCTATTTTACATGCCAACACAATCTTTTCAGCATTAAAAGTTCAGTCCCCTTTCCTGATATTTTTGCTGGAAAACGCTCTCATCCCTCACGCTTAGCTTGCAATTACAGGTCATACTCGCAGGACCAGAAGATCAAGTATAGAAGGAAATGTAACTGACCAAGTTTTTTTCTTAACAAGATGTGAGTTTATTCAGGTTGCCATAGCTTGAGTGATTGTATGTGTGTGTGTTTGCCATGGCGAAGAAGAATACACCTTTCTGATTGTATTTGGGCTTCTACTAATCTGGTTGCTGTCGTTTTAGGCATAGTTTTTTGTTTGCCTAATCGTCTGTTGTAACAAATTCACCATTTTTTATTGTTTGCTTCGTTACTCTGTGCACAGGATTTGGCTTGTCATTTGTAGCATGAATGCAAATTATAATCACCACTCAAAGCAATCACAAGCAAAACGTTTAAAGACCATGTTAGGATCATAAGTTCACTTTGCAGGCCTTATTTATATTTTCTGCAACTTTTGAGAGGTTAACAAAGCCTGCACGGCACAAATACCAACCAAAACCTGCACGGCACAAATCTATGGCGCTAATGCTTTTATCTTTTCATCTAGGTGGTGAATAGATTCGTGTCTCATGTTACGTTGTGGATTTAATTTTAATTTTTTTAGAAAACAAATATCAGAAAAATTTATATTGTTTTAGAAAAACATAAATTTAAGATTATAATCACTCGAGATTTAAAAATATTTAAAAGTAATGAAAAAAAATTGAGTTAAACTTGGTGCTTATTGAATTTATAACTTGAAACAAGATACTAAATAAATAAAAAAATACTAATTTTTAAACAATAAAATTAAAATATCAGAGATGCAATCAATAAATTGAATTTAATAAAAAATTAAAATAGAGCCAATCATATTTATCATTGAAAAAAAAGAATATCAAAATGATACAAATCTTGTAAATTAGGATTAAACTCTCAAATTCACAATCCATTAAATTCTTGATCCGGACCCGGAGCTCAAAACCTAAAAAATTAAATATTGGATCATGAAATTAATTAATTCAATTTAATTAAAAAATAAAATTCCTTTAGAAAATCAAAATTTAACAAAAACCAAAAAAACTAAAAGTAAGACAATTATTTTAAAATTGACTAGGCGAATCAAAAAATAACATAATGGTAAAGGATGGAAAAAAAAGCTTTAAAAAAAGCAAAAAAATCACAGAAACTCGTGTCCATGTCAACTTCATAAATCAGAGTCAATTTCTTAAATCTGTAAACTGTTAAATTCTAAACTTGGACTCAACTAAAAAGTTTAACACATATTCAATTAAATATTGAAAGATGAAATAAAAAAATAAATATAAAAAAATCTTGTGAGGTCAAAATAATAATAAAAAAAAGATTAGTTTTGACTTGGAAAAAAACAAAAGAATGATGAAATTGCCAAAAAAAAAACAATTGCAAAAACCATCCAAAACAATAGCAATAAAAAGAACAAGAACCAAATCTAATATATGAAAATATCTGTTGGGGTGAAATTAAAAAAAAAGTCTTAATTTAATAAAGTTTTTTTAATAAAAAAAATTTAACTAAGAGAACAACGATAAAATTAAAAAAAACCCTTCAATTCCATAAATTATTTTAAATTTTAAAAATTATAATGAAGAGAATAAGAATAAAATCTTAAGTATTACAAACTTTAGGGGTTGATTTGATTTTTTTTAAAGGCCAACACGAAAATCAAGTAGGAGAGAAGGAAAGAGAAAAGAAAACAAAAGGCTACACGTGCCACTCCGGCTACTATTAAGCTAAACGCGCTACTTATTCGTGGAGGAGATGTTGAGATGCTTGATCATCCTGCACTCGGGATAACCCCGCGTAAAGAAAGGTGAAAAAATAGCAACGCTCGAGGGTTGATAATTTAATGATAAAGAATAAAACTGAATAAAAAATCAATTTTAAAAAAAATGAGTCGATCCATGTTAACCCGACTAAATTGTGACCTGAGATAGTGACAACTCCATAAAAAAAAAATCTAAACAAATCACAAAGATTATAGCCTAATAAGTCAATTTCAAATAAAAAAAATGAAAAAAGGACTTAAAAAATTATTGCACTCAAATCAGAAAAATCATTGAAACTAGTGGACCTGGTTATAAAAATGGGACAACCCTGTAAAGGAAAAAAAATAATTACAAAGCAAAATCCTCAATTATAAAAAAGTAAAAAAACAAACAATGAGGACCAAATCTTGCACCAAAAATTATTAAAATAAACTAATCAAGGATGAAATTGGAAAAACAAATAAATGAAGAAAAGGATAGAAGAAGAGTAAATAAAAAAATAAGGACCAAAATTTGAAAAAATGAATTAAAATTTGAAAGGACAAAATAAAAAAATAAAAAAAATGCAAAGGATAAAAAAAATAGCAAAAAAAAAAAAATAGGACCAGATTGGATATAAAAAACAAATTAAATTAAATGCAGAGATGGATGAAATTGAAAAAAATAAACTTCAAGAAGCATTAAAATTAAAATAAATATAAATCAAAAGAATGAGGAGCAAACCTACAAATACAAAATGGAGGACAAAACTAATTTTTTAAAGGCCCGACATGAAAATCAAGGCCCAAGAGAGAGAAATGTAGGGTAGGAGAAAAAAACTCATCGTTGTCAAACCGTCGCTTGCCTTGGCAAACACGCCACCCCAGCAGTTGTGCCATATCCTTGCGCATCGGATGAGTCAACGATCTAGTTTTTTTTGCCACCATAATTGTTCTCACGCGCCTCCGGAATAATACGAAGGACTCTGACTCGCTGACGTGTATGCGGCACGCGTTAACATATTTTATTGATTTATTAATATTTTAATAAAGTGAATTACAAAAAAAAAAAAAAGCTCAATGGCATACTATTATTACAAAACAACCATGACGCAAAGATAAAAATGCTCTTAGAAGTCATTCTTTAAATTTGAAAAGTTAAAGATTAACTATGTAATTTTATTGTAAAAAAAAAATGCAAAGATAAATAAACCCCTATCTGCAAGGTTATTTTTCTGGATAGCCAAGGATATAAATGTTATTTTAGTGCATAGACAGATGAACAAAACTCTTAACAAAAGTGGTTTTTTTTTAGATTTCAAAGGAAAAAAGTATTTTTACTTTGTATTTTCAAGGATGGGCCATGGAGATGTTAGTTTGGATAGTGTTGGTGTGCTGCCATGGATATATTTCAGATGGGCTTGAATAACAATTTAGGTGAATTGGGACATGCTTGCTTTGTGTGATTTGATGGGCCATGACAGATTTTGTTTATGGATGTCCCATTTGGTTAATGATTTATTATAAAATAATTATTTTTTTTTCTTCAAAAAGATATAGAAAAAAGAGAGGAAAAAAAGGATATTAAATTAAGATAAAAGCGCATATCATATTATATATTAAAAGACTATTTTTTATTAAATGTTGACAATATAATAGTTTTAAAATAAAAAAATATTTTCTTAGTTGACCAAAATTATATTTTCTTAACCACAATAAACATCAAAATAAATAAATTTTTTCGTTCAACTTAGTTTTTTGAATATTAACTTTAAAGTCCAAGGGAAAAAGTAAATTTGATTTTAAGATTTCATTTAATAAATTTGCTGGGAATTTGAGCTAAAAAATCTGAAGAAAGACTCAATCTCGATGGAGATTGTCCCAATCATAATATATATTTCTGTTTAATACTTTTTTCATTTCTAATATTTTATTTATTTAAAAAGTCTTCAATTAATCAATGTACACTATTTTATGGCTAAAAAAATAGTTGAAATTGATAAAAAAAAATAAAGATGAAAATATTTTACGAGATTATTTTGAATTATTTTTATTTATTTCTAGGCTAAAAGGAAAAAAAATACCAAAGAAACAAAAAACAACTCATTCTCCAATAATAATAAAAAGGAAGTAAAAGCGGTATTTGTCTGAAAAAATCGTTTACACTCATATCACTGAATCTCCATCAAACCACAGCCATTAATGGACACGAGTCAAATTCATGTACGCTGTCGGCCAATATAACTCGTAGCACGGAATTTACATTAGACTTCCGATGCAATTAGCAGATCCTTCCTTGCTTACCTTGTATAATATTTTAACACAAAAGGTAACTTTATCCCACACACCAACGGCTATAAAACTCTGGCGCTCTCCAGATCGTAGGATCAAACCTTGATCCAACGAATCAAAATCAAAATAAATTCGACCGTTGGAAGTGAAGCGTTGGCTCCTCAGCTTCAAAAAGAGAAGGGTTTTTCTCCCTTTATTACTATTTCCCTATCTCTTAAAATTTTCTCTGAAATCAAGACATTGCTCAGAGAGAAGAAGAGAAATTTATTTAGAGAGAGAAGCTGGAAGAGTAAGAGTTTTTCTTTAATCAATCTAAAATGGCTTCAAGGATTCAGCAACAACAAGCAATCAGAGGTATTTTGATTTTCTTTCTCTGATTTATTGTCATTATTTGGTTCTTCTTCTTTGTTTCTTGGTCAATGATTGAATAAAATAATAATGGGTTCTTTTCATTCTTCTTCATAATGGGGTCTCTCTTTAGTGGTTTTTGATTAATCATTTTGATAATAGGATTGGGCCCAGATGTGATTACATGTAAATCTGTTGTTTCTTGGTGTTTTTAATTTGGATTTATTTATGATTTTTTGGTATCCGTGATGATTCTTTAATTTTTATCTCGTTTTATTTGTTTATTTTTAAAATCAATCTATTGTTTTCCTTTTGGGTGTTTTAAGTTACATAATTGATTGATTAAAATCTTTATATGGGTTTAATTTACCTTCTACTGTTGTTTGATGAAAAAGATTAGATCTTGGGGGTTGATTTTTCTTTTTCGTTTCTCTCTTTCCTCTTTGGTTTGTTTTCGCTCTAGTTTATGTTTGGTTACTGAGAAAAATAAAGGAAACCCACCAGAGAAAACAAAAGACTGACTAAGTGACCTTTTTTTGTTTCCCTCTTGAGTTCATTTCTTTCAATAATTTATTATATGTTTGTTGAATCCTGGTTTACAATGAGTAGATGATGGATTCTAATGACTGATAATCTGTCACAGGTGAAGCAGTTGTAGGTGTAAACAAGAATGTGAAGAAAATTGCAGCAGCGGCTGAAGTAAAAAACCGCCGGGTTCTTGGCGATATTGGTAATCTTGTTACAGTTCGAGGAATAGAAGGCAAGCAGCAGCCTAATCGCCCCGTCACAAGGTTCCTCTCTCTATCTTTCAGTAATCTATTTGGTGTTTTTTGTAGTCAAAATTGGCTGATTTTAGGTTCAATAATCTTTTTAGACTAAAAGAAGAGCAATTGTAGTCCAAGTTGCTCCTGCTTGGCTGATATTTTTGTTCTTTTATTAGGAGTTTCGGTGCTCAACTGCTTGCCAATGCTCAAGCTGCGGCAGCTGCAGAGAACAACAAGGTTCAATAATCTTTTTAGACCAGTTGTTAGTGTTATAATTGATAGACTGCAGATTTTAGATTCTAGGTGTGTTTGATTTCTGGACTGAGTAGGATTCTGGGTTTTCTTTGAATGCAGAAACAAGTATGTGTCAAAGCGGAAAAAGTGCCTGCTGCTGGTGTTGATGGAGTGGCCGCAGAGGCTAGAAAAGTTGCAGTGAGAAAGCCAGCTCAGAAGAAAGTTACTGTGAAACCAAAGCCTGAAGAGGTGACTGAGATAAGCCCTGATACTGAAGAGAAGCCAGGGAACAAGAAAAAGGAAGGAGAAGGATCTACAAAGAAGAACAAGCCAACTCTTTCTTCTGTCCTCACTGCTAGAAGCAAGGTGATTATTATTGCAACTTTTTGTTAGTATACAGGGTTTTCTTTTGCTAACTTGGTACTTATTTCAGGCTGCTTGTGGTGTTGCAAACAAACCAAAGGGGCTGGTTATTGATATTGATGCAGCAGACGCTAACAATGATTTGGCTGGGGTGGAATACGTCGAGGACATCTACAAGTTCTACAAGCTAGTTGAGGTTTGTATAAAGAGTGCATGGCATTTACAAGTTTCTTTGTGTGTGCTTGACTGCTTGTATAAAGTGTACATCTTTGCATAATGTTCTGGTGTTTGTTGATATTCTGATGCAGAATGAGAGCCGGCCCAATGACTACATGGACAGGCAGCCCGAGATTAATGAGAAAATGAGAGCCATTCTTGTGGATTGGTTGATTGACGTGCAGCACAAGTTTGAGCTCTCACCCGAAACTCTTTATCTCACAATCAATATCATTGATAGATTCCTTTCTGTGAAGACTGTTCCCAGAAAGGAATTGCAGCTTGTGGGCATGAGTGCCACACTTATGGCCTCAAAGTATGAAGAGATATGGGCTCCTGAGGTAATAAACCTCGTTATCATCTTTTCGTTCTTTAATTGATCAAGTAGATTATTTTTCCAGGAAGTTAAGTGTTTGATGAATTGAAACTTTCAGGTCAATGACTTGGTGTGCATTTCAGACAGAGCTTACACTCATGAACAGATTCTAGTTATGGAGAAGACTATATTGGCAAACCTGGAATGGACACTGACAGTGCCTACACACTATGTTTTCCTTGCTCGCTTCATTAAGGCATCAATTCCTGAGAAGGGAGTGAGTTAGAAAACTCCAAGTCTAATGATTTACAATCTATACTCCCTTTTAATATAATATTTTCTACTATCTGGCCATATGCAAGGTTACTAATTATATATCTGCAATTGCTGTTTTTGACTTGTCTAGATGGAGAACATGGTCTATTTTCTAGCTGAGTTGGGCTTGATGCATTATGACACGGTCATGTTTTGTCCATCAATGGTTGCTGCCTCAGCAGTATATGTGGCTCGATGCACTCTAAATAAAACCCCTTCCTGGACTGACACCCTTAAGAAGCACACTGGTTTCTCAGAACCACAACTTAAGTAAGTCTTCATTAACTTATCCACCAGCAAGATTTCACTGGTCCAGAGTCTGATTTCATTTTGATTTTGGTATCTTTCTTTGTCTTAAAATCAGGGATTGTGCTGGATTGCTGGTGTATTTCCATTCGAAAGCCGCGGAACACAGACTTCAGTCTGTGTACAGGAAGTACTCAAAGCCTGAGCGAGGAGCAGTTGCACTGCTTCCACCAGCCAAAAGTCTGTTGCCTGGTGGTTTGAGTTAAAATGATCAACGAAGTTGACAAAGCTTTTAGTTGGAAATTCTCACATTTGCTTTATGTGAGCAGCATAGAAGAGATATGAACCAATTTGTTTGTTGGATTAGTAGATCAATTTGTTTGTTGCCGCCCTGTGAGCAATAATTTTCTTTTCTGCTCTTAAATTTCTTACTCTCAAATTTAAGAAAGTGTCATTGATTGTTTCAAGCAAGCTGACCATTTCAATTTATTTCCACAAATTTTACCCTTTTGCAAGTGGACCAGATACATAACATAATAAATAGTGTAGCTATGTTTTTTCTTTTCTGCTCTTAAATTTCTTACTCTCAAATTTAAGAAAGTGTCATTGATTGTTTCAAGCAAGCTGACCATTTCAATTTATTTCCACAAATTTTACCCTTTTGCAAGTGGACCAGATACATAACATAATAAATAGTGTAGCTATGTTTTTTCTTTTCTGCTCTTAAATTTCTTACTCTCAAATTTAAGAAAGTGTCATTGATTGTTTCAAGCAAGCTGACCATTTCAATTTATTTCCACAAATTTTACCCTTTTGCAAGTGGACCAGATACATAACATAATAAATAGTGTAGCTATGTTTTTTATCCATTTTTGCACCACGAAGCTGCGCATGGGTATAATAGGAGCAGGTGGCTTTTCCAATCATATTCTTTTTTTGATCACTTGCGCAGTGACAAGCACTAGGCCACTCCTTAAACAAAAGAAAAACACGACGATCTTATATATTTTCAATGAAATATTGGCCCACTGAAGGCAAGAAAGATTTTGGAAGAATGTAAAAGACATGCTCATAGGTAGGCAACACCTGATAAGGATGAGGACACATGTAGGGACGAGGATGCTAATAATGGAAGGTTACAAGTAAAAGACAGGTCACCCAGATGGGGTAAAAAACCTGTCAACAAGCTGCGCATATATTTTCAATGAAATATTGGCCCACTGACGGCAAGAAAGATTTTGGAAGAATGTAAAAAAATGCTCACAGGTAGGCAACACCTGATAAGGATGAGGACACATGTAAGGACGAGGATGCTAATAATGGAAGGTTACAAGTAAAAGACAGGTCACCCAGATGGGGTAAAAAACCTGTCAACAAGCTGAAAAATGACCGAATCAAAAGACAGGTCACTCCAGTGGGGTAAAAAACCTGAAAAATAACCGAATCAAAAGGTCTTTGAAACACAATTGTCCATTTCTAGGAACATCAATCGTGTGCAATTTGTTTGAAGCTTGGAGAGAGCCCATCAACACAAAATGTATTAGGTAGGACAAGCCTCATTTAAAATAAATGAAGGAAAGAGACAGGAAGTCAATCATGGTGTAAAGTACGAGAAAAAGGAAGAACAAATATTATTAGTTGAAGGTCAGAAATGTTGTTAAGATGGTCAAATTATCGATGCTCAAAGGATCCAATTGTACATCAGATTCATGGAAGCTGGAAATAGAGTGAAAATATGAGAATATATAAGATAGAGACTTGAGCACAACATCTCTCATTAGGTTGCTTTCATTCGTTTTCAAGAAGATCCATATAGACAATTAAATTTCAAGAAACTTCGTCTGTTTTTCAAACATGAAGTTTGGGAAGGAATTTGCCTCCCAAATGGTGCCAGAATGGGAAGAAGCTTACATGGATTATGATGATTTAAAGACCCTTTTGAAAGACATCAAGCGTATGAAGCAAAGAAAGAGGCAACAAGGTGACCTGAACCGAGCTTTAACTCTTTACAGAACTTTCAGTGGTCTAATACAAAGGCAGAAGCATTCTGCAGGTTCTGAGGACATTGAAAACCAAGCCATTCGGGAGAATTCTTTGAAACGAAATGCCTTTGAAAGTTATGAAACATTTTTTCTCATGGCTGCCGAGGGAGGAGGTGAACCTGAAATAGTGTTCTTGAAAAGGCTTGGCGATGAGTTTGATAAGGTTGACAGGTTCTACAAGTCTAAGGTGCAAGAGGTGATGGATGAAGCTGAAATGTTGAGTAAGCAAATGGATGCTTTGATTGCCTTTCGTGTAAAAGCAGAGAACTTACAGGGATTGTTTAATAAGTATGGTGACTCGAATCGTCTCGGTTCTGATGTTGCTGTTGCTGGATCAAGTAGTAAGTTCTTATCATGGAGCTAGCAATTTTCAGTTCTGCATTTTACTTTTTTCAATCGAAAAATTATTGGTTCCTTTTCGGTTATTTGAACTGATATATTCTGCTCCATCTGCAGGAATTATCTCCATGGATGTTATAGAGGCTGGACAATCGAATCGAAGGCAACTAGATGACTTAAAGGATGGCACAAATGATAAGCATACCAATTCTATGCGTGGAGAGATTCATGAAAAGAAACTAAAGAACAGCAGTAGATGGAAAGCAGCTTCATCAGAACTACTTAATCATGTGAAATTGAAAAGATCTCCTGAAACTCCTCGTTCAACCATCAAAGGCTTCTTTGACATTTCTAATCAAACTGAGCCAAAGTTTAGTATGAAAAATCTAAAGAAAGCTGAAAAACAACTCAAGCTGGCTTTCAATGAATTTTACTACAAGCTTCAGCTTCTAAAGAACTATAGGTATTAAATTTTGTTCATAAACTTGCTTTTTTGGCTATCTGGATTATAGTCCGGAGATGCTCTATTCCTCTTTCATAAACTTCTACTAAATTCTCTTGTTTGCATTTGAAAACAGCTACTTGAATATCCAAGCATTTTCAAAAATAGTGAAGAAATATGACAAGGTAGATTCCCTGTTAAAATACAGATCTCCCTCTCATCATATGCTAAGCTTTGTAATTAGAAGTGAACCCCAACCTGACTTTCTGTTTTGATCTCGTCATTGCAGATTACGTCAAATCGCACATTAAATAGCTTTAGGAACATGATGGATTTCTCCCATCTTGGCAGCTCTGATGATGTAAGATAATATCTATTCATGTCGGTCAAGAATCAATATCCATGAATTCATTCTTCTATGTTCTAAACCTTTGTAATCTGATTTGTGGATGTGCTATTGTAGGTAATCAAGCTCATGGAGAGAGTTGAATTAACTTTCACCAAACACTTCTCCAATTCAAACCGAAGGAAAGCTATGGACACATTAAGACCAAAAGCTAAGAAAGAAAGACATAGGATATCATTTTCCATTGGTAAGAGTCTAAATAAAAGTAATCTGAACTTTCAAGGCCAATTTTCTGTGAATACTTTTGTTACTGAATCTGTTTTGTGGGAACTTTTCCAGGCCTATTTGTTGGTTGCACATTGGCTCTCATTCTAGCTCTTGTATTAATCATACAAGTTCGAGATCTTCTGAATAAGGAAGGGAAACACCAGTACATGGAAAACATGTTTCCTCTTTACAGGTATGTTACAGAGAGGGGTTTCGAAGCATCTGTGCTTCCAAATTTATACACCACCTTTGCAAATTATGGGAATCAAGAATTAACAGAACCCCATATTGTCTTTCTCATGATAAACCTTAGCAGTTTATTTAACAAGTCATTTCATACTTGTTTGCAGCCTGTTTGCGTTTGTTGTTCTACATATGCTTATGTATGCTGCCAATATATACTTCTGGAGGCGGTATCGGATCAATTATACCTTCATATTTGGCTTCAAACAAGGAACAGAACTGGGTTACCGAGATGTTCTGATGTTAGGCTTTGGTCTAGCAGTGTTGGCGCTAGCCAGCGTGCTTGCAAACCTTGACATGGAAATGGATCCCAGAACGAAAGATTACGAAGCATTGACAGAACTTGTACCTCTAGGTTTGGTTGTGGTAAGAAAAGTGGAGCAATCCAACATACCTGCTAGTTCCCCTGCCAAATTTATAAATGCATGTGCAGTATGCTCAACCAGTTCCTTTTTCCCTGGTCTTTGCAGCTTGTACTTATCATATGCTTCTTCCCTTTCAACTTTATATATCGTACAAGTCGCTTCTTCTTTATCACAAGTTTGTTTCACTGCATCTGTGCTCCTCTATACAAGGTAATTAGTCGCACTTACAGTAGAGTAGGAAATATAAAAGGGATCAACCTATTTATCTATGATTTCTCAATTGCAGGTCTCCTTCCAAGATTTCTTCTTGGCTGACCAGTTAACTAGCGAGGTCAGTAGAGAAACCAGTGCTTTATATGCCTTAAATGACCATACAAGTACTGCCACTTTGATAATGAGCATCCCTCATTGTTTGAATACAGGTGCAAGCCCTTAGAAGCTTTGAATTCTACATATGCTACTATGGCTGGGGAGACTATAAACGGAGACAAAATACATGTAAAACCAGTGATATATACAGCACTTTCTATTTCATTGTTGCTGTGATTCCTTACTGGTCTCGTCTCCTTCAGGTATGCATGAGTCGCTCTCAAATTGTAACTTATTAGGTTAGGGTTGGCACTTACAGCTCTCTTTTCAAATTTTCAGTGCCTTCGACGCCTCTTCGAAGAAAAGGACATGAAGCAAGGATATAATGGGCTCAAGTATTTCTGCACAATTATTGCTGTAAGCACAAGGACTGCATATAGTTTTGAAAAAGGACTGGGCAGGAATATAATAGCCTGGATATTCTCAGTAATTGCAGCTGTCTATGGTACATATTGGGACCTAGTCATGGACTGGGGGCTTTTGCAAACTCAGTCTACGAACTGGTTGTTAAGAGACAAACTCCTTATCCCTTACAGAAGCGTATATTTTGGAGCAATGGTGAGTTAGAACAGAAAAACGAAGAACAATTACATAAAATGAAAACCATTAAAACATAAACCAGGTTTACAAATTAATTGTATGCATCAGCACCAGTCTTTCCTGATAACTAATTCTTATGATGTTGGCGAAAATTGCAGGTTCTGAATGTATTCCTGAGATTTGCTTGGTTGCAAACTGTACTGAACTTCCAAGTGCCCTTCCTACATAGACAAGCCATAATTGCAGTTGTTGCTAGCTTGGAGATTATTCGTCGCGGATTATGGAACTTTTTCAGGTAACATTGATTTTGTGTAAAATTCCCAACTTCATTGTAAATTGCATTTTGTGGCTAATCCTGTTCATATTCTTGTGATTGATCAGGTTGGAGTATGAACATTTGAATAACGTTGGCAAGTATCGCGCATTCAAGTCTGTACCTCTACCTTTTGACTACAAAGATGAGTTGATTATTGCATCAGAGTAAAACCAATGGACCTGATGAAGTTAGCCAAACCAATACCAAAGAAAGAAATGCTGCATTGATGTTCTCAAAACTAGGAATCAGGAGGTCAGGAGGGCATGAACTGTTTTTTCACTCAATTTTTTTATTCATACATTTAAAGAACATGTCCAAATTAATTAAACTCAAAAGATGTTGTTGGGATTTTATTTTTATCAACGAGAAAGCTAAAATTCATGGTGATATTTGTCACGACCCGATCCCCGGATCCATGACCGGCACATAGGCAAGGTTCCCCTCCAAGGTTCCATACCTATGCGAACCCAAACTTACACACAAACTTATCCTAACTCAATCAGAGTTCAACGCAGCATTAATAACAAAATCAACTTCATAATATAATTGAATTGTCTTAATACAAAAGTTTATAAAAGTTCAGAGTTTTGGAGCACTAACTAGACATAAAGGAAAGGTACAAATTACTACCAAAAGAGCAGGTTCTGAAGGTCCAACAAAATGACCTGCTATCAAGCTATAAGCCTGAAAAGGATAAATAATGAGATGGTGAGTTCAACAACTCAGTGAGTAGATAACGTTCAATATACACACACGAGGTAATACAGCAATGAGAAATATATATACAAGTATGGATTTGGGTTCTTATGGAAGTGTTCTCAAATTGGCCATAACAAGAAGATCATATGGTAAAACTCGTCAGAAAATCAAAATGCAATGAGCATGAGGCTCCGTACTGTGGGATGATCAGTCCACACAGGTTGGTGACTCCCCCGACCAACTAGGGTTCAGATACGATGTGCACAAAGACTAACACTACCCTGTTAGCATGGGTATTCTGACTGACATACCATAGGTTCATAATCATAATCAAACAGACATATTCATATCTCAAGGCTCAACTCATGACATCAATCAAATGAGGAGCTATCAATTCAGAATTCAATTCAAAATATATACTGGCTCATATCAAGAATTCAGATTCAACAATTGATCATGCTTTATCAAAACAAGGATAATAATTAACATATATATTATCAAGAAGCATGATCCAATTCATATTAGCAAATCAAATATTTATAATATTTCTCATGCATATGGAAAATTATCCACTCACCTGACTCAAAAGCAACAAAACTCAAAGCTGATATCGAAGAAAATCCTACTGACGTCCCGCCGGTAGAATATCAGGATTATCTGAATATAAAGGAGACATATTTAAGAATGACTCAAAAGAATATATATAACCTATTTAATACACTTATCTAAGGGTGTATTCCATAACCCTATATATTTTTGAACTAACTAGTTATCTTCCCTAAAAACCCAACATTTAACGGTTTTCCCGAAATCTAATCCATAATAAAACAATTAATAAAATTGGTAATAATTCACTAAATAACCCTCAATTATTCATCAAAATAATCTGAAAAAAAGTAATATTACAGCTAGGGACTAATCTGTAATTTATCATATTCTTAAGGGTTAAATTGCAACTTTTGTCAAATTGGAGGACCAAACTAAAATTTATCATAAATCCATGAATATACTGAAATTATGTCCATAATTCATCCTCATTTCTGTCCAGATCATCTCATTATACTCCAGGGACCATTCTGGAATTTTACCAAATTTTTAGGATCAAATTGTAATTTTTGTCAAATTGGAGGACCAAATTGAAAGTGTTAAATTCTCTTATCTATACAGTAATTCTGTCCATAATTCATATGTTATTCTGTTCAGAATCTCGGAATAGGCTCCAGGGACCATTCTGCAAATTTTCCAAAGTTTGGGGACTAAACTGTAATTTTCCAAAATTGAGGGACCAAATTGAATTTTCGTCATCTTCAACCTCCAACTCAGAATTCTCACAGGTTACCTACTGTTCTTGCCAAATTTCTAACTCAACATTCACCATTTACACAATTCATAACTCAAAATCATCATCTTTCAATTCAATCTCTCAAAATCAACCAAATAATCAAATACCCACAACAATTAACTCTATAACATTCAACTTAATTCACCAATTAACCCAAAACACAAATTTTCAAAACCCTAACATTTATCAAAACTAAAATTAAAAGCTCAAGAAAACATATTATATACATTAAAGCATAATCTTACCCTTTTTTTTTACTTATTTCCTCCAACTCCTTTCCTTTTTCCCTTATTTTCCCCTCTTTCCTCTTCTTCTTCTTCTTCCTCTTTCTCCCTTCTCTCTCCCGTCAGTTTTTACTCTAAATTTTCAGATCTCTTGTTTTTTTTTTTCTTCTATTTATATATATTATGTATTTATACAATTACTACAATACCCTTCATTTAATTATACCCACTTCTAAACCACCAAGGGCTCTATAGCCTTTTCCTATCTATTTATATTCAAAACATTACAATCTCCCCACCTTATAAAAGTTTCGTCCTCGAAACTTAATAAAAAAAGATTGAATACTTACCGAGATTATCGAAAAGATGAGGATACTCCTCACGCATCTTATCCTCGAGCTCCCAGGTCGCTTCCTCACGTGAATGACCTTTCCATTTCACTTTCACTAAGGCTATATCCTTCGACCTAAGCTTCCTCACTTGTCGGTCGACTATAGCTTCTGGTTGCACCTCATAAACCATATCATCCCTCAATTCAATGGGATGAACCTCTAACACATGTGATGGATCTGACATATACTTCCTTAGCATTGAAACATGAAATACCGGATGAATAGCAGACAAGTTTGGTGGTAATGCTAACCTATAAGCAACCGCCCCAACTCTCTCCAGAATCTCATACGGTCCAATGAATCGAGGACTCAACTTGCCTTTCTTCCCAAACCTGAATACTCCTTTTGTCGGTGATACTTTTAAGAACACACAATCACCCACTGAAAACTCTAAGTCACGCCTTCTTCTATCCGCGTAACTTTTCTGTCTACTCTGAGCTGTTTGAAGCTTCTTTCTAATTACCTCTATCTTCTCTGAGGTAATCTGAATCAACTCCGGTCCCATTAGCCTCTTCTCACCAACCTCAAACCAACAAACTGGTGATCTACACTTCCGACCATACAAAGCCTCATAAGGTGCCATCTCTATGCTAGCCTGATAACTGTTGTTGTAAGCAAATTCCACTAATGGTAGGAACTTACTCCAACCAACTCCAAAATCCATGACACAAGCCCTCAGCATATCCTCCAAGATCTGAATAGTCCTCTCAGATTGACCATCTGTCTGAGGGTGAAAAGCTGTACTCAACTGCACTTTAGTACCCATAGCTTCTTGGAATTTCACCCAAAACCGCGATGTAAACTGTGGACCTCTATCAGACACTATTGAGATTGACACTCCATGCAACCGTACAATCTCACTAATAAACAATTCCACCAACTTTGCATATCCATAAGTAATCTTAACTGGCAGAAAATGGGCTGATTTTGTCAACCTGTCAACAATCACCCATATTGAATCATAACCCTCCTGACTCCTAGGCAATCCTGTCACAAAGTCCATTGTGATCCTTTCCCACTTCCATTCTGGAATTAACAATGGTTGCAACAATCCATGAGGTTTCTGGTGTTCACCCTTTACCCTCTGACAGATCAAACACCTAGAAACAAAATCTGCTACATCAGCCTTCATCCTATTCCACCAATAACACACCTTAAGGTCTTTATACATCTTGGTGGAACCTGGATGCATTGTGTAAACTGTCTGATGTGCCTCTACCATCAATTCTCTCCTCAGATCATCTACATCAGGTACACAAAGTCTATCCCTATATCTCAGCACATCATCATCACCTATCACAAAACCTGCAGCTTTACCCTGCTCAACCTCATTTCTAATCCTGAGTAGTGAATCATCTTTCTTCTGAGCTGCTTTTATCTTATCAAACAAATCTGACTTAACCTGAAAATGAGCAATCATTGCTCCAGCTTCACTAAGATCAAATCTGACTCCTTCATCCACCAACTCATGCAGCTCCCTAATCAGAGGTCTTCGTACCTCCTGAATATGAGCTAAGCTCCCTGATGATTTTCTACTCAAAGCATCGGCAACTACATTTGCCTTACCTGGGTGGTAATGTATGGTACAATCATAATCCTTCAGCAGTTCCATCCATCTCCTCTGCCTCAGGTTTAGATCTCTCTACTGAAAGATATATTTCAAACTCTTGTGATCTGTGAAGATCTCACAAGTTTCACCATACAAGTAGTGCCTCCAAATCTTCAAGGCAAAAATTATAGCCGCCATCTCTAAATCATGTGTAGGATAGTTCTGTTCATGCTTCTTCAGCTGCCGTGAAGCATAGGCAATAACCTTGCCATGCTGCATTAGAACACATCCTAACCCCACTCTCGAAGCATCACAATACACTGTGTAACCACCAGAACCTGATGGTACTGCCAGAATAGGCGCTGTAGTCAATCTCTCTTTCAACTCTAAGAAACTTTTCTCACAAGCTTCAGACCACTGAAACTTAACATTTTTCTGCGTTAACTTAGTCAATGGTGCAGAAATCCGAGAAAAGTTCTCCACAAACCTTCGATAATAGCCGGCCAACCCTAAGAAACTTCTTATCTCTGTCGCCGAAATAGGCCTAAGCCACTGCTTAACTGCCTCAATCTTTTGAGGATCAACCTCAATCCCATTCCTTGACACTACATGCCCAAGAAATGCTACACTCTCCAACCAAAACTCACTCTTTGAGAACTTGCCATACAACTGATGATCTCGCAAAGTTTGAAGCACCATTCTCAAGTGCTGCTCATGCTCCTCCCTAGACCTCGAATACACCAAAATATCATCAATAAAAACTATCACAAATCGATCAATAAACTGGCCAAACACTCTATTCATCAAATCCATAAAAGCTGCTGGTGCATTCGTCAACCCAAAAGACATCACTAAGAACTCATAATGACCATACCGAGTTCTGAAAGCTGTTTTTAAAATGTCCTCATCTCTTATCCTCAACTGATGATACCCAGATCGAAGATCGATCTTAGAAAAGAATTGAGCTCCCTGCAATTGGTCAAACAAATCATCTATGCGAGGGAGTGGGTATCTATTTTGAACTGTCACCCGATTCAGTTGCCTATAATCTATACACAACCTCAATGACCCATCTTTCTTCTTCACAAACAACACTGGGGCTCCCCAAGGGGACACACTTGGTCGGATAAACTTTTTATCCAACAAATCCTGCAGTTGCTCCTTTAGCTCCCTCAATTCTGCTGGTGCCATTCTATATGGTGCCATTGATATAGGTTCAGTACCCGGAACCAAATCAATACAAAACTTAATTTCCCTATACGGAGGCAATCCAGGTAAGTCATCGGGAAAGACATCAATAAACTCCCTAACTATAAGGACTTGGTCTAATTGGGGAACTTCTTTCTCTACATCCACTATATATGCTAGGTAGCACTATATCCCTTTTCTAGCCATTTTCCTCGAGATAGCTGACAACATAATTGATGGAGACCCAATCTTATCTCCTTGAAATACCAACCCAACTTCTTTATCTAGATCAAACATTATTTTCTTACCCCAATAATTTACCGAAGCCCTATGCTTTGCCAACCAATCCATTCCCAAAATCACATCAAAATCAACCATATCTAAGAAATTTAAGTCTCTCATAAAGATCTTATCTCCAATCTCTATTTCACAATCCAGATACACATACTTCACTAATATTAATTCATATAAGGGAGTAGCAATTGAAATTGAGGATCTTAATAAAGTTGGTTGCTTATCTAAGCTCATGACAAAAATATAGGGACACAAACAAATGAGTTGTACCCATATTAAATAATATTTTTTTTTTGCTTCAAAAAAAGGACAACAACAAGAATATATTGAGGTGCGGATGTACTACCCCGCCTCCTATACCTTACATTTCTAAACTGTACAATAGGGACATCATCTTTATTGTCATCTACTCTAATAGTATCAGTTATTCATCTATTCCTCGGCATATCTTCTAATAAATGAGAGCATTTAAGTCATGCTAGAACAAATAGCATGATAATTATCACAAAATTATAAGAAAGCATATCTATCACAACAAAAGAACACATGCTTGACGAGAATACAAAATTTCAAAGACAACAAACAAGACGATACGGATCCTAATGCTCCACTTATTATGAAATTTAATTATATTATTGTTTCTTTAACCTAAAGCTCTGATACCAAGTTTGTCACGACCCGATCCCCGGATCCATGACCGGCACATAGGCAAGGTTCCCCTCCAAGGTTCCATACCTATGCGAACCCAAACTTACACACAAACTTATCCTAACTCAATCAGAGTTCAACGCAGCATTAATAACAAAATCAACTTCATAATATAATTGAATTGTCTTAATACAAAAGTTTATAAAAGTTCAGAGTTTTGGAGCACTAACTGGACATAAAGGAAAGGTACAAATTACTACCAAAAGAGCAGGTTCTGAAGGTCCAACAAAATGACCTGCTATCAAGCTATAAGCCTGAAAAGGATAAATAATGAGATGGTGAGTTCAACAACTCAGTGAGTAGATAACGTTCAATATACACACACGAGGTAATACAGCAATGAGAAATATATATACAAGTATGGATTTGGGTTCTTATGGAAGTGTTCTCAAATTGGCCATAACAAGAAGATCATATGGTAAAACTCGTCAGAAAATCAAAATGCAATGAGCATGAGGCTCCGTACTGTGGGATGATCAGTCCACACAGGTTGGTGACTCCCCCGACCAACTAGGGTTCAGATACGATGTGCACAAAGACTAACACTACCCTGTTAGCATGGGTATTCTGACTGACATACCATAGGTTCATAATCATAATCAAACAGACATATTCATATCTCAAGGCTCAACTCATGACATCAATCAAATGAGGAGCTATCAATTCAGAATTCAATTCAAAATATATACTGGCTCATATCAAGAATTCAGATTCAACAATTGATCATGCTTTATCAAAACAAGGATAATAATTAACATATATATTATCAAGAAGCATGATCCAATTCATATTAGCAAATCAAATATTTATAATATTTCTCATGCATATGGAAAATTATCCACTCACCTGACTCAAAAGCAACAAAACTCAAAGCTGATATCGAAGAAAATCCTACTGACGTCCCGCCGGTAGAATATCAGGATTATCTGAATATAAAGGAGACATATTTAAGAATGACTCAAAAGAATATATATAACCTATTTAATACACTTATCTAAGGGTGTATTCCATAACCCTATATATTTTTGAACTAACTAGTTATCTTCCCTAAAAACCCAACATTTAACGGTTTTCCCGAAATCTAATCCATAATAAAACAATTAATAAAATTGGTAATAATTCACTAAATAACCCTCAATTATTCATCAAAATAATCTGAAAAAAAGTAATATTACAGCTAGGGACTAATCTGTAATTTATCATATTCTTAAGGGTTAAATTGCAACTTTTGTCAAATTGGAGGACCAAACTAAAATTTATCATAAATCCATGAATATACTGAAATTATGTCCATAATTCATCCTCATTTCTGTCCAGATCATCTCATTATACTCCAGGGACCATTCTGGAATTTTACCAAATTTTTAGGATCAAATTGTAATTTTTGTCAAATTGGAGGACCAAATTGAAAGTGTTAAATTCTCTTATCTATACAGTAATTCTGTCCATAATTCATATGTTATTCTGTTCAGAATCTCGGAATAGGCTCCAGGGACCATTCTGCAAATTTTCCAAAGTTTGGGGACTAAACTGTAATTTTCCAAAATTGAGGGACCAAATTGAATTTTCGTCATCTTCAACCTCCAACTCAGAATTCTCACAGGTTACCTACTGTTCTTGCCAAATTTCTAACTCAACATTCACCATTTACACAATTCATAACTCAAAATCATCATCTTTCAATTCAATCTCTCAAAATCAACCAAATAATCAAATACCCACAACAATTAACTCTATAACATTCAACTTAATTCACCAATTAACCCAAAACATAAATTTTCAAAACCCTAACATTTATCAAAACTAAAATTAAAAGCTCAAGAAAACATATTATATACATTAAAGCATAATCTTACCCTTTTTTTTTACTTATTTCCTCAAACTCCTTTCCTTTTTCCCTTATTTTCCCCTCTTTCCTCTTCTTCTTCTTCTTCCTCTTTCTCCCTTCTCTCTCCCGTCAGTTTTTACTCTAAATTTCCAGATCTCTTGTTTTTTTTTTCTTCTATTTATATATATTATGTATTTATACAATTACTACAATACCCTTCATTTAATTATACCCACTTCTAAACCACCAAGGGCTCTATAGCCTTTTCCTATCTATTTATATTCAAAACATTACAATATTACTGTCCTTAAAGACATAGTTTACTATTTATTATAATAGTATACTTATTATATTACCCCTTGATCATTTGCTCATTTGCCTTTGCTTTTGGGGTAGAATGGTCTTTTTCCCATGATATAAATATTTTTTGAGAATTAAGAGGGCTTATTTTGATAATTGAGTTTTAAAATGCTAAGTAAAATAATTAATATAACTCTAGAAAAAAATAATCTAATACCTTTTGCACAAGGATGTTTTTGTATTTTCTTATTTGTTAGAACAATGAAATTACTACATTACCCATGTCATTCCAATTTTTTAGCCTTGGATTTAGGGGCTTGATGGTAATTTCCTCACGGTTTGTTTGTTATTATTGATTGGTCTTGAGGGCATTTTTGGTTTTGGATAAATAAAAACAAAAAACATAAAAAAACTTCTAGGGTGTGTAAATCACACATCTGCGCGTGTGGTTGAAGCCGATGGTTGTAATGGTGCTTCCACCGCATCATTTGATTCATCTCAACATCCTCTTCCCCTCTGAATGACATGTGTATGGTGGTTCAGCGAGGTTTGGCCATGAATGATTTTTTTTTCTTTTTCCTTCTCTTTTTCCTGGGATTGTGTGCTAATCATACAAAAAATCATACCTGCCCTTCAATTTATTTTGTCTTTGGATTCAATTCCTCTTCTCTTATTTGCAATTTTTTTTTTATTTACATTGATTATTTCTAATTGGATTTTATTTTTGATTTCATCTTTGGTCATTTGATTTTTGAAATTTGTTTTTAGATTTGTTTTTTTTAATTGATATTTGCTTTGTTTTAAATCATTTTCTTGATTGATTTGTTTTTTTAACAATTCCACCCCTAGGCATTTATTTTTATTTAATTTTTGTGTCAAATTTAGTCATTCTTTTTTTAATCACTATTTTTTAATCATTTTCTTAATGGATGGGTTTTTTACAATTTCATCCCTGAATATTTAATTTTATTTAATTTTTATGTCTAATTTAGTCATAATTCTTTTAATTGCTATTTTCTTTTTATTATGCATTGTTTTTTTATTGATTTTTTTTTCTCAATTTCATCTCTCGATATTTGCTTAGTTAAGAATCTGACTTCTTTGTTTTTTTGGGTTTGCCTTTGATGGGGTCACATCGGTCTCATAACCCGGGTTATAGATCTAAAAGATTAGCTCAAGTCAATATCTTTCATTTCTAAAAGTTTTCTTGTTTATAGCGTCATTCGAGTCTCATGTCCTAGGTCATGTGTTTGATTTGTTGGTCGAGGTTGGTTGCCGGGTTTGCTCAAGGTTTTCTTTTTTATCTTTTTTTTTTTTGCTTTGACAAGTTTTTAAAATTTATATTTTTAAATTGGCTTATAATATTTTTTTGATAAGACGGATCCAAGTTTTCATAGGTTACAAGCTTTTTAAGATTTGATCATATTTAGGATGTTTGTCCGGGTTTGCATGATTTTTACATATGTTTTCAATTTCACCCCTTGATTTTTTTTATCTTTAAAATTTGCTCCTTATTATTTTAATTTTTTTGTTGCTTTTGTAGGTTTTTTTATTAATATTTTTCTAGCGATCTTATCCTTTAAAATTAAATTGGTTGGAGATTATGCTTCTTGATTGAATATGGATAAAATATTTCGATTTGCTTTTAATAATTTTTTTTCTATTTCATTCACTATCATTTTTTAATCTATAAATAATCAATTATATTACAAATAATTTTCAATTTCACCCCTATGATTTTTTAATCTTTCAAGTTTGGTCCCATTTTTTTTAATTGCAAATTTTTTTGGAATAATTTGTTTTCTTCAAATTTCATCCTTATTAGGTTTTTTCCTTTTAGATTTTAAGCCCATTCTTTTTTTTTTTGCTACTCTTTTTTTTACAAATTTTTTTATTGATATTTTTTTAATGATTCCATCATTTAAAATTAAATTGGAGGATATTTAAATTTTTTTTATTGAACTCAGGTTCATGATCTACCAAGTTGCGAGTTTTTTATATTAGATTAGACTTAGGAGGTTCGCCTGAGATTGTTTTTTTTCCTTCCTTTTTTTAAAGATAATGTTTTCTTCTTTTTTTTTTTATAAAGTTTGACTCTTTTTTTTTTCTGGTTTTCCTTTAGTTACTTTAACATTAAATTGTTTGATAATCTGGATAGACTTGAATGTGGTTTTTTTTTTTCTATCCTTTTTCATTGGTTTTTTGGTCAATTTATTCATTATTATTGTTTTTTTATATATATTATTTAAATTGTCAATTTAACTAATGACTTGAGACTTAAATTTGTTTTTATTTATCATTTGTTTATATAAAAAATTATTATTCCACTTGCAGCAAAGCACGGATAACAAGTCTAGTATTTTTCTAATTGTTTTGGGATTTCTTTACTTGTTTTCCTAGTTGTTTTGAGATTTCATTTCTTCAATTCTGCCACTTTTTAAATAATTTTGTAGCTTATATCTAGAATAGGTTTGATATTATTGACCTTCAGAATTTATATAATCTAAGTTTTCACTACAGATTAGGGTTATAATCTAGGGTTTGAGAAACCCTTATTTCCTATCTGTCATTTAGGGATAGGGAGAGGGTAATTACCCTAGCTATATGTGTTATTCTCTTTGGTGTGGATGCCATTAATTTGTTATTGAAGTATTACGGAAGAATTTCCAATCCAGAACACAAACTATTTCTTAAGGACAAATGATAATTGGAAGTTGGAATAATCCACAAAACATCACAAGAAAAATTGGAGACATCAAACTCAGGAAGCAGTAATGACAACGATTCCTGAACTTGCAGCAGAAACATGCCAGACTCAACAATTTTGGCCCTGAAAATGCAATGCCCTATTAACTACTTTTTTTTTTTTTTCAAAAATTGAAACTAATCTCAAGGATTAAATTCTAAAAGATTCTACCTATGTTTCCTAAAATCAATCGGATTTCTGCTGGGATCCCCATTTTGTAAGGATTTAATTGGAGAACTCCCACATGCTCTCCGTTAAGCAATCGGATACAGGATCAAACTAGGATTGACCCTTCATGCCTATAAAAAGAAACGTTTCCATCACAAGGCCCTACATCTCAAAAGAAATTAGACCTACATTTTCAGTTTAGTCTTCTGTCTTGCCTTTTTTGTAGTTCTTTAGATTAAGCCCTAGTTGATAAGACCAGTTATCAATGGAGAAACAGTTTCTGTCGCTGTTTGAGTCAGCAAAAAAATCTGCAGCCATTGTGGCCACTTCTGCTTCAATATTTCCTGAAGTATATCGATGCCTAGATGCTTTGGACCAGCTTAAGAGGTTCCCCGTAACATCATCCAGGGTTCTTGTCTCCACTCCTGTTGCAAAAGAAGTTCAATATCTCACAAAACACCGTGTAAAGATGATCAGAAATGCTGCTTCTTGCTTGCTGGATGCTTGGAGTAGGAATCTGTACGCAAGAAACCCTGCCATTGATGGTAAGACTCAGCCAACAAAATCTACAAGTGGGTCAAGAACGGGGACCCTTATTGTCAAGATACAAGGAAGAGTAATAGGAAGGGTTAAAGTTAACATGCCTATTCAGACAGAGAAGAAGATAAAAGAAGAGAAAGAAAATGGTTCCAGTTGTTTCAAGAAACCACCACAAGATCCTGCCATGCGCTGCACAAATCCAGGAAAAGTACAAAGTATCAGGCGCTGTTTCAAGAAACCATCTACCAAGCGCATCACACAGCAAGAGAACGTGAAAGATTTCTGTAGTTTCAAGAAACCATCAGAAGAACCTGTCAAGTGCAGTGATGGCTTGCGTAGCAAGGTCAGGCACATTCTTGTGGAGTCATTGTGCAGAGTTGCAAAGGAGGTTAAAGAGGATTTGATGGAAGCAGTAAGATTGCGTGACCCAATTATTGTTGCTGCTGATGTTGAATCACTGATGTTTGAAAGGATGGGGCTTTTCAATGGCACCAAACAATTGAAGTACAGGTCAATATTGTTCAACATGAAGGATCCAAAGAATCCAGATTTGAGAAGGAAAGTTCTTCTTGGACAGATTAAGCCAGAGAAACTCCTGACTATGACAGGAGAAGAGATGGCAAGCAATCAAAGGCAATTCGAGAATGATCAAATCAGGAAGAAATCTTTGTGGAAGGAGATGAATGCAGAGCAACAGCACAAATCAGTGGATGGAATATTGAGGCCTTAATTTGTTGCTTGTAATCAACATTGATACAAGATTTAATTCTTTTGTACAGACAATTCAATCCTAGTTCATTCTAGTTATGCTCTAGCTGCTGATGTAACAGAATCTCAGTGATTTTTTTGGGTAAATCATTTATTCATTCATCAATATAGTTCAATTACATAACTTAATATGCAAGCAAAATGCAATTATTTTAACAATTGTTGATGCTGTTGTACATCAAATCCAATGTAGTTTTCGTCAATGGATTTTTCCAATCACAAAGGCTTTGTGTTTGGATGGTTAGCAAATGTAAGGTAGGATAGAGAAACAAAATTAAAGAAAAAGACATTTTTCATGCCCCATTACTGCGAATATTCGGCTGAAATTCAAACGGATGTTCAATACATCCGTTCAACTACAATTCGGTTGTTCAAATCTACGAAGTATAGAACTCTTTTCTTTCTTTCTTTCTTTTTTGCTGTCGCTGATGCTATTGCGCTTTGGTATTATGTTTTTTACAGTGTAGTTAAACATGGCCATATAGGCTTGTTCTGCTCTGGAAATTTGGTTGCAAGGTTGGGCTGAGCCACCAAGGCATTAACTTGTCTATGTTTTATACCATCTAGACTTGGTAACTTTCATACCTTGCTCCTCCTCGTCTTTCTAACAACAGAAGCTTTGCATCTACACTGGGCAAAGTTCCCTTTTAACATAGACCAATCTGGGACATTCTTGTAGGTTGCAATATTCTCAAGTAATCAATAACAAGAAACACCCATTTCTTGTTAGAGTAAGATATCTATGCAGACTGTCCACTTGTTTCTTCGAATACCTAGCATCAATTGCTTTTCAAGTTCTTGTAAGATTGTCATTGTCCTTATCCTTCTAAAGTTTTGACCAAAAAACTTGTCGTTCTAGAGGAATCAAGGATCCATATCCCATGGAAATAATTGGTGAAATCTAAGTAACAAACCTGGTCCAGGGACCATTGAAGTTAGTGTTAGTGGCCATTGGACAATGCCTGGGATTCCAACTTGAATGACGGCTTGGATACCAACTATAAATTAGAAGACAAGAGTTCCTCTGAAACATTACACATCAACCCATTTGGTTTCTTAAACCAAACCCACCAAACCTGTGAAACAAAAGCATATTTCTGAGCCAAGGTAGTCTAACTTTCCTCACCTTACTCCTCAAAAATGTTCTTCCCACAGAGGCAAGTTTCACTGAACATTGCGTTAATGACTGCAAGAAATTATGATCAACAAGATCAGCTCACCACCCCAAATTCACTACACGCTGTTTTCACCTTCATCATGCCTGTCCTCCTTAACTTTCTTGAATTGATGTATCAAGGAAAGGACTATTCTCCATTTGAAACTCACCCCATTAACATGTGGATTGGCCTCACTTGTTTGTTAGCATACTGCTTGGCTTATGGAGTTGAAGTAGCCTGTTCCTAGTGTCTTCGGTCTCCAGTCTTTGCCTCTATATTCCGCAGGAGCGCAGTGTTCTTTGGTTCATTATCAGTAGCATCTATAGCTTTTATAATTTTTTCCGGATTGTGTTCAGCCATTGCTATATGTTCTACGCACCTTACTTCTAGTGGAGAAGTTACTGTACACCCAAGTTGACAAAACAAGGGTAGACTATTAAGAGCATCAGATTTACAAGACTGGCATGTGAGGCAAACATCAGTTCGTGTCGAATTCCTTCTTGGATCGAAGAAATAGACTTCCTTTTTGACATCATTTGTAACTAGGGAAAATTCATGCATTTGAAACAGTGGTTTTAGAAGATTTCAATAACAAACAATAGCAAAGAATGTCAGTCAATCTGCAAAACTTTTTGACTGCCAGCATATATATGATCACAACAATCAACAGAAACTGATTAAGACTAAGATTGCACCGCACACTTTGACCTTTTACCCTTCTTAGTGCAAAGATCTGGGGAACACTAAAATCAATGAAAAGTACCTTGTCGAAAAGAAAAGGTTGCTTTCAGATTTTCCTCTAGGAATAATCTAAGGTAGCCTGGATGTATTGGCCCTTAGTATTGTCATTTCTTTGTCTCGTTATATTGTTTTCGAAACTATAATTTTCTTGAGATAAAAACAAAACTTCATTTCCAAGCTTAGCATATATTTCACAATCCTCCTGCTTTGAAGGAATCATTTTCTCGACTTGTCAGAATCATCCAGTTCATTATTGGACTATTCAGGAAAAATTCTCTGCTTGCCTTGTCTCCCATCAACTGACAATTTTCCTACCCCATAAGGGTATAAATAAAACTCTGCAAAATTAGATGCATGCCAATCAGAAACCAGTTGGAAGAGGTCTTACAAGGATTGTGGTTCAGATTCTCAACCGTATATAAAAACAATAACAAGCAACTGTTAAGGATTGTAATGGATCAGAGTCCACAAGGATAGACTATTGAGAGCATCAGATTAATTGGTTTGTGAGGCAAAGATCAGGTAATGCACATTGGCTTGTGGCAAACTCCTTGCATGGATCAAAGAAAATTATAGACTTGTTCCATAAGGAAAGCTATATCATGATGTTCTTTGTAGCCTCACCTCTTCCTTCAGTACTTAGAAGAAAAAAACTTAAGGCTTTTCCTTCAGGCCAAATCATTGGAGTAATCAGCAAAGAGGATAGGCCTTATTGCCTTTTAAGGCCTAATAAAGCCAAAGAAGACCTGAAAACCCTGCTCCCCGTCAGCAATGGTTTTAATCTTCCCCTGTCTCTCTCCCTCTCCTCTCTCTCCTAGTCTCTCCACACTTGTGTTACCGGAGGAATACCGAGCAGCTTCTTGCCGAACTGGGGAACTCAACCTCCCATCTCTCAAGCCTAACCGTTTCCTTCATGGTTTTCAAGAAACTCAAAAACCAAGAAATCAGGTTCCTTCTTCATCTCTTCTCCAATTTTTTTCTCTCCTGTTTCTCAATTTACAACATTTTTCTTATATATGAAGAGTTAAATAGTGCAAAACATGTTTTACAGGAATTCTAGCGAGAAAAGTGTACTTTTTTGTTCAGCCAAAATATTTAATCTTTAGTAATTTGGAATATCACATTAATCCATGAAAGGAATTAATGATACTAAATACCTTTTATTTTATTTTCTAGAGATTTTTTAGTAACAGATGCCTCCAAAGACATAGAAGAATTCGAAGACGCTATCGAGGCTATCGAATGCTGATGAGTCTGCTTCATCTCCTAGAACACCATCATTGGCATCTGCTGTAGACTCAGAGGCTAGTGAACAAGAAGATATCTTGTTGTCTTTAGAAGAAGCTTCCAGTAAATATCCGTCTTTGATCAGGAAATCTGTTTTTACAGGTAGAATCAATGATGTTGAGCCGGAGTCAACTACTGCTGCCAGAGGTTGAGAATTAGGCTTTCCGAATCTTCCATGGTTTCTTCTTCCCTTGCTCCTGGTTCCATTGTATCAGTAATTATTTTAATGAAGGTTTAAAATTTGTTGCTGAAGTTGTCTTTGTGATAAAATTGTAGGTTTCGTTTGCTGCTGTGGAAAGGATATTTTCAAGTAGAAGTTTTCCTCTCAGCTCGTTATCCCATGAATGGACCACACAGTGCGAGGTGGAAGCTGTGGATGAAATAGCTAATGAAGCAGGGAATTACTTTGCTCTTGAGATGGTTTTTCCTTCTTATGAGGTTTGAAAGCAAACACGCAAAAGCTTGGCATTGGCGTATTTGTGTTCTTGAACATTATGTGAATGATGCAATTTCATAGGATAATCAGATTATATTTCTGCAAGGATCGATTATTGTTCTAAATATCTGTCCTGGATGACCTATGATATGAAACCTATTTCATTTTGGTTTTAAGCCTCTAGGAGGTTCGAATTGTGAGCATTTAATCCTTCAACAGGAAAGGCATTGTTGAAAAATGATTTCTGTAAAGCAGGATAATTTTTCTTGAAAGTGAGTACTTACAGTTACAGGGTGATTATACATAGAGCTTAGCCTACATCAAATCATGATTGAATTTGTAAATTCATAATAAGTGTTAAAGCTCTAATGATTTTTTTATTCAAGCCAACAGTTTTACAGAGAGAAAAGTATAGTTTTTACCCTCTCCCTCGTGAAGTCATTAGTTGTTCTGTCATTTGATGTCCTGCTCTTTTACGCTTTCTTTTCTCCAGGTTTCAGCCTGGCAAGGAAAAGTTATAAATTAGATCTTTTAAAATTTTGATTTAAACTGTTTTTATAACATGATATTAGAATCGTGTTAATCATATAGTTATGAGTTCAAAATTTTTATTAACTTTATTGGAAAGGATATGAAAAAAATAATAATACAAATCATATCTTAGATCTTACCTAACATGTTAAATCTAAGAATTGATTTGGTTCTTGGACAAAAGTAAATCAGTATGATGGAGAAAGTTTTTGATTTGGCCTGTCAATCTGCACCTGCCGTCGTTAGATATCTTCTCTCTTCGAATTTTTTCTTCATTCTTCTCTAATTTTTCAGGGTCTCGCCCTGTTTCAAACCAAACAAGCTGCTGAATACACTTGTTCTAAAAAGAAACAAATTTATAGTAAGGTTCAAGGTGTTGTTGTTAGAAAGTGGCATCCTTTGGTTAGCTATGAAAAACGTTCATTCTAATGTAGTGTTTTCAGATAATTTGCAGCACTTAGATGACTTATTGACGACAATGCACAGGAACCAAGATCATAAAAACAAAAATGAAGGTGTTGACCTTTACAGTTGGCTTTCCTTATCATTTGTCTACAAACTGATTCATCACGTTTAAATTTGAAATCTATTGTCTGGAACTATAAACTGTTATGCTTCTCTGAGCCTCAGTTTACTGTAACTTCTATTCCTAGGTGGCTAAATGATGGTTATGCTTTCAAAGGTCTTCATTGATGAGTTGGATGCCATTGCACCTGCACGGAAAGACAAAGGTGAAGAACTATATCTCAAATAATGGTAGCTACATTATTGAATTTGATGGATGGGATTAGTAGAACTGATGGGATGCTTGATAGTATCGACCCTGCACTGAGGCGGCCTGGAAAACTTGGCAGAGAAACAGAAATAGGTAACACAAACACGTTGCCTGGAAAACTAAAGTTATGGGACACATTGGTCTGTCTGAAGCATTATGCTAGGTCCAAAAAATCTGACTATAGCTCTCATTCCAAGGGATCATCCATTGCATATGAAGGTTGTTCTGACAGTGTGGTAAAAGAATGCGATTGCTCAACAGGGGTAGGAGACATGTTGAGGTATAGTGCAGATTCTGCATTTTCAAGCACCTCATATTTGCCTGTTGCCGTGGAGAACCCGCCATCTTCTTGCTGCAATGGAACAGTCTCAGAAATCGAAGATAAGATAGAGAATGGAATTATTGCTTGTCCTGAAGAGGAACCTATGGTGGAAGAAGAATCCATGTTGATCATTGTTCCTGAAGATTTTGAATTGGCCATGATGAAAGTTGTAACTTATCATTTGATGAGAAGATGTAATCAAGAAACATGAAAATTACTGGAAAACTCAACGTCCATCAGGTTGATATTTCTTCTCCGAAAATGCTCTTATTTTCTTTCATTTTGTTCTGCAAACTGGAGCAGCAACATGCCACTTGGCTTGGATGCACTTTATAAACTACCCCCTCTCTCTTAATGGTGTAATCAAGAAACATGAAACTTCATGCTCATCGATTTTCATTTCAAAAGGATGCTGGAAGGTTTTCATTTTTTTCTGTTAAAAAAACTCACTCTAGTATTGTGCAGACATTCGTCTCTTCAAGTTGACCTAATATTTCCTGTCACGTTGACATGGCAAGACAATGATAAACTCAACAACGCAGTTCCTGAATCCCTTCTCTGCATCGTGCTCAAAATCTTGATCTCCGAATGGATACCTGCAATTCTGCAGCAAGTTTGTCCCACAACTCTTTCATAAGCAGCAGCAACATGAGCTACTACCACGTTTTTTCTTTCGCATGTTTTAATGAAAGTGTTAAAATTGGAATAAATCTTTTAATAATCACTCATAGGGAGCCATTTATTTAGACAAAAATTGATAAAATCAAAGGGTATGGGACACAGGGACAGTATATTGATAATGGGGCAACAAGTTTAGGGTGGAATTTATGTTTTCCCTTGAGATCTCCATTTCCCATCCATGATGATGAAGAAATGGGTAAAGGTATGGAAAATTCTGTCTTCAGTTTTCCTTATCTTACTGTTGTTTCTCCTCAAAAGATAAATTGTTTCACTTCACAGGCAGGTCAGCTGGGCAGGGCCGATGCCACTAGGAACCCTGGATTTGGAATCTTGGTTCTTTACATTATTTGTTTCTTTCAGCTGGGCCATGGTCATAAAAATGAATTGCCTCTCAATACTGCTTTAATAATCTCGTCTTTATATTTTAAATAGGTTTAATGAGTTGTATGATTGGGTCTTGAAATCCTGCAACTGTGAGTTTAGTTAGGGTTTGTAGATGGAGATGGAGACAGGTCAAAAATATCTGCTGCTGCTGCCAATGGAAACGATTCAACAGCTTAATTATTGCTTGATGTTTTCAATTACAAGCTGGAATAACAAGATACATTATTAAAGTTAAAAGAGATGTCATTTGGTGTGGGTTTGAATGGAAGGGATTAAGATTGAATTAATTAATTAATATATGATCCAACGGTCTTCGGTCTAAAGTTTGATGTATCTTTCAATTAATGAAAAGGGAAAATAGATAAATAAATTATTAATTCCTATAAATCACCATAAACTTGTGTTTATTGCTGTGAGTGATTATGATTTTTTTTTCCTTCATCAAACTCTCTGTGTTTGATGTAACTAAAAACAAATCATCAAATTGGTGAAGTATGGTATAATGATGATGATGATAAGCTTGAGAACAGGAGGATTATATCATCCATCAAGTCTTTTTAATAGGTTAATTAATAACTAGTTTGTTTTATTTTATTTTTTGTGTGTTTTTTTATTGTTTTGATAAGTTGATGTTAAAAATAATTTTTAAAAAGTAAAAAAAATATTATTTTAATATATTTTCAAATAAAAAGTATTTTAAAAATAACCATCATTACAATACCAAACGAGCTCTAATAACATTCAGAATTGAATACATGGAGCAAAATCCATGTTGTTTTACAAATCAAAGTTAAAGTTGGTCGGACACAATGCAAATCCCAATACATGAATTGAATTAGTTAACCTAAATAAATTAAAATAATATTATTTTTTTAAAAAAAATAAATTAATTAAAATCAATCTTTTTACTGGATTGTTAGTTGACCCACTAGATTTTTTTATTTGATGAAATCAACTTTCACCTAGTTTTTTCTAAACCTAACCCGAATCAAGATCTTGAATGATTTATTAGGTCAATCCGGGTTTAACAACAACAGTAAAAAAAAAAAAAAAACTGATTGTGTGGCTAGAAAAGGAACACATACGAACATGTTCACATTCATGCATTTTAACACTGACCCATTGGGATGCAACACAGAAATGTACACTGATAAAGGAGAAGGTATTTAGTCCCAGCAAGCAAACAAAGTAGACAATTTTTGACTAAGCAATTTGTGGTTTTGTTTGAATCTCATAAAGGTGCTTTCTGCCTTTCTTTTCATTTGCAATTTTCCATTTGTCCATTTCTTAGCTAAAATGCGCCAAGAACAAAACACAACACCCTGTAGATGAATCTCTTGGATTTTTAAGTGCAAAGTCAAGTCTAGTTATCCCCACAACATTTATGATCACCCATCAATACACTATGATAGAATCTCCTAGATCTGGCTCCAATGCCTAATCACCCTATCCTCCACCTCACTATCCTAGATTTGATCCAAGAATTTGCTATCACAAATAAATCTTTCATTAAACCACTAATTTGAAAGTGATTAGTTTGACTAAAACAGGATTGCAGTGAGATTTAGTATATATCTACTATAAATGAGAGTTCATGAGAGAATATCTTGATTGTTGAGAAATATCAACTTCAAAGGGTTTGTTTCATATATTGGTTACAAAAATTTGTTTTTTTTTCTTTAATTTATTACATTTGTGATTAGTGTGTTAAGATTTTATGAATATAATAAAATGATACGAATGCCTGCACTTTTATTTCATTAAAAATTATTTTCTGAAAATTATTTTTAAAACTTTATCATGTTTATTTATTATTAGATACAGTAAAAAAAATTAATTTATTTTCTAGAAAAGTATTTTTTTAATATTTTGGATGGAATATATTTTTCAGGAATTGTAAAAAAACTCAAGAATATCATGTTATTTATTGATTATATGATATTTGATCCTTAATCTTTTAATTGTTTTATATTTTGTTTTGAATGTTTTATTTTTCTCAATTTCATCCCATAGAACTTGATTTAATTTGATTTACATATCAACTTTGGTTATTTTTAATTATTTTTTATTATTTTTTATCCTTTCCATAATTGAAATTTTTTTTAACTATCAGATTTGATTTTTCATTTGTTTGATTTTTATTTATTTTATTTTAAAATAATTTATGAAATTATTTTTTTTAATTTTATCATTCTTCAACTTTTTAATCTGTCAAATTTGATTCTTAATTTTTTAATAAACTTAAAAAAAAATCTGTAGTAAAAATATATATTTCATATGTTTTATCTTAATTATGAAACCTAGCTCAGCAGACAATTAATTCAATAACATGTTAAATCAATATGGATCTAGATGAAGCTGAATCACTAACAAAATGTTTATATATATATATATATATATATATTGGTAAACTCCAATTAACCAGACCTTCATCATAGGCAATAATGCATTTTACAGATTATTTGTTAGGGCAAAAAGAAAATATAAAGAGCCCACCAAACAAAAAATTGAGTTATCATGACAGCAGAAAAACGGCAACTAAAGGAGATTGATTCCCTCATCAACAAATCCGAAGAAATCTATCTCTTACAAAGTGACCAAACTTTGCACACACACTCTCTCTCTCTCTCTCTCTCTAGTTCCCTATATCTCCACTCTCACCCTAAAGCAAGTACACCTCACTCTCCTGTACGGCCTGATCTACAAAGCATTGCAGAGAACATTAATGGATAAAATGAAGCCCAGAGATTCTCTGCTTCAACTAGCCAGTCTTAACACACCAAACACCCACCTGGCTGAACAGCTCCACATTAACAGTTGCGCGTGAGAGTCACGTGACACTACCAAAAAGTTTGTGAAAAGGTTAAAAAATCCTTAAAAATCCAATCTTTGTAACACTCACTCTCAAGAAGTATGTTATGTATCATACAAGGAAAGAAAGTTAAGAAATAAAGAGCCTCAAATCCCGGAAAAACTAAAAAATAAACACATAAAAATCATCATAAAACCTTTAAAAATAATAAATAAATAAAATTTAAGCATCAGCAACAGTACTCGTAATAAAAGCTGAAAAGAAGCAAACAAGATCCACCTCGAACCTCTCTCCACTTCTATCATCTCCCTCCTCCTCCTCCTCCCCAATCCCCCCCCCCCTCTCCCCCCACCACTTCCACCTCCACCACTGTCTTTCTCTCTCCTGTCAATAATTTGTTCTAGGGAGATAAAAATAGGTGCCCATATCTTGAAAATCCAATATTTTTGCACTAAAACAAATAAAAATCCCATCTTTGTATGGAATCTTACTCTATTCCTTTCTTACACAAGTTCCCACATCCTTATTTTCCTTCCTTTTTATTTCATTTTTGTTCTTGTTTGTGTTCCATTTAATATCTCATATTTTGTCATAGAAAGATCAAGTCTTTTTGTAGTGTTTTTTAGGCCAGAAAAATAAGTGGAAGAAAATAGTGAATTGGGTTTTTTTGAAAAAATGAGAGAGGATGATTCTAATTGGTTTTCAAGATGGGAAGAAGAGCTCCCATCACTTGAAGAACTCATGCCTTTATCACAAACCCTAATCACTCCTGATCTTGCTCTTGCTTTTGATATTACAAACCCCACTAATACCACCAATACCAATAACCATAACTCCTCTCTGCATCAAAACCAGCCTCTACCACCACCCCCACCACCACCGGCTGCGGTTTCTCCAACCCCAACTAATCCATTGGCCTCACCACAGCCTAATTCAGGGGATTTTGCAACGGATTCTGGGGAATTGGGCTCAGGGGCTGGTGGTGATGAGCCTGCAAGAACCCTTAAAAGGCCAAGGCTTGTTTGGACTCCACAGCTTCATAAGAGGTTTGTGGATGCTGTGGCACACTTGGGGATAAAGAATGCTGTCCCTAAGACAATAATGCAGTTAATGAATGTGGATGGGTTAACTAGAGAGAATGTTGCTAGTCATTTGCAAAAATATAGACTTTATTTGAAAAGAATGCAGGGTTTGTCTTCTGGTGGTGGTGGTGCTGGTAATGGTGCTGTTGGTGGTGGAGGTGGATTGACTGGTGGCACTGATGCTGCTACTGATCATTTGTTTGCGAGTTCGCCGGTGCCAGCCCATTTTTTGCATCCAGGGAGGCCTAATTCGGATCACTTCTTGCCGTTTGTGCCTGTAGCTGCATTGCAGCAGCACCATCACCAGCAACAGATGGCGGCTGCAGCAGCTGCAGTGGGACATCCCCAATTGCAGGGTCAGTATCATAGGCCGATGGGGCACTTTGGGTCGCCAACAAATGGTCAGTTTGAGCATCCATTTTTGGCTAGGCAAACGCAGCAGCCTGTGCATAGAATGGGGGCACCAGTGCACAATGCAGTTCCTGGATATGTGGAGGATTTGGAGTCAGCGAATGGGAATGAAGGAAGGAAAGTTCTCACTTTATTTCCAACAGGGGATGATTGAATTTGGGTAATTGTGACTTCTTCATTGATCTTTCTCTTTATGGTTGATTTGGCTCCTGGGTTTTTGTTAAATTGGTATTTGCTGGTAGTTTTGTTAGAGTTCAATTTAGAAACTTTGTTGTCATTACTGCATTAGCTGCCGCCGCCGCCGCTGTCGTTGTTAGCGATCTTAATGGTAGATATTGGTCTCGGGCTTCCATCTACAAATCCCAAAAATTCCTTCTTAATTCATTGTAATATCGGTGTCTCTTGGGGGTAACTGGGAGTGATGGATTGTGTCGTTTATGGTGTCTTCAATTCTACGGGCTTCTACATGTGTAATTAAGATGTTGGTAGCAGTCTGTATGTCCTGTCAGCTCCTGTTGACAGATTGAGATGTCATTCTTGGCGGAAAATAATGTAAGCTTAATCCATGTCAACAGTTGTTACAGTCTTGAGATATTGGGTCAGCCTGGATTTCGGAGAGGGTTTACATCCCAAGGTTGTATGGGAGTCGGCGCGATGTTGTTCTATTTTTAGTCTTCTTCTTCATTGAGGCTCTATTGTCATTGTTCATGATGGGCAGCTAGAGCATTTGTGCTTGCTGATGAGGATAAATAATGGTGGCAAGTGCATTTTATGATCTTCAGAAATCTAAGCATGGGTTTGGTAATTGGTATCCTTGGTTAGCACATTGGTACTCGGTTTCTTGGCAAGGTCCAAAAATCTCTCTACTATTAGAGCCTCCGGCCTTTTTTCTGTTTATTACTCCTGTGTTGTAGAGTTGAGTGGTCTTGTTGTACATTGTGTGACTCCATAGAAGACTTAAGACCCTGAAGAGTGGTTCTTTTAAAATCTGTTCTTATAATGTTTAATTTAATTTAATGTCCCAGTTGAAGTGGCTGGAGTTTATTTGTGCCCATGACGATGTCTCTGTTTATTGTGTTAACTTGTATATGTTTCATGTTGCATGAATTAGGCACTCAGGTTTGTTCCCCATTTAAAGAATGCAACTGCTTATCAGCTAAGATATTTCTGATTTGCCTTTTTTTACTCTTGTTGCTCTTGTTTACAACTGAAAGATGAACAGTAAAACAAGCAGCAGGTATGAAACAACTTAGCTAGTATTCTTTTCCCTTGTACTCAACTGAATTTAAAGAATTTAGAGAATAGATGATCGAAGATTTCGGTGCTGAGATTATGGATATTAAGATAAGAGTCATTATTCAGTTTATAATTTTGCTAAGATTCTTCTCGGATGCTCTTTCTGCTGAGTGTGCACTTTGCATCTCTATGGCATGGTTCTTTTCAGTTTCAAAAACTTTGAATAACACCAATATTTCTTTCTATATAAACTCTCAGCAGCTGAAAGTTAATTTTCCATGGATTCTGATGTTTAGAATGTGGATTAAATCTCGACATGCATTGTTTAAACCATCAGCACAATTGTCCCCAGGTTTGAGAAACTTCCTTTGACATGCTTTTGATTTTGATGCAAAATGAATTTTCACTTATATTTTTACCGACCAGCTCCAGCCTTTTTTGCTGGAGCTACTTAACAATTTCTTGTGACATGCCTGAAATTGTGTGCTCGCTCTCAACATCAACAAGGTTATATAAACTGTTCTTGGTGACCCTTAATTGGCTTGTCGAGGCTGTACAATCTAATATGTTCATGCATGTTGTCCCTCTCAATGGTTTTGTTTGATCTTCTTAAGAAAATTTGACTCATTCTTAGGAGTTGTTCAAGTTTGAAATTGTAGCCATTACAATTTTCCACTTCTCGACACTCCATGTAAGAACTTCCCATTTAAATCAGTAGGTCGTCACAGGAAACGTTGCATCATATTGGCCAACGTGTTGTTACAAATTGATTGGAAAATATGCGGAGACTTGGAATGTAAAGAGGGTTTCAGTTGAAGTGAATGTTAGCATTTCTGATTTCCTCTTCCCACCCACAACTTCACACAATCTTCTATGTTCCTTCATTTTTCTCATGATATCTTACAGGTATAGTGTATCGGGATTTTAAAGGTTTCTTGAATGATACTATTCTTGTATCAGAGACAGCAACATGCTTCTTTTTATCAAATCGCTTCTCCCATTCTTCCAACTTATCAGAACATTAAGAGATCTGAGAACCTGTTCCCTTAATAAGCTCCTCGGCTGCTGGTTGATCTGTTGGGGGATCTTATCTTCATTGCCTACCCTAACTTTGTTGCTCTTCTTTACTTCCAGTTGTCTATTATTTCATCCAAGTTGCCAGTTCATTTCTCCACTTTGTTGGATTTTGTTAGTGCATGTACTAGCATGTCTAGCTAGGCCTACATGTAGCTCACATAACCGTGTCATTTCAGGCTCCATCCTTTTCCCCCCATATTCCTTGAAACAGATGCCATGGAATCTTATTTGTGTTGGGAAACATAATTGATATTTTTCTAATGCTGAGAATGTGAAGTGATAGCAGGCATAAAAGATGCATTTTGCATGCCATTGCTGAATTCTTTAATCTAAGATAGTGCCCTTTTTATTTTACTGCTGGCATTCAATGTTTCTATGTGCACTTGAGCATGCTCTTAGCTACCATGATTTTTTTATGGAGCACGTTGAGGTTCAGAGCAAGCTAAATAAAAAAGAAAACCCTAAAGTACCTAGCTTGAAGGAAAAACAAGAGCACATGGACAAGCTGGTGAGAGAGGTCACGCGTATGCATTACCTAGGTTTGTAGTTAGTCATAGGTTTAATTGGTTTTTGTTTTAATTACAGGATTAATTAGCGGTGAAGTCAGCACTGTTTAGGTTTTGTGGTGTATTTTTTTAGTCTTGGGATCGGATCTGCTCTTCTTGAGGATAAGACGCTTATTTGAGCTTCGTGACTCGCATGATTTCTTCAGAGCTCAAATCATCCAAGTTTTTTCCCTTAAAATCTTACGTCTTCTAAACCCCAAAATCTTATATTGATCAAAGATAAAATTTTTGTATAAGCTAAAAAATATTTTTCTCTCATTTCTCAAATCCGAATCTAACCATATATTTTAAAAGTAATTTTTATTCTATTTTGTGATGATCCAATTCAATATATCATGCTAATATGACTCCTTTACTCTCATCAGCTGCTAACAATAATCTCATAGCTGTCTAACCACTGATTATAAATTGCATGACGTTAATCTTTGGCAAGATAATCTGAGCAGGCTATCTATACATTTGATTATAAGAAAAAGAAAAAGGTTAAAAAAAAAACTGAGATATTTTTTTATAATGAATTGTGCTAGAGAGGGATGTGGCCCACCAAATCATCTTTCAATTTCATGTGTGACTCCCAAAGCCTGCAGGCATGTTTCCTTCTCCTCCATGTAGCAGGTAAACAACAACCTGGATCCCACCAGATTATTAGATATTATCAGAAACAGTGGCATTACTAGGTACCAAGTCCCGATCAGATGTGGAAAGAAAAGTTAAGTATGCCAAAGACAGGCTGCCCCATTCTTGCTTTGTTCTTACCTCCCAGTTTCCTGCTCATGTTCTTGTGAATAAGAAGATTGCCACGTAGCCCCCCTCCCATACTTGTCACATTGGTGGTTTTGGCTTGGTCAACACCAGTAATCTTAAAATGTTCCAATTTGGTCCTTGCGTTCAGAATTATTTCATAATGATTTTGCATTCGATACCCAATACTTGACGTATTTCTTTCCACCATTTCCTTACGTCGATTGGTTTTCAAGCTTGCCTTGATATTTATATACCTAGAAGGACGTGCTATACAATTTTAGATGTCCAATAATTTTCTAATTATTTTTCTTTTAAAAAATAAGTCAATGAGGTTTTTAACCCAGATCAAATTATTACAAGTCAACTCAGAATTTTTATATAGTTATTCTCCCTTTTATTTTCTTGTGAAATCAAGTTCTGGTTCAATTTGTTGAATTAGTCTAGGTTCAACAACTATGGTAAGAACTTCAGGGTTATCATTGTTATATAGTACAAAGTATGTTAGGTCATGAATTGAAGCAAAACAATGATGATAATGATAACAAAATAAAGAACTTGGTATTTAATTAATTTAACTGCAAGAGGTTCTCATACGTCATTCACCCTTTTTTTTTGTGAGAAATAATTATCTCACTTTGATTTGGATCATTGGCAAATGGAAGGCAAGTTCAGATACCCCTACCTAATTTCTGAACTTTAATATTGGGATGATCTGATCTGATGGCAACTCAAGATCACAAAACACTATTTCTTATATTGTATTCTTGTCAGACAGCAAGAGAACACCTCCAACACTGTGACAGTTCAGAGTTCAGACTATTGATTAAAGCAGCTAACAGTGCATTATCTACAAAGACGACTTGTGGGATTTGTTTAAGACAATAATCATGGAATTAATTGGTAGTTACCAAAGCATGATGAGATTGAGCTGGCAATGATGTCCCTAACCCATGTGATTCCATTGCCTTTATTTCCCTAGTCAACGTATTAGATATTTGGATTGGCTGATGGCCATCGCTTTAGACTTAAGCAAATCACCATATTGGTCATTGCCAGTGCTTAATGCCTAACCAATTATTATTAGATCTAAGCATTATCCCTTTTAAGTTTTAAGTATTATGCTGGAAAGGTGAATGAGCAAATAAAATAGTCTCATCATTACACACACTACTTACTAATTTTTATATGATTCACAAATATAAGCAGAGACCACCTAGAACTGGAATTAAAAGAGGTTTATAACGAGATCTTTGAACAATCCTAACAACAGGGAGTTTCCTAGTATAGAGAAATCTGCATGTAAATCAGTAACACAGCAATTCCCACCTGGCTGTGACATTAATGGTTTTGAGAGTAATCAAAGCTAAGAGGTTGCTGACAGAATGGAGCCTGCAAAAAAAGAAAGAGTAATTTAGCGAGCCAAATATTTTGACTGCGAGTAAGTGATTTATGGGGTCACTTGCCCCACACAATAGCTTGTAGACTTTTCTTCCCCTTTTTTTAAATAAAATAAATATGGTCAAATTTGAGGTTCTACCCCTGCCCCACCACCCTAGGGGCGAAAATAAGGGTAGAAACAAATAACAGAAATTCTAAAAATAAATATTCAAATTCAAGATTGTAAATAATAAATTATAGCTCTACCTGGAAAGTAGCATGTCTAAATTGATCGTATGAATGTGCATACATCATTGCAGTGCTTGGCCATTGAACATATGCAGCATCCCTTGAAGTCTGATTTGATCCCATTGCACAGAAGGGGCTCATAGCTGGGTTTGCAGCGGGGTGGTAGCCAAGGGAGGCTTGTGTCCTTGGCATCTGACACAGCTGAGGAAAACTGGGATCATACTGCATATAAGGAAGTGGAATCTTCTGCATATTGAATGGTGTCAAGCTAAAGCTCTGATTAGCTGGAAGGCTCCTAACATACCTGCACAACGTTCAAAAGCAATTTAGTTTGAATAATAAAAAGCAACCTTCCGTAAAATAGAAAATGCAATTGAGGTAACAAGAGATTCAATTGTTTCAAAAATAATTTTAAGAATTGAAATTTTTTTGAGAATCAATCTATGTCCGATCTCATTTTGGAGGAAGTCTTGTTCTCCATGTGTGATTGTTACAATTTGTTTATTGACAATTTTTCTACACGGCAAATAGGGAGACCAGCTAAGAATGCATCAAGGCCTCAAATCATCACAAGCTAGCAATCAGCCCACAAATATAATGAAATATTCCTTACCTTTCATAACTCCGATCATAATCTGGATCAGTGCGATCCTTCTCCCTATCTCTGAAAATGGCAACCCGAGATGACATACCATCCTTTACGAAGACATTTTTTTCTGGATCAACTACAGAGATCCTGCACTCTTCATTCTCATCCTTGCTTGAACTTAAATTTTTGCTATCTGTAGGGAGCTGGGGCACAGTATCATCTGCAGTGGGGCTGCTAGGGCTACTGAAGATGCGAGCTCGTGCCCTATCATACTCCTCCTTCCTCTCTTCCACACTTCTCACAGGACTCCGTTTGATCCCGAACCCGTTAGGGTCATTTATGGACCCTTTGTTAGGCCGAGGCCTAATTGCAAGCTTAATCATCTCAGGTGTATCACTTCCCGACTGTTTAGCAGGAATTTCAGATAGGCGAACCGCGGGATATCTGCATTCAGCTGTTTTTTGCACCAGAATCTTATTTGCCAGACCATCAATGCCATTATCCTGTACCATGGTTATCAGCCCATAGTGTTGAGCAACTCGATGTGCTGCAAGCCTAAGATAGGAGGTAGGGAAATGCTGGAATTCAAATACTTGTTGGTCAGGGTTTTGCAAAAACCTCTGGATATCAAGTTCCATCCGCAAAACTGATCCAGAAAATTGAGAAACAAAATAAATCTTAGAAGTCCATAAAGAATAACAGAAAAGACAAGAGAACACCATAATAGTTTTCATAGGAAGAAAAGGAAAATAACTACAAAATACTAAAAAGGAAAATCTGACTACCACCAAGGCCCCTAGAAATAAGACTACAAATTAACCAATAAACTACATTAACTTCATAGAAAAGCAGACATTTCAGCTAGCACAAAAGTAAGCCAAAAGGCATACTAAATTGAATTCATTTGGCCTTAATCTATAGTTTTGTTTTGATGCAGCTTGATAACAGAAAAAACTGTTGAATTAGAAAACCAAAATGCATGTGCCGATATGCTCATGGGTGCAAAAGACCATGCCCTATTCAATACTTAAAAACAAGATAACTATTCAAAAGTATGCTTAGAGAGTAGAGAAAAAAACTCTTCTATCCATAAAAAAAACAACTGTCATTGAATTGAATTCTGTACTTGACAAACACAATTAAACTATATATCCAACAATCCAAATCCTAAGAAAATTGCAAGGGTTTGAAGAAAAAGCTCAGGGAAGAATACAGGCTTTTTTCTTCAACCCCCGCTCTCTTATCAATTGGAATATCAGAGGGGAGATTTGATGCCTAGAACTTTCAAGTACAATGATAGCCCTAACATCATCTAGCATTTTAGGTTTTCATGCTAATGCATTGCTCCTATAGTTCTTGTCAGTGTCTTGATTTCAAAGGTTGCCATGGTTGGACATCCAACAGACATATATGCACTCAACAAAAATGTCTGTGTCTGTGTACAAAGGGTCATAATCCTGAATCTATCTTGTTTGAAACCCTGTTGCCGCTATCTTAGTTGATTTTGCAGTGTTCTCATTTTTTCCCTTGAGAGTTGGATCCTGGAGCACCTATGCAGGCCATTGAAATATAGGAGTGCCCTTCATTCTATGACAGTTTCTCTGCTTTACCAGTGTCTAACCAAGACCAGTGGTGGCACTACATTGAGGCTAAGGGAGGCCCCCCATCCCCAACCAAAAAACAGTTGGGAATTACCATTTTATTCCTAACAATTCTGAAAATTTTAAGGCTTGGGCTATTTCATATTCAAATTGGCCTTAGTACTATTCTAAATTAGCACCCCACTCATGAAATTCTAGTTCCACCCCTATTTCCAGGACCAAAACTGTGTTACACAGCAGCAACATGCACTTTTACTTAATAATCCTAAACAATCAAAACTGTCTTTCTTCAAATAGAATAAAATACTCTCTTCTAGCCCAACTACAAAGGGCATTCTCAACAGCACCTAATTTGTTAAACATAACAGGCACATGAGATTTAAGAAAGTAAACGGAAAGTAAGGTTGAATTCTATTTAATAATGTGATATCAGAGCCCTGATTCTGTCAAGGTCCAATGTGGATATCTTTAATCCAATCACTTTGCCTCGCATTGGAAACGTAAAAAAAATCCATAACACAATTTAATCCTAATCAAGGCATCCACTTCTAAAAATACGCCAGGTTTACATAAGAGCAGGCACGTCCAGTGCTCGAAGGCCTCGGACTTTATTGGAGTCACAGGGTCAGACAACAAGGGGGATGTTAGTTAAAATACCATAACTCATCTCATTTATCAGAAATACAGGCATTTAGTTAGTGGCAATAACAATGCCTTGATAACAGAGTAGTCATTTCCATATCTAAAATAAGACTCTGCATCTGTAATATAAATACTGCACCAAAGCCCTGTGAGATGCAGTAGTGAACTACAATAATAATCAAATCGCACTTAAATCCAGAAGACTAAGAAATCAACACCTGATCTATTCTACATTCAGCAGCAAACTATTCCATTCTACAACATCACTTACCCCAAGTAAGTGAAAAGCAAATCTTATTAGGGGCATTAAGACACTCCGGTCAGTACCTAATTCATTATAAATAACACGCCTATCGTCACTAATTAGAAAACTATTAAAGAAGTCGGGACCGAATTTAAGCCACATTCAGCACCAATCCATTCCCTTCAGCAGCACTTGCCAAAAAGAAATTATCACATCAAGACACTTAGGTTAGTAGCTGACAGGATTAGAGATAGCTAAGCTAAAGTTATAATTTTTGTTCATGTCACATTATACTTTCCTTAGCAACAAAACAAATCTATAATTCTCAATTATTTAGCAACAAAACAAACCTATAATTCCCAAAACTTAAAACGCAGATCTAATCTGTCTAAAAGCTCCTAGATAAACCAATTTCCAAATCAACCAAACCTCAATTCCCAAAGTCAAAGACAAAATCACAAACCCTAAAAAATCCATAAAAACACAATATTCACCAAACACATCAACAAAATCCCAGAAAGACAAATAGCCAAACAGATCCAAATAAGCTAAAAACAGAAATTTTGAGCAAAACCAACAAAAACCCTAAAAAAAGAAGCAAAGAACTAACTGGTGAGACGGTGACGTGGGTTCTGTAGAGCCTCAACTAAGAAAGGATCCATCATTGACTCCTTCTCATTAATGGCTGCCACTGCTTGTGGTGTTGTTGACTCCATGATGACGATAATAATAATATATCACCACTCTCTTTGATTCTCTCTCTAAAAACTCCTTTTTCCAAGCCTCTTCTTCTCTTGCTTCTTCTTCCCTGTGTGTATAGAGAGGAAGGGAGGGGAAGGGAGAAGTCAAAGAAGGAGTAGAGGTGTGTGTTAGAAAACAAAGGGTTTCATTGATAGATTTTAGAGAGAGAGATAAGCCAACCCTTTGTTTTGTTTTGTTTTGTCTCTCTCTGTTTTCTAACCGAAGAGGAAGAAACAGGATGGCTTTGTGTTGGATTTTATATTGGTGTATTTATTTATTACTTTTATTATTATTATTATTTTAAAAAAATCCAATATTATTTATTTTATTTCATTTATTTTTATGTAGTTGTTACGTTTTCTTATATTATTTTGTGGAAAAGAAGGAAAAAAAATCAAAGCCTTAAGCCTTAAGCTATAATGCAGAATTTGTTCTTGTGATAGTTATTAATTTTTAATATTAATATATTAAAATAATTTATATATATATATATATAAATTCAAATTTTTATTAATTCTCAATCACTATAAATATCTTAAGTGCTATGTCGTGGATTTTTTGGTTTTTTGCCGCTGTGAATAGGAATCAATGGATAAAAAAAAGAGTGTTTGAAGTGTAATAATAGTTATTTTTTAAAATATTTTTTATTTTAAAATATATTAAAATAATTTTTTTATTTTTTTAAATTAATTTTTATACTATAATATCCCACCAATCTAAAATCATTAAAAAAAATTAACAAAAAAGTAAATTGTACAGCTCAGCCGACACACTCAAGGTCACGATCCACAAGGCATGAAGATATCTTGCTCCTTCGGTTGTATTGGATGCTCACTGGATTTTTTTTTTTTATTTTTTTATTTTTTTTTTCCTTTGTAGGTATGGTTTGATTACAAAATTGTATTGTGGGATTAGTTGATAAAAGAGACCGAGATGGGCCAAGTTGCTTAATGGGCTTAAGGCCATGAAAAATACATAGATCAGGCCCAATCCCTTACAAATACTGCTGGCAAACATCTGTCTGTCAGGAGTGCTCTTGCACGCGTAATTTTGTATTGTCTTTTCTTGCACCGCAAGTTATACTAATCTTTCTCTCTTTCGTCACAAGGCTCGCAGGAGAGGGGAGGAGCTGTCACGCCTTTGGAAATACAAAACCCCCCCGCCGCCATATGGCTATTGTTTAATTCTAGATTTTGTTTCTTACCTTGCAATGCAAGTTTCCTAAATACATTTTGGTTCATTCCAAGGTAGATGACGACGGTATAGATTCCTAAATTGGCTTGATTATTGTCTTCATTTTCAAGAGGAGCGGCAAGGTGGGATGCGAACATGCTTTGCCCCCTTTAAGAACAAAGTGATGAGGCAAAATAACATTTATAGAAGATTATGCTTCTCGTTGCAGCTGATGCAGATAGATGCGTGTTGATGGAGATAATCGACAAGTTGGTAAATGTGCAGAATAATTTTTCATTCATTTTATCCGGTGGATGATACTTTTAAAAAGTTTTTTTTTTTGTTAAAAATCTATTAAAATAAATTTTTTCAGATTTTTTTTTAATTTTTAAAATCAACATATCAAAACATTAAAGAATATATTAATTTAATTTTTTAAAAAATAAATATACTGTTTAAAACGCGTTGAAATATAATTACAAATGCAATACTAAATATAATTAAAAAAAGGTTGCTATGGGTGGTGGAGGGGTCAACATCAAGAGTGGGAGATGAAATCATTGTCGTTGAGATTGCTGGCATGAAGAATAGAAAATATAGTGGGTTTCACGGGTTGGTTTTGGTGGTTGGATTTTCTGGTTGTTTTGACTGGCTATTAATTTCAAGAGAAGAGGAAGGAGGCTTCAGTGGTGGCTCTTGGTTGAGCAGAGGTGGTGGCGACTTGGGCAGTTATGGTTGATCTGGACAATGGTGGTGGTGGTTGCCTGGCTGGGAGGCTGAATGGCTGATGTGATGAGAGAGAGAGGCTGTGCTGCGGTGAGAGAGGCCACAACAGCTGCTAAATATTTTTAAAAGGTTTCATTGACTATAAAGTCAAACTCCTCCACTTAATTATTGACCAAAACACGCAAAAAAAGAAAAAGTCTTTGCTTACCAAACCTTTCAAACGGTGGTAGAAAACAACTAAAAGATTTCAATGTTAGTACTGTACTCAAGCCCCGTGCTTTTGAACTATTCTCCTCAACGATACTTGTCCCACATCTCTTCATCTCTCTACTGAATACAGAGTTAATTCGAAAATAAAAAATTTAAATAAGAGATTGAATTTCAATTCCAAGCATATTATTTGATTTAGGTTTGTTTATTGTTAATCAATTAAAATATATGAACATAATTAATTTTATTATATTTTAAAATTAGCTTACAAATTTTATCTCCAACTCTGAAAGTTCTAGCAAAGGACCAAGAACCAATATCTGTACAAGGATGCATCCATGAATATCTTTAAAAAACTCAGTGTGTCAAAAAACTATCTTAATCTAATAGTTTAAGCTGTTAGGTAAAATTTTAAGATATAATTTATATTATTTTCTAACAAATTCCCTTAAGTGAAAGCCCTTTGAATTTGAAATTTGCACAAGCTTACATTACCTTCTATTTAATTTTTATCAAATAAATAAGAATGATGAGATTCGAACCCGTGATCTATTAGTCATCAAGACTATGATACCATGTCAAAAAACTAGCTTAAAACTATAAGTAAGATTTTATTCTCTGACTTTCCATGAATAAAAAGAGAGAGAAACAGAAAACAATGAGCAGGGATATAAATGCGTCATCGGCAGCAGAGTTGGATTGATCAGAGAAAAAAAGAAACAACCTGAAGAAGAAGAAAAGGATGCAGCAGGGCAGCATTAAAAGACCCAGGAAAGAAAAGGCAAGTGAAAAGGGAAAAACCTGATGAAAGAATAAATTTGCGCAGGACAAACCGAGCACACAAAAAACAGAATCACAAAGCCTCAACACGAACACCCCCTGAAGAACAACAAATACAGAGCAGCACAGCCCAAACAAAGCTTTGTGGATAGACAACAAACCTTCAGAGCAAGTTGAATAACAACAGAACAAATGTTGAGATTATAAGAGAAACAAACGTTATCGGACTCCATGTCTATAATTATCTTTACCTCCCAAACCTTTAAGATGCCATTAGAATATTATATGTGCACACAATTTCATTTCTTGATAGTTCCACCATCTATTGGGGTTGCAGACCCTTTAACTTTCTGGGTTTGATGCGGAAGACATTGAGGATGAATTTTCTTCCAGAATGTATGGGGATAGAAACAATATTGGCCAGTAGGTTTCAACTCTGATTCCGGATCTTACCAAAGTGAAGGCTTGAAGCTATAAAGATAATTAATGTACACAATAGCTCTATACTACTCCAAAGTTGTTCGTGCAAGCACCCACCCCCGAGCCAAAATCCCGGTTTCCTTCTATCTATAAAAATAACTTACGCAATGACTTAAAAGTTGGTTAAATAAGTCGATGACTTATTATTATTATTTTTATTTTTTTTAAGATCAATATTCGTGTGGGTCTCACAACTATGATTGGCTTTAAGAAGATGTTAAATATTACAAAAGAAAATGAAAAACGTTTAAAGTTTGACGTGACGGGAACGGGACTCAACGACAGGTCGGAGGCAGAAAAGAAAGCAGATGGAAGTGGTCCGCCATGATGACAAAGAAAGAGGTTTCCAGACGCCGAGGGAGCAATTACCAGGAATCTCCCGTTCTAAACGTGTCAAACCAACCCCACGCGTGCCTCTCTTTCTCCTCGTCTGTACACTGCACGAATGAAATCTATCCACCAGTATCCTTCAACGGGGCCCCACTTCCTCAGGTTTTCCTTTATCTGCTACCACGTGTATGGGCACGCGCTCTCAGCGGGTTTTATCTGTTTTAGCCTCTCGATGACCCTGACTTTTCTAACAGAAGCAGGTACGTGTTAGTAGGTTCAATGGCGCGTGTAATCACGCTTTTGCAAAAGACGGATTAGAGGTTTTTAGGGCAAACTTCGAACATGGGACTCGACTTCTCCATAATAAAGTTTTGATTTGGTACCCTTACTCCTAATAGCTCCAATGTTGCCCTTGGCCTAACAAGATTGTGACGCATCTCTCTCCTCTAGAGGATTAATTTTCAAACAATAAAATATATTTTATTCTTGTATATTTTAGTTTTTTTCTATTTAAACTTGACTACAAAGATTTGAGGAGAGACTACCATGGTTGTGTGCCTAAAACTAATCTAGAAAAAAGGTATGAGTCATAAGGATTACTAAATCAATCCTAATAAATTATTTTTGATAAGATTTAGTCTATATGTTTTTTTAAAATAAATTATCAGATTTAATTCGAAATAAGTTTTAATTATATTTGACCAAGTCAATCATTTTATTAAAAAATTAATTAGGTCATCTAAATTTTATAAAATCAATATTTTTTTATTCAATTTAAATTTGATCCGCGTTGATTTCAAGTTGTGAGTTTTTTTAAATCAACCCACCGAGTCAAACAAGTATAACAACTACAAGAAAAATACAAGAGAATGATGTCAAATACCCGAGTAATATAAAAGTGTTTGGTTTAACCATTTGTTAAAAGTTTTGTTAGGAATAAAATCACATAAAACGACCATGTATTGCTTGCATAATTGTTAGGTGAGAAGGATTTGGGCATTAATCATGGAAATCATGAAACATAGCGTTTTAGAGAACATTTTTAATGACATTTATGGAAGTCTATCTATTTCTACAATAGTACTATCATACAAGGTTACGACCATGCCACTTTAAACAAAGAATTGGCAATCACTTTTCTAGCATATTTTTGTGACTTTCAACAAGGTTTTAAAATATTCATTATTGATGCAATTTATGCTCTCCCTCCGCATGATACAATGCATCAAAAACATAATCATCCTTTGACAAACATATATGATATCTTCAAAACAATTTATTGAATCAAACTTGAATAACATATAATGGCTTTTTTGGTTCTTAAAATGATATTTTGTGTTGTAATTGATATAGATTTAATTATTTTGAATAGTATAAGACATTTGAGCTCTAATTGGGTTTAAAAAAGGAATATAAAACATTGATTTAATATCTACTTTTTGGATTTAATGCTAATGTAAATGTACTCTTAACATTTCCTTTTACTTCAACAACATCAAATTATTTCTAAACCTTTTTTTGTTATTATGATAATTAGAGTATTTTTCACCATCAAAGACTAATTAAGTGTTTATTTTCATTTTATAATCTATTTTTATAATCATTTTTTATTTGAAAAGGCAATAAATTGATGTTTTTTAGATTTTTTGATATGTTGATATAAAAATAAAAAGAAAATCTAAAACAAATATTATTTTGATACATTTTCAATTTAAAAACACATGTAAAAAACACTGTATTTCATAATACCAAATACATACTAAATCTATATTTGTTTGGGTTAAGGATAAACCATCCATATTTTAACGAGTGCATTTGTAAAACAATTATCATGTTATTCTAACAAAAATAACTTTACTTGGTGTTTGTATATTTATTTCGCTAAGATTTTTCTAAAGATTTCAGGAATATTATTATTGAAGTGTGTTTTTAGTATCTCATTTATTCTTTCTTTCTTTCTTTCTTTTCCTTTCCTTTTCTTTTTCTCACTCATACTTCAACCTATTTCTTGTTTTTTCTTCTTTATTTAAAATGCATTTGGTTCCTCAATTTATATAACTAGTTAATTTTAGTTTTATCATTATGATAATTCAATCAATTAAACTTATTTTTATTCAAGTTGAGCAAAAAGTAATAATTTATTTGGGAAAGATTAATTTTTTTTTATCAATCTCATTAAAAAATAAAAACTAGCTTTATTTTATTTTTATGAAAAATAATAAATAAAAGCATCATAATAATAAAACTAACATTAACTAAATATAAAAATAAAAGGACCAAATGAAGACATGAGCTAGAAAAAAATAATCCTAGATTTCCAAAATCTACAAAAGGAGCGTGTGACCCCCACTTTCCTTATCCAAACGTGGAAACAGAATCCGAGTCTTTGCCCCGTTCAAAACCTACCGAAATTAAATCCCACAGAAACTCCTCTTCCTCTTCGATAAAAACCCCAAACCCAACCCCTGTTTCCTTATTGTTATTCAGTAAAATCCGCCACTGTAGAATCAAATTCCTGCGACTTAGAAGATGGAGGAGGAATTCAACTCCCAACTCCCAACTCCTCCTCTCGATCCTCTCTTTTTCAATCAAAATTCTGACCAAAACGACAACTTAAACGTTCCTGATCTGTCCTCTGATTTCGAGGACATGTCCGATTTTGACATCACCTTTGATGATCTCACTGACCTTTACTTCCCTTCCGAGAACGAGCAGTTCCTTATCCCTGACAACAATGCGGTCAGCCCGGACATGGGTAGATCAGATAACCTGGGTTTTGAATCCGGTTCTCTTGAAGGTTGTTTAGGGGTTTTTGATTCTAATCCCGTGAATTTGGAGTCGCCGGAGTCTGGTGGATCTGGGATATGTGGTGATCAGGGCGGCTTGGAGGTTGATAAGTATCTTAATCCTTCACCGTCGGAGGCTGGGAGTTGTGATTCGGGTGGGTCTGATAGTCGAAGCTCTGATTTGGGTCCTGCTTCGTCTCACGGGTCTGGGAATTCTGGGTCGGGTGTGTTGAATGCGGGTTCGCCGGAATCAGGTACGAATGGCAATCCCTGTAATTATGTTGTTGATCAGAAAGTTGTGAAAACTGAAACTGAAAGTGCGAGAAACTTGAAAAATGATAAAATTGCGTTGACTAAGAGGAAAAAAGAAATGGGTGATGGAGAAAATGGAGACGTTATGCGGAACTTTAAGTCCCGGAAAGCTGAGGGTGAAGATGTGAGTGTTAATGTTAGTGGGGGTGTGGTTTCGAGTGAAGAAGAGGAGAAGAGGAAAGCGAGGTTGGTGAGGAATCGGGAGAGTGCGCATTTGTCTAGGCAAAGGAAGAAGCATTATGTTGAGGAATTAGAAGATAAGGTGAGAGCAATGCATTCGACTATAGCTGATTTGAATGGTAAAGTTTCCTATTTTATGGCTGAAAATGCTACTTTGCGACAACAATTGAATGGGAACAGTGCGTGCCCGCCACCAATGTATGCACCCATGGCGCCTTATCCATGGGTGCCGTGTGCGCCTTATGTTGTTAAGCCTCAAGGGTCTCAAGTGCCATTGGTTCCGATTCCTAGGTTGAAACCGCAACAAGCTGTTCCTATGGCAAAGACTAAGAAGGTTGAGAGTAAGAAAGGCGAGGGTAAAACTAAGAAGGTTGCTAGTGTTAGTTTGGTTGGTTTGATATTTTTTATTTTGTTGTTTGGTGGGCTGGTTCCTATGGTGGATGTTAAGTTTGGAGGAGTTAGAGAGAGTGGAATTAGTGGGTTTGGTTTTGGTAGTGAGAGGTTTTTGGATCAGCATAAGGGAAGGGTTTTGATTGTTGATGGGCACTCAAATGGGTCGCATGAAAATGTCGGTGTTGGGTTGTCTAATGAAAAAATACATTGTTTGAGAGGTCGTACAGGGTGTCCAGAGCATGATTCTGCAAATAAAGGGGCTGCTGAGCATGTACCTGGATCAGATGAATTTGGTCAGTTTGGTAATGCTAGTGAACAGCTCGTTGCATCTTTATATGTGCCAAGAAACGATAAGCTTGTGAAGATAGATGGAAACTTGATAATTCATTCTATTCTGGCAAGCGAGAGAGCTATGGCCTCTCATGAAAGTCCTGAAGTGAATATCACTAAGCAGACAGCACTGGCTATTCCTGATGTTGGTAACAATAGAGGGAGGCATTCTCATGTGTACCGAACTCATGCTGAGCGACAGAAGGCCCTTGCTTCTGGATCTGCTGACACTTCAAAGGACAATGTGAAGTCATCTGCAGCTAAAGGCAAACTGCAACAGTGGTTCCGTGAAGGCCTTGCAGGTAATTATTATGCCTGTCACTCATTTTATTCCCTTCATGTATGCATATAGGCTGCCAGTAAAATTTCTATTTTTTACGTTTTTAATATAAACTGTCCATTGAAATTTAAAATTTTGTTTTCGACAGTGGCATTCTGGTTAATGTATGTTTCTTGTCATTGTTCACGTAGTACTGTTTATCATGCGCCAAACAATGGATCAAACCTAATTTTGGTGGTTTTTGGACATTCAAAATCATTTTTGCTTTTACGATCTCTCAAGTTCAAAGATACCAATAGATTCTCGCTCATAAAAAAGAAGTCAAAAAATGAAAAATGGACGTTATTAGAGGATCGGCTGTAGTAATGGCAGATGATGAGTTGAAGAGAAGACAGAATGTGAGAGCGGCTGTATGGGAATCCTGGAAACTTGGGAGCTCTAAAGGAAATGCATTTGCAATTCCGTTGACTGATTGACTGAAATTTGAATTGTTGGACTTGAGTGTTTAGTTACTGCACCTTTGCTCTGCCTTTAAATCACAGCTTATTGATTTAAGATTGTTTATTTCCTTTTTGACAATTCTCTGGACATTATTTATTTGCACCTTGCAGGACTAAAGAAACTGGAGTTTGTAACTCCATTTTTTGTTTGTCTGCTACTTATTAACAGTGCGTGATTGCTTAATTTTCTTCTCAGGGCCATTGTTGAGTTCAGGTATGTGCACTGAAGTGTTCCAGTTTGATGTCTCACCAACACCAGGAGCCATAGTTCCTGCGTCCTCAGTTGCCAATGTGACAGCAGAGCACCAGAAGAACAATTCTACTCGCCTCAACAAGGGGAGGAATAGAAGGATCCTCCGTGGCCTTCCAATTCCTCTCGCGGGATCGGATCTCAATATCACTGGAGAACACGCGGGAAGGAACACTCATAAGGAGAGCTTTCAGGGTAATAAATCGGTTTCTCCAATGGTTGTCTCTGTCCTTGTTGATCCTAGAGAGGCTGGCGACAGTGACGTTGATGGCGTAATCACCCCAAAGTCACTTTCTCGGATTTTTGTAGTCGTGCTCGTAGACAGCATAAAATATGTAACTTATTCGTGCGTGCTTCCTAGCATTGGTCCTCACCTAGTTACAACTTGAGGATGGCAAGAAGTTGGGTTTACTGTAAACTTACCCAACTTCAGCACCCAGTTTTGTATATAGGAGAATAACAGTATCAGTAGCCACTCTAACCTCATGTACTCTCAAAAACTTATTTATCATCCTTAACATTTCCTTGCCATAACTGTACTGTTCTCATATATGGTCGATAATCCGATCCTCAATCCTTATAATACCTTCAAATGGGTTGTGACTGGGATATATGTTTTGTTTATATGCCATTTCATGGAAGGCAATCAAGGGACTAGAAGGTGAAATGCTCTAGGCAGCGTTACCAAGTTGGACTAACTTTTATATCTGGAGGATAAAAATACGATCGCTTAGCCAAAAGAGCGTCCGGTTACAGACTAGTTCAAAAATAACTTGGCTTGTCAACAATGTGAGAACTGAAAAGAATCAATACCCCACAAGTTAATTAAGCTCGTCTAAACTGACAAAGTTATGTAATTGAACTATATTGATGAATGAATAAATGATTTACCCAAAAAAAATTCACTGAGATTCAGTTACATCAGCAGCTAGAGCATAACTAACATGAACTAGGATTGAATTGTCTGTACATAAGAATTAAATCTTGTATCAATGTTGATTACAAGTAACAAATTAAGGCCTCAATATTCCATTGGATCCACTGACTTGTGCTGTTGTTCTGCATTCATCTCCTTCCACAAAGATTTCTTCCTGATTTGATCATTCTCGAATTGCCTTTGATTGCTTGCCATCTCTTCTGCTGTCATAGTCACGAGTTTCTCTGGCTTAATCTGTCCAAGAAGAACTTTCCTTCTCAAATCTGGATTCTTTGGATCCTTCATGTTGAACAATATTGACCTGTACTTCAATTGTTTGGTGCCATTGAAAAGCCCCATCCTTTCAAACATCAGCGATTCAACATCAGCAGCAACAATAATTGGGTCACGCAATCTTACTGCTTCCATCAAATCCTCTTTAACCTCCTTTGCAACTCTGCACAATGACTCCACAAGAATGTGCCTGACCTTGCTACGCAAGCCATCACTGCACTTGACAGGTTCTTCTGATGGTTTCTTGAAACTACAGAAATCTTTCACATTCTCTTGCTGCGTGATGCGCTTGGTAGATGGTTTCTTGAAACAGCGCCTGATACTTTGTACTTTTCCTGGATTTGTGCAGCGCATGGCAGGATCTTGTGGTGGTTTCTTGAAACAACTGGAACCATTTTCTTTCTCTTCTTTTATCTTCTTCTCTGTCTGAATAGGCATGTTAACTTTAACCCTTCCTATTACTCTTCCTTGTATCTTGACAATAAGGGTCCCCGTTCTTGACCCACTTGTAGATTTTGTTGGCTGAGTCTTACCATCAATGGCAGGGTTTCTTGCGTACAGATTCCTACTCCAAGCATCCAGCAAGCAAGAAGCAGTATTTCTGATCATCTTTACACGGTGTTTTGTGAGATATTGAACTTCTTTTGCAACAGGAGTGGAGACAAGAACCCTGGATGATGTTACGGGGAACCTCTTAAGCTGGTCCAAAGCATCTAGGCATCGATATACTTCAGGAAATATTGAAGCAGAAGTGGCCACAATGGCTGCAGATTTTTTTGCTGACTCAAACAGCGACAGAAACTGTTTCTCCATTGATAACTGGTCTTATCAACTAGGGCTTAATCTAAAGAACTACAAAAAAGGCAAGACAGAAGACTAAACTGAAAATGTAGGTTTAATTTCTTTTGAGATGGAGGACCATGTGATGGAAACGTTTCTTTTTATAGGCATGAAGGGTCAATCCTAGTTTGATCCTGTATCCGATTGCTTAACGGAGAGTATGTGGGAGTTCTCCAATTAAATCCTTACAAAATGGGGATCCCAGCAGAAATCCGATTGATTTTAGGAAACATAGGTAGAATCTTTTAGAATTTAATCCTTGAGATTAGTTTCAATTTTTGAAAAAAAAAAAAAAGTAGTTAATAGGGCATTGCATTTTCAGGGCCAAAATTGTTGAGTCTGGCATGTTTATGCTGCAAGTTCAGGAATCGTTGTCATTACTGCTTCCTGAGTTTGATGTCTCCAATTTTTCTTGTCAAGTTTTATGGACAGAATCAAATTAGCCATTATTTATGTCGTGTTTTTCCAACTTCCAATGATCATTTGCCCTTAAGAAATAGTTGGAGTTCTGGATTGGAAATTCTTCCATGGTACTTCAATAACAAGCTAATGGCATCCACACCAAAGAATATTACAAATATAAGGTAATGAGCCGCTCCCTATCCCTGAATGACACAGCATATATATAATGAACGATAGGAAACAAGAGTTTCTCAAACTTAAATTAAAGCCCTAAAATATAGAGAAAACTCAGATTGTATAAACTCTAAAGGTTAATGCTTTAAATAGTAGCTAAAGTGACCTAAGCCAGAAAGGAAAAGGAAGACCAGAACAACTAGAAAAATAAAAAAAAAATCCCAGACAAAATCTTTTGAGTTTAATTTGGACATGTTCTCTAAATATACGAACAAAAAAAATGAGTGAAAAAACAGTTGATGTCCTCCTGATGATTATCAATGTTGCATATCTTTCTTTGTTGTTGGTTTAACTAACTTCATGATCATGTCTATTGGTTTTGATCGGATGCAATAATCAACTCATGTTTGTCATTGCCCGCGTCGTAGACAAAAGGTAGAGGTACAGACTTGAATGCGCGATGCTTGCCAACGTTGTTCAAATGTTCATACTCCAACCTAGTTAACGAAACAGAGTGTGAACCAAATTAGCTATCGGCAATGTTGTTCTTTATATCATCCAGAAAACTCAATTCATTAGGAATTTGAGAATTCTATGCGCATTTGAATAAAACCAGTAGTACGTGAAAAAATTCCATATTCCGCGGGGAATAATCTCGAGGCTAGCTACAATTGAAATAAAGGATTGCCTGTGTAGGGAAGGCAGTTGGAAATTCAAGACAGTCTGCAACCATGCAAATGTCAACAATAAATTCAGGACCTGCATTCTTCACCAGCATCATAAGAATTGGTCAGGACTGAATCTGGAGCTGATGCATATAATTTGTAAACCTGGTTTACATTTCTATGATCTGTATACAGTTGTTCTTCATATTTCATTTCATTAAGACAATAAGATCCACAGTCTCAGTTTGATTTTGTCATGTATTGTTCTTACTCACTATTTCTCTGAAATATACACTTCTGTGAGGGATAAGGAGTTTGCCTCTTAATAACCAGTTCCTAGACTGAGATTGCAAAAGCCCCCAGTCCAGGACTACGTCTCAAAATGTAGCAATTACTGAGAATATTGAGGCTAGTATTTTCCAGCGCAGTCCTTGGGCATATGGCAACAATTGTGCAGAAAAATTTAAGCCCATTATATCCCTGCATTTTGTCCTTGTCTTCATAAAGGCGTCGAAGACACTGAAATACGATAATTGCAACTGCCAATGCCTAAAATAAGAGTCTTTAAAGCATCTAGAACTTTAGAAACAAGTTGATACCTGAAGAAGACGAGACCAGTAGGGAATCAATAATGAAGTAGAAAGTGTTTTATACATCATTGGTTTTGCAGGTATTTTGTCTCAGTTTATAGTCTCCCCAGCCATAGTAGCATATGTAGAACTCCAAGCTTTTAACAGCTTTCACCTACAATTAAACAACGCAGGATGCTCGAACCAAAGCATATTTCAATAGGTTCTCCCTTTTGTATTTCCTAGTCTACCATTTTTCTTTAGAAGCGAGAAGAGTATTAGACACAGGTCATGTATGCTCACGTTCACTGGATTATAACTAGCTAGTACCGTGAGAAACTTTTTGACATATTATTAAAATAACTTGGTGACCCACGAATTCAATCTTTAAATTGGATTGGGTTTTAAATTAAATTGAGCGAGAGTAGAGGCATGGACTGGAGACTGAAAATATTAGACACAGGTCAATTCAATCCCATAAATCAAGCATTAAGCCGGCATGCAAGTAAGGCCAGTCCACATAATAATAGGATGCTGAATCTATCTTCTTTAGATACCCTCTAACCAACATCAAGAAAATACCCTCATTCCATGGCTTCAACGAAAACTTGCATCGAATTTTCCAACACAAGAAACTAGTTCAAGCAGCCCCAGTTGACTAAAATTTTATGAATTGTTTCATTAATAAAATGCTACACAAGCAAAATTTACAAATTATAGATTTGAGTAAAGCATGAGACAGTCAAAAACTCTAAAACTGAATTGAATTTACTGTACAGTAGCACCAGTAGTTGTTTAAAACTATCTGCCACCCTATTGCATGTTTATATATATTAAAAAGACAAAAACAGATTGTCTTGATAGACTGATCCACTAAAGCAAGCAGTCTAGACAGAATCGAGTTGGAAAAACAAGGCAAAAGCTACCAAATAATATCCATCTCCTTGTATTTGTGAAATAGAATGTTACAGTATCTGGTAATCTCATCTGTTAAAGGCATTGCAAGGCAAATAAAGAAAGATAAGCACTCTTCTTTTTGACAGATTGAATACATATGAAAGATTGAACTGTCTTGAAAGACAATTCCTTTTGCCCCGCAGTCTTTTATTTAATATCCTTCATCAATCTGTTCTTGACGGCCGTTGCCTATATGACACCGATCCTACTTTTACATGTGCGTGTCAGCATTGCAACAACACTCTTAATTTCTGCATAATACTTTTGTTGTTATTGATTTTTCCGAATTCTGCATAATATAACAGTCGTCTGCCCAGGATTAACAATACAATAGTCACTTTGATTCTGAATATATTTATACATATACGATTGATTCTGCATACACACACACTCACACCCCTGCTCAGTGCTGTAATGAGTTTGATTCTGCAAATATTTATTGTGTATATATATACCAATACTGGGCTATGTTCCAAAAGTTGATATATATGCTTTGATATCGATATGCTTTAAACAAGTTTTAGTGTCTAAATCTTTATACATTGGGGTAAGGAAAAAAGAATGTTTTGTTCTTAGAATTTACTTATCATAATTATTGTCCGAACGAAAGTAGAAACAAGAAAGAAAACAATACATTGAGTGCACTGAATAACTTTCATGTAAAGAAAGAAATATGAAGAAAGTAGCAACTGACAGCATATTGTTTTAATCTTGCATAAGAAAATAAGACATGAAGATGCAGCCAAGAGTTTGAGTAACTAAGCAAAAATGATTATTGCCTTGAAAGGGAATTCTGGCGACCGATTAGGTACTTTGATTGTGTTTTGAAGAACAGTGATGGCACCAAAAACCAACACAGGTGGTGGTAGATTGTACGGTTGGATTTTTTATATAAAAAATAAGTTATTTTAAATTTTACAAAATCAAAATTTAAAATGTAATTATATACAAAATCCAATAAAAAAATAAAAATTATTTAATTAATCAAATAATTTTTTCTCTGGATAAAAAGCAAAACATCACCTTAACCCCTTGTATACAATATTTAATTAGAATAATAATTTAAAAATTAAAATAGAATATTGCATGGTTTGCTTAATAAATATCGAAAAGAATAAAACAAATACATAATGGCCATAGTTTGCTAGCCTTCTAAGCCATGATACCCTGTGTCTCCCAAACCCCTATCCCTATGAATATTTGATGTTACTTCTAGCAAAGTAATGCATTTTTTTTTCTTTTTTCTTTTTTAAGTCAAGTAATAAATTGAAAAATGTGAAATTCTAATTCGAAATCTCAATTGTTTTACTTTATAAGAGCACTATTTAACTATAAATTCATCAGGAGTGAATTAATTATTTTGATTAAAAAAGAAATAGAATTAATGTTAAAAAATCATATAATTAAAAAATCATTTGATTATCGGACCAGGACATGATAAAAACAATATTAAAAAAATATAATTATTATGGTTTTAATTTTAAATATTTTCATTTTTTTATCCTCTAAAAAATATTTAAAATCAAAATATTTTAGATTGGTCTCGGTATTCAAATCTGGAAGATCCCAAAATATTTCTCAGATTATTAACGTTCCCATAATTACGTCCTTGATAAAACTCTAATCAACATTATACGGCCACGTCACCATTCAATAATTAAGCCAATAAAAAAGAAGGTGCATGAGAGTAGTAATGTACACCAAAACAAACTATCACACCCCATTTCGTGGAAGAATCAAAACAAACTGAGGAGTGGAAATATCAATTCCCCATAGAACAAAGGACAGACGGCGAAAGAAAGGAGACAAGACATAATTTTCTTACAGGAATTGTAACTAACAATAAAAGTACTTTAATTAATTACAAATTTCATTGAAAACAACAGTTTCAGCTCAAGGAGTGAAGAATCCAAGGAAAACCCATTTCATTTCTTGTACAACATTGCTGAAAGAGAGCAATTTTGACCCGAAAGGAAGGCCTCTCTGTAACTCTTTGTAAGTATCAATTTTGAATTTTTTTTGATTTTGCATCTGGGTTTTCGTTTTTGCTATCTGGGTCTTTTTTATTTGTTTGTTTTGATCACATTTTTGTATCTGGTTGATTAGTTGTGAAGTTAGCTAAATTTGAAATGTGGGTTTGTTTTTCATCTTCGTTGTGTTTATGAATTGAAGAAATCTGTGTTTAGTGGATTTATTTGGTTATAGTTTGTTATATTTGATTAATCATAGATTGGTTTTACAATTCTTGAGATGTTTTGCATGGTGTGCTGTCTTTGAATATTTATTTCTGTTTGAATCTTTATACAAGAATGTTTATTGAAGGAAGCATTTGGATAATTAGCATAAATTTTGTTAGATATGATTTATTGTAGTTTTTTTCTCTTGTTTGTCTAAGATGGTTGATAAGGACCTTTGTGGATGTCTTTTTTGTGTTTGTGTTTTTGTTTTGATTGTTTCAGGGTTTAATAAAAGCAATGGATGCGAAATCTAAGAGGAGAACTTTTGTAGAGAATGGGGATGGAGGAGAGGACTTAGTGCTTGCGACTTTGATTGGAAATGGGGAGGATTTGGGTCCGATTGTCAGGCATGCATTTGAAATGGGGCGGCCTGAATCGCTGTTTCATCAGCTCAAGTCTGTTGTGAGGAAGAAGGAAGTTGAAATTGAGGAGCTGTGCAAAAGCCATTACGAGGAATTCATTCTTGCGGTTGATGAACTTCGTGGTGTATTGGTTGATGCTGAAGAGTTAAAAAGTGAGCTTGCAAGTGAGAATTTTAGATTGCAAGAAGTTGGGAGTGGTCTTTTGATCAAACTCGAGGAACTCCTTGAATCTTATTCGATTAAGAAGAATGTGGCCGAAGCTATTAAAATGTCAAAGGTATGCATTCAAGTTCTGGAACTCTGTATCAAGTGTAACAACCACATGTTGGAAAGCCAGTTTTACCCAGCATTGAAAACAGTGGATCTGATTGAGAGGACTTACTTGCACAACATCCCTATGAAGGCACTTAAAATGGCCATAGAGAAGACAATTCCAGTAATAAAATTGCATATCGAGAAGAAAGTTACTAGTCAGTTTAATGAATGGCTAGTTCAAATAAGGAGTTCTGCTAAAGATATTGGACAAACAGCAATAGGTCATGCTTCATCAGCCCGTCAAAGAGATGAGGAAATGCTGGAACGTCAGAGAAAAGCTGAGGAACAGAACATTCCAGGGTTAGGAGATTTTGTATATTCTCTGGACGTTGTGGAAACTGATGAAGATTCTGTTGTGAAGTTTGATCTTACTCCTGTTTTTCGGGTTTATCATATTCATGCTTGCCTTGGAATCCAAGAGCAGTTCCGTGAATACTACTATAAGAATAGGTTATTGCAACTCAATTCAGATTTGCAAATCTCTACTACTCAACCATTTGTTGAATATTATCAAACATATTTGGCTCAAATTGCTGGTTACTTCATAGTGGAGGATCGGGTTTTAAGAACTGCTAGGGATCTTTTGTCAGCAAATCAGGTTGAGACAATGTGGGAAACTACTGTAGCTAAATTGACATCTGTTCTGGATGAACAGTTTTCCCATATGGATTCTGCGACTCATCTTCTGCTGGTGAAGGATTATGTCACTCTTCTCGGAGCAACTCTTAGACAATATGGGTATGAAGTTGGCCAAATTCTTGAGGTTCTTGATAGTAGTCGAGATAAGTATCATGAGCTTCTTTTGGGAGAATGTCGGGAGCAAATTGTTAATGCTCTTGGAAATGACACCTATGAGCAGATGGTAATGAAAAAGGATGCTGATTATGAGAATAATGTCCTCTCATTTCATCTTCAGACCTCCGATATAATGCCTGCTTTCCCATATATTGCACCATTCTCCTCCATGGTACCTGATACTTGCCGCATCGTTAGATCTTTCATCAAAGGTTCTGTTGATTACTTGTCATATGGGGTGCATACTAATATTTATGACGTTGTGAGAAAATATTTGGACAAGCTCTTGATTGATGTGTTAAATGAAGTTATACTTGGCACAATCCATGGTGGTGCAGTTGGTGTGTCTCAAGCCATGCAGATTGCCGCCAACATATCTGTTCTTGAGAGAGCTTGTGATTTTTTTCTTCGACATGCAGCCCAACTATGTGGAATCCCTATCCGATCAGTTGAGAGGCCTCAAGCTAGTTTGACTGCCAAGGTGGTCCTAAAAACTTCAAGGGATGAAGCTTATATTGCTCTGCTGGATCTGGTGAACAAGAAGTTAGATGGATTGATGGCACTTACTGAAAATATCAATTGGATCTCAGAGGAAACGCCACAAAATGGTAATGACTATATTAATGAGGTGGTTATTTACCTGGAAACCATTTTGTCAACAGCACAACAAATTCTGCCCTTGGATGCCCTACATAAGGTTGGGAGTGGTGCCCTTGAGCACATTTCCAATTCCATTGTTGGGGCATTTCTTAGTGATAGTGTAAAGAGGTTCAATGCTAATGCAGTCCTATCTATCAACATTGATTTGAAGTTGTTAGAGGATTTTGCTGACGACAGATTTCATAGCACTGGGCTGAGTGAAATACACAAGGAAGATAGCTTTAGAGGCTGCTTGATAGAAGCACGACAGTTGATTAACCTTTTGTCAAGCAGCCAGCCAGAGAACTTCATGAATCCTGTGATAAGGCAGAAAAACTATGATGCATTGGATTATAAGAAGGTGGGCAGCATCTGTGAGAAATTCAAGGATTCCCCTGATGGAATCTTTGGTAGCCTTTCAACCAGAAATACGAAGCAAAGTGCACGGAAGAAATCAATGGACATGCTGAAGAAAAGATTGAAGGACTTCAATTGAGAAGGCTTCAGGATCTGTCTGCATTAGAAGTAGCATCTCTATGTTAATTTTCTAGGCTATCTCCTTCCAATTACACGTTCTCTTCTTTCTTCCTTTTTTTACCCTTTTTTTTTCTCATTGTTGTGATTTAGAATGAAATGGATTCTTTAATTTTGTACCGATTAAATTCTTATAATAAAGCTTCTATATTTACCTTTGACCTTGTGAGCGAGGATGTCTATACTTGTTAACACAACACAATGTTGCATCATGTCTTATTTATATTATTTCCTTGTTGAAACTAAAATGAAACAAAATAGAGTCAATTGTTTTGAGAAGCACCAGAGCGTTCTGCGTTTGCAATTCCATATTCTTAATACTTCAGGTTTGCCTTCTTACCCTGCGATGTGTTGCATTTGCTTGGCTCTTCATCAATTAATCAGAGATCTCTACGTAAGTATTTCCAGATTATATCTATGGTACGAGTTTCTTGTATGTCATTCTAACCCTTCATTACATTTGTTTTTACTCCTATCGCTGTATTTTGTTGAAGAATTGCTGGTTTTGCTTTTTCTTAGGTAGAACGTATAAGAAACAATGCATGAGTGGTATGCATGCTAAAGGGAGTTTGCAAAAAATCTTCTGAAGAACATGTGTCCTGTTGGTGCCGCAGCTGCCCATACTTCAACATAGATCTTCTCAGGGCCTCGACGATACTCGAACGCATAACTGAAAGATCTTCTGCTCACCACTTTTTCTCTGTTTCTTATTGAAGGTATGCTCATTTTATTCTAGCGCGGACAGTGTCTGATCATAGTTATGAGAGGAATCCCTCAGTGTTTGCAATCCAGATAGCTCTGTAATAATAACAGGCAACATCATTTTTATGTCCTAAAACATTGTTTACAAACTACGAAAACTATGAAAAACTGACACAAAAATCTGGATTCATCAAAATTTTGATCTTAGTTAAAATTAATTCAATATTCTTCCTATGATCTTGTTATTAAAAAGCTCTGTATCTTTCTCGAAAACAAAAAAAACAAGAAAGAGATCTTCATTTTTATTTTATTTTTTTGCAACAAAAATAAATAATTAAAAAATAGAGTTTCAGGACGACAACAATCATAAATGTGACACAACCCTTCCCTCAGCTTTTCATATGTATTGAAATGACAAATATTGAAAAAAAGCCATAAATGTGACTGCTTATCAACCTAGTAACGCACCAATTATGAGACAACATATGGAATTAAATTCTCAAGTGTATGGATGAGATAATCTGAGGAAGTCAGATGCAATCCCTAGGCAATAATACCTCAAAATTCGTACAAATACAAATACAGACATTGATATTAATCAATATATGGGATCCACCTCACCTACAACTAGCCCCTTATAGCCTCCACTACAGTAGCCTGCCCACATTTCCATTTTCTTCGTTGGATTCCTGACAGGTAAGGGGACCAGAAATGAGGTTTCAGGACAACGACAAATCTCATGAGGCTCAGAAGCAGGAGGTGGTGAAGATCAAGGAAGATGATAAGAGGAAAAAAACTTAGGCATGAAAACAACTCTATTGAGAATGCTTTGTTTACGCGAATTAATATATTTCTTTTGATTTTGTATTTTAAAAATATTGCAAAAACAAATTTAATTACACCAAAAGAAAAATCACCAAAATTATAGTGGGCCACAAAAAATCCCAAGAACAAACGAGCCCCACAAAGTGGCGCAGCTGACTATGTAAAAGTTGATGAATGAAAAAGGGAAAGACTGAGCCAAGCACACTACTGTTGTTTCAGGGAAATGGATGTCTCTGTCAATTTAAGAACCAAGTGGCCATGCTTGTGACCTCCACTGTGGCTGTGGATCAAGACTTCCATGGCGGCTACTCATCAAGAATTGGAAAAAGAAAGAACGATAAGGTCCAAACATCCAGAAGGATTCCATGGTTCACCTAATTGGAAAAAGAAAGCAATGGTGCCATTTTTGTTTTGGCTCATCTGACTGTTCAACGGAGTCTCATCGATGTTAATGCACCTTCCTTAGTTTCGAATTTCATTGTCTTAAAATAAAAGAAATGAAAACAGTTGGGACATAGATAATATAACCTCAAGTGTAGAATCAGAGTTTCAAATTATGTGGGCTATTAGATTTGTTTTATTAGTTTTTTCAAGCATTTCTTTCAAGTTTACGTGAAACACAAGATGATAAAGTAAACGTAAATCACTTTAAATAATATATAAAATACTAACAACAAACTAAACAAACTATCACAAATTTACAAAAAATATTTATTTATTTCAATCCAATTATGATATACAACTTGTAATATCAATTTGGGAAAATCTAATAAAATTAGAAGGAAGATCATTCCTGATGAATCCCGAGTTTATGATATGTGCTTCTGGGCTAAGTAAGTATTGTAATATTTGATTAATTTTTTATTCTGACAATCTAATTTATTTATTTATTTTTGGTGAGATAGTTGGTGGATAATGTTTATACCTACAAAAAATTCTTTCTTATTTATTTGGAAACTTTTTAATATTTAAATTAGTATCATTTAAGAGGAAAAAACAATTATAATTTAAAAAAACACCCCTGCATTTTTTTTTGGAAGAAAAACTGAATCTCCTTTTCAAGTATTAATAAAAAAAATTCTGACTTCTCATGATAAAATATTTCTAATATATTAGGATAAAATATCTATGACATTAAAAGAGTAAAAATTTAGTGTTTGGCTGAGTTCATAAATAATAGATCTGATAATTTATCAAATTCACATATAATTGGGTTCAATGTCATTTAGACCCGAATATAATAGTTCTAATAATTCACTAAATTTATATATATCTATGCTTATTGTTTAATTGAATCCAAGATAATGAGTCTCATAATTCTACTAACCCATAGATATAATAAATGTTGATCCATTTGGCAAGCATTAAGACCATAAATGAGAGGTTATTATTTTTTCTCTCATCATTCTTCTTGAGGCATATCCAAATAAAAACAATAAATATTGATACATAAATATTAAATTAAGTACATATTATAAATAGGAAAATTACAAGTTAGCTCACATCAATTCATTGCACGTTACTATTTTTTATTTGAATTTAAAAAGAGATTATGAGAAACATTGTTTTTTAATGAACACACCAATTTGTTCGTTGAAGATCAATTTAAAAGACCGTTAAAAACGAAAATTAATCTCAAGAAAGTTTTGAACTTTAAAAAAGGTGGTTAGAGCATACTAGATTTGTGTCGGGCCGGTCAATTTTTTTTAATATAGAAAAAATACTAAGAATTTTTTAAAAAAACCTGAGTTAATTTAAATAATATACAAATAATAAATAAACTAACCAAAAAATAATAATAAAAAGAACCCAACATTAGTTCATTTGAAGCATAAGAAAATCTAAGTAATGAAAGGCAAAACTGAAATAATAATAAAAAACAACAAAAAAATTCAGTTAAATTAGGTTAATTCTTAAACTTTATGACCATGACACGAGTATAAAATTGAGATAATCTCATGAAAAAAAAAATAAAAAAATAGTTTAAGGACCAATTCCTAATAAATCATACGATAATATAATAATTTCATAAAAAGTAAAATGAAAAAGAAAATGTTGAAGCTCTATCTTTAACCAAAAATAATGTTATAAGACAAAAATCAAGAAAAAAAATATAATAAAAAAAATAAAAAAACTTGATCCGACCTTACCTGATGTAAAGTTTTTGACCTAGTTATTATACTAGAGTAACCAAACTCAAAAATAAATTGAATAAAATCATAAAATTTAATTATTAAATAATTTAATGTTAAAAGAGAAAAATAATTTTTAAATTAATATTTCTTTAGATCACTATTCCCTCACAATATAGTATAAAGATTGTTTGAACAAGAACAATTTTTTTAAAATCACTATTTCAATAAATAATGATTTGTTCTTGTAGCTGCATGCAGTAACTTATCATTTCTTCATTAGCTTTTTGTTAATTTTTATGTCACGCAAACCTTCCCTAAGCTTTTCATATGTATTGAAAAGAAAAATATTAAAAAATAAAAATAAAAAAGCCATAAACGAGACTGCCTATCAATTACCTAGTAATACACGAATTTTAAGATAAGATATGGAAATAAATTCTCAAGTGGAGGATGGGGTAATATGAGGAATCCCTAGGAAATGATGAATACAGACAAAAATAGTTAAAAAAAGTATACAATATATGAGCCTCACCTCACCCCACCCATAAGCAGTCTCCACTACAGTAGCCTGCCCATATCCATTTTCTTGGTTGGATTCTTGACCGGGAATTGGATCAGAAATGGAGTTTCAGGACAACAACAAATCTCATGAAGCTGAGAAGCCGGAGGAGATGAAGATCAAGGAATATGATAAGAGGAAAAAAAAACTTGGAGGCATGAAGGCAATTCCATTCATCCTTGGTGAGTTTGTTCTGGACTTAGCAGATGTTTACATTACCAAAGTTAATTAAGTTTGAAACTATGAGCTTAAGTGCTGAACTGTTTGTTAATTAACCTTCATGTTTTGGCAGTAACTGAAGTATGCGACAGATTTTCTACCATTGGTTTTCATGCCAACATGATAACATACCTTACTCAGCAGCTGAACTTGCCTCTTGTAAAGGCTTCTAATATTGTCTCCAACTTCAACGGAACTGCCAGCTTAACACCCTTGATCGGTGCTTTAATTGCCGACTCATTTGCTGGCCGATTCTGGACCATCATCGTTGGTTCCATCATCTATGAACTGGTTCGTCCCTCTCACTCTCTCGGCATATTTATTTTCTATAATGTTGCAGTACAGATTTCGTATCTCAAGGTCCAGATGATATTTCTAATTCTAATGCATGTGTTGACTTGCATATCCTGTGGCTTTCAATATAATCTTCAGATCGAATCTTCCTCGAATGTGTCGATATATAGATGTGGTTTTGTTCTCGACATCGTCATCTCGGGTTTGAATTTAAGGAGTCTTCAAGAAAGAAAATTAGCTTGAATGCACTAGTTCAAATACGGACTATAGAAAGGCTTTTATATGACACAAACCCTTTGGTCCAAACCAGTTAGTCCTGGGAGCTGAAAATTAATTTGACATTGCAATTGGTTCTCGCAGGGATTGATTAGCATCACCACAACAGCACTACTGAAATCACTGCATCCTCCACCTTGTCCATCACTAGTGGACTGCAAAGAGGCTTCAAGTTTCCAACTAAGCACCCTCTACTTGTCTCTATTCCTCTTAGCTATTGGCTTGGGTGGCACCAGGCCTTGTGTCATGACCTATGCTGCAGACCAATTGGACATGAGCAAATCAGGTGTCGAGTCTCGAAGCTGGAACTTTTTCAATTGGTACTACTTTAGCTTGGGATTAGCAAGATTAGCTGCAGTGACTATTGTGGTCTACATACAAGATAATGTGAGCTGGGGCTGGGGTCTTGGAATACCAACTATTGCCATGGCTGTAGCTTTCATGGTCTTTCTATCCGGTTCTCCACTTTATAAGAAAGTGAAACCAGGAGGAAGCCCATTGGTCAGAGTAATTCAAGTGATTGTTGCTGCTATAAGGAAGAGAAAAGCTGTGGCGCCAGAAGATCCAAGTCTCTTGTACCAAAACCAAGAACTTGATGCTGCTATATCTGTCCATGGAAGGCTTTTACACACCACTCAGTTCAAGTAAGCTATGTTTTAAAACAAAAATTCACGACGTAGTATAACAAAGGAAGCTGTCCTGGGCCGACCATGTGGTCACTGACCTTAAATTTGCTGCAGAAAAATTTCTAAACTGGCCTTTTCATTTTGCAGGTGGCTTGATAAAGCAGCAGTAGAGAAGTATGGTGAGGCAACAGATTCCAGTACACCAAATCTGTGGAAGCTAGCTACCGTGCATCGAGTAGAGGAGCTAAAATCCTTCCTCAGATTGCTTCCAGTTTGGGCAGCAGGGATTTTACTTGTCACTGCAAATTCACATAGTGGCAGCTTCAATACACAACAGGCTCGCACCATGGATCGTCGTCTGTCGAATTCCTTCCAAATTCCTCCTGCTAGTATGTCCTTCTTTGGCATCATGACCGTGATCATAGGGCTTGTTCTTTACGAACGCCTCTTCGTGCCCTTTGTGCGTAGATTCACAAGAAATTCTGCAGGCATCACATACCTACAAAGAATGGGCATAGGCCTACTCTTCAACATTCTCTTTTCTGTTGTTGCTGCATTGGTTGAGAAAAAGAGAAGAACAGTGGCAGAAAATCATAACTTAGTGGATAACCCTAAAGCCACCGTTCCTATAAGTGTGTTCTGGCTTGTTCCTCAGCTTTCCCTCCATGGAATGTCAGAAGTCTTCATGGCTGTTGGACAGTTAGAATTTCTATATGATCAATCACCAGAAAGCATGAGAAGTATTGCCTTGGGATTGTTTTGGATAGCAAGTTCTGTTGGAGATTACTTGGGCACATTGATGGTGTCACTGATTCATGAGTACACAGGACACAAGAACAATTGGTTACCTGACAGGAACCTGAACATAGGAAAGTTGGACTATTATTATTGGCTTGTAACTGGGATCCAAGCTATAAATTTTGTGTATTTTGTGATTTGTGCTTGGTGTTACACTTACAAGCCCTTGGACGAGGTCATGGAAGAAGATTCAGTCTAGTGGTGTTGATGAAGTTAGTAAATTTTAGTTGTAATGGATTAATGTAATTTAAACCGCCTTCATTCACCATGTTTTGAGGATAAGGAAAACATTTTCCAATTAAATAAATAAGTATTTATTATTATAATTATAAGATTCGGTTTGATAAGTTAATTTATCAACACGTTAATTGACTCCAATTCGACTAATTCTAAGTTAAGACTATATTTACAATATATTTAGTATCTTCATTAGGAGAATTTTCAAGATGATTTCGGGGATGAATAAAATCACTCTTAAAAGAACTTCATTTTAAGGAAAAAATGAAAATAAAAACAATCATCTTCTTTTCAAATTTCTTTGTTACTCTTTTGTTGTTTAATTTTCTTAAAATATGACAGCATTTGGGCCCAATAGGGTGTTCTATATGGGCCTAATGGATATATTTTTAGCAATACTATGTTGGGCTTTTTATCAAACTTTCATAAAAAACCTAAGGGTTCATTTAGAGTCACCTTCCAAATTTGGAAACCCATTTAGATATCCAAGCAAATCTCCCTTCCTTAATAGAAAAAACTCGATTTTTTTTAAAATAATTTAATTTTAAAGTAATTTAAAAAAAACTTGAGTTTTATATATTTATATTTTGAGTTGAGTAAATTCCAAATTAGATTTTAAAACTTGAACTTGACGATAGTTAATTCAAAGCTTATTTTATAAATTCACATATTAATTTGAAATTTAGCCCAATGAATCATTACTCATCAATCCGAGATATTAGAAAAAGTCTATTTTTTTTTTTAAAATGATTTTGTTTTAAGTTTTTTGTTTTTTTAAAAAACTTAGATTCATGGTATCCATTTTTTGAACGAGTCGATTTCGAAGGAGTTTTATAACAAGGTTCTAATAAAATCGAAACTCTTCATCGTCCCATCCTTTAAATGCTGGTTTTCACATGAATCAAAACGGATGTCAGCTGCATTTGGATCGGGTGTGATAGTACTCGTAAACCATCCACTCTAAACCGACCCATTTAGAAAAAAACTAACCCATTTAGATATCCAAACAAGTTTTCTAACAATCTTAAAAAATGAATTATCAAGGGTTTAGCTGAGATATTACACTAAAACCACCTGATTTTTTTCTCCCTCCTTGTTTGGTTTTCGAGAAAACACTCAACAAAATTCAGGAAAACCAAAAACAAAAGAGAGAATTTCACAAATCTGTAGATCCAGGAAAAGAATCACTTCTCTTCTTCTCTGATGACGGAGGTGAGGGTGGCGTGCAACAACAGCAGCGGCGGTGCACAGCTGACACCAGAAGAAGAGAGGGTTTTGATTAGAGACATTGCGATTACTTCAGAATCTAAGAGTAAAGAAGGCGATAGCTTTTATTTAATCACTCAACGGTAACATTAATTTCTTTATTTTTCTTTCCTCTGTGTGGGTTTTTCGTGTTGAAAGGTTCGTGACTTCAAAAAATTCAAAGCTTTGTTTTTAGAGTGAAAGTTGAAGTCTTTTTTTTTTCTTCTCATGTCTTGATTTTTTAGAGTGTTAACAAGTTTTTAATGTAAAAATGCAAAGTGGGTTTGTTTAGTTTTGATTTTTCTACTGTAAAGAAAGGTTTTTAGTTGTCTGAAATCTTTAAAGAATGCAAATCTCAATTCTTGTTTTCTGAATTAAGAGACAATTATTGTTCAAGTTTCAAGTGGGAACTAAGTAATTTACTCAGCAATTTTGTTCATTGTGTGTGTGTGTGGTAGAGAATGGAAGTTATTATTATTATTATTATTATTATTATTTCATTGAGAATGAGCTGTTAAAATTTTGAATAATAATGTTGGTGATATTTTTTGTTTTGCTGGTTTATAATAGATGGTGGCAACATTGGATTGATTATGTGAACCAAGACCAGACAAATGTTACTAATGATGGGTCATCTATGTTAGAGAATTATGATACAGTTAGTTCTTCAAAAAGGCCTGCTAGTATTGATAATTCTGATTTGATATATGATGTGAATTCGGAGGAGTCTAATGTTGGCATTGAGATTCATGATACTTTATTAGAAGGCCGTGATTATGTATTGCTTCCGCAAGAAGTTTGGAACCAGTTGTATTCCTGGTGAGTTGTGTTATGAAACTGTGGAAGAATAGAATTTATGACGTTACTTTCTCATTTTTTAGCTTTTCTTTTTTGCATTTTTGACACAAGGACCGTTAGTTATAACCTTAATTTTTGGTAGGATTTTTATGCTCAATACCATATTCAATAGCTACTTCCAACATGAATAGAGAACATAGGTAGGAGTTTTCTTTATTGCCTTCTCTTCGCAGGCAATAAGGGATCGCTAAATTATATCTTTAAATGGGGGAAATGCTCTTATAAATGTGATGGTATTGTTGGGTACAGGTATGGAGGTGGTCCAGCATTGTCACGGAAAGTAATCAGTTCAGGTCTTTCTCAGACAGAGTTTGCTGTAGAGGTATATCCTCTCCGTCTTCAGCTACTGGTTATGCCGAAGGGTGATCGTAGTGCAGTAAGAATTAGCAAGAAGGTATTAACTTGAAATCTGTCATGATTTGCTACTTTATTGAGCAGCTTATTTTGTTGTAACTTGACCCAAGGACATGGTTGATCACTCAATTTAGCATTGACTTGACAAAATCTCAACTGTTAACCTTTTAAGTAACTTTGAGAATGTTTCCGCAATCAGTATTGAGTGTGTTTGAGAAAATAAGCTAATTCTTGAAAAGAAAAGGAACCCTTTAAAAGTTAGTAAATAGAAGAAAATCGTTAAAAAGTGTGTCATCACCACAAAGTTGCCCTATCTCATTGTGAAAGTATCACATTACCACTTCCCTAACACTGCTACCCTAAATCTGCCACAAAATTGCGCACTCTCCATCAAATTCATCATCATGACAACCTCAACAGCTACCATGCTGGATTGTTTGCAGCCATATCGGCATAAATCTGAAAGTGGTGAAATTCATCTCTTGTTGACCAAATAAATGCAGTTTCAACCAAGAGTTATTAAAACCAACCAGTAACCAGGGCCGCTGTATCAGCTCTAAATGGTGTTTAGAATCTGAATACAAAAATTTGAGTGGTGATAGTTTAAAGTTTCAACTGTAAGTTTCCATTTTATGAAATGTTCTCCAAGTATATCTTGTGTTTGCTCATAAAAAACTGAATCATTTTCGCAGGAGACAATTGGAGAGCTTCACAAAAGAGCTTGTGAGATTTTTTATCTGAACTTAGAGCAGGCAAGGCTTGAAAATACCTCAGCTATTTATTTTTATATTTTGAAATATAGATTGAAAGTTTCTAGTTTAAAATTTGTTGAACAATTCCTCATACTCAATTTCTTATCATTTAGTAATTTTTTTTACAGGTATGCATTTGGGATTACTATGGCCACCGTAAACATGCTCTGATGAATGACATGGATAAAACACTTGATGATGCCAACTTACAGATGGATCAGGATGTAAGTCTTTTTGTACTGTGCCATGGTGTAAATACATGTTACTTTCTTGTTTTAAATTTGAATTTTCTTTTGTTTTATAATGGTATACAGATTCTGGTGGAGGTTCATGACATTGCCAATGGTACTGCATTGAGTCGTTTTATAAGATCTGCTCAGGACAATGGGCCAACTGTGAAGGACGCTAGTTCTTTTCATTTAGAGCCTTCTAAGTCAAGCTTATCAATTGCAGGAGGTTTATCTGCAAGCAAGGGTGCTTCTAGAGGCTGCAGTGCAGAGCCATCTCAAAGTCCAAATCTGACATCCCAGGGTCCAAATCTGACATATCAGGGTAGGGAGCTGGATAATGCATATGGGACCAGTACTGTTACTACAAGGGGGTCTTCTGGTGGCTTGATTGGGTTGCAGAACCTAGGGAACACATGCTTTATGAATAGTGCAATACAATGTCTTGTTCACACATCAGAGTTTGCTGAATATTTTCGAGAGGATTATCATCAAGAGATAAATTGGAAAAACCCACTGGGTATGGTGGTAAGTTTGATTATTGATGAACAATATAAATTATGCTTATTTTCTTCTAAGCATGATTTTGAAACACTTGCTGAATGTAAAGGCACACTGGATAGCTAAAATTCTCTTGGTTTTGAGCTTATTCGATTTCATCTAAATGATATGGTCTTGGAAGTGTGTTTGTTGACATATATTACAGTTTCTTTCATGCCATGCAAGATCTGACTTCAGATGTTGATTGAGGGACAATTTTTTGTTGGATCGATATAACTGTCTTTTTTTGGAAGTACAATCTATTGTTTCTTTCTCAGGTCTTGTTTACATTTATTATTCTTTCTTGAGTTTGTTAATCAGATCTTTTGTGGCACTGATTTGTAGTTTGGTACTTTATGTCAGGTATAAAACTGATAAAACCTTTCATTTGTTACCGTTCACAAGTAGAGCTTGTAATTGATGCTGATGATCAGGCAAGCTGTTGTTATGTTATTTCTAATTGGGTTTCAAAGATCTCAACTAAATTTGAATTCATTATATGTTAATTAATTTTAATCGCAAATTACTCAAGCCCCTTTCAAACTTGATCAGTGCAGCAACATAGAATGTTTTTAAGCATACAAACTACTCTTTAAATTACTTAATAGGAATTATAAAGGGAATTCATATGTTTTCACTCAAAATTTTGTACGTGTATGTGCACTGCAATCTACAAGAATAGGTTTGAATTTCTTTGTCCATCCCAGATCTTAGTGTTTGAGTAGTACTTTTATTTGCGTAAATTTTGATGTTCTGAGTCCTTGTTTTTTGATTGTCCAGTACACTTTTCTGGCTTGCTGAAGATATTGCACATCAATGATAATATAAAAGGCTGATTTTAAAAGCTGTAAGGATTCACCCTGGATTGAATTCTTTTTTTCTTGGCCTTTCTACACACAATTGAAATGAACCTAGAAGAGCACATTCCTTTACATTGATATGGCTGTTGGAATACCTATTTACCTTACCTTGGAAATGAGTTGCAGCCAATCAATAGACCTCTAGGCCAAATCTTGAGATGTGAAGTTCATCTATCATTAAGAATGACTGAATGAAAATTATTTTAACAGATGGATCATATTAGGAGTGATTTTACTGATGGAAGTTTCATTTAGCTATATTAAGTATTGTAAGTCATTGTTGAACTTTTCTGTTTATATTCTATTGAATTGAGTTAGCAATTTTGTAGGGTGAGCTTGCTCTTGCATTTGGTGAGTTACTTCGAAGGTTATGGGCACCTGGGCGAACAGCAATTGCTCCTCGACAATTTAAAATGAAGTTGGCTCGATTTGCACCTCAATTTAGTGGCTACAATCAGCACGATTCTCAGGTTCTCAAGGGCAACAAACTTTTCACTAATGGTCTGTGGTGTTGCATTTTGTATGGATTATGTGCAGTTTGTATAAGCTAAGTGGTCTGTATTGTTGCAGGAGCTTTTAGCATTTCTTTTAGATGGTCTTCATGAAGATCTGAATCGTGTTAAACATAAGCCATATAAAAAGTCAAAAGATGCTGATGGTCGCCCAGATGAAGAAGTTGCTGATGAATATTGGGCAAGTCATATTGCTCGTAATGATTCTATAATCGTTGATGTGTGCCAGGTGCGTATTATAATGATCATTCAAGATTGCTTACATCAAATCTTCATTTTTTTGGGTCTTGGATGAACTGACTAGACATATTTAGGATGATGTTGGATGGTGCAAAACTAAAACACACGCACCCACCGCCCACCCACACAGACACTCCAAAAAATAGTGCATGGTTTTTTCTTATGAAATAGTTTTGATAACCCTGAAACCAAAGTTGGAGAAAACTAGAGATTTAGAGTTATGGAAAAGTACTTTATAGTACAAGGTTTTATTTAAACATGAATAAAATGGACTGCATTTATTGTAATACTAGCAACATGAATGGAGGTGTTAGCTTGATTTAAGTAGAGGTGCTTCAGTGTGGTGAAATGAAGAAACATTACTGGAGTATTATGCAAGCATGGATCCTGGTTGGTTGAAGGGTGTTTTCTGTATCATTGTGATGAGGCCTGTAGCTCGATTCTTGATATGGTAATGTATGATTCATGGTGAAGATGCAATTTGTTATGAAATATAAATGCAGGAATATTAAGATGAATGTTTGAAATGGTCAACTAAGAGGCTGCAATTTGTAGGAAGAGTGAGAATATTAAGATAATATGCCAAGGCAACCCTCATTGAAGATAGGTTAAGACAGGGCCATATGAGGATGCACTGGTGCAGAGTTATTGCATATAGTGTCATTCCAAAATCCACAAGATCCAACCTTTATTAAATTCTTGTGGAATTCTTTGACATGAAACTTGGTATTCTTGCTTCATATTAAGGATGTGCTGATTGTTATGCTTCTATGTTGACACATTTGCCAAAATTGCTGTCTTTCCACTGTTTTTGTAGTTCTGTATTTGTGCTAAAATTGTTGACTGTTTCACTGTTCACAGGGCCAATACAAGTCGACTTTGGTTTGTCCAGAGTGCAATAAAATCTCTGTTACATTTGATCCTTTCATGTACCTCTCTTTGCCACTTCAATCCACCACTACACGTTCTATGACAGTTACGGTTTTTACATGTGATGGAAGTGCCTTGCCATTTGCTTGCACAGTGACTGTTCCGAAACAGGGACGATGCAGGGACTTGATCAATGCACTTAGCTGTGCTTGTTCCTTGAAGAATAGCGAAGAGCTTAAACTTGCTGAGGTTATGACATTGACTGTTGTCACTCATGTTCATAAACTTATGGATGTGCAATTCCTTGGCTTGACCTATTTGAACATGTTGTTCACAGGTACGAAACCATTTATTTCAAAGGTTTCTAGAAGACCCCTTAATATCCCTCTCCACGATTAAAGATGATGACCACCTAGCTGCCTACAAGACAGCGAAGTCGCTAAAGAAAACACTTCTGCTTAGGTTGATTCATCGCTGTCAAGAACAGTATGTATTATCTGATTTGGGTATTCATACCTTGCACCAATTATTGCCTTTGTTAGTTTGGAATGCGCTGTACATTACATAGCTTTATATTTTATCTGTTTGTACATGCACATGTATGTATCTGTATGTTGGATCTCTTATTTATTTTTGGCTGACAGGGAAACAGGTGATACAAAGGCTGCACAGAAGTTGAAACCCTTTGGAACGCCTCTTGTCTCTTTGATCTCACATGATGATGTAATTACGAGAGGTGATATACAGAAAGTAGTTCACACAATGCTCTCACCTTTGCTGAGATCTGAAAGTTTGAGACAAGCTGACATTCCTGAGCCTTGCTCGTCATTGGTGGCATCAGATATGTGCCACCACAGCAGTTCTGATGAAGCATGTACTAACCCTGTATCAGATTCAATGAACAAGGATAGTAGCGGTTCCAGGGCAGTAACATTATTCAAACTACCGCTTCAGTTGGTTGAGGAAAGTAATGCATGCATTGATCTGTCCGTGGGAGAAGACAAAACAATTAAATTATCCTCAACATCAACATCAATGTTGGTATATGTTGATTGGTCACAGGAGCTCTTAGAAAAGTATGACATTCATTATCTGGAAAACTTGCCCGAAGTGTTCAAGTATGGACCTGTGAATAAGAAAGCTCGTACTGAACCTCTCTCCTTGTACACCTGTCTAGAAGGTTTTCTGCGTGAAGAGCCTTTGGTGCCTGAAGATATGTGGTTAGTGTCTATTCTTCCCCAACGTACAATTTTTAATTCCAATGCAGACCAATCCTTAGTGGATATATCTTTGGTTGGCATTTTCCTTATGTATTTGGATGTCAGAATTATTTATCCTTCATGTTGAAGGGAAAGAAGTTGCGCTAAAAGATTAGTGTGAATAAATCTGACACAGGTACTGCCCAAAATGCAAGGAGCGGAGGCAAGCAAGTAAAAAGCTTGATTTATGGAGGCTTCCAGAAGTGTTAGTCATCCATTTGAAGAGGTTTTCCTATAGCAGATCAATGAAGCATAAACTAGAAACTTTTGTCAACTTTCCTATCCGTGACTTTGATTTGACAAATTACATAGCCAACAAGAACAACACTCAACGTCAACTCTATGAGCTATATGCATTGACCAACCATTATGGTGGCATGGGAAGTGGGCACTACACTGCACATATCAAGGTGAGCATAGAAGGAACTGGCAATAGGTGCATAATTTAGAAGATTGGTGTGCAGCTCATATTATTGGCTAGTATTGACAGTTCATGGACATTTTGGATTTTTGCATGGATTACTATATACATGACCATGGATAGGTGGTTCCCAGTAATTATTCTTCGTTAAAAGCTAAAGAAAGGTTTGAATAGTTGGTACTAATTGTTTGGAGTTAAATAAAATGTTTGGGCATTGAGACCTTTCTACAACTCATTCATGTGTTTGATAAGTTAGTCTGTTCTTGTCCTTATTTTTTTGTGATAGTAGGTTTAGAAGCTACAGCTTGTTGAACATTACTATAAGTCCAATTTCAGCTTCTAGATCTAATATTGGGGCAGTGGGCTATCCATAGATTGGTTCATTTCTTGAACTTAATTTATATCTGTGTTGTGCAGCTTCTGGAGGAGAACAGGTGGTACAACTTTGATGATGCTCACATATCACCCATAAATGAAGAAGATGTGAAGTCAGCTGCCGCGTATGTTCTCTTTTATCGAAGGGTGAAGACAGGTGATGCCATTAGCAATGGAGAAAATTCTGGTACTGGTCATAACAATGATTCATCCCTGAAGTGAACTTCTGTGCCATTCCTTCTTGCCAAATAAGCAAGGTATGTGGTTTGGGTGCAAAATACAACTTAAAGCAAGCCTTTTGTAATTGAATTCCCTTATTTTTAGATAGACATTCTAAAGTTTTTGAAGTTCTTAAATGGTATCTCCCATTGGAAAAATATCAAGTCATTGCTCAATGTGATCATGTAGGTAAGCAGTAGTACCTAATATTTGGATGAAGTTGATTAAGGACGTTCCTGATACTGAGAGAGTGCTTTGCTTACTATTAAAGGAGCTGAAGTGGGCAACTAAATTCATTTAAGTGGCTTATTACCCCCACCCGTACCCCACTGAATCCACCTGTAGATGTTTGTTTGAGGTGGGCCTGAACTTACTACTGCCTCAGATGGATGAGAAGTAGAAGACAATGTCTTGGTTTCTAGTAATTACACCAGGATGGCACTTGCTTTTTTTTCTGTTTTGTTTTTGTTTTTGAGCGAATGGGGGCTTCCTTTTCAGGCCTATACTGAAGCACAATTCTACTTTTAAAAGTGAATTGCCAGGGGATGAAATACCTTATCTCATTTTCAACCAAAATAACTCTGAAACAGAAACAAGGGGAGGGCCAAGGTAAATAGAATTAGAAGGTCAACATGGCATTCTCAAAGTTTTAAACTATGACATTTTCTAGGTTTTAAGAATAATCAGGGGTAATAACAAGTCACTTAGGGTTTTACCATGCAACACTTAGGGCAATTGTTATAAAACTATAGCATGCTAGGTAAACTATGCTTTATGTCAACACCTAAGGAGACATAAAACCTGGTTTTCCATTTTTTGACAAAGGCACTCAGGGTTAATGGGATTCTCATCATAAAAAGCTAGAACTTGAAATTTTGTATCTGTAACTTATTTTTTGGTCATCTCCATATTTGTTGGATCACCAGCAGTCCATAATCTGAATCTCTATGGGTTACAAAATTATCTTTTGAGATCATTTGGGTGGATCCACTAAGTTGTGTTTTTACTTGGATTCCCACGTCCACTGCTTCATACCCATCATGTATTGTATTTATACTCTTGTCCTTAACAATGAATTTTGTGTTAACAATTAAAGCTGTTTCAGTTTAATATGGAAATTTTCTGATCACGTTGGGTATTGCAGATTCCTAGGCTTTATTCTGTGTTTAACACAAATACTGGTCATGGAGGCATTGAAGTGCACCAAGTGGCAAAGCTAACTCTAAACGGGAGATGTCCTTGCTGGTTCTGAAGGTAAGGGCACCCAACAATTGATAGTAATGTATATCACCAAACTTTCTAGACTTCAATTTTGTAGGCTACTTAAAAGGTCGCAAAAATAGGTCTAGGACAACTCGATTTTTCTGTAGAAACAGTTAGCATACACCCTGTCATTGTGGGGGGGGAAAGTTTCATTCAGAGGATGTCTGATTTAGCTGCTATAATTTCTGCTATTCTCGCCAAACCCGTCTTGTTTCTTTAAGTGTTTATCAAGGCAGGTTTGTGCAAAAAGTTAGGGCTGCAATATTATCATGCATTGTCTGCTTGTTTTTTTCGATGGTTATCCTTTACACATACCGAATCCTATTTACTTACGATTTTTCATTGAGCTTTATGATTTTGTTGCATAAAATCACATTCGAATTGGAAAACCTCATCTACAGAGATGAATCCTCAACTTGAACGTTCATCACTTTTTAAGGTTAGATTGCTCAAGTAGAATTTGTATGCAAATGTTTGCTAAGAAAATAAGAGAAAAACAAAACTAACCTCAATCATGAATCTGGAAATGGGAATCTGAAAGAAAATATTTGAAGTGTATTGTTGAGTCACTTGTTATGGGCAGGTATGTGTCATTTGTCATCCGAAGCTTGCAAATAGTTTGGTTCTAGAAGGAAAATATAAATTATCTCATTATCATCATCTTTAATCTTCCATCATTTATGATATCAATAACCTGTTCAACAATGACATTTTGCTGTGCCATATAAGAAATGGAATCATTGGCGCTATAGAACCGATATCTGCAGTGTCAAAGTTAAAACACTCATCTTTGATGAAGACCCATCTGTGAAGGATTTTTTTAAAAAGTTACATCAAGTTTTAATAAGGCTACCGAAGTGAATTTGACATGTTTGATTCAAAAAAAAATTCAAATCTGATTTGATTTAAAATAAAAATAAAAATAAAAATCATGGTCTTGGCTAGTGGATATGATGGTGGGTCACTAGGTTTTGTGGTTTTAGTTTGTTCATATGTTTCCCAAGTGGACGTAAAATCTTGAGACCCTTTTAAAGAGAATTACATTAATGATAATTACATTATCGTTCATTGGCGGCCCTCCTCTTGTTGCATGAGTCCAACATGGAGTGAGTTTAAATATCATATAAAAACATCCAACAATAAATATAAATTCAGCAAATTTCTATGGGTACTATTAAAGCATAAACACCATGAAAGGGAAAACAAACGAACATAGGACTAGCTGCCAGTGCAGTTGACCCAAATACTAGCTTGCCGTGAAGCTAGTCAACATTATTAATCATGCGTGGAGAGATTTTGTCGAGCTCATCCTCATTTCCACTCATCTTTCCTTCACCTTAACCTGCAATCCACCTTTCATCCTTAGTGTCAAGGACAACAAATGATCCGGGCACTTTTCCTTGTTCTGCACATCAATCTCAAATCGCTCAATCACCGACGCTGCAATGGATTTCATCTGGATATAGGCCATGTCTTTCCCTAGACACATTCTTGGCCCAGCATGGAAAACAGGAAACTTGAATGGACTCTCTTGCCTGTATATTCCATTCTCTAGCCATCTTTCAGGAACAAAATCGCGGCAATTCTTGCCCCAGATACTCTCCATCCTTCCCATGGCATACGCGTGATATGTTACAAACCATTTCTTACCCACAAATGTACCGTCTGGCAATACATCATCACTTTGGCAAGCTTTTGTATCCACTGGCACTGGTGGATACAATCTTAATGTCTCTGAAATAGCTGCCTGCAAATAATGCATGTCTCGGAGCTCTTCAAAACTGTAAGTATCACCGAGATTTTTTCCGTTGCTTGACCGAATCGTTTCAAGCTCCTTTAATATGTTCCTTTCTACATCCGGGTTTAATGATAGTAGCCAAAAGAACCAACTCAAAGCAGAGGATGTCGTGTCTCGGCCTGCCAGAATAAAGCTTATGACAATATCTCTGAGAAATTCAGTTGAATTCTCATCCTTCCCTATAAACCGTGAAAGAAAATCTTCATCATTCTTTCCGGTCTTTTGCTCCATTCTAGACCGTATCATCTCATCCGCAAATTCATGGACAATTTTAACTGATTCTCTCAATGTTTTCTCTGTCCCAACGTTGAAAAATCTGTTAATTTTCCAAAAAACTGGAAGAACATACATGAATCTCCCCGAGCTAAGTGTGGCAGCATCTTCAAACGCACGCATAAACTCACCACCACTGGTCCCATCGCCGCCAAGACAAGCAGGATCAACATTAAAAGCCACTTTACATATATTATCAAATGCAAACCTTTCCAATATGTCTTGCAAATCCAACACATGCTTTGTTTCCGAAGCTTTGGCAAGAATTGGAACTAACCTTGTCGAAATTTCAACCTCAACATTATCCATGACAAAATTTCGGAGTGACTTTGTATTGAACTCATAGCTAGCAGTTTTCCTCTGGACTCTCCATAGCTCACCATCCGAGTTAAAGATTCCTCTACCGAGGAAGTCTTCAAGAAGGTTGATAAACCGGTCTCCTTTCGGGTAGTTCTCAAAGTTCGTCTTGAGAATATACTCAACATTCAAAGGGTTTGCAGTGATGATGCCATGGACTTTGCCAGGACGGTGAAAGACAGCAGTGTTGGTGGGGCAATGACTGAGTGTTTCTGTAGTCCACTCAAGGAACCGGTGTCGATTTCTTAAGAATTCCGGTAAGGCCCCTACTATGGGATAAAACTTGAAGCCCTTGTTGGCAGGTTTCTTCTTTGAAGGGAAGAGAGCGTAGAGGTAAAAAAAGAAGGAAAGAAAGAAAAGTATCAGCAGAATTTGAAGGGACAAGACTTCCATGATTAGAAACCGGGAGAGTGAACGCGGCAGCGACAGATTTTCAAGAAGATGTATGAGTGGTGGTGGGTGGTCGCTTACTAGCAACTTGAAGATATGTGTTCGATGTTAGGCTTTATTAAAGCATCTCGAGATACTATTTAGAAAATTCAAAATGGTAATATAATTTTTTTAACAGTGTCGATATAGGTTTTTTTATATATATATACATTCTAATTGTAAAAAAGTTATTTAAAAATTTTAATTATATTTTAAAATATTTGATACATAATTATTTTAACAACTTGATGTGATCTAATTGACTTAACGCGTTTAAAAATAACCCGAATGATTCTCAATAAACTCAGTATTAAAGGATAAAATTTTAAAAAAACTTAATTAAAAAAAAAATAAAAAAACACATGAGTCAATTCGGATAAATCTGTCAAATTCATGATACAAGTGATGAGACTAGAATAATCTTATAAATAACAAAAAAAAACGTAGATTTTAAAAAAAATCAAAGGAAAAAAATGAAAATTAATGAAAAAATTACTATTATAATAAATATTATTTTAGTATTTTTACAAGGAATATCATTTTGTAAAAACAATTAATAAAATAACATTTTATTTAGCAATTTCCTTAAACATTTAAAATAAATACTGAAAAATCAGAATAATATATATATATATTTTTTTAACTTTCCATTTAGCAAAATATATATGGATGGTTAGTGGACAAGGAAGGAAAGAGGTTCGATTCCATTTCTTTGGGCCCTCAATTTATTTCGTAAAAGTTTTCAATCAATTTAACTTTGGAAACCACCATTTGTTGTTCAGCACGTGTGTTCCAGGCTTGAATTTTTCTCACAATTGAAGTTGACAGTACTGTATAGGGATGCGGATGTATTGCCAACCAAAAATCAAATCTCAATCCACTATTTTAATTTGTTGCTAATATTTTTGATATTTTTTTTTAATTTAAAATTTATATAGATGGATGAGATTTGAATTTATAATTATATATTCAATAAAATCTTGATACCATGTTAAATAATTGTTTCAATTTAAAAATAAAAATAAAAATTATTATTTATATTATTTTTTTAATAAAAATAAAGAAACTTGTTAAGATTTGATATGATTCGGATAATAATTATGTGCAATACACATATTTATTTATTTGGGGGATCACTCGAAAGAAAAGAACCCAGAAATCACGTCAGGTTTGCGGGTTTTCACTGTAGAGCAAACTACCTTTCCTTTATTTCACAAGCAAGAACTAATTAACGTGATCTTTTATAACATAACATAGGACCTTTTCTTTTAAGAGAATTATAGTAGCCATTTTAAATTCACTTGTGCCATAGAAGTTTATATATATATATATATATATATATATATATATATATATATATTTGATATTTATGCATGATTGTATTTTGTATATAACATCAAGGTGTTGGTCTAATATATATGAGTTGGGGCTCGGAGGTTTGCTACGAGGTTTTAAATTTGAATTTTTCTATCAATAAAAAACCTTCTTGGAGCCACGAGTTTTATTAGAATACAAAGAATATTTTTGTATAAAGGTTGGTTTTGAGTCCTAGAGAAATCATTTTTTTTTAAATTCAAATGTTTTATGCTAAAATTTAATATGATTTATATATTTTGGATCGCTTTGATGTACTGATGTCAAAAATAATTTCTTAAAAAATAAAAAAATTCATTTACATGTATTTCGGCATAAAAAATTATTTGAAATGTAATTTCTACCATACCAAACATACTTAAATGATATCTAAAAAAAGTCTTTTAAAACCTCACGATGCTTTATGATATGATTTTTAAAAAACAATGAAGTACATATATACATGTATATATTTATATGAACATGAAGACACCATTTGGCAATATATGGTTTGTGATGTCCTCGACCTACGCGCACCACCAGTTTGTAAGTATGCTTCACCGAGCGTCGGAAGTACTGAGCCGGCGCTCAAGGTTCTGCCGTTTACATGAAAGTAGATGCCTTACTGGTTTTTTTTAAAAAACTTTTCTCTTTGTTCTTTCTGAGTTTTTTCTTTTCTGAGAAGAAGGGTTGGCTGTATTCACATGTCTTGTATGGCTCCTCTTGTGTCGATATTCGTGTTAATTTTCATGCATACTCTCACTTTATACGGAGCTTAAGGTTTTTGGATTCATCTGCTTGTTTCCAAAAGATAAAAAAAAAATAAAGAAAAACATGATAAATAATTTCCCACAAACATGATAAATAATTTCCCACATTCTTTCTCATTTAGATGGGTTTTTTTTTTGGGTGCCTACATGGAAATATAATATAATCCATGGCTATCTCTAGTGATGACAACTTATGGTGTTTTTTTATTTGTTTTTTTTTTCTTGACCGATTTTATGGTGTTTTGGAGTTTAATAGGTTTTTTAGAATCTCAATTTCAATTCATGGCTATAGAACATTATTTTTCTATGTAAAATGGACAATTATCCAATAATATTCAATTGCTATAAGAAAATTGATAGACATGGGCCCGGAAATTAAATTAGGGATAAAAAATTTATTTATTTTTCTTTTATTTTACTTTAAATTAATATATATTTTTTGATGTTTTTAGGTTATTTTCTTTGTCAAACACAAGTAGCTTCAATTTTTACCAAACCCTATGTGATATTCCGATACAAATACACCAACACTCTATTTTTTAAAAAATATATTAAAATAATTATTTTTAATTTTTAATATATCAAAACTATAAAAAAAATATTTTAAAAATATCAATTAATTAAATTATTTTTTTATATGAAATACAGTACTTTCTGCAATCTCAAAAAACTACCTAAATAAATAAATAAATAAATAATACAACAAATTTATATTTTTGTCATGTATTGGACACATGATATGAGATAGATTTCATGTTCAATTATTAAAGGAACAGCATTCACTTACAAGATGCCTCTCCGCACCATACACTTTATTCAGAGGTCACCGCCAAAGTTTTTTTTTTTTTTTTTTAACACAGTCAACGTAACTGTTTCAATTTTTTATTTTTATTTTTGATGAAATAGAACATTTTAAAATTATCTTGCCTTCTTTTAGTAAATGTCCGTTGCTTTCTGAAATATCTGGTTTGTTAATTAATGTCTCGGTTGAGAATACTGTATTTTTTTGTCAAAAAAATTTCATCATATATTTTTTTACCATTTATTTTTATTTTTTATACTAATTACCCAATTTATCCCATCTACAATACTACTCATTTAACTTGCGTTTAGCCGCGGGTATTAATTTTTTTATTTAAAAATAACGGATATATAGATTACTTCAATGTGTCATTTAACTTGCATTTAGCCGTGGATTATAATTTTTTTTAAATACCGAGTATGTAGGTTGTTTTAATATGTTTTTTATATAAAAAATAAAATATAAATTAAAAAGTCTATGCAAGTAAGATCAAGATATTTCATAATATAAAATGAGATATGCATCCGACTGCTATAGACACTTGGCGCTGGGGCTGCCATCCCTAAGCGCTTGGACCAGACCCGTACACCTGGTTGCAGACCCAGACGAGCGGGCTTGTAAGTCCGCATGCCTGAGTCTGCAGACCCGCGCACTTAGGGTCTGTAGAATCCCAAGGGATTGGAGACCTGTGCCATTGGGTCTACAAACCTAGCAAAGAAAAAAAAATATAATAACAATTATTGTTGTTGTTGTTGTTCTTATCGTTAATAATTAAAAAAAAACTATTACTATAAATAATAATAAAAGTTTAATATTATTTTTAATATAATAAATATTATTCTTTCTATTTTGAATATTATTATTATTATAATAATTAAAAGTATTAATATTAAAAATATATAATTTACTAAAAGAGCAAAATGTCCATTTATTATTTGTCTAAACGCAAAACGTACACTGTGGATTGAAATAGTGTAATGACAGAGTTGCTCTTGCCACACAGAGTTACAAAGACCAAGGTGAAGTTATTTTTTCATTGAAATGAATTAGACATTGAAATGATAGTTTGGGAGAAAACAGTTAGTGCAAATTTTGGTGGAGCATGATGAGGCTGTAGACACTTGGTGTTGGGGCTGCCATGCCTTGAGCGCTAGAACCAGACCCGCACGCCTAGCTGCAAATCCATGTGAGTGGGTTTGCGGGCCCACGTGATTGGTCTGCAGACTTGCTCACTGTGATCTGTAGAACTGCGTGTTGGATGCAAATCCGCACGCTTGAGTCTCTACTGACTTACACTTGGGGTCTGCAGACCCCCTGAGAGGTTACAGACCCGTGCGGCTGGGTCTGCATACCTTGTAGAGAAGAAAAATGAAAAAAAATATTACTATTTTGATTATAATTAATATCATGAATATAATTGTTGCATGTGTGCGGCGTGTCACGACAATCGTCTACTCTCAAATATATGTCGAGTAATCTTTTTGGCGACTCCGTTTAACCAAAATTAAAATCTATGTTGAGTATAGTAATAGTTCATTGGTCAACCTGAAATCTTTTTTGGCGACTTTCTTTAACCAAAACTGAAATTTGTGTTGGTTTGGTTAACCTGAGATTCTTTCTGGCAACCTCATTTAACCAGAATTAAAATTTTATGTGAAACTATAATATTTTTCTTGAATTCATTAAAATTAAGCAGATATCTTATTCACTTTCTTTTTATATATATATATATATATATATTATAAGTGTATTATATTATAATTTCCTTTTTTTTCTAATGCAAAATTATTAAAATGGATGCAATTTAAAAGGGTGATATAACAATGACATATGAAATGTTTATGCATCAATAAAATTTAAGTGTGGTTTGAAATTTTTTTAAGTTAAATTAAGTTAGTTAAATTAAGTTTTAATAAGGATACTGAATCGTGAATTTAACTTATTGGGTAAAAAAAATAAAATTTGATTTGATTTTTTATAAAAAAATATGATCTTGGCTTGATTTTTGTTTGTTTATTTGTTTCTCAAGTAGACGTTAAATCTTGATATCTTTTTAAAGAGAATTACATTAATGATAATTACATGCAGCCCTCCTCTTGTCGCATGAGCCCAACATGGAGTGAGTTTAAATATCATATAAAAACATCCAACAATAAATATAAATTCAGCAAATTTCTATGGGTACTATTAAAGCATAAACACCATGAAAGGGAAAACAAACGAACATAGGACTAGCTGCCAGTGCAGTTGACCCAAATACTAGCTTGCCGTGAAGCTAGTCAACATTATTAATCATGCGTGGAGAGATTTTGTCGAGCTCATCCTCATTTCCACTCATCTTTCCTTCACCTTAACCTGCAATCCACCTTTCATCCTTAGTGTCAAGGACAACAAATGATCCGGGCACTTTTCCTTGTTCTGCGCATCAATCTCAAATCGCTCAATCACCGATGCTGCAATGGATTTCATCTGAATATAGGCCATGTCTTTCCCCAGACACATTCTTGGCCCAGCATTGAATACAGGAAACTTGAATGGACTCTCTTGCCTGTATATTCCATTCTCTAGCCATCTTTCAGGAACAAAATCGCGGCAATTCTTGCCCCAGATACTCTCCATCCTTCCCATGGCATACGCGTGATAGGTTACAAACCATTTCTTTCCCACAAATGTACCGTCTGGCAATACATCATCACTTTGGCAAGCTTTTGAATCCACTGGCACTGGTGGATACAATCTTAATGTCTCTGAAATAGCTGCCTGCAAATAATGCATGTCTCGGAGCTCTTCAAAACTGTAAGTATCACCGAGATTTTTTCCGTTGCTTGACCGAATCGTTTCAAGCTCCTTTAATATGTTCCCTTCTACATCCGGGTTTAATGATAGTAGCCAAAAGAGCCAACTCAAAGCAGAGGATGTCGTGTCTCGGCCTGCCAGAATAAAGCTTATGACAATATCTCTGAGAAATTCAGTTGAATTCTCATCCTTCCCTATAAACCGTGAAAGAAAATCTTCATCATTCTTTCCGGTCTTTTGCTCCATTCTAGACCGTATCATCTCATCTGCAAATTCATGGACAATTTTAACTGCTTCTCTCAATGTTTTCTCTGTCCCAACGTTGAAAAATCTGTAAATTTTCCAAAAAACTCGATGAACATACATGAATCTCCCAGAGCTAAGTGTGGCAGCATCTTCAAACGCACGCATAAACTCACAACCACTGGTCCCATCGCCGCCAAGACAAGCAGGATCAACATTAAAAGCCACTTTACATATATTATCAAATGCAAACCTTTCCAATATGTCTTGCAAATCCAACACCTGCTTTGTTTTCGAAGCCTTGGCAAGAATCGGAACTAACCTTGTCGAAATTTCAACCTCAACATTATCCATGACAAAATTTCGGAGTGACTTTGTATTGAACTCATAGCTAGCAGTTTTCCTCTGGACTCTCCATAGCTCTCCATCCGAGTTAAAGATTCCTCTACCGAGGAAGTCGCCAAGAAGTTTGATAAACCGGTTTCCTTTCGGGTAGTTCTCAAAGTTCGTCTTGAGAATATACTCAACATTCAAAGGGTTTGCAGTGATGATGCCATGGACTTTGCCAGGACGGGGAAAAACAGCAGTGTTGGTGGGGCAATGACTGAGTGTTTCTGTAGTCCACTCAAGGAACCGGTGTCGATTTCTTAAGAATTCCGGTAAGGCCCCTACTATGGGATAAACCTTGAAGCCCTTGTTCGCAGGGTTCTTCTTTGAAGGGAAGAGAGCGTAGAGGTAAAAAAAGAGGGAAAGAAAGAAAAGTATCAGCAGAATTTGAAGGGACAAGACTTCCATGGTTAGAAACGGGAGAGTGAACGCGGCAGCAACAGATTTTCAAGAAGACGTATGAGTTGTGGTGGGTGGTCGCTTGCTAGCAACTTGAAGATATGTGTTCGATGTCAGGCTTTTATTAAAGCATCTCAATATACTATTTAGAAAATCCAAATTGGTATTTTTTTTATATACATTCTAATTGTAAAAAAGTTATTTAGAAAAATTAATTATATTTTAAAATATTTAATACATAATTATTTTAACAACTCAATAAAATATAATTGACTTAACTAGTCTAAAAATAACCCGAATAATTCTCAATAAATCTAGTATTAAAAAATAAAATTAAAAAAATCTCAATTAGAAAAAAAATAAAAAACATCAGAGTCAATTTGAATAAATCTGTCAAATCCATGATACGGGCCATAAGACAAAAATAATCTTATAAATAACAAAAAAAACATAGATTAAAAATAAATTAAAGGAAAAAAACTAAAATTAGTGAAAAAAATACCATTATAATAAATAGTATTTTAGTATTTTTTTTCAAGATACGTGGGAATATCATTTTGTAAAAATAATTAATAAAACAACATTTTATTTAGCAATTTCCTTAAACATGTAAAATAATATTAAAAAATCAAAATAATATTTTTTATTTTTTTTTAACTTTCCATTTAACATCTCCGTTATAGATGCTTTTTATAGATGGAAAGGACAGGATCGAATTGCTATATAAAATATGTTGACTAATGCTGCTGGCTGAAAAGATATAAAGTTTCGAAGCCTTCATCCCTATATATATATATAAAAGAATCAACATCAACCTCGGAAAATATGAAAGAAGGAAAATATATAATATATGGATGGTTAGTGGACACGAAAGGAAATTAAGAGGTATTTTTTGAACTTCGAAACTTGGTCATCTTTCTCTTTGACCATTGTTTTGGAGTTCAATAGGTTTTGTAGGATCTCAATTTCAGTCTGCATCTTCTTAACCTATATATATGAGCTTTTCATGGCTATAGATCGAATGTAATAATCGTGCAATCTCTCTCTCCTCAGTTTCACCCCTCTCTGGAAAAAAATGAGGGACTAAAAGGCAACAAATATAAAATCGAAGGACTAAAACAAAGACTGAAAACATCCTAAAATAAAGTTACTATTTAGTCCTTAAAAGTAAAAAAACAACAAAATTACTACCGAATGAATGGGGCTATGTTTTTGTATCAACGGTGCTCAATAAACAGTGTAATGTCTGAACAATAAAATCAACAATGACCAAATCATACCGTAAAAGTTATATATATTTTTTAATATATTAGTTAATTTTTATATTATTATTTATCAATGTGCACGTTGATTTAAACATTCATGTTAATTAAAAAAATATATCATAACACATTTTTCTATGTAAAATGGACACTTAACCTATAATATTCAATTGCGATAAGAAAATTGATAGACATGGCCCCAGAAATTAAATTAGGGATGGCCATATTCTAGATTATAAGGCATAATTAAAGATATATGTTATTGTACAATTTCAAGGAATAAAGCCCTCACCGAAGGGAAAAAGACATGTCTATAATTACATGCAAGTTTGGAGATCTGGACTTGTAATTTACCTAGTTAGATTATTTTCTTTTTATTCGAGAAAACTTCATTTTTCGAAAAGCGTATTTTGTTGGTTCAGATGAGTGAGTAAAACTCCGGCTATCCGAGGCTCTTATAAAAGATGCACGTCCGGATTTGAACTCGAGATATGCTGTGCAAATTTTAAACTCTTTACCACCACGCTACACCCCACATAAATTTACCTAGCTAGATGCTAAACACAATTAAGTAGGTTCAATTTCCACCAAACCCTATGTCTTATTCCGATACAAATACACCAACAGTCCATTTTTTAGATGTAAGGCTAAGTTCGTATTTAATATTGTAAACCATTTTTCAAGAATTTATCATTTGAAATTATATTAAAATAATTTTTTAATTTTTGACTTATCAAAAATATAAAAAGTATTTAAAAATATAAATTAAGTAAATGCTTTTTTATGTGAAATATACTTTTGCACTCTCAAAAACTATCTAAGTCAATAAAAAAACAAAACAACAGATTTATATTTTTGTCATGTACTCGACACATCATGATATGAGATAGGATTTGATGCTGTTCAATTTTTAAAGGAATAGCATTCACTTTCAAGATGCCTGCCGCACAATACACTTTTTTCAGAGGCCATTTTTTTGTTTTTAAGCACAGTCAACACAACTGTTTTAAAAAAATCAGAAAAATAGTACAATTTAATATATCATATAAATCTTCAATAATCTTAAAATTTATAAGATTCAATGATCTTTAAAGAACAAACTTAGAACATAACTAATTGATTACATCTCTTAAAATTAATTATCTTTTAATTAATATTATTGTAGTTGAAATGAAACATTATTAAATTGTATTATTTAATTTGTCAGAAAATTATCATTATATTACCTCGCTATTTATATTTATTTTCTGTACTAAGTACTCAATTTATATTACCTACAAATATTTGCCTTAATATAAATTACTATTCATTTAATTTTTATTTTGCTGTGAGTTATATATTTTTTTTAAAAAAACTGGGTATATAGTTTGCTTTATTCAAGTTACTAAATTAGCTAAATTTATTAAACCCATGGATGAGCCAAAAACTCTAGCCTTTAATTTTTTTTTAATTTTTTAAAAAGCACTTATATTACCTTAATATTTAATATTTTACCAAGGAAAAAAATTAGACCGGCCCCGCCGAGTGACCCGTGACTGCTATCTAGTTTATTCTAAACAAAATAAGGATATTTTGGTCATTAAAAATTAAAAAGCTGATATTCTTGTGAGTGGTCGACCCCACCAGCACCAGCACCAGCACCAGCACCAGCGAAAGGATTCTGAAATCACACCTATTCATTTGGTACACTTTTGTTGTTTTCATATTGGAACTTGCAAACCAATGGGAATTTATTAATTAATCTAAACATAATGTATTGAATGCAATCCATCCTCCTCCAAACCTGCTGTAAGTTCGAGGCACATTTTTCTCAGCCAAGCTTCAAAAACACTAACGCAATAGCATTGCCTTGTTGCTAAAAGTCCTCGAGGACAAATCACTCCATGGATCAAGGATCACCACCACCATGTGATGGTATTGGCATTGTCGAGTTTCTTCAAGGAAAGAACTATTTCATTACAGGTGCAACTGGGTTTCTTGGAAAAGGTCAGTAAGGGACCTAGCATTAATAATTTTCTCCCCCTCGTATTTTAATCTCTTAAATTGAATATGCTTTCTTGATAATCTAAAACTTATAACCATATTGTTGAGTATTTTCAATCTCTCTCTCTCTCTTTTTTTAGCTTTGGTTGAAAAGATGTTGAGAGGAATTCCTGATGTGGGAAAGTTGTTTCTCTTGATCAAGGGGAAAGACAAGGAAGCTACAATGAAGCGATTGAAAAGTGAAGTATGTTTTGTATATCATTCTTGTTTAACGAAATTAAACTTTCAGTCCCAAAACTCTTGATTTATTTCCAATAGAAGACTCTTGATAAGAAATTTGACTTGCTCTATTTTAGTTAGATCATAAATGCAGAAGTTTTCAAGATCCTTAAAGCAATTCATGGAAGTTCATACGAAGCCTTTATGGTGAGCAAGCTGGTTCCAGTGTGTGGGGATGTTTGCTCAGCAAATTTAGGGATTGATGCTGACACAACTAATGAAATTGCCAAAGAAATTGATGTGATTATCAACTCAGCAGCTAATACAACTTGGGATACAAGGTAAAGTTTTCTTAATTTTTATTTTTTTTTAATAATCATCGAGAGTATATTGAAAATGCCATAAAACTAATAATCAAAGAAAAATACAAGAATATAAAAAAAGAAAAAAATTAATCTACTATATCAAACAACAAAAATATTAATTAAGATTTCTTATTAGACTATAATTTGATGTCATCAAAGATTTTAAGAGGTTATTTTTTGTATAAGTAAAGTTTAAATTCTGAGTATTAATTTTATGTCTAGTAAAGTTTAAGAAATTAAGTGCCATGTAATTTTATGGCGTTATCTTCCAAGCCATCCAAGTTGTTCACTATTTTTTCTTTCTTTTCAATTTCATATGTTACTATAGCAAATTTAGTTTTACTTTTGTATATTTACATGAACATGAATACGTAGGTACGATGTTGCTATCAACATAAACACGAAAGGGCCTGCTCGTGTCTTGGAATTTGGGAAGAAATGCAAGAAACTTGGACTTTTCTTGCATGTATCATCTGGTGCGTACAAATGGAGATCAATAGCCTCATTTGATTATTCTTATAATCTTATTAATTAATAACTGGATCAAGGGGGTAAATATATACCATATTATGTATTACACAGCTTATGTTAACGGAACAAGACAAGGAGTATTCTTTGAGAAGCCCTTCTGCTTGGAACTAAGGACTGCAAGGAGAGACACAATCACCTCAAAAGCTCAAGAAATCTCTGTCCCCTTTTTGGATATCGACGCTGAAATCAAGTTGGCTTCTGTTGCAGTCGAATCTATTGACAGAAATGCAGATCGAACCATGAGAGAGTTGGGAATGGAAAGGTATTGATTTAATCCCTTCGAGCACCTGCATATGTTTGTGTCAAATTGGCAGTCGAGCCCCAGTGACGTAAAATCCATCAATCTAACCCTATATTCATTAGATTTAGGCAGTGGATGAGCCCCAGCTAGACATTCATTTTCTTCCATTAAACCCCAATGAGATGCAATATATATAATATTTATCTGTTAACTGTCACTAAAATGAGGAATATAATACTGAGAGTCCTTTAATTGGATGAAGACACGTGAAAGTTGAAATTCCTCAATTTGAAAAAGTAAATCAATTAAAATTGAAGAACATTAAAGTACGTATAAGATTAGACCATTCAAAAATTGTTCTTTATTCGTAGATTGTCCTTTCCATGCATTTAAAGGCGCTAAAAGGTTCCCATCTATCTTCTATTTTATACATACAGTGAAACTATAACATGTTTCTTGAATTCATCAAAATTAGATATCTTATTCACTTTCTTTCTTTCTTTCTTTCTTTCTTTCTATATATATATATATATATATCAAGTATACAATATAATATTATTCTTTTTTTTTCTCATTTAAAATTATTAAAATGTATGCAATTTATAAGGGTAAGGGTGATATGATGATGACATATGAAATGCTTATGCATCAATTAAATCTAACCAATAAAATTTAGATAAAAATAATAAAAATATTAATATTAATATCAAGTTGAAAACAATAATATGAGAAGTTTTTTAATGAAATACTCTGAATAACAATTTCTTGATATACGTTTATTTTTGGTAAAAAATAAAAGCATAAAAATCTAGAAACTATCTCTTACCTCGATATCAATAAATATCAAGATCATTAATTCAAGCTATTCAAAAGCTTATGATACTAGAGGAGATCACTTCTGTACAATATGATTCTTTATTATCTTTTAATTACAACATTTTTCTTAATAATATTACGAAAACAAATGAATACGATGGTATTTTTCTTAAAAATAAGCTATAATTAAAAAATTAAATTTAAAGTGCTTTGAGAAAATAAATTATATTATGTAGTTTTTTAAAAAAATTACTACCTTTTGATATTAGTTTCGGGATAAAAATTTTCTAAATTTAATTTCAATCAATAAAAGAATTTAAAATTATACCAAGTTGGGGAAAAAATAAAAAAAACTATAAAAATTATATTAAATTAAGGTTAAATATTTTTATGGGTACGTGATTTGTTAATAATTTTATTCAATATACATAATTATAACAACTATAATAACACATAAAAAAAAGTATAGCCATATAGTGGAATTACTAAATAATTAATTGTATATGAATAATCGAATGACTAAAATTATATCATCCCGCAATGCTGGGCATAGAAATATTTAAAATATTTAGAAGATTAACCCCTGCAATGCAGAGCACACAGCTGTTTAAAGCATGTAGAAGGTTTACAACTTGATATACATGCATGACCATTGAAGAAAGTAAAAAAAGAAATCATTTTTAGGACCTCATGCATCCGTAGATTCATAACTAAGAAGTTCTCACGTGACAGATAATATCAGATCATGAATTTTCTTACAAAAACATGAATAAATAAATAGGACTGTTCTGAAGTCACTACTGGTTGTTCATATAGGGCGAGAATCCATGGATGGTGCAGCACTTATGAAATGACCAAGGCAATGGGAGAGATGCTAATAGACAGCATGAGATCTAGCATACCTACTGTCATCATCCGTCCAAGCTTGATTGAGAGCACCTACAGAGAACCTTTTCCGGGATGGATCCAAGGATACAAGTATGCTTCCATTTTTTGACATTCTGTTGTCTCTAAGTAATATTACTCCACTTGTGTATTTCTAATCAATTCTTAAGTGCTCCATGAGTCAATTTCTTGATATGTAATGAGAAAACAACAGGGTGCCAATCTTAGCAGCTTATGGACAATGTCAGCTGCCAGGTTTTGTCGGAGACCCTGATACAATTGCAGATACAGTAAGAGTGTGTGTGTGTATTCTCCAACCCATGTTAGTGTTTTGTTCTTTCTCATATTTTGATAACAATATTGATTGTAGATTCCAATGGACATGGTAGTGAATGCAACTTTGACAGCCTTAGCAAAGCATGGGATTGATGGAAAACCAGAACTAAATGTTTACCACGTCGCGACATCCGTGGCAAATCCGCATTCGTTTAAAGATGCCTTCAACTACGCATATGATTATTTCTCTTCTTCACCATTATTAGACTCAAAAGGGAAGAAGATTGCTATCCGTCCCATGAAGTTTTTGGTCTCGATGGATAGCTTTACCGATTTCATAAAGAATGAAGTAGCGCAACGAAGTGGACTTACACCTGATGATAATGTGTACATGTCGGATCCCAAGCGGTATCTTCGAATGCAATTGGCATGTTTCAAGACGGTGCATAGATTTATGCGGATTGCTAATTTATACAAGGCCTATATGTTTTATAAAGGAAGGTAAGGGCTTTACTTTCACTTAATCATATACTAATGTCAAGATTAATCCTGTCATGGGACTTCACATGAACATATTTAAAACAAGTTTCTTACCGAACCGTTCTACTTTTAAAAGTTTGAGAGAAAATGCTTAACTTATTAGCACAACAGTACCAAACGAGGTTTTTGTTTTGTTTTGATGTTAAAAGCTAACCAAAGTGTGGGAATTAATCTATATATGGTTTGTCGTCAGGTTCGATGTTACAAATACGAAGAGATTGATTGAAGACATGTCCATTGAAGAGAGGAAGAGGTTCAATTTCGATATAGAAAGCATAAATTGGGAGCATTACATCAAAAGCGTTCACATTCCAGGTGTAAGAAAGCATCTTCTCAGACAGCCTCCTGCTGCTAAACTGTAATTTATTCAATAGAGGGTAATAAGCAACTTTCCCAACAGTTTCATTGCCACTTGCGCGCACTTAAGATCCTAAACAATAAATTCCTTCCTGTAGTGTTACCTTGAAGGCTTAATTAAACAAAATCGTTTAAATAGGAACAGAGTGGATGGAATCTATATATATATTGGCCTATGGAGCCATGAAGTAAGAGATTGTTAGGTTAGAATTAAGAAATTATGACGATAATATTGCAATAGGCTTTTTTTTCAAAAAAATAAAATGTAAATTGTATTTCACGAAAAATCGCCAATTATCCTATAATATTCACTTGCCAAAAAAACATTCGTCAAATAACATGTTAAATGATTTTCAATTCAAAAACAGGAAAAGATCAAGCAGCAATACTAAAAGATGGAGTTGCTAGGCATTTTTGCAACAAGTAACATGGCAAAATGGCCATATAGCAATGAAATTAGAAGCGAAAACATCATGATGATCAATACCCTCAGCTCCTACTGATAAAACTTACAATCACCTCAATCATCTTATTAGTTTGGGTAGCTATCTCTGGATCCGTGTCAATGGCAAGCTTATTAAACTGGAAGCTGTGACTCATTCCATAATTCATAAAAATCTCTACTTCTTTGCCAGCTTTCTTCATCTCCTCGCAATATTCCAATTCATAGTCTCGAAGCAAATCCATCTCCGCCATCACAACGAGCATAGGTGGAAGTTTCAGAGTGGTTAGTGGTGGGGCTTGAAGACCTATTGGCCACACAATTGGGTGCTCCCCAGTGCTACCAATAGGCACGGCCAATGACGTGAACTTTTTCATCATTTCTCTTGTTGATAATGGATTTTCAGGTATTTCCAAATATGACTTACTCGGCTTGTCCGATATGAAGCCAGGTTGTATGGCTATCCCGCCTCTTAGCCTTAAAGGCTCAATGTCATCGAACCCTGCTTGAGCTGCTACTTGATGCACTAAATTCCCACCGGAGCTATCCCCGACCAGAAACACTCGATTAAAATCAGCATAGCTCGTGAGCCATTGATCAGATAATTCGCCGCGAGCATTGGCACGGAGCCAGAGCAACGCAGCATAAGAATCCTCGACGGCAACTGGGAGCCGATGTTCGGGGGCCAGCCTAAAGTAGACGGAGACCAAAACAGCTTGAACCGAGCTCACCAGTCGTGTACAGAAGTGGTAGTATAAGCTCCAGTCAGGTTGGCATATGCAATAGCCGCCGCCGTGAAGATGAAGGATCAATGGTATCTTAGCTTTGGTTTGGACATTGCTTTTCATTTCTGGGACATAAATTCGGACTGCAAGGCCTGTTTTTGGATCGATAATTTGGTCACGAACAGCCACCCCATTTATGAATTCTTCGTGGGGCGAGACTGGTTTCAACAAGGGCTCCATCTCTGGTGTACCCGTCCAAGTTCGGTCCACAGTTCCATCCTCGAAAACTCGAATCCAACCAGGAACTTCATCAACAATTTTCTTGTTGGAAGCCATGGCTAGTTCAGCTTCCTTTCCGAATGTTGTTACCGGAATCGTTATGGCTGGTAGCGTAGGATGGATGTGTCCTTTATAATGGGAGGGGGCAGGTTTTCTACTTGCCGGTCAACCACTCTTACCATGATTTCTCGATAGACTTAATTCATAATAATCTAACTTCAAATGTTTTAAATCATTATGCATTTTAATTTTAAAAGGGATAAATCTGGTACCAATGTACTATTCTAATAATTAACATATGAATAGATAGGCGTGAAATATAATTTTATTAATTATTGGTATAATTATATTTATTGAATTTAGTATGTTTTAGTCGAAAAACTTGAAACACATAGTTTTTATATGGGTTTTGATTACCCAAAAAGAGATCAACTCTATGCATGCAAAAATATGAGAATGTCTCCACGCCACATGCCAACCCACTCCAAGCCAAGACTGTGTTTGGTGTTCCACAGACATTTAACTTTGTGGAACCCACTCGACGGATATGACAAAGAAATCCCGCCCCTCTTGACCCCGTGTTTCTCGAGTGGCGTTGTGTTTTTATTTTTTTAATAATTGCTGAGTTTTTTATTTTTTATATTTTAAAAATATTTATTTTTACAATTTTAGATTGTGTTCATTTTAAAAAATAAAAAAATATTTTTATAGATTTCCAAACAAAAAATATTTTAAAAAACACAAACAACATACATAGCTGTTATATGATACCAAAAAAATCTTATTAAAATTAATATGATTTAATTTGTTTAAAAAATAAAAAACAATGTATCCAAATATAAATGAGAATCACATCTATCTTCGGGTCCTGTTATATGATACCAAAAAAGAATAAAAACCTTCTTGTCATTTGGGCCATGCCTAAACGCAGTGATGGATAGCCCTCTTGTGGGCCAAGCCCAATAAACATACATAGCTGTAAACAGCATGGATAATTGCTTATCGATTGGGCCTGGCCCAAGAAAGAATGATGGATAACTTGCCGTTAAACGAAAGACATGGTTGCCAGCTGTTTGGGCCAGACGCAAGCGACAAGGAAGGATAGTCTACAATTAAATGGCAGGGATTATTGTCCATTGAGAATAGCCTTTCCAGCCCTCTCGTTCAAGCCCTCAGCAAACTAGACCTCGTCACAACCACTCTGGATTAAATCCGTGTAAATTTTCAAAAAGCTTAGCGACAAGCATATATCAAAAAACAATTATTATGGAGTAAATAATATTTTTTAAAAAAATATATAATTAAAAAAATAAATTATTAGATAAAGATATTTTTATCACTTTTAATAGGTCTTATCTTTCTCTCTGTGTCTATCTCTTTTTTTAAAATGAGTTCAATGAATAATTAATAAAATATAACTACTTATCCCTTGGTATAATAAATTTTTTCCATGTATCATGATATAGAGTTATTATATATATAAAAAAGTCAATATGACATAACACTTTCTTGGATATTTAGACATTATTTGAGAATGCGATCCAAATAATATTTTATAAATTATTTTTTTGTTTAAAATTAAATTTTTATATTTAAATTATTTTGATATGTTGATGTTAAAAATAAATTTATAAATTATTTTTTTGTTTAAAATTATTTTTTATATTTATATTTAGACATTATTTGAGAATGCGATGCAAATGTTATATATATAAAACCTATTAAACTTTAAATAGAGTTCAAGGTTGGCTCCCATCAGTTCCATAGCTCCATTTCTATGAACTAGCATATTTACTAGAAAAGTTTTTTCGACAGAGATAGAGTCTTGCTCAGATAAAGAAATGAGCAAGAGAGAAAAAAGGAAAGCACTCTCTCTCTGTCTCTCTCAAATTACATAATATCTTCATGAATTCCATGATGCATGCACATACACGTATTATACATATATTTTTCTCTTTTCATTTCAGATCTTTTCTGCTTACATCTTCGAGGATCCTTCACTATTTGTCTCATTAATTCAATGAACTTTTGCTAATTATGTGACGTACGTGGGTATCTGAGTAGAAGCAGAGCTTGGATTTTTAAAATTTATTTGATGCAATTTGGACACCAAAAGGTGGATATGTGGAAAATTGTTGCCGTTTGCTTTAAGCAAAGATGGTTTTCTCTACAAATCTATGGGAAAAAAAAAAAAGAGTATGCACTAGTACTTGTCCCATCAAAAAGCTGATCAAGAAAAGAGGATTAATTGCATGCCATATATATTTTTCAACCTCTAAAGATCTTGTCTATTTGCATTGACTTGTACAAATTCCATGCATATTCAACATATTATACACATTATTTCTTTGTCAATGACCTTTGTTGTGCTAATGACTAACATCACTAAGGAATAAACCGTATTTGCTTTAATGTTATGGTTCTGTGAATGGATTCCACTATCTTTTCCTTAACCTCTCGCTAATCTTGCCTCTTAGCGTGAAGGAATTCCAGTGATGATCGGTCGGTTCATTAACTTGTGAGGGGGACTTGCAGTGGAATCTGACATTATCAATAGAGTTACGTTGTTAAATACAGTCGACAACAACTTATTGGGTTGTTGGGGCATCTTTTAAGATGTTCAGTTTCTTTCATGTTGTAAAAAGTTTTTTTATATATATAATAATTTATTAATTTATTAATGAAACAACGTTCATAAATGACAGGAGAACATGATGAGTTTAAAGAAAATCAAGAAAAAAAAAAGGGATTGGAAACAAGTTTAATTAAAGTATATCAGTAACATCAGAATCTAAGCTTCATTTCTTGCACGCTTCCTGCCTGTCTTTCCAGGCAAGTCCAAATGACAAAGGTCTGCCAAAACTTCTTCTGCATCTTTCCAGTTGCAAGTGCCCACCATTCATACAATAGATTATCTATTGTTTTTGGGATACACAACATAACTCTCCATTCATACAATTTTGTAAGAAGTTTCCATCAATTTGCTCCAATGGATTGCTTTTGAGACATTCATGAATTTCAAGTGGTGGAATACAGATGAATTTGATAGTACCTGGTAGGGAATTTCTACTGCTAACATCATTGCTTGAAAGGGGTTATACATGCTGTTTAACTTCTGTACATACGATCATCATCATTTTAATACTTCTCAACATTAATATCATCATATCAGTTTCCTGCTGCAGTACTGGTGAGGTATAAATTTGAGATGATGGCAGCTAATCCATAAAACTAGTGAGTAAATACAATTGTAGTCATCATCTGATTAATGAATCTGCAGGAAAATATATTAGTATCAAAGAAAGCTGGAATCGAATTCTCGAAACAAAAACCTAAAACATTACACGTTTTTACCCCTTGTTAATTAAATTGACTTTTTCTCTCCTAAGAAACCCCTGAAATGACTTCTGTAATTGTCAATCATGCAAAAACACCTCTTCGAACTTTGAAAAATAAATTATTTTATCAAACGTGAAAAAATAGATGGTCACTTGGTGATAATGCTGTCCTCCACTTATATTCTCAAGCTAACATACGTAACCATTCCTTCATTTGTAGTCTAGAGGTGATCCTCCAATCCACATAAAAAGAAGTACAATTTCTAGATGGGTCAGAAATTTAGCTAAAAAGAAAGAAACAGACACGGCAATATCTTATTTAAGAGATTTTGGGTCACTATCCACATGCTTTAGTATCGTTGTTAAGCTTTTTCTGGTAGGCAAACTCAGTAATCTGTCGGCAAGGAGTCTAATCCAGGTTAAATTTTATTTTAAAACCGAATTAGATGTTAATCTAATTAAATCTAGCTCATCAGATTGGATTTGGACCCGATTAAATTTGAATGATACCTAGCCAAGTTAACTTCAATGAAATAAATTTTTATCCAAACCAAATATTGTTGTAGTATGTGTATATATATAAATTTTTTTTGTCCAAAACGATGTTATTTTAAGTATACCTTAAAACTAAAATATGAATTATTTAAATTAAATCTAATGATTTTAAGTTGATAATTTGATAATGTTTGGTATGCTAGATAATATTAATTGAACTGGACTTGATTGGATTGGACTGAATAACTTCTTTTATTTTATATTTAATAAACACTAAAAAGAACTTGGATAGTTTGTGACTTGGATTGGTTCTAGTTTAAAAAAAACATAGAGGAAGAATTGTTCCAACCTGACCGATCAAAAACCTTGGTTGATCTGCAATCTAGTCAACCTGAGATAAAATACGGACAGAAAATTCATTTATTTATTTTTTTTGTCAAAACAAGGTTATTTTGATTTTTTTTAATTTAGATCAACTCAAGTTGACCCAAATTAAAAAAAAAAATCAAAGCAATTAGGTGAACTCAAGTTGACCCTCTTGACCGATGACTCTGGCTTTGACCTGTGTAAATCTCCGAGTCAAATTTTAAAATTATAATAATAATCATTTCTAATCTTAAGTTGACCCCCGAGTCAGGTTTTAAAATTATGATAATAATTATTTGTATCTTTCTATTGACTCAGATCGATGGTCAACCCGACCTGTGACATGGGTCTTGTTCTAGATCGACTCCCGAGTCGGATTTTAAAACTATGATAATAATTATTTTTATTTTTATGTTGACTTGGATCTACTTCAGTTAATTATTATACATATAATTAGACAAGCTTATTCTTATTTTTTTTAGTGGAGAAAAAAAAATTCTCCATTAAAACAGTATAGCATTGGATAGGACAACACTAGACATGATAAAAATTAATTTTTATATTATCCAATTGATTTTTATATTATCTGGTATACCAAACAACTTCATAAGAAAATTATTATGTCTAGTCCATCATCAAGCACTTCCTTATGGAACATGTTTTCTTACAAGTTTTTAAATTATAATATGGATAATTTGCTTTTGATCTGATTGGATAAATGAACTTAATCTCTCTCTCCTTTCATGTTTTCTTAGGTAGAATGGGACTGATCAATTGAATTAAAAGAAATTAAATGGAATACTAATATGCTGTTAGCTAATTGGATCAACGAGTGATTGGTGATTAGACAACAAACATAAACCAATGCAGAAAACTTGATTGTTTTCGAGAAATTAATCACTTTATTTTTATCCCCACGCGCATAAAGTCATTACTCATTAGTACCAAATCCAAAGTTTAAAAAAATATTAATTATTATGATTCTATTAATGGAGTTCATCATGACTAATTAGGATAAGCATCCAGATAGTATATGTGGAGGAACGTCTATGTTAATTTCTTCTGGCTGTTGTGAAGTATGATCTAATATTACGACATCTGTACTTCTAGGTCAAGAACAGTTCATTAAAGGAGGTAAGCACATGTATCTGGACTTCTTTAGGTAAATAATAAACTCAAAAAAATTTTAAAAAAATTGAATCAAGATTAACCCTTCAAAGTTAAGCCCATTCACCTACCTCTTGGTAATATAATTATTATCAAGTTTGTTATTAGTTTGAATTGATTTTTATTATAAAAAATTTTTAAATCAAGTTTGGTTGAATATGTGTTTTGTATTGTGTTACATAATATTTTTAAAAATATTATTTAATTGAAAATATATAAAGACCTAGGGTTTTGGGTCTCCAGAAAAAGATCTAGATATCCGAACTTAGAACAGCTTGTGTACCTAAACCTTATTTTTTTTTAATTTTTCTTAAGTTATCCACCCCTTAACACTTTTAAAAAATATAACAGTTACACTGCTAAAATTATAACGTCCTAAAAAACAATTTAGCCATGATTATCGTTTTCCTTTCTTTTTCTTAAACGGTTCAGTTAATACTAATAATTAATCATTTTTTTTCACCATAGGGGGAACTTCAGTATTACAATCTTTCACAAGGTCGAAAGTACCTTTCAGGAATCACTTCTAAACATTTAAGATGTTAAATGAGGTTTTTTTATTATGTTTATATACCATCACGCCATTTACGAGTTCTTTTGAGCTTGAAATTTTTATAAATGCATATCTGATTTGTGATGATTTAATTTATATATAGAATAATTTAATCTCTGGATATTGTTTTATAATTTTATTAGTCCTTTTAGTTTTGAATAATAATTTATACTATTTTATATTGTCAAATGATTATCATAATCCAAATATTTATTATATTTAATAAAATCTTAATAATAATTTTATATTAAATATATGATATACAATATTTACCTCATTAATTTCTTTTAAAATTACTTACCAATATAAGATTTTTCACTCTCATAAAAGCACTCAACAATCTCCATCTCATGTACGAGTTTGTCCGCTTCGAACCACAATTCTCCTCCCATCCAAAGGCAAGCATGCATATCCTTCGATCCAAAGGCAGCATTGCTACAGTTTGGAGCTAGATTGTTCTCAGAAGTCAAAACCATGGGCAAGCCAATCCACAAAGGCATAGACAGGAGTGCTCTACACTCTGCTCAATCTAGATAGGAGAAATTTACTATGAGAGCCAACTATGCTATCACCGCTCATTTCAGCCACCAGGGGCGGCGCATCAGCCTCTGATGAGGGGGCTATGGCCCCAAAAATTCTCAAAAAGTTCAGTGTAGTCCTTGTGATTTAGTATGTTTTTCATATTCGCACCCACCATATTCAAATTAATTTGTCCCCTTCAAATGTCTTGCTCTTCTTTTTCTTTCCCTTCGAAGTCCAATGTATCTACCTTTACTCACGCTCAGCTGCTATCAGCCAAACTGTCAATTTTGCGATTATGTAACTTGTTTGGAATATTTACATATTGGAGCTTTTATGTAACCTATTCAAGATTAAATCAAGGGAAAGTAATACATATGCACCACTTAACATATAGTTTAAATCAATCATTTCCATGGCTAGCTATCTTGCAAACATGTAAAGATTAATTAGATACTCTTAACATTATCCTGATCACTTTTGAGATTTTAACATCTTAACGTCTCAAAAGAGGGCATGCATGCAATTCTGTCCAAAATAGATGTTGTGTTTATCATTGAAAAGATCAACTATTTTGGTCGAACTTCACAAAGTTTTTCCTTGCTTACATCTTTTTGGAAAGAAACTCCATTCGTGTAGAGAAAGCACGTAGGGAAAAAAAAGATTGTCGTGATCATTTAACTTAGTAGGCCATAATCTTCATGAAAGTCTGTCGCAACAAGTTTTCACTCGACCAAAATGATAAAAAGAAAATCCCTTTTTATCCTTGCCATTTCTTTATAGTGATCATCAACGTCTCTACTACGTATAAGTTGTCATCGAAACAGAAAAGATCAACAATCAATGGCTAAATATCCCGCTTCAGAGAGGAGTCCATCAGCAACCGTGTGTGATAGATTTTAAAAAATAGGATGCTTTTCTTTTTTTCAATTGAACATTTAATTTGTGTTTATTTTTATAAAATAGTTTTTTTTTCATCTCTAATTTTCTTATTTATCCTAAAGTTTTTTTTCATGAAAAAGTAAGAAAATATCCCTTTTATATACACTTTTTTAAGAAATAAAAAACGAGGGCCTTATTTGACTTAAATTGAAAACATTAAAAAGAATAACCATATAAACTATTAGATGAACCAAACAAGTCGTTATTTTTTTATATAGTACTGAAATTTTGAAGAACAACCATTTTGATATTTTTTCAATTCTCTAAAAAGTGAAAAATTAAATAATAATTTCCATTCTCAATTTGTAAACACGTTTTTTGTTTGTTTCGAATAATTTATTCATTGTTTTTTTTTTTTTTTTGAAAAACTGAAAAGTTTTTCACATTCATTCTCAATTAGCTTTCCATGAAAAGCAAGCAGGCATTCATGTCTTTGCATGTTGAATACTTTTAGTTGATTAGATACAATACATAGATATCACAGGAAAAATCTGCAAATTAAAGCACCGGCTTCAATTGACTGTTCAATGTAAAGATTAATTTCAAAAGGTTTGGAGGAATGAAACTTTGACTAGAACATTTTCGAGTAGATTATTTCAAATTTTTTTCAATCATAGTTCTCTTTATCAAAGTTCTTGGAATTACATGACTTCACTCGGTTCAATTATAGAAGGTGTTTTTCCACTCAAATAGGATAGTTTCGTACGTAAGTTAATGGAAGATTATCATTCTAAGTTAAAGAACACGTCCCAGGAAGGGAAAAAAACATCGATCTATGGTTCTTGTTTGGTTCATGTGTCATAAATTAGGATATGAAAGGAATGTGACATAAAAAAAGAAGAAACTATGCATCTTTATATTGTTGGTGTGTTAGAAAAGAACAATAGACATTGTAATAGATAAGTATCTTTAGAAAAAAATATTGAAAATGACATGAAATAGAGATGATTGAATAGAATATTGTCAGATAAACACAAACTCTAATCAAGGGAGGAGGCATGCATGGGCTAGGGTGGGTTCTAGCCCATGTTAAGATTTTATCAATAATTTTTTATTAGTTTTATATAAAGAAAATTTATAATTCTTAATTGAGATATCAAAGAATTCTAAAAATTTACAACAAGCCTTTTAATATGATACTTTAACTTGGGTTAAAATTTCATAATTTTTGAAGAAATTCAAAAATTTGATAAAAAATCATAATTTGACCAGTTTTACGTTATTGGGTGTAATTTTCAATCCGACCATCAGATTTAGCTGAAATTTTATGAGGGATCTTAAAATATACTGAATAAAATCTGGTTAAAATTTTAGGACGAACAGAGTTTGGTATTTCTAACAAAAAAAAATCAAATAAAAGCAAAACAACTCATTAAGGGTACAATGATTATTTTCCATTAAAAAATAAAACAAATCAGTTCTTTTTTTCATAAAAGTATAATAGAAAAAGAAAGAAAAGAAAAGGCAAGAGAGAAAAGTAAGGGAAAAACATAAAAAAAAATCCAAGAAAAAAATAAGAAAAGTGAGATAATAACCTTGTAAATATACAAAGTTCAATTTATAGAATACTAATCTAAAGAATAATCAAGTGAAGGAAGGAGGAATTGAGAGAGGAAAAAAATTTAATTACTTTGTTTTTCAGTTGGCATGAGATTGTTATTTTATCCCGTTTAAAAGGTTGTTAATTACAATATCGATTCAGATTCGATTATAGATTAATTATATTTCACAAAACATCAAACGATATAACTTTTATAGTGAGTTTATTTTTACTTTGACTTTAATTTTATATATTTTTAAATTTATTTTTTAATATTTTGAATAGTGTATTTCAATTAAAATTTTACTATTAACTTTAAAAATTTATGTACATGAGTTAATAATTTATCCTAAAAAAATTTATATATTTATTTTATAACCCAGGACAGGAAAAATTCTTGGCTCTGCCCTTAACTCTAATAATTTAAATTTTTGGCAAATACAAACATGAGAAATTAGCATAGCAATAGGGTTGATAACTTGAATAAGTTTCAATTACAGAAGCACCTTAATTTATGAAAGAATATTCCATGAATTAATTTCACCAGGCAAACAACTATAATGCATTAATTAAGCTATAGCATTTCTCAAAGAGACTAATGCCTAGTTTTTACCGGCTTCGATTTTCCTAAAAGCAGATCATAAAAGAATGCAAGATACAAAAGATTACCTTGACTAGGGTCTGAATAGCCATGTTTTTAATTATATATAAACACACACACACCTTGACTTGTCCTGGTGTTTTTACTTGCAGAAACATATTAATTACTCCTTTTTAGATTTTTTTCATGAAATTATTTGTAACATATAAGATGATATTTACGTTGCTAGTTGTGAAGTTTAGCATTTAAGGGTTTTGGAGGACCTCTTCATAGATTAATACATGTAAGCATTTCGCTTCAAGGTTCATTCAAAAGCAAGTGAGAGGAAAAGAAGAAAAGAACGGCTCCCCCTCTTACACAAAAGAACGGCTCCTTCAATATCATGAGTGAAAGATTGAATCCAAACCAAAGAAATGCACTAGTTGATAGGGTAGATTGCAAGACATCACTGAAAAAGAAAAAGTGTAAGCGTTCAAGCAAATAATGCAATCATATACTGCTGAAATTGCAGCTTTGTTTTTTTGATAAATGATAGACGATCGACTTTACCTTGTGTGGCCTGTTTTGTGTTTGTGCCCTGATTCTTTCAGCTCAAATTTTAATTTATTTCCTGTGTAGAAAGAAATATATAGATAATTACTTGCTGATATTGTTGTCAAAGTTTGTCTCTTTTCTTTCTTATTCCGAGCATGAAAGTGGAAAAGAGAGCTGTAGCTGTTGTTTTGTGTTTGCTAGCAGTCACTCACATTCCATGGCATATTTTCCAACCTAACCCAACTTCACCTGAGAAAGGGCCCTTCACAGACTACAACTTGACCCCCTGCCTCGCCACCACCATCACCAAGTTGAAGATCTTTTCTTTCGTGGTGGATCCTCTCGACAGTCCAGCTAGCTACCAACAAAAACCTCCACAAAACTTGTCCACAAGATTCGAAAACTTCAGAACCAATCGATTGGGGTTCAACTACAATGATATCGTGTTTTTTAAGGCATCGATGGTTACATGCACCGAGTGTACCATTATTTAACCGGCCGGTCCGGTCACAGTTTAGTTGATTACTAAACCAAAGTGTTCCATTCTATACTTTATATATTATTTTTATTTATTTAATATAAGACATATACACAAACACTCAAACGATTAAGGAATAAGATATTTTATTAGAGATCAGATGTATACAAATGAATGGACATCGCTTTTAACTCGAAAATCCAGACTACTAAGTTACACGTATTAATGCATATTTTTTCTACGTGCACCTATCTCAACATGTTAATATGCACTCTGTTCTAAGACTTTCTTGTATTATAGGTTAGTATTAACATCCATACTTTATCCAAAGTTTCCTTTTCAATACAAAGAAGATGCATGTTCGGATCTAAAACCTTTTAAGGACTCAGTAATCGACTCTGTCATATATAATCGCCTATACACAGGCGTGCCTCTCTCTCTCTCTCTCTCTGTTTATATAACAAGGATTGAAAATGAAAAACTTTTTCAGTGAAGTAAACGTGAATGAAAGACCAATAACACAAAACGCTTTAATTACCTTTAGAGTTCACAATCTATGGTTTCCTTTGATCACCATGTTAATGTAGGACACTCTCTGACACATTGAATAGAAGCCCAACTAATCATGTCTCCCGGGCAAAGTTATTTTCCTGTAATTTCCCAGGCAATTTTTCAAGAGCCCCTCGATCGATCCTCAATTATATATGATGATCATCGGACAATTCTCAGTTGAATATCACTGCAGTTTTCTTGCACCAGTTTTTGTCGGTCCAACGTAGCAAGAAGTGACAAAACGTCTTTGCGATGACTGGGAGGTGATTAGATGCCCATTAAGATGATTTGGTGCTCCACTTAATTTACCTCATTGATCATTGCCACACTTTTTTTTTATTTTTTTATATGGGTGTTCGAATTAACTTGTATATATTTTAATTAATTTTATAGATTTTAAAATTAAAAATCAGTAAGTATTTAATGATTCTAAAATTTATAAAATTTAAATTAATAATTTTTTAAAAAATAAATCTAAAATTTCACCCGTGAGCTATGCTCATCGTGGTTATTCGATGGGATGCTGGGACTTGCATGACGGTAATGAGGGTATTTTTAACATTTCACCTGTAGCTAGCGCAAATAGTTGCCGAGGAGCCCTTGATTTTGTGGTATTCAAAACTGAAACGATACTGCTCAAAATGGTGGTCGTCTCTGTTCCCCTGGCCCTGATTGGACCCCATGAAACCACCAAGGGACCTAAAGTGAATGGTACAATCTGTCACAATTTAATCCAACTCAATGAGAATATATATATATATATATATATATATATATATATATATATATTATTTTAATTCCTATATTTTTAAAACTTGATCAAATAAAAATTTTTAAAATTAATTTTATGAGATCAAATCTCTACCTTAATTAAAATATCTAAATGATACCACACATATATTTAACATATAATATGCATACTTAAAACTTATCCTTAATTTAAAATATGGTTTATATTGAGAAAGAATCATTAAATATAAGAAGACCACAATAAATTAAAATATTAAAATCACAAAGTTTAGTGTCCTAAGAACAACAACTTTTAAAGTTTTATGCTGTTATAAAGATATAATCATCAATTAATAAAGCAAATACATTTATACTTGATAATATAAATTAATGCTGACACTCGAACGTGATCTAGTGGTTGACTTATAATAAAATATAAAATAATTTATTTAATGACCTCCATTAGTTTAAATTATGTCTTTGCATATAATTTTTAATTTGATATATTCCATTATTTTTTTATTTTATAACTTTTTTTTATATTTTCAAGTATAAATAATGCGTGTGGTGTCATTTAGACCTTTTACTTGATTGTAGAAGATTTTATCTCATTAAATTATTAATAAAAGGTTATATTTGATTAAATATTAAGAGTTTAAGGACTGGAAAAAAAAAACTTATTAGATGATTCAATATTGAAACAAATAAAACCTAAAAAAAACCCTGAATTCCTCCTGCACCGGCGGGGATAAATTGAAATTAACCCAACAAAATCTAAAATTGACGTATATAGTTTAAGGGAAACTCAGAATGCTAAGCAACTTCAAGAAAATTACTATAATTCGATGTACAGACTTTTAGTGACACTTATCTGTTGACGCAACCAATTGTTCTAAATTCATATTTTTCGAAAAAATAACATTAAGGTATCATTTGTTTGACAGAAAATAATTTTTTGAAAATTATCAATTTTCAGTTAAAAAAAATTAGTTTAGTTTTCAGAAAAGTGTTTTTCTTTTTATTTTAAGTAGAAAACACTTTCTGGAAATTTTGAAAAATTTAGAAATGTCATATTATTTACTAATTATATCAAATTTGATCCATAAACTTTTGATTGCTATATATATTTTGTTTTGAATATTTTTTTCAATTTCATCCCTTAGATTTTGATTTTTATATTAACTTTGGTCTTTATTTTTATAATTATTATTTGCTTTTTCCTTATCATTTTTTAATTGAAATTTTTTATCTATTAAATTTGATCCTCGTTCTTTTGATTGTTACTTATTTTATTTGAAATAATTTATGAAATGGTAATTATTATTATTTTAATTTCTTCATCTTTCAATTTTTTTTTGTTAAATTTGATCTCTATTATTTTGATTATTATTTATTTTATTTGAGATAATTTATGAAATTATATTTTTTTTCAATTTCATTCTCATTCAACTTTTTAATTTGTAAGATTTGTTCCTCATTATTTTAATAAACTTGAAAAAAATAAAACATTAATAAGTTATTTTCCAGTTCATTTTCTATGACATAACCAAACACTGGAAAGTGTTTTCCAACTTATTTTTCATTACACTACCAAACATCGAAAAATAATTCACTTTTTTAAAATTTATTTTTTTAAAAAAAATACTTTCTAGTAAACAAACGGGCCTTTAAGGGGTATTATTTATTTCTAAGTATATAATATTAAAAAAAATCATTTCTTCCTAATTATTTGTGGAGTATAACATAGTAAATCTCCTATATGATTCGAATCCTGAAATATCTTTAAGAATTAAATCAATAAAAAATCTGCAGTGTATAAAATAAATAAAAGAAAACGCACAAATTAAAGAATCAATGTTGCAGTTACATCAGCAAAATTCATGACATGCACTCTTTACGTGCGGCGAATTGATGACCAGATACAATTGTGATGGAAGAGTGAATTATATGCATCATCATTCCATACTCATAAAACCATTAAAGTAAGTTTTAGAGAATTAAAGAAATATTATATTCAAATTTCTCCATCTTTGAATCTTTAATTGTTCTAAACAGTTATAAAATAACATAAATTATATCTTGAAACTTAACCTAACAGCTTAAATTATTGGATTAAGATGGTTTTTTAACATGATATTAGAACCTTGATGACTAAGCAGTCACGAGTTCGAATCTCACTCTCTCCATTTATTTTATAAAAATTAAACATAAGGTAACATTGGTCTGTACAAATTTCAAATTTAAAAAGCTTTCACTTGAGGGGGTATATTAAAGAATAATATAAATCATCTCTTGAGACCTCACCTAACAACTTAAACTATTAGATTAAGATAATTCTTTAACATAAATAAACTTATCTATAAAAATATTAAAAATACATATCAAAATTAAATTTAAACTCGTAATCAAGCAGTAAGGAGTTGATTTAAAATACAAGAATGTTCGTGGTTCAAATTCTATCTTTTATATTTTCAACTTACATGCAAGTATGCGAATTGATGGGTTGTTCCTCATGGCTTGGCTATTAGAAGTTGCTACTCTGGTTACAGGAGATAAAAAAATATCAAATTAAATTATTATTATTATTATTATTTGGAATATGTTAGGTTGAAATTCCCTATCTACATGATCACAGTAGCACATGTTCCAGAATTCACATCACAATTAAAAACCTAAACAAAAGAAAACCTATATAGTTAATATCATGCATGTAGGAGTATATATGTGTTTAGCCTTTCCGTATAGATCGAGGCTCAAGCACCTTTTCTCAGTACACTACGTATATATATATATCATGGAGAAGGAATCTTCAATTAGATCGATCATATAAAGGAATATCCGATAATATATGCTAGATTATATGATAACACCTCAATGGTTGATATATTATACATATAACTAAACAGTGTGGAGAATTTATTGTTTCCCTACACATAAAACACTGTGGATTACAACAGTAATCCACAGTGATTTTTTTTTTTTTTTTACTTTTCTTTTTTTTTCAACTTTCTTTTTTTTTCTTATTTTTTATTTATTTTTTTTTCAAAATTATTTTTGTTGATTTTACCTTTTAAATATTGACCTGGTTAAAATTTTTGGTTTGTAATTTTTTTCTTTAAAATACTATGGATTGCTGTGATATTTTTCCACTTAGTTTTTCTATTTTATTTCTTTATTTTTTTTTCAACTTTCTTATTTTTTCTTTTTTTTCATTTATTTTTTTTTCAAAATTATTTTTGTTGATTTTACCTTTTAAATATTGACATGGTTAAAATTTTTGTTTTGTAATTTTTTTCTTTTAAATACTATGGATTGTTGTGATGTTTTTCCACTTAGTTTTTCTATTTTATTTCTTTATTTTTCAAAATTATATTTGTCGATTTTTTTTTAATATTGAGCTGATTGAGAATTTGGTTTTATAATTTTTTTCTTTAAAACATTATTGATTGCTACAGTGTTTCTCTGCATGATTTTTTTTCTCCAAAATTATCTTTTTTTATTTTATTTTTTAATATTGAGCTGGTTAAAAATTACAGTTACAATATATGAGGAAAGCACTATAACGTTTTTTGAAAATTACTATTCATTGCTACAGTGTTTTTTCCTACATGGTTATTTTTATAATTTTTTTCAAATTATCCTTTTCAATTTTATTTTTTTAATATTAAGTTGTTTGTGAATTACAATTACAAGTTATTACAAATAAGGCAAAATCATGTGGGGAAGCACCGTAGCTTTCATCACAAAACACTGTGAATTGCTACAGTGTTTCCAACATGATTTTTTTTCCTTTTTTTGGTGTTTGTTTTGTTATTTTTTTTTCTTAAATTGTCTCTGTCAATTTTTTTTTTAATATTGAGCTGATTAAGAATTTATCTTTATAATTTTTCTCTTTAAAACACTGTGAATTGTTGCAGTGTTTTTCCATGTGATTTTTTTATGATTTTTTTCAAAATTATCTTTGTCGATTTTTTTTTAATATTGAGTTGGTTAAGAATTATAATTACAATAAAACTAAATCATATGAGGAAAGAGTTGTAGTTTTTCTCACAAAACACTGTGGATTGCTACAATATTTCTCTAAATGGTTTTTTCTTTTATTTTATTGGGAAAAACGTTATAGTTTTCCTCACAAAACATTGTCAATTGCTACAATGTTTTTTGTCATGGGTTTTTTTCCTTCCAAAATTATCTTTGTTGGTTTTTTTTTAATATTAAGTTGGTAGAGAATTTAGCTTTGTAATTTTTTTTTCTTTTATTAACTGAAAAGCTAAATCATGTGGCGAAAGCACTGTATCTTTCCTCACAAAACACTGTAAATTACTACAAATTATTTTGTTCAGTCTCTAAGTTTTGGATCACCAACACAACTTTTTTTTTCGTCATGAAATATTTGCTCCATCATGCCTTTAATTTCTATTACTTATCTAGCGCTGGTTCACAATTATAACACTATCAAATACATTTGTTTTATAAGCCCGCGGTAGCGCGCGGGCATGTCATCTCGTATATATATATATAATTTCTCATACGTACATAATTAAATAATTAAGCAATTATAATTGCTTTCCCTGTAAATTGTTGATCTCCGAATTTTTCCTCACTGCCAATGATATTGTCAAATTAATTTTTATATATTGAATTATACTCATGTATTTGACCTGGTTAAGAACAGATAATTTATATCAAAATTAGGAAATTAATTCATGAAAAAAAATCTTAATAATTTGATTCTTATTAATGGAAAAAGATACATATATTTCCTTGAATTCAACTTGAAAAACGAAGAAAATCTAGATGACAGTACATTTCCATAACTGGAAATTTGAACAACAAACGAAGGGAAGTGTTTCATGATAAGTGATTAAACATTACTGTACTATAATTTCTCAGTTTACTTTACGCAAAATTCTTGATTCTTCCATGAAAAGACTGAAACGGACGGTGTGCAAGCCTCAAAATCCATATTATCTTCGTACATTCTCTTTTTGTTAAGTGATCCGTAAAATATGAACTCTACGTACGTATAATATAAGGGAAAATGCATTGCCAACTTTTTTCTTTATTCTACCCAATGAGAAACGCAAACACCCAACTTTACAAAGTGAGTTGTGTCCACCATCGATCAGCAGTAAGTATTGGACCTTGCGAATGACAATGGATACTTGACAGAAATCCCTTGAAGTTCATATTAAAAAACTTGTGAAAGTATAGTTTTTTTTTTTAATTTAACGTGGATGTTCTGGTTTTGCTTGCGCGCACCTCAACTAATCCCACGAGCCCTGAAGTTAACGACCATGTAAGCCTTTAGTGGTTATCAATGAGCAACCACATGACTTGAATATCCTGAGACTACAGAGAAAGCAAACCTCTTAGTCCCAAACTTTTATCACTGAACCACCACCTAGATGATTCTTGTGAAAGTATAGTTAATTGCATTAATGATTGAATCATCAAAAATAAAATTCAATCATTTTTCACATTTTCATGATGCATAAATCCATAAAAGATAGCTAGCATGTTAGTGGCAGATCAGTTCTAGACTAAGAATCATTTTATGAGTGGAGTTAATTAAATAGTGTAGTTAGGCACATTGAGCATCTCTTCATATTAATTAATGACTCTACAATAAGGTCTTTGCTAAAAATATGCTCATGAGAAAAAAGATAAATTATTGGGTATTTTATCCGCTTTGAATAAGAGTTGCTGGAAATGAACAGCTAGCTAAGCATACACAGTAGGCATTAATTACCACTTAACTACTGTTCCAACGGATTGATGAAGATGAATGTTTCGCAATGCCGCGTAGATCGGCCGAGCATGTCGAACCCAACAAGCGTGGAGGGGCCACCACTGCCCACCACAACCATCTATTACTTTTCCCGGCCCCTCCATTGGCATCAGCATGCACCAAACTAAACTCTGTTTTGTTTAGCTCTAAACTCGTTTACCACCAAGGAAAACCAATGGGGATCCCACTTATCATCAAGCCTTCCCATTTGCTGCCACGTGGAGCCACATCAACAGGATGTAGCTAATCAGAATATTCGACGAGATCCACCATAGGGCAAATTAATGCAACACGCGTGTGAGAGTGTGAGATTCTCACAGGCTTGAGACTCTCTATTATATTACATCATCACACTCTCACTATTTTGGATAGAAGCCTTCACACCCCAAGTGCCTATATATAGTGGCCTTGCTAGCCATTTTTACTTAGGAAACACATACAAGCAACTAGAACTTGAAGTCTGGTGCTCCTGATCTCTTTTTCCTCCTTTCCTTCTCTTCTTCTCATTAATTACCAAACCTTAAGTTAGGATCCAACAAAAAAATGGAGGGGAATGGTTATTCTGGAAGCTTTTTTCAAAGGAGCAAGCCTTACATAGCCATGATATCATTGCAATTTGGCTATGCTGGCATGAACATCATCACCAAGGTTTCTCTTAATCGAGGGATGAGTCATTATGTTCTAGTGGTGTATAGGCATGCCTTTGCTACTGCTGTTATTGCTCCTTTTGCCATTATTCTTGAGAGGTACACAAATATGGTAGCATGATTCAAGAGAGTGCTAGCTTTTATTAATCTTTCTTGGTAGTGAGCTTTATTAATCTTTTCTGGTTTTCTTTATTGGGTTCAGGAAAGTAAGACCAAAGATTACATTTCCCATTTTCATGCAAATGTTTGTGCTGGGTCTTCTTGGGTTAGTATTTTCTCTTTGGCATGACATGGTTCTAAACTTTTGGAAGATATTGAAGCAAGGATGACAAGTAAATCTTAACTTCTTTCTTTTGTCTTTTCTTGGTCTAACAGGCCTGTGATTGATCAAAACTTTTACTATGCTGGGTTGAAATTCACTTCTCCTACCTTTTCATGTGCCATGAGTAACATGCTGCCTGCAATGACATTTGTCATGGCAGTTCTTTGCAGGTACTATAATCAACACTCTGATAACTCTGTATCTCTTCTCTTCGTTGCTTTATCATGAGTGACTAACTGATGTACTTGTTTGGTGGGCTTGTACCAAAAATATACAGGATGGAGATAGTGGACATAAAGAAAGTTAGATGCCAAGCAAAGGTGATTGGTACTATAGTAACTGTGGCTGGAGCCATGTTGATGACATTGTACAAAGGTAATGTCATCCATTTGATCTGGTCTGAGCATGTCCACACCCATTCATCTTCTGTTCCTGAAACTTCTAACAAGGATTGGATTAAGGGTTCCATTCTTCTCATCATTGCTACATTTGCTTGGGCTTCATTCTTCATTCTTCAGGTAAATAATAGAATGACTAGTATAACTTTAGTTGTGGATTTGAAAAAAAGGAGTTCGAGCACTTGACTTTTTGCTACTACTTATTTTACAGACAGTGACACTTACGCGGTACTCAGCTCACCTTTCACTTACAGCAATCGTGTGCTTTTTGGGCACACTACAGTCCATAGCTGTCACCTTTGTGATGGAACACAAGCCTTCTGCTTGGACCATTGGCTGGGACATGAATCTTCTTGCTGCTGCCTATGCTGTGAGTCTCTCTCTCTCTCTACAAACTCAAAGGTTCAAATATGTATTAGCAATAGTAAAGGGACTAATAAGTGTAATTTTCATGTACAGGGAATTGTGTCATCAAGCATTTCATACTATGTTCAAGGACTTGTCATGCAAAAAACAGGGCCTGTCTTCGTTACTGCTTTCAGCCCTTTGATGATGATCATAGTTGCAATCATGGGCTCTTTCATTTTGGCTGAGAATATTTATGTTGGAGGGTAATTTCTTACGTCCTCCACACCAAAAAAAAAAAAATAGTCTGCCTTTTTTACATTTGGATTTACCACACTGATTAATAATTTCTTTTTGGATTTACAGTGTTCTTGGTGCTATATTAATTGTAGCTGGACTCTATGCTGTTCTATGGGGCAAGCACAAGGAACAAAAAGAAAAAGAAGCTGAAATTATCCCGGAACCAATTAAAGAAAATGGAGAGAATGGTGACACAACAGGAATGATCCAGGACATTGAAGCTAACAATTGCACCGGGAAGCAAAGGAATCAAGCTAACAATGTTACTGTGCCGTCCGTGGCTATTACTGTTCCAACTTCACAGGCTCCCATGATAGCCAGGGAAGCACCAAGAGCATAATTAGCTTAGGAGAGAAATGATAAAGACAGAAATAATAGAGGGTTGGTCATGGAAGCTTGGAAGGGAAAGGAAAATAAGCTTCTTTTTTATTTTTTGTAATTCCAACCTTACTATTTTTACCCCTTTTTTGCCTTTGTTTTTTACTTTTTTGTTTTGTGGGAGATAAAATTATGGGACTCACAATCTTCCATATGTAACTCATGTGAGCTGATATTCTGTTGATGAAAAGCTAATGAGAGAATGCAGAATCTTCCTTTTTGGATTTTATAATTATCGTGTGTCCTGCCTAAACTCCAAATCGATTTAAAATTCCTGGAAATTTTGTTCCACATGTAATAGAATTGACGATGACGTCCGAGGCAGATTCCACTCACTAATGTGCATGTGGCTGACTTTTTTCTTGCAGTTTCCATCATGTCATTTCTTATGAATAGGGTGGGAATTTGACACGCCATTCAATGTTGAAGTATTCGTTCCTAACAATTCACTTTCACCATTGCATGATATTCGTTTCTTTGATCACTCTTGCTCCCACTGGCATTGACAAATCAAGTATATAGTGATGGAAGCACACATCTATCTTATTCCTTTGAAACTTCAATCTGTGTGTTGAGGATCATATATAGTTGATTACAGATCAAGTAATCCTGTTGCTTATATGTACGTGGCATTGTTAATTTCTCTGCCTGCATTGATTTGGTGAAATCATAACTATATATATGGTATGATTAAAATTAAGAAAAAAAAATATGTTTCAACAAAGAGGGACTACCAAGTTTACTAGCCTGACATGACAAAAATGGTTCAAGCACCACCATAAAAGCCAGACATGTCTGCAGATGATATCCTTGGCCATATGGAGCTAGTTTTGTTACCTAGGGAACAATTTCCAGCTCTGCTGTACGATTGTCTATTGGCCTCATTTACAAATTTTAGCTGCAATCAATCTCCATTGCAGCTGTAGTTCAAAAAAATCTCCTTCAACTGGTATGATGTGAAAATAATCATCCAAGCAAAAAATATTGAAATAGATTAATGAAAAGGCAGATAAAAATTCCAGGGAAAAAAATACTATAATATTTAAGCGATTATCATTGAACAAAAATGATAGTGATCATATCACCAAGAAAGAGAGGAAATCTGATATAGATTCCTTTTCATCCAAGTAACAGATAATACAACTATCGTTGAGCATCAGTTGCCAAATTAAAGTTTCCAGGATAATTAAGAAAAGTAATAGAATAAATTGTTTCCTCACACTTTTTGTATATATCTAATGAAAAATAGCCCAGATGGAAATGGTAGAAACGAATATTTTGTGCTGATTAGCTCTTCAAAAATTAATTAAATGTCCAAGATTTAAAAAAGGGCAAAGAACATAATTGTCCCTCATCTATCAAGTGATTCTCAAGTGGGCCTCCAAACAAAACAAATTCCCAATTGAACCCTCCTATAAAACATCTCCCAATTAACCTCCATCAACATTTTATGGGAGGAAAAATGTTAAGACAAAGGGTTAATTTAATAGGGTCGTGTCCAATAAATGGGCCGGGGACCCAATTTGGAATTATTTTTTTGTTTGGGGACTCAAATTGGGTTATCATTCTTCCACACCTTCAATATGATTGTCATTAATTCTTGTTAATTTAATCCGGGATATATATTTTTACTCGAAATTCATTTCTCTTCCAATGGATAACTCGGGAGAGAATATAATGTCGAAATTTTGCACAAAATGATCAGACACAAAGTGATGCAGACAATGACTTGATAGTTTGGAATCCAGTGAACATAGCATCAAAATATGTATGCATTTTGAAACTAGACATGCCTATACTACGTGCAAATGTTCTGATTCCTAGTTCCTAGTTTCTATTTTGAGTACCATTGAGTGCTAAAGTTGTTGTGCTCTCACTTGTTAGGATAATATCACCACCTCTTCATTTTCCACTTTGATCATCTCCTCCGTAACTTCAGATATATATATATATATATATATATATTCGAATAAAAATCATCCATCACCTCTTACAATCTCGAGTTGTTGCCGTCCTAAGATTGATGTAATGCATACCAGGTTGATTCTCATTTATTAGGCTAGCTCATGTCCTCTAGGATTTGCTATAAACCTGTGGAATAATATTGAAAAGTTGCATTAATTTTGCATTATTTAATTGGAATCTCACATTGAGATTTTCATGTTTTTTTTTTAACCAATGAGACAAAACGGTACTTCATATTCAAAGGGAGTTTTAATTAGAAATTGTAAAGAAAATTAAGATAAATTGAGATACCAAGGTCAAGTTTTTCCTATTTTTTAAAATCTCCAAAAGGGTTAAAAAGCCACTAATTGTTGGTTTCTCCATTAGAAATTAAGCTGAGTGGAAGATTAGGTATCAATGGATGATCAAGGACAGAAAATCTCGAGCTTAATCTAGACTTTCTCCGTTAGAAATTAAGCTGAGTGGAAGATTAGGTATCAATGGATGATAAAGGACAGAAAGTTTTTGAGCTTAATCTAGACACTCCTTAGCAATATGGTTCATAGCCTTTCACATGCAAATCCTGATAATATGCCAAAATCCACCAGGGAAAGAAAGAGATTAGTAGTAGTGTTGCAAGATTGAAATATTATAAGAACAGCGGTCTCAATGCGTCCAAGTGGATGTATTATTGTGCTAGTTTTTTCTTTTCCTGTAAAAATTCTTAGTCATAATTTCACTTACAAATAGCCCGGAAGGTGGACTCATGACAAGAAAGTAAAATTCTTCTCCTTTTGGGCTATTTTTTTTATAAGAAATCCGTGTTATATACGGTTTTATTCATATAACTAAATTCAAGATTTTGTCTAGACATTGATTTCATTTTGTCATGATTTATCGTCATTAAAGTAAAATCACATTTACTTTCAGCAAACTGCGTTGTGATGATCTCTATTCCGTCGGCCTCGATATTTCTCACATAGACAGCTTGGAATCAAAATAAAAAAAAATTAATTTTTGAGATATAACTCAATTAATTAAATTTTAGATTTATTTTTTAAAAGTTATCAATTCAAATCTTATAAATTTCAAGTTGAAAAATTATATGACTCTATAAAATTAATCGAGGTAAATATTATTTCATATATTTATATTAATAAAAAAAATAATTAAAATTATTTGGTTAGGACGTGTGTTAGTAACTAACGAAGTAATCATTGTCAAGCAAGGCTGCTTAATTCGACAGTAATTTATGATTATTTTATAATTATTTATTTATTTTGATTGGTAACAGAAGCAATTATTTTCCAAATTGGATAATGACTAAAGCTGTGATATATACCACTTGAAAATTGTTGTGTTGCATGGAAATCACTAGCACTGAAAATGATTATTCAACATCGATTCTCCACATAATTTTTGTTGCCTGCATCTGCCCTTTTGTTTGGTTTCTAAGCACTCTTCGAAGTCCCTTTGTCCTCTAGCAAGGGGACACTCAACAAGGCCCAAGATCAATCTTATATTAAAATATCAATCCCCACTAAGTTTTATTGTATATTTTTCTTCAGTGCAATAATTCCCATATAATGGTTTCTGCCATCACCTAAGTGTAACTGAGATCTTGATCCCGAGATTAATTTATTTTGCAGACTCGCCACTAAACATTCAAGATTGAGAGAGGAGTACTTGAGCATCCAATATTAATATATTTATGCTCCAACTCATCTTGTCGATCACAAAATAATTAGGCATCCATCAAAAAGGAAAAAAAAAAAAGAAGAAGAAAATCTACTTAGGGATCCATGATAAAACATTTGTCATAAAATTGATTCAAGTTTTTGATTTAATCAAGATTTTGAAGAATTACATATAATATAAATAGAATCTATCAATTAAATTTTTTAATTTTTAATTAAATTATTTTTTTAATCAATTTTATAACAAATTTTTAATTTAATTTAAAATTATTTCTAAACCAAATATTATTTATAACTTTTTTCATGAGACAAATTTTAAAAGAAAATTCATGTATAGGCCAATTCAATTATTTTCTATAGAAAGGAAAGGAAACTCGGAAGAACTTTTCCAATTCAATTCAAACCAAAGGGCTCGGACTAGGTTGAGCCAGTTGACGAAAAGGAAGCCTAAATGAGATCAGAAGCTTTTAGCAGGCTCTAAGAGATTCAATTCGGCTCAGTCTAAAAAGGCTGGAAAGTATCTTGATATTTAGCCCATGCCAAGATCGAAATGGTATCGATTGTTCAATGGAGCTCGAGGACAAAAATCAGAATCCAATTTCCAAAGACTTGTCCTTGAAGTCTTCTTTGGAAAATGAAGCCCAAAACTAAAATTCGGGATTGCCGAAAAGAAAAATCAGAATCCGAGTATTAACTATAATTATAGAATTGTGAAGGAAGTTAAAGAAAGGAGATTAAAGATGTTTACAAGTTACTGCTAGGATTAACTTGGAAAAAAAATATCAATTACATAAGAAAAGATAAAAAAAATATATAAAAATTTAAAAAATAAAGATTAAAATTAAAATATAAAATAAATTTTATTTATGATTGAAAAGCAAAAATACTTAAAAAACGAGCCAAAAAAATCAAATTAAATTGAATGGTAAAATTGAAAAGAAAAATTTATTTAACAAAAGGCCCCCAAAAAATTAAAAGAACGAGGACCAAATAAAAAAAAATATTTGATAAATTGGGATTGGAGGATGAAATTGAAAATAAATAAAATTTCTATAAATATCCCAGAAAAAAAATTAAAAATTAAAATAATGAGAAATGAAATTGAAATGCTAACAACAAAGATATTTTAATTTATAATATTAGTGTAGAAGATTCAAAGTTTTATCAATGTTTTATTGTCTTTAAATTTTTTATGCAGTAGTTTTGAATTATATATATTATGAAATATATAAATAAAAGACTCGATTGGGTGTTGGGTCTTGCAGGGTGCAGAATCTAAATTAGCTTTGAGTCCGGCACCACATGGGACCTAATTGGGTGTTGGGTCTTGCCTGGTGCAAGACCTAAAATTCTCTGAAATTTCTTTGGGTCTTGTCAAGTGCAGATCCCTGTGGGTGTTGGGTCCTGACGTGTGCAGGATCCAAAAGGATTGTGGTCCTGAACACGGCTGGACCCAAAGGGATTGTGGGTCCTGTCTGTACAGGATCTAAAATCTAATTGGATCCTGATAATACATGACTTCAAATATTTTGGATCCTTCTCGGTAATATCAGATTTATTAGTATTTATTTTTTTGGTATGTTGCATGTGTTATGTTGTTATTAACAAATCTAAAGTTTAATTTCTTGAAATATAAGGTTTCGTTGATTAATAAGATAAATTTCGTGGATGTGTATTATATTGGCTGGTCGCAGGTAATTAAATCCAAATTTGTAATTTCAAAGTGCACTCATAATTTAGTTGAATCTTCACAATTTTTCTTCTTTCTTTTTAGAGCTTATCATTATTTTTATTTTGATTTTCAATGTTAAGAGAAGTAGATTAATCTTCATATAAATAAAAAATATAAATTATATAGAACTTTCTTCAACTATAGAGAGTCAAGTGTATTTATAAAAATATATTTATTAAATAGAAAGCTTGAGTAATAATAATAAAAAGACTAAATTACCCAAATAATTATCTATATTAAACGTAAGTTGTTGAACAAAACTCTAAAGTCAAAATCCAATATTAGTGTTAGTTGCACATTGTAGTGCTATTTTTTTTATTTAAAAAAAACTGAAAAAATATTAAATTATTTTTTAAAATGTTTTTTTTACTATTTTTTGATATATTAATGTTAAGAATTAAAAAATTAAGCTTTATTATCAACAACTTTAGAACTTACCTACCACCCTGAGCTAACACCCAATTAAATATTTTTTACTAAAATTCAATATCTTTAAACTCTTTTATTATTGCAAAAAACATCATCTTTTTTATTTTTGTTAAAAAGCTCTTACAATCATTGAATCAAACAAATTTTCCAGCAAATTGTCAGACAAGAACTGACTCAAAGATAACATCAATTGAAATCCTCGTCACAAGAAAAACTGGTTGTGGTGGGATGGGACCAGACTTTTCTATAGAAAGGAAAGGAAACTCAAAAAGAACTTTTCCAATTCAATTCAAACCAAAGGGCTTGGCTTTTATGCTTGGCAAAAACCTTCTTTTTCCTATTTCCTTTGGAAAATGTAAGCAATTGTGAATTTTCTATCATTATTTTGATATTTATAATTATAATTGATCATGAAAAAAAAAATCAATATCTAGGACAAAGTAAAAATCACACAAAAATTTTAAAAAATAAAAGCCAGGACAAGGTTTATCAATCAAATCACATAGGCTGGAATCTTCAGCAACCCAAAATATCTTGATATTTAGCCCATGCCAAGATCGAAATGGTATCGATTGTCCTGGTTTATCAATCGAGCTCGAGTAAATAAAAAATCAGAATTCAGATTCCAAAGACTTGTCCTTGAAATCTTCTTTGGAAAAAGAAGCCCAAAACTAAAATTCGGGATTGCTGAAAAGAAAAATCAGAATTAACTATCATTAGAATTGTGAATGAAGTTAAAGAAAGAAGATTAAAGATGTTTCGGAGTTACTGCTATGATTAACTTGGAAAAAAGAATATTAGTTACATAAGAAGATAAAAAAAAATAACAATTTAAAAAATAAAAAAATAAAATAAATTTTATTTATGATTGAAAGGAAAAAATAATTAAAAAAACCAAAAAAATAATCAAAAGAATAAAGATCAAAATTGAAATGAAAAATAAAAAAATTATTGAAGGGTGAAATTAAAAAGAAAAATTTATTTAACAAAAGCCCCTCCAAAAAAATCAAAAGAATGAGAACCAAATTAAAACAAAATAATATTTGGCAAATTGAGATTGGAGGATAAAATTAAAAATAAATAAATTTTTTATAAATATCCAAGAACAAAAATTAAAAATCAAAATAATGAGAAATGAAGTTGAAAAACTAACAACAAAGAAGGTTAAGTTATAATTTTCAAGGGAGAAAAAAAATAAAAATAAAAAAATAAAGAAAAATCCACCTGCGACAAACCAGACCGCCGCCACCTACATACATTACTGATTACACATACAATCAGTAAAAGGATGCGGGGAAACACATTTTTTAAGGTTTCAAACTACATGGTGAAAATGTATTTTTCAACACTGATCATTTTACCGTGCATTTAAAATAAGATAAAATTTATTTGTGACTAATCAATTTAGTAAAAACTAATGAATCATGTAAAAAGATCTAAATGCCTTTGATAGCTAGAATAATGATTTTTTTATAATGAGAAGGGAAAAATCATCATTTTATCGCTCCAATGAGCAATTTTCATGAGTTTATATCCACGCTGTTTTTACAAGTATTATCAACTCTTGTTAATATAAAAATAATGTATAAAGTCTAATAAATATTAAATATTGAATCCAACCACCTTAAATTGAATACAATTAAAAAAAAAAAAGAAGTAAAGAGTGTTTATCAACGGTATCTAATGTGTATTAAGATATGAATCTAATGGTTTCCTCTTCACTATTTTAATTGTTCAAGCTTCAGATTAATTCTATGTCATTTCAATCAAAGGCCATGGATACAAGTCAAGGGAGAGTATGGTGAGGAGAAGGTGGTTGTTGAGCATGAACTAGGTCAATTGCCTGTATAAATATTTGCCCGAACAATGTTAAATATCTACACCTTGATGTAAAGTAATGCCGCTGATCGCACCCTTGAGAGCCCCACACGGAGTGACTGAATTTATTTCAAAGTCCATGGTTTGTTCTTGACCACAAATTGATATTTCATTTGATTTGATGATCGAGCTAGTTCGTAGGCTTATTAATTTTATATATTTTTCTTTTATGATTAATTGAAATGAGTAATAAATAAATAAAAATACTAAAACAACTCAAATCTTTCATTTAAAATACACAACCCTTTCTATCAATACAACTTTATTTTCTTCACCCACCAAGTCTTGAGAGGCTCTCCCTTGTCTTTTTTTTTAAATTAAATTGAAAAATATGGTATCATAAATTTTAATTAGATCTTGCCACGTGTTTTGAGTATCCTGAAAAGTCACCATATGAATATTAAGTAAATTTAATTATTTTAATTAATATTCTACCTAAAACTTTATTTTATAATACAACTTATTGAGTGTTTTAATAAAATTAATTTATTGACTTGGTCTTTTTCTCTGTTACGCGGTTGTTCATTCCGAGTTTTATTTGATCTTCCTTCTTTAACAAGAAATGTTAAGAAAAAAACCGAGCAAGGCAAGTGAAAAAAAAAGAAAAAAAAAAAAGCAACCATAAATTAAATAAATAAAACACGAGAGGGGACCGAAGTTTACACATGATAACGCTTACAAAAGGATTTTATTACCAGCGTGTTTGGAAAAGTTGATGGATGTGTCTTTTTTTTAAAAATGATTTTTTTATTTAAGATTGTATTTTTAATATTTTTAATTATTTTAATATATTATATCAAAAATAAAAAAAATAATTTATATAATTTTTGAAAAAAATCACAATTACAACAACCATCAATCAAAATTTGCTCAAATCACTTGACATGTAATTATAATTGCAACAAAAGAATAGTAAGTGATGTTATTGCGGTGGTCAAGTCGTCATGTCATACACTTTTGAAATTACTATTATTATTTTATGCACCGACCAGGATAATATTTAGCATTCTTTTCTCATATATTAGTATTTACACCCTCGATAAATAGGGTTGGAGGTGATGTTATTTGATCCAGGAAAAGATTAATATACTTCAGAATTGACAAAAACAACTCTTTTAATTCAATAGAAAATACCACTTCAAAAAAAATTAATGTTCTCAATATATAGTTTTGATTTTCCAAGTTCAAATTCCTATAACACCATATTTTCTTTATATTATATTGGTGTAAATCTATATTTTTATCAATTTATATTAAAATTATATATGTGTAAGCACGTGTAAATCTCATTTATAATGTTTTTATAAAAAGTAATTTTTTAGAAATTATTTTCCAAACTTCTTAGCATTTATTTATCATTAAAAAAATTAGTTAATAAAAAATACTTTCCGAAAAAATTAACTTAATTTATTAGAAAGTATTTTTCTTTTATTTTGGAAGGAAAATATTTTTTATAAGTTGCAAAAAATTTAAAAATATCTTATTTTTAGTTGATTATATTAAAGTTGATCATTCATCTTTTGATTGCTATATATTTTATTCTGAGTTTTTTATTTCTCAATTTCTTCCTTTAAAATTTAATTTTTATATCAATTTTATTATTTATTATTTTAATTTATATTTGTTTTTCTCTTATTATTTTTTTAATTGTAATTTTGCATCTATCATGTTTGGTCTCCAATTTTTTATTGCTATTTATTTTAAAAATATTGTGATATATTATCAATAAGTTTTATTAAAAAAAATCCCATTAAAACCAAGTAATAATAGTAAATCACAATCAACAAGTAGCTTTCAAGAATTTTAAAATGGAAGAAAACTTTGTAAAAAGCTCTCTTGACTGGTCTTTAGCGAACTCGGTTAAGGAGTCAACAACGACTTCCCCGACGAGTCATATGTCCATGAAAGCATCATCCCAACAACCATCCGATCGAACTCTTGCCGATCATATGGCCCGTTCTCATTGCCCTGCGTGCGTTTGAGAACCATGCCTTGAGCAAAAAGTTAATGACTTTTGAAATTTGTTTTCCTTGATTTACAAGCAGAACCCTTAAGACGAGAGTTTTTCTCGAGTGGGAAGAGGATTAATTACATTATATTCGGAAAGATTCCCATGGCACGATATCATGATTAATGCCCTTTGTCATAAAAATCATCAAGAAATTGAAATTATAATGCGATTCTGAAATTATAACCTTCTCTTCTTCTTCATCTTTTTCTCTCAAAACATCCTTCCATGTGTTCTGAAAAATAATTAATTTTATACATCAAATATTGTTTAACAATTTTAAATACTCCATCCATATAGAGTAGTTCTTCTAGAACTAAGCTTATAGAATTATTTAAAAAATCAAGTTCAATTCAACAATCACATAGTCACATAGAAAGTAATAATCTTTTATTGTCACTGTAATGGTTTATTCCTCCTGTAGTCAAAGATTCTCAATGCAGCTCCAAAACTACAAAAAAAAACATATTGCATCAACTCATTGTGAAGTGGGGCAAAGGCGTGGCTAGAAAGTTTAAATTAATTTTACGCGTTAGCCTCTCCTTATAAAGCTAATCAACGAGAGGCAACATGTTCAAGCCATAGTTTTGTGGAAGTATATTGTAAACACTCATTGTCATTCATCTATTTCACGACAAACTTTCTCTTCTAGCCATATTTCTTTCGAGATCAAGCCCCTCTCTGTAATTTCTACATGGATGGAAATTGCACTAGCCCTCGAAAGTTTTCGTACCAAACATTGGCTTGTGCCACTAATAATTTCTCAGAGAAAGACAAACTTGGGGAAGGAGCAACTTGTTCAGTTTTTAAGGGATTCTTAAGGGAGCTGAGCTGCTCTGTGGCGGTGAAGAGGATATTATTTGGTTCTAAATATGGCATGGAGTCATACCTGCCAGAAGTGAAGGTCTTAACTAAACTGAAGCATGAAAATTTGGTCAATCTCGTTGGCTGGAGCTGCAACATGAAAGAACTTCTCATTGTTTACGAATTTGTTGCAAACAAGACCTTGGAATATCATCTTTTCAAGGAAACAGTCTTCCTGACATGGGGTCAAAGAAAGACCATCGCTTGGGGCTTGGCTTCAGCATTGCTTTACATACACGAAGAATGTGAGCAATCTGTTCTACATTGTGATATCAAATTAGACAATATCTTGCTGGATTCAAATTTCAACCCCAAACTCTGTGATTTTGGCCTGGCAAGACCTGTGGAACATGTGCAAGAATCAGGTTATCCTACTGTTTTGACTGGGGCGCCAGGGTACCTGGCACCTGAGTGTAAGAAAAGTGGGAAGGCTTCGAAGGAATCGGATATTTACAGCTTTGGCGTGGTGGTTTTGCAAATGGCTTGTGGAAAGCCAGCTGTGGAACAATTTCAAGAAAACGGTATGAAATTTGAGCTCAAGCTGGTGGATGGGGTCTTGGAGAAAATTGAAGGAGGAGAAAATGTTTCTGCTGTTGCTGATCCACGTTTAGGCCTAAGTTATGATGAGAAGGAGATGGAACAATTGATTGTTGTTGGGCTTTCTTGTGCTAATCCAAACCCATATGATCGCCCTTCAATTTGGGAGGTCATCAATATGTTAAAATGCTGAAGAACAATTGCCCCTATCACCAACAGTGATGCCGGTCCTGCTGCTAGATTTTGATGATTTTAGTGATTTTTCTCTTTGTTTTTTAATAGAACATGGTGATGAAAAATCTTATGCTTAAATAAAGCTTTGGATCAATGCAATGCGTCATGTGAATTGAAAAATATCTAAGGTAGTTTTAATTATTAATGAGATCTGTTCTCTATTTCCCCTTATTTAATTAGTTCAAGTATTGTATTGACATATAAGAAAAATATTTTCTTAAATGCATCAGATCAATAAGAAAAATACATTTTTAAAATTATTCATAAGAAATTTTAAATATCAATAAAAATACTAAATAAACGGAAAATATTCTTTTTATTAAAAAAATCATATAAAAATGGGTTAAAAAATTCATATAACAAAAATTATTAGTTATTAAACATGCAATGAGGTAGGTATCACTTGATCCAAGACTTGGTTCCTGAATTAGATATATTAATTAAGGTTAATTTAAATTAAATTTTTTTAAAAATCAAAATAATAATATTTTAATTTAAAAAAAATTACGAGTTTTGACCATATCATATCATAACCTGAGTTTTTTACTTAATCACACTATATTAACTTTCAAGTTATTTTTAAAAATTCAATCTAAGTAAAGTTTCAAATTTTAATTAATCTGTGAAGTTCATCGAGTTTATGGGCAAATTTCATAGATCTTTAAAGTGCATCATACAAAAATAAAAATAAAAAGATAGGCAATTCCGTGGAATCTCTCTAGCGAGAGACTCTAAGGCCATGATCCCATTCTATTTCTCTTTCATGAACAACAAATAAATATCAACGAATCTACCAGGAAAAAGAGTAAAATTTTCATAAGGCCTTAATTTTATAGAGAAAAAAGAGGAAAATTAGCAATATTATAAATAAAATTAAAAGACATAGTATTTCAATATGGATTGTGCATAATATAATTCATAGTAAAATAAATGATATCTCCCTTAAAAAATCAAATAGTTAAACAAATACTTTGGAGTAATTTTATATTTTAAGTTGTTTATTGTATAATATAATTCTTCATATATCCTTAAAAAAAAACAAAGATAATGTTGGAGGGGTTTTTTTTAAACTTCATATTTTTTTATATAGTTTAATTACCTCATAGCTTTTGGGGTCAACTTTCTTTTTCCTGAGATAAATGAGTATTTTTGATTTGTTGACCTCAGTTTTATTGCAATTATCATGTGGGGTCAGATGTATTATGGTTTTTTTATAGATAAATAATAAAAAAAAAACATGATTGGCACGTGCTTTGTAAGTGGCCTCCTAGCTGTTTGTCACCTTCAAGGATAACATCTAAACCGGTGTATCACCCTTTACATTATAGACTAGTGTATGCCAGCCATAAGGGCATATCTAAGCTCTGGCAATAATTTTTTTCATTCCCCTTTTTTCTCCTCTTTCCAACTTCAAAAGGTGTGTTGACATTGTAAAATTACAAAGTGGTTCTCAATATTTTAATTGTATTTAATTTGATTTAGTTGTTTTTTAATTTCATTCTTTGACATTTGATTTTTTATGTTTTTTTTTATCAAATTTGATCCTTATTCTTTTGATTTCTATTTATTTTACTTTTAATATTTTTTTATTGGATTTTATTTTTTGATTTCATCTTTTATTTTTTTTATTATAATTTCTTCTTCTTTTTTTAATTTGATCCTCATTCTTGTGATTGCAACTCCTTTTATTTTGAGTTCTCTTCTTGATTGATTTTTGTTTTGGCAATTTCATCCTTCATTTTTTAATTTCATTAAATTTTCATATCATATTTAGTGTTTATTTTTTTTTATCATACTTTTAAAACCCGACCTGAGAGTCGACTCTCATCATGTCTCGAGTCACGGGTTAGGTCAAATGATTAGGGTTACCGGGGTCAATTTGATTTTTTTTATTGTGTAAGAAGTAAAAATGACATTATTTTGATAAAAAAAATAATTGTAAAACAAATCAACAGGTGTTGACATGATTTTTCCCTAGCTAATTGCTTAAATTTTTATTCAACTAAAAAATAAAAATGCTATTATTTTGATTAAAAAAACAATGGAGAAAAAAAATTCAATTATGGTCCTCTTTCTTTTGATTGGTCTTTCTTTCTTTTAGATTTTTTTTTAATTTCATCCATTTCCATTTAATTTTGTTTTGTTTATATATTAAATATGTTATTCATTCTCTTAATTTTTGTTTTTTTATCCTTTTTTTGGTTGTTTTTCTTGTAATTTTTTCCCTCAATATTTTATTTTATTTTATTTTATTTCTAGGTTTAGTCCTCATTTTTCTTAATTACTCTTTTTTAATCCTTTTCTTAATTTGTTTTTTTTTCTTTTAATTTTTCCCCATGACATTTTATTTCATTTGTTTTTTTTAATGTAATATTGGTTCTCATTCTTTTAATTTCTATTTTTTTTATCTTTTTTTATTTTTTTCTATTAAGTCCTCATTTTTTTATTCCATTAGTTTTTATATCAGGTTTGATCCTTATTATTTTCATTACTATTTGTTTTCTTTAAAAACATTTAATGGTTAAGAAATTTTTTCAAAATTTGTTTTGGTATTTTGCATGATCATCTCGATCTCATGGCTAGAGTTGTTGGTTTAAAAAATTAGTTTGATTTAACTTCAATCTTTTTTTATTTTTTTATTTTATCCTTTGAATTTAAGCTATTAAACCTTTAACCTTACTTTTCTTTTCCTTTCTTTAGGGTTATTTTTAATCAGTGATTAGTTAAGCTAACATGAATTCATCCAGATTAATATCATTTAAATATATTTTTTATGTTAGAAAAAAATTACTCAAGCAGAAAAAAAATTTAGTTAAAAACTAATAAAAGTCAATATAATAGACCCAATATGGGCCAATTATCAAAGTTTTCAGCAGGCCTTAAATTTTAGATTCAGTTCAGAAGATTGATTTAAACAGGCTAAAAACTTGAACAAACCATTTGAATGGGTCTATCTAGCCCAGACCAAGTGGATTTGGTGTCAAATGCCATCTCCGTGGCTCAATCAAACACTTCCTTGTCCTCACAGTAAAATATCAACTGCAGGCAATAGAAGGAGGGAAACCAGCAACGGCTTATCTTCAACTCCTACACACAAGAACATACTCTCTCTATCTATCCATAACTCTATGTTGAAATGGAACACTTGTCGTTGAATCCATCTTTGCAAAATGAAACCGAAAACGAAAATTTGGGACTGCCTGAGAAAGATGTCGGAAGCCAAGGCCTGAGGAGAAAAAGTTTGTCAAGAAGGGAATTTCATGACAGACTACTCCATTTCCTGGAGATGAAGTGGAAGGTACTAGAAAGAGAGAAATTATTGTCTATTTTTTTGGTTTCCAAGTAAAGGGTCAGTTTGTTTCAATGTTTGTCACTTGATGAAGTAGCTTGAGATCACTTAAAGAACTATGGTTTTAGAGTTTCAACAAGAAAGCTTACATGAGATTTTCTGGTGTTGAAAACTTCTTGTTTCAGTTCATTTCAGTGGACATATTGAAGGCGGGGCGGGGCATATCTTGATTCAAGTCGTGATAAAGGGGTTCCTTTCAAGTTCAAATTAGGCCTAGGCAAGAAATGAACTCTCCATAGTAATGGTGATATATCTTTATTGTTAGCTATATGTACAAGAAGTCTTTGTTTGATATTTGGGTTTTAGGTGAGGTTATAAGAGGATAGGATGAGGGAGTTGCCACTATGAAGAATGGTGAGAGAGCAAGTTTTACGATACCGCCAAACTTGGCCTATGGGGAGGCTGGTTCTCCACCACTGATTCCTCCCAATGCAACTCTTTTTTTTGATGTTGAGATCCTGTCATGGAGTAGCATCTGGGATTTAACAGGTGATGGAGGAATATTGAAGAAGATAACAAAGGAGGGTGAAGGATATTGGGCTACACCAAGAGATATTGGAGATTAAGTTTTAGGTAAGCTTCTGCTCTCTTGTAATCATTGTCCATGCCTCTTTTTTTGAGATGTAATGAGTGGATTATCTACAAGATAGTAATGCCTTTCCATCACTGTAGAAAAGTATGAGGCAAAGCTTGAGAATGGAATCCTTGTCTCCAAATCTGAGGAAGGTGTGGAGTTTCATATAGGAGATGGTAAGTGTGTTGTGTTAATAACATTTTCTCAAGTAATGTCGTAGAAATTTGAGGGTTTCATCTCTGGTGAGAATAATTCTTCTATATTGATCTGGGTTTACGTTATCTATGTCCTGCATGGAGCAAAGCAGTGAAAACAATGAGAAAGGGTGAGAAGGCAGAGCTAGCATATTTTTCAAATAAGTATATCTGTGGTCCTTACCATTATAGAACAAGTGAACAGCGGTTTAGACAGAGCCATTATGACTAAGAAGAAAGGAGAACATGCCGCAGTGACCGTGGATACCGAATACCTCCGTGGCGGTGACGATGCTTCCTGCAAATTCCTTGCTTCATTATGAAGTTGAGCTGATCGATTTTATCGAATGTTATTTTTCAAATTGCTCTTCTGTTTGTATCTATGAATTATCAGCCAGACCAGATAAATGTATTGAAATTTCAATTTCCTGACACACACAGTGCATTCAATTTTCACAACTCCGAGTTTTGAACAGAAATAACCGTTCTGGAAAATTAGAAGCAAGTGAAAGGAAGAAGCTCGACGGAAATGTGCTATTCAAGGCAGGAAAATTCTGGCAAGCCTCTAAGAAATATGAGAAGGCAAGTCTGAATGCAATGAAATTGAAGAAAATCAATCATCATTCATGAATTAATTTAGTATCATTTTTCAGTATTTGAGCTGCAGAATTTGCTAACTGCAAATTTCAGGCTGCAAAATCTATAGAGCTCAACCACTCTTTCACTGACGAAGAAATGTGGCTAGCAAAAAGCTCGAGGTTACCATGTTATCTGAATGATGCAGCTTGTAAGCTTAAATTAGGAGAGTACCTTGAAGCTTCAATAAGCTAAACACTTCCTTTCAGCTATATTTTTTTTCCTCCATAACATCATCCACATTATGTTATAATAATGACAGGTCTTCGAACTTGACCCACCGAATGCCAAAGGTCTATTCAGAAGATCACAAGCATACTTGAAAACATCTGAATTAGAGAAAGCTGAAGCAGAAGCAGATACAAAGAAAGCTCTAGCCATTGATCCTAATAATCGGTATGTGTAAAAGTCGTTACATGTTTTTTTCTTAAAACAAATTTAAGGTGGCCAAGACATGACTCAAACTTAAACTTGTCACCTCGTTCCTCAGGATAAATTCATAGTTATTAAACCAGGTTCGGCTTGACGGATAGGCCCGGTGATTTGATTATTTGAAGCCTTATATATTTAGGTCAACTTTCATTTTGAGCCGTTTAATTTTGAACATTGACATGGCCTAGCAAGTTAATCCCATAAAAAAAAAAACATGATCGGATTAACTTTAAATAATTAAAAGAAAACATAAAACAATATAATTTCAAACAAAATAATGCACTTGAATTGACTTAATGATATAATTACCTGGATCTTAAACCATGTCAATTCCCGTGGTCAATAATAGCTAAACCCTCATCAGCTTTTTTTTTTTTTTTTGAATTGGAGGCAGTTTAATTATATTTCTTTTCTGTTTGTTCTTCCTTTAATTATTTATCTCCATGTAAAAATGAGAAGTGAAACTTGAGTACAAGGAGCTGAAAAATAAGCAAAGAGAATATGCTAAATATCAGGCTGAGCTTTTCAGTACCAAGAACGGCTAAGGTTACATTTATTTACTGGAAAATAATTTTTATTTAGAAAATGAATTTTAGAAAAGTAAATTATTTTCTGATATTTAAGTAGTGTAATGAAAAATAAGTTGAAAAACACTTTCCAGTGTTTGGTTATATTATGGAAAATGAGCTGGAAAATAACTTATTAATGTTTTATTTTTCTCAAGTTTATTAAAATAATAAGGAACAAATCTTACAAATTAAAAAGTTGAATGAGAATGAAATTGAAAAAAAAAATATAATTTCATAAATTATCTCAAATAAAATAAATAATAATCAAAATAATAAAGATCAAATCTAAAAAAAATGAAAGATGAAGAAATTAAAATAATAATAATTAACATTTCATAAATTATTTCAAATAAAATAATGAGGATCAAATTTGATACATAAAAAATTTCAATAAAAAAATAATAAGGGAAAAAAAATAATAATTATAAAAATGAGGACTAAAGTTAATATAAAAATTAAATTTTAAGAGATGAAATTGAAAAATAAATATTCAAAATAAAATATATATAGCAATAAAAAATTGAGGACCAAATTTGATATAATTAGCAAATAATATGATATTTCTAAAATTTTCACAACTTTTGAAAAGTGTTTTCCTCCCAAATTTTCTAGAAAAACACTTTTCTAGAAACCAAACTAAATTTTTCTTTGACTGGAAAGTGTTTCTGTTGACCAATTTTTCTAATGACAAACAAACACAGGAAAGTTTGGAAAGTGATTCCCAGAAAGTGAATTCCGGGAAACAAGCATAGCCTAAGATTACGTTTGTTTTCCGCTAGTTTTCATGGCAGCAGTGAAACAAACACAATAATATGTTTTTTAATAAAAAATTATATTTTATGTTGATTCATTAAAAAATTGAGTTTAAAATATAGATTTTATATAATAGTTTTTATATGTTTTTTAATTAAGTTTTGTAAATATTCGATGTGGTATTTAAGAATATGGTTGCAGTTGCTTTTCAAAGTATTTTTTACTGGAAAATACATCAAAATAATATATTTTTAAAAAAATTATTTTTGACATCAGCGTATCAAAATGATCTGAAAATACCAAAAAAAAATATTAATTTGAAGCAAAGAAAAAATAAAAATATTCAAAATTTTAAAAAACGTTTTTTAAATGCAAAAACAAACAAGATAAACTACATTTTATCTAAATATTTTATACATATTTTTTTGCTACATATAAACTCCAACCAATATTTTTACCAAACACGTATTTAAATCTAACTAACTACAACTAGAATTGAAAACACAACCACAAAAATTACCTCAAAATAAAATAATTGAAAACGAACACACCTTGAATTTTCGATATCACAGCCCATAGAGAAATGAACCAGAAATATCTCTCATCTTGCAATCTTAAATGGGTCATTAAATTTATCTGCAGCTACTTTCACAACCACTGCTCTGCAAGCCTTAAATGGGTCATGCATAGTTATTAATTCTAACCCAATACAAATTTATCACAAGGCTCTGGTGATAAATCCGGCATATTGATCTAGGTTAATTGAAAAAACAATTAAAATGATCATATATTTTTTAAAAAATTACTTTTTAAAAGTTAATTAATTATTTTTACTTAGATTTTAACCAATATCAATACCCTTTAAAACAAATATCTTTTTCTCTCATTTATTTATTTTCGATATATTTGAATTATTATGGATTGACAATCATTTTTGTTTTTTGTGATGTCAAGTCATAATTTTTTTTTCTTCTTGAAAATATATTTACATCGTGGGAAACACGCCTCCTGATTTATATCTTAATTATCTTATAATAAAATAAAGATTAAAATTTGAAAATATCCTAATATATTTGAAAATATATGGTGAATGATCTGCCACGTGCTTACCTACCCCATTTTCAATCTATATGAAGACATCTCTCCTCCCATTATTTCACGTGAACCTTCAGAAACCAAACTTTGGACCTTTTCTTCTTCTTTTTTTATTATTCTTTTCTCCAATATGGCTCTGCCTCTTTTAGTATTAGTTTCAATCTTTGTTCTCCTTCTTGCATACATTCTGTACCAGAGGCTGAGGTTCAAGCTACCACCCGGTCCACGGCCGTGGCCGATTGTTGGGAACCTCTATGCCATCAAGCCTATTAGGTTCAGATGTTTTGCAGAGTGGGCTCAGGCTTACGGACCAGTTGTTTCAGTTTGGTTTGGTTCGACTTTGAATGTAGTTGTGTGTAATGCGGAACTGGCCAAGCAAGTTCTCAAAGAGAATGACCAGCAGCTGGCCGATCGACATAGGTCTAGATTGTCTGCAAGGTTTAGTAGAGACGGCAAGGACCTCATCTGGGCTGACTATGGTCCTCATTATGTGAAGGTTAGGAGAGTGTCTACTCTTGAGCTCTTCTCAGCAAAGAGACTTGAGGAACTCAGACCTATAAGAGAAGATGAGGTTACTTTCATGGCAGAATCCATTTTCAAGGATTGCACCAATCCAGGTATGTCATATAGCAGTATTCATTTCTCTTACACTTTTTCTTGTTTTAGCATTTTAGCTTTTGTGTATTTTTTAGCTAATTAATATTAAATTGAGAAAAGTAGATCAGTCAAAGTTATGTTATTGTAGTTTTTGTTTTATTAGATTTTTAGCTAATTAATATTAAATTGAGAAAAGTAGATCAGTCAAAGTTATATTATTCATTGGAAGTCACAAGGAGCTCGTTTGGCTAAGCAGCTGTCGGTGTTTTTACTAAGATTTGTATTATTTTTTTTAAAAATTAATTTTGTGTTGGTATTTTTAAGTTAATATTTGATATAAAAAAATAGATCTTAAAAACTAAAAAAAGTTATTTTAATATATTTTAAAATAAAAATTACTTTAAAAAATAACAATATCAAGAATCATATCACTTTAAGCCAAATCTTCTGTTCCCAATTTTGGTGGACCCTGTGGGTCCCAGATGTTCTAAATGAGTCATTTAATATATATTATTGGTTTCTCGAGGGAACTGTCACATCCCCGCCAAAAAAAAAAACAAATTTTACCAGGAAGGGGAGGGGTCCAAAGGGTCCCATAAAGTAACTGGATTCTTTTCATTAATAATTATGATTTTGATACCTATAAAATTATATTTGACACATAAAGTTAATTGATATGGTTTTCACATTCAATGATGTTGGGGAAAATGAATTAGAGCTTATGGATTTTTTTATTTAATTTAATTATGTGTTTTTAGAATGTGTTTTGTTGTTAGAAATGGAGTTATATATGTTTATGAGACTTTTTTCTCGTGTTTTTGGATGATAAAATTGAATCCTGATTTTCTGGTCACCAAAGCCAACTTTGTTGATTAAAAAAGATGATAAATGAACAATGCATTATCAACCATTTTTTTTTAAATAAATAGAGTAAATGATGTGTTGTTATTTTATTAAAAAAAAAAAGTATGGAAACTTTCACCTTTCTGCAATGCTTTGTATTATTATATTTTTTTGATTAAAGCTTCATAAAAAACAAAAGAGAAACGGTGAAGAAAATTAATTAAATTGAAAAGTTTATTTGTTTTTTTTTTCCACTTTCACGAAGAGATAATTTTAAAGTAAAAAATAAGTAATGAAATAATAATTTATTATTAGAAAGCTTATCTATTTAAAATAAAAAGTATTACTTGTTATATTTAAATACTAAATTAAAAAAAATCTAAAATGTTTTGCAGGGCTGGTTGCCTGCCCTTAGTTCCACCCCTGACTATAACTTGGGTAATTTTGTTTTGGATGAGTTTACATGTTGAGCCTGACAAGTGTTCTTATAAATCTCAAATCCCATCACATTTTCTTGACGATCTGCATTTTTTTAATTTAAATTCCCCAATAAAAAATCCGAAAATTTCTAGTAAAGTTCTTCTGAGGACTTTCTCAAAGCAGATTATTTTTTGAAAAAAACAGTAATGTTACATCACATGCCAACATTTATGACCGTTATGATCTGCCTCGAAAAGCTGTATCAATTGTCATCCTCCTTGATTAAAAATAAATTGCCAGCGGATCAGGTTCAAGGTTTCATGATTACTCGAAGACTGTTAGGTTGATTTTGACAAGACTTGTAGCTCAATTATTTAAATTAGGTTTAGTTGAGTTGTGTCTGATTCAGAATTGGCTAAAGAATGGTAAAGGAAAATGCTCTTGAAAACAATATTCATGTCTTGCAGAGAACCATGGAAAAAGCCTGTTGGTGAAGAAATATTTGGGAGATGTGGCTTTCAATAACATTACAAGGCTAGCATTTGGGAAACGATTCATGAATTCAGAGGGCATAATTGATGAGCAAGGCCAAGAATTCAAGGCAATTGTTTCCAATGGAGTTAGGCTGGGTGGATCACTGACCATGGCAGAGCACATTCCATGGCTTCAATGGATGTTTCCACTAGAGGAAGAGGCTGTTGAAAAGCATAACGCTCGTCGAGATGGGCTAACTAGAGTTATCATGGAGGAACACACCAATGCACGCAAGAAAAGTGGAGGTGCCAAGAAACATTTCGTTGATGCACTGCTTACATTGCAAGAAAAATATGACCTTAGTGAGGTTACAATTACTGGTCTCCTATGGGTATGAATGAATGCACGTTTCGCCTCAAAATCTTAAAACAATTTGGTGATTCCGTTTTTGCTGTTAAATGAATCATCGGTCGACGAGCTATGACTGATTATGGCCTAATTAAACTCGCACTTAATAATATGTGCAGGACATGATTACTGCTGGCATGGATACAACAGCAATCACAGTGGAGTGGGCAATGGCTGAGCTAATCAAGAACCCAAGGGTTCAACAGAAGGTTCAAGATGAGCTAGACCGAGTGGTTGGGTTCGAACGTGTCATGACTGAGGCAGATTTCCCAAATCTCCCTTACCTGCAAGCTGTAGTCAAGGAATCGCTGAGGTTGCACCCACCAACACCACTGATGCTACCTCATCGTGCCAATACTACTGTTAAAATCGGCGGCTATGACATCCCTAAGGGATCAGTTGTTCACGTAAACGTATGGGCTGTGGCTCGTGATCCGGCTTTGTGGAAGAACCCTTTAGAGTTCCGGCCGGAGAGGTTCTTCGAGGAGGATGTCGACATGAAGGGTCATGATTTCAGGCTACTTCCATTCGGCGCTGGAAGAAGGGTGTGCCCTGGTGCACAGCTTGCCATCAATCTGGTCACGTCTATGATCGGTCATCTGCTCCACCATTTTCATTGGACCACCCCTGATGGTGTCAAGCCAGAGGAAATTGACATGTCAGAAAGACCTGGAATTGTCACTTACATGATGACCCCACTACAAGCAGTGGCCACTCCTCGCCTGCCTGCACACTTGTACAAACGGGTGGCTTCAGATATGTGATTTGCACGTTGCTGCCATGGTTGTCCTTGGATTATTTTAGTTTTTGAATTGGATCGAGATGGTCCATCACCAAGTCTGAAACGGATGCCTATGGTTTGGAATAAATGATGGGAAAAAACATTAGCTGCATTCAATAAGCAGTCAATATTTTGTATTTGAGGTTGTCAGCTCAAGCATTTCTATATCATATGATTTGAGGAGGTGACTCATAAAGCCACACCAGTCTCATAAAGCATTGATAGATACAGATTCTGACATAAAGCATAGTTGCCAGGGTGCTGTGTTTATTGCTCTGTGCGATACTGTATATAGCAGCACTGCAAGACACAAAAGTTTTAGCATCTGCTGGCATCAAATTCACATAAGACGCTCCCTCTATGTTCTTCATTGCTTCAACCTTCAAATCAAACCGCTTACATCCAAGAGTACTATTAAATTCATAGAATTTAAGGACCGTCAGATATTATTGTTGTTGTTTGGCACTGGGCCCAAGCACGTGGCATGAGCCCAGGCGTGTCAGGAGCGTGGTCTGGGCCTGAGGTGCCAGGACACGGTTTGGGTCCTTGTTTTAAAAAATATGGTCCCTCAATTTGTTTTTTCTTCCTTGTATATTTACCATTCTTTCTTTCTAGTTTAGCTCTAGAGATTATGTTAAATATATGTTCTCTCTAGTTTAGATCAGTACCAGATTATTGGTTTGTGTTATGATATGGGTTGAATTAATTATTTTTAATATAAAAAATTATCTAGACATTGCTAATGTTCTTTCTGGTAGAAAAAAAATTAAATCATGTAAGAATTAATTTGATGTGACTCAATTATCTTAGAGAGTCCAAAAACAACCTAGATGACCAACAAAATATATTTTGACTCAAAATAAATATTTAAGATGTGATTTTTTTAAATAAACATTGAGACATCAATATATTGGATCAATTTGGGTCAACTCGTTAATCCGCATACCAAATCATGAAATAATGATAATCCTATAAAAAAATTAAAATAATTTATGAAATTTAATTTCTAATAAATCCAATGTCGAATGATGAAACTGAAAAAAATAGTTAAAAAAATGACCCGAGTTAACATGTCAAACCTGTTATTTGAGTCATGAGACTGGGATAAACAAATAAAAAAAATTGAAAAGAATTATGAAGCTCAATTTTTAATCAATCCAATGTAGAAAGATAAAATAAAAAAATAATTAAAAAGTAACATAAAAAACAACTCCAGTCAACTAGGGTTAACCCGCTAAACTCGTAACCCGAGTTATAAGATGAAGATAACCTCATAAAAATCAAACTGAAACAAATTACGTAGTTTAATTTCTAATCAATCCAATATTGAAGGATGACATTGAGAAAAAAATCAATTAAAAAAAAATTTGAGTTAATCTATCAAACCTGTAGTTCGGATCATGTGTTTATAATAACATCATAAGAAGTAAATTTAAAAAAATCATGAAGTTAAATCCTCAATAAATCTAATATTAAAGGATGTGATTAAAATAGAAAGAAAAATAAAAATAATAATATTATTTTAATAAATAATATTATATGAGAAGTACAATAAATAAAACTTTCTTTTTTTTGTTAATTATATAGTTGTTGAGATTCAACAACGGAGATTATGTTAAATATATGTGATACTTTCTGCACAGGAAACCTACTTCAAGATCATGTTATAAGAATTATTAAAAAAGCGTATAATAAAATTGTTCATAAAGATCTAGTAAATTACTGATAAATATGTCCAACTACAAATTTAAACTCATTTGCGTTATAAAATAAAAAATACAAAACAAGTTTTCTTTTTTCTTTAAATTTTTTTTAAATAAAAATTTAAAAAAGCAAAAAAAATGATATAAAAATATCTTAAAGGTCTGAATTAGGAGTATTTTTTTTTACTTGTCAAGGAAGAGTATTATCTTCGAATTTAATAGGGTAAGGTAGTAGTTTAGTAATGCTCATCTCCATGTCAATAGATTTAATCTCTCTAAAATATATGGAATGTTGATGAGCTTGTTTCATCTCATTAAAACCCGATTTTATTTTAAAATAATATTATTTTAATTTATTTTAAAACAATATTAAAAATATCAAATCAAGTTAAACTGTTTAATTAACCCATCAGGCATACCTTGAATCAATCATGGGCTGTGCTAGTTTAATAATTTCATTTTATACTCAATAATACGTACCTCCATGCATGCTTTTATTTTCTTTTAAATTATTGCTTTTGCAAAAAAAAAAAAGTATTCGATATATGATGATAATAAATTAAAATTAAAGGAGGTGATCATCCGGATAATTTGGATGAAAAATTGCCATTGCATTTGCATGACACCCATTACTGATCACTCGTAATATTCACATAAAGCACGTTTCTAACAAAAACTTTCAAATCCATCAATTCTACACCATTATTCAAATATATATATATATATATATAGACATCTCTCCTAGCATTTCTTCGGCTAGAACCTTCAAAAACTAACCTTTGCCCTATCTCCATCTCTCCTTTTCCTATATGGCTCTGCCTCTGTTAGTATTAGTTTCGATCTTTGTTCTCGTTCTTGCATACATTCTGTACCAGAGGCTGAGGTTCAAGCTACCGCCTGGTCCACGACCGTGGCCGATTGTTGGGAACCTCTATGATGTCAAGCCTATTATGTTCAGATGTTTTGCAGAGTGGGCTCAGGCTTACGGACCAATTGTTTCAGTTTGGTTTGGTTCAACTTTGAATGTAGTTGTGTGTAATGCGGAACTGGCCAGGCAAGTTCTCAAAGAGAATGACCAGCAGCTGGCTGATAGACATAGGTCTAGATTTCTCGCCAGGTTTAGTAGAGATGGCAAGGACCTCATATGGGCTGACTATGGTCCTCACTACGTGAAGCTTAGGAAAGTGTCTACTCTTGAGCTTTTCTCAGCAAAAAGACTCGAGGAACTCAAACCTATTAGAGAAGATGAGGTTTCTTTCATGGCAGAATCCATTTTCAAGGATTGCACCAATCCAGGTATGCCATATAGTAGTATTTCTCCTCCTCTTTTACCGTATTATTTTTGGCAATTTAGCTGTTCTTTACGTTTTTTCTTTCTTTCTTTCTATTAGGAACACACATACGATGGTAGAAATATATTTGAGGTAGTCGTCCTCTTAATCTTGTATCTTAAGATTCGTCTGGCAAATCATGTTTGTTGTGAGAAATACTATCCCATCCCATATTTAGTCTTCATCAATTTATAAAAGTTTATAAAATCAAATAGATATATAATTTTTGATATGAAATTAAATATCTTGATTTAAATTAATTTTTTGATTTTTCCACTTTAACCTTTAGCTATCGTAAACAAATTCTTTTGGTATTTGTTTTTAGAATAGATGATTCTTAATTTATTTAATTAAATACATGCATTAACTTTTTAATTTATAATTATAATTTTTTTATATATCAAAAAACATGTTAGAAAAACCTACATATTTATTTTTTGTGTTAAGAAAAAAATATTCGATTGACAACAAAATGCGGGTCAGAAAGCTAGTTATCACACTAAAACCTGTCAGATTAATGGTCGTTGTGCCTAATTCGAAATTGTCTAAAACGACTGGTCTTGAGATCATGAATTATCTCTTGCAGAAAACCATGGAAAAATCTTGTTGGTGAAGAAATATCTGGGAGATGTGGCTTGGAATAACATTACAAGACTAGCATTTGGGAAGCGGTTCATGAATTCAGAGGGGATAATTGATGAGCAAGGCCAAGAATTCAAGGCAATTGTTTCCGATGGATTTAGGCTTGGTGCATCACATTCCATGGCCGAGCACATTCCATGGCTTCAATGGATGTTTCCACTAGAGGAAGAGGCTTTTGCCAAGCTTAATGCTCGTCGAGACAGGTTGGTTAGATCTATCATGGAGGAACATAACAATGCACGCAAGAAAAGTGGTGGTGCCAAGAATCATTTTGTTGATGCATTGCTAACACTGCAAGAAAAATATGACCTCAGTGAGGTCACATTTATTAGTCTCCTATGGGTATGTATGCACATTTCGCTTAAAATCTTAAACAATTTGGTGGATAGAAGTTTCTCTATGCTGTCAAATGAATCTTTGGTTGACTGGCCATGGCTGATTAGGGTTTAATTAAACTTGTATCTAATATTTTGTGCAGGACATGATCAGTGCTGGCATGGATACGACAGCAATCTCAGTGGAGTGGGCAATGGCTGAGCTAATCAAGAACCCAAGGGTTCAACAGAAGGCTCAAGATGAGCTAGACCGAGTGGTTGGGTTCGAACGTGTCATGACTGAAGCAGATTTCCCAAATCTCCCTTACCTGCAAGCTATAGTCAAGGAATCGCTGAGGTTGCACCCACCAACACCACTGATGCTACCTCATCGTGCCAATACTACTGTTAAAATCGGCGGCTATGACATCCCTAAGGGATCAGTTGTTCATGTAAACGTGTGGGCTGTGGCTCGTGATCCGGCTTTGTGGAAGAACCCTTTAGAGTTCCGGCCAGAGAGGTTCTTCGAGGAGGATGTCGACATGAAGGGTCATGATTTCAGGCTACTTCCATTCGGAGCTGGAAGAAGGGTGTGTCCTGGTGCACAGCTTGGTATCAATCTGGTCACGTCTATAATCGGTCATCTGCTTCACCATTTTCATTGGACCACCCCTGATGGTGTCAAGCCAGAGGAAATTGACATGTCAGAAAGACCTGGACTTGTCACTTATATGATGACCCCATTACAAGCAGTGGCCACTCCTCGCCTGCCTTCACACTTGTACAAGCGGATGGCTTCAGATATGTGATTTGCACTTTGCTGCCATGGTTGTGCTTGGATTATATTAGTTTGGAATAAATGATAGTAAAAAACATTAGCTGCATTCAATAAGCAGTCAATATTTTGTATTTGAGGTTGTCAACTCAAGCATTTCTATATAGACAGATATGATTTGAGGTAACTCATAAAAGCCACATCTATGCCATAAAGCATCAATATATACAGATTCAAACATAAAGCATAGTTGCCAGAGTAGTGTGTTTATTGTTCTATATCATAATGCAGGTAGCAGCACACCAAGGCACACATGGTTTTAGCATATTATGGCATCAAATTCACATGAAACTTTCCTTCCATGTTCTTAATTACTTCAACCTTGAAATTTTCTTCTTTTATTCCCCTCCTCAATTTCAGAAGCAGATTGAATTTGGCATAATCTTCAATGACCTGCAACATCAAACCATGGAAAAATCAGTCGGAAAACTTCCACATTCACATATACCATAATGCTCACAGGTCGGAAAGATCAATCCAAGTATGGGACACAACAGAAGCAAGATTTCGAGCTCCAGCATTGAAAAATGCCAACCTTGGCTTTCGCCAGAAGGATCTCTACAAGTTCATATGGGGACAATGAGTTGGATCTCTTCTGAATGGACTTAACAGCATGATTTGCTGCATCTTGGACCTCAAGATCATTTGTTGGCACCGGTTGCCATCCTGATCCATGATCATCTGATTTGCATAACGTGCCTGATTAATCACTGTTTTGCGACTAAACTACTACTCAATAACACCCTTTTAAATAAAATCTACATTTAACTAAGATTGTACATCTCCAATCCCGTTGACAGCAAAATTGGCTAATTTAATAAGAAATGATAGCGTTATACCGAAAATTGAAAACATGAGAAGAAAACCTCACACACCAATTCCATTCTCATTACAACCATCAACAGGAAAAAATAAAAACACAATCAATTGCTTATATCTATATATATATATAAAAAGATCCATTACCTGGTTTAACACCGAGGTCAGAGGAAGTACCCCCTTCAACATGCTTGAATTCCTGCAACTGCTTGAAGTTCATCCACGGCTTCACCCAGACTTTAACTTCATACATCTTATTATTACCAGCATCAGTTGCCTCTAGAGTAAGGTGGTATAGCTTACCAGCAACCACCTGCTCTTTCGCCTTCAACACCCTCACAAACTCAAGAATAGCATTCTGTAGACAGTATCCAAATTAAATACTAAGAAACCTAAGACCTTGCCAAAAAAGTTATCAAATTGACAAACATTAAATACTTGTACTAGCTATAATTTTCTGAATTCATTTAATGATCAAGTTGCACTCAGTTGGCACACTTTGGAAAGTCCTCAAGAAAAAAGCTTGAGCACAAGGATCCATAGAAACTTGATTACTAAAAAGGGAGCAATTGAGAATAGCCATATATGCAAATATATTTGTAATATATTATCCCCATTATTATAAAAAATAAACATTTTTTTGCAACTAATTAGAATTTTTTTTCATCTTAATTTCTAAAATAATGAATCAAATATCAATCATCCTGTTTTCTTGACAAATATTTCATAGTAACAAAAAAAAGAACAAAAATAGTTTATATACTAAAAATACTAGAAAAATATATCAAGCCATAAGATAAAGACTAAATCAACAAATAAATCACCCAAAAAAAGGGAAAAAGCAAAACTCTAGTAAATGAAAATCAGAAACCATATATAATCTAAAACAATTCAGCACTATAAGCACTCAAATCTCTCTATTACCTCTCTCAAATCATCATCATGTTTGAAAACAAAAAAGAAAAGAAAAAAAAAACAAGAAAATTAAGAATTCAAAGAATTGCAACAAAGAAAAGATAAAAGATCAAGAAAAAAAACCTCTTTCTTGTTATGTTCCTGGACAGCAAAAAGAGCGAGGCTATCAATCTCTGCACTATTTTGAGAACCTTTACAGTCATGAACACCACCAAGCTTCATCTTCAAGAAGTTGTCCTGTCCGCCATGACCCAGTTCAGTATAACACCCACAGAGCAAAACCAAGACACTCAAGATTATTAAAGAGGATTTATTCTTCATCGTCTTCGTCGTGTTTGTCAAACAGAAAGAGATCTATTCGGTTCTCTGTGTCTGTTTCTTCCCTGTTAAGGAATAAATTTTCGCAGATATTTAGTTAACTTGTGGTGGTTGATTTTGAAAGGTAGTTGGTCACCTCCTTCCCTCTTAAGGGTTGGGTTGAACTTAAAATCACAAAGGGCTAAGCCCAAAAGCGAAGACCTTGGAAATCATCCAAGATGAATGCAACCACCCAAATATGGGCTTAGAGTCTAAGCAAAGGATTCAAATTTTAACTATGCTCAAAGAAGGATATCATATGAAAATCATAGTGATTAAATCCAATCCCATCCATAACAATGTTATTTTATTTTTAAAAAAATAACAATAATATTATTTTATAATTTTTAAAGAAAATTAAATTGAGTCTTAACAGAGTCATCGCGTCATGAGTTGTTTTAGTGTTCATTTCGAACTGAGGTTAAACTTGTTTTTTTGTTAAAATTTAAATTTTTTGCTTCAAATTAATTTATTTTTATATTTTTGGATTATTTTAATGTTTTGGTGTCAAAAATAAATTTTAAAAAATAAAAAAAATATTATTTTAATGTATTTTCAAATGAAAAAACAATTTAAAAGTAATATTTACTACACTTTCAGACACTTTTTAACTAAATCAACCTCAAATTGATATTTTTACACCTAACACCATCGTGGAACAAGTCTCTCAAGTTGATTCTAGATCAAGTTTAATAAATGTGGTAAAAATTTGGAGAGAAAAAAAGATTTGAAGAATTTTTTTTGGTAGGTGTTGTTTATATATCAACTTCTGTGCATTCAAGTTAGAATTAAATGGTTTATGGAATTTTTACTTCAAATGCCTGATTTATGATTTCAACTACAGTAGCCAAAGAAGAAATACTCTCCCTTAATTCATTATGTTTGAATTGCAAAATTTGATGAGCTAAATTAAGGAAACTAAATTTTTGAGTGTCACTTGAGAAATAATTTAGGTGATCAGGAGAAGAGACATATGCCTCCTGTTATATTTATGTCAATGATTTTTTTTTTTTACTTGAGGACATACAAACGGGAAACGGCCAGGAAAGGAAATTTCCTCCAAAGAACAGATTGAGAAAGAAAAAAAAAAAACATTAACCTGTAACGGGTGTGGTGGAGTACTCACTTCACTTGTGTGTAAAAAAAATCCACAGATCCCTACTTTTACCGGTTGTTCCCCTCTTCAAAAGCTGTGTAGCGAGAAGAGAAAGGGAGCAAGAAAATAAATATAACGTAATGGGGCTAGAAATTGTGGAGCCAAATTCCTGCATAAGAGGATGCTGTACTAGCAATTCAATCCCACTTCACCTCCCTCCTTCTTCCTACACCCTCCTCTCTCCAGTTGCCAAAGGTATGTAAAAAACTCTTCAAATTCTCTGACAGTTCGAGTCTTTTTAAGTTTTTGAATGTGGGTTTTCTTTCTTTCGGTGATTGATGTTTTCTTTTTGTGTGTGTAGGGGCTGAGAGTGTGGTTTATGGAGCTGTTTTGGATGGGAGAAAAGTTGCTGTTAAAAAACCAATCTTGTCTACTTCTGAGGACATTGATAAGTTCCATAAGGAGCTTCAACTCCTATGGTATCTATCCCTTTAACTTGTTTTTGTTAATGGGGATATGTGGTTTGCAATAATTTTAGATTTTAATGGGTTCTATTGAAACTCAAATCCCATTGCAATTTGTAGCTGGAAACAAAAGAAGGGATTTTGTTGCATTAACATATTGGGTTATGTTTATTCTATTTTTTTATTTTTATTTTATCTTCCTATTGGTTTTTGTGGAATAATGAAGCAAGCTAGATCATCCTGGAATTGCCAAGCTGGTTGCAGCTCATGCAAAGCCTCCAAATTATATGTTCTTTTTTGAATTCTATGAATCTGGTAATCTTTCTGAGAAATTACATGTAGAAGAATGGAGTCCAAATATGGATCAGGTGCTCATGATCACAGTCCAGCTGGGTATGGCTTGTTTTAACTTGAAAAGTTTGTCTGTTTTTTTTTTTTTTCCTTCAAGATTAAAATTTTTGAAGTCATGTTCTGTGGTAGTGTTGGATGCAACTGAATTTTCTCTCTACATTGTATATTTTTATTGATTTGGTAAATTAGAAGATTTTTTTGTAAGGACATTGTAAGGTAAAGTTACGTTGTTTTTCTTTTTCACTGTTTTCTTCTTCCAGCAAAGGCTTTGCAATATCTGCATAACCACGAGATTGTACATAGGGATGTGAAACCAGCAAATATTCTTGTAATTATCTTCCATAAGCTTCTAGTCAATCCATGGTTTGCTTTTTGGTATTGGAAATTGTTGAAACACAATTTTGAGATTTTTTTCAATATGATGCAGCTTGATGAAAACCTTTGTCCACACTTAGCAGATTTTGGTTTGGCAGAATACCAGAAAAATCTTAAGGGAGTTTCTCTTGAGAACTGGAGATCATCCGGAAAGCCAACTGGTGGTTTCCATAAAAAGAACATGGTTGGCACACTCATTTATATGGCTCCAGAAATATTGAGGAAGGAGATACATACTGAAAAATCAGATGTCTATAGTTTCGGAATATCCATCAAGTAAGACTTTCAGAATGTTTCTAACTTGCAAAGCTTCTGTTATATTTAACAGGAGAAGAATTTTTCGCATGTTTTTACTTGAGCATTTAAATTGTAATTGGAAATGAGAAGTTTTTGGAAGCCCACACAGTTTCTTAAATACCCAGGCCATTGAATATGATTCACTTAAATAATTTTTAACCTTGGCCGAGCAATGGAAAGACAAATCCTCTTGTGGTCTCTATATTGACACAAGGTAACTTGTCTATGTAGTTTCTTGATCAGCTATGTACCTGTCGCTGCGACAAGAAGTGATACAATATGTTTTGCAATTAATTTTACCCCTGAATAGTTATGGAAGGATTCATGAAGAAAATTTGGCCCAAACAGTAGAATGAGAAAAAAAAAGTCTTATAATGAGATAGGCTTTGCTAGTTGAGAGTGTTAAGAGCTAGATATTATTCATATGGTTTTCTCCCCTATGGAAAAGAAAACTCATTTCTATTCTTTTGCAGTGAGCTTCTTACTGGTGTCGTCCCATATACTGATCTCCGTGCAGAAGCTCAGGTCAGTCTTTCTTTTGTTTGGTTTGTTATTTATATCATCTTTCATTTTCATTTTTTTTTTTGTATTTCCTGAACTATAGCTATCTGTATTGAGTTTCTCTTGTGTTCTGATGCAAACCATTTTTTTGCTATGTAATAGGAACAATTGATAACCAGAATAACTTCCTAACATCTAAATGTATGTGTTAGCTGGAAAAAAGTTCTTAAACTGTTTATTAAAACATGCACATACTAAATGTCACATCTTTTGTTCCGTTGATTTATTTACATTGTTTGATAAAGTATGCACATACAGTCATATCTAAAACACACGTGGAGCAGATCATAACTGATTTATTTATGTGATTAGGCTGAGCCAGCTTGTAGAATTTGGGAACGCAAAGTTCTGTTTATTACATTCTCTTGGACACTCAAAACTATGTCTGGCATGTTCTGCTTTCCACTTAACATGAATAATTAGATGTTTTGGTTTTGGTTCCATAAATGCTGGCAGGCCCACACTGTACTGGAGATGAACTATACTGAACAGCAACTTACAGCATCTGTGGTGTCTGGTAAATTACGACCTGCTCTTGCTGGTCTGGGTTCAGGTGCTTCAGCAAGCATACTTTCATTAATACAGAGATGTTGGGATGACAATCCTCAAAATAGACCTTCTTTTACTGATATACTATTGGAACTTGATCCAATCTTGGAGAGTAGAAAGAAATCAATTGGAAAAGATTTTTCCCTTGACAAATATTCTATTTCACATGGAGATCAGCCAGCAGATAGTGCCAAGAATCTTACAACGTACCAGGAGATTATTAACTGGTCCACTCAGGGAGAAATTCTATCAAAGGCTCCTCCTGCAGTAGATTCCAGTTTAAGAATTTGGCTTTCAAATGTTGGTTTGGCTTATCGTCCAATACTTTCCTGGGGATCCTTTGCCACATGCGGTAAAAGGGAGACTATGGAAGATACCCACTTCCTTATGCCCCATATGTGCAACGAAAAGGATATCCATGCTTTTGGTATCTTTGATGGTCATAGAGGTATGCTCGCTTTCAATAGAAATCATACCATGGCCGCGAATTTGAGGAAGAATAAATTCAAATTACCTTTAGAGCATAGTAGACAATTAATCACCACATTTCTAAGATAGTAGTAGGTTAAAATCATTCTTCCTCAGTACAAGCCCACTACATTAATTCGTAGCACTTCAATTTTTGTTTTCTTTTTTTGAAAGTACAATGAAATACTCTCTTAATTTCAGGGGGGTATCTGTTTTATCTCTTAAGTTCAGGTTTTTTTTTAAGAAAAAAAAATCACTTTCTTTGTTTAGGAGAACATTCAAAAATTCATTTCGTTTTATTTTTATTTTTTCAATTTATTTTTGCTTGTTTGAATTAGCAATACATGTTTACCGGTTCATCTTCAGGTGCAGCAGCTGCTGAGTTTTCAGCTCGAGCATTACCTGGATTTCTGCAAAGTACTGGTTCTGCCAGCAGGTAGCAAATTTTGGATGGTTTCTCCTTTCAAAAACATTTTAAACTACAATAGGCCCGTTCTTAAAGTAATTAAACCCTTTACATGAATGCAGCCCCAGAAATGCATTAGTTGAAGCATTTGTTAGTACAGATGCTGCATTCAGAAATGAACTGGATACTCATCGTAAATCTAGGAGAGTTGTTCAGAAAGACTGGCATCCTGGCTGCACTGCCATTGTTGCTTTAATAGTTACAAACAAGCTTTTTGTTGCAAATGCTGGTGATTGCAAGACAATTTTATGTCGGGCTGGCAAGGCAATTCCTCTAAGTAAGGTCAGCTGCATTCATTTACACAAACTGTTTTTCAGTTCCGTGGCTTGTTGTGAGTTTTTATTTTTCTGAAACTGGTTAGACTTTGAAAAACCAGGATCATGTCGCAAGCTATATTGAGGAGAGGGAGCATGTGCTTAGTGCTGGGGGACAAGTAAAATGGCAAATTGATACTTGGAGGGTTGGACATGCTGCACTCCAGGCAAGTAGTGTTTGTTTCTAAACAAGTCCTTTATTTATATGATTCATTTCCAGATAGCTGCATGTTTAATTGAAGGCTGAGTGATGAACCTTGGATCCACTTACAAACTAGAATTTAGAGAAGAAGTCATTTAATTGGAAAAATATTCCCATTATATATCAGCATATATGCATGATTTAAATCCAATATTTTACTGGAAGAAACATTTTAAACCCAAATGCATTTGAAACAGATCTTGATTGCATGTGTCAATGTATCCCTGGAGATGCTATAAAAAATATTATAGTAGGTTACCCATTTATATATCTGATGCATATCAGGTGAACACTTCGATTGGACCCATGCCCAGTAATTGCTTCTGATTTCAAATATTGGCCTTCAGACTGACATTTATAATTGGATCTTCTCAAAATATATTTAGGCTTTGGATCTATTTTAGGTTTTAAATCCGAGACAAAATTAATCACGGTTTTGTGAATCCTTTGCTCTCCTACTATGTTTTATCTTTGTTAACTGGGGAAGTTTTACAAACTGTGACTGGGAAATGTTTATAGTCATTCTTCCTCCACCACCATCTCTCCTGTTAAAGAGTTCAATTAATTAATTTCTTTTAACAGGTCACTCGATCCATCGGTGATGATGATCTGAAGCCTGCTGTAACTGCAGAACCTGAGATAACCGAAACTGTACTGTCAGCAGAAGATGAATTCCTGGTAAGGACCACTGCTTTGACTAGTTCTTGTTATGGCAAGCAGTTTCATGTGCACTGAGTTCCTTATTGCTTCAGCTTTCTTTCTAGAGGGGAACAATGTGGTTCTAAAAGAAAAAGTCAGTGCTGGAAAATGGATATGCTGCCTTGTTATAACTGCTTCCCATTGTTTATGGACGCCTTTTATATGCTTTTGTCATTGTATTGATCGGAATGAGTTTGATTAAAAAAGAATGGCATACGCAATGATCTGTTGGTAAATGTTAGCACTGCCAAAATGATTACAAATGAACACATTTTCTGATGTTCCATTGGATGTAAATGAAAGCAATGTTTTCAATTTCTAGGTGATGGGCAGCGATGGGCTTTGGGATGTCATGAGTAGTGCAGATGTCATAAGCATAATCAAAGACACCGTCAAAGAACCTGGTATGTGCTCCAAGAGATTGGCAACAGAAGCTGCAGAACGAGGCAGCAAAGACAACATTACGGTCATTGTTGTCTTCCTGCGCCCAGTATCGACAGCTGAGAGAATTTATTAGGCAAACTGAAAATTGTCGATCACAAAGGGATGATGTCGAGACCTAAACAAGATAATGTATGCCTTTACTCGGTCTTCACTGCTTCATGTAGTTTATTCATTCGTTTGTATGATTATAAATTAATGTATTAATTTATTTTCGTGAAGGCTTGTAATTATAATTTGTAAGCATGGATCATTGATTGCTAATCACCTGTACAACAGCGGGCGATTGGCAAATTTAAATTTAAACTCCAAGCCCCATCTCCTGATTTTCGATAATATTGTGTGAGTCGTCAGTGATTCAAAGCTGATGATCGGATCCTCACTGGGAATCTGAAAAACCTGGCTCATATCATAATCTTAGAAGACATATTCTGATTGATAATTCGCCAACTCATCTTCCTCACCTGAAATAATTCCTATCACGTGATCATCACTGAATCTTGCAAGCACCATCTGTTGATTTTCGCAAATCATTGATTCTTGAATGAAGTTTAATTGCTGATGATCAGGCTCCACTTGCAAGGCAGGTTCAAAGTTGACAATTACTGTCTCATCATATAAAATATCTTCAGTAGCTTGAACTCCATTCTCTATTTGAACAATGGCTGCCTCAAGCTCCGTCTCCTGATTTTGAGTAATCATTGGTTCTTGAATGAAGTAAGCTTGGTCAGGCTCCACTTGCACTACAGGTTCAATGTTGTCGAATTATATTTCTTTCTCAAAAGAATCTTCAGTAGAGAAACCTCCATCATCTTCCATTGCAACAGCAGCCGCCTCAAGCCATATCTCCTGATCTTCAGTAATCTACTGCGTTTATTGAGATTGTGACAGTTAAGACCCCAAGTCGATTGATTGTCAATGTCCCAAGCTCTATTTTCTGAATATTATCGAAAGTATCTTCAGTAGATCGACCTCCGTCCATTGAAACCGTTGCAGCCTCAAGCCACATGTCCTGATTATTGATCTGCTGGGGTTCGTGACCTTATAGATTCAGAGTTGATCACTGTAAAAGTGGTAATGCTTTGAATGATCTTTGAATATATTCTCATCTTCAGCAACTTCAAAGACTTCGCATTCATTTTGCATTGTGCAACACAAGAATAGGGTTATGATCTTGATCAATGAGAAAGAAGTGTGGCAAGTTAGCTTAGAAAGAAGATTGTTTTTTAATATGATGCTACGGGTTTTTTGCTTGATAAGGAGAGATCAGCTGCATTTATATAGGAAAATATAATGGCAAGGAATCAATTAGGAAATCCAAATCCATTTTGGAATAAAAGAAAGGGTTGACATAAACATGCCTATATCTTAAGATAAAACAGAAATAGATTTCTTTTTTTCTTTTTCTTTTTTTGTATGGACTTGAAATATTAAGAACTTCTGTCAACTAATTTTTTCTGAAGGGCTCATCGTAGCAAGCTTCACATAAAAGCAGAACCTAGAAACTAAAATGTTCTTTGGCACAAGAGTTGGGATTGGATTTATTTTTATTTTTAGTTGAAGTTAGTGGAGAATTCAACTAATAATCAAAGGTTATTTCACAAATAAAAAGATGGGGTTTAAACAAATTCCTTATGAACTGTATAATTAAGCCAAAATTAGCAGATTAGGCGAGAAATACTGTCTTATAACCTTTAAAAATGGTCTAACAGAACTCTAAGGGGTGTAACTCAATTGATCAAGCACTGGATTTGCTCCCCAAAGGTCACTAGTTTGAGTCCCACAAACCTCGGGATCACTGGAGGCTTACATGGTCGATAACTTCAGGTCTCATGGGATTAGTCGAGATACGCGCAAACTAACCCGAACACTCACGTTAATCTAATAAAAAAAGGGTCTGACAGAGAGCACCTGCACATACTATAACATGCCTTTATTAACCGATCATACACAGTGAAAGAGAGATTGTTGAAGTATTCATGTATATCATCATTACAGATTGCAATGTGCTATTTTCCATCTTCAGAGCAAACAATCTGAGTAGAAGTGATTAGGGATCATCTGAACCTCATTTTCTTGAACGAGTTCTCCGGAACTCCTTGCAACAACATCTTAGGAAACGTCTCGAACCAATAGTTGGTGGGATAGTTGTCACCTTCAACTTCATCAGACTTAGCGAACAATGAATCCGAATCCAAGCATTCGTTCAAGTCACTGCCGTAGACAGGCTGGACTGCACTCGCTGCAAGTACTCCATTAGCAGAAGCACCTTTAACACTGACCTTATCATTCCCTACTCTGACAATGGGGATGAACTTTAATTGCGCAGGCTCCACTTTCAAGGCATGTTTAAGATTGATGTTTGCTGGTTCAATCTCAAAAGTACTTTCAGCAAGGCCAACTCCATTCCGGTTTTCAATAATCGCCGGTCCTTGAGTGTGCAAAACGAGGGGTTCATAGTTGCTGAACCGCTTTCGTCCTCTCTTCTTTGGATTCCCCTCAACCGACCTAAATTTCTCATTGAAACTCCTGTCTTCACCTTTACTAATCTTTCCTTTAACCACCACAGCCTCCTGAGATGATGCAAAACTTGAACCAGGTTGAGAAACTAAATCCAACCCAGCTTGAGAAATCGCAGTTTTAACAGTTCCAAAATCATCTAACTTTGCAGAGATACAAACTTGACAAGCAACCAACTTATTACTAATAGTTCTAGATCCAAGAATCACACCTTCAGCATTAATCATTTTATCATCAATAAAAGGAGATAAAACAGTAGAAACTGACCTATCAAGGTAACCCACTTCAAGATTATCAGCATTCAGAACCTTTATAGCAGGATTCTGATCACCAGGCTTTCTTGGATGAAGCACAAGTTGAACTGATTCACGCTCATTGAAGAATACTATACCATATCTCCGACTCACTATAATACTGGCCATAGCAAAACCAACATTGGAGGTTTCATTGAGGAGAACTTGTTGTGGTGGAGAATAATCGCAATCATCGAAAGAAGAAGAATCGTCCCAATCATCAAGATTGTAAAGGCTCACTAGGTCTTCTTGAAATCCTTCTTCTTCCATTATAGAAAATGAAAGAACGATTGATCAGTTCTTTTCTTGCTTCTTGTTTCTTTCCTTTGTCTATGAACGGAGAGAGAGAGGGATTTTTGGTGTTTGAGAATCTAAGCATGTGTGAGGTTAGATGGTATATGCCGGTAATGCCGTTATATTGTTTGTTCCACAAGGTAAAGGTATCTCTACTCACTAGTTACTCACATAACTCGGGGAGGTCCTATGGATTTCTCCAGGTTAAAGGTTTGGCTGGTTCAACTAATAATTCAACTTGCCCAGATAGCTGAAAAAATACTCTCTACAAACCAGGTAGCCCACTGTTAATTTAGAATGGCTAATACATGTGCCGTTGAGAGAATCTGAGTGGACAGTCCTATTCTTTCTTCTAATATAAATCATTTGAATGATCCTATTCTCCGTTTCATGTTCTTGAAGAAGTACTCCTCGCATTTCCTCTTGTTAAGATTTCACGTTTTCATGCCTTAAAGCTCTGTCCTGGTCTAATTCCAAACCAAATCCGATAATTAATTTTCCTTCTCCCTATCCACTGAATCATTCAGCTCCAATCCTGAATCTTGAAAACTCCTCCACTCCAGCCTAGTGAACATCTTGTTAGATTAAATCTTTCACTTTTCTCCTTGAGGAGGAGGAATTATGATGATTCACTACGCACTTTTGACTTGTTTATCCACATAAGAATACCATTTGATGATCTTAGTAAGTCTATCCCAGTATAGCAGAAGCTCTCACGGGAGTCTCATCACAACATTTCGCCCATGTTGCAACTCAAATGAGAAGTGAGTAATATATATCATTCCAGTTGGTTTCTACCTCATTGAAAATCAGATTATTGCGAGCATTCCAAATAAACCAAACTATTTTAAAGAAAAACAATCGGATTCGGTTTACATACCTTCCATGTAAATAATCAAAGTGGAAGCGATTAGGAATCATCTCAGCTTTAACTTTTTGGAAGAGACTTCTTTGGAATTCCTTGTAACAGCATCTTATAAAAAGTCTCCGGGGATAATTGTCACCTTCTGTATCAGCAGATAATGGATCAGAAGCCAAGTTCAATCAAGTCAGTGCCCACAACCGATTCTGCACCCAGTAGTACTGCATTGTTAGAAGCACCTTCAACCGTGACCTTATCATCCCCTTCTGCAGCAGTGGGAGCCGAATTGGCATATCCAAATCAACGAAGGTTTCTGCTACCTCGTTGTTATTGATGATTTTATCTTTGTTTTTTTATTTAACTGTAAGAGAATTCTGGAGATAACTCGCACATAAAAGGAAATCTCCTCTCAAAGCAAGCTTAAGGGTGAACCCTTTACATAAGGTTAGATATATGTTTACTTTCACTGATGATTACTCCAAAAGACTTGAGTTAACTTTCTTAAGCACAAAAATGAAGTGTTTTAAGAATTTTAAGCAATGGAAAATTATAAATGAGAAACAAAAGGAGAAAGTGGTGAAGTGGCTCAAGACAAACAATGATCTGGAATTTTATTCATAGAAGTTAGACACATGATGGTTAGCCATACACCTCAACATAAGGAGTAGGGATGAACATGAATTTGTTAGAAAGAGAAAGATGCATGTTGTTGAATGCTGGATTGTTCAAGGATTTTTGGCCAGAGGCTATTTTCACTGGAATTCCCTTATCTGAACCATGCCACTTGCCACCAGTAGCATCAACCTTTCTATTCATATTTTTATCACCATTGACTTTTTTTTTACATATTGATGTGAAAAAATATTGGCCATTATCATCTAACTTGTTGCCTCCAACTTCCCAGGGCTCTTCATTAAAAAGATTGGAGTCCTGGGTAACAGTGGCTTCCTGGAATGATAAACCTCCATGGCTAGATAGAAGCCGATCAAATCTTGGTCAGTGGGGCGGAACTTGTATCCGGGATGTAAGAGAGAAAGAGTAGTGTTTTGCATTGTTCAAGACAAGGAAATCGAGGGTTTTGAGCTTGAATGATCTAGAAAGAAAGTAGCTAGTGAGCAGGGAAAGAAACAAATGTGAGTTAATATAATCTGTTGCCAGGGTTGCGTTATATATATAGACAAATTTATTAGTACGAGTGAAATCTGTTGTGGAATAAAATAAATTAACTAGATAAACATGATTATATCTATATTTATCTTAAGTTTTTTTTTTTTAAAAAAAAAATAGATATTATTGATCGGAAATTTATCATATTTTGTCCGGGAAGATTTTGTACCGCCTCAGATTTGCTTCTAGGCAAAATTGGAAACGTTGTCGGTTTTTTTTTTCTTTTATTTTCTTTTATCAATTATGCAGTAAAACAGGATCACAACTTGCATTGTGCAACTTTCTGACGAGCTAACGATCAAGGCAAATAAATCCTAACTGATATGCTAATTTCCATATTTAGAGTAAACAGTCAGAGTAGAATCGATTAGGAATCATCTCAATCTCATTTTCTTGAAGGGATTGCTCTGGAATTCCTTGCAACAGCATCTTAGGAAATGTCTTTGACCAATAATCGGTGGGATAGTCGTTACCTTCAAGTTCTTCAAAATCAGCAGATAACGGACGAGAAGCCAAGCCTTCGGTCAAGTCAGTGTCCATAACTTCCCGGACCGCATGCGCATCATGCCCTGCTGCGCCAAGGTGGATGAAAGTCAGTTTCTCAGGCTCAACTTGCACGGCAGGTCTATCAGTGATTCTTTCTGGTTTATTCCTTAAAGTATGTGCTGTAGGGAAAAATCCACGTTCAATAATCTTCGGTTCTTGAGTGTACAAAATGACAGGTTCCGAGTTGACTCCGATTCTCCTACGCCTGTACACTTTCCCATTAACTCTACCTTGTTTGGCCACCATAGCCCGAGATGATGCAAAACTTGAACCAGGTTGAGAAAATAAAACCAGACCACCTTGCGAAATCGCAGTTTTAACAGTTTCAAAGTCGTCTAACCTTGCAGAGATACGAATTTCACAAGGAAACCCGTCACTACTAGCTCTAGGCACCACACCTTCAACATTAATCATTTTATTTTCAATCAAAGGATATAAAACAGTTGCAACTGACCTATCAATGTAACCCACATCAAGATAATCAGCATTCAAAACCTTTATAGCACCATTTTGATCATCAGGCTTTCTTGGTTCAAGTTCAAGTCGAACTGATTCACGGTCAGTGAAGAATAGTAAACGATATCTAAGACTCACTACAATATTGGCCATAACAAAACCAACAATGGAGGTTCGTTTAAGGAGGGTTTGTGGTGAAGAGGAAGAAGAATCTTCCCGTGCATCAAGATTGCAAAGGCTTCCCGGGTCTTCTTTAAATTCTTCTTCTTCCATTAGAGAAAATGAAAGCTGTTTCTTTCTTTAGTCTTGAATGGATAGAAACTTGGGAAATATTGGAGTGCAAAACGGGCTTGTTTGTGGAGAGAAAGTAGAGAAGCTGGTTTCTCTTTAGTCTAGTCACTAGTTACTAATCAAGATTGATGTAAAGCCATTGGGTCTTCTTGAAATTCTTCTTCGATTAGAGAAAATGAAAGAAAGATAGATCAGCTTTTTCTTGTTTCTTGTGACTTTCTTTAGGCTAGAGAGAGCGAGTGAGAGAGAGAGGCTTTTGTGGTGTTTGAGAATCTAAGTATATGCAGGTAGCAGGTAGTGAAAAAAGGGCAGGCTTGGGAAGAGAAGGTGAGGAGGTCTCTTCTTCGTCTACTCACTAGCTAGTAGTTACTCATGGTTGATGAAAGACATTTGGCAATCCATTTATATATACCATAGACATGGGATATGCTTTGGAAACAGATCGCTCTCGAATTACAAAGTACATCGCTGGATGAACTCTGCCTGCAGATAGATGAAGATATATCTGCAGAAGTTGGGGCTTAACTCCTTTTTTATTTTCAGGGAGTCCATTCACGGTAATTTGGATGCAGGACATTCCTGAGTTTGTTTTTTCCTGTTCTTGCTTCTTATGTAAACCATTTGAATGATCGACAATATGCAATCAAAGGTTCGAAGATTTTTTTTAAAAAAAGAAATTAGTTGAGAATAAGACTTCGGAGTTCGGACCAGCTGTGCCAAGGTAACTCTGTATATGCTTTAATCAGGACAGATTCCATTGTAACTGTATAATTAACCCAACATTAGAACACTATGCAAGAAAACAATACATTCCTGAAACCCTTAAAATGGTTCTGCTAAAAAATGATAGAGCATTTTGAATTTTCTTCATGAAATCCCCTGTTTAATCTTTTCTTTCTATGAAGTATTATTTCTTTGATGCATGTGTGACCTAATGTTGGAGATTGATCGGAGAGAGTTGATAAGCAACAATGGACTTGGTTGATGATGAAACTAATAATGATGTTGACCATGCAAGAACTGAAGATGAATTGAAAGAATGAGAGCCATTTCAAAGCAGACTCGGTGCAATTAACAAGCAAACCCAACTGACTTCAATGCATTTAAGTCAAAAGATTACACTCCATTTCACTGGCTGACAATGCATAGATTCCTCTGAAGCAGATCGTATATGGCAAGTAAATTGACACAGGTGGAAGCACAAAGCCGGTAAAGCAATCACAGAAAAGACATTAGATTAGCTGCAATCTTAACCTAATTTGGCAATTTATTATTCTGAAATAAAATCTAATGATATTTGTCTTTGTAAAAGGTTTACAAAGTCTTTTACGGGCTAGAATAACTGGTAGGCAATAATATCATAATCCTAAAATATAAAGGACAGTAACATAAAATCTAAAAAAATATAAGAAATCCAGGAACTCAAAGAAAATTGGCAAAACATGACATTCCAAGCCTAACTTCAGAAAATCCATGTAGCGGATGAAACGTCTTCGAGGGTTCCTTAGAAAACCAGGTCTTTGAAATCTCCTTGTAAAAAATTAAAAATTATGGTTTTTCTAACGATTATGCTTGATTAGTAAGATCGGTCATTTGTTTGATTATAAAGCATATGTTGAAATTTAGATTTACTTTGACACTAACATGTTAATTATCCTTAGAAATAAACTCTAAACTCTATAACAACTAATCACAACTAATCATGTTCCTAATCTGAAAAGACAAACGTGTCCATCATCACTAGTTCATTTTCTTGAAGTAGAATGGATTAGGAATCATCTCAACCTCATTTTCTTGAAGATACTTCTCTGGAATTCCTTGCAACAACATCTTAAGAAAAGTCTCTGGCTAATAGTTAGTGGGATAACTGTCACCTCCAATATCAGCAGACAATGGATCAGAAGCCAAGCCTTCAGCCAATTCAGTGCCTGTAACCGGTACTGCATTCCGCATTGTTAAAAGCACCTGTAACCCTGACTTTACCATCCCCTACCACAGCAACAGGACGCGAATTGGCATCCAGATCAGTAAAGTTTGTTGCTGCTGCTGCATTGGCGCAAACATCTCCAGCCCCAGCATTGCAAACCTCCTCACCGTCCTCAATTAGAGTAATTTCTACCGCATCACCATTGTCCAAAGTACCTTCAACAGAGAAAACTCCAAATCCCATCTTCTGTTTACGGCATCATAGGTTCAGACTTAAAGCATCGAACAACTTTTGATTCCATCCTCTCCCTCTTTTGTGGTATCGTGTTTTTAAGACGATGACCACTCTTCTTGAGCAGACAGATGACTTGGTTTCCAGAAAGATATTCTGCACCAAATTCCAGCATCAACCAATAACCATCCTGTTCCGATTTTTTATATTTTCTTAACAAGTTAGAGATATGATAGCGTTAATTTCCTTTAAAGCCAATTTTTCCATCAATATTTAAATTAAAACCCAATTTTTTATATTTAAGATTCAGGCCAGCAATTGCAGAAAAAGAATACATCTGCAGAGAGTTACATGACCTCCTTCATCCTGTTTTGGGAGGTTGAGTACAAGTAATGTGAAAAACAACAAAGGTAAATGTTTAGGCTTCAAAAAAAAAAAAAAAAGTAGAAGTCGTGGTGTTTATCAAAAGACCTAATGGCTGGCTGATGAACCATTCTGTTTTGCAAATATGAAAACATTCAAACTGAGAAAGCTTCCATAACAATTCTCCTCTTTTGGCAGTAAACAGAAAAACTGGAATTAGAATATGAATACATTTTGACAACAAAAGAGGCAGGGCATGAATTAAGCGCAAACCCTATGTTCGTGTTCCTCAATTTTTCATAAGGTGTTACACAAACATTTAAATCTTGCCATGACATGATGTATGCCTAGCATCTTGAGATGCAGCTGGAATTGCGCCTGCTCATGAGGCTTCCACATCAAAAATATACATTTATATGCTCTCTGCATCAGTGAGTGCCATGGATTAGTTTGCTGCATCTCTCCTGGAGGTTCGAACCAACAATCATCTTTGCTATGTGACTTCTCATCAAACAAAAAACAGCACTCTTTCACATGCTTCATGAAACAAAAACATCATCAAAATAAAATCTATCAAAGCTTGATCAATGGACAACATCAGCAACAAAAAATAAAAATAAAAATAAAAACAAGCCAAGAATGTCCCCATGACTTTTGAGAGGGCAGAAGTTGCATGCTACAATAAAGTTGGTGTGGTACATATTAATTGGAACCAATAATCTAAGCATATATTTCTCCTTTTCTATAGATTTTACTCAAATAACAACTGATAACAAATTGGTCCTAGGACCTGCTAGCATCTTAATCATAACAACAGCAATTTATTCAACTAGCATTTATCCAATTGCAGGAGGCGGTTTCTTTAGTCATGACAGAAAATCAGTGAGTTTGGGAAAGGGTTTGAGATGCTATGTGTTTGGAAATTAAAGACATACCTTAGTTATGGAAGACTATGGGAGTGAAATATTAGAGGATAGGTACAGCAAAATCCACTGCTCCAACACTGCACATTAGAGCAATTGCATGAATTGTTTGTTAAAGCTAATTGTTATCCATTGAAGCACTGAAATTGCACAGATTTGTAGTGAATTGTGTACAAAGGTCAAGAAATTTAAGAGGACTTACCACAGAAAGCAACGGTCCCTGTTTGAACTTGTCATGAAATGAAAATGCAATTGGCTTTGGATTGTCTCCAGGCCCTCTAATAAATCCACTGGATTCATATCAAGGCAGCTCATAAATATATAGAGATTAACGATGCTATTTAGTCATTCAAATTAAAATCTCATTTTATTTATCTCTAAAAGAAAGAACTATTAATTGGGAGAGAAAAAAATACTGCAAACAGATTATAGTGAAATGAGGATGATAATGACAAACAACTCACACCAGTGATGCAGAAATTAGGGGAGACCTTCTAACATCATATATGGCAACAAGACCTTTGTAATTGTCATCTCCTCCTTTATAAGATACAGCCAATCTTTCACCAGAAGCATCCCAAGCTATCTTCTCAATTCCCTCACTGCATGATAAAACATGAAAAAATAAAATTAGTTGGCATAGTGTCTTTATGCTATCAAACAATTACCTTACAACCCACAATAGTAAGAATATCAAGCCAAGGCCTGAAAAAAAAGATTTAAAAAATGAGTGCTCATGTCATGTAAACTTCGTCACTTTCTGTTTCTGACCTTAATCAGAAAGCTAAAATCTTTTTAATCATACTTGAAAAATAAGACTTTATAATAATAGCTTTCAAATTTCACCATATTATTGAGAAGGGATTGGGTAGATTAATGTTCATCAGCATTGAACAGTACATGAAAATAAGAGCATTTCAGAAAGGCATTCAAACCACAGGTATATCTATCTGGAGGTAAGAGAATAACAATAACTAAATACACAATTCACCATACATTCATATATTTTTACTCCTTTCATTCTCAAGAATCAGTTCATTCATAATAATTCAAACCATATGAAAGAAGCTAAAAACATTCTGTACAAATTTAAGAGAAATTTTCTCTATACCTGCCCGTCATGGTTGTTATCTCTGGTAAATCAACTGGTAACAGATGTGAATCTGCAGCAGAACAATAATGATATGTTAAAGGTGAAATAACCATATAAAGACCTTATTCATTTAATAAATTCATCAGATAAGAAATAAACTGAATTTGTAGATGACAGTTCCTGCATCTATATAGAGTGCATAAGCAAGAATAAACCAGGTCAATCAGAATTCAGATTGAATATCAGCTTAAAAAAGCAACCTGAAAAGCCCCAGAGACATTACACCACAAATGAGCCCAAAAAAGTAACCTGGTTCCAAAAAAGTTGTAAACCTCTAAAATTCCTAGTAAAACTAAAAGATTCTGCTCCATCAACACAAACCACATGAATGCAAAACTAGTAAATTTCCACAAAATCCTGTGATCCTTCCTTCTCCCAAAAGACACCTGTTGGAAGACTCTGCCTAGTAAGAGATAGATACTATCATCAAAGTTAACAATTTGGCCTATGACCGAAAAGCTAAATAACATAACCCAAAAAAAAGGAGCTAAAAGCTTCTGAATTTTCAGAAACTTGAACAAGACACTCATTTCAAAGATTACATGCATAATTAAGTAATCATAGTAATCCTAAACTCCAATAATTAGCCCATGAAATAGAAAACTACACATTTTGGACTGCTAAATGGATTGAAACCGTGTAAACCAAAAAAAAATCAGACCTAACTTGGGATCCAACAAAAGATATTCAGCCATACAGAAAACAAACAGAATATGCCTTGACTCGTACAATTACAGAAAACCTAGAAAATAGTAAACAAATATACTTACAAATAGAACTTAATACTACTAGAACAAGATTCTAAAGTGCATCTAACCTGGAGTGTAATTTCATATAATACATAATCTTATAGTTTTCTATGTTGCAAGCCTTTTATGATTCTCATTGATATGATTAAAGAAAAATATTTAAAGGCTCCAGCCTGCATACCTAAAGATGGAGGCTTTGATGAAAAATGAATGGAACCCAATGTTAAAGATCCAGAGAAAGCAATCAATATTATATGCCCATCAGGATCCCATGTTGCTCCCTGACAAAAGAAGACATGATTGATATCTGAAGCCAATAAAAATTCTTCCATTGTATTGCATGATGAATAGCATCCAAGATAATGAAATAATTGAGTTTCTGTAATTATCCAAACCAATTCTCCAATTATACCTCTTCAGCCAAATACGGATGGGGCATTTCATTCACTTTGAGTTAGAGAATCATTTTAATAAAATTGCTTCAGAACTTTGAAAAACAGAGGAAAAAAGGGATAAGATGGAACGTTGACCACTTTGATAGACTTTTATATAAACTTATACTAGGATGAGTAAAACTTGAAACTTAAAGAAATTGGGCAAGTTAACTTGATAAGGGATTACAGCCACTGAAATTCAAAACTTGAATGATCTCAATATTTTGCAATTCATAACCAAGAGGTTAGAAGTCATTTATGAATGATGCAAGCGTCATCATATACATACCGTGACAAAGCCACTAGTCGAAGACCAAGGTTCAGATGTCCATGTGTTTGTCTCCCAGAGATAAAATGTTCCATCACTAGATGAAAGAAAATGATAAGCAACAGCTCATGAAGTGGATCAGAGTTCTATCCAAATGCAATATATATATATATATATATATATATATATATATATATATATATATATATATATATATATATATATATATATATTAACTTGAGTTGTGGCCATACAATTTTGCAGCAAAAAAGTAATCTCCAGTAGGTGACCATTTTAGTAACGATATGCCTCCTAATCCACGTCGTATGGGTGTCCCCAGACCTATAAATTGCAACAAAACAAGACAGATTGAGGGAGGTTTTAGAGACCAAAAATCTTGGTGAAGCAATATCAAGCTCAATAATACATAAGCCTATCCCAACTAGTCTGAGATTGAGGCTTAGTTGTAATTGTTGTGATACACAGGGCTCAAGGAGTTAAGCATCCAAAAGAGTTGACCAATCCTTTCAATAGTAGTCAAAATTGCTCGATCTTTTAATGTCATTGATTTTTGTCATGAAAATTTGGCCAAATAAACTCAACTTAGTCTTTAAATACCCAAGCACGCGGGACCTAAGGCCCCAAAATGGCTAACCATTGGATTTTCACCTCATCATATGTCATGAGTTTGTAATTATTTAAAAGCAACTTTAAACTATAAGCATGGGGGACACGTATGAGGGCACAAGAACGTCCATAAAACACCACTGAATGCATAATGTAATCATGTTAGTTGCACACACATGATAATATATCCATGTCAGGGGTATATGTATGAAGCCAAACGTCAGGAAAAATATCATACTATTGTCTTTAAGCTAGAGATTTCAAATAGCCTCCTTAAAAACTAATTGGTGTTAACCATGAAAATTTAAGAGGTCAACATTGTCCACATACCTTGTGAGACATCCCATATGGTGAACGAAGAGCTCTCACATGATGCAGATGCCAAATATGTGAAGCTAAGTCAAGGAAATTTAATCTCCTTTAAAAAAAGAAACTAATCTGAAATGATGAAAAGACATACCAAATAGATACGAAATTTCAGAGCTGACAAATTGTAGAAAATATTAAGGATCTTAAGACTAGTCTCAGAGAAGTAAAGCTTGCAAATTAGTTCAGAAAAATAGCTACCATGTAAAACATATGATAAAATCATGTGCCGGTGTAAATAGCTTCAAGGCTACAAGATCTGCAATGATTTGGTCTGAAATGCATATTTTTCTGATTATTTTTTTTTAAAAAAAAAAAAAACACTTTCAAACTTCAAATTTAAATTGATCAGGATATCTTCCATCAGGACTCCATGATATTGCACTTGTTTGCTCATCACTGTGACTACGAAGAAAATCCACTAGAGTCCATCGACCTCCAGAACCTCTAGTAAGAGTTCCCAAGGAGGAAGCAGCACCAGGCCTCACAGTGGCTGGATTACCTGGATAAGAAGCAGCCCATATGCAGATTCCACCCCTGGAGTCCAGTCCAACAACCGAGAAAATACAGACTTAAAGCCTTGTAAAAGAAATGCATAAAATTGACTATCACAATACAATGACAGAAATTTCAATTTTGATACTTGCTTGCATGCTACAGAAAGTGACTTTCCACCATTTGGTCTCCACTCAAGAGCCCTAATATCTTGTTGAGCCCCATTGCTTAAAACACAGGCATCCTTCCCTTCTGTTGAAAAAAAATCAGCACAATATCTCTCAAACTCTGTAAAAAGGCCTTTCCCCTTAACATGACTGCTCCTTTAAATCATTAAAATCTTGTACCATAAAACTGCTTACCTGAATCTTCATAATCACGAACTATAACCTGGTTCGGACCTGAAATAAATGCAATAATATGTCTATGCTGGTGCCAACTCACTCCTTGAAGATCAATCTCCGGTAACAAGTGTACCTATACCACTTACTACTTGAGAATGCAGAACTACAACATATCAACCCTCTCACTCACTACTTCTCATTCAAAAACTTCTGAAAACAGTTACATATAATCGCCTAATTTCCCATTTGCACTATGTTCCACTACTAATTACACAATCAAAACAAAAGTAAAAGATTAAGGTGTTATTATTAGCTTACACAATTAGGATAAAACATGCGCTTGATCGAGTCATTAACAAGGTATTGCAATGATTTCATCAAACCTTTCCTCTCAACACTCTCTCCATTGTTTCTTTCCTGGTGTTCAGATTCCTGATTTTCTCCGGTCGATCCCAACTGCTCTGGTTGAAACGGAATTGGACTGAACACCATTCCCTAAGCATCATTAAATCCAAAAAATCAAAACTTTCATTATCAAAACACAAAATAAAACCAAAACCATTTTTTATTAACACAAAATAAAATCAATTTATTGAAAGAAAATAAAAAATCTGAATCTTTCCATTGGTTCAATTCTAAAAAAGATCAAGACTTTCAATAAGAAAAAAACATAAAATAAAAGAAACCCATTTTTACAAACACAAAAAGGAAAGCAGTTTACTAGAATTTTTCCATAAGCATCCTTGGCTCGATCATCAGAGATGGCTTCAGCTACAACTGCAATGTAGAGCAAATAAATTTATAAGGATTCAACCTTTGAAAAAAACAAACCAAAAATGTATGCTTTAAGAGGGTGAGAGAGAGTACTTAGGGTTCGATTGATTTCGCAGATGGTGACTGAGCCTTGCAGTGGAAAGGAAGGCATGGTTTTTGGGAGGAAGCAAGGGCGGTTGACTCAGTGAGTTGGGGAATCAAGTTATTGAAATTTGGGGTTTAGGGTTTTTGTTCAGTCTTTCACAGTACAAAAGCTTTGTGAGATTTTGGATCCCTTTTTGTTGTTGTTTTTTTTTATATATAAAAAAAAAAACAAAATGTTATTTTGTGAACAGAGGGCAATGAATTTCTTTTTAAAAAACAAATCAATTTAATAACCTGCTCATACAAAAGCACAAGAGTATGCTATTATATTATTCTTTAGTCCCTGTTTTCATAACATGGTTGTAACTTAGTCCCTCTTTATTCAACAATTCTATGTTGTTGCATCCACTTTAATTCTAAAGTCCTTCATTTCAGAGCATATTTATGGTTGAATTCATTTTTTAAATTATTTTTTACTTAAAAAATAATTAAATTGGTATTTTTAAATGTTTTTTTATGATTTTTATATATTCAAAAATATTGATATTAAAAATTAAAAAAATATTATCTTAATATATTTTTAATTAAAAAAAACTTTTATAAAAATATTATACATTACCAAATATTTAATACTTAGTACTATCATGCGAAGTGGTATAGGACGCACGAATCACTCAAACATTGTAAAAACAAATATATTTTATTGTGCTTTAAAATGGATAGAGCCTCTAATCTTATTAATCTTGGTTTTTTTTTTCCTCCATTCTTTTTTCATTCTCATAATTTTTTTAAAAAAAAAACAACCTTTTTTTTCAAATAATCCTAGCCTAATAATAACCACATCTGGTATTATAGAAACTGATTGAGATTGTGTAAAATTTATCAAATATTAATCATTAGTTAATAATCCAAACTTAGGTAGGTTAATTTTAAGAAATAATTAAAAAAACAAATATTATTTTAATAAAAAAAATAACTAGACTAAGATTATCAATTCCGTTCCAGTTGTCATTTTATTTTTTCAATTGGAACAATGTGTTTTGATTTCGAAGCATTTTAACGTATCATTTCGGAGTTGTAATATATATATATATATATATATATATATATATATATATATATATATATATAAATTTCAACTTAAATTTCAAGATAAATAAACTTGAAATTATGCAATTCAAATTTCAAACACAAGTAAAAAAATAAAAGTTGAATCGATATGACTCAAACGACTCGATAAGTTCAAAGAAAACCTGCATAGCTGATAAAAATATAGTTTAAATAAAAAAAATCAAGATGACATATTTTTAAAAAATATATATTGAGATGACAACACATTAGATCGTCCTGGGTCAGCCTTTTAAAATCATGACTCGGGTCATGAGACTATAATAAATCTAAATAAAACAAACCAAAATAAAATTATGAAATTCAATTCTTAATAAACCTATTATTGAATGATGAAATTAAAAAAAAAGTAATATAAAAAAACACAAAAAAATAACATTTCAAAACAAAATTACAAATTTAAACAAAATTATAAAAATATCATTAACATTCTCACAAGACTTTTCTATATTTTAATTGTCCTAAAAGTTTAACTTATTGCTCGTAAATTATCAGTCTGATTTAACTATTAGATTAAGAAATATCATCAATACTATAAAATTATATAATATAAAAAAACAAAAAAAATATTTTTTAGATGGAACAAACTGGAATGTTCTAGCTATAATTTGGACGGAATTTAAGAAATAGATCAAAATTATGAGAAATAATAAAAATTTATTTCAATTTATTTTATTTTTTAAACTAGAAAGAAATATACCAATTAATTTAAAAAAAATAAATGAAACTGACAACTTGAATTAAACTAAAATGACAATTGTTTTGGATTTGATCATGTCAAAAAGTGAAAAAAATGAAAAAAAAAAAATTGCTTGATTCTCTCTTGATTCATCAATACCTAGTTTTAGCATGTATTTGTGATGGTAATGTGAAGTGATTTTTTAAATAATTTTTTGATTGATATTTTAAAATATATTTTTTTAATTTTTTAAAATAAAAAGCATTAAAAAATATAAATTTAATATTTTTAATAATAAATATATTTTAAAAAAATATTTGAAAACAGTTTCAAATGCAATGACAAAACAGGTATCCTTTAAAAAGTTTGAAGCTGGACAAACCCATAAATTAAAATGAGGTGAGGACATAACCCTCAAAGAAAGACAAACTCTTGAAAGCTCAAGCTCCAAAACCCTCTCCCTCTCTCCCCTTCTCAAACAGAAGAGGAAAAGAAAAAATGAACCTTTCGAAAGTCAGCAAGCACCACTGCCTTTTACAGTTCAGAATCCACATAAATCCTCAAGAAACGAACCTTCCGAAAATCCCTTTTGGTCCTTTCAATTTATTCATCCAAAGAAGATGGAAAAAGCCAGCAAACACAGCACAAACTCGGTTAGAATCAAGAACCATAGATTCTAAACTCAACAGACTAACAACCTACCTCAAGAAACTCAAAACCATCCTCAAAATCTACGAACTCATGTCAAATCGAAAGAGGGGTCCTTTTGTATCCCTGCAGTTGATGTCCAGATGGACAAATATAGTGGGGCTGAATGTAGGTATGGGTGAGTTTGTGCATAAGCACCCCCATGTGTTTGATGTATTTACACACCCGGTTAGGAGGAATTTGTGTTGTAGGATTAGTGGGAAATTCAAGGGTTTGGTGAGTGAAGAAGAGGGTCTTGTGAAAGATTGTGAATTGGAGTGTGCGAAGAGAGTTAAAAGGTTGTTAATGTTGTCTAAAAACGGGAGACTTCATGTTCATGCTTTGAGGTTGATTAGGAGAGAATTGGGGTTGCCTGAGGATTTTAGGGAGTCAGTTTTAGGGAAGTATAAGGAAGATTTTAGGCTGGTTGATTTGGAGATTGTTGAATTGGTTGATAAAGATGAGAACTTCGGGGTGGCTGAAGTTGAGAAATGGAGAGAGAAAGAGTATAGAGAGAAGTGGTTGAGTGAGTTTGAGACGAAGTTTGCATTTCCTATCAATTTCCCTACGGGGTTTAAGATTGAAAGGGGGTTTAGAGAGAAGTTGAAGAATTGGCAAATGCTTCCTTATTTGAAGCCTTATGAGGGAAATGAGGTTGTTCAGGTGGGCGCTTGTGGTGGGAATAATAGATATGAGAAACGGGCGGTAGCGATGATTCATGAGTTGTTGAGTTTGACAGTGGAGAAGATGGTTGAGGTTGAGAGATTGGCTCATTTTAAAAAGGATTTTGGTATGGAAGTGAATGTGCGCGAGTTGTTATTGAAAAATCCTGGGATTTTCTATATATCAACTAAGGGAAGCACTCATACTGTTATTCTTAGGGAAGCATATAGTAAAGGTTGTTTGATTGAGCCAAATCCGATTTATGTTGTTAGGAGGAAGATGTTGGATCTTGTATTGCTGGGTTGTAGAAACACAAGAGAGTTGCAAGCTGAGGAAGAAATTAAGAACGGGAGTGACAGTCTCATTAGGAAAGCATTTGCTGGAAATACAACAGTTGGCGAGTGGGTTGTCCCAATTTTAGAGAGTTTTGACAATGTAAATGACCATGATGATCCAGGTGAAATCATTGATGCATCAGCGGAGTTTGATGGATGCTAGGAAAATTGAAGCGGTGAAAATGACGAACGAGCTAGGGGGTGATCCAAAATAAGCATATGGTGACTTTACATTCATTATCCAAGATGTAATTCCGTGGACTGTTTGAACATCAACAAGGTTGCCGCGACAAGCAGTTCTCCTTTTATAAATGGAGTAATTTCACACAGTACATCAACACATCCTTTTTGTAACACCGCGTATTATCAGTTTAACACTTTCTTCCTCCTTTGTCAGGGGAAAGGAGTAGTATCGTGTAGCATTCCAGAATGTCCAAGGGACAGAATGTTCACCTTAAGTTGCTTCACAGTCTTATGAGATATGCAGCAGTTTGAAAATGCAGGTACTCTGATCGAAAATGATGACTGAAGACAAATAACTAGTGTTATATAGGATGCATAGGTTTCTTCTCAGACATGCTAAGGGTCCCGGGAACTAACTGCGAGGATGAAATGTGATTGGTTGCTTTAAAGATGATCAGGCTGGAATTAAGGACAAGCATTCAAGGGGTCAGGGGATTGATGGCCTTGGCTGAACTTGAAATAAGCATGGCTGTCTCCGAAGTCTAAACACAGAAGTGGTGCTGAGAGTGATTCTGCTTATTGATGCGTGAAGTCTTATTGTACCACGGACAAGACTGGCACCGGATGGGGCTGCTTGAGACTGGAAATGAGACGAGGAATTTTTGTTTCGTGTTTTAAAAGTAAAAAAAAAAAAATTTATTTTTTTTAAATTAATATTTTTTATATTTTTTCAAATTATTTTAATATATTAATATTAAAAATAATTTTTAAAAAATAAAAAAATATTATTGTTATACATTTCCAATTCAAAAATATTTTAGAATCACCCTTTTAAAATTGCAATTGCGTCGTAAGCAGTTTCTTTTTTTAGGTTTCCTTTTATCGCCACCTTTTCTGTAACATAGGTCATTTTTGTAAGCGTTCTTGGCATCAATTTAATACTTTCTTCTATTTTTCGTGAGAGACGGAAGTAGTTTGGTGTAGCATTACTCTTTATCAGATACGCAGCAATATGACAATGGTTGGACAATGTGAAGAATTGAAGATATGAAGTCCAGGTGATGGGGTCAATAATGATGGTGAAGAGAGAATTGCAGCACAATAATACATACGCTTCTTCTCCAATCTGTCATTCTCGTGCCAGGTAGTGTGTAGTGTTTAATTATTGTCAGGAGAGAATTGGAACATAGGGAAGGTGGAGATTAGCTTTGTTTAGTAGTGGTGTACAAGAAATTGATTCTAATTGATGGAATAACCTCTTATGCTTTGTTTTCTTGGGTACAATATAGTAAAATAGAAAGACCAACTTCAGAGAAGACGATTCCCAATCTTATCAGCTAGGCAAAAACCATGTGAGCCCCGGAGGGCAGGTGGTGATTCCAATCCTGCATTGCAGAATCAGAACCTAAACCCAAATGGGTGTTTGTATAGTCTGCAGTCTGCACACTGGTAACCTTCTCAAAGAACAGGTATGAGCTTATATTGACCATCCTTTTTACAGAAAAGCTAGAACAAATGAGGGTGGCAAGAGCTAAAAGTTTGCAAATGCACCTGATTGCATCCATGGAATCTAATCTGCCACCAAACGAAAACAGTCCAATATTTTAGCCAGCAAGATGCCCTGCTAAATGCCCCACGATTGGGCTATCGTGTTAATTGCCAAACCAATATAACCTGAGAAACCCTTGAACCAATTCCCAAAGTGATCCCAAATCCGTTAAATTTTCCTAGAAAACACACATCCATCACGGTGCATTTATATTCATCGTTGACAATCACCAAAACGCTCTATAAATGAGTTAATTACACACTCAAAACATAACCACGAGACCAGCACAAATCGTCTGTTTCTGCCATGCAAGTGTATCCAAGCAAAATTGCACACAAGGCCAAAACAAAATCAGAATGTTGAGCTTACTATTCCTAACATTACAAATATTTAATCAATACCAACACGATAACAATTAGAATGACAATAGCAATGACCAGAAAGATCCAGCAAGCACAGCCACTTTTGGTGCGTTTGTTCAGAAAAGCCAAATTCCTTTGAACCCTCTGTTCCAAATATAACCAACATAAGCATCACGTGAATGTGAAAGTTACCTTTCAGGCAACCATAAATTTATGCATAAGATTATCAAAAGACTGAAAAATCATCTCCTTCACACAGTAAAACCCTTAACCAATAGTTAGTTTTATTGCTAATGAAATACAAATTTATAACAATTAATTGTGAACCGCCAATCTAAAGATCGGAAAACAAACCTGCATCCGGGAATTCGTTACATCCACATGCTCGTCTAAGTCATCCTGAATAAAGAAAAGGGAATATTGTGTTATAGGTTGCAATCAACTTCAGCATGTTATGAAAATGCGAGATTATAAATGGAAAAAATGGGGAATAAATTAAAAACACCGACCAGAAGCCTAGTGTGTAGGGTAAGTTCCTCGTTGACAGCCAATGCAATGTGTTTTGTACTTGTCACTGTCTCGTCCAATTTCTCAAGGCCTTCATCTTGTTCTGTTTTTTACGCAAAACAAGTTATGAATCAGCATTACATAATCAGAAAACCACAGAAGCCAAAAAAAAAAAAATAGTTGTTAGAGCATGCCTCTCATGGTTTGCCGTTGAAAACCAACAAGGCCCTGGTTGTCCAAGCCAGATGCTCTATATATAATATCATCTGTCTTGCTATCAGACCCAAGCAAGTTCTCTCTGTTAGCAGCACCGGCCATATTGAGAGCAGTAGACATCTGGTTAACTTTTGTACTCAGATTTTTCAGCATCTCTTGACGCCGATTTATCTCTTTCCCTGATCTGGTTTTGAAAACAGTAGTCAAAGATTTCTTTCACATTCAGGAAAACAGCAGCAACAAATTATGGCTAGCATATCACACGGACAAAGGTTCTCCACCCACCCTCCACCCTTGCGCTTACCTATAAATGACTCGTTCATCTCATTTTGGTAAAGTATACGTTGAAAGATCAACAAATCAAAGGATTTCCACTCCTCAATTGTAGAATACTAAGTATCTGCTACTATATTCGATCCTCCTATGAAAAGGGTTTTCTTAACAAACGTGGATGAGCATTGAACAAGCAAAAATTTCCATAAAACAAAATGAAAAAAGAAAAAGAAACAAACACTTTCTATTACATTATCATCTAAAGAAACACGAGCACTCCACTCATTTAGCACTGTCCTAGCTCCTTAAAAGATTAACATTAAGATTAAATTTGAAAAACAACCCATGAAGCCTTCACCAAAACTTTAGAAGAAATGAAAAAAAAAAATAAAGGATTGCTGTTACATTATCGTCTAAACTAACACAACTGCTTCACTCATTTAACACTGTCCTAGCACCTTAAGATTAACACTAAATGTGAAAAACAACCAACACCTAAACATTCACACAAAAAAAGAGACAAGACACCCACAAATCTAAAACAAGATTCCATAACCATACTAAGGAACCCTCTATACATAATAATGGAAACACTTACATTGGCTGTTTGCCTGGAAGTGCTGACAAAAGGGACTGCAGACTATCAAGTTTGGTTGTCAAAATAGTGGCCTTTCTCCGCATCGCAGAGAGATGTCGCTGTGTTTCTGGTCTAGATTGAGGCAAAGAATTCTTCCCAGAAATCATATCACTAATTTCATCACCAAGTTTTGATGCTTCATTGAATTCTTGCATCCATAATTCTGATGGCGATGCCATTTCCCCTACAATAAAATCTCAACTTCCAATTTAATCGAAATGGATCCAATTTTCACGAAATATCTAAACTTTCAGAATTCCCATCTCTTATTAAATAAAATTTCTAAGTCTTCTTGCTATCAGAATTGAATTCAATTGGTAGCTAAATTTCTAAATGAATAACTTAAAAAAATCCAAACAAAACCCATAAAAGATAATCAATTTGTTGTTCGTTTATGACTTACCTTAGTAAAAACGACCAGGGAGTGATGATTTTTGAGAATTGAGAAATGTTTCTACAGCTTCAGCTCTGTTTGTGTAGAGAAAATGAAGACTTGCCGGTGTTTAGCTGTACAAATTGATCCGAAGTTTCTAAACTAAGAGGAGTGGCAATGTTGTAAGAAATCAGAATGCTACCCACCAAGATCTTAAATTAATGTGCTGTGAATTAAAAAATTAATGTTAATATATAATAAAATATAATAAAAATTATATTTTATTATAAAAAACTTTGAGTTACTTTTCAACATAGTAAAAGAATAAAATAATGTTTTAGTCGTTAAAGTGAAATATCATTTTTTTTAATCAAACTATAGTAGTTTTTTAAAAAAAATATTAAAAAAAATCAAAAATCAAATTACAAAAAAAAATAGTAATAAGCCAAGTGTAGAGTATATTGATAAATATTAGAAGTGTAAAATAAATAATATTTTTTTACAAAAAAATATAAAGAAAAAAAACAAAAAATAATAAAAATAACACAAATGTAAAATAATGAAAATACTAAGTATAAAAAAATAAATAAAAACGTGTTTTCTAAGAAAAAAAGTCAAAAATTATAATTCTATCACTGCTATATTATACTACAATAAGAAAATTAACAAAAATTATAATTATATTATTTTTAAATAAAAATATTTTTTTGGGTATAAATATAATAAAAAGAGAGAGAGAGAGAGAGGAGCAGCTAAGGTGGGCCTCTCCACTTGCCGTAAAACAAGAATTATCCATTAGTTACGAAAAGATAGTTATTTAGCTATTGATGTACATTCAATTCTTTAAAATTCCGTACAAGTTAAATTGAAATTGATGATGAAAATCGATATAACTTTTAATTAAATCATTGGACTAAAATAAAATTGTACGACTATATTCTATAAATTTAATGAATCAATTATTATAATAAGTTAAGGTTATTTTTATGTTCAAATTAGATTTAGAAATTATTGTTTTAAAAGTTTGTCACTTTTTCATTTCTTTTTTAAATAGAATTTAATTTGAATTTTATTTAATTAAAGATTTTATTAGTTAAATCAATTAAACTTACTATTTAAAAGTTTTATATGTTATTAACATATAATTAATAGCATTCATAGTTTATTAAATCAAAATTATATTGTATACAATTTAGCTGTCATTTTAAGATTTTTGAAATTCTTCGTTACTTTTCATATAATCTTCACATGGCATTATTGTTCGAATGTTTACAATGTTTTATTTTATATATAATTTAACTTTTATTAGACCAAATTATAGGCTAATTTGTTAGAGAATAGTGTAATTGAAAGACGAGGGATCGAGATGAAAAATATAAAAGGAATGAATGGCTTCAATAAAGTTTAAGTGAAACGTTTATTATAGTTTTTGTACTTTTTAAATTATAAATATTGGGTCTATTTAGTTTCTAAAATTTAAAGGCAAAATCAATTTTAATCTCAAATTTTATTTGTTTTATTTTTTGATCTCTAATTTGAGAGAGATTAAAGAAAGTTATCAGAATTTAGTGTTAGAGAGAAAAAAATTATTATCACCGATTCCGACCAAAAAAATAATTAATATTGATGTTAAATTATTTTATTTGATGATGAGAGTTCACATTAGATTTTTTTTTCTCTTGAAATTGCCTAGAAATATATATTTAAGCTTAATAGATTTTTTTTATTTCGAGTTTTAGATGATTTTTTTGGGTTTTTTAGGCCATATATATGTGTATTAAGTTGTATAGGATGTTTTTTAGGTGTTTTGGGTAAAAAATAGGTCGAAAATATATTTTTAGGTTTAAAAAACATCTACACTGATTTTTGAGTTACCACAGCAGCTGAAAACAATGTAATATTAGATGACGTGTCATTTACCTTAACAAACAACACAATATTTGATTTTTTTTCCAAAAAAATTGAGACAAACGACATGTCTAAAAAAAAATAAGGGTTTAAGAATGCAAGCTTACACTTGCAAGTCTGTGTGCGGGCCCTTACTAGATGGGCTAGGTGCGTTGGCCAAGCCCAATAACACCTAATCTTTTAAAAAAAAATGTTTTTTTAATTAATTCCTTTTTAGTTGTATTTTTTAAAAATAACTTTTAAATTTATATCTAAATTAATACATCTTCTCTTTTTTATTTTTTTATTTAGTCTTTTTTAAATAACGGTTATTTTTTAGTTATTTTGTATGCATTTCATTTCTTTCTAATTCATCTATATTTTTTTTATGTTTTTTATATATAATTTATGTTATAAAATAAAAAATATTTATTTATGAATAATATTTTTAATATGTGTAACTTTGCATAATAATTTTTTTCCTTTTATTTTATTTAATAAATTTCATTTATGTCTATTTTTATTATCATTTAATTAAATAAAAAATATTTTTTATGGACAAAATCATTAAATACAACCGTGTCAAAGACCTGAATTAGAGATCAAATATATCGATCTATATCTACATTTTAATTTTTTAATTTTAATTTTAATTTATAGTTAATAATTTTTTTTATTAGTATATATAATTCTTAATTTATTTAATTAGATTTATATATAAACTTTTTAATTTTCAATTAGGATTTTTCTATTAAAAAAACATGTTAGAAAAGCAAATTTGTTTTTTAATGAATGAATTAATATAGTACATTACAAGGTATGTCGGTAAAAGGCTTGTACAAACGTTGAAAAACTCCAAAAACGGGGAGTTTCTCGGCATTTGTCGATTAAGTGTGGAACCTATTTGGTTGGCCCCGCCCTCAACTTTTGAAAACCAAAGGCTAACTTTTAGTATTTGGACACTCTCACACGCGGAGCCAAACGGTGCTCCGGAGGTCATGAATCCCTTCTCAAAATCAATGAATTGGAATTACTTGGCAGAGGAGAGAACACATCTTCCCTTACTATGATGGAGCACTGATTGCAGCTTTTGATTTCCAGTGCATTGTCCTTGTGATCAGGAAATTCTTCTTTTGATTCACAACAACTGCTACAAAATGCAAAATAGTGTTCAGGATTCCAATAGCTTCTATTTTTTTTAAAGCCTTTTAAAAATATATTTCACTTACAAAAACATATATTTTTGTTTTAATGTTAATATCAAAAATAAAAAAAATTCTAAAAGTATTATTTTAATACATTTTTAAATGAAAAATTTTCAACACGAGACCGGACAAAATAAGTGACTTCCCAGTGCAAATCTCCGAACATTTAAGACCAACAAACATTGTCCCTCTGCTGAGAAAGAGCAGCCTGGCAATTCCACAAAGCGCCATTGGCAGAAAAAGACATCACAATCTCGAGCGTGATATCCTCAAGAGTTACAAATGTTGAAACAGTTGCCATATCACAACAATTAGAATGACAACGGCAATGACCAGCAAGATCCAGCAAGAGCAGCCGCCCTTGGTGCTTTTGTTCAGAAAAGCCAATTTCCTTTGAACCATCTATTGCATAAACAGCATCAGCATCAATTGAAGGTTAAAATAATCCAGGCAACTTAAAAGGTTAAAAATGCAGAAATTTCCCCATAAAAATATCAAAAGATTAACTCTTTCACACAAGTAAACGCCCTAATCCCATATGTGTTCCACATTGTTTACAATCACTGAGAACAGTTAAAATTAAAAACCAGGAATCAAACCTGTAGACGAGAATTTGTTACATACACGTGCTCATCCAAGTCATCCTGAATTAAAGAGGGAAGGGAATATTGAGTTAAAGGTCTACAACAACTCCAGCATGTCAAAGGATTGTCAAAATGCAAGGAGATTATAAAATGGAAAAATGGGGGATAAATCAAAAATTCTGACCAGAAGCCTAGTGTGTAGGGAAAGTTCCTCGTTGACAGCCAAAGCAATATGTTTTGTACTTATCACTGTCTCCTCCAATTTCTCAAGGCCTTGATCTTGTTCTGAATATTTTTATGTCAATTAAGCTACAAAACTTGAACTACATCTTTCTAAAATCAGAGAAAGCAAGAACATCTAAGTTACAATAACATGCCTTTCATAATTTGCCGTTGAAAGCCAACAAGACCATGGTTGTTCAAGCCAGTTGCTCTATTCATGATATCATCTGTCTTCTTATCAGGCCCAAGCAAGTTCTCTCTGTTAGCAGCACTGGACATATTGAGAATACTAGCCATCTGGTTAACTTTAGTACTCAGAGTTTTCAGCATGTCTTGACGTCGATTCATCTCTTTCCCTGTTCTGTTCGTGACGGTATCAGAATCAAAGGTTTTCAACAAGGTCAGGGGTGAAAAACTACCGCTAATGCATTGTTTGGCATATCATATTTATCTATATCTATCCCTTCTAACTACCAATGAATTTCTCGTTCATTCGATTTCAGTAAAATATCTATAGAAACTACAAAGGTCAAAATATCAAAGAATTTCTCATATTTGAGTACAAAATACCATGCAATACTGAGCACTTACTTCAATATCTAATCCTCCTATGAAAAGGGTTTTTCATGCAACTCCGGAGGAACACCACAACCTCATATATAGCAGCCGAACTTCTACAATGCAAAAAGAAGAAAGAAACAAAGAATTTCTCGCCTCCCCTATATTTATGCCTTTCATTTGATATTGGTAAATTCCCATTGAAGATCCATTTGTTGATACTTTGTACTCTTCAGGTACAGATTACCAAACCATACAGTAGTATGGAAAGGGGTTTCTAGGAAACTCTAGAGGAAAGCCTCAACCATACAATCAAAATATGAAGCAAAAGAAAGAAAAAGAAACAAAGGGTCGCTGTACAATGTCGTCTAAACTAACACAAGCATTTCATTCATTCACCACTGTTCCAGCTCCTTAAAATTAACATTAACATTGCGAAACTGGCCACACCATAAAATTCACCAGAAAGGATAGGCACAAACATAAAACAGGATTCAATAACCATAATAAAGAGCCATTAGGAAGTCTATGCTAACCCAGACATTGCAGCATAACTCAATTTAAGGCCCCAAACAAGGAATTTACTAAACAGCAATTCACAAGAAAGAAAAACACTTACATTGGTTGCTTGCTAGGAAGTTCTGACAAAAGGGACTGCAAAATATCAAGTTTAGTTCTTAAAATAGTGATCTTTCTCCTACTCGCGGAAAGATGCCTTTGTGTTTCTGGTCCTGGTGAAGGCAAAGAATTCTTCCCAGAAATCATACCATTAATTTCATCACCCAGTTTTGATGCTTCATTGAATTCTTGCATCCATGACGCCGATGGCGTTGACATTGCCCCTATAATAATAATAATAAAATAAATAAACTTTGCTGCTTTATTTGCCCTGTAATCCTACCAAAGCCAAAGAAAAGCTTATTCTCAAAAAAGGGTATTCATAACACAAAAAACTGTCGTAAAATTCTAGTTCAAGATTGAATTCTGAAACAGTCCGTGATGGGCATAATCAAACTACCCCGAATTGCTGGATCATAAAACCGAGACATAAGACCTGGGCTTCAAGGGAACAGAGAATGTTTACCTTAAATTGTATGTTTGATGGGTAATGGATGATGGAGAGAAGAGAGCCTTGGCTTCGGAGGAACAGAAAATTAACGTTGACGAAAAGCAGGCAGAGAGACGAGAAGGAAAGCTAGGTGTCTGGCTACTAATCAATGAGTAATTAATGAACTAAGAGTGACACGTGTATGACGATTAACTTGTCGGATTTACTCAGGATTTTTTTTTTAAAAAAAAAAAGCCTAGGAGAGTCCGTTTGTTCTTGGGTTGATAATGTTTTATAATTGCAGGTTTTATTGTCGTTGGTGGGTTAATTAAATTAAAGTTAAAGAAAAAACTATGGTAGAGTCTTTTACTGTATATGAACTGGGTAATGCGAGTAAAAATGGATTCCAATAATATTTTTATCCCTTTTTTTCCCGCTTCAATTATTAATTTCCTTTAATTTTTTTTTCACAATCTATTTTCTAAATATTAGATTTGATGTTTTTTTATTTGTTTTTTATTTGATTATTATGTTGTGTGAAAAAGGTTCGAAGTTAAATTAATGCTTGATTTTATAAAAAAAAAATATATAATTTTATTATTTGCAAAAAAAATTAAAAATATCAAATTAAAAGTGAGGGAAAATGCAGTAATTTAACTCTAAGCAATGTTATTCAGTGCTTTTCTAGAAAAATATGCCTTGACATTTTTTTTCAAATTCTATTTTGGTATCTTTAATTTGAATACTATATATTTGGATCTAAAACTTTATTGATATTTAAGTCTATAAGTTTAAGAGATAAAAAAGAAAGAGTTGTTGGGAAAAAAAAAGCATTAGTTGTCCATAATAAATAAACTTATTATTAATATTAATAAGCTTTATTTGATGAAAAAAATTCTATTAAGGGATGTTTTACTTTTTATTTTATTGAAAAATAAAAGATAGCGATTGATAAAGAAAATTTTATTTCGATTTGGTTTTATATTTCAAATCAGTTTAAATATGTTTTGAGTTTGAGAAATTAATTTATTGACAATCTAAAGATTCTTTTACTTGAAGTCCTCGTGATCGAGGAAAGTAATCTCAGTTGTCAGATTCTACCAAGTCTACGCAAATGCGAAAAGCTTCAAGAAATATCAATGACAGACAACAATTTTACTGGAAACTTACCAGGAGACATTGGAAACTTATCGATGCTTATCGACTTATCTAGTGGTCGCAATATGTTATCAGGGCCAATGCCACGCTCTCTTGCTAATTTATCCAGGTTCAATTCCTTATGATATATGTCTTGCAAGGAACTTGTGGCTAAATTAGCTTTGTATAGAAATAATTTGTCTGGAGAGAAACCAAACTGCATAGGGAAACTTACTTCTTTAAGACGCATTTATCTTAATTCCAACGGATTGAGTTCTACCATCCCCTTGACATTGACATTATGGAGGTTGGAGGATCTAGTGGTTTTGAATCTGAGTTCAAATTCTCTGAAGGGATCACTTCCATTGCAAGTTGGAGGAATGAAGGCCGCAACTGCTATTTATTTGTCAAGGAATCAATTGTCTGGTGATATTCCAAGAACAGTAGGTTCACTCCAAAACTAGATAAATATCTCGCTTCCTAGGAACAGTTTTCAAGGGTCCATTCCAGAAGGATTCGGTGATGTGGTAAGCCTGGAATTCTTAGATTTGTCTCAAAATAACTTGTCTGGTATGATCCCCAAGTCATTAGAGAAACTTAGATATTTGAAGTACTTGAATGTGTCTTTCAATGGATTACAAGGAGAAATTCCAAGTGGAGGACCTTGCAAACTTCACTGCTCAGTCTTTTATGAGAAATAAGGCTCTTTGTGGCCCTTCCCAGCTGCAATTACCACCGTGCCACAGGAAATCTCATAGATCTTCAAAGACTAAATCCAGAATTCTTAGGTTCGGTTTACCAGCCGTTGGTTCTCTACTGCTTGTGTTGGCTGTCATTGGTCTTGTTTTAGAATGTCGACGAAGGCATAGAAAAAGTCCAATTCCAGAAGCCTTGCCATTGACTACAGCAATCCAGAGAAGAGTTTCTTACCTAGAACTGCGGCGTGCAACAAATGAATTTCAAGAGAGTAATCTGCTAGGTGTTGGAAGTTTTGGCTCTGTAAATCAAGGGATGCTTCCTGATGGGCTAAATGTTGCTGTGAAGACTTTTAATCTGCAGTTGCAAGGAGGATTCAAAAGTCTTGATGCAGAGTGCGAGATCATGCGCAACATTAGACACCGCAACCTTGTGAAGATTATATCTGCAGTTGCTCTAATATTGACTTCAAAGCCTTGGTCCTGGAGTACATGCCTAAAGGAAGCTTGGAAAAATGGCTATACTCTTACAACTATTGCTTAGAAATCATTCAAAGAGTGAACATAATGATTGATGTTGCATCTGCATTAGAGTATCTTCATCAGGTCATTCAACTCCGGTGGTGCATTGTGATTTGAAACCGAGCAATGTGTTGCTACATGAAGACATGGTTGCGCACGTATGTGATTTCGGCATTGCAAAACTCTTAGGTGGAAGTGAGTCCATTGTACAAACCAAGACCCTTTCCTCAATAGGGTACATGGCGCCAGGTGTTGTTTATTCTTCCTAATGTAGATTATGTATTCCTTGGTTTTTCTTAAATATTTGGTAAATCACATCCTTTAATATTTTAATTATCACGCTCAGAATATGGACTGGAGGGACTTGCCACAAAGATTGATGTCTACAGTTTTGGGACCATGTTGATGGAAATAATCACGCGAAAGAAGCCCACCGATGAAATGTTCGAGGGAGAAATGAGCTTGAAGAGATTGGTCAAAGAATCTTTGCCTGGTTCAGTGGCATTATGCTGAATAGAGGAGATGGCTACTCAAACAAGGAGCAGTGTGTGACATCTATAATGGAATTGGCTCTGCAATGTTCTAATGGGTCACCCGAAGAAAGGATCAACATGGTTGAAATCCTGGCAAGGTTTAAAAAGATCAAGGAGCAATTCTTAATATATCTCTCCCCTCTACTTTCTCTTCTCTGCCTAATAAAGAAAAATGCTTTGAGATTTGTAATTTCTCACCTCCATTTTCCTGTCTCCTGTTTTCCACCTGACGAGGCTGGTCTTCGTTAGGTGTCATAAGAGAATTGATAGGTCTCCTCCCACATAGGTTGGTGGGCGTCTAAGTTGAGCTGTTGAACACGACTTGAATTTTGACCTCGTGGAAGCCTCAAAACAAGGTCAAGGGATCTTTCATTGCTTAAGTTAGTGAAGATAGAAAGAAACTTTTATTTGGTTCACATAGGTCAAATCTTATCTTTTTTGTCAGGAGGTCGTCGATTCTGTTCATTCCGTTTGGAATGGCTAGCATATTTTATTTCAGTTTAAAAATAAAATAAACCAAAAAAGATTTTATCTCGTTTAGAATTTCAGCTAATTCTAAAAATTTTGTTCAAATTCCAGCCTGAATATCAGGTTTCATTCCATTCTGGTCAAATTATATTTTTTTTTAAATAATATCTAATTTTACAGTATTAATTATATTTCTTAAACCAATTATTGGATTGGATATAAATTTTATGAAAGGTTTCCTCACATATTGGTATATCTCAAGTTAAAATTTTCGAGCAATTATATATTAGAAAAGCCTTGCAAGATTCCTAATGACATTCTCAAAATTTTATCTAAATTCATAATTTTGTTCAGAAAAATCATTTTATTGTGTCCTTTTTAGATTAATTTTTTCTTAATTTTATTATTCAAGAATGAATTTATTAGAAATTAAATTTCATAATTTATTTTATTTAAAGTTATTATGATCTCATGATCTAGGTGGATTTAACATTCTTATACCTGTGGATTTTAAATAAAAAAAATCATCCAATTATATAATATTGAAACATTATCGAGAGATACTTAACATGCTCATGCTTGAAATTATCTAATCAACTATCATAGAGGGCATAATTATATAGTTAAGGACCTGCCGAATAGTATGGTCCAACTATATTTAGACGGGTATTACAATCTTGGTGGTTCCTTCACGTTATTTAATTTTGACTATCATAGAGGGCATAATTATATAGTTAAGATTTGTGAGTAATGATGTTAAAGTTTATAATAACATTAAAATATACAAAACATTAAAAAAAAATCAATGAAAGTCTAGAGTGTATATAATTTTTTTAATATATAAACATGCAAAAAAAAAAACTCATGTTGGACATATTTTCAATATAGATATAATAATAATAATAAAATACTAGTATGCATATTAAGTATTTATTCAAAATTATAATTGATATAAAATCAAAGTTTTAGCATTCATACTAATAATAGTAATAACTATATATGTTTAAATTGAAATAAAAAAGGATATGTACTTGTTGAAATATTTTAAAATAATAAAAATTTTATTGTTGTCAAAGATGAATTTTTTATCTTTAAAGTTTTATTATTTATTACTTGTGTAACTAAGATGTTTGCAGTATATCTTTCAAGATTTCAACAATACTATATTGGTTTAGATTTACTTCTAAATAAGATATTTGAATAAAAATTTATATAACTCAAATATTTCATAACAAAATGAACATTAGCTCTAGATTTTAAAGAAAAAACAAAGCATAAAAAAAAACTAAAATATAAGATGATCAAGAGTGTATAAAAATTAAGTAGGAACTCTTCATTCACTTTTTCTTTTTATAGTGGATTTTAAAAGTTAAAAAGTTGAAAAATTAATTATGATAATAATCAGAATTAATTCTCATATTATCAACTTTTAATTAGTCATCTTAAATCAAAAATTGAATCTATATTTTTTAAATGGCTTTAAGTTTCATCAAAATATATCAACTTAGAGTTCTTTAAGATCAATTTTTTATTTTTTTTAATTCATGTTAATATTGTATGTTAAAAAATATATATTAAAGATTAAATTTAAATAAAATTTTAACTCTAAAAATAAATGGATGTTACTTTTAATTTAACTTCAAATATACCCATTAACCATGTTATTCAAACAATGCTTTCTTTCTTCTTTCTTCGCACCTTGAACACAGTCGTTTATAGTTTGAGATGCTTCTACAGAAAGCAGAGCACAAGTCGTATAAGTGCATAAAGAAACCCTGTCATTAAATCCCTATTCGAAATGGTCAGATTTTGTAACCTTATTTTCCTGTGGAAGGCCTACAGTATCGCACAGAATTTATACGTTCTTGCTTTCTCTCTGTTTCGTTTTATAATTTTCCTTATTTGCAACATCTACCAAGCTATATTCATTCGGAAACACAATTCTTGAGCTTCTATTACATAAGAATCCTGGATCAAAGATGTCCCAGTTTACTTGTTCAGATAAAACAAAAGGCCATTATCTTTTGCCTTGTTCTAATTCTAAGTGTCAAATTAGATTGGTTTGATTATTGTTCCTATTAAACCGAACCTGATAAGAAGAAGAAAAAAACACCAAGAAAGACAGAAATTTTGACCAAAAAGGGTCATACATACAAGTAGAATCCTAATTTATATTTTATTGCTTTATATTTTTCTCTTATGTAGTCTTTCTTTAAAATGTTTATAATTTCTTAAATATACAAGAAACCAACTTCATCCAACTTAATATAAACTAGAATATTAATGTCCTCTACATCATCATCATCATCAAAAGATTATACGCCTCACTTTTTTTTTTTGGCAGGATCAATACCTCAAGAAAACAGCATTGATCTTCCTAACTTGGAGGAACTGCAATTAAATCTAAATGGTTTAACAGGTCGGTTCGATACCCTCTCTCTCTCTCTCACACACACACACACACACACACACTCTTTCAGTTTTCAGTTTATTTCATCAATTCATACCGATTGGCTTCCATGTTGGTGATAATATGTTATCAGGGTCAATGCCACGCTTTCTTGGGAATATGTCCAGGTTGGAGATACTTGATTTGTCATTTAACAAGATGACTGGAAATGTTCTACAAGAATTTGGAAATTTGAGAGCGCTGCAAGTCCTCAGTTTGCAATCCAATTCCTTTACTAATCACCCTTCCAGTCAGACACTCAACTTCATCACCTCTTTGACAAATTGTAGGCAGTTGAAAGAATTGCATATTGGGGACAACCCTTTAGATGGCATGTTGCCCAATTCCGTAGGGAATTTATCCAGCTTTCTTACAAAATTTTATGTGTACGCCAGCAAGCTCAAAGGCAATATTCCAGGTGAGATTGGCAACTTGAGCAACCTAATTGTCTTAAGTTTGGAAGAGAATAGTCTGATGGGACCTATTCCTACAACAGTGGGAGGGCTAAGGAAGATTCAAGTACTAGATCTTTTTAAAAACAATCTTAATGGTTCCATTCCATCTGATATATGTCTTGCAAGGAGGTTGGCTGACATAACATTAAACAATAACGTATTATCTGGAGAGATACCTTCCTGCATAGGGAATCTCACGTCTCTAAGAAACCTTTATCTTCACTTCAATAAATTAAGTTCTACCATACCTATGGCTCTGTGGAGCCTAAAGGATCTCTTGATTTTGAATCTGCATTCAAATTTTCTATATGGATCTCTTCCTTCGCAAGTTGGAGAAATGGAAGCTGCAATAGGAATTCGTTTGTCAAGCAACCAGTTGTCAGGTAATATTCCGAGTACAATTGGTTCACTCCAGAACTTGATAAGATTTTCATTATCCAAAAACAGCTTTCAGGGGTCCATTCCAGAAGCATTCGGTGGTTTGGTAAGCCTGGAACTCTTAGATCTATCACAAAATAACTTGTCTGGTGAGATTCCCAAGTCACTAGAGGCACTTAGATATTTGGAGTTTTTCAATGTGTCTTTCAACGGACTACAAGGAGAAATTCCAAGAGGAGGACCGTTCGCAAATTTTACTGCTCGTTCTTTTATTATGAATAAGGGCCTATGCGGCCCATCTCGGCTGCAAGTCCCACCTTGCAGCATTGAATCTCGTAAAGATTCAAAGACTAAATCCAGACTTCTAAGGTTCCGTTTACCAACTGTTGCATCTATACTGCTTGTGGTGGCTTTCATTTTTCTTGTCATGGGATGTCGACGAAGATACAGAAAAGATCCAATCCCAGAAGCCTTGCCAGTGACAGCTATCCAGAGAAGAATTTCTTACCTAGAACTTCTGCATGCAACGAATGAATTTCATGAGAGTAATCTACTAGGCACAGGGAGTTTTGGCTCTGTCTATCAAGGGAGGCTTCGAGATGGGCTAAATGTTGCTGTCAAGATATTTAATCTGCAATTGCAAAGAGCATTCAGAAGTTTTGACACAGAGTGCGAAGTCATGCGCAACATTAGACACCGCAACCTTGTGAAGATTATCTGTAGTTGCTCTAATCTTGACTTCAAAGCCTTAGTCCTGGAGTACATGCCTAAAGGAAGCTTGGAGAAATGGTTATACTCCCACAACTATTGCTTGGACATCATTCAAAGAGTGAACATAATGATCGATGTTGCATCAGCATTAGAGTATCTCCATCACGGTTATCCATCTCCTGTGGTGCATTGTGATTTGAAACCGAGCAATGTGTTACTAGATGAAGACATGGTCGCGCATGTATGTGATTTTGGTATTGCAAAACTCTTAGGTGAAAATGAGTCTTTTGCACAAACCAGGACCCTTGCCACAATAGGGTATATGGCACCAGGTAATGTGTACTCTCCCTAAAACAGAATATGTTCATTGCTTTAGCTTAAATATTCGGGAAATCACATCCTCGCTGTAACATTCTTGTCAACTGTAGAATATGGATTGGACGGACTCGTGTCCACGAATATTGATGTCTATAGCTTTGGAATCATGTTAATGGAGATGCTGACGCGAAAAAGGCCTACCGATGAAATGTTCGAGGGAGAAATGAGCTTGAAGAGATTGGTCAAAGAATCGTTGCCTGATTCAGTAATAGACATTGTGGATAGCAACATGCTGAATAGAGGAGATGGCTACTCCTTAAAGAAGGAGCACTGTGTGACATCTATAATGGAGTTGGCACTGCAATGTGTCAATGAATCACCTGGAGAGAGGATGGCCATGGTTGAAATCTTGGCAAGGCTTAAAAACATCAAGGCGGAATTCTTGAGAGATTCTGAGAGGCGGAGGCCATAACATACATCAACTTGTTCTAGTTTATTGCTGTCCAATTTTCCTGTGTGAATTAAATTTGATGGTCAATACAATGAATTTTGTCTCTTTATCATTAGTGTTTATCATTGGAGGAGGCCTTAATTTTTATTTTTTTTAGTTAATTGAATCTCAATTCAATCAAGTTTTTCATCACTGAGATTATCCAACATTGATCCAGTCTTAAATTAGAATGTTCACATATGAATTGTTATTATAATTATACAAGGTAAAATTTCTTTCATACAACTTCTACTTTATTTCATTTTCATGTAGAAAACAAGCACATGTGTTCCTAAATCAAGCTCTCAGGGGACCATAATGGACTGTAATAGGCCATATTTATAACTTTGAGGCCTTTTTTCTGCAATCCCTAAGGCTGAAAGCAGAAACAAGAGTTCATATGAACCTAAGAACTTTCTATTAAATGACTAGAGTCAGGGCCAGTTATTCTGTGTGATTCTGTTCTAAATTCTTAAAACTACAGTGATGAGCTGTGTCTAAAGATTTGACATGCAATCTGCAAATGCCATCAAGATAGTTTGAAAGGACAAACACGCATGAGCCGATAACCTTTTGATCTAGGTATCTAATTAGTTCAAATCATACCGATCAAAAAGGCACTTCAATATAAAGTGTGAAGGCCATCGGAAACTATTTTTTAGGTCAAAATCCTCCTTTAAGTCTTTTTTTGTGATCTAAATCTCCAAAATCGCCTCAATTGTTTTTATTTCAAAATTTTAGCTTTTCTAATTATCTTTTCCTTTTATTTTAGTATTAATTTCAGATTCTATGCTATTTCTATTTTCTATTAGGACAAGCTATTTAAATTCTTGTTCTGGGAATTGGAACTCGGTTATCAATTTTAAAAATATTCATACTTGTGGATTTTCCGTACAGTTTATTACCGTGTTGGCTTTTGTGAGTGATATATATCTTTTCAGTTCCACAACCCTTGCCATTGACAGCAATCCAGAGAAGAATTTCATACTTTGAACTTCTGCGTTCAACAAATGAATTTCATGAGAGTAATCTGCTGGGCGTTGGAAGTTATGGCTCTGTGTATCAATGTGTTACTAGATGAGGACATGGTTGCGCACGGATGTGATTTCGGCATAGCAAAACTCTTAGGTGAATGCGAATCCATTGCACAAACCAAGACCCTTGCCGCGATAGGGTATATGGCACCAGGTGATGCTTGTTCTTCAAAATATTTGATAAATCAAATCCTATGACATTCTAAATATCTTGTGCAGAATATGGACTGGATGGTCTTGTGTCCACCAAGATTGATGTCTACAGCTCTGGGATCATGTTGATGGAAATGTTCACGCGAAAAAAGCCTGCTGATGAAATGTTTGAGGGAGAAATGAGCCTAAAGAGATTGGTGAAAGAATCCTTGCCTGATTCCGTAATTGACATTGTGGATAGCAACATGCATGCAGAATAGAAGAGATGGATATTCAGTAAGTAAGGAGCACTGTGTCACATCTATAATGGAAGTTGGCTTTGCAATGTACTTATGAATCACCTGAAGAAAGGATCAACACACTCGATATCCTGGCAAGGCTTCAAAAGATCAAAGTGGAGTTCTTGAGAGAACCTTCCAGTACCTCACTGCCCCTTCCATTTTCCGGTTGTGTAAGTTATATTTTCTAGTCAATAATCTGAACTTTAACAGTTGCATGACCATTTGAAGAGGCATTAATCCCAATTTTATTTCAAAAATATTGCTGCCAGAGCTCCTGTCAAGACCCTCTAACCTAGAATGGATTAACCTGAATTTACTAGAGTTGACTCAAGTTTTGAATTAAAAAAAAAAAAAAACACTATAAGCGACATAAGATTCTTATGCTCAATGAATCATTGCCTGATTTAGGAACTGAAATTGTGGATAGCAACCAGATGAATCGAAGAGATGGCTATTCAGCAAATAAGGAGCAATGTGCCACATCAATAATGTAGTGGGCTCTGCAATGTTCAAATGAATCACCAGAAGAAAGAATCGACATGGTTGACATCCTGGCTAGACTTTAGGAAGATTGAATTCATGAGAGACACCGAGAAATTAATGGAGACCGTAAGATACATCAAATAGCAGTACTTACACTGTTTTTTATTATTATTATTATTATTAACATGGATCTTTAGGTAAGCTTGCGTGCATCTCGACTAATTCCACAAGCCTTGAAGTTAACAATCATATAAACTTCCAGTGACCCTTAAGGGACTCGAACTCGAAACCATCAGGAAGCAAACTCAAGACCTTACTAGTTGAACTACCCTTTAAAATTACACTACTTTTCTTTTTTGTATATGTGTGCATGCATGTTAAATCTGCTCCTCAATGATCTGAACTTTATGGCTTTATCATATGAGACCTTAAGTCGATCAATTCTTTTAACCATTATTTTTGTTTATTTTTTAGTTTTAAAAGTATTTTTGAAAAAAATAAATTTATTTTATATTTTTTTACTTCAAATTAATATTTTTTTGGTGTTTTTATATCATTTTGATGCCTTGATATAAAAAATAATTTTTAAAAAATAAAAAATATATATTTTTTAATATATTTTCAAATAAAAAGTACTTTAAAAAGCAACCACATTCTCGAACAACCCTGAAGAGTTGCATTATCTAATATTGATTACATTGGGATAAAATTGATAAAATCAAAATGTTTGAGACTCATTTTACACTAGAGGTAATACATTAGGGCCACATTAAGGTTAACCTTGTAGCAATTACCTTTAACCTTTTCAATTCCCCTGCGTCAATAAAACAAACAAAAGCAGAGGCACGAAAGAGTTAAGTTGCAAGTGTGTCACACACTCACTGCTACAGCCAAAGCCTTTTCCTCTGCCCTGGCCTCCAGTAGCCAAAAACCCTACCCGTGACAAAACCTGATCTTTAAAAAAAGAAAAAAAAACACCACCTTTAAACCCTGAAGGCCATTTTTTCCATTCAAAGAAAAAATGGTGCCAAACCCAGTATCTCTCACTCGTAAGACTCCATTGTTATACTGTTTTGTGGGTTTTTCATGCAAACCCACTTCTCATTCTAGCCAAAGAACTCAGCTTTCCTTGAACCCTGTTCAGATAACTGGATTCAGGGCCTGTTCTTCTTCTACTCTGTTTTCAAATTCTTTAAATTATAGTCATGGAGCTGTGTTTAAGGACTTGGATGGTACTAGAAAGAGATATAGGCAATTGGGTGTTGATCAATCTCGTCTCTTGGCTGTTTCTGATGGTGGCTCTGGTGGTTCTGGTGGGGTTGGAGGCTCTTCTGGTGGTGGAGGTGAAGGTGGTGGTGCTAGTAGTGGTTCTGGTGGAAATAGTAACTGGTCCTTCCTTTCATGGTAATGATGAATTGTCAGTTTTGCTAATCTGTTCAGCTTTTACGTTGTTGGTGATTTTAGTTCTTTTTGGTTCATGCTGCGTGGCAAGCTTTTTTTTCACATTGGTGTTTGATAGTATGTAAAATTCTATTTTGTTGTCTTGGGAATGCAATAAAAATGTTTAATCAGATATTTCTTAACTCCTCCTAAAGTGGAAATCTATGGGAGTATGGAATCTTTTTTGTATGTACATGCTGTACCCTATTTGTCATCTTTGTCTGCGTTGAATTTATTTTTTCTCCTGCAATTTGTGATATAATCTCTCACCAATAACCGATATTAAAAACAAGATCACTTTCAGCTCAAATTGAGTTATATGTTATTGCAGGTATTTGAATCTTCTTGCAAATTACCCTGTGTTGACTAAAGCTGTAACTTCTGCAATATTGACTCTTATGGGAGACTTGATCTGCCAGGTAATTTTACAGGCTATGGCAACAGATGTTAGCGAAATGTGCATCTCTCTTCCACGTTTTACTTATTTTGGGTTTTTTCTGTTCATATATATGTCGTGAGTGTTTGTTCTTTGTATTGATTTCCATTCATTTGATCTCTAAGATGAGTGGTTTATGCTTTATTTAGCGACCTATGGATGTGTCATGAACTGAAACTGCTGGTCTAAGTATTGATCTATAAACTTTATGATATCTATATGGTAGTTCAACTTCATCAATTTGTGGAATTTTGGCAACTTTGGTTTTGCATTTATGGTTTTTGAATGATCTATCTCTTTTCTGAATGCCTCCAAACAAGGTGTGAACAGTCTTTGAGAAAACAATTGATTTCCAGCCCCCCCCCCCCCCATATAAAAAAAAATAATGATATTAAATAAGTAAATGTCACTGAATTATCCTTTAGGGTGGTCTGAAGTGCCTGTAAGAACATCCAAACTTTTTTTTTTTTGAACTGCAGAGTGTTCAAACTCAAGTTTTACTAACATTGGTGTCACCTTGAATTAGGAAACAATGGCCCAGTTTTTCATTTATATGCTCTCATGTGTGTGTGTGTGTGTCCTAGTTACGCTATGGCATCTTCTAAGAACTCCTTGCCATGTTCAATTGTAGTTATTAAGCTATTTTTAATACATGCTCTTGTTATAGACCATTTCATGTATAACTTTTCTAAATCTTTGCCTTTTCTGCCTCAGCTTGTGATTGATCAAGTTCCATCCCTAGACCTTAAAAGAACTTTCTTGTTTACACTCTTGGGGCTGGTACTGGTGGGTCCTACATTGCATATCTGGTAATCCTTCAGACTTTTCATATTTTGGTTTTGCAAGCGTGAGAAGATTAGTGAGTAGAGTTTAAATTAACGCATGTGAGAAGCCATTCATGAAAATAACAGCCTAAAACTTTTTGCCTCAATATTTGCAGTTGAAGTTCTACCCTTCAAACATGACTCTGCATTTTTGTTTGCCTGAAGTCTGGATGATCCATTCTGTTTGACTAAATACTAATGATGCACTGGTTTGTGTTTCTTAGCCGCCAAATTGTTTTGGTGTCTACTGTACTCCAATGCATATGCTTATCTTGTCAACCAGAATTTGCTAAAAAAAAAAAAACATGAAAACACACCTGCTTTTATAGGATCCTGCTAAGTTTTCATTACTTGACTTGGTGTTTCTTAGGTACTTATATTTGAGTAAATTGGTAACAGTACCCGGAGCATCAGGTGCATTCTTGCGCCTTTTAGCTGATCAGGTGACGCCAAATTTTTCATAGTTGACTTTCATAATTTTCATGACAACATCTGTGCTGCTGAGCTAAATATGTTCTATGTATTCTAAAATAATTGCAGTTTGTTTTTTCTCCTATATTCATTGGAGTTTTCTTGTCAACATTGGTGACGCTGGAGGGAAGGCCATCACAAGTCATACCTAAGCTTCAGCAGGTTGTGTTAAAGACTTAGGGGCATCCCTTTCTGTTCTTTCTGTGGCTTCTATGTCTATAAACCATTGAACACAGCCAGTTGGAAGGATTGTTCAGCATTAACTTTTCTTAATATTCTTTTTCTGCAGGAATGGTTTTCTGCTGTTCTTGCAAATTGGCAACTGTGGATACCATTTCAATTTCTGAACTTCCGTTTTGTCCCACAGCAATTTCAGGTTTGAATGAGCATCATGTGTCTATACATTTGTGGTTGTTAGCATGTTACATGTCTTACATGGTTAGATAACTTTGAAGTGTTGGTTTGAAAAAAAAAAAAACTTTGAAGTAGTAAAAGGGGAACAGCTTTGCATTCCCTACTTGCTTCGGACATCTGATACAATGCCAGAAATGAGCTAAAATTGTGGCCAAATTAAGTTGTCTGATGGTGAAGTGGTAGAGTGTTCCTACATTTATCTGCACATCACATGCTGGCCATATTTAGGTTTGGTACCATTACCATTCACCTCCGAAGCTGTTATAGAGAGTCAAGTTAGTGTTAAATTTTGCTATAATATTCATGTTGACAATCATTGTAACTTTTGCTAGCGATTTTGGCTACTGTGTTCCAATATCCGTTCACTTAAAAACCAATTTCAGGTTCTTGCTGCTAATGTTATTGCTTTAGTCTGGAATGTGATTCTCTCATTCAAAGCTCACAAAGAGGTTCTCCCAAAATAGGTACGTTATTTTCTGAGAAACCACAGAACTTACCATGAAGATTAGTTTTCCCGTGCTTTCTATACCTAATTAATCACGGTGTTTTTTTATTGGGTTTGATATGAATTAAGTGTTTTAGAAGATGATTCTTTTAGGATTGCAAGATTGTTTAGATCCAAAGGATTGCTAACTAGAGTTGCCTCGAGAGCCATAAGATCGGTATTCCCATGAGCAATCAGCATTTGATTCTGAACATTCTCCTACGGTGCCTTCAGTGCAGTAGCTCCTTCTTATCATGCTTTTAACCTCTAGCTCATGTAATAGAAATAATAGCAGGAAATTTGCATTTGAAAAGTTTGCAGTGTACAACACTTTTTTTTTTCTTTTTTGTTAAGAGGCTCTAACGTGGGATCTTTAAGAGAGGGAGGACAATGCCGGTTGAGCTACAAGCTCATTGGCAGTAAGCAACTTTACAAGTCTAGAATAGTGGTGGGATATGTCCAGCTAGCTAAAAACTATAACTATGGATTGAGGAAGCCTTTATATCCACTCATTGTTAACATGTATTCTAATGAGAGTGCCGTCATTAAACCCCCAAGCTTGTTGTTTCTCAGGTGAAATGCACAGAAAAGAGTTGAATTTGAAGAAAACATCTGGGGTTCTACACATATGTTGAAACAATTTTTACTTGGATCTGCATAACTCAAGAGTCTTGTCACATTGAACTGTTCAAGTGTATGGAACCTGGTTCACGAACCCTTTTGCCCTTACCTCTTGTGTATTTGTGATTCGCAAAAGTATTAAACCCTTTTCTTAGATTGAATGCTCGTTAGGTGCCAACTCAATCTTCCCTATGGATATCAAGTACAAGATTGAAAACAACAAAAGGTTTCCTTGCTGCCAGTTTAAGCCAAGTCCCAAATCATTCATGCCTTTTTCTTTCTTTTGTTCTTTTTTCTTATATTTGTATGAAATGACCATTGTCCTTTGTAGGATTAACCCTCCACAAATTACACGAGAATTGAAACTTCAGGTTTTCCCCCTCCTTTCTTGAAGCGTGTAGCATTTGAGAGACTGCATGATTCATGCGGTTTTTAGCATAGTTACCAAATTTAGTCTGCCCTGGCTGTCAGGTTAACTCGAGATCTAGGATTTTAAACCATTGAAAATGACTCGGTTGTCACACCTAAGTGATCTAATAAGTTAATCTTTGACTTATAAAAACCTATAAAGGCTTGGTTATTTTTTTTTATTTTTGTTTAAAATGATATTATTTTAATTTTTTAAAAATAACATTTTAGTATTTGAGGGGGTTATAAAGGTCAAACAAAAAGGGCCCAATAAACGGCCCAAAAACTCAAGGGACCCATATGGGCTTCAATCATGCCACAGTTATTCTGATAATCATAATAAAACGCGGTTTAAGTCTGGGTTGGGTGAGTCAATCAACAGGTTAAAGAGTTAATCTAAGTCTATCAAGTAGTTTTAATTTTTATTTTTTTTAATACTAAAACAATGTCATTTTTAAAAAACTGAAATGGGTTGCAGTGGGCTCACCTAGGTCAGTGGAATGGTCCACTCACGTTGGGCTGTGGGCCTGTTTATCAACGCTGAGGCAAAATCCAGTAATGTGCTGTCTTCTATTCAAGAGTCCTACTGCCTTGCACCTCATCCTTAGCCCCCAAATGTAAATTAATCGCTATATATATATATATATATAGAAGCACTTAGATTTATTGGCATTTTTATATTTTTATTCTCACAAATAAAATTATGATCTCTTAGAATGAATAAAAAAAATCATTGATTCCTGAGAAAAAATGTTATGCTAAAATAAAATTATTTGTATAGTTTTACAATATAATTCAATGTGTTTTCTCATACATTAACACATATATCTTGTGATTAATTTATTATTGCTATTATTATAACAATGTAGCTTCAAGATGAATTTTTTTTCTTTAAAAAATATCTTAAAAATTATTATTATTATTGGTATTATTAGAACAATAGCATTTCAAGTCAGACGAAATATGTAATAAAAAGCTGATGACGAAATGCAAAGGGAAGCGTGAGGTAAGTGATGAAGCCAATAATGTAAGGGAGAATGGAAAACAATAAAGTATGGTTATTTAACACTGCACTGCTGCAGATTGACAGAGACAGACCAAAGTCAACTGACACGTCAGTCGTTGGTAAACTCCTGATTCTCTCTCGAAAAGCGATCCCTGCTTTTCGGTCAACAACTTCTCCCACTTGCCTGCTTGCTGCTGCCATTTCCTATGATTGTGCCCCCCCCCCCCCCTCCCCTCTAATATCCATTAATAAACTCTGATTTAGATAAATTATTTTTATTAAAATGATTTTATTTTGATTTATATATATACATTTTAAAAAATACTGGCATTGAATTGGCTAGAATTGAACGGGGGTATAAACAGGTCAATTAGATCATTAAAAATCATCAAGTAAATTAATATTTTATTTGATCCAGCTAAAAAATCTATCCAGATTAAGTTTAAATCTTTGGTTTTTTTTAGTCCACCTACTAAGTTTGCACTGTTTTAACAACTATGATATGATAGGTATTGTGTTTAAATATCTGTTTTTTCTTAACTCTTATATTTGTATTTAAGTGTAGAGAAATTATTTATTTAAATGTATTAAATTGATGTCGAGAACATGTATTTAAGGTTATTTTAAAAAATAATTAATCTTGATTGATATATAAACTAACATGTAAAAAAAAACTTTAAAATCATTCAAATAAGTGTTTAATATAAATTGATGTGTTAAATGAATCATATTTAATATATTCTACAAATTATTATGGTATTCCAACCAAGTATATACATAAACCGGTCGTGGAATCACAGTAAAAAGGATAAATTATCCCTTTCGAGATGAATTTCAATTTAGAGAAATTATTCCTAGTTCTAGAAGAAAGCATGTAAAGATTTTGAGCTACAATGCAATGATTTTTGCATTAAACATCTACAAGTGTTATCAATCAAGGATTTTTGTTACAAATTATAAAATATTAAATAGATCCACATCAAGGAAGTCCCGTCGAAGATTTGGGAGCTATGATCACCATAATCTTCGATGAAAGTTCAAAAATATAGATAGGATTCTCATCATCTTTAATGCAGCTCACCGTCGAGCCATACAGGCTCTATCCTCCGAACCTCCTCTCAGGTGCTGGTCAACATTAGCTGTCAACCGTTGGATTCTCGTGGGTGATCTATGGCAGGACGACTAACCTAGAAGGTGCTGATGAGGACACGTGGTTGTTCATTTACACGACACGGCACAGAAAGTCAAAAAGTCTTTGATGTGGTGGGGAGGTAGAGGCAAGTCGTAGTCAGTCAAAGCAGAAAAGAACAAGATTGTACAATCAAGTACAGCCCTCCATTTCTGACCTTTTACTGTGTTATTATATTTGGTTTCGAGATAGCTCAGCATCCAAAGTAAATTTATTTTTTGATTTTTTTTATTTAACATGTTTAAATTAATTTATGTATATTTTAATTAATTTTACGTGTCATGAAGTTAATGATAATGTAAGTCTCAAATGACTTTAAAATTTATAAAACTCGAACTAATAAACTTTATTAAACAAATTTAGAACATAACTAATTAAATTACACTACTTAGAGTTTTTATTGATTGTTTTTTTAATATTTACAATCCTAATTATATATATATATATATATATATATATATATAAACAAAACTTGGATTAACCATTTGATTCAAGGATCATCCCACTTGATTTATAGCTCCAAGTCTTAAACTAAGTTAATTTCCAAATTGAATCTTATAACTATAATTACGATTAGTAAATTACTTTTTATCATGCTGATATTTAGATAAATAAAATCTCTTTTTGCTTTTTTATGTTCTACATCATGTAATACTGGGATTTAAATTTAGAACTTCCTAAGAAGTTCCTTAAACCAGGTTTTACCATTTATTCTAGTTTTTCTGAATTAATTATATTGATTGTTTGTACGATGGAACATGAGGGGTTGATATGTTAATGTAAAATATGCTCTCCTTGCTTGTTTTTTTATAAGATTCTCAAACTTCATGCGACATTGGAAGAGTAAAATTTCACGAATTTTTTATTTTGTTACGAGTGGATTGATTTAACCAAACTGCACGAGTACCGTAGACTTGAAGCTTGTGAAGAAAAAATTGTATGCGAGGACAAGACCTAGAAACACCCCCGAAAAACCCAGGCAGAGGACCGTTTCAATTTAATTAATTATTATAACAAGATTAATGCTAAAGACCCCATGAACATGAAAGATAAGAAAATTGTTCTTGCATCTTTCCATCTAATCACAGGATTTAGAGGAACAGTCATACCAGGAAGAGCTAGCAATCCTGAGGCTGCTCGAAGGAAACCAGCGGATATACATGCATGGAAATTTTCCAAGATTCAACAAGACTAAAGCAACCAGTCTTCTTTTCATTGCAAGGAAAACTAGAAGATGTGGATGCCAATTGAGCTAAGCAATTTGCTCAGAAAGTTGGTCTTGCGATCGTTGTTCTTCCACATTTCTTGTCGTGTTAGAATCGACATCAATACTACGCGCTCGATCGTGGGAATTAGGTGGGAGGAAACTAACTAAGCTCAAATTCTAGAAATAGATCAAAGTAAACCCTTGAAAGTAATGTTCCATTCTAGTACAATAAACATGTTAATTGAGTATATTGAAAAATGGGTTGGGTTCATTTTCCCACCATTATATATTTCTTGTCGGAACATGTGTTTAAGCAACTCGGCATGGATAAAAAAAAATTCAACCAAATTTATTTTATAAAACAAAAACGGTACCAAACTAAATCAAATAACTGAATCAAATTTATCAGTTTGATTTGATTTTATATTTTAAAAATTCTAATTTAATTCCTAAACCTTTTGGTTATGCTGTTTTTGACGGGTTTTAATTTAATACATTTTTAATTTATAATAGCTATCTGGTTTGCTTTCTACTTTATTTATTTATGAAATCAAAACCTAAGGAAACTAATTTTTTTTATTAAAATAACTTTTGAGGAATTATTAATTTTGGATCAATTTTTATAAGATCTCAAAATAAATCAATTAATTCTTACGTGATGGCATGGGATGTCTAATTCCTTTACAAAAATAAAAAAAATAAAAAAAGACAATTATAATTGCTTAATTCTCTCGAATAGCTTTATAAAACATGACCGTGGACTTTCAATTTTTATTTTATTTTATTTTTGGAAGTAAAACAACCCTGGGACATTTTTTTCAGACCCACCTTTTTAAGAAAAACAGCTTTCAAATGCTTACGTGATGGCATGGGTCATCTTATTCTTTCTTTTGTAATGGAATTTTTCGGCTTTAATTGAACGGTTTGACAATGACCCAATACATGCTAGCCAGAGGCGTGAATACATGCCTCCATATCCACAGCCACAACCACTGTAATTGTCTGTATTGTACCACTGCCAAAGTCACTGTGTTGTGTTTTTTTTCTTGAAATTAGCTTCTTCAACAAGAGAAAGGAACAGGCCATGTCCTCCATGGTAAGCAAATGGGAGCTTATGCTACAATCAAATCTTGTTGTTGTTGTAGTGTCTTGAAGAGGTTGTTTGTATATGGAAAGCTTGTGCTAGCAAGTATTGATGGTTAGCTTGTGTGTAATTGACTTCATTGGAATTAATAGTTAATTTGATGTTGATAATTTGTTTGACTTGTGTGTTTTAATTAATCCTTTTTTTTTTTTTGAGTTCGAGTGCTCTCTCTCTCTCTATATATAAATTATTCATATTTGGGTTGGCAGTAAATAAAATAAAATAAATTGTGAAAATAAGATCTTAATCTCAAATCACAAAACAGGGGGCATGTAAGAACAATCTTGAGCCGAATCCTATTTTTGAAAACAAGCAAAGGTTTATATATATATATATATATAGAATCAAAATACAAATAGAAGAACATTATATACCATAATCAACACGATGGAAGGGATTCTTTTCTTCATTTTTCCTCCTCTTTCTTCTTCCTCTTTTTTTTTTTTTTTGGGTGGTGGGGGGGGGGTGCTTTGTGGAAAAAGAAAAGTAGGAAAATGACTAATTACTTTAATTTTCTATGCATTTGTAAACTCAGGAAACTATGACTAATTGCATTTAGAATTAAGTGGTATCAAAAAATATATGGGCTAGACTTCGCTATCATATTGAGAGTGACACCACAAATTCATTTCCACTCTTCTCGCAGCACTATATGGTTAGATTATTGATTTGTATCTTCAAGTTGTTTGATTATGTCAACTCCTTAATTGTGCTAATGTTAGATTAATTTGGCATGAAAAAAAATTAAAAAGAAATATGGGTTTTCCTACCTAAAATAATCCATTTAATGCACTAAATCCCAATAAACATCTCAACAAGTTGCATCACTTGAACAATTCACTGTTTTTAAATATATTTTTCCTTGGGAAAAAAAGGGTCACAAGACCTAAGTCAAGCTGATGATGCCACCTAACACATTATAGGGGTTTGAAATTTTAATTTATTAAATCTTTTGACTTAAGCAAGTATTTCCACTCATGTATTTTTAATGTCAATTTGTTAAAGATAATGAATTTATATTTCCAAATCAAGAACTATGCATCTCATGAGATCAGCTTAATTAATATAATTATAAATCCTTGGTTCTAGAAGATAACATATTTTTAGGGTAAAGTGTTGGTTGGTTTTATATATTATTTTGTTTTTTGCAATCTTAGCGAAGAAGTCAATGAGCATGCACAGTAAGATTTGTTAATTAAATATCTTCAATTATTTATTGGATTTAAGAGGTGATAATCTTTCCTGCAAAAGGGCATTTGAAAATTCCATAGCAACCACCTTCTATCATAGAGTATTTAGTAAGTGATTATTTTTTAAAATATTTTTTATTTAAAAATATATTAAAAATATATTTTATTTTAATTTTAAAATATTATTTTTTATATTAACACATTAAAATAATCTATTAATTTAAAAAAATCAAATTTTACATAATTTTCATTTGGAACGCAATACCATGGCATAGTTTGAATAGTAAAAAAATTCTTTATATATATTATCATTTGGATTTGAATTCAATAATAAACAAACAGCAAGGGAGAGGCGTCATCTAGGGGATGACTTGCAATGGCTGGGGGAGGTGACCTTAAGTTTTGAAGTGGGAAAATCATGAAATATAAAATAAGTTGGTTGATTCTTCGTAAATGTATGTTTTCCAACCAATATATATATACATTGCTAGAGAAATAATTCAATTCAATAATTTAAGTTGTTATATAAGATTTTAAAATATAATTTATATTATTTTTTAACACATCTCTTTAAAGGCTTGAAACTTGTAAATGTTTATATTACTTTGTGCTTATTTTTTATCAAATAAATAGGGGTAGTAAGATTCAAACTCCTGACCACTTGGTTATTAAAACCTTGATACCATATCAAAGAATCAATTCAACCTATTAACTTATAAAGTCTCAAAATATAATTTATATTGTTTTTAAACATATAACTTCAACTTGTATTTATCTAGGAAGGAAAAGTCATTATAATTGTTAAACATCGTCTAATCTAACAAATTAATTTAAAAACTTTACAATAAAAAACTTGAGTCTAGTTAAATTTTAATCTGAATAAAAATATTTTGTGTTTGGTATTATGGTAACTTTTGTGGTTATGATTTGAAAAAAATTGTTTTACAAAAAATATTTTTAGTTGAGGTTGGTTTGGTATTTATGTATGTTTAGTTAAAATTATGGTTGAAATTAAGGTTGAACAAAAAGTAGTTTAATGTGTTTGGTTAAAAGAATGCTTTTCAAATTGAGGTTATATATATATATTGATGGTTTTTAATTTAAATATTGTAGATTTAACTACTACTATTACATCATGAAATAAATAATACTTATATCTATTAAACTATCTATAATTTCATCACATACGAAAATCATATGACAAGAACTACAGTTTCCTTGATTTTTTAAGCGCATAACAACATCGGGTAAAATATTATCAAGAACAAAATTGGGATTGCGATTAAATTCTGTAAATGTTACGTCATCAAGTGATCTCCTTCTAATTTTTTAAATAAACACAATTAAAAATAAAAATAAAAATTAAATTTTTTTAACTAGATCGAATCCGGTTCAATGCATTTAACTTTAGACCGGACTCCGTCCGACCAAAACAGTAAAGTTATTCTCTGGTATCCAAATGTTTGCAGAAAGCAACTCTCGTTTGCAAAAAATAGTTGAGAGCTACTTTTTATAAACATGTAATTTTAACAAAATTTGAATGGATCCAATGTAAATAGTAAATTATGTTTCTATATTACCAAACATTTGACATATGCAATTTATTTTAAAAGTAAAAGCTACCGTGTAAATATATAAACGGGCACTAAATCTAATAAAATCTAAGTTCACTGTAGAATATCTTGCTAAATTCCAACCAATTTAGATAAATATTAAAAATATATTATTTTAATAAAAATACTTGATTAGATGTATTTGATAAACCAATAATCCAGATTATTTTTTTCCTTGCCAGCTCCTCACGTAAGGGAGGCACTGGGAATCTTATTTGACTGTGGAGCAAAAGGCATGTGGAGGCCCAGTGCTGACAAGAAATTGATGGGAAATTCAATTAATGACAATAAAAATATGGGATTACTCTCTGAGGATTTTCTCTTAAACTCCAAAATTTGCCAACTATATCCAACACGCATGTCAATCCCTGTTCATGATTCTTATTCCTAAGCACGTTATTAGCGCTGAGATTCATATAATTATGTGATGATAAGCATCATTACTCCAGAAAAACAATTATTTCCAGCATCATGTCAAGGTTTTACCCTCTCGGATGTCCGTTTCATGATTTGATTGTGCCCATCTTCTTAAAAATGGAGGAGAGGGGAGGCATTGCTCTCCATCTGTGTACATCTAGCTGGGATACATTGTTCTTCACGTCTTGGACACCCCTGAATATTCTTAGAGCAAGCAAGACGACACCGTTGCCACCAGGATTTGCTAGGACTGCCTAAATACATGGCTCCTTGTAAAATTTTTGAGAAATTGAACATGGCTTTATGGGAAAAGATTAGAGCCCATCTCAAAACGTTAAACATGCTAGCTATCTTCCTTGACTTATCGTGGGATGGAAGAGATTCATGCATTTAGAATAGAGAGGAGATCTCCTTTCTGTTTTATATATATATATATATATATATATATATATATATATATATAAATTCATTTTTAAGACTATTTGCGGATATAAATTTATTTTATGTTTTTTATCCTAAAACATTAATCAAACATGGCCTAATTTTATTAGGTTTGTCAATAAAATTAGGATGATTTGCATCAATGAAAAATTCACGTTTCTCTACTTTAGATCCGAGTAGGAGGCTGTTAAGATTCTTACATTTATCAATAAAATTTGTATAGTTTGGATCATTGGGAAACTTAAGTTATTACTTCAGATTCGAGTTTGTTAAAACAAAAAATAATTTTATTTTTGTGTTTCAATTAGCTTTTTAAACTATTTTTTATTTAAAAAATATTAAATTTAGTTTTTTATATATTTTTAATTGAAAATTACAGACACCATTCATAACAATATAACTTGACAGTATGTCAAGAATAAGGAAGAAATAATATAAATTTTATTACGAAGATCTAGTAATTTTTAACAGAAGAGACAAAAAGCGTTTTAATTATCTCACAAATAAAGACAAAAGTGTGAAATAGTAACTAAGATAGTGCAAAAAAGCCTTTCAAGAGCCACTTTAATAGATGCTAGTAATTATTTTTTAAAATGTTTTTTAATTTTTTAAAAGTTATTTTAACTTTAAGCATGCTAAGATAACTTAAAAAACAAAAAAAAATATTAATTCAAAACAAAAGATACAAAAATTTATTTTTAAAAAACATGCTTTAAAGAGGTAAAAACAAACATGCGGTATCCCCTACAGTAATGATTCAAAATCACAGAAGAAAAGGTGCTTCTGTCACAAGAAAAACAGCTAAGCAAGTGCCAAAATGGCACTCGTCTTGGCAGCAACAATTCCAATCAAGATTTAGTTGATAACTTGTACAACGACAACCCATCAAGCAGCCAATATCTCAATGATTGATGCCATTTTCAAGCAAATTATGCTAGCCAATCTCGAGCGAAGAAGGCACCTCCACTTTCTGAAATTATTCACACGAGAGAAAAGTTGCCTGAATTCGTGTGCCACTCCATGTGACTTGCTCGACACAATGTACCAAGGTTTGTATTTAAACTCAAAAATTAAATTAAGCCCGCATTAAATATCATAAAGCCTTAATACTTAGGAATAAGATAAAGTTTTACATTGCATAAACAGAAATACAAAATAAACAGAGCTATAAAAGAGACTAACCTAAACCAAGGGACCCCAAAAATATAAACAGATAACATAAACCTTCACTTGGGAGGTGACAAAAACCCTAAATTTATTAATTATCACACTACTTTCCATGACTCTAGAGTGGGAAAACTAGAGAAAGTGTCAAAATCTATGCCACCACTTGAACCAACACCAACATCACCCATCATGGGCTGCTGAGTAAAAGAAACTGGGCCAGACCCAGGACTAGAACCAGAAGTTGAACCCACGACCACCTGCTGTTGATGGTGATCAAGCAGAAACGCCGACGTATCAAGAGTGGGTAAGCACCCACTACCCCCTTGAAACCGGCCACCAAGTCTTTGAGGCTCAGGCTTCAAAACAGGAACCATTGAAACCTGCGGGTTATTGAATCTAACACCGGTAACCTGTTGCACCATCTGTCTAAAATTAGCCGGATCAGCTGTAATAAAAGTGGTCTGAGACCGTTTCGAAGCCCTTGACTTACGTTTCGAGACCTTCCCGGTAGCACCCGGCACAGGGTTTCGATGGCGTTTCGTGACCCCAGCCGTTTCTGGGTCCGACCCAGAAACGTTTGAGGGCGTCGGAGTCGGGGGTGCCGTCTCGATTAGGCCGGTAAACGGGTTGATTGAATTTGAAGAAAACGTTTCGGTGATGGAGAAAGAGTTAGAGCTGTTATCATTTGTGTTGGTGTTTATGGGGATATCATCTATATTGTTAAAGAGGGATTTTTGGAGAGCTTTTGTTATAGTTTCCGTGTCTCGAGCATAAGCTTCGGAAATCCAACAATCTGACAAACTTGGCCTAAACATCATATTCCATGGCTCAAGACTTGCCAAGTTCTCCGATGATGCCATATTGCTAGCTCCCTTATGCTGTGCTTCTTGGTGCTGTGAAACTTTAAGAAAACAACGTAAAAATCGCAGAAAAAGCCGACTTTGCGGTGTTTTTCAATGCATTTTGTAGCAAGAAGTGAGCATCTAAAGCAGGGCTGGCAGAGGAATTGGAAAGGAGTAACGTAGTCAATAAGGGTTTGGTTTGACCGGCGACCAGAAGTGGTGACCGGTGGGAAGCAAGGTTATGGTGTTCAGACTTGGAGAGAATTCTTTTCTTGGAGAGGAATGGGAGGGAGGAGGAGGGAAGGATGTAGGGTAGGATATATAGGGCGGTGGAGGAGGAGAAACCGCGTTGGTAGGGGGAACACGTGTCAGCTATTTGGTACGGAATCTTAGACTCTTTTGAGTCCTGAGAGAGCTTAAAAATTTTAACTTAGCTAACCATGGTTATGCTGGTAGATTTGACTGTTGGGGGATGCACGTGGCAGTTGCTCAACTATATAGAAGCTTTCATATTGGCTCATCAATTTTAAGACTAATCAATATCATCCCTAATAAACCCATCTGAAGAATTTTACAATTCATTTAGGTGTAAGAACTTCACTTTTTCTAAGGGGTTTGCTTGTCTCTACTTCAAAATCATTTTGGATATCATAAATTAGTGCTTGTTTGGCACTACGATAACTTCTAGCGTTTTGGAAATCAAATTAATATTTTCATGTATTTTTTTATGATCTTAATATGTTAGTGTAAAAAGTAAAAAAAATCTAAAAAAAAATATTTTAAAATATATATTCAATTGAAAAAAGGATCAAACACCTCGTTATCAAACATGTAGTTAATACTAATTATAATTGATGATGGATGCAATTATAACTGTGTCATATTATTTTATAAAAAATACAAAACAAAAACAAAAATCATTGAATTTACATGATTTTATTTATCTTCTCATGAATGATTATGATGAGATTTTAGTGATAAAAATGATGGTACGACAATCATTGCTAAGATTAGCATGTCATCATGTATGAAATCTAAACTAGATTTTGTTGATTAATTTTTTTAGTAATAAAGGTATTGTCATGCTCGTTTTCTTAAGAAAAAATTAAACTAGTATCATTATTTCAAGAAAGAATTCTACATTAATTCTAGGCTTATAAATAAGATTTGTTTTTCCATGTTATTGTATAATTGATGGTCTTTTCAACTCAACCGAGCTGAGTTGGAAAGTTAGAACTATCGTAGAGTAACTCATAGACTTAATGATATGGATAACATTGAGGTTTTAGCACTTGAGAGAAATAACATGAATAGTTGAAGGACTGGTTCGTACTTTGTATTTGTATTCTTACAATTTGATACTTTGTTTTTAAACGGACCGTGGGTTTGCCAAAGTAACTAAACAGAGCAAGAGTAGTAAGTGAGAAGCAGTGAGGTACTGTGGGCTCTGAGGGTCAAGCCGCGTCGCTCGGCGTCTTCTTTTTAACGCGGAATCTCGCTTCCCGATCCGTTTTTAAATTATTTATTATTTCTTTTCTGCTTTTACATGGTTTTTGTAATTTTCTTTTTATAAATATTAAAAGCACTGCGCCGTTACCGTCAACTGCGCACGTACAATTTGTTATGTTAAAAAAAATAAAAAATGAAAGAATCGTGTAAAGAACTACTCTAGGATGAATATTCACTCTGATGTTATAAATATTTATCATATTTATTTATTTATTTATTTATGATGCTGATATATCTAATTCACACATCGAGTCTAGCTATTATTTTTTAACGTGTTTAATATTTTAATTTAACTATTTTAATCAAGACATAAGCGGTTTTATCAACATTTTAGCTATTATATTTGTCAATTATAAAATTATAAGAAATCAAAATTACAAAGAAATTGATTCTTTTCATCATAGAGTCAACTTAATGTAAAGTTTCTCATCAAATAAATTAATTAGGATTTATTTCAAGATTTAAATCCCAACACAACCAATACAAGTATTTTAATCATTGCAACCAGGAAATGTGTGTTTAGTGCACATTAAATTTTTTTATATTTATTTTATTTTTAATATCAACATGTTAAGATTATTTTAAAACATTAAATTTTGTATTTTTTTCAGCTAAAAACAAATTAAAAAAATAAATCGTAACTTAAAAAGACACTGTCCATGTAAAATAACTATTGTGACATTATTTTATGCAAATGATAAGTATGGCCCAGTCATTCCATGCAGATTCCACGGCCGACGAATTGCTGTAATTCACGTGGATATAGGGCTTGGCCACGGGCCCACAAAGGGTGAAAGCGTGTGGGTCCATTTATTTTCGGCTAAGATCGATTTCTTTATATTTTATTGCCTCTTTATGTACTTTAATAATATTCGAATCCTTGTCTGAAATTTTCTTTTGAGAAATTGAGTCATCATGCTTCTATATCTTTATGCTGTTCATGTATTTTATTTAAAAAAAAACATTTTTAATAGTATTTTTCTATTTATCAGCACGAGAGTTTATACTTTATATATATCTTTTGGTTCGGTGCCTTTAAAATCCTGCAACATGTAACAAATGTGTATAATAAATTAATAGTAGAGTTAAATTCTTGACATGTTATTTCAGATATTAAATATATTTGTTTTTTAAAAAAAATTCAAACTTAATTAAGAAAATGTTACCGTATAGATGACATAGCGTACAGCAAAAGGAGAAAAAACTATAATTTCATAAACCCTAAGTGACAATTACATTGTGAGAAACTCTGATTTAATAAATTTTAAATGTTAAAAATTATAATGTTAATAATGTATAAAACTAGTATTTTAGTAGTATTTATTTTAATTATTTATTTTAGTTTTTTTATATTGTTTTGGTAAGTTGATTTTAAAAATAAATTTTCAAAAAAATATTTTGATCTATTTCTAAGTACAAAAACACTTTAAAAAACAATAACAGGAAAATTTTAAGGTTTATGAGATTATTTGTTTTTTGTGTTTTAAAAATATTTTTAATAAAAATTAATTCTTTTTATTTTAAATTAATTTTATTGATATTTTTGTATCATTTTAATACGTTGATACTAAAATTAATTTTTAAAAGATAAAAAATATATATTATTTTAATAAATTTTTAAATAAAAATACTTTAAAAATAACCCCAAACCACGATAGCAAACAACCACTCGGTTGCTGATGGTGGCATGAAGAGGATTGATTAGAAAATGAATTATTTTTAATGCGAGAGAATTGACGGTTAGTTTGAAATCAACTAATCATTAAAGCAAAGAAAACAAATGTAGGAGGCTAAGAAGTAGAGTAGTAGGGTTGATCATTGCATGATGTGGGTAACTCGACATCTCCTCCCCCTTTTCTAATTAATTCAAAAACAATTCATTGAAAATTATGCATAAACAAAAGCCTGGGAGATTGCGTGTCCCTTAAAGGGTAGATATCAACTGCCTTATCGGAGCATGGCAAGTGGAATTAGGTAACATTGAAATTGATGTGTCTCCTAGACATAATTTGCCTTGTTATTCTCCTCCTCCTCCTCCTCCTTATTTTGGACTGCCGGTGGTTGCTAGTAAGTGGTGGCCTGGCAGCCCTTTTGAAATATAAAGTAAATGCTTACATGACTTCTATATACCAAGTAATCTAGGGTGGTTTTAATTATCGATATTAATATAAATTTTATTTTAAAATTTTATTTAATAATTTAAATTTTTTTAATTAAATTAATTTATTGATATAATATCAAAACTTTAATAACCAAGTGGTTACGATTTCGAATTTTAATATTTTTTATTTATTTGATAAAAATCAAGCACAAAATAGTATGTGTTAGAGATTAATATGAATCATATCTTGGAACCTCACCTAACAACTTAAGTTTTTGAGTTGAATTGATTCTTTCACAATCAGTATATTTTGTACCATATTAAAAATAAAATACAGCAAAATAAATTTTATTTGGTTTAAATTCTTGAGTCATCCAGGGTTTTTCATTTAAATTGTGATCAAAATATTGGAGATTTACTGAGTAGTGAGTACATAGTATAAAGTGAAAAAAGGCTGTCCTAGTAAAGAAGAAGCAGGAAGTTGGCTTTTGTTGGAAAAGGCAGTGAAAGGGGATCCATGCAGGAGCATCGCTTTACTCGGTCATGGGGCAACAAGTGAAAGTAAAATCCTAGAATGAAGCCCTAGGCTGCATCTTCTTTTTAGCACTTCGTATTTGTCTTCGCCTGTGATTGGTTAAACATCCTGTCATTTTTGCCAGATATGGTAACTATCAGGTGGAATTTCCCTTTTTTCATGCCCACTAGTCATTAGTGCAGAAAGGATGAAAAATTGTGCTCGATACCCCCTGAGACTATGGAATTAATCTGGCCACTGTAACAAAAATAGGATGTTGATAGTTATTGTTTTTTAAAGTTTTTTTTAATTTAGAAATATATTAAAATAATATATTTTTATTTTTTTAATTTATTCTTGAGATAAAAACATTAAAAAAATTTATTTTGAAAAAATATTATTTAAAAACATTTTTTTACTGCAAAAAAAATGCAATTGCCATAAATTCATTTCCCAATCTTACAATTCCTTTTACCAATCCAGTCTTTCACGAATCACAAAAACAGAGCAAAAGTCATTTTGTGATAATTAATGTTTTGATGGGATAAGCAGCTTAATAATCCATTGATTTTTTCTTAATTGAGGAATTTATTTTATAAATCCTTCTTTTTTAAAATAAAAAGAGGTTAGTCTAGGTTTATAATTATTTTTAGATGTTTGATGTTGTGTTTGTATTGTATAATTTGAAGTTAATTTATTTTTATATTTAAATTCTAATCATGCATATTGAATTAATATTCTGAATTATATGTTTATATGTGTGTAGAAAGAGAAAAAAAAAGAACACAAAATCTTAGAATAAAAAGCTTAAATTTTCCGAAATCAAATCTATCGTTCTAATAAAAAAACAAAATGCTAACCAGAATAAAACCTACAACCTCGGCACTACCTGTATTTTATAAAAATCTATTAGTATTTTATTATACCCATTTATTTTCAATTTTATTAAAAGGAATTAAGAGGAATTTATCAATTGCATAACACTTAAACTAAATTTGTTTATTAGAAGAATATATCAAGTACTTCTCGAGATAAGAGATTTAATAATTACCTTGAAGGCTTGCCACAAAAAAATTGACCTGTAAAATTGCTTTTAATTATTGTTTTAAGATATAAAAAATAAATCTATTCCTGTAATAATTTTAAAATGAATTTTTGTATTTTTTTTTTTATCTTCACGTACTATTTTTATTTCTCCTGTCTTGAAAGATGTCATTATCTTAGGACTAGTACAGGGCATCTTTTATCGTCATTCCTTCTAACACCACATACAACATGAAATTGAACTCGATATCTTATCCGACAAATACAAGGGCTTATTCCCTCTTCTGGTAGTTGATTTGGTGACAAATATCAACATTTTATCATGACATACAAGCATGCTTGGCTTAGCTTAATGATTGTATATTTGATCGTTTTTTTCCCTTAATTTCTCGAAGTGAAATTCATGATTTATTATCCTCTAATGGGTCCCTTGTCGAATAAAGAAAAATCACATACCATGAATTTGAAGATATTAATTTCCCATTGATTTATGTGTTTCCCTCCTTGCGATGGCAGAAATTTCATGGCGCGTTCATTAAAGATTTCTTTGAACGACTCAACTGTTCCATAAAACTGGACCAATTTAATGGACTCCATAGATTATTCCAAGCAGGGAGGGTTCAATTAATCTCTATGAACAGTCGTGGAGGGTTCATCCATATTCTCTATACTTATCCACAGATTTGACCTGTACCATGAACAACAGATCATTTTAATGCTTACATTTGAATTCAAATTCCATCGAGTGGATTTAACCACACAAGCTTATTTGGACGTGGATCAAACGATATGCCTGGCAAGAACAGCGTCGAAGACTATAGATAATGTCTAGATTGCGGTTGTTTTCAGAAACATCAACTCCTTGACGGGTGGCTAGCTCTCTCTCTCACCCCGCACCACCTCACGTTTGTGCTAATTCTTCACTGTACGTGAAGACCATAATTACAACTTTTGAAAAAAGAAAACAATTTTGTATCATAATTGAGAATTGATGGCGATGAAATTGATCCATGAAAGCATCTAGAGTGATGGCAAATGATGGACAGAATAAAACCACATCTCACTTTCATTAGAGATCGATATGTGATGAGGTAAGGGATAACCTTTGCTGGAAAGGATAATCAAAGGCAGATAGAAGCTGCAGACAACCACGTTGACTTGGATCAGCCATCTAACTTGCAAAACAAGTCTTTTTCTTCTTCTTTTTATAGATTTAATTAGAGGATATTTTAATTAATGTCTAAGTTAATTTACGGTAGAGAAAGAGATCGATCGTGTAAGATTGTGCTTATCTGTTTTGGTTACAAAGAACAATATTAGGGTAAAAAAAAGGGGAGAGTTCTTGTTTATGAAGAAGAAAATCTTACCTTGAACAATCCATCCGAGTATGTTCATATAAAGGCAATCCAGTCAATTCTCTTATCACCTACATTTTTGGACTAACCAGGGACTCTCCCTGGGACTATTTAGGAACTGTTCAAAGATTTAAAAGGTGTTTGTTCTTACAGCAACCTAAATTTTTGTTGTTTAGTTAAATAAAACACAGTTTTTCTACACGGAATCCATTGATTACTGTGTTCCAACCACAGGTTTGAAGAAGCAAGACATGATTGTTTTTGCTGATTTCTAACCACAATAACAATGATTATTACTGATTTTTATGTGGGATCCATTAATTATGCAATCTTTACCTAGCGACTAGATATAGTGATTGCTGATTTTCATGTGGAACTTCAAGTAGCTCAACATCCCTCTTGAGCCTAAACCATATGGTGCGCAAGGAGCCACGTTGAGCCAATAATGCACACCTAGTCTCACATGATGAATATACACGATCCGAGGAAGTTGGACCACTAAGAGCACCCCGAAGCCTAAATTAGATCGGTGATGATATAAGCTCAGAGTGAACTGATCGTGTCTTCTTCATCAACTCACCACTGTTGAACTTGTTTATGTGTTAGATTTATACTCATGAAAGGGTTTATAAGCTCGGTTCAACCTCTAAAGATTGAATGAACAACACCAATAATAAATTAATAGGATTGCAATTAATTAGGGCGTGCAAATTAATAACTTATTATTTAGTGGTATTTGTTTTTTAAAATATTTTTATTTAAAAATATATTAAAATAATATTTTTTTATTTATTAAAACAAAAAAACAATTCTTTTTTTTATATAAAAACACTAGACAACCGTAAAAACGAAGGAGACTAAATATGTGTTTAAGGGTAAATCCTCGCTAATAATAGCTACAAACAATTTCGTAATCAAGTACGTCAATGGAATTTTTATCGAATGTATATTGGCCAATTACACTGGAAAATATTTTTTTTTTTAAGAAAATAAAATAAAATCACTTCCTTAAAGTAGATGCCCGTTAATCAATGGCCCACAATGACCCTAACAGGTGGCATTTTTGGACAAGAAAGATAGACTGATAGGCGCGGAGGGAGACTTTAGATTGATAAAAATTCAATTTCAAAAACAAAAAACAAACAATTCTAAGAAAAAGGAATAAATGGCGCGAGCGATGATGTCACATGATTACGTGGCATGACGAAATCGTGACATGCACGTTAGATATATTAATAAAAAAAAAATAAAGCAGAAGATAGGATTTGACTTGAGTGTTTTTGTTATTATTTTTAATTAATTATTAAATTATTATTATTATTTTTTAATTATACACCGAAAGCTTTTGGTTTTATTCCCTAGAAGCAGACAGTCTTGTTCCCCCAAGTCTTTCCTCTCTTCAGCTTCGGCTTGGCTTGACTAGCATGGAGTGGCTTCTAATGTCTTTAGTCGGCTTGGGCCGTCAAGACATTTCTGTTATAACGGCGTTAAACGGAGTTTTTAGCAAGAAAACAAAAAAATATATAGCTATTTTAATTTCTTAAGGTTATTATGAAACTAGTTTCCTCTGCATTCAGACTTAAATCCATTCCTGTTAGACTTTAGAAATGTCATTTGCGTAAAAATGGCTGATTTATGAGAATTCTTTTCCCTATCCTCGATTTTATGTAAATTTGACATGATAAATATATAATTTATTTTGATATTAAGGTATTTTGGGCCATTTTTTTCAAAACTAAATTTGGATCGACCTAGTTACTAGGTTTAGACGGGTTATTGACTAGTGCATTAACGAGAGAAAAATAATAATTTATCACATAGTTTTTTTTACTTTTAAATTGAAATTCGAGATAATAACATCTATAGCAAACAATAATATAGTAAAAGCAAGATAATTGTAAAAATGGAAAATTAGTAAAGGGAAAGCAAGTTAATAATCTAATGAAGTTTTACGGGTGCATGTTTGATAATGTATTTTTTAATTAAGAATATATTAAAATGATTTTGGATTTGATTTTTTTTTTAATACTAGTGCATTAAAATCATAAAAAAATATAAAAACTTAAAAAGTGGAAACTAGTACAGTCAAACAGAAACTAAAACATAGTAGAACAAGTCTCTTCCGTGATTAATGCTTGCTTCGTTTACAAGGATGATTTTTTTATTTGGTAAGCTTTTTGTTACGGGAAAAATTTAGTAATTGGAGCAGCCAATACAGTAGCGACTTCAAAGACATAAGAAACAAGTTCGATCGTGATTAATGTTTATTGCATTTAAATGGAAGCTTCCATTTAATTACCACCATGCATAATTAACTGTCATTCGATTGTTGTGTGAATGAGCAACAGATGAAGAATCTAAGACAAGAAAGCATTCAAGTGTAATGATTTAATTTTGATATATTTAAGAAAACATGCATGGTCAAGAGCATATAGCCTTGTGGAGTCTCACGAGCAATGATGTTCATGGACTTAATTCTGCCTGATTTGAGGATTTTTTTTCCCATTTGCTATCACAGCTACCACCAGCAACATGGGCTTTGCCTCTTTGCACCTCACTACATGAAATGCATAATTACATTTCATGCTCTACATTTTTGTCTTGACTGAGGAAAAATCGTTGTCCGAATACATGAAAGTATAACATCATGTCTCGAACTTGTAATATAATTCTCTCAATCTATTTATCCGACGGGTAGCTAGCTAGCAAGTGAGGAGCTAACCAAAAATTACCATACTCATAATATGCAACGAAATCTTCGCGGGTCATGCATTGACTTCAAAATACATGAACAGAGAAAGGAGAGAGTAAACCATGCATGGCGAACACCGCATTGATAACACTTAAGGAGACTATTTATCAGGCAACCTTAGTTGGTTAGACTTGTCCTCGTGAGAAACAACACATGGACCACGTACATGTAATGTTGCTGGACTTGTTCTTTGTTTTGATCTGCCGTACCATGTCAATCTTGATTTTGATTTTGATTGCTCTCTGATCAATAATCTGTGGTGTTGGATCTGTTTTCATATGGGATGTTAAACTTTCACCAAACATTATTTGGCTTCATTAGAAGGTGGACATCAATCATTGTAGCATTGTGTTTGGTGATGAGAAATGTCATGAAGAAGAATGGAGAAGTAAGGAGTTGTCGTCCATTGCTAACTTGATATGGAAGGGAGGGAATGTGAGGAAGTGATTAAGAAATTAACTTTCCTTCGTTTGTTTGGATTGCTTGAGGAAATCAAAGTGCATTTCTTGAAGTCATTTTTTTTTTTGACTGTTAATTATAGATTCTCAAATCCTTATGCACACTACATGAAAAATTCAAAAACACCAAACAGAATATTTTGTCAGGATGTAAGCACCATTTCAACATATTAGATAATAATATAAATTATATTTTAGAACTTCACCTAGTAGCTTAATCTTTTGAGTTGAGATGATTCTTTAATATTGTATAAGAGTCTTGATGACCAAGTGGTTACGAATTTAAATCTCACCATCTCCATTTATTTGATAAAAATTAAGCATAAAATAGTATGAGTCTATGCAAGTTTCAAGTTCAAAGAATTTTTACTTGAGAAATTGTGTTAGAGAAATATAAATCATATCTCGAGACTTCATCTAATAGCTTAAGTTATTGAATTGAATTAGTTCTTTAACACATCAATCATTTATATCGTTAAAAATAGCAATAAAATATTTTCTGTCGGTGTTTCTATTGCTATCACTAATTTTCTAGTAATGATACTTGATAATTTCTCACAATTTAATTAAAAACGTAAGAAAAGGGAGTTCCAAACCTGGGCATGTTGGTGGATAGGTTTCATTCGCTAATCAACTATTAAAGGCAACATTGATATATATGGAAACTTTAAGGACGGTACTGAGAAAACATTCTGAACTGTAGGGGCAAATATGAAATTGAGAAAACTACAGCTGTAGTGGTGAAGATGAAACATTCTGAAACTGTAGGGGCAAATATGAAGTTTAGCCTTTAAGACTTCTCCAATATCTGTCACCTTTTCTCTCTGCAATTCTTTCATTTTACTTTTTTATATTTTAAATAAAAATGCCATGTGAAATCTAAATGCTGGTCCCCTGCCTATATATAGAGAGAGGTACTGATGGTATGTAATGGATGTGGATCATCAATGGCTGCATCAACCAATCCATTTCACATCAAACTTAAATGGTGATAAAGATGATACAAATAGTAAAAAATAAATAAACCTTTTGTAATTTGTATCGGTTAAAATAACACTTTTTTACAGCCATATCTGCTTGTAAATGAACCCACAAAAGATTTTAAAAAATAATTATTTTGTAAAAAAGAGATAGAAATATGCGCTCCTTCATGAGATTATATATATATTCGATATTAAAGTTTATTTAAAATGTGAAAGATGATATTTTTTTTTATCTTATCTTATTCATTTAAAAATTTAATCCGAACAAAGTTTTGAATCTTGAATTTCCTAAATTAACTCATAAAATAAAGTAAAATTTACTAGAAATCATAACTTTTAATATTTGTTTGGTATTGTAATACATGTTGTTTTTAATAGAAAATATATTGAAATAATTTTTTTTATTTTTTACATCATCAAATTAAAACTATTAAAATTATTAAAAAAAGATTAATTGATATTTTTTTTATGTTAAAGATAATTTAAAAAAAAACTTTGAAAAACAGAAGTAAACGAAAGCTAAATGGGCGAAAACAGAAGTAAACGAAAGCTAAATGGGCGACTGTGATGTTCTGTTCACATGCAGAATAGCTGCCGTCCATGGAAGGCCTTTTCTTGGTTCCTGGATTTGGGACCTCATCCATCAGGTTATAAAGACATCTGTGGGCCATTTTCGTGTCCTGTGCTTTATCAGGATTTGTTGGGAGTAACTTGGCCAGATAATATTTATTGCTTTCATGGAAATTCGTTTCAGTTTTTATCCATCGCTTTATATAGTTATTTCACAATTAATTTGAGTGGGCTCCCTTCACACGCTGAGATCTCAAGAAAATTATATTGAGATTAATCAAGAATCTCTGTTCATCGAAGTCATAATTATCAACAAGATGCTGCTGATAATATATAACTGGGCACAGACCATATCGCTTCAAAAAGAAAACCATATTGCTTTAGCTCAAGAATTCTGTCCCAGATCAAGGAATCAATCAGCATACCTTTTGCTTTAACAGATCCCCAAAAAACCTCTATTTTAGGATAAAAAGCTAGCAAGCAAGGGCAAAAGGGATGGTGAAAATGATGACACACTTTTTTTGCTGGTAGGACATGAATGAACCTATCGGTGGATGCCTGATGCGTTAAGCTCAAGAAAGGGATAAAGGAAGAGGGAAGCTTATACAAAGCAAGTAGAAGTCTCTTTCAATGGCTCCCCCTTCCTTCCCTTTTAATTTCTTGTAAAAATTAAATGGAATCTTCTTGTCTTCCCTTTTAGGCACAGAAGCTCAAGGGTACTTATGATACTAATCTTACCTTGAAGATCATATGTACACGTAAATCCCTGGATATACAAAGATAAAGGTAAACCAGAGCTTGCTGTTCAGACCCAAGAAGGGAAAATATTGATTCACAAGCAACGAGTGCAGCATAAGAATACAAAAGGCACAATATTATGTCGTGAAGACGATGTGATTGCTCTTTTGGCCACATGATTGCTCCTATACAGCATGGTTTTCGTTTCAAATATGATCCAGCAACATGATTGATGCAAGAAAGCTAGTCTGGGGAAAATATTTATGGAGTACTCTTGTTGTACTCTTCCCTCCTACGACAGTTTAAAACCCCGGTTCTGATAATTATATGTTTTTTTAAATATGTTTCTTGTTTGAAAATATTAACAGAAAAGGAAAAGTACCATTGTTTCATTTATTATTTTCTTCTTTTAATGTTGACCCAACAAGTTTTAAATTGAGTCTTGACCGGATCAGTAGACTCTTACAAATCTAATTGGGTCAATTAAATTTTACCAATCAATCTATTAAATGAAGCTAAATTTAATAGTTATGATTTTTATTTTTAAAAAAAAAAACAAAGCAAAAAGCCTTCGTAATTTAAAAGAAAATAATATTTTTATAAAACTCGGATTGGCATGACAAGTCAACCCAGGACTTGACCAATCAAAAACTTGAATTGATCTAGTTGAATAAAAATAAAAGAAGTTTGAATCAAACTGACCTAATAAAAACTTGAGTCGATTCAAGATCCATGTAAAACTCGATCATCAACTTATTGACCTATGTAATAAAAAAAATTAATCAACACAGCATCAGTTTAGTTATTTAAAAAATATATATAAAGCTAACTAGGCTTGAATCTTCTAATTCATGACTCAAATTTTATCCGGACTGACCCAGATCGGATTTCAAACCTCTTGAAAATTGGTGTCGTTCAACTAGAACTCAATAATAAATCGAGGTTTGAACTTGGTTCTTGTTTTTTCGGGCCTCCTCTTGCGTGAACATGTATGGCTTAAAAGTTAGTTTGCACTCAATCTATATGAAACATGGCCTAAAAAGCCCAATAACGAAACATCTTCACCACACACGAAGGGCCTAGCCAGTAGCCACCCCCAGTCCACCACCACTCTGATTCAGTAAACCGATCACTTCTAGAGAAAAATTATACCCCTTATTAGGCACCAGCAGAGATTGTTCCATAGCGACAATCCTCTTAGCAACATGATGGTTTTGGAGACATCAAAAGCCAATGCCATTCTTACAGTCTTACAAGGATGCAATAATTTGACAAGGCTTAAAAAAATCCAAGCTCATGTCATTGTTAACGGTCTTCAAAACCATCCCGCCATTTCTAACAGCATTTTGAATTTCTGTGCTGTTTCAATCTCAGGTTCATTACCCTATGCACAACACCTCTTTAAACACATTCTAAACCCACAAACTCAAGCTTGGAATTCTATCATCAGAGGATTTGCTCAAAGCCCATCTCCTGTTCAAGCCATTTTTTACTATAATCGCATGCTTTTTGACTCGGTTTCTGGTCCTGATACTTTCACTTTCTCTTTTACTCTCAAGGCATGTGAGAGAATTAAGGCCTTGAAGAAATGTGAAGAGGTTCATGGGTCTATAATAAGAACTGGGTATGAAAGAGATGTTGTTGTTTGCACTGGTCTTGTGAGGTGTTATAGGGGGAATGGGTGTGTTGAGATTGCAAGAATGGTTTTTGATAATATGCCTGAAAGAGATTTGGTTGCGTGGAATGCGATGATTTCGTGTTATTCGCAGGCGGGTTATCACCAGGAAGCGTTGAGAATTTATGATTATATGAGAAATGAGAACGTGGGTGTTGATGGGTTTACACTTGTTGGGTTGCTTTCGTCTTGCTCTCATGTGGGTGCTTTGAATTTGGGGGTTAAATTGCATAGGATTGCTAGTGAGAAAGGATTGTTGAGAAATGTGTTTGTTGGGAATGCGCTTATTGATATGTATGCTAAATGTGGTAACTTGGATGGTGCTCTTGAAGTCTTTAATGGGATGCCGCGGGACGTTTTTACTTGGAACTCTATGATTGTTGGGTTTGGAGTGCATGGTTTTGGTGATGAAGCTATTTATTTTTTCAATCAGATGTTGGAGGCAGGAGTGCGACCTAATTCAATTGCGTTTCTTGGTTTGTTGTGTGGATGTAGTCATCAAGGATTAGTTGAAGAGGGTGTTGAGTTTTTCCATCAAATGAGCTCTAAGTTCAATGTCAAGCCTGGAATTAAGCATTATGGATGCATGGTGGATATGTATGGACGTGCTGGGAAGCTTGAGAAGGCGCTTGAAATCATAGGTGATTCTCCATGGCAGGATGATCCGGTTTTGTGGCGAATTCTGCTTAGCTCTAGCAAGATTCACAAAAATGTAGTGATTGGGGAAATTGCTATGAGGAATCTGTCTCAGCTTGGGGCAGTAAATGCAGGGGATTGTGTACTACTTGCTACCATATATGCTGGAGCCAATGATGAACAAGGTGTTGCCAGAATGAGAAAACTAATAAAAAAGCAAGGAATAAAAACCACTCCTGGTTGGAGCTGGATTGAAGTTTCTGACCAGGTTCACAGATTTGTTGTGGATGATAAGTCACATCCTGATTCAGGAATGATTTATCAAAAATTGGAGGAAGTAACACATAAGGCTACCATGGCTGGTTATGTAGAAGACAAGTCTCAATTCATCTTTCATGGATCGTGCTCTGAGGAGTGTTTGGAGTCTTCCAGCACATATCATAGTGAGAAGCTGGCAATTGCTTTTGGTTTGGCGAAAACTCCTGAAGGAACAAGTCTTCGGATTGTGAAGAACTTGAGAGTCTGTAGAGATTGCCATGAATTTACAAAGTTTGTTTCTCGAGCATTCAATCGAGATATCATCGTTAGAGATCGACTTCGATTTCATCACTTTAAGGGTGGACTTTGTTCGTGTAGAGATTATTGGTAAAATCTGACATGGTGACAACAATTCGCCCGAACAAACATAAGATTTAGAAACTACAGCTAGAATTGCAACTGTTCTAGCAAGGCCTGTTCAGACACAGTGATGGTGCTGTACCAATAGATGTCCTCTGAAGTGTAATCATGATTAAAACCATGTTCAAGCCTGGTATTGGAAATAGCATCGTTGGCTGGTAATCCTGGCTGCTGTGGATGAAATTAGGAGGAATTTCCTTCTTGTGCTCAGTTAGTCGGTACTTGTATGTTTATTACACACTTCGACTTGAATTGGGCAATTTTGATAAATATGTTTTTTGGCACAAAACGAATAACAACCCAGAAACTATAACCTCAAGATTGAGGCATCAGCATCAGCATCAGCATCAGCATCAAGACAGCCTCGAAGTCCAGGAGGGAGCAAAAACCATTCCACAGAAACCTCCAGATAATTAAATAAGATACAGATTTTTGGAGTCTCAATTTACTTTCATCGTGTACTCAAGATCAATTTTTGAGATTTGCCTTTAAATTTGAAGACTCATTAACTTTCAGGAATTCAAATACGTGTTAATTTTATAATTAGATGAACCACTCAATTAACAGGCTGAAGCCTATTAGAGAGAGGCAATCTTTTGTGATTGGAAGTCGGCTGCAGCTCAGCTGATTTTCCACTCACTATGAGGACTATCACTCAGTTATGCCAGAACAGAAATAGGATCATTGAATCTAAGATTTATAGATAGTCCTACTCTTCAACAGCTTTGCATCGAGTGACTGCTCTTATGACTTGAACCTGCATTCTTGTGACCGCAAGTCCAATGCTTTCCCACAGCACCAAGCAATGGCCCATAGTTTACAACCCCCCGGTTCAAGAGTCCCATTTTTGGGTCATATCACCCCCAATCTGATTCCTCGAACAAAATATCATCTTCTTATAGTTACATCATAACTGAATCCTTATAGAGAATTCTCAGTTGATTGCAGGATAATTTAAATTGTATTTAGGGTCATGGTCATTCAGAAGTTAGCTCAGCAGCAAAACCGAAGTCATTGAAGATCTCCAATAAGTAAAGATCATGTGCCTCTGTTTTGGAGCATTTTTGTCAAGATCACCCTTTGAATTTGCAAGATTGCTGGTTTCATGCTGGTTATTCAAACTGGATATTACGGTTGTGTTTGGTCAGTGTCTGTTTTTTCAAATGAGGGATATAGAAACATGTTTTCTTGTCTTTTCTATCTCGAAACAATAATAAAACGTCATGTATGCACTTGTATTGTGTTTGAAAGTGTCTTTGCATGTTTTATATGTGATTTGTACGAGTCATAAGAAGATTGAACCATACAAAGTTCAAATATAAATATATAAAAGAAAATTAAATCATACACAGAATACATGGCTGAATGAAATTGAACTTCAACCACTACACATGCTTATGCAATGGGTGAAATTCACTCAAGTACATGAACGAAGGAGGGACTTGATTTGAGGATTTTAGAAGTGGTCGAACCACTCATTTAACAGGCTGAAGTCTATTAAAATCATCATAGTATTTCTTCCATACCAAGAAAGTGACATTGTTGGAAGCTATTTAATGCAAGGACAAAATATTTATTCATTATGGTTGCAGGTGAAATGATATCATGGGCAGTATTGGTAGCTTCTTCATTTGCAGCAATTCCATAATGCAGTGAAATACATGTTTGTGGATTCATCTATGAGTGTGTGAAAATGTAATATAAAACTGCTATTAAAACTTTATGGAATAATTTAAATTTTTAAGTTGAAATAATTATTTGATATAATATTAGAATTTTAATAATAAAACGGTTAGGAATTTAATTTCACCATCTTTGTTTTTTAATAAAAATTAAATATAAAATAATGATAAATACAAGTTTTAAGATCAAAATACAAGGAGAGAATTAGAAAGTAATATAAAAGCACCGGTAGACACATAATAACCACTTTTGGTAGGAGTATTATTGCATCATGCGGATTTCCTCCTTCGGAAACTGATTGTGTGGTGGATAGTGCATATTGGAGAAGGCAAAATGGAAGGCACTGCTGATAATAATAACTTGTCAGCTGCTGTGATTCCAGCAGTATGACCAGGTCTTTTCAAATTGGCATTTTCTGCTCTTTAATATAAGATCAAGCGAGGCACAAGCATCATTGATCTCACACATACGAATATGCTTCGTGATGGGTACTAGTACAATCAACAAAGAAACAGGAACTTTGATTCACAGGAGTTGCAAAATATTATGATAATTAGCACCTAATTGTCAAAGAATAAAAGATAAACAATCTGCAAATCTGTAATATATTAGGACTCAATCTTGGAAGAGAAAAGCAATGCAAAATCAACTTTGTTTACGCATTATGTAAGGCTGTGTGATGAGCAAAATTCTGACATTGTGTAAATCTTGCTAATTTCAAACGTGTGATCTTGTCTGTGTTCTTTGTTCATTTGTCCTTATTGTAGTTCAGCTAATAGATTAACCCTGCAACTTTTGTCACCGTAGGTTGATTTTGTATATCTCTATAATGAAAGAAATCTACAAGGGAATGATGGTAGAGTAACTTGTTTAATCTTGGAATGTTCTCCTGCTTAGCTTGGAAGCAGTTCTTTCACTTAATGTTTTAAGTTTTTCTTCTTCTTTGCTTTGTCTACCATGTCTGAGCTATCTGGTTTCCGAATATCACATTGAATTCAAAGAAATTACTCCCATAAATTAATTTAACTGGGAGTAGTCAAATGATAGGTGGAAGCAAAGGATCCTGCTAGTGGTCCTTCATATTATTACAATGAAAGCACTGGAAACAACCAGTGGGAAATGTCAAATGATACACCTTCAGTTACACACTCCATCTCCTTTACCTCTTTTAGAAGATTGGGTGGAGGCTTTGGACGAATCTACTGGTATGCCATATCAAGCACAGTAACATCTCCTCTCCTGTGTGAGGGAGTAGAATCTCGGTTTGCATCGACATCTTCCTCTCGCTCTAGATTGTTGCAGTGTTTTAATTTTATACAATTCAAGCTCTATCCCTTAGAGGTGAAGATGTAGACTGTTGATTCTGGTCAATATATGTCAAAGTAATGTGGCATTTCATTTGTTTTATGCTTCTCTGATTGTCAGGGTCCCCTATTCCAACAGCGGCCATACCCATCACCAGGGGCTGTTTTGCGAAAGAATGCCGAGGTTGCTTCACAAACCAAGATCTCTAGTTCTCGTTACACACCTATATCTAAGAGAGGAGATGATAGTGATGCTGAATGAGGTTCTGATGTAAACAGAGTTGATTTTATCCCTTCTTCCAGTGCAGCAGTACCGCATGTTCCCTGTGCATGGAGGAGTTTTCTTCTGCAACGTTATTGAAACAATCAAAGAAGTAACTGGGACTTTCTGCAAGGAGGCGTGTTGTATTTTTGACCAGATGATTGATAGTTTGCTACCTCCTAGCCATTGGGCTTTTCTTCAACAAACAAACCTTCTTTGATGGTTCAATTAAAATTGTCTCCGACACATGCAGGTAGAAAAGAGAGGGGAATGTCTTCAGTTTGACGTACATGCCTGAGTTCTACACAACATGTGTTGGACTAGAACTAGTTCGTGAACCAATTCCATACACTTTGCAGTTTATTCTGCTCTCGATTTTGGTTTAGACTATGTTGCAGGAATTCCTGTGCTGGTCTTGTAAAATCTCTCCCCTCGTATCTTATTAAACACATCCACATGTACGAGCAACCAATGGCAGTCTCATAGCAGGAGCTTAAAGAGTGTATTCTAGCAATGCCTATGGGGTTGGAGAAAGGTGGACGAAAACATTCATGCTAATAAGAGCATGTTTTCTCTTACAACTTTCTTTCCCTCTGCAATTATCATGGTTAAAGCATCACCAAGGTAAGGAGCCAAAGAACACAGCTCAGCCTACGCCCCATGCTAGCAAATGTTTGGACCAATTGGGTGTCGTAGTACTAGTTTTTCCTTTGCCTCTTGCTTAACTACAGTTCATATGGCAGACGTTGTTCATCATGGTGGGCCCTAAATGGCTAGTTTTCCAAGAACACATGATCATGCGAGCCTCTGGCCACCGGGACAGTGTGAGGGCTCAGTGATAATTCCCATTATGTCAGCGAAGGGAATTATTAAGCGAAGGCAATTCACAAATCTCTTTTTTGTCCTAGTAATTAACGCACACCAAAACAAAATATTCGCTCCATGCTTGGTAAGAAAGCAATTGAACAACTCATTAAAAAGCATTAAAAAAGAGTCATCAATTGAATGATTTTCAAACAAGCACTAGGGGTGAGATTACAATGAATAGTTATTAAATCTACCCGGTATAGATTAAGAACTGATCCAGGCTGAGTTTTATTTTAAATTGTTTTGAATATTGATGTGGTCAAATCTAAATGATTTTGTGGGTTAATCAGCAACTTAATTAACCTAGCTAAATTTATGTAAAACTTGTTGAGAATCTATTTAAAAAAATTTATTTATAATGATGTCATTTTACTTTTTGTATAAAATAACTATAGATATTGATATGGATTGATTTAGTCATAGTTTTTAAACCTAACTCGATCCAAGGCTCAGGTTCCGGGTTTTGACCGGGTCACCAGGTCGTTAGGATTATTTTTTAAAAAATCAAAACGACGTCGTTTTAGTAAAAAAAAAAGAGTCAATGAGTTGCAACCAGATTTTTGATCGGGTCTTATCAGGTCAACTAGGTCGTCGGGGCAACCCACTAGGCCAGCTGGGTCACTCCGGATTTTGTTTTTCCCTATTTTTTTTTAAACCTGATCCGGTTCTAGTCTCTGATATATTAGATCCCGGGTTGACCCGCCAGACCTACCCAGATTTCAAAACTATGAATTTAGCTACTCACAATTTAATCAACCAATCTAATAATCAAGTCTTAAACTGATTAAAACATGAAGCGAATCTAATTAGCCGGTTTTGAAATATATACAGCAACATGTTTCTTAACAGCATTGTATTCATAATTTTCAGTAAAAATAATTTTATTTATTAATAAAATATAAAAATTAATTTATTGAATAATATTAAATACTGAGAAATGAATGCAATTAGCGAGTTTTGCAAGAAATCAACTACGAGAAACTAATGTGGAAAACATAGCACTGTTCGTTTAGTAATTGGTAAATTAAAAATTAGTCCCTATAATTTAAAAAAATGAATTAAATGGTCCCTTTAGTTTCAAAAATAATTAATTAATCTTTATTTTTTAAAATCTATTTATAACTTGATCATTTTCACGCATTTTATAGTCCTTTACAAATTATTTCATTTTTTGGTGTTAAGAAATAGAAGATAAAAACAAATAATACAAAAACATTGAGAGAAAAGAAGTTTCTTTTTAAATAATAAAATATTAAATCAAGCATGAGCAATAATATAGTTACCATAATTTATCCAGGATTTGACTCGGTTAAGGATTTAGATTGCTAGGTCAACCAAAACAATATTGTTTTAATGATTTAAAAAAAAAGAAAACATCATCATTTAAAACAAAAAACAATTTTTAAAATTAATCTATTAAATCATTTGAATTTAACTAGATAAATATCCAAACTGATTCAATAACAACTTCAAACTGAGTTAAACATTAGATTAATAAGTTATCAAATCAACTTATAAGATGAATTCAAGTTTAACGACTATAATTGATGGTGATTAACAAATTAATTTATAAACTTTTAAATTAAAACTACTATTTAATTAATTTTATAAGAATAGAGTGATTAAGCTCGACAATAAGCCATTGTTTCATTAAGTTTACTATTTTTTATTTTAAATTATTTTTTATATTTTTAAATTATCTTAATATACTAATATTAAAAATAAATTTTTTAAAATAAAAATATATATTATTTAAAAAAAATTCCGAATAAAAAAAGCACCGTGAAAACAACTTCTGACCTGTATCGACCACTCTCCTAGAAGGGGTGGTGTTGACCCCGGTAAGATGGCACAAATTCCAAAGGTGCAGACAACAGGAGAGTTGAGGGACACTAACACTGTTGGCGTGCTACACACCACGCGTATTTTAGGATAAAACAACCCCACTTCCCTTCCATTTCTCCTGACCATTTTTCACCCGCTGCACACTCCACTGTAGTCAAGTCTCTTCTCTCTAGCACACACACAGAATCTACCGTCAGATCCAGACAGCCCCTTTTAATCTTTCCTGTTAAGGTAGCATAAAGTTTTGATCTGTAAGTAATTCTTGCTTTCTTTTCATATTTATGTATGAATGTATTTCTGTCAATTCTTCCTGTTTGATCTTGACATGTTTGTTTCCTTATTTGGGTTTGATCTGTTTTTTTATAAAATAAAAAAAATTGTGCGTTTTTGGAATTGGTTATTTTTTGTGATTGAATTTAGAAAACGAAGTAAAAATGGAGTCTTTCTTGTCTCCTGTTTGATTGAGTGATTGTGGCTTGTTAAGTAGATATAAAAATTATGCAAGAAAGAAACCTTTTTTTTTTCTGCCAATTCTGTTGTGGCGGATAGTTTATTGTATATCTGTATCTGGGTTCATTTTGTTTCTTTTTCTGGATATTTTAATTGAGTTTTTTGTAGACAATGGATTCATTGAAAAATTAGCATTCGATAGTGTGTTAGTGTGTGTATTGGTGTGTGCATGTCCAGCTGATAGAGATTGACTTTATTTGAGAGTTGATTTTAGCTCGATGAGAGGGTGCTTGTATAAGTTTGAGAAATTGATAGAATTTGATGTATTTTGCATAGTATTTTCTTAGCAAACATCACCTCGAGGTAAATGATTGAGTAGGAATGCAATTATTAGGTTTTTGGGTGAGACAATTTTCATATGGTGATTGAATATTTTGTCGGATTGCTTTGTAGATAATGAGTTTGTATTTAATGTGGTGGTTTACTTGTCAGGCAGTATGCTGTAGATAATTGTTAAAGTTTAGGTGCTTTGGGACTGGAACTGGGTTTTGTGCTGGGAACCTTTTCAGAGGAGGAAGAGTAGACAAGTGGAGAGGATGTCAAGCAGCAGAAATACCCACTGGTGTTACAGTTGCAGGCGGCCAGTTCGACTGCGTGGGCGAGATGCGGCTTGCCCGTACTGCAGTGGAGGATTTGTCCAAGAACTTGATGATATGCACCGCATCAGTCCATTGGATTTCTTTGGAATGGACAGTGATGATGATCGTGACCAGAGATTTGGGCTCATGGAAGCTTTCTCAGATTTTATGAGGCAGCGAATGGCAGATAGAAGCCATAATCATGATATTAGATCAAGATCAGATTCAGTTCCTGGACATAATCCAGGTTTTGGTCCTTTGTTGATCTTTGGTGGCCAAGTTCCTTTTAGGTTGTCTGGAAATGGTGGGTTTGAAGCTCTCTTTTCTGGTGCTCCTGGTGTTGCCTTTGCAAGGGGTAATGCTGGTGACTACTTTATAGGCCCTGGACTGGAAGAATTGTTCGAACAACTTTCAGCTAATGATCAGCGGGGCCCTCCCCCAGCTACCAGGTCATCAATTGATGCGATGCCTACTATTAAGATCACACAAAGGCATCTTCGCTCTGATTCGCACTGTCCAGTCTGCAAAGATAAATTTGAGCTGGGATCTGAAGCAAGGCAGATGCCGTGTGATCATTTATATCACTCAGATTGTATAATCCCATGGTTAGTCCAGCATAACTCGTGCCCTGTTTGTCGCCAGGAGCTACCCCCACAAGGATCAAGTAGCAGACACAGTTATCAAAGCTCAAGCTCTCGAAGCAGAAGCAGCAATTATAGTGGAAGGGAGAATAGCAGAGGAGGAAGACGCAATCCATTGTCTTATCTGTGGCCCTTCCGCTCATCTAATTCAAGCTCAAACCATGATGAGACTCCTGAAAGCAGCTCTCCTGCCATGCATGAAAACAACCCCCATATGGGGTATTCAGGATGGCCTTTTAACTAGGGTGTTAATATGTTTTAAACACGGTATGTTGTCATTGTCTAAATGAATCATGGTGCCTCCATTTATAGTTGACCATCTTGGAGTGAGTGGTTTGAGAATTGAGTCCTTGAAGTTACAAGCGTGGAGTCTGTTGTTTGAAAAGTAATTGAGGACCATTCATGTTTTCGCTGAAACTTTTACTGTAAATGACTTTTTAGCATTCTCCTCTTAATCACATGTGCTTACAACACACTCTGTTTATAATCTTGGTTGTGCCTGATGGTGGTACTGAATCTCCTTAGGTTTTTGCTCAAATAACTTGTCTCTTTTTGGTTGCCCCGCCTCTCTTGTTTCATCAAGCTGGCAATGGGATTGAAAGAAAACATTTTCTAAATCGAGGAAGAACGCGGATTGATTGTTGAACTAAAACTTGAAACTCAAGGGTTCTATAAGCATTGGACAAACGTAAATTTCATGCTAGTGGTTGTATGCAATATGTTTTTAATGACTGAGAGAGTTTTGTTTTTCAAGTTTCACGGTTTTTTATCCCTTCTTACAAACGGAACCCTATTTCAATTCTCAATGCATCTTATTTTGTTGGGTGAAAGGACAGAGAAATACCAACTTGGTAATACCAAGCTGCAAGAGAAGCACACCAAAAAGTAAAGGCTCGAAAGAGACTCGAATGAAGCTCTTTAACATTTTTTATTGATCCCACATTCAAAATCTTTCATGCATCCACAGACATCTTTCAAAAGAGTCACTAAATCAAGCTTAGTATATTACACCGACGACTATGGAGACCGCGAAAACTCCTCCTAGGTTCTGCTTGCTAATTTTACAAGTACAGATTCCAATCTTAAACAACAGCAAACAAGACGAAACTTCAGTTTCTAAAACCAAATAAAAAAAATTAGCAACTGGGTCATTTCCCTTTTGTTTATTCTCACTCGTCATGTAATCTCACATTCAACTTCTTCATTACTTTACTCTTTGTACCAACCTTAAATCACTCCCACAGGGTAAACAGCTCCATGCCCGCACTATCTCTTTGGGATTTCAAAATCATCTCATTCTGGTTTCCAAGTTTGTCCCTTTTTACTGATGCCCATATCGTCACTGTGAATTCAAATATTTTGAACCCTTTGCCTTGGAACTTGCTTCTTATCTCTATGGAGAGGATCTTTCAGCAGATAGAGAAATGGTACATAAAGGGGTTAGACCCGATAATCTCACTTATCTTCCAACTCAAGTGCCCCTTTTAACATTTCCTGTCTGTACGCACACTATAGCAGGAGCGTGCGTACAAACAGGAAATTCTTAAGGAGCAGTTGAGTTGCTTTCTCAGATGAGAAGGTGTGGCATTTATTTGAATCCAGCGGCAATGATTGTTAGTTTGGGTGCATGTTCACACATTGAAGCCACTAAGTTAGGAACAGTGATTCATGCTTCTGCCATTTCTTAGTTGTTTTGAGGGATTTGATACGTAAGAAATGCTGACATTTTATTTCAATCAATGGAAACCAAGAGTATAACTACTTGGAACTCCATGCTTTCTGCTTATACTAGCATGGACCGATCTGAGGAAGCCTCCTTCCAGTTCCAGGAGATGCTGTTTTCTGGGATTGAACCAAATTATGTGGCTATTGCAAGCATTCTTCCCCTTTGTGCCCGAGTGGTAAATTTATAACTGGTCACTATGGTGGCAGGTCTATGTGCTTGTAGCCGTTCTGGTCTAGTAGCTAAAGGAAACATGTTTGAAAAGATGTCAACTCTCTATGGTATAGTTCCTGGAGAGGAGCACTTTTCTTGCATGGTTGATCTCTTTCGGAGGGCTGGATTGTTAAATAAAGCAAAGTAATTAATCACCAGTATGCCTTACAGGCCAGACACTGCTATGTGGGGCACTCTTGTAGGAGCCTGCCTGATCCGTGGTAATACAGAGATAAGGGAATGGCAGCTGGGAAATGTTGGAAATGAAGCCTGAAAATCCAGTCTACTATGTGTTGACTGCTAATATGCATGCTGCTGCTTGTCGTTGGAAGAAGCTGGCAGAAGTAAGGACTTCTATGAGGGATTTAGGTCAAGGCCCCTGGATGTGCCTGGGTGATTGATGTCGGCTCTGAATTTCCCCCCTTTGTCGTTGTTGACATAACCAAAAATCAAATGATCTTTACGTATTGTTGGAGGGGTTGAGTAGTTGCTTATCTAATGAAAGCTGCTGGTTATGTTGCCGGAGAAAATCTTAGCTCCGAAGATAGGAGTATTGAAGGAAACAGAATGCTGCACATGTGAAATATTGTTTTGAAGTTGGTCTTAGCTCAAGTGCACCGGAACCTTGAACTGTCTTGTCTTTCTGATTTTTACTTGGAGGGAGAGTGCTCAAACGCAACCTGTTAATGCACTTTGAAGTATAATTGTCAGGCCAACACCAGATCAATTGTCAGGCCGACACCAGATCAATTGTTTTGATTTGATGAGTTTAATTTGATTTAAGACCTCTATTATTGGGTTGCTGGGTTAACCCACGAGTCACCAGATCAATGGTTAGGTCATGAGGTGGGGGCGATCCAAATTTAAAAATTAATAACTATGCATTGAACTTCTTTGGAACTACAGCATTTTTTACAAGGAAGGCTAAAGATTAATAATTAGATTCTCCTGCTATGTACTATGAAGTATCCATTTCTTTTCAACAGGTTTGATCGAGAGCTTATAGACGTCAATAACTCCACAAGGATCCGATTCAGTACGAACTACGAAGTAGACATTCTTTTTCTTTTTCCTTGTACTTGAAATGTTGCAAAATCATCACCCAGGATAATGGTAGATCAATAAAGACCTGGGGGGTTATTGTAAGCAACTCAAGGTGTACAATCAAGCACGAGAAAGTTGATGGGGTTAGAATCGGACGTTCACCAGAGCTTGATAGATGGTCGATAATAGAGCAGAACAACTACCTTTTGCATCAAGGAGCCAATCAAAGACGTTCACAAGAAAGGCATGATAGGAGGAATACATGTTGCAATATAATATTGCAAAAAAAAAAAATTCAAGGGTCCTTCCACCAGCCAGAAAGTGAAAATCATGATATGCTGTAGGAAAAACCGTACCGGGTTCTCCTACAGCTTCCAACAGATCCCTAGAGCTACGCTGCTACACTACTTCCAGTCATTTACCAGCTTCCAGTTGATCACTACGAGGAAGGAAATTTACAGGTCATGTTTGGCTGCTTCACCAACCACCACCACCTCCTGACCATCCATTGTCGGCTTGTGATTGTGAAGAATCTCTCTTAGAGGCCGTACCCCATTTCCCATCGTCAGTGACTCCACCACTTCCTTGACCCACATCGCCGCCACCGCCTCTTCCACCAGAACCCCAGCCACTTTGTGTCCCACCTTTTTTAGAGCTATTACCCCACCCAGAATTCCCATTGTCAGTGCCTCCACCACCAGTTCCATGACCAGAGTCACCACCACCACTTCCACCAGCACCCCAGCCCCCTTGTGCTGAATCTCTTTTCAAGCTAGTATTACCCCAGCCAGCATTCCCACTATCAGTGTCACCACCATTTCCATGGCCCCAACCACCATTATCACCACCACTTCCACCACCACTTGCACCAGTTCCCCAGCCACCAGGAAAGGCTTCCCTGCCAGGAGAGTTTTGGACTTTGGCACCTGGGAAACTGCCCCAACCTTCATCGTTATCCTTGGTACCTGAATCCCATCTGGACTTGTCATAACCAGAATCCTGCCTCTCATTGCCACTATTATTTCCTCTGGTGCTGTTATATGATCCACGACCACGTCCTCGCCCACTAAATGGTCTTGGGGGCCCATTCTGATGACCATCTCGACTACCACCACTTCTATAATCATTTCGACCTGTGAAAATCAAACATGGGAGAGCATAAAAGATTTTTACAGATAAGAGAAAATAAGATGAAAACCAAAATCTTGGTCTAAGCTTGAACCAAAGGCAAAAGCAAAATATAGATGAAAGCCTAATATGTCCACTAGATCTGAAGTGGATCAGGCACTTCTCTAGTCTGCCGAAACAGCCCTGGAGACCTGCTGTACACCAAGAAATCTTAAGCATCATAAAAGCAAATGTTTTTAGCGGCATAGATGGTTTAGTCAATGCATCCAATATGGATCACTATTTTCATCAAGATCAGGGTAACTCCACAAGTTGGGGTTATCCTGGAGAATTCAAATACTAACAGGAGCAAAATTTAACAGACTCAGAAATGCAAACTCAGAAAGTTTTAAAAAATTCGTTAGTTTTTCATGCTAGAATTTTGTGTATTTAAGTCGCTAAGCAGGGGTCATATAAGAAATAAAGAAAACCTCATGCAAGCACTGTTCAGCCAAAGCCTTCAACAAACTGAACAGGCAAACCAATGGTATCTTAGATGGTTTGCATCAACATATTGTATATCCACCTTCATTTTTTGAAAAATGTTTTACCTGTCCTGGAACCTGGACCAGAAGAACGATCTCTGTCAAAAGATTGCCCTCTCCAGCCATCTTCATCCGTTGAACCACCCCAGGAAGAACCCCTTGTTGCAGGGCTTCGCATTGGGACCATGGCAGCAACTGACCTGATTGATGGTGCTGATTCATGTAAGGGATCATCTATATGCTTTTGAAAATATGCCACAAGCCGGTCAATGTCCTCAAACATGCGCTTTCGAAACTTGAATCCCTTAGGATATAGACCAACATACTCGTGATGTGGATTTGTACTCCTTATATAAGTGAGAATGAAAGTCCCTGGGTGTTCATGAGAAATGCCAAACGAATAAACTATCCTAGTAGGCTGTTGTGATTTCTCAATCCTTAGGAGCTCATCAACTTCTGCTTTAGTGCCACTTCTGAACTTGCGATAATTTAGCATTGACTTTAGATGGCCCACCAAGGGATCAACATAGCGGTCCATTACCTACACCCAAAACAAAGTCAACACTGATCTAGCAATATCAAGAAATGAGGGACAAGAGAACAAGTGTTTATTCATCGCAATGGAATATGCAAGAGCAACCATAACACGTGTTCTTTTTTTCCAACTCCTGTAATAATTACACAAATTACAAGAGAAGCCTTTGAACTGAAAAGCTGAAATAAAAGAAACCAACCTCATCCAAATCCTCAAAAGAATCCTCTCCTATTTTCAATGTCTTCCCAATACGAAGTAAACTTGTGATATCTTTGTGTTCCTTCCCCCCTTCGACTATGTCTTTGTGAGCATAAACTCCATCATAAACTTTAAGAGTTAAAGTTAAATACGAAGGTCCACGAGAACTAGGACGAATAATACTTTCTCCGGGATCCTTGTCGGATAAGAACTGCAAGAAAAAAATTATTAAAGAAACACTAAATTTAGATTTAACAAACAATTGTGAAAAAGAGAAACAAACCAATTTTGATGAAGATTTTCAGAGTATAATGCTAATCCAAAGCAAAATATAGGTAGAATCCAGCCCCAGGTCATGTGAATACAGATGAAGAGGAATCAAGCAACAAGGCAGAAATGAAAATAATGCAAAATTTCTTTTTAAGAATTCCAATTGAACCATATGGGAAGATAGTTTTCACAATCCGATTTGATCTATTAAACATGTGACCAATAGTATACAATTATAAGGCATCAAGAAGGTACCTCCATGGCTTCATCCGCAGTTATATTCTGGAAGCGTGGATGAACAATCATCCTAGGCTTAAAATGTTTCTTTGCAAGCTCCCTCTCTTTGCGAACCTTCTCCTGCTCACTCCTCGTACTGCTTTGGTCTTCATGAAAATAGAGATCAAGGTTTTGTACCTGCCGATATCGGTTACTTCTCATCTCACTGTCTTTGCAAACCAAGAACACTTGATATCTATTCTTTTGAATTGATTTGATCTTGCAAGTCAGTATATCATCTTCGCGCAGCTTGTCAGACAACTCAGGTATATCCCTCCAATCATCAGCATAGTCCTCCTTCGTAAGAATCCCAGTCAGACCAGTTTCCAGTGCACATATTGCCTTTCCACCAACCACCCTGCGAACCGTGGCTTGTACAACTCTCCCTTCAGCAAGGGTATCCTCAGTTTCACCTGAAATCATATAAAATTCCTCATCCTGGGTTGGTTCTTTATACTGTTTACGCCAGTCCTGGAAACCTTGTATCAGTTCCATTTTTATATCTTTGAACGTCTCCTTCTTGTTGTCCCGCTTATTGTCTTTAAAATACAAATCAAAAGCAAATGTTTTCAATAAATTAGGCCGCTCTCTAACATATTCTATTGCCATCTCTAATGCATCGTCATCGTCGTTTGCATCACCACTGTCCTTTTCATAAACAACTTTTGCCAACTCCTGTGCGAGACCATAGGATTCTGGATGTATCCTCGTATCATCTAACACATCAATGAACTGGCTGCTGCTAGCAGCAAGGCCACTCCTCCGGACACGCAAAAAACCAACTGCATTGACAAACACCTTTTTACCAAGACCGTGAGCTGTAACAAAGTCCTTGCGAGTGAAAATCGCTCCAGTTCTTACCAGAGACCTCTGTAAAGATGCTGCCTTTCTAGGTCCAAGCCCAGAAATGAACTGCAAAGGAGCGAATAACCATTCATGGCTTGTGGCCAAATTAATGTCAAGGCCCACCTGGTTTGTGGCATCTACCATAACTTGTTCAATCACCAGGTATTTCTCATCAGGGGTAAGAAAGTTCTCCAAAGGGTTTAGTTTCCAAGATAAAATCTCCCTGGCTGGACCACATAGTGTTGCAACCATAGCCAAAGGATTTTGCAGACAACGGCCAAGAGCAACAGCCCGTTTAACAATGCCTGAGAACATAGGAGAAGACAGGGTTATCTGCATGAATAATGGACTTTTAAGATTACGAACAGCAGCAAGACAATATATCATACCTGACTGCCCAGGAAGTTGATCAGAAGAAATCCGAGAATTTTCATATAAACGAGGGAGAGATTCGTCCCCATACACAACGCTCAGTTCATCCATCTCATGTCCAACATCTCTAGGATTTTCCTCAACCATTTTAAAGATAATCTGATAAAGGTGGAATGAAATAAAATAAGCACCAGATAGAATGAACTAAAGAGAATCACATAAATACTATAAATGACAACCGCACACACTCAAGCAAAAAGGAACTCCTCACAAAAACAAGTTAAAGACAGAGCATAGCAGAATCAATGTTGAGTTGAGCTGCAATGAAGCTTTGAAAATGTCAACAGTAAAAAGTGAGGTGAGAAAGATGAATAGCGAGAAAGAGGGGTAATGAGAGATCCTTCTTCTTGAACAAAGAAACTAAAACCAGTACAACAGTTTCTCCTGCTTCTAAGCATATTTGCCAGAGAAACATCTCTAAAGTAATCTGTTACAGTGCCCTAAAAGGACCTATAATTCTACTCTCATCAAACTCAAATAAATTGGCCAAGTATGACAAATGGGAAAAAATAGACCAGTAACAGTAGAGTTTCAGCAATAAAACAAGAGGGAAAGAGGTTTCCTGCAGCCTTTTTAAAAAAAAAATTAATAGATTAAACATTTTTCTACTGCTTTTAACAATACGTAGTGATCTCGTTATCATTTTCTGCTAAGCAGCTTATTTTCAAACAGGTTGCAGACACTCATCCAAATTGAGCTACAATATTAATTCCACAAAATTTCCATAAATCCAAACCTAGGGAAATGATAACATCATATGTGTCTTCTTTCATTCGAAAGAAAAATAAGTTCTTTGTTAATTGTTATGGTTCACAACTTCACATACTTTGCTTTTCATAACATAGTTGTACAGATGTTAGCTCCAACTCCAAGGCTTAGAAAAGAGAATTTTTAGAGGGTGTTTGGGAGTGTGGTAATGGTTGCTTTTTAAAATGCTTTTTGCTTGGAAAAACATCAAAATAATGTTCTTATATTTTTTAAAATTTATTTTGGACATCACATCAAAACGATACAAAAACACTAAAAAAAATAATCTGAAGCAAAAAAAAATTCAAATTTTGAAGAAAAGCATGCTGAAACTCACTCCCAAACGGTGCCTTATAAGTGGTTATCCCTTATCTAGATCTATCGAGAAAACCATTTGATAAAAATAGTGAAGAGAAATATCTGAAAAGCCTCATGTCTCAATCAAAACGATGTGAACTTGTGATAAACTTCTGTGTGGTTTCTCATAGAAGGCCCAGATGATCAAATGCATTGGTATATGGCGCATTCATGGCCATACACTTTGAGGTAGATCACTGTGTTAATTAGTAGATACTTTGGAGAGATTTCACAAGTCTGGGAGCAAAATAAAAGCTTCTAACAGTGTCAAATAAAAGTTTAACAACTAAGTGTTCCTTAAACAATTAAAGCTGCCTAAAACCTGGTAGCATCTGCATCCACTATGTTGGAAGCAGGGAAATTCTTACTGCCCTGGTAGCAGGAAATTTTGTTCATATAGACAGCATCTCAACTACTTTACATAATAATATAACAATGGCATGAATCAGTCCAGCACACACATAACAAAATCACAGCATCTGAGACATGATTTATTCGCAAAAAATACCAAGACTCGAGGACAAGTTCATTATTGTTTACCTCATAAATATCATCTTTCAGTTTAGTACAAGACAAGTGTGCAGCTCCTAGAACCACCACGTGAGGTTGGTGGTCTGTCATAAATTTCAGAACACGTTGCTGATCATTTTTCTTGCGTTGCTGATCATTAACATTTTGAGATCTTAATGTAAGAGACCCAGTGTAAAGCACATCTAAAACCTCCCCAGATGAATCTAACATCACAAAAGTAGTTGCTGGTTTTCCAGGACCCCAACAGCAGGCCATCACCCTAGGTGCAGCTTCATCGTCCATGGAAACATCACTTTCTTTCCGTTGATATGGTCCCACAGAGACTTTATTCCACAGAACCTTCCCATATTCATAAAGCAACCAGTTTTTAGCTCTGCTAGTCAACAAGGATCTAGCCTCTTTCTCCATTGAAGGTAACAAAAAACCAAAGAGTGCATCCTTCAGTATCAAACTCCTTTGCTCATTCCACAGTTGAGCATATTTACTGACACCAACACTCAAGTAGCGACCATTACAGTCTTCAATCAATTGATCCATAACTTTTTGTGGAAGCTTAACAGTGACTTTAAGAAGTTTCTCCTCTTCAGCCTTTTGGATAAGGAGCCATTGTGCATCCTCAAACATCTTGATTGGCTTTTCACGCAACCACTTGACACCCGCAAACTGATGGAAGGAATCAATAGCAGCATTCCCATCTGCCGTTGGACTTGTAGACACAACAGCATTGTCCATAAAAATGAAACGGACATATCTCCTGACACAGGGCTCACAACTTATCTCAACTGCAGCCTGAAAGAATACACAAAAAAATGGTTGAAGGATGTTCAAACTTGACCTCATAAAGCATAATTCAGCAGAACATTTTGTAGTTGTAGATGTGGAAAATAAGAGCATCGATTCATACCATGTGCCTAGCCCCTTTAAGAACTGTTTGGGGACTTTCGAACATTGCACATGTAAAATTCGAAGCCATCTCCTCTGGTGTTTCCTTGGCATCCTGCAACTCGTCCTCCTGAAATCAAATGAAACAAAAAGGTTATGCTTCCATAAAAACATCAACAATCACTAGCCTATGCAAACTCACCATCTTTAATAAAGATAACTGCATTCCCAGTTGCTCGGCACTGTAACCAAATTTGCTTGCAACTTCCCATAGGCCAGCCTTACTACAGATACTGTATTGTGATCTCCGCATGGGCCTCTTGTACTGTCCTTCATCAGCCCCAACCTCACCTGGTGGAAAATGCAGGTTAAATTTTGCATCGACATCATCAACCTCTCTTTCTGATTCAGCAGTCTTCAGTGATTTAATAATTGACTCAAACAGCTGCTGATTTAAATTAAGTCTCGTTTCATCATATATCCGTCGAGATTCTTCTTCAAAGCGCTTATTGTAATATGAATTGAGGGCACTCTTTCGTTTCTGAAGAAGTAGCCACTTCCTGTCCAAGTCCTGGATGGCCCAAAGAACCTAAAAGGAACCGTGTGCATGTTTAGAACCTAAAAATTTTATTACGTCTCCTGATGTGTGAGCTTCACTCTGGAGCTAAACAAAGGTGTCAATCCCATGATAAGTTACTTACCTTGTGCCACTTGAATGTGGGAGTTTTATCAGTGTCATCATAATTTTCATTGTCTTCATGTTGATCGGGATCTTTCAACAGGCTTAAACATTCCTCTTTCCGATACATAGCAATGAAGGGTATCTAAAATCAAGAATGGAACATCAATAAACAAAGGTGAAATTGGATCAAAACAACAAAAACTAACATGTGAAAATTAAAAATATATATACATATATATGTATATATATATACTAACATCTAACTTCTGAATGTGATGTAATTCCAAAAATCGGGTAACATCATCCTTGTTTATAAACAGTCCATTCTTCGCAAACAAAGGTACTGTTCCGCTTGCAATCTGACTATATAACCAGTTGCTCTCCTCCAGTATGCTGAAATCATCCAATGGAGGAGGACCAGTGCTTTCCTCGGATACCTATAAATATAAAAAGAGCGAAGAACGGATGCCAGCATGAAGATAACTGAGAGAAATCAAAACAGTAGTAATTTCTCAAAAATAGACACGTCAAAAAACCTGCATTCTTTCTGGAATATCAATCATCCGAATCTGATCATCTTTCTCAGTCATGTATTTTTCAAATAGAACAGTTGGTTCAAATTCATCTTCCAGTCTCCTTTCTCTCCATTCACTAGATTCTAAACCTTGCTTGCGCATCTGTATGAGTTCATCAACATCACCAAATATTTCTTGAGCTTCTTGCAAAGCAGAAGATGAAGCTCCAGATGCCTGCCGAGATTTCTTTTTCTTTAGCTTCTTGCGTCTACATGATGAGCAAAATAATTAAAAGACACTTATAAGGTAACATAAACCACACGAATTGCATGGGTAATGGAAGCCATACCTCACTAAAGTTCCATCCTCGTCATCTTCATCCACAATAAAATCAGCCATCTCGTCCTCATCACCAATGTCTGCATCCTCTTCCACTTCTTCTTGCTCCTCCTCTTCAGGCATATCCTCAAGTGGAACACCTGTGGTAATGCAAGACATGATTACTATGTCAAGCACTCAGTATACAAAATACCATAATTGGAAAAACAGGAGCAGGATGCACATGCCTTCATCATCACCAAATAAGCTGCGCTTCAGTTTCTCCTCAGCAGTTCGCCCACCTTTACCGCTTCCATCAAACTCGTCATCAGAAAGGTCCTCATCTGAATCCCTCTGAGCTTTCTTCAAACGCTTGAATTTTTTGCTATCCTGACATAATTTTTAAGCAAAGCTCTCATAATAATAAGCCAAACTATTCATCTATACAAACAGTGCAAGAATTGACCTGCAATATTATCGACGAGAAACATTACAAAGCTCACAACCTTTGGCCGATGATGGTACACATTGTTGTCCCGCAGGAGCTCGTAATCATCTTCATCAAGGACATCCTCAGCTTCTCTGAGGGCATTGAAACAAGCATCATTAACACCAATAGCCCCATTTTTTTAAACCACAATTGCCAATAAAACAACCCGTAATCCAGTGTCCATCACTCAGTCATAAAAATTCCTATCATTTTATCATATAAAGAAAAAAACTATATACCATAGAAAAACTACAGAAACGCAATGAAAGTAAAGAGAAACAGACCTTTTCTTCTTTTTCTTCTTCTTCTTGAGCCTCTCTTCATCACTATCTGCCCTCTCCTCTTCTTCATCCGCCTCCTCTTCTTCCTCAACATCATCCACTATAAAATCATCCTTCTCATATTCATCCTGCCCTTCTTCTGCGCAAAAACCACAAAACTAACTCACGCATTCCTAAACACAATTCAGCACTTCCCTTCCAACAAAAACAAAAAACCCATTTTTCCCCAAAAAAATAATTTCCCTCAAAATAAACATCATAAACAGCTCATGCAAAGAGCCCTAGAAACAAAAACCAAAACCCAGTAACCCAAAACTTAACAAAAACCCGCTCGAATTAAACCTGAAAAACTCCAAGAAAAAAACTCATAAAAGTTAAGCAAGTGCAAACCATCCTCTTCGTCGTCGTCGTCGTGGTGGCGGCGGTCAATTCTATCTCCATCAACAGGCTCTCTCTCTTCGTCTTCGAACTCCACCTCATCTGCAAAAACACACCAAACCAAAACCAAAAACAGCAAATGCGTTAGCAAATTACAAAACTAAACTACGGCCGGCTTAGGGTTTTTAGGAGCTAGCGATTTTCCTTACCTTCATCAGAAACCACGTTTTTGCCCATACTGATTGATTAGTTATTGAAGTGAAATCGAAAATTAAAAACCAAAAAAAATCACGAAGAGAGATAAGAAAAAATTGAGAGATTTGAGAGTGAGAGTGTGTCTAGTGTTTGGATTTCTTTTGACGATGGTGAAGAAGTGAAGATTGAAGAGAGAAATTAGAAGTGGGAGAGAAAGTAGAGCTATGTCTGTTGCTTGCTTTTTATAGTGATATTATTGGGCTCTTTTGCTTCTTTTTTTGGGTCTGTTCGCCGATTTGGTATTGGGCTTTTAGGCTGCGCTATGAAGGCGGGTTCGGCTATGGAAAGAAACTAGAGAGCCTAGCCGTAACACTAAGTTATTAAACCCGCTGTAGGAACTTTCCAAAAATATTTATAGTTTAAAAATATATTAAATTATTTTTTTAATATTTTTTATAATTTTAATGTGTTAATGTTAACGGTGAAAAAAAAATTCAAGTAAAAACCAATTCTAAAAAGCATTGTTCACCATAATTTCAAACATTCCTTAGTGTGTTTGGGGTGCTTTGTTTTAGTGTTTTTCAAGAGTGTTTTTAACTTAAAAAAATGCTAAATTAATGTTTTTATTATTATTTTCTGATAATTTTGATATGTTTATGTGTAAAATAAAATAAAAAAATATTTTAATATATTTTCAAGTAAAAAAATATTTTAAAAAGCACAATACATATGTATTTGAATAAGAAAAAATCAAGTGACCAGAGGATAAACTTGTAACTTTGTAAAATCTAAAGGAGTCTTAACAAGATTATTTTTTAAATATATATAATAGCAATTATAATTTTAAAGACTATTTTTTTTAATTGTTGAGTACTGTGTCACTAAGATTTGTTTATTTTAAGGTTTTAAAAATATTTTTTATTTTTTTAGTATTTTCATATTATTTTGATGTTTTAATACCAAAAATAATTTTAAAACATTAAAAATATTATTTTAATATATTTTTAAATAAAAAATATTTGAAAAACAATTATTATGTATTCCGATCACACGAACCACAGCATAGGACCATTGAACAATCACGAAGCAAAACGTCATTCCACGTCAACAACTCTATTTATCTCGTCATCGTCTATTGTTTGGCATTTGTAGGAAGCTCGTTGTCTCCGCCACAGTAACACTCAACACATAGCTGCTGAAACATCAAAACAATCTAACTTGACCGCTTGTCGGTCAGGATTTTGTTTTTTCATGACAATAACAATACTCTTTGCTCAACTTCCATTCAACTCATGGGATCTTAGATGGGCCCATGTTTGTTGGGCAAGATTCTATCTCTCGCATATGATTGAATTTTAAAATTTAATATCATACTTCAATTGATTTCTTAATTGCATTAATCAAGATATTTGGTTAATTCAATCACATTTTCAATAGCTAATTAATTTGACTAAACCTCATCCAAACTTGACAAGATCAACACTAATAAGAAAAGAAAAAAATGAAAATCATAATTTTAATAAAAACATTTATACAGCGTTTGTAAAAAAATCAATTTTTTTATATTATCGAATCGTTTTGGTGTACTAATTTCAAAAATAATTTTAAAAAAATAAAAAAATATATCATTTTGATGTGTTTTTAAACGAAAAGCATTTTAAACCATAACTACAATTTCAAACAGAGCCAACCCCTATAACCCAATACTTCACCCACATTAATTTTCCAATATGAGTTAACCCCTGAACTTCACTCGTGCTAATTTTGATGTGTTTCAAGTATTGGGTTAGCCCCTGTAACCCAATACTTTACCCGTGTTAATTTTTTAATATGATTTTTTTCTCTATTTAAATTTTTGTTTTTTGAAGAAAAAAATTCGACGGCCATGAAACTACCTAGCGAAAAAGGTCCAATGGTACTTCAATTCTTCTCAAATTACCCTCATGTATTTACTTATCTTGACGTATAAAGTGAATAAAGAAAATCACAAGAATCACATCGCATGAAAAGATGTTAGGTATTGCTACGGCATCGGTAGTCGGTACCATTCACATGAAAATGAAATCGTAATTTACACCGAAATGGGAGCTCTACGTCTTAGAGTACAAGCTTGTGAGGTCTTAGGGATCGGGACTCCACATGTACTCCCTTGCGAAATTCAAGGACACAATTATAGAGGTTGATGAAAGGGAAGATGGAAGTGAAATCACTACTTAAAAAAAGGCTTGCTTAATAAGCTATATTTAATAAGCTTGCTTAATATAATAATATGATTAAAAAAACCATCAATGTTAAATAAATTGAATAAAAAAATTTAATAATGATTAACTAGAAAAATAAATTGTCAGTATCATACTCGCGATAAAAATAAATAGAAATTCATCAAAGACTTGTTGTCGCTCTATCATGCACATCACTCCACCACTAAAAAAATTTACCAAGATAATTCAAATGTCGTCGTGAATTTTAAATAGGCTACACTCATTGTTGGGGTAACAATTCGGAAAATAAATTAAATAAAATATCATGAAATAAGCATTGAGTGCTTATAATTAATAATTTAATTTAATTTAATTTATTTAAACACATATTCAAACAATCAAATCCACATTACAAAACACATATTCAAAGATATTAAATAAAAGAGATTTTCGATTTTATAAATAGTTTATTAAACTATGGCTGAATCCAGCCACTCATCAACGCACACTCTCTTTGTATATATTCATACATAAATATAAATAAGATAGTCTTTGGTTTTTTTTTAAAATCTAAATTATGGATGGAAAAAATTTGATGAATCCACACAAGCTAAATTCAACCGCACCCACAATTACTTTTTTTTTATGGCTGAGATTAATTCTCGTTTCAAATCCAATGGTCAAAATATCATTGATAAAATGAAGTCAATGTGTTCGTATTGGGTTGTCCGTTGGCTCAAAAAAGTCTAAAAGCACAAGGGAGGACACAACAAAACGACGAGCCACACAAAATACACGTCGATCACGGGTGTGCGTGTGGGGGCGGTGAGACCCACCTATCCGCCGTGACCGGTGCGTGTGGTTCATTAGTCATTCCTGTATCGGAAGGCACCGTAACCAGCTGCCGGGCGTACTTTCGCTTTCTAATACGGTGAAAGCTTCCCCATCACTCACGTCCCTCCCTGGATATTTCAAACTTTACAAAACTTTTATTTGCTTACGAGTAAAACAAAGGATAATTACAGGTACAGTGATCCTTTTTTTCCTAATGATCTTGTTGAAAAAGGTTAATGTGACGTGATTAACATATTATACTATACTCTAAAATGTTTGGGATTTTTATTGTGCTTTTGTCACAGTGTAATTTTTTTAAATTTGGTCCTCAAATTTTATTTGTTAGCAATTTAGTCCTATTTAAAAGTAATTAATTTTAAATTTTTATGAAATGATATATTAAAAGAGGGGGGATGAAATGAAAAAAAGGGCAAATAAAGGCAGGGTACCATAAGTTTTGAAGAAATACATCTCCTCCAACTTAAACAATCACATAAATTATATAATTTTGATCCCTCGAAATTATTCTAACTCTATTTTGTTACAAATTTTTATTTATTTTTATTTTTTTATACCTGGTTGAGAGATAAGACATAGAAGGGTAGCCGGATTTCAGTGATAAAAAAGAAAATTTATCGTTGACACCGATTTAGGGCACTAAAATAAGGGATTTTGTGTCAAATTCTTCCATTTGATGAGGAAAGTTCATATTAGATGTTTTCCTACCTTAAAATTTTGATAAAAAATAAATATAAGCTCAAGTTGATTTTGGTTTCGGGCTGAGTTTGAGTTTTTTGGTGATTTTTTGAAGCCATCGATAAGTTTGTTATGATTTCTAATGTGTTCTATATGTGTTTTGGGTGGAAAAACAAGTTAAAAAAAAGGTTTTCAGGTTAAAAGAACAAAGGGCTTGATTTTTTGGCTACCATAATAGTTAAAATCTGGACAAAATAGGTGACACATCGTCTTTTTTTTTAAAAAAAAAAAAGGCGTGTCATCCACCCCAAGTGTAGATTAAAAAAGAGGTCTGGTCATGTGGGTCTGTCCCGGTGGGCCATCTTGTGGGCCCTGGTTAAAATGGGTCAAACGGGCTGGCCTGTCTTCCTAAACCCGGCAACGTCTGACCTTTTTTTTCTCAATTTCTTTTAAATTTTAATTAATGTTTTTTTAAAGACTTAATTATATCTACATTAATCCCCTTCTCTATTTTATTTTGTTTTAAAAGTTGATTTTAAATAATATTGATTTTTTGGTCATGCATATAATTTTCGAAGAAGTTTTTCTGATTCATCAATGGTTTTGTTTTTATCTTTTATATAGATAAACTATGTTTTTTAAAATAAAAAAAATATCTATTTTCATATGATATTTTTAATATGCGTGGCTTTACATGTTTTATTTATTTATTTTATTTAATCAATTTAATATCATGTTTTTTCGAGATTAAATATTTTGATCTACATATATTTTTCAGTTTTTCAAGTTTTGTTTTTAGGTGCCATTAATGATTATTTATTAGCGCATGTAATTCTTAGTTTATTTGATTACATGTGCACATAAACTTTTTGATTTGTTAAATTTTTTGAATTGCAAAAATACATTGAAAAAACTTGCATTTATTTATTTTTTTATGAAAAGTAAAAATATTTGACAAGCGATGGAGCGTGGGTCACATGGCTAGTAGATATTAAAAGTTGAGCTCCCCTTGTCATGGTTGTAAAACCCCACCCGAAAGAAGGCTTGGGTCACGATTCAAGAGACTCGACTTTGGACGGTCCTTCAATATTTTTAAAAAATAATAAAAATAATATTGTTCCGGTCAATTGTTCTAAAAAACCAATAAATTAATAAAAATATAAGTTTTTATGTCAGCCAGTAGTTTAGATTCAACCAAGTTTATTTTCTTTTTTATTTTATTTTTTTCAACCCAAATCAGTTAAATTCAAAATCAATCAGCTGTGCTAGTCCAGATTCTATAACTATGCCCCTGGCAACAGTGATCTTGTGAGTGTACTTGAACACAATAATAACAAATAACGACAATTCCAGTAAACAGGTACGTTTCATATGCTACTTAGGTCCATCAAAGATCAAAGTCGTTGATCTCGAAGGTACATAACACTTGTGGATATTTCTAGCATTGCTTTAGAGTAATATGTGAACTATTAGACGGTAATTATAGTGCAATTATCACCAAGCAAGTTAATATTAAGCTTTAGAATTTGTTTTACAACGCGGTTGGACTGTATTTTTTTGTTAAAACATAATTTGTTTTTATAAAAAAATATTATATCAATATACTTTCATATAAAAAATATTTTAAAAAAACAAATTATAAATACTTGTTTTTTAACATATTTTTTTTAAAAAAATTTATAAGGTTGTGTTTGGTTAGGATATGATAATATAAAGTATGACAAAATAAATTATAATATGTTCGGTGCACTTTTTGAACATGTCAATGATTCATCATTGTTCCGTTAAAAGTTGTTCCAAAATAAAATAAAACAAGCTTGTCCGATATTATTATTATTTTACAATATTTATTATTTATTTGTCACTCGTTTAGTATACTAGAATCTGATCAATTTCATTAAAAATAATATCTCCTTAGAGGGCTTAATTGCAAAAACCTCACGAATTATAAACTAGATTGTACATGCCATAAAATTAGAGGATCAAATAGATTTTCGGGAATGATTAGTTATCATAAAAATCAAATATATGCGCTGAAATAGATTATTAAAAAAAACAATAAACTTTTACATAAATCAATTTAATCTTATTTCGGTGGAGGGATACGTGCATCAATCACGGGATAAAACATGTATTATTCAATCCAATCCATGATGCCAAACACATTCTAAATATCTAATCAATGAATAATATTTCATAAGAAAATATCGAATAACTCCAAGCTACGAATTCAGGGAATTTGAAAAACAGAAGAACGCCACTGTGAAGCCAGTCTCCTGTCTCTTGTTAGCATTACAGCTAGCTGATGTAAACCTGGAGGCTGAATATACGCATTCCTGTTTCTTGGAATTTTGGACAGCGCAGTTTTTGTCTGTATCTTCTTCTTGGTTTGAATTTCTGGACATCCTCATCTTGGACACTACCTTCTGTTTTGAATTTTCCTGCAGTCTTTTGGATAGCGCTCGAGCATTCCGTGTCCAGGGAGAATCATAGGATAGGGTTTTTAGCAAGAAAAAAGAAAAACATTTCTATAATTTTTGGGTTTCAAAACTGTTTTTATGTTTTCAAAATATTTGATGTGTTGTATTGGTTTTAAAAATAACTTTTAAAATATAAAAAATATTATATGTAAATATATTTTTAAAAAAATATTTTAAAATACAATAACAATCATACTAGAAAACACACAACTGCAGAATAGTTGAAGTATCTTTAATATATTCAAATTTCAAAATTTTAAGGTGGTTCTAATAAAAGGGGAGCCATCCATTGCCGACAATCCCGAGTCAATATCATCTTATGTCATGAGTCATACAATAGAGTTGAACATCTCCATGAAATTTTAAAAATATTTTATACTAGATGATAAACTCTCGTTCATGGTTATTAAAATTTGAAGTGAGTTCATCTAATAAATCACCAGTCTAGACTCTAGAGCATGGCCTGTAGAGTTTCAATTCAAATCATTTTCCCACATTATCCTGATCGAATATATATATATATATATGACTCGATGGAATGACTTGTAATTAGGTTAGGGTTGAGGAAAAAATATAGAAAAAATAACTGAAAAAACCGAACCGTGAAAAAAAATAATTAAACTAATTATAGTTTTTATAAAACCAATCAGTTCGGTTCGGTTTCAGTTTTGTAAGTCTGAATATGAAAAAATCAAATCCAAACCAAATCGAAAAAAGACTGAGCCAAACTGGAACCAGCCGGTTTGAACTGGTTTCAGTTTGTTAAAAAAAATTCGGTCTGGTTAATTGTTTTTGAAAACAACCAAACCGAAAAAAACCAAGTCAAACCGGAACCGTTTGCGGTTTGTTAAAAAAAATTTGGTTTGATTACTTTTTTTTATATATATAAAAACCAAACCGAACCAAATCGAAAATAATTACCTTTAAATAAGATTGAATCGATCAAACCTATTTCAAATCTGATTGGGCTAAGACTATTTTTTAAATAAAACTATGCTGTTTTGATAAAAATAAAAATAACAATTTAAATTGATATGATAACTCACGTGTTAGTTTTGGGGTGTTTGACACAGTTTTTACTTATGTTTTTAGTTTGAAAAGATTTTAAAATAATATTTTTTAACATTTTCTAATTATTTTGATGTATTTATACCATTCATGTTAATTTTAGAGTGTTTGACACGGCTTTTACTACTGTTTTTGGCTTCAAAAGACTTTAAAATGATGTTTTTTTAACGTTTTCTAATTATTTTGACAAGTTCATGTATATAAAAAATATTACAATATATTTTTTTAAAAAAAATATTTTAAAAAAACACCACACACCACTCTCCTAAAAATCTCATAATTAATCTCGTGACCAGAATCTTCTTCAGTCAAAGTAGTAACACGAGATAGCTGATTTAAATCGTGTTTCACCTCATTAAAAAAACCGATCAGTATTCACATGTTGTTCATGACATGAAAAATAAATTCACTCCATTTATTGCGTGCCCCATCACAGCAAACACATTTAACAATTTCTAAATCTCAAGTCAAATAATTTACGGGCAAATACAACTATTCAATCCAATAAAACTCAAGAAATCCTTGTTTGTTAATTAATCAAACACCCCTAATAAAAATGCACAATAACATTTGAAATCTGATTGTTTTTATGTTTTAAAATAGTTTTTAAAATAGTTTGAATTTTTTTTACTTTAAATTAATATTTTTTGAGTGTTTTTAGATTATTTTGATACGTTATTATTTTGATATATTTTTTAGGTGTTTTATATCATTTTAATACATTATTATTTTGATATATTTTTTTTATAAAACACACTTTAAAAATAACCATAACCATAACCATGATCTTAAATAATTGAAATCTGCTTGTTTTTATATTTTTCTTGACGATTACTGCGTTCTTAATCACCTTTCATGAAAGAGGTTTTTTAATATATGTAAAGTACACTTTAATAAATATGCATGGAATGATTTATTAGCAATGTTGAATTGCAAATTAAGACTGTATTTACTTTAATTATGGGAATAGATTAATGTGAGTGAGAGACATTCCAGCTATTTAAATCAAGGCATGGCCTTGAGGCACATGTTAGTCACAAATACACGGCGACTAGTTTATGTTTAAAAGGCACAACTACATGCATCCTCTCACCAGGTCTTCAACCAGCTAGTCATATTCCAAGTTTCCAACTTTTTTCTCTTTTTTTTTTTTTTGGTTAATGAAGAATCTCAGGAGCTGTTTGTAAATATGATAATTGTTGTTTTATAATTTTTTTTTATATAAATTCATTAAAATAATATCTTTTTATTTTTATTTTTTTATATTAGTGCATCAAAACAATTTTAAAATAAAAAAATCAAAATAAATATTTAAATTTTAATGAAAAACATATTTAACGTCAACATCAAACACTCTTTTAATGGGATAGCCCACAATTCTTGTTGACAAGTCGACTTGGATTGGTTCTAAAAATATCTACCTTAAAGTTGATCTCGTCTATCAGATAGGTCAATCTAAGACCTGTTAAATCATAGTAAAAAACTTGTTGATTTTTTTTTATATTTTTTAATTAAAATTGTTTTGATTTTTTTAAATATATCTTTCTGGTTAATCTTATCTGCTCATAAACCGAACTTTAAATCAAGTTAAACTTAAATCATGTTTAATAAATGAGTAATTGAGAGTGTGGTAGCGGTTGCAGTTCAATATGTTTTTTGCTCGGAAATACATCAATCTTAAAGTTGATCTCGTCTACCAGATAGGTCAGTCTATGACCCTGTTAAATCACTGTAAAAAATATGTTGATTTTTTTAAAATAATATTATTTTGATTGTTTTTAAATATATCTTTCAGGTTAATCTCGTCTGCCCATAAACCGAATCTTACATCAAGTCAAACTTAAATCATGTTTAATAAAGGAGTATTTGAGAATGTGGTAATTATTGTGGCTCAAAATGTTTTTCGCCGCGAAACGTATTAAAATAATATTTTTTTTTATTTTTTATAAATCAATTATAACACCAGCATATAAAAACAATTCAAAAACATAACAAAAATTTAAATTTTAAATCCAAACTCAAAAACTCACTTGAAAATCTATGCAGGGAAGAGGGGACAGTTGCATGAAACTGCAACGGGATTATTTGAAATCCAGGAACCTGCCTGTCTTCACCACCACTCCACTAATGATTTTTCAAAAGGAGAAGTGTGATGGCTTACGCTATACTACAAGAAGTAACAGTATGATGCAGTAAATATTATTTGACTAAGGAGAGTCAAAAATGGTTTTCCAGCGGAGTCTCCACTACGGCAGTGTCTCCTCGAATAAAATCATCACAGCTTCCTCCGCTTCCATGAAGCCACGCATCTAGCCTCCTGTTTAGTGCGCAGGCGGTGGTGCCCTATCGATTTCCATCAACACTCACTACTCTCCGTGGTCCCTACCCCCTTTTTTTTTTCTTCTTATATACAATCAAATAATAATAATAATAATAACCAGATTTGCACTAATAATTTTTTAAATCCTGTTCAAGTACTGTTGAAATGCTAGCATTTTCACAATTTTTAAATTTCATCACCGAAGATTATTAACTTTTTTTTTAATTTAAATTTTAGGATTAATATTTTAAAAAATTATTAATGTTTCCCATATATATACATATACAAAGTGTATCTTTAAATCTTTTTTCAAAAAATGAACTTATTATCATTGACATGTAAATTTACTCAAAAATACTTTTTATCATCGTTTTTTTACATAGAATAAAAGCAACTGGATTGGGATGAAAGAACTGTTTGATAATGCAGTTTAACTCAAAGTGTTTTATATTTAAAAATATATTAAAATAGTATATTTTTTTAAAAAATTATTTTTAATATTAATATATCAAAATAATTTAAAAATACCAAAAAATTATTAATTTAAAGCAAAAAATAAATAAATTTAAATTTTTTCAAAAATACTTTTAAAATACAAAAATAAACAGGCCTTATATACTTTTTAAACTGTTATTTGTTTAAAACACATTAAATAATTTTTTTAGATGCTTTTCCATAACTTGCATTGATAATAAAAATAAAAATTAAATAATCAAAAATATTATTTTAACACATATAAATTATAAAAAAATCATCTTAGCATGCTTCTTTTAATTGACAAAAACCTCTCACCATATTACAAAACACTCATGAAACTTTTTTTGGAAATACTTGAAGTTCACTTTTTTAATTGTGATCTTCAAACTATCATATAGAAACAATTAATTAAATTTAGTTTTATGATAATTAATTTTTTGAAATTAATTTCCCATACTAAAACTAATTTCAACCATGAAACTCAAGCCATCTATATTATTATATAAGATCTCAATATTCACAACAACTTAAAATTTTGAACCCTAATACATGAAAGAAATAAAAACCCTAAGCATAACAATTCTCATCGATTATGTGATCAATTTATCTAAATCCTGCCAAATATGTCCAAAATCCAAGCTTCTCAATATTGAAAATCGAAATTGCATTATAATTTAAAATAGAATGAAAAAAATTGAAAATAAATTTGAAAAAAAGAAAAAAAACAGATAAACCACCGCCATCTCTTTTAACCTAAAAAGACCATCCTTGTCATTTACAGGTGGTTACTCCACACACACTCTCTCTCTCTCTCTCTCCAACTTGAAACCCTAACTATTACTCCACCATTACCACTACATATAAACAAATTCAAACTACAAAAAAATATTATTAAAAAATATATCTACTAGTACTATGAGCTAAAGGGTCCTTCTCTCCTCTTCTCTTACAATACATCTTCACTAATAAAATTCCCTTCTTCTAGTACTCTCCATTTCCCCTCCTCTTCCTCCTCTTCTTGTTGTTGTTCTTTCACTTTCTTACTCCAAAACAAAAAAATGGGTTCAACAAACCAAGACCCAATTCACCACCAAACAACCCAAGTCCATTTTCACCATGAAGAAGAACAAGGACCATAGTTTGGAGGGGGGGAGGGGTTCTTTTGTGTTGTAACATTGGCTACATTATGGGGAAAGTGGGAAATAGTGTTAATGGAAGTGAAGAGGAACAAGGGATAGGTACAAGTGGTGAGAATGGAGAGCAAAATGTAGAGAGGGGATTTTATTGTTTTGGATGTAAAGGGAATTTTTCTGTTACTAGGTTTATCGGGTTTAGATGTGTTTTTGTACTTTTATTATCTGTTGCCGTTTTTCTTTCTGCTGTTTTTTGGTTGCCTCCTTTTCTACATTTTGCAGATCAGGGGGATCTGGATCTAGATTACAGGATTAAAGGTAGGGTTTTTATTTTATTTACTTTTATTTTTCTGGGCTTTTGAATTCGTGGGTGCTTGGCATTTTGAACCGTGGATAGATCCGGATTATTATTTTTTTATTTGTATTGAATTCGTGGGTTTTTGCTGGCTGAGGTTGTTAATTAGTGTTTGGTTGATAATGTGAGAAAAAAAAGGAACGTAGAATTTATTAATTTTCCTTTTTTATGGGGTTGCTTGAATTTAGGGTTTCTTTAGTGGTTATGATCTGTTGGTGGGTATTGGGTTGGTGAGAAAATGTATGGAAAGAAATTGATTGAGAATACTGTGAAACAAGGTAAGACTATATGGTATTTACCGATTAAAGAGTCTGTAGCTTGAAAATCTTATTGTGGTTTGACAACTTTGATTTTTTAGATTTGTTCAAGCTAGGAATACAACTGATGGAAGAATTTGGGTATTAGAATTTCTATATTAAGGTGGTGGTCTTTTGCATCTCTAATTTGGGTAAAGGTCTGGTCTTTTGAGGAATAGACCTATACTTTGAGACATGGGTTTCTGAAATATGGATTGTTTAAGACTGAAATATAGACGGTCAGGATATGTTGTATTGTTTCATGCTAGTTTTGTTAAATATAACCTATGCTTTATGCAAAACAAGAAACATTGATTGCACAAAATAATTGCTCCATTATGGGCCTCCTGAAACTAATTGAGTATTTGTTCATATTACAAAAACTGGTCTCTGTATGCCGCATATGTGGACTTTGTATGCCACATATGTGCTGTGTAATGATAGAGAAGCCACTATGCTCTTGCTAAAGCTTTTTCTTTGTTTTGAATAATTCGTTGTTGCAATTTGTCTCTCCTGAGTAGCACACTTTTGTTGTTGACTAGTCCCATAATGAATATTTACTGAGTATGAATTTACAAGCTTCAAATGTGTTAGCCTCCCCACCACCACCTCTCCACTCAGTAGTGTAGATATTTGGATTGAAGCTTTAATACGGTGTTGGAGTCTGCAACTGTATCATTGTTTCATGAATGTTAGGCTTATATTTTAGTCATGTATGGCTGGTTTTGTTAGATGCTGCAAGTGAGTTAGTGCTGAGGTCTATACTGAGTAATGATTTTGTATGGCTCACAGTCCCAATTAATTGCGACAGAAGTGTTATTAAGCTTAGTTCAGCTTGTGGATAATTTGAACTGAATTTGTGGCTTAATTTAGTTACCATTTGTGTTCTTCATGACTGATCTTGGAAATGGATGCTGAAAAAGCATACATGTAGTGTTCATGCATTTTTTATTTTAAATTTGGAATCACCTTCAGTCCTATGGTGCCATACCTTTTGAAATCGAGACGTCTAATTAAATGTATTGGAACATATAAGTGGAAATGATATGAGTGAAACTATCACCTGGTAATTACAGGTGTTTAGGTTTGTTTCATCAACGCAGCATGTGTTTTTGGATCCCACTGTGAGATAAACATCAATGGATTTGTAGATATCCCTGGATGCTTATGCTATGCTGCTAGTGTCTTACAGTGAGTGGATTATTTCTCCAAAAGAAAAGAATAGCTAAGAAAATAAAAGAAAAGAGAAAATGGTTGGTTTTAAAGCTAAAATAGAAAAGGGCAAATGAAAATGTGCCTTTCATGCTATTTCTTATGTGGTTGCATTCAGTGAACACTCCTGCTTATTTGATATGCATATCATTGCCTAAGTCTTTTTTCCAAATTATTTCATGGGTTCAAATCATGAAACTCACTCTTTCAATCTTTGGTATCAATGTGTTCAATTTTCATGTATTCAGATCATGATATAGTAGCAAGTTTCCTAGTCAAAAAGCCAGTTTTCTTGCTGGAGGACAATAAATTGAAGCTTCAGGATGATATTTTTGATGAGATGAGAGTTCCTAATACCAAGGTATTCACTTGTTCCATTAGTCTTATATTATTTAATTTGTACATCCTCAATTTTGAATTAAATTTATATGTTCAAACAGGTGGTTATCCTGTCTCTAGAACCTTTGGCTGGATCAAACAGAACAAAGGTTGTGTTTGGGGTTGATCCACTTGAAAATGATTCAAAAATATCATCAACTGATCAAAGTCTAATCAGGGGCTCTTTTGTGTCTTTGGTTGTAAACGATTCATCCCTCGAACTTACCAAGTCCTTGTTCGGAGATGCATCCTCTTTTGAGGTACTTAAATTTCCTGGTGGAATTACTATTATTCCACCACAGAGAGCTTTTCTTTTGCAGAAAGTGCAAATACCATTCAACTTCACCTTGAACTTCTCTATTCTTCAAATACGGGAAAAATTTGCAGAGCTGAAAAGTCAACTGAAGGCAGGACTGCATCTAACGCCCATTGAGGTTTGACAATAATTTGCCCCTTCTCTTTTAAAACATGACCTGTTTTGCAGTTTATGTAACATCTATTTGTATCTATACATGCATGTGAGGTTTCGCTTTACTGCAATGGTTCAGTATTCCAACTTTTGAATGTGTTTGAGATTGTAGTGTGGGGTGGTTGTGTATTGGGAGTGGGACCTTTGAAATTGTGTAAAAAGTGACTTGTTAGAAATATGTAAAGGAAGGGTTTTGTTTCTATAACTAGACTCTTCTTTTCTGACAGGGAGAAAAAAACTCATGCGTTTAGTAACTTTTCATTCATCACAGATTTTAGTCTATGATTACCCAAATAGAGATATGCCTATCAGTTTCTCAAGAGAATTTATTCATTTACCACTCTAGTGTTTGCTATGCAGAATCTGATGGTTTCTTTTGTGGATGCAGAACTTGTATATAGAATTATGGAATTCACAAGGTTCAACGGTGTCTCCCCCTACCACTGTTAAATCGTCAGTTCTGCTGGTAATTGGGAATACCCCCAGGTTAAAGCAACTGGCTCAAACTATCAGGGGTAATTCTAAGAATCTTGGCCTGAATAACACTATTTTTGGTAGAGTGAAGCAAGTTCGTCTATCATCTATATTGCAACATTCACTCCATGGTGGTGAAGGCAGTGCCCCTTCACCTTCTCCTACTTCTCTTCCTCACCACCACCACCAACACCACCACCACCAACACCACCACCACCACCATGATGCCCATGCTCCTGCAATTTCACCTATACCTCCACCTAAGAGAAGTGCACCTGCACCTGTTGATGATTCACCTGCCCCATTGAAAAGTTCATCTGCACCTCATAACAACCATGAAGCAAATCCTCCTGGTTGTCAATTTGGGCGCAAAAGAAGGTTTACAGGGAATGGTGGAAAGAGGTCTCATTTAGCCCCTTCAGTGGCACCTAGTAGTCCTCCTCACTTTGCTGCCTTGCCTCAACCCGACAACAATCGACCGGAAGTATCACCAGCACCTTCACCGATTTCCCAATCAATTCCTGCATCTAGTCCTTTGCCAAATGTAGTTTTTGCCCATGCTCAGCCACCATCAAGGGGTAAATCTGATGAGCATTCTGACACAATGCTGTCATTTTCACCTTCACCATCGCCATCTTCATGTGAGTAGATTTAATAATCTTTTCCAAGTGCTTCACATGACAGACAAATCTAACACTCATTTCTTTGTAAATGTGATGATGAATTTTTCTTTGCTGGCTGCTCATCCTCATCGTTCATTCTGGTTCTTTCTCTGCAAATTGTTTATGAAACGTTGTGGGTTGATTGCTTGATATACTGATTCTATTTTGTTTTCTTTTTTTACTTGGTATGCATTTTTCTCAAGCTTGAGTTTCTGTGACATTTATTTTCTAAAATCATCTTTTTCCTCAGACTGGACAATGGAAATCACTCTTTACGAATCTATCATGCACCAATGAGTTGGAACTGTTGGACCATATTATGTAAATGTTTATATTCATTCCCATGAATGCCATGGACTAAATTTATCTACTTTTGCAGCTTCTGCAGGTCTTCTCACTGTTCAATGGGTACTATCCATAATTGCTGTTGTATTACAACTATAACAAAAGAAAAGGGGAACAATCTATTTTCTAGTTAAAATCACTGCTCTGGGATTCAGCATTCAATTCAGACAGATCGAACAAACCGGAGGAGTTTAAGTGGGAGCAATGCAAAGGGCTTGCCTCCCATCCTAGTGGATATATGTCTCCTTTTTTTTTGTTTTCGTGCGTGTAAATATTTGATTAAAAGTTCAGCATACAGATGCATTTTGAGGTCAAAGTCACAGAGGTGGCAGGCCTTTGATTGCATTGCTGCTGTTTTGTGTATTCTCTTCTGCAGAAATGTAAGGAGGAAAAAAAGCCAAAAAAAGAAAAGAAGAGAACAAGTGTATCAAATTACCATTTTGTATCTCATCCCTGCTAAGTCAATCAGGTATGATTTTTGATCCCAAGTGTCCGTCATTCTCCTTCAGTCTCGCTGTTGAACTCATCTAGCTTTATCTCGTATATGGTGTGGTTGAATATTGGGTAGATATGGTTCAATCTTGATCTCGTAGTAACGTCACAGATCAGATGAGCACTTTGGTCCGCAAACTTTTATTATTATTACTGTTGTTTGGGGTCCATCGCAAGAGCAGTCTCAAACCCTAACCCCGCACCACTGTTAAGCGTGTATCATCGAGCTAAGCAATGTTTGGTTATTGATAGGTTGAGTCTTAAAAAGAAAAAAGAAAAAAAAATACTGATCAGTGCCCAGTAATGCACTGGCATGGCACGAGCGCCGCAAATGCTTGTTCATGGAATCGTGCTTAATCATGTTTCGTGCTCCATTGGCCCGAGAAAGAATCAACTGCTTGGGAAAACAAGCAAATAAACTAGAGACGGGCTAGATGAAAAAAAAATACCTTTTTTTTATTTGTTCAAGGTTTACTGATTTGCATTCCTCATGAAAAAACGGGACTGGACTTGACCTGGGGTATACTCACAAAAGGCAGGTTTAGGGAGTTTGGTTTTTCGTTCGATTTGTTTTTTATGTATTAAATTGATGCTCATATTAAAAAAATATATAAAATATCATGTTAACATATTTTTAATTGAAGAAGTTATTGGATTACTATTTTTATTAAAATAGAATTGTTTTATTTATTTTTTTAAAAAATTATTGGTGTTGACCCAATTAAGTATAGATTGAATTAGATAATTAACTGAGTTTAAATGAATTAATGTTTTTTTTTTATTCAAATTAAAACTTTATTCACGTAAAACTAAGTCATGAGTATTCTATATCAATTTGTTAGACTATACCGAGTTAAATCACTGTGCTTTGCATGTAAAAAATAAATAAAAGAGGTTTTATCGTACCCCTATATTGAATAATGCTTCTTTTTTTAAAAATAATATATTTTTTAATTTTATTATTTAATATTAGATTTATTTTTTATTTGGTTACTTCTCTGATTGTAGGTTTATTGGGTTAGTCTAATTGACTTGTATTTTTTAATTTTATCATTTGATATTAAATTGATTATGAATTAAACTTCGTGATTTGTTTTATTTTTTTATATTATTTTAATTGTTTAATGAGTTAACCTGAGTTGATTCAAGTTGTTTTTTATTTTTTTTTTAATTTGATCATTCAATATTGAATTGATTAAAAATTAAACTTTACGTTGATTTGTTTTATATAAGGTAACTAGGGTTATGACTACGGTAGCTGGGGTTTGACATTTTAATCATTGTTAAATTAAGTTGTTTTTTTATTATTTCTAAGATGTTATTTCGGTTTCATGATTCAAGTCACGAGTCCTTTAATATTGAATTTATTTCTTTTCGAGTTTTCGACTCATGTCCTAGGTCGCGGGTTTTGCGGATTAATCCGGTTGACTTAGTTTTTTCTTTCTTTTTTCAATTTCATCATTTAATACTGTGTTTAATTGAGAATGAGATTTCATGATTTGTTATGGCTTGTTTTTATTGGATTATCTTGACCTTATAAGTAGAGTTATCTTGATTTGCTTTTTATGGGGTTATTTTAGTCACATGACCAAAATCACAGATTTCACATGTCAACTCAGGTCAAATTAGGTTGTTTTTTTTATTTTCTTTTTATGAAATTATCTCGGTCTCGTGGGCCCAATCATGAGTTTGATGAATTTACCCGAGTAATTTTTATGATATTTTTAATTGGTTTTTCCTTTAATCTCATCCTTCAATATCGGACTGATTGAGAATTAAACTTTGTGATTTGCTTTTTATAAGGTTAACCCGATTTTATGACTCGAGTTGCGAGTTTGATAAGTTAATTAGGGTTGTTTTTTTTTTTTTTCATTCTTCAACTAATTGATAATTATATTTTATATTTCGTTTTGATTTACTTTCTATATAGTTATTATGATCTCATAACCCGAGTTGTGAATTTAACTTGTTAATATGAGTTGATTCAAGTTACTTCAATATGTTGTTATATTAATATATAAAAAAAGATGTTACCTTGAATTTTTTTAAAATTAAACTATATTTTTACAGGGAGTTCATGTTGCTTTTGGACTCGCAAAGTCAATTAAATTATATCGGATTAATCTTCACGGGGTTAAATTTTTTTCTGAAAAAAAAAACATTAACAATATATATATATATATATATATATATATATATATATATTTTTATATTAATGTTTTTTTTTTATCTAACCAGTATCTCAGCGCCGATCAAAAGTAAAACATTTTTATAGATATCTCATCTTAGTACTCTGTGAATTGCTCGGCTTTCTTGCTAAATTTCTGTATGTGGTGGCAGATTTTCTATCCACTTCCCTTATCATGAGTGAGCGAGCGAGCCAGCTTTGTCTAGCCGAGCCAAATATATGCTTTGTGTTTTGAGATATTATTAAAAATATATGGGTGGGCAAATTAGTAATATTATCTGTAATATTTATAAAAATCAACTCAAAATTAATTGGATTTTTTTCCCACTTTGTTAAATAATTTCAGTCGGAATATTTTATTTAAAAAAATTAGTTCAATTCAATTTCAATTTTAAATTTTCAAAACAAAAAAAAAACATAATGACCAAAACCGAATCAACCCATATATAATAAATTAAATGCTTATTAAATCAAAGCATATAAAAAACAGTCAAACTAGAGGCCCATTGATTTAAATTAGATTTATTCGGTTTTAATAGATATAAAACAGAAATGAACCGAACCAAATCAATCGGTTTAATTTTTTCATTTGGTTCATTCCTGGTTCGATTTTTAAAATGAAAGATTTTGTTTTCTTTCCACTGAAAAAAATCTTAGAGGAAGAGACAAGAAAAACATCCTTGTAATATGGCATGAGACAACACTAAAAAGTTGAAAAAAATAGCCTCTGCGCTTTATTCTCCTGTTCTTAATCATTGTTATTCGGTCCATCTCAAGTTGGAAATTCCCTTTCTTATTACTAAGAATTGAGTTTTGAATAAATTTTTATTTTTATTTTTTTTTATAAAAAACAAGGTTAAATCGTTTTATTTATAATTTTAATAGGGAAAAATTTAATATTAAAAATAATTTTTTAAAAAATACTCATATAATTTTTTTTTAAAATAAGATGAAGGTAATATAAAAAACAAAATAAAATATTCAACTTATTTATTAAATAAATTCAAATCAAATACTATAATTAAATTTAATTTAGTAGATAATTAATTTCAAATAAACAGCATGTACTCTGGATATTAGAAAGAAAGGTTGATGATGAGGTGAACTTTTAATTATTTAGAGCTTGCTAGATATTGTAATAATAATTATTTTTTAAATTATTTTTTATTTATAAAAATATTAAAATATTTTTTTAAAAAATAATTAATATATTTTTTGTCGGGATCATAATCCAAACTAAATGTTTAATACGATAAAACCAAGTCAGTTCCTTCTTTTATATTTTGTGCAACCCAAACTAGTCTGAACCCTGAATCAATCATGTTCCAGATAAATTCATTGAGCTAAATAACTATGATAACATGCATATTAAAAAAAGAAAAGCATTCATATCAGGCATTTACTAGAGAGTAAAAACAGATTCATTTTGCTTTTCTTGAAAACAGCATGTGTGTGTGTGTGTCTATATATATATATATATATATATATATATATATATATTCAGACACACGGAAGTTTGTTAATAAATGGAGGTGGATCCAGAAACAAGGGACACAAAGGTGGGAGAAGCTTTGAATTTCCATCTCTCTCTCTCCGAGTCATGACACGTAAGTGTGTGTGAGATTTTCCCGTGAAAAGAGCTCTGAATTTGCATCTCTCTAACCAGCTAAAAGACACACTCTTCTTGTCTTTTTCCTATTCACAGAAAAATATCAGAGCTCAGCAACTTGCATATTCTCTTTCCAATAAAGAATCAATGAAAATTGAAAATATCTTTGCATTGAGAAAGTGATATCCATTTCCCAATCTGCAAACTAATCTTTCACCTCTCTTTTTGTTCCATTGGAACCAAACAAATCTCACTGTTAGATTCCCCTGTATGTATCTATAAGAGGCACAGCGGTTTGTTACTCTTGAACAAAACGTGGAAACCAGCCTGTTTTGGTTGAAGTTAAGGTGATTGCTGCTCATATTTCGGTTAAAGATTCAGTCCTTATCTCCTTTTCAAGTTAATCACTTGTAATTTTGATCTGGGCACTCGCTGGTTTTGGTCAAAATGTAGAATTTTGAATCAATTCTTCAAGTTCTTAATGTTTAGCTTTTTGGATTGTTTTAGTTATGCTAACGTTTTTCACTTAGTTTTGCAAGATTTTACTTTTTTAAGTAGATACTAAGAGAATGCAAATTGGTTTCAAGAAATATTATCAGGGTCTGATTTGTCTCTGAAAGAAATGGCGAATTTGGGATTGTTTTCTGGGACCAAGACAGCGAAGTCAGTGAATGTGAGTTTTAGATTACCATATTATACTCAATGGGGTCAGAGCCTGCTTGTGTGTGGATCTGAACGAGTCCTGGGTTCATGGGATGTGAAGAAAGGCTTGTTATTGAGCCCTGTGCATCAAGGTGAGGAGCTCATATGGGGTGGAAGTATTTCAGTACCAAGTGAATTCAGTGGTGAGTATAGTTACTATGTGGTGGATGATAAGAAGAGTGTGTTGAGATGGGAGATGGGAAAGAAGCGTAAATTAGTATTGCCCGAGGGGATAAATGGTGGAGAGCATGTGGAGCTTCATGATCTTTGGCAGGTGACGCTTTGCGCTCCATTCTTCCATTCCTTTTCATGCTTTGCGAATTGGTGTTTCCCATATTCATCTTGCAAAAAATGTTTTTTTTTTAAAGGATTCTTTCTGTTCCCATTATTCTGGAAATGTATGTAAAGGCATTATTCTGACATATAACCAACAGATTTCTTGTAGATTGAAGAAGTCTAATAACAACAATTGTTTCTTCATAGTTAGGATTATATTGGCTTCATAATGGTTCGTTGATTAGAGGAGTGTAGAATTTCTTAATAAAAAAAAATTGTTGGTTTTTTTACATGTAACTTTGATTATGTAAACGTTCATTTTCATGGAATCCAGGCTGGTGGTGATGCCATCCCTTTCAGAAGTGCCTTCAAAGATGTCATCTTTCGTCGAAGTTGGGGTTTGAACATAGAGAGACCCCTTGGGATTCAGAATAAGTTAGACAAGGAAGGTCGTTGTATAGGCTTATTTATTATTCACTCATCATCCTTGTTAATGTTTGTGCCTGATTTCTGTTTGCTAACCTTTTTCCTTTGTGATCTCTGAACTACAGTAGATGCAGTCGTTGTCCATTTCAAAATTTGCTGTCCAGATGTAGAAGAAGAGACATCAGTAAGTTCTCTCTCTCCCTATTGAGCTGCCCACATTTGTATGCAAGCAAAGTTATGCACGATCTTATCAGCATTGCACCTATTTATGAAGTATGATATGTACAGGTATACGTAATTGGCAGCACTGCAAAGTTAGGGCAGTGGAAAGTTCAGGATGGACTTAAACTTAACTATGCTGGAGACTCAGTTTGGCAGGCAGATGCTTTGATGCAGAAGGGTGATTTTCCAATAAAATATCCTTTTGAAGTATTTCCCTCAAACAGTTGGATGTTACATACTGTCCCCCCCCCCTCTCCCTCATGCGTGTCGCTGTCTGTCTTCCTTAATGGTTGTTTACGTATAAGTACTGCAAATACGGAAAGGCTGGAAACTTTTCTTTGGAAACTGGTGCACATCGCGACCTTTCTATTGACTCTTCTAAAGTTCCGCCAAGATATGTTTTCCTCTCAGATGGCATGATGCGAGTAAGCTACAAAGATTCACTTATAGGTCAGCATATATTGTGTTGCAAGGTACTTTTTAATTGTGATCATAATTCATCAATTTTTTTTTAAATAGGAAATGCCTTGGAGGGGTGCTGGTGTTGCATTACCAATGTTTTCTGTTAGATCAGAAGCTGATCTGGGGGTTGGTGAATTTCTTGACTTAAAGCTTCTTGTTGATTGGGCAGTAGTGTCAGGATTCCATTTAGTCCAGCTTCTACCGATCAATGACACATCTGTGCATGGCATGTGGTGGGATTCATATCCATACAGGTAGGCAACAAAACTATCATTTATAGAACATATAATTTAGTTTTATAGGGGACTCTATAGTTTGTTTTAAGGCATAGTTAATTGATTTTTCCAAAGATAGAAATGTCTTTAATTAAATCACCTAGTTAAGAAAGCAGGTTCGAGTTTCTCTAAAATTTCAAGGTGTCCCAGTAAAAAATCCATGCAATTTTTATTTTATCTTAATTATTGTAGCAAACAAGGATTCGATTGGCAAGCTCATTTAAAGTTTTCTCTTGCCTTGTTTTCTTGGCCATGCAGCTCACTATCTGTGTTTGCATTGCATCCACTATACCTGAGAGTAGAGGCACTTTCAGAAAACCTACCAGAGACTATCAAGGTGGTTTCATTGGCTTTTCATTTAATTCTATCCAACATGATACTAGAAGACATTTTCTTTATTATATGCTGGCAATTTCTGGCGAACTATTTCTTATCTTTTCAACTAAAGTTTTATCCATTACTTTTTGTTGTAAACACCCTTCCTTTCCTTTCCTTTTTTTTTTTTGGCAGAAAGAAATTCAGGAAGCTAGAGAGCAGCTGGATGGAAAGGTAGTTATTTTTAGTGATTCTTCAACTTCATGAAGAAATACATTTCTGATGGTCATCTCTGTTGTGTTTAATGATGAGTTATGACCCAATTAAGAAAATGGTATAAGAAAAATAGCAAAAAAGTGAACCATGATGCTCTAAGCTAGCTCCATGGACTGGAATGCAGGATCAGTTTAGCAGTGCTTTAGCTCGTTGTAAAGGCATGAGATCAACAAGCCAAAAATGTTATTTTTATTACTTAACTCCATTTTACATCCCTTATTAGAATTCTTGGACGGGAGGGAACAAGTGCTCATGTTAGGCTGTTCCAAACATTATTTTGATAAGAAAGATTTTTGTCTTTCTAAACAAAAAGAGAAAAAAAGTTCCATAAACTTTGTTTTGATTAGAAATAAGATTCTTTGGTTGATCCAGCCATTGTATTAACATGTTTGAGCTTGGACCTGTGCAGGATGTTGATTATGAGGCTACTCTGGCTACTAAACTTTCAATCGCCAAGAAAGTGTTTGTACAAGAGAAGGATTTGATACTTAACTCTAGATCCTTTCAGAAATATTTCTCAGAGAATGAGGTCTTACAGACTTATGTTTTCTTCTTCCTATGATCATGTCTATTACACCTAAAGTACTTCGATTTGAAATTTGAACTTCGGTCATTTTTATCCTTGATTATACTCTCTTTAGAGCCAATTGGTGTTCTAATGAGTGTTTTATTTGATTGCAGCAATGGTTAAAGCCCTATGCAGCCTTTTGTTTTTTGCGGGACTTTTTTGAAACATCAGATCACAGCCAATGGGGTCGTTTTTCCTGTTTTACAGAAAAAAAGGTTGTTATCTCTTTGGGTTTTCACTCATCTAACCTAAGATTAAATATCATTCGTCAAATTTTATTGGATCTTATCATACATGATAACTAGGTAATATAGATCTTTTATCAATTTCGTAACCAAAGTTATGTTATTTAAATTCTCTGACAAAATGGCACCATTTTCATGCAGGTTGAGAAACTTGTCTCAAAAGACAGCTTGCACCATGACATAATTCGCTTCCATTATTATATCCAATTCCATTTGCATACACAGGTAATTTCATTTGGTCTGATGATATTTGTCTCCCATTTGTAACTGCTCTTAAGCCAGCAGCCGGTCTTATACTGTTTGTGTCATAATGAACTGACAGTTGACAGAAGCTGCAGAATATGCAAGAAAGAAAGGTGTCATATTGAAAGGAGATCTACCTATTGGTGTAGACAGAAACAGCGTAGATACCTGGGTCTATCCAAATTTGTTCCGCATGAACACCTCCACAGGAGCACCTCCAGATTACTTTGATAAAAATGGGCAGAATTGGGGCTTTCCAACTTATAATTGGGAGGAAATGTCAAAAGATAACTATGCTTGGTGGCGTGCTCGTCTAACACAGGTTTTGTACTCTGAATACGATGATCTTGTCTTAACTGTGCTTTCATCTCTTTCTGATGAAAAACTTATTTGTTTCCATGACAGATGGCAAAATACTTTACAGCTTACAGGATTGATCATATTCTGGGTTTCTTTAGGATCTGGGAGCTTCCAGAGCATGCCATGACAGGTCTGATTGGAAAATTCAGACCATCTATCCCTCTAAGTAAGGTATAGTAGGACCCTCCTAGCCTTCCTGCATGAAAAGTAAGTTTTAAGTGATGCAAGAGAATTTTAGGATTTGGTATAGGGAACTGGAGTTCTTATAAAGCCTAAGCTACCCTTGCAGCACTAGTACTTGAAGCACTTGTGAGAGAAATTCCCTTTTCATGTTCTATTAAACACATTCAAATAATACATCTGCTGCAGGAAGAACTTGAAAGAGAAGGAATTTGGGACTTTGATCGCCTGAGCCTCCCATATATCCGGCAGGAATTTGTACAGGTTACTGACTTTTCTGTGTTGGCTATATGGTCTACACTTCTGATGGTTATCAACTCATTGCATTTGACATATGACCTAAAAACTAAATCAGATACTATGAGCGTGTTGATTTACACTTCTCTTTTATTTTTTTTTTCCTGATTTCAGGAAACATTTGGAGCTTCTTGGACCTTTATTGTGTCAAATTTTCTGAACGATTATCAGAAGGGCCGCTATGTGGTAAATTTATGTTTCTGGTCAATAATATGAGGTTACCTCTTAGCATTTTGACTGAACCTAGGTTGGTCTAGTGATGAATTTGTGACTCACATCGAGCCTCAAATAGGCTCGTGAATTCATGTCATAAAGGAACCTTGTCACATGAACTGACTGACCTGTCTGCAATTTCTGATATTAAATTTTTTCCATTGAATTGCTTCTTGGTTCTTTCAAGTTGTTTTATGGTCTCCATTCTGTTAAAGCTCCGACTTATATTCCCTACGCCTCAATTTTAGTCTTACTGTTAGGAAAGTGATTCTGAATTCTTATCCCTTCTCATTATCTTGTATCTTTTTATATCTGCTTCAATCTTATTGTATCATATTTGGTGCATTTGTTTTGGCATAAAAAATTAGTTGACTCATATTTCTTCAAATCAATCTAGTTCAAGGAGGATTGTGACACGGAGAAAAAGATTGCTTCCAAGTTGAAGATGCTTGCAGAAAAGTCCATGTTATTGGAGAGCGAGGACAAGATACGCCGTGACCTGTTTGATCTTCTGAAGGTAACATATAGTGGAAAAATATTTATATTACCAAAAGTTTGTTATATGGAATTTATGTTAGACCTGTCTCTTGACTGCTTTAGAGTGACTGATGATGGTTGTTCTCATTACTAGTCTCGGTTCTTGGTTTTTATCTATTAATTCTGTTTGCAGAATATAGTTCTTATTAGAGATCCTGAGGATGAAAGTAAATTCTACCCTCGTTTCAATCTTGAGGACACTTCAAGTTTCCAGGATTTGGATGACCACAGGTACCCTAATCATATCTACTGTGAGAAATTCCTAGTTCTTTTGGATTGTGTGACCCATAGCAGAATGTAGTAAACTAAAGCTTTTCATGCCCTTTTTGCTTACCAATAATTCTGGTGTTCTATAACCAAGTACTAGTTTGTTTCCTTGCATCTCATCAAACCTCTGAATTCCTGCTGATATAGCTTCTCTTACTTGTTATGCAATACAGCAAAAATGTTCTCAAAAGATTGTACTATGATTACTATTTCCAGCGGCAAGAAAATCTATGGAGGCAAAATGCTTTGAAGACTTTGCCTGCTCTCCTGGACTCATCAGATATGCTAGCCTGTGGGGAAGATCTGGGTCTAATTCCTGCTTGTGTTCACCCTGTATGTTTGTCGAATCCTTCCCAACTGCAACTCTAACTGCCTACATCTCTTCTCCTTTTCGCTTACTTTATTACTTCCAATCCACATTCCATGAAAATTAAGCATGATTGGATAATGTTTGCAGGTCATGCAAGAACTAGGATTGATAGGTTTACGCATTCAACGTATGTCCAGTGAACCTGACCTGGAGTTTGGTATTCCTTCTCAATACAGCTACATGACGGTGAGTTCCAGACGACTTGTGTTATATTTCTCGTCTATATTGTGGACATATCATTGAGGCGCATGTGTGCCCTTGCTCAGCTCCATTAGAATGTAATATAAAATTGGGCTGGCAACCTCAATTCCTTCACGTGCTTCAGGTGTGTGCTCCATCATGTCATGACTGCTCAACCTTGCGTGCTTGGTGGGAGGAAGATGAAGAAAGACGATGTCGATATTTCAAGAACGTGGTGGGGTCTGATGGAATCCCGCCTAGTCGATGTGTTCCAGAAATTGCACATTTTGTCCTAAGGCAACATGTTGAAGCTCCATCAATGTGGGCAATCTTCCCTCTTCAGGTACTGTGACCTGGTTTTATTATCAAACATCAAATCTGAGGGAAATCCATATCCTAACCAGTGAATATTTCATTTCGTGTATTAGACTGATTTAGCCAACATAAATTCATACAAACTAGGGGCTTTTCTTTAATGATCAGGACTTGTTAGCATTAAAAGAAGAGTACACGACACGCCCTGCAGCAGAGGAGACGATCAATGACCCAACAAATCCAAAGCATTATTGGAGATACCGTATGTTTTCAATTCCATTTCTATAGATTTGGTTGGCATCTCAATGTTTGAATTCTAGCTCTCCTCTTTGTTTCCAGCTAATAAACAAAGCTGTATATTTCTGTCATGCTTAGGTGTACACGTGACATTAGAGTCTCTGATGAATGACAAAGAACTCATATCAAGCATCAAAGGTCTTGTTCGTGGGAGTGGACGTTCACATCCTTCGGTTGAAGAAACCGACGAGCAAGGGAATCAAGAAACGATAGTGATGGTTACAGGCAAGCATCAAGCTGCCAAAGGCCAGGAAAAGATTTCCTTTGAAAAGCAACTAACTGGGGTTCCAAGACCGGAGACTTATGTTTTGTAAGTCTTGTGATATCTTCCACGACACATATATCTTGCAGCCATCAGGGCTCGAAGTCATACATAAGCTTGGACAACATGAGACAAATCTGGGATGTACTTGTTCACATGAACCGCTTGTGAGAATCAACATCCATGCTAAAATTCCTCTTTTACAGTAGAAATGGTCCATTACAGAATAATTAGTGGGCTTAATGGCATGCCAATCTATACTTTTAAAGCTTGTCCTTTTAATAAAAGCATGCTGGTAATAAAACAATAGCAACGCACCATTACTGCTATGACTATATGTAGTCAAACAATTCCAATTTTAGTGTTTTGCGGCCTATAAAAAACTTGTATATTATGTTAATATACGTTGTATATAATGGGATTAGGATTTTAGCTTCTGCCAAGCATGTATCTTTATGGCAAAAGCTTCTCTTCTCAACTTCTCAAGTCCATGGCTGTCAGACCTGGTTTGGGGTCAGACATGGTTTAGAGCAGGTTATTAGGTCACCGGTTATCTCGTGGGTTACTGAATCAATTATTTTGTTCAAAATGAATTTTTTTTTTGAAATTCCTCGAAGTCACTGGATACTGCTGGAAAATATGTAGGCAAGAGAAAAGCTTAAAAAGTTTAATTTCAGTCCCAATTACATATCATTACAGCAAATCAAGGCAACACAAATATCAAATATCAATTTGAAATAAGATGTTTCCACAAGCGTAACAACCAAGTTCTTCATCCTTTCACTTTGACAACAAAGGCATCAATATAGGTTTGGACCCATTTACGTGACCATACAAACTATAGTTGTTAAACTTGTGTTGGTTCGGTGAGTTGAGCCGAGTTTGAAGTTGAATCTACAAAGAAATTAACATGGTAAAACTTGATTAATTTGATAAAATTAATCTAATCAAACTCAAACTCAATTTAAATTCGATGATATCAACTCTAAAAAATTAAAAAAAACGATACTATTTTAATAGAAATGATTAATCTTGGTTGACCTATAAATTAACTAAATAACCTATTAATCTAGAAAATTTTATGTGCCAGTCCACAATCCAAAAACCAGATCTGGCATATTAATTAAAAAAACTTTCTCGGCATTGACCCAATCGGTTTTGGCCCGGTTAACTAGATTTTATCAGGTTAATATTTTATTTGATTTAACTAGAACTCAAAATAAATCAGGTTCGGAATTTAGAATTTTTCGGACCAACCCGGGTTCAACGAATATAACATTGAACCATAGTTCTTCCTCCTTTCTTTTTGACATCTACGTGACCCAGCCATTTATGCTTTCTGAAACCCCACCATATGACCCTCCAAACCCCACCCTCCAAACCCCACCCTCCACCACATCATGGTTGAAGGTCGTAAAAAAGGAATAATAAATAAGCCAAATAATTGAAGGCCGCACGTGGACGTGAACTGCACCTGGTAAGTGATGATGACCCACTCAAACTGCCAGCCTAGTCCACATAAAGAAAGAAAAATAAAGACAAAGAAGATAAAGAAGGATGCTTTGATGCTTGTTGAGAAACAATGATCGAAGACAGAATTATTACCCTTTTTGATTCCATTACAAGAAACATTATGTTCTTCCAGTGCACTCTCTCTAATCTAATCATACATGAGATGAAACATATCCCAAATTATTCTCTACTCTCTCACTTTTTCTCTCTAATCCCATCAATGGACCTCCTCAATGTGCTAACACCGACCACTCTTTCTTCACTAACCCCTACCTGCTGCTTATCTTCTTGATGGCCTTCTTTGTTTTCTGAGCTCTGATGAAAACAGAGAACAGTATCATCCAATCTTTCTTTGGTTGATGGCACCAAGTTGAAAGATCCGAATTTGGGTGTGAATTCTTGAGAATAGGTGCTGAATTGGGTGTCAAAAGTGAAGGAAAAGTTCGGTGGAGTGAATTCTTCAATCCTGTCGAGTGCTGTAGGGCAGCTTTTTCTCCTCTTGGATTCTCTGATTGTTCCTTGCTTTTCTTTCTTGAGTTCCTGGCTTGAAGAAGAAGTAGCTTGTAATGGTGGGTCTTGGCTGGAATCTTGATTTTTGGAAGGTTTTTCAATGTTGTTTTTCTCTGCCATTATTCTGGGTCATGACTCACGAGGAGAGAAGACATAAAGATAAAGACTTTTCTTTTGGACAGCTGTGTGTAATATGGTATGTAATGAAATTACAGAAGAAGGTCTTAATTTTGTTGATGTAATTAAGAAAGATTCTGTCCTCAAATTGCAAATCATAAAGTACCTAAAGTAGTACTAATATACCGAGATTAAATAAAAATATTTTATTTAAAAAATTATAAAATTTAATTTTTAATTAATTAAACATTAAAGAATTTATTTAGAAAAAATATCAATTATAAAAAAAATAAGGATCAAAATTAAAATACAAAATAAATTTTATTTTTGATTAAAGAGTGATATTGAAAAGAAAAATTAATTGAACAAAATGATAAAAAACAATAAAAAAAATAAGGATCAAAATTGAATTAAAAAATAAAAATAAATGTTTGATTGAATGCTGAATTTAAAAAGATAAATCAATTCAATAAGAAGCTCAAAAAAAATAACCAAAAGAATGAAGTCAATTTGGAAAAAAAATAATATATGGCAAATTAAGGTTGAAAGATAAAATTAAAAATAGATAAAACTTCTACAAAAAGACTAATAATAAAAATTAGAAATAAAAAGAATAATGACTGAAGTTAGAATAATAGCAATAAAGAGGGAAAAATTGTAATTTTCAAGGGAGGAGAGAGAGAAAAAAGGTTCATTGACGATAAACCAGACCATAAGCACGAACACGTGCCGCACTATCAGGAAAAGAACCCGACGACGCTTTCAATGACACAAAAAAGGCATTTTTGGACTTTAGAAGGCACCATACATGCCCAACATTTTTGTTTTTGTTTTTGTTTTTTATATTTTTTCAAATACTGAATTTTTTCTAAACTGACTTGATAATAATAATAAATTATTATGAAAAGATAAAAAAGTCCCTTGACATCAATTTAAAATTTGTGCTTTTAAGGACATTTTAATTGTTTTATTGTGTTTTTTATTTTTTATATTTGGTTAAATAACAAATTTCTCATTGACTGAATTGATAATAACAGAAGAACCATTATAAAAATACAAAATTGCCCCTCGATGTTAGTTTTAAAATTTATGTTTCCAATGATATTTTTGTCGTTATATTGTGTATTTGAAATGAAAAAAGATTTATTTGTTTTCAATCAATTTAATAATAACTTATGAACATCGTGAAAAAACTTAAGTGGCTCTAATAGCTAGTGTTAAGTTTTTTGGATGGAAATCATTGACTACAATGAAAAATCTTTATATTTTTCCTTCATTTAAAGATGATTATAGAAGGCAAGAGCCCATGAAAGCGTGACTTAAGTTTTAAAACTCTACAAGCATTAGTTATGAAATTCAACTCGACAGATTAAGCCGAGATCAGATAGATTCAAAATATAACCTGAATTGAGTTTTATCATTGGATCAGATCGATCCAAGTATTAGTTTTGAAATTCAACTCAACAGGTTAAGCCGAGATCAGATAAATTCAAAACACAATTTAAATTAAGTTTTGTAATTGAATGGGATTGATTCCATGAACCTAGTAAATTATTGATGTTTTTTTTATTTTAAAAGCAACTTATTAAAAACAATATCGATATAAATTAATATGTTAATTTTATATTTTTCCTTGATGGGAAAAAAAAATATCAACCCAGCTTTATATCAATGTTTCCATTAAAGTATTATAAAAATAAAATGTTGTCCTTTCACTTTCATTAAAATACTAGATAACTTGGTAGTTAAGTTTTACAATGTTATACGATTTGATATTTGATTGAAATGACAGAAAGCATGACATGTCTTTATATATATAAAGTTTATCATATTAATTATACAATATAGTTATTAAGTTCAGGCTAACATTGTAAATTGATTCAAAATATCGGGAAAATCAAGATTTAATCCAAATGGAGTTTAAAATTGAACTCAATTGATGTCATCAAGATCCAATTAATCCAACAGACATGCCCTAACTAGTTTCAAATTGAGAGGTTAGGGTTAGAGTCAAGTGTCTAAATCCAAATACATTCCAAATTCAAACACAATCCAAACCCAAGACAACCATATCCGAATCCACCGAACTCAACCTAATTGTCAAATAAAAGTACATTTTAAGAATTATTAGGGCTTTTCAGAAATTAGAATGGTAATATTGTAAGATTTTTAACTACAGAGATATAAAGTGAAACACTGGTGATGAATCTATAGGGTTTAAAATGGAATTTACCCAGCAACTTGGGTGCTCTTAGCTTAGGGTGTTAAACCATTAAAAGGACCCCTTCAGCCATCAACAACTATACCTCGTCGGCCACCACCATGGCAATCAGCATTGAAGACCACCACCTCCCGTACGAAACACACAACCTCTACGATGTCAAATTCTTCGATGACAGGATCCACACTTTAGTCACCCACACGTCTTCCTTCGTCAACACATGGATCGCCGAAACCCAACAAAAACTCCTCCAAAACAACAACCATGCTCACCGTCCACTTATAGTTGGCCTTGACGTCGAGTGGAGGCCCAACAGGTTCCGTCGAATCGAAAACCCAGTTGCCACACTCCAGCTTTCAGCTGGCAATGACTGCTTGATCTTTCAACTCCTGCATTGTCCCACTGGTATCCCACAATCCCTTCATGATTTTTTGAGTGACATGACTTATACTTTTGTTGGGGTGGGTATTGAGGGTGATGTGAAGAAGCTAACGGAGGATTATGAGCTGAGCGTGGGGAATGCAGTGGATTTAAGGGGTTTAGCTGCTGAGAAATTGGGGGATTCGAGGTGGAAGAATTCAGGGGTAAAAAGGTTGGCGAGGGAAGTTTTGGGGAAGGAGATTGAGAAGCCGAAAAGGATCACTCTGAGTAGGTGGGACAATCCGTGGCTTACTCCTGCTCAAGTTCAATATGCTTGTCTTGATGCCTTTTTGTCTTGCAAGATTGGGGAGAGTTTGGTGGCTGCTTGAGCTACGGTTCATGATGGGATTTGAGGGCTTCTAGTTATGCATCTTACTGGATGCTTGCTATAAAGTATTTCAATGTATTGAACTGTTTTTACATCGTCACAGTTACATTATCTTACAGCACAGAATGATTTCTACTTTATATGCTCGGTTTATTTGAATTTCTGTGTCTAGCAATTAACATCCATCCTTACAGAAACAGAGAAGAAACACACGACCTGTCCTTTTCAACAGGCTGACGATCCATCTTTATTTGTGCGTTTGAGATTGTTTTTTGAAATAATTTTCTTAAATTCTATCATTAACATATTAAAATTATAAAATATCAAGTTATGCCGATCACTGTCGTAATCTTGCAGCAGTCGGTGCAGTATGCTGCCAAATCATGTCCTCAAGAGGCGCAAAAGCTTGGAACACAGGTTTCTAATATATTTCTATGACCAATTCATTAAAAACTACCTTAAATTTTTGGTCCTTAGGAGACTAGTATTTTTTTTTATATATATATTTACTAAATCTTTTGTTGCAGCATAATTTTAAAGCTATATCTAAAATAAGGTTTATATCATGAGTTGCGAGAATTGATCTAACTTGCTATGGCAACTCTTTGGGATATCTACAAATTACTCCCCAACCTATTATAGGTTTCACAAACGGTTTTTATCTTGAACCGGCTCAACACAAGCAAGATTATTGTTTCATATGTACCAATCGATTGAGTTTTATTCATGTGTTAAATTGAATTGGATCATCATCAGGCCTGAAATTTACAGGGGAGTGGAGTCCGGTTTACAAAGAAACCAGCCGAATGTCAATCTATTAGTTTATAGTAATAACAGCTGACCTCATTCAAAGATCAAGTTACTGGTCGGTGGATTAACGTGTGTTAACCTATTTTTTTTTTTATAAATAAAATAGAAAGCGCTTTGTTTTGAGATTTTATTTTCTTTTAAAAAAACTTAAAACTACGATTGCTTTGAAAAACATCAGTTATCCTGTTGATCCAGCGTGGCCCGGCCATATTTTCTTAGGAATTAAGAAGACGAACCAGCACCCTTCAATCTAATAACAAAAAGCAAACGGTAAGCGAGCAGAACCTGTTACCTGTATAATTGAACTCTCAATATTCCTTTGATTATCCTCTTTCTTCTGTGTTTTTAAAACTTTTTTTCATGTAAAAAACTTAAATTCCACAGTATTTGCCGTGCTGAAATATTAAATCTCGTGTTCCCTTCTTTGTTTTGCACCCCAAACACGCACGTATATGTGTCTTTAATCCCATCATTTCATTAACAAAAACCTCTCCTCTCCTCTCTCTGCCCTCTCTCTTCTCCCTCAATAAAAAAAAATCTTTCTCAATCAACAACTTTCTCTTAATTATCAAGAAACTGTCTTTCTCTATCAAGAACCTCCACTCTCTTAGATCAAGAACCTTTTCTTGATCAAGAACTGCCTCTGTTCACCCTCTTCCCATTTCTCAAAACTCCAGCTCTATAGCCTTGGCAATTTACTTCTCATGGATAACTTTAACCTTCGCTCTGCTTACAGAGGTTCGAATAATCTTGAGCGCTATGATTGTTTTGATGTGCAATGTGACGACATGTACTGTTATACAATCACTACTGATAACGAGATATGCCTCATGCAATGGATTGTTAGGTTGTTTTCGCTTACCTTCCCAAATAGTGGAAAAAGACTGAAGGTATCTATGGACATGATTTGGGACCAGTCCGTTGATGATCACAGCTTCTTCATTCCTGTTGCCCTTCAATTTTGTTATGAGCATTTTTGCATCATCTATCATGTTTCTCCTCCACAGAACTTTCCAATATTCTCCCTGGAAAGCTTCCTGAATCACGATCATGTTGATTTTTTCGGTTTCCAAATGCTGTATAAAGTCAGATATCTTCGTCAGCAATACAATCTTGTTGTGAAAAACTGGTTTGATATCTCATGTCAGGTTTGTCTTTCAACCCCAGCATTCCTCCGTAACCATGACGTCAGCGTGCCTCTACAAACACTGATATCCGTGATATTCTCGAAGAAGTATCTAAAGCCTGATGACATTCTTCAAAGCAACTGGAGGCTGCGTGAACTTTCTCTCGATAAAATAATGTTTGCGACCCTAGATTGCTTTTTTGTCTACAAGATTGCAAATCTGATCACATTTCCTCTTCCATTATAAAGGTAGTGATTCTTTAATTAATTTGTAACAATTATTTAATCATGATTAAGAAATTATACATGATAAGTTGTTTAAAGATTAATTCTTGGGTGGTGTTGTTATATTTTTGTTTTCTTTTTTTCTGCACCTGCAGGGAGGCTCAAATATTTCTCAAGAGACTGTTGATTCTGATGGTTTGGTGTTTATTATTCTCATGACTTAATGGCTAGTTAGGGTTACTTCTAGCTCTCTTTAGTAGGCAGTTTTAGGGGGTTTCCTTTGTATGCTGATGGGGTTTACCTGCTGTTTTTTTGAAGAGGATGTTGATGCATCCTGTCTTGATGATATTGGGTCCTTGTAAACTAGCCTACTTCTTTGTTGTATGCTCAACTTTCAAAAATTGAAAGAAATCAGTGAAGTACTTTTAATGAAAAGAAAAGATTCGTGCAGTGAAATAAGCTCTAATCTTTCTACTATTTCGGTGACAAAATCTCTTACGAACTTGCCCCATGTCTGAGTGCCAATAGACGTGTGCTTGCTTGCATCTGTTTTTTCTTTGTGCTCAAGCAAGCATCAACTTTTTCATTGATGATCCGGTTTTTTTTTATAAAGAAACACCTACAATTTGAATGCAACAAATATGGATGGAGATTGAAGAGATTCAATTAAGAACTTATAAAACTCATCGTTTTATATGTACATATATATAATCTCATCGTTTCATTAACAAACTCTAACAGAGAACTCCCCTCCCCTCCCCTCCCCTCTCTACCTCTACCATTACCCTTTCTCTCTTCCTCAAGTAAGAACTATCTTTCTCAATCAACAACTTTCTCTTTGATTATCAAGAAACTTTCTTTCTCGATCAAGAACCTCCACTTTCTTTGATCAAGACCCTTTTCTTGATCAAGAACTTTCTCTCTTCTTCTCTTGGCCAATTCTCTAACCTCAAGCTTTAAACTTACCACTTTACTCCTCATGAAAAGCTTTAATCTTCGCTCTATTTGTTTGGGTGGGAATGATCATGAGGGCGTTGAGATTTTTGATGTGCAATGTGACAACATGCGCTGTACCGCAACCGTTACTAGTAATGCTGCACGCCTCATGGATCTGATTGGTAACCTATGTAAATTGGTTACCAACCCAAATAGTGGCACAAGACTGAGGGTATCCATGGACATGATATGGGACAAGCTAGTTGATGATGATGCCAAGGTCGACCCTCCTGTTACTCTTCAGTTCTGTTATGAGCATTTTTGCATCATCTATCATGTTAATCCTCCAGATAATTTTCCCACGTCTTCTCTGGAGAACTTCTTGAATCACGATTGCATAGATTTTTTCGGCTTCGAAATGAAGCCCAAAGTCGAATATCTTCGTCGGGCATACAACCTTGTTGTGAAAAACTGGTTTGATATCCCATCTGAGGCCCGTCTTTCAAATCCAGCCAGGTTTGGTGACAAGGTGGATTTGTCTCTACAAGAAATGGTATCCATGGATTTCTCAAGGGAGTATTCAAAGGCTACTGACCTTCTTCAGAGCAACTGGAGGTCGAGTAAACTTTCTACTGATCAAGTAATATACGCGGCCCTAGATTGTTATTTTGCCTACAAGTTTGCAGTTCGGGTCTCAATTTGTCCTCGTTCAGATTAGAGGTATTGGTTCTTTAGTTAATCTGTATCACATTCTTTAATCAAGATTAGTTCTTGTGTGGCCTTGTTATAAAATTGGGAGCTTGATTTTTCAAGGAATTGTTGATATTCTGCTGGTTGGTGTTTGGTGTTTGTAGGCACTGGTGTTCTTAATTTGTGGTGATGCTTAACCGATGTTGCTACTGTAAATGGTTGAATGACTCTGTAGTTAGTACTTAAAAAATATTTTAACTTTCAATCACTTTTTTATTCTTTACCATTGCCTTGGCTATGATACCAAATACAAAACAATCCTTAAACTCGCAATTTACACAAATTAGTTCCAATAGTCTTAAGAATTTTATTTATTTATGTTTTATTTTGTTTAGGAGAAACAACCTAAATTAACAGTGGACTTTACCTTCTTGGTCCCTCTATTCTTTAAATTGTTTGAATCGAGTCCCTCTACTATTCTTAGTTTTGCTAGAAGAAAACATGATAACAATTAATTAGTTTACAAATCTTACTATTGGAGATAAAGAAAATGATTTAAAAACTAGCAGAATCTGTCACCAGCATATATAAAACTCTCCTCTCCTCTCCTCTCCTCTCTGCTGCCTCTACCATTGCCCTTCCTTTTCTCCCTCAATAAAGAACTGTCTTTCTCCATAGAAACACACTCTTTAATTATAAAGAAAGTGTCTTTCTCAATCAAGAACCTCCACTCTCTTTGATCAAGACAAAAGTGTCTTTCTCAATCAAGAACCTCCACTCTCTTTGATCAAGACCCTTTTCTTGATCAAGAACTGTCTCTCTTTTCATTCTCTTCTCAATTCTCTAAACTCCAGCTTTATAGCCTTCGCAATTTATTGATTTCTCATGAAAACCTTTGAACCTAGCATGGTTTTCTTGGGTGGAAATCATATTGAGAACTATCTTGCTTATGAACTGCAATGTGACAACATGCACTGTTACACAACCGTTACCCGTAATGCTACATACCTCACGAATTGGATTGCTGAGTTACTTTCGGCTTTCGTTCCACATGGAGGCAGAAGACTAAGGGTATCTATGGACATGATTTGGGACCAGTTCGTTAATGATGCCAACCTCTACCCTCCTGTTACACTTCAGTTCTGTTATGAGCATACATGCATCATCTATCAGGTTTCTCCTCCAGATAACTTTCCAAGATCTTCCCTGGAACACTTCTTGAATCACGATCATGTAGACTTCTTCGGTTTCGAAATGCTGTACAAAGTCCAATATCTTCGTCAGGCATACAATCTTGTTGTGAGAAACTGGTTTGATATTCCATGTCAGGCCTGTCTTGCAAATCCAACAAGGTACCGTAACGTTGCCAATTTGTCTATACAAAACATGGTATCCATGGATTTCTCGAAGCAGTATATAAAGCCTTCTAACTTTCTTCAAAGCGACTGGAGGTCGAATATACTTCCTATTGACAAAGTAAAGTACGCGACCCTAGATTGCTTTTTTGCCTACAAGTTTGCAATTCGGGTCTCAAATTTCCCTCGTCCGAATTAGCGGTATATGTTCTTTGATTAATCTGCATTACATTCTTTCCATTTTTCAAGGACGGTTGATTCTTCCGGTTGGTGTTTGATGTTTGTGGGCACTAGAGTTCTTTGTGGTGATGCTTAACAGATCCAGATGTCAATGTTTTGTTATGGCTTTAATGTCTCAGCAGTTCTGGTCTTCGGTCTTAATTTGGCCTTTGATCATGGCTAGTTATGGCTCCTTCTAGTCCTGTGTAGTAGCAGTTTTAGGGCATTCACCTTGGTTTGATGGTTTTAGGTATTTGGGCTTAATTAGCATGTGTCTTTCGAAGAGGATGTTGTGTTGATTTTGGTCATTGTAATCAATGAAGTGTTACTGAACATAAGAGATTTGTATAGTTGAGTTCTCATTTTTCAATCCTCCATTGTTTTGAGAAAATCTTTGTGAAAAATAGGCTTGCTCTCTTTAGCAAGCTTACAGTATTTCGAGTGCCAATAGGGATGTTTCTGCATACAACTTTTTGTCCATATCTTGTTTTACTCATGTTAATGATTTCAATGTTCTACAGATTTGTGTATTTTGTTACATCTACCTTCTGCTCTACTTGTATCAGCATTGGTCTCAGATTTGTCAGCACAAAAGGAAGGGATAAATAACGGCTCTGAATTGCTTACAGCTCCTAACTCTGTTGATTTTCTTCTTCCTTTGCTCTTACTTAAATTATGGTAAAAATATAGTTTGAATCAAAATAAATATTTAAATATATATATATATATTTTTAAATATTGAGATGGTAACATATTAAATTGATTTGAGTTAATTCGAATTAACCTACTAATCCACATGTTGTGTCATAAGATCATAAAAAACATTTATGAGAGCCAATTTTCAATAAATCTAATGTTAAAGGATGAAAAAAAAATATCAATTAAAAAAAGAACAAACCTAAGTCAATTTTGGCTAACCTATTAAACTCGCGACCTGAATTATGAGATTGAGATAACCCAATAGAAAGCAAATTGAAACAAATAATTATGAAGATCAATCTCCAATAAGTTTAATATTGAAGCATGTAATTGAAATAAAAAAATTAATTATAGAAGAGATAACAAAAAAACAATTTGAGTTAACTCAAGTTAATTTATCAAACTTGTAACTCGAGTTATGAGATGAAATAACTTTATAAAAAGCACATCAAAATAAATCTAAAAACTCAATTCTCAATTAGTTCAATGTTGAAGGATGAGATTGAGAAAAAAAATCAATTAGAAAAAAATTCGAATCAACCAAGTTAACCAATTAAATCCGAGACCTGAATTATAAAATTAAAATAACCCTTGTAAAAAGTAATTGAAAAAAATTTATGAAATTTAATTTCTAATAAATCTAATATTTAAGAATAAAAAGAAAAAAAATATTAGATTAAAAAAATTCGCAACCTATAGGGATAGTTTTGTAAATCCGCACACTATAAATCCTATAAAGACACCCTTCCCTTCGAGGAAATCATCCGTTCCGTAATTGCTTTCAAGTTTCAACCCTTTCTTTTCCTCCTTTCTCTCCGATTTGACAATGGCTTCCTCAGCCGAAACTACCGAAACCTCCAAACCCTCAACCGAAACAACCGCAGAAAGCACCGCAAAAAGCACCAAGATAATCACTTTGAAAATCTCAGACGAAGCGATCTTTGAAGTGGAAGATTCGGTGGCGATGGAAATATTGGTGATAGTTAAATCATTCTTGAAAGATCAGTCTCCGTCAACCGATATTGTTCCTCTCGCGAATATATTGGCCAAGCCATTCTCACAGTTTATTGAGTTCTGCAAGGAGCACGTCATGTTTAAAGAAAACCCAGATAAAGAAAAGCAGAAAAAAATTAGTGAGTTTTTTCTTAAAGAAAAGAGTTATGAAGAGTTGCTGGATATGATCACTGTGGCTAAGTACTTAGAGGCTGAAGACTTGCTCGACCTACTTAGCCAGGCTGTTGCTGATAGGATTCAGATCAAGAGTGTTGAATATATGAGAAAGTTTTTTGGGATTGAGAATGACTTTACTCCTGAAGAAGAGGCAAAGCTATGTGAAGAACGTTCTTAGGCTTTTGAGGACGTTGATAAAGACTACTAAAGTTCGGTTCTTTAGAGGTTAAAGATTTGCTTGATGGAAGTGTTTTTAGTAGAATTACTTTCACATATTTTTGTTTCCTTGGAAAATTTTATTGATTTTGTACTTAAATTTTGCTTTTGGTTTGGACATAAATAAGAAACTTCCATGGAAGGATTAAACGTGTACATGTATAAGAAAGAAACTCACTCTAAATTTTGCCTTTTATTTTTCTGGACGGAATTCATCGAAAGATTTAAGAAGAGGCCAATAGGATTTATTTTCTGGAGCAAGATTCTTTAAACTATTCAAGAAAAGGAGGAAGAAGAACAAGTGAGGTAGGATTCACAGCCTAGAGTCGTTGAAAGTATAATGAGGTTTAGAGATAGCTTGTAGCAAGATTCTTTGATAGATTTTGCTCTGTTTCTTCTTGATTTGTGGTTTAATGATAACTTTAGCCTAGTTTTTACATAATAAGCACTTCTTGTTTTGCTTCTACGTGCTTTTTTTTAGTTTCTTTTTAAATCGGGAAGCTAAAACTAAGATGAAACGTCGTGAGAATTCTATGAGATAGACTATTGGTAATCAGAACTGGGAGATGGTGAAGTATTTTGCTGCTTGGTTTTTGTGAGATGGGCAGTGTTAGCTTTTTCCTGATTTTTTGGCTCGGTTCTCCGACATGGAGCCTTTGGGCTCAAGGCTTTCCTTTTCTTCTCGCTAGTAATTTTCAAGGTCCCGGATTTTGGGCCCTCTCTCTTGCAAATCGGATATTAAGTGATGAGTGCTATATGATGATAGGAATGTGGATATTCGTGATTAAGTTTTTTTTTTTTATATATATATATATATATATATTATTTGAATACTATTTATTTATATTGTGTTATGTTTGGATTAGAAATAATTATTTTTTAAAAATTAACTTATTCGATTTGATTAGGTTAATATCTATTCAATTCATTAAGATATTTCATTTGTTTGTTTTTGATAAAATATGATTTTGTCATTTTTTTTAATATTTGATTTAATTGAAAAATGTTGATTAAAAAAAAAGGAAAATAAATCAAAACTTCCTAAGATATAAAAATATCTTGCGAAACTAGCTTTGTTAATAAATCATGAACCCGCATCAATTACTTCTGGTGTTTTTTATATTCAAGAAAATTTCATTAGCATAACTCAATTCGAAATAAAAGGGAAGAAAAATTCGGAAGAGTATAATCCATATAGCAATCAACAAGTTATGCAGTTAGACAATTCTCCCATGTGCCATATCTTGAACTAAAGCGTTCTCCTCCGAGTGGTTTAACATGCTCTAAAAGCACAGCTCTAGCACAAGCATCCCAAGTCCTTGCTATCTCCAAAAGAGATATGGGCTCTGAAAGGTTCCGAAGAGCTACGCTGAATCTCAATTTTGTCTTCTCCGACAAATCTTCTAGCTCGTCACTGTCATGAAATTGTCCGAGATAGGTAAACAGGAGACATTTCGGATCAGATTCTATACAGCTTGTAAAACTTGATCCAAGTTCAGAAGTGAAAAGCAATAAATCAAACACAAAGAATTTTCCAGTTTCTCACCTCAAACCAGAAGGTAACTTATCTAAGATAATTGGAGAAGAATTTGGAAATTCGGCAGGAACGAGCAAGCGCAAGGTAAGTTCTGGAAACTGTAAGCAGTGATGAAAGGGACTAATATATTAGTAAATGATCAATAAAAAACGTATTTGCAATCAATCAGTTAGTTTGAAAATCTGACCATGGGAGATGAAGATAATGATTTAAAATCTCCACTGACGGCCACAGCCGTATAGGAACATTTGATAATGGTTCCTGCACTAGCTTCAGGTAAAGAATCATCTTCTGTTGAATCAACGTCTACAGTAGTTTCGACTAACCGCTGGTTTACATGTCTGATTTCGTTCAACAGATCGTTGCTCGGCTGCAATAAGCAGGGCGAGTTAGAAGCATGAGACGAAGAAGCAAGCACAAGCCTTGCTGACATGTGGAAGTTAACATAAATAAAACCTTACAATGAATAGAATGAATCACAATGTTGTAATTGCTGAAAAAAGTGACACATCCGGAAGAATTGCTGATTTTAGATTCTAATTCCTCATCAAGTGAAAGCAATCCGAGAGTTCCATCCAACCAAAATGTTCCATTTAAGGATTAATGGGAACTAGATTAATTATCTAGGAGACAGTCTTTTTTGTGCTCATGAGTATTACTAACCATCTTTCCACCTTAAGTAATCTCAGTTAAAAGAGAAGTGTTAAATGAACTACAATAGATAAAGCACAGGACATAACGTAGTAGCAGATGTAGGACATATTGGACAGGATTCAATGAAGAGCACTCAATACAAGAGTGAAAGTATGGAGGACCAGATGAATACCTCGGTTCTCAGCTTATTGAACCTAGATGTTGCAGTTGAATCAAAATCAGATATCCAATCCATTGGCTGCCCGATCGTGTCCGAGGCCATTGCATTAGACTGGTGCTCCATCTCTTTGTCTTTCATGGTTAAATGTTGTAAGGCAAAGTTCCTTTCTTGTACATGGAATATTGTTTCAGACACCAAATCCTCACCAATAGCACCCTTGGAGTGTCTTTCAGCTGATCCGCTAGCAATCTTATCGACCACATTGACAACTGAGTCAATATCATGGACAGCAGCACTTAATACATCTGGTGATAGTGATTTTACCTGTGAAAACATTGATCATCCACATAAACATGTAAACTTTATTTCGGAAGGAAAAATAGTAGTTATGAAGGGATAGCTGGCATTCCATGACATGATATCAATTTATGTATTGGGAACTTCAAATTAATTGGAACAGAGTCTGATCATATCAAGAGGGACACTGGTAGACATTTAGGTGCTGAGAAGCAAACAGAGAAAATATACTCACAGCTTGAAGTAAACGCTGGAGTGGTTGGTTTGTGTCAGATGTGTTGGGGGAGCTAGTATACTCTTCGAGTAAAGGGGAGGCTGATATCCCAGGTGTCCCGCTTGCAGTAGATTGATTGTGACTTTGTGTCTGGCTATCAACTTGGTTAAAGGCGACATATTCTGATGTTGAAGTCAAGGGAGTAGAAGCGGGAGAAGCTAAAGGAAAAGTTTGCTGGTCCATACGAGCAGAAGAGAGCTGAGATTTTCGAGGAGAACTGGAGTGTGGTTGATGTATAGTTGTTGATATCAGTGGTAAATGCAGATTTTCTGGAGATTCCATAGCTGGAGAGCCACTTTTTTGGCTGTTACGGATCAGCATCTGTTCCTTTTTGTGCTGAATATTTTGTTTCTGCATTTGCTGCTCGAGGTTCTGTGTCAGCGTTGTCTGATGAGCAAACGGAGAATCGAAAGCATTCACAATGTTATTGCTAGATAAATTAGTATGTTGTGGTGCAGTGGAAAAGTTTATGCCTGTTTTCCTTGCAGACTGCTGAACCATACCAGGTCCATTCCTTTGTTCCAAACCCATTCCAGAACTATATTGAAGTGAACTGAAGAAACTGGGTCGTGAATTTAGAAACCCTGACTGCATCGAAGATGTGAGAGATGAACTGCCCAAACCATTTGTCATAGTTAAATTCACTGGATGAAACTGGAGTTTCTCATTCCAGTTTAGAGGAGGCTGAGATATTTGGGATTGACCACTGTTCTGCAGACAAAGGTCTGCTTGTTGCTCAACGGAGGCAGAGCTCTTCTTCCGAAAGTAGTTCACAAACTTAATAATAGCTTGCTGAGCCATCTGCAACTTCTCCTTGGAAGCATTTGCCATCTGATTCCGCTGTAATGAAAAAATCGGCATGTTTTTTTCTATCCAAATCACTTGCTTCATGTACCTCATAGCTTGATCTGGATCTGTTTCCTGCAGGAAAGATCAAAGGTGATAATTAGCAGAAAATTCTGCAGGAAAAAAAACTAACGGATTAAAGCTCAAACGCTGGTCAATCCATGGCATCTGCGAACATATGTGCTTCAGGAAACCAGAGCAAGTTATAGAGTGCAGGAAGTGAAATAGCTCATATACCTTGTCAAGTAGGGACTTCAAATTTTTGTATATGTATTCCATTTGTGGCCTATACTGTTGTTTAAAGTCTTGAAGCTGCAAAGGAAATAAAGATATTCTAATCAGTTGCAAGAATCTTTGACTTCATTATCAACCATTAGAATACATCAGATTTGAGTGTCCGAGATAGCTTTATTTTTGTTTCCCAGACAGGGAGGGGACGGTGCTGTCACCACATGACCAATTCATAGTATGATCATAAAAACTCTATCGTTTTTCCTATCCAAATTCCATATGAAATGATAAATACTTCGGTAATGCAAATGACAGAAATTCCTTTGCAAAAAACGTAATGGAAACTTCAAGAAATACTCAGTTTAATCAATAAAAATTACCTTTTGATAGTCCGCATCATGCCCATCCGCTGTATTGGCAAGTTGGTTTGATGATTTTGGCTCTGCTGATGCTACAAAAGATTGATAATGCATTATTAGCCCCTAAAAGAGGGAAAACAAAACAGAAGAAAATATTGATAGAGAGACAGAAAGAAAATGTTTGCGAACTTCATGAAAAATATTTTGAATATGAAATTGATAGGGCACATTTCTACAGTAATACGAAAAGATGGGGTTAAAATAACCCAGGAAGCGAAAGCACGAGCACAAGCCTCTTTAAAAGCAGGCCGCTTTGCTTTTGAATCAAAGAAGGATACCCTGTGCTTTCAATCAAAAGGTAACATCAAAGGAGGATAAGCTATATGCTTTTGATAATAAACCTTTCACCTCGCTGTGGAGCATCACACTACAACACCAAAAGAGTCAGATCACGACGACACAAAAGGCCTTGCAAAGCAGAAGAAACAAGATATTCAATTGAATTGGGTTTGGCTTTACAGGACCGTTTGCAATCACAAGCAATACAAGAGGAGGAGCACCATGAAGTGATGAAATATATAACAAATCCTGCAAACATGAGTAAACTTTGGAAGAAGCTGATACCTGATGAGGACCCAGCAAATGACCTATGTGACTGAAAAAGCTTCTGCTGATCAGCAATACTCCTCTGCTGATGAAAGGAAGCTGAAGTTTGAGGTCTTGGTTGGATCCCTTCTTGCGACAAGCCACTTTGTTTTTGAGAACCCAGAATCTGATGCGACTGAACTGGCTGTGTGATTTTCTGGACTTTCTGTTCAGAAGCCGTAACCCCTTGTTGTTGAATCATGTGGCTTGAACTCTGATGCAATTGCGAATTCAAGATAATTGATTGTGGTCCAGCCATTTTTTGCTGATGCTGAATTTCAGAAACATCTCGTTGTTGGCCTAGGGGCTGCTGGAATGATGGTAAAACGTTTTGTTGGGGCATCGACCACTGTCGCTGCTCTGAAGCATCATGCTGCTGCCTGAGTTGTTGATTCTGTTGAAACATTGTGCTATTTGATGGCTGTGCAAATGATGATTGCTGGTATTGTGGTGATGCTGATGGTGGCTGAGAATATAGATTCTGAGAAGTCTGTGATGTAACATGCTTCTGCCGCTGATGAGGTTGGCGGTTATGAATGTCAGGTTGGATGGCGAACCTCTTACTAATATGCTGGACCTTATCCTTCAGAATTTGATCCTGAAACTCCTGCTGTTGTAACTGGTACATCAGCTTCTGATCTGAAGACTGGCTTCCTGGCACTTCACTCTGAAAATCAGGAGACATATTTGGTTGCATATTTTGTTCAACCAAATTATTACCAACCAAATATTGGGAAAATTGTGCTATAGCATTTGTCTCCGAGCTTTGACCAACATCATTTACAATTGAGGTCTGACCTAGACCTGTGACAGAAAAGAATAGGTTAAATCAATAGTTATAGTTCCTTCAAATCAATCTCATTATATACAGAAAAGTAGCGCCTAAAAATGCTGTAGCTTCTAAAACAAAGAACAGTGCAGTCTGTACTTCTCCAAGAGTTTTGTGCATATTTGGGTTAAAAACTAATAAGGGCTTTAGCATACAAAGAAGTAAAGCAAGAGAAAATATACCAAGCAAAACGAATGGCAGACGCAAAATTGTTGCGTTCTGTTACACACAAATTTTAGAACTGTAACTTGTCATCATGTTTCTACTTGTTCATTTCAAGAGCATTTAAACCACTGTAATTCTCATGCTTTCTACAGGCATAATAATACTGTATTGGGTATTAAGTCCGACTCCATAAAACAACTTACCTGAGGGATTTGTACCTGTTGTCTGGGAAGCTTCAGACTTTATGGTACCAAATGAGCCCATCTTCTTACCTATTGTATAAGCATAACTTCCCTGAGAAACAAAGAAGAGACCGAAGAATGAACAAGTGACACAAAGGAAACTTTATGAGCCAAAAACCATATTAAATAATTAATAATAAGAAAGTAATAACAAAATAAAACCAAATAACATAATACTAGCAGCTAATTTATGTATCTATGGAATCATATTTCAATAGTCAGGTTAAATAACTCAAGGGATATAAGAAATGGATAAGAAGCTGTGGAAGATTTCGACAATTCTGAATGAATATCGTGAAGATATTTACATAGGAAAAAACAATCAATTATACTGATAGAAACTGAAACATGAAGGGAAAAAAGGATGATGAAATAAATATAATATTTTCTCCTTTAATGGTTTGCCAAGTAAAAATTCCGTGGATAATTGACAGCAAAGGAAATTAAATAGAACATAACTGTCACCAAATCATGGCTGATAGAGAAAAAGATCGCCGAAAAAGTAAACAGCATATGTACTTCCGAAAGCACAGCCCGAACCGATAAGTAATCAACATTTTGCACACAGCAGATTGGTCAAGTGGCGTTTGAAATTTGATTAATATGATTACCTGTGTTGCTGAATTTCTGAATGTCTTATCTTCAAATTGCACAGCAATGTTCCTTAGCCGATTTAGAAATTCAGGATCAGAAGAAGCCTGCATCTTGTAGTGGTCTTTCAAGTTTCCCAGTCTACCATGTCATAGCAAGAAAGCACAAACTCAATAAAAAGTTCCTCCTTTCATAACTAACATATCATGAAAGTTTATAGCATTTGAAATGAGTAAATAACAAGTTTATCAGAGTAACAATTGTTGATATGTAATTCTCAAGAACCATCCTGTGACATGATACTTAATTTAAAATCAAGACAGCATAAACTTGTAGACAAAGAGTCAGCAAATCTGAAGTTTAAAATAATTGGAAACACATTGGTATTTTATATCAAACCAGGGACAAAAACTGCAAAGGAGAAGCGATCCCGAAGCGAGCTTCTTGACGAAACCAGATAGATTGATCTTAACATACCTTTCCTCAAATTTCTTTGGTAATTTTGATAACTCAGCAGGTGCTGACATATCAATGTTAATTTTCAGTGAAAGATTGACTAGATGACCCTGTGTGGAAACATTTAGTCGATCATTGACCAGATGTTTTCGTTTACGCCGTGTCTACCATGACCAGATGCTTCAACTTCTGATCGTGGCCTCAACCTGACGTTTGACCCGGTGTCTGACATATCAATTACTCACGATAGAAAAAAACTTCCAAGCATACGACATGCGATGCTGAAACTCTCAACTGGTAACCAAGCAACCAGACAACTATTCCAACTCACTTCTTATTATCCCAATTCCCAAAAATACTTAAAAAAACCCACAATATGTAAAACAAGAAGACATCAACTTACCCTATTCATGTAATCAAACAAACAAACAAAGAAAGAAACTTTAATCAATAAAATTAAAAAGAAAAAAAAGCGTACATCTTTTCGACAACTTTCTTTCTGACTTCAGATGTCAATTCTGCTCTCCAATCCTGTCTTTGACTTGTCATCCCTTCAACTTTTAAACCCTTAAAACTTTTGTCCTCCATCATGCATAAACCCCCCACCAAAAGAACCTGGAAAGAAACACACACACAGAAACACAAATATACATGAGATAATATATATAACAACAGATTCGAAACAAGAGAGAGAAGAAAAAGATCCAGTCTAGATAACAGGAAAATATACAGAAAAACCCTTACAGATGGGTTTTAGAAGAGAAACAAAAGATGGTGCAGGTGACCCTTTTGTTCTTTGAAGCGGGAGACGAGTGCGGGGATTCGTTAATGTATATAGATTTGGTTTTGATTGGATTTTTCTTATTAAGATTTTGGAGGAGAGTAGGAGTGACTGTTTTGTCAAGGAAATCTGAGAGGGTTTGGGATTCGTTACGTGAAGACTCACAGGCTGTGTAGTTTTTATGAGAGGAGGCTCGCTGCTTACACGTTGTCGGGCGTTCACGTTATATGACACGCCAAATAGGGTCGGTGCCATTCCATCCAGATTCTTAGTAAAGTAGTAGGTCAAGAGAAAAGCCCAATGAATCTTATCTTGGACTATACATTGAGTATTATAGTTGTTAATCTGACCCAAGACCTGATTTGATAAAGATATCAAGTTATCAAATTTTTTTTTTAATTAAAAAATATTATTTTTTTATTAAAAAAATAATTTTAACTTGTTTAGATCAGAATTAGATTTGTCAGATGACGGGCTTGCTGGGTCATTTAAATTTGACCAGATCAATATCAAAATTATTTCAAATTAAAATTATATATGTTAGGTTTTAAATTATAGATTTATCAGGTTAACTTACTAGATCAAACAGAGATTAATAACTATATTGTGAATAACTTATTTCACAAAATCTTCACCTAAATATTTGGAATCTAATTCTAGTATGTTAGTTTTGTTAGTTATGGTTATGTGAATATTTACATACTTGATTTAGTTTTTTTTCTAGAGGCATATCAAGATTATATTCCTTTATTTCAAGCAATTTGTAGTTTTAAGATTAAGAATTCAGAAGTAATTTTCTTTTAGTATTTTTATTCCGTGTATTTTTGAATAAGTGTTGTTTGATTGTGTTTTTAAATTGTTATATTTGATTATTGGCCATTCATCACATTGTTGTTTATGTGTTTCTTAAATATGATTAATTATTGGATATTGTTATTTATTTCTTTGAAATTTCTATTTGAAACAAAGAGAAAAGGTTCAAATGAAAAATAAATAAATTGAAGAATTCCAGTAACATGTATCGACTTAATTCATATGATGATATATAATTTGTGCCATTCATCCAATACAAATACAAGCATTAGTAATGGAATAATGTTAAAAGTACAAGATAATTTATTTGTAATTTTTTTAATAACTAATCATACATTATTCATGATTTAATAACTAATATTAGTTGTCAAAAAATAATCTTTGTCAAAATAAAAAAAAAAGAAAAAAACTCATATATATAGAGAAAAGCTTCTTTATGTTTAGGAATATTTATCAAGTGGTCCTAAGAGAAAGACCTATCTCACTTCATCAATATATATAGCAATTTTGTTTTTAAATCTACCCCCACTAGAAAAAAAACTACATAATTACCCTGTGGGTAACTCGAAAGGTTGCAACCTCAGGAGGTTATCCTTAATTCTTGACTATCTAGATTTAAATTTTGAAGCTAATGTCTACAAAATTTTATTAAGTTTATTTAAATACACGAGATTAATAGGGAGGTGCACTTTTAATATTATCTAAACTTTTATTTGTTTGCTGAAAAATAGTTTTTTTTTAAGTGGTTTTCATATAGAAAGTAAATTCTTTAAAAGTGAATTATTTTTCAATATTTAATAGTGTCATGGAAAATAAGATGAAAAATAATTTATTAATAATTTATTTGTTTTCAAGTTTACATGAAGACCAAATCTAGTAGATAAAAGATTTGAAGGATGATGAAATTAAAAACAAAATCTAATTAATTTCATAAATTATATCAAATAAAATAAATAGCAATCGAAATAATGAAAACCAAATCTGACTGATAAAAAAGTTAAAATAGAATGAAATTAAAAAAAATTAATTTTATAAATGATTTTAAATAAGAAAATCACAAAAATAAAGATCAGATCTGATAGATAAAAAATTTTAATTAAAAAAACAATAAGAGAAAAATAAATTTCAGTCAAAAGAACGAGAATCAAAATTAATATAAAAATCAAACTAAATCAAATTCTAAGGGGTGAAATTGAAAAAAAAAAGATTCAAAACACAATATATAATAATGAAAAAACCAAGGATCAAGTTTGATATAATCAACAAATAACAAGATATTTTTAATTTTTCATAACTTCTAAAAAGTATTTTGTATCTAATTCTCCGCATCATCACCAACCAAATTAGGAAGATTTTAGGCTATTAGTGCAAAAAAATCTAGTAAAATAATATAACTACAAAAAGTTTTCATAAAATATTATATTTTAAAATTATTTACTACAATAGAAAATATGATATCAAGTAAATATCGCATTTTAAAACTATAACATATATAAAAAAAAATCAGGATTGGAATTTGCAACATGTTAAGTTTGGCAGCGGCTGCAGCGGTGATTTTAAAAAAAGAAGATGTCCTTAGAGGTTTGGAGACGAAGATGAAAACGAGTTTTGGGTGTTTCAAGGACAATAAACTACTTGCTGGCTTGCAAGCTTTTTGCAGAGACAAGGGGTTGTCGTGTTGGTTTAGAGGGAGAGGAGGAGGCTGTGTGCGTGTGTTCTGTGACTGATAAGTTGAAGAATGCCATAAAAAAAAACTTACAATATGGATGATCTCATCTAAATGATAGAGTGTGTGTATATAGTACAAGCCACCACAAGAACTTGTGGAATAAAACCTTGACTAGCTAGTTTTTACAAGAATTAACAATCCTAGCAAAAAAATTAAACTTATTGTTCTTGTTTTTGGTAGTATAATTTAATTTGTGATTATTAGCTATAAGTTGACACTGTTGCTTGACGGTATAAGGGCACTTTGAACATTAAATTAATTATAATGAAAAAACTATAATATTTCAGGATTTTTTCATTAATTAAGTTCGCGTATTCCTTTCTTGCTAGGAGAGTAATCAGATTAATTTCCCTTAATAACATGTCTTTCTTTTTTTTTACTGTGCACTGTTTGCCAAATTCTCCTCTTCTGAGATTATAAAATCGTCAAGATCAAAACAATACCAAACTCTCAAAGAAGGAAAAACTACACGTGAAAGGAAGGAACACAGCTTTTTGAGAAGGAGATTGTGTACCTCAAGACAATGGGCTAGCTTTAAAATGAAATAGAAAAGTATCATCGAAGAAGGTATAACTTAACATGCATGTAATGCTTATTAATGGCTAGAGAAATGGCTGATTAAAGTTTAAGCGACAACTCAAGTCTTGGCCCTTCTTCCTTCTGATTCTTTGAAGTGCTAGATCCCCCAGTATGGTTGCCATTTGTAAGGATATTGCTAGGCATAGGCTGAAGCCCTCCATTTTGCATATGGGACGAGCTAGGTTGATGGTTCATAATATGTGGCCTTGATGCCCCCCCATCACGCCGTCCACCGGCCTGTCCAAAACCACCACGGAACCAATGGCTATAGGGCTTATGAATCATAGAACTCGTATCAACCCCTAGGTTCTTGCCAAGAGAAGAATAATGCATGGGAGATCTTATTGCCATGTCCCAAAATGGGTATGGTATATAAGTCATATGCTCACTCAGCATTTTGTCCCTCTTCTCTATGGCTCTCTCACGTTTATGGGCATTTTGATGACCTCCTAGTGCTTGTGAAGTGGTGAACTTGTTTTTGCAGTACTTGCATTTGAACATCCGCCTTTCTCCGCTCGAGTTTCCCTCAAAGAAATCCATTAGGCTTAGATCAAGTCTTGATCTATTACTATTCACATTTTCTGCAGCCCTATTTTGCTCTGTGGAAGACATGGCAAGAGTTGATAACAAGGGTTTTATGCTAATGGAGTGAGTTTGAGTTTGCTTATGGCTTTGAAAGAGATGAGGGTGTGAGGTATATATGGAGGAAGAACTGATTTCATATCCTCCATGCATGGAAATATATCTCATATTCCATGTATCATTAAGGAACAGAAATGGCAAGGAACTAATGAATAGTTTTGACCTTTGACTTCTTGTGTCCTTCATGTTTAATTTTCATTTTAGGGTTTCCTTTTCTTCCCTCTTTATTGATGTTAAGGTGTTCTTTTCCAATTTTAGGGCAATGATATGAGGAAAAACAACTTCAATTTGAGAATTAGTTCACCTTTTATTTTTACATTTCAAAAGCGTTTTTAAAAAAATTTAAATTTTTTATTTATTTCAAATTAATTTTTTTTGTGTTTTTAAATCATTTTAATACGCTGATGTCAAAAATAATTTTTAAAAATAAAAAAAATATTATTTTGATATATTTCTGAGCGAAAAACATTTTAAAAAATAACCGCAACTACACTCTTAAACAGGTGCTTAGGATACTTATTGATTTGGCTTTGGAATACGTACATGGTTGCTAACTCTCCTTTTTACATCATTTTGTTTTGTTTTTTAATTTGACTTCATTTTTTTTTGTGAAAGACTTTAAGAATTAAAGTTAATATAAAAAAATATAAATTAATTACCAATTCCACATTAAATTCCCATTTCCTTTTTTTTTTAATCACTCTTCAACCATCCATTAATTAAACTTAAAAGTTAAAACCATCATGTGTAAACTTAAAACCAAGGTTAAATTAAAATCTTTTTCTATAAATAACTAAATACTACATGGTAAATGGTTAAACTTGAGGCTAAGAGAGAAAATTTAAGCACTCATATTCAATTCTTGATTCCCATATCTATAAAAAAGATATTTAGACTCAAATATTTTTCTTGTTTTTGGGGGGGATAAAAGTGGTAATCATACTTATTGAAGTTAATTTATATTTTCTAAGGTTGATTCCTCGTCAGCAAATATTTTCTGGTTTCCCTTTTCAAATCCAATCTTTCTAGGATTTCCTAACTGGCCTTGAGAGTAATTATAACTCTGCATGTGAGAAACAGTAATTGTAAGAAACTATGCTTAATTGTAATTCATTCTAAAAACAAAACACGCTTAATCTTTTCTATGTTGTCTTTGTGCATGTTAATCTCTCTTCTGCACTGTAAGTATCCAATAGTTACAACTTGAACATCATAGGATTTTTCAAACAGTGTTCTTGTTGAAAAATGAGTGAGTTAGAGAGTAAATCTAATTAATACTCCTCCATTACTAATTAAACGTCTTATTTGAAAGTAATTATCATTGCTAAATACTGAATTTGAATGCAATTAATAGGCATCACTATTCTCTTAACTTGTTTTGGAAAGATGATCACTCACATTTCTCGTTTTTTTTTCTCTTCTTTTGATAGAGACTTAGATAAGTTTCCAATTCATTATAACACATGATGGCATGCTAGTTATGGCTATTTAATAAGTTTTTGTTGTTTTGAAACACAGTAGCAGTTGTGTTTTAAAATATTTTTTATTTAAAAATTTATTAAAATAATAATTTTTTATCTTTTAAAAATTATTCTTAACATAAACATATTAAAAAAATTTAAAAATATTTAAAAAATTAATTTTAAATAAAAAATAATTTTAAATTTTTAAAAAATACAATCTCAACCGTATTTTAAAACAATATCTTAACAACAGTTATACTCTCTATAAAAGGACTGTCCAAAATATTTTCAGTTTCTTGACGTCCAATGAACCTTCAAGACAATTTGTGAGTGAGATTATTCCTTGATTGAAAAAGAAAATCATTTGTTAACTTGCCATAGACACATGATTCATTGATTCTACCGCCAAAACGAAGCGGGCTCCTGGAGATTGAGATCATTAATAACCGTTGACTACACGGAGACCATAAAGCCTTGACCACTATCCCATTTCTTTCTTCCTTATTCTAGTACTCGTTTATACTAACACTGTACCGCGGATCAAAAAAACTTTTTAGCATAATAAATAATAAAAAATCTTCAGATTATAAAAAATTATTTACTATTATTATTAAATCTAATTCAGAAAATCAACTTTAAAAATTTTGGACCTAATTTCTTATCTAACTCTAATTTATAATTAAATTGTGTGAACATGACTTAGTCGATTTCGTTGGTTCAAAGATAACCTAGTAAAAAAATATAAAAATAAAATTAAAAAAATAACAAAAAAAAATATCTCAACCCAACTCCTTGCTTAATCTAGTTATTAAATTAAATTGTATGAGAGTCTCCTCGACATGATCTAGTTAATTTAGTCGGTCTAAAAACAACTCAACCTGACTCCTTATCTAACTATGTTTAAAATAAAATGTGCAGGGGTTGACTCGATATGACTCAGTTGATTTGATCGTTTAAAAAACAATCTGAATGACTGTTAAAAGAAATAAGGATGAGATTAAGGAAAAAAATAACAAAATTAAAAGAAAAAAAAGGGGGAGGAACATCTACTTTACTATTCATATAAACAATAAAACAAGTGCAATTCACCTGAGTTGTTTTATTACAGAGAAGAATACTTTTCCTCCTTTACTGGTAATTGGTCAATTTTATAAGTGTTGTTGCATGAAATGTTTTGATAGTGTTATTAAACTTAGTTTAATATGGTTGGTAAACTTGGTGTTCCATCAAAATAGCCCTCGGATTGGATTGAGTTTCAAATAAAATCGAATAAGAGTTGTTATGTTAGGACCTGATCAATTGGATGATTCACTACTAACTTAGTCGATCCGATTAAAACCTGATTTAACTTTTTCAAAAAAAATTGTCAAAAACACTAAAATCAAAATAAACCAAACAACCTTTCTTGAGTCCATATCCATTTATTGTTTTTGGTGACATGAATGGTAAGCACACCTTAATGAGACTTTTCTTGTTAAAATATAGCATATCAATTATTTTCTCTATCTTTTTTTTAGCACTATCCCTTCCCTTAAAGTTTAGGAACCGAGACGTAAAAGCAAATAAAGTTTTAATAATGAAAACTGAAACCCATATAGAACAAATAGTAAAAATGAAAAAGTAAAAAATCACATGGCCTAAATTATAATTTTTCACAAAAAAAAAAGGTTTTTGACATCACAGGCACCAATATAATGATAATTTTTTTTTTTTTTTTACAATGCGAATATAATTTAACACACAAACCAAAATAAATTATTAGGCATATGAAACAATGTAAAAGAATGAAATTAAAAAAAAAAGAAGCCAAAACAATATTTTCTTAGGAAAAAAGAAAGGAAAAGGACGAGCCAGGCACACAGAGGTATAAGAGAATGAACAATACAAGGCGATGTTCTTTTAGTAAATAGTTAATTGGCGTGTTGGACTCATAAGACTAATTAATTGTTTCTCAACAGAATAAAATATTTTTAGATTAACTAATTATTTTATTTGAACGATTTTTCTCGATGCATCCAACTAAATTAAATTCATGACCCCTAGCTATTATTAGTTAGTAGTTTTCTTGCCCTACTACCCTACTTGTAATATCTGGTTTTACTAACCTAGAACCTGACCCCGACCGTGTTAGTGGAAAAACTCGGTATTTTTTTTTAAATAACTTTAATTTAGTTTTTTTTGTGTTTTATTTAAAAATAAAACACCTTGAATCGACTAGACCACCAAACCCATAATGTAAGCCTAAAACCAAGTAGATGTTTTTTTTTTATCCTTAAATGTAATGCCACCAATTAAAATTGTTAGTCCTAATATTTCTTATTAAAACATTTTAGTACCTTTGATAAAATTGAAACGGAGAGGTATGGTTTCATACTTTGAAACTCTTTCAAAATGACGGGTAGGACTTTCTAGGCCATCCCAGTCCCATTACCCGTCAAGCATTCTTCATGGGTATTTATCAGAACGGATATGAAACGGAGAGGTATGGTTTCATACTTTGAAACTTTTTCATCCCTATCTCAGAATTGGGCACTTCATCAAGAAGCCCAGCCCGTAAACAAGTTATGTTGGTTTCAAGCTAGGGCCCTGCTGCTAAACTGATAGCAAGAATCATTATATGTAATCTACAGCAGCATTTTCTAGTTTTGATGATGGAGACAAAACTAGGTAGCTGACTGCATCCTGATCACTAATGCTACCCTTTTAAAAAATACCTATGAAAGTAAGGACAGAAGCAGAGCACGAAGTTGAGAGTGCCGGAAAATATGTGACCTGAGAAACCCTGAAGGCAGGGTTCACAGGCATGGCAGCTCTGACACAGAAAACTGGATTTCTACCTGCCAAACAAAGGGCTACAACTGCCTAAACACCTAGTCCGCCTTGTTTAGATGCATCTTTTTCCATCCTTCAGTTGATCAAGCAATCTAATCGCCTATTATTGGAGTTAACCAGCAACCCTATCCTGGCTGATCCACATTTCTAGGCCACATCACTAACAGTTCTTTTCCTTTACACATTCACTTGTCAAGGAGATGGCATTCTTAAAGAAACATAGCATGTCTACCATTCATAAGCTACGATTGGCAAACAGTCAAACCCCTAACAAATTGCGAGAGAAGTGATAATGTCCTGCTTCATAAATCATCTAAACACGAATGTAAAACAGAAAATGACTCCAAATGCATATAAAACCAAACTACATAATGCAATCTTCTTCTCAATATCTTACAGAACAAAATCAAAAGGTGAGCAGATTGTTTGTTGCCTACATAACTTCACCAACATGAGCAACGAGTTGTATGATAAATGATGTGCGTGCTTCCAGATCTCACTTGTAGAACTCAAAGTCAGTGTCAGGCTTCTTCACATTGGTTCGGTAGCCTTTCTCAAAGTCCTTAGGAAGTATGACATACCTGTTCTTGCGAACTGCATGCATGCCTGCTTCTTGGCAAATAGCTTGAATCTGTAAACAGCCATTCAATTGCAGGTGATAACAAGAAATTTAGTCAGAGCCAAAATTAGCATAGAAAGGTATGGCGAGGGGGAATTGCTTTTGAACCCCTCTTCCCATTAACAATCTAAACCTCTCTCATTTCTAATATCCACCTTATTTCACAGTTGAAAACCTTCATACACGAGCTAAGGGCCCAAGGGAGAAGAACAGGCCACAAATTGAAAAGTTTATAAAATACCAAATGCATATCCACAATTATCCACAATGTATGGGATGCATAACCTAATCCCAAAAATTTGCTACATCACATTCCTTGTAATGCAATATTCTGGTAGTATCACTGTGCAAGAGTTCTATGAAGTCTAGTTACCCACATTATCCCTAATAAAAAGCATCTTACAAGAAATTAATTAGCTTGACATTAAAGAACCACTAAAGACATCTACTGAACTTTATGACCTTATCTGTGACAAACAAAACCATAATATATAGCTTTAACTTTATATCCAACCTCTGATTCCTACAAGCCTTTGTTTTCCTTCCCAAATAAACCAGAACCTCAATGATTATAAGATCTCCATAGGGGAGTAGCACTGAAGAAATCAGGTGAAAGAAAATATGCAAAATGCATAAGAAAGAAAATGCAGGTTTGAAAAACCAGCTGCTTACAAAAAATTGCAAAAGCAACTAACCTCAGCAGCGCTAATTTTATCGGGTCGAGACACATAATCCTCCAAGTCCACCTCATCACTTAAATTCATTTTTGCAGTGCAAACCTGCACAAAAACAAACCACCTCAAAGTAAATTCCACTGAATCCAGAATGCCAATACATTGTGAAATAAGATGCTGTGAAACAATGATGTCAGAACATAAGAAGATGTTCAAAGAGGATGAATCCATCAATCTTATAAAATATGAGAAATAACATATTGCCATTTGAAACATACAAGGAAATTACCTGGAAAACAAGCCTCTTCTGCCGTCTATCAGGCAAAGGAAATTCAATTTTCCGGTCAAGTCTTCCAGGACGCAGAAGTGCAGGGTCCAAAGTGTCAGCCCGATTAGTTGCCATTATGACCTTGACATTTACCGTCTGATCAAACCCATCCATCTATAGCAGAATTCAATCATCAACAAAAGTAGATAACTGATCATTAAGGCAACCAACATAACATGTGCATCATAATGAAGCTACTTATGGTTGGAACAAAAAACCCTTTTAAGTATAAAAACACGACTTTACATGCCAGACAATTTTTTTTATTGTGAATTATGTAAAGATTTTCATCACACATACCTGATTCAGGAGCTCCATCAGAATACGCTGAACTTCTCTATCAGCTCCAGTTTGAGCGTCAAACCTAGCAGTAGCAATAGCATCTACCTCATCAATAAAAATAATTGCAGGGGCATTCTCTTTAGCAAGACGAAAAACATCACGAACCATGCGGGGACCCTGGAATAAATGAAGGGAAAAGACATTATAATGGGGGTGCAAATGTAGGCAATCATCACCAGTCAAGTATGTCCACAAAGTAAGGCTACCAAATGTCAAGAGACTTCTCAAAACAATGATTCTGCTTTTAATTCCTCAGATGGATATCACATGACACAAAGAAAAGATTATCAGGTGGATTTAGAGAGGAATGAATTACATGATTCTATCTTTATCAGGGAATAGACAACTAATTTCAGATTCTAAGAACTTTTGTAAGAAGAGCTAAAACATGCAAATAAATTAAACTGTTAATGATAACTCAAATAATTTAACACCACCAGGACATGCAAAGCATACCTCGCCCAGATACTTCTGAACAAACTCAGAGCCAACAACTCTAATAAAGGCCGCTGTTGTATGATTAGCAACGGCCTTGGCAAGCATAGTTTTTCCAGTTCCAGGAGGACCATAGAGCAAGACACCACGAGGCGGGTCGATACCAATTTGTTTGTACAGCTCATGGTGAGTTAGTGGCAACTCAACTGCCTCACGAATTTCCTGCTTTTGAATGTCACATCCTCCAATGTCCTGGCAATATCATAGAAGAATAGGAAACATGTGTCAGTTGAGATTAGATTCTTGAACTCAAATGAGAAACTAAATGACACAAAGTAATGAATATTGCAGCTTGTGGCCCTATGTCACTTGATCATTAGTGCAAGAACTAGAAATCAAAACATACACAGTTCTCTAGATTCCAGTAGTTAAAAAAATCTCAAACCAACAATTACAAATAAAAAAACTTAAAGAAGCCCCCATTAAAACAAAATTAAGGCCTAAGAGAAAAAACAATAATCAGGCTCCAACTACAAAAACTCACAAAGAACAAAATCTGACTTCTTTTCAGAAAACCCATATATTTAGCAACAGCAGTGTTCACGTGAAAACAATTTATCCACAAGGGTACCGAACCCAGCAAAAAACTACAAAATAAACCCTAAATGAGACTATTTTTAGAAATTGTAAAAGTCAAACCCCTAGTTAATCAATCAGCAATTTGGGTATACAGCAAACTGTAATTCAAAAAACAGAACCAATATACAAAACCCCAATTTTTCATAACCCTAATTAAAGAACCCCTAGCTACTCAAACACCAAATTAGTAACTTAAAAAACCCAAATCCCAACCAAAAGAAAATTCCTAAACCAGATTTATTGAAGCTTACTTTATTGAGTAACTAATGTCAACTTAGGTAAATATTGAAACTCTTAAACCAAATTTACAAACCCAAATTAAAAAAAAAAACCAATTCAATCAATCACCAATTTACCAATCGAAATGCCCCAAAAAACCCTAATTTCAAAAATTGAACCTTACATCACAAACACAATCTTTCCCACCCTAGCAAACCATAAAAACCCTTAACCCCAAATTACCAAACCCTAGCTAGTCAAATCACCAAGTTACAAATTATAAACACCCCAAATTCAAAAACCCACAAATCAAAAGTTTATCACTTACATTATAAGTAACATCAGGTTTCTCACTCTGACTAAGCAGAGAAATACTAGAATCAGCCTCCGGCGGCAGAACATCAACGAGAGCATTAGAGTGACGATGCAACGCCACAGAAGCCGACGGCTTCAACAACTCTCTATTAATCGTACTCAAAATCCTGACATAATAATTCGAACCCGTAGTAGACCCAACAATCCCATTATTCTGATCCACCATCTCCATAAACTGCCCGATTACAAGCGGCACCGACTGGATCCGCTTCACCTCTTCCTGCGCACGGAGGAGTTCTCGCTTTAAATTCTTCTGTTCATCTTTCACATACTCTTCTTGAATTTCGATGAATTCGAGCTGCCTTTGGAGAGACTTTAAGCGACTGTAAAGATCGTCGTCTTCGATGGGTATGGTTGATGGGTCCAGTACAAGGTCGGATCTTGGCTCCGTGGCTGGGGCGGGTTTCGGGTCTAGTACCATCGCCGACATGATAATGATTGATTGATGTGTGGGGAAGAGCAGAGGAGAAGAGCAGAAAAAGAAGAAGAGCCGAGCGAGCTTGGGGTGTTGAGCAAGAAATCTGCGGGAGAAGTTTTATTTATTTATTGGGTGCAAGGAGATATGGAAAGAGGCAGGCTTTAGATGGGCTGCAAATTATCGGATTTTACTGGGCTTAGATGTATTAGGCCTTGTTTATTTGATGACCCATATATTTATGTGTTTAATATTAAATGCACGGTTAAAATTATATTTTTTCAATTTTTTATTAGTTTATTAAAATTAATTTTAAAACACTAATTTAATTTAAAAAAATTCTGGTTCATTGAGATTATTTGGTTAACCTTTATTATTTAAAGGATAGTACTTTATTTGTTTTTTTATATGATATCAATCATGACCAAATTTGAATTGGGTTTTTATCCTGGTTAATATATTATTTGGTTTAATTAAAAATTCAACTCATATAAGGTTTTCTAGATTAATCAAATGGGCGGTCCAAATTTAATAATTATGCATTTTAATGTTGTAATTAATAAATTAGATGATTAAAAAATATAATAATATAAATAAATAAATAAATATTATGAGCTCGCACCTATTACCATGTCAATACGGACCAACCTATGCTTACCTTTACTTTTTTTTTACGTTTTAAATATAGTTTATTTGTGTTTCAGAATTTTTGGATATTCTGGTTATATAATCATATCAACGTAATTTTTTTTTAATGTTATGAGAATAGATTTAGTGATATAGTAAAGCAAACAAAGATTATTAGGTTCATATTTTCATAAATAATTTTTTATCCCTTTGCTAATTAAATTTTATTTTCAATGTCACTCATATTTTTGTATCAAATTTAGTTTTTATTTTTCTAATTGTCATTTATTTTTTTATTGTGTTTTTCCCTCAGTTTCATCATTTACCATTTTATTAATATACAATTTTATTTAGTTGTTTTTTTAGGATTTATCTTATATAAGGTTGGTCCTAAACTCATGACTAGGGTCATGAGTTTTGAATTTTAGTATAGGTTGATTTTAGTTTTTTTAGGTCTTTTTATAAAATTAATTTTTTTTTAATTTTATCATTTAACATTTGATTTATTAATTTTATGATTTTTTATTATTTTTTTACTTTTTTTTCTATGAGTTTATTCCAATCTTATACCCGTGATCACATGATTAATGAGTTTACCTAGGTTGACATAGATTTTTTTTACTTTATTTTAATTAATTTTTTCTGTTTCACTCTTGAATACCGAATTGTTTTAATTAATTTTTTCTAGTTTCATCCAAGAAATAAAAAATAGGAGAAAAATAACTTTTTCCTTCCTCTAACTCACTTTCCTCCCTGTTAGGGTGGTTATAAATATGAAAATTTGTATTACAAAAGAAGTATAATTATGATGATTTTTATTGTATTAAAATATTATTTATAAATATTTCTAATTAATATCCTATGAAGACTAATATATATTAACTAGAATTATTAAGATTTGTGTATATTATATTTTTTTCTTAAAAAAAAGTTGCCATTATGTATAAGGAATATTTAAAACCAATATAGAGATATTTAGAAAATATTAATCAGATATATACCGATGATGGCGGGGAAACCTGCGGAAAGCTAGCATTGTTGTTGAGGGAGAAGAGGAAGCCTATAGGAATGGAAGCAACATCAACCACTTTTAACCACCATATCGTTGCAACCGTTACCATTCACATTGTCTTCTTCCACCATGCATATCGTTGCAACCGTTTAAACAATCCACCCGTGTTTTGGAATTTACCCTAAAAATATTAATTAATATATATTAGACAACTTATATTTAATTGGATAATCCGCAGTATATCTGTAATAATCCTAATTAAACCAAACACTAAACTGATTCCTTGGCTCTCTCCCTATATATAAACCAGTTGATCTCTCCTGATGAAAAAAAAACCCTAGCAGCAGCTCTCTTTACAATTGATCAATATCGTAACCCTAATCATATTCTTGTGTTGCACAATGCAAAACGGTCTTCCTCGCCCACCTCCCGGATTCAAGTTCGTCCCCACTGAAGAAGAACTGATCAGCTATTATCTACACAACAAGGTTCATGGAAGATTACATGGGGAAGATGCCACCTTGATCAAGGACTACGATCTTTATGGTGAAGAAGAACCCTGGGAAATATTCAACAAATTTCAGGGTCACAAGTTTGGTGACAATGGGCTTTATTTTCTTACAACGTTACATAAGAAAACAACCAATGGTATTAAGAATATGAACAGAAGTGTTGGTACTCATGGCGGTACCTGGCATGGTGATGGTGGCAAGGAAGTAAAATCCAGTGAAGGAGTTGTTATTGGAACGAAGAAAAGATTTCGATACCACAAACATGGAAAACCAGTCAAGGATGGTTGGATACTGTTGGAGTATGGTTCAGAATCTATTTCTGAAAATATTGTGATCTCTCAGCTCAAGAAGAGTGAACGTGGTTCTTCAAATAAGGAACCAACCTCAAGAAAAAGGAAACACATCAATGCAGAAGTTTTTGAAGTTGCTGAAGATGATGACATACTCAAGATCATGCAAAGCATAGTGCTCAACTCTATACCTATAAGGTCACCAGCTCTGGAACCCCAGCAGATTATCCAGAATCAGGACATGTGGCTTGAGGCTGCAACAGTTTCAATGGAGCTTGGGGCATCCGTGACCGTCAACTCGGGACCTGATCTGTCACAAGCTCAAGAACCGCAGCAGATTACTGCAAATCAGGAGATGTGGCTTGAGGCGGCTTCTGTTGCATGGGAGAATGATGGAGTTTTCTCTACTGCATATTCTTTTGATGATGAGATATCATTCGTCAACGGTGAACCTGTCGGATTGCAATTCGAGCCTGGGCTTGGAAACTTCATTCAAGAACCAATGATCAATGAACATCAACAGATGGCTCTTGCATGTTTTAGCGGCAATCATGAGGAAAAACCTATTTCAGTCGAGGATTATGAGTTGATGGGTCTATCGGAAGCTACCTTTCAATGATCTGAATACTGTTCAGAGTTTCAACGAGGATCCAATCATCAGCACTGAACCAATAATGGCGGGCAATGAAGATGTTAGATATTAATTAAAATTCTTGTGTAAGTAGAATCATTGATAAAGAGGATTTGTGTTATACTAGTTAATTAAAATCTTTATTTAATTAGTTCGTTAGAATTCTTATTAGATTATGATAATTAAATGTTTTAATTTTCAAAGTATTCAAAATTTTAAGAGTGTTGAATGTAATGAATAAAAGCTTGCGATGTTAAATAATTGATTGTTTAGTCTTTTCAACAATTAATGATATCAGAGCTTTTCAACCATATTGGTATCATAGCTTTCCAACAGAAGAATCACACACCATTGAAAATCAGAAGATCATGGGGCTTGGAGTTAATTTGCCGCTCTACTGAAGATTCTTCCAATAACTTTGGGTTTATGATTGATGAAAGTCAACAGATGGCTCTCTTGCAATAGCTGCAATGGCGATGAAGGGTTTTAATTTCCCTGCTGCCGTTGTTTGCGAGAACACGGCAACTTCTGACAATGCAGTACCGCCAGAAGGGAGAGCTGTCCCGTTATGGATGCTGGCTTCATCCAGCACTTGAAGAATGAGCCCAATTGCATGGTTTGCTAACTTCCAAGCATTGCAAATGGAAGAACGCTATATGAAGATGATCAGGTACGTTGATGAGCTTATGGCCATGAAGTCTGGACCTATTTCCTGACTAGAGTAGTGATTTTTCATGTTAGTTTTTTACAGGATTATTTTTAACACTAATTAAGTTCTGTTGCTTAGGTTTCTTCTTTTCTTTTCTTTTTCCTCAAAGGTTCTTGTACTTGGTTCACAATTTGTAAACTTGAATTTACTAATCAATATATCTGTTTTGTCTGTCCTCTTATTTTCTTTCCGAGGCTTGACAATGGTGAAAGTGCCGGACCATATTGTTAACTCTATACTATTTTGACCTTAACTTGGTTAAAAGTTGTAGGGTGGCGGCCTAGTGGACTCAAATTTGGAGGGACATTTTGGTTATAACTTGGAAGAATGGAGATTTCTTGTTATGCTGCAATGACAATGAGAGCTGTTCAAGTGTTATAACTGGTTGCGTGTAGAAATAGAAAGTAGTAGAAAATGGCTCTTCACGTCTCTGACCTCTTCAGCTTCTTTACATGGTATTTTCATCAATTATTTTGTAAAAAATATTTTTTATTTAAAAATATATTAAAACAAAATAAAAAATTAAATTTTAACAAAAATAGATTCAACCTCGATGCCAAACAAATACTAGCTAAAATTTTTTCTGTTATCAAATTTTGAAAATACTTGTTCGTAGGAAAGAATGGGAGATCACAAAAGGGAGTCTGATAAGAAATTAGAGGAACATTTACCATAGAAGGTCCACCAACTTGATTTTTCTTTACCTGTGGTGATTTTGGCTTAATATTTTTTTTTGTTTTCAAGCTAAACGCAATTTTGGAACAACCTGTGCATGATTGTTGTTTTCCTGGAACAGTCTTGGGACATTGTAAATTATGATTTCTGCATAGCCATTTGCTGTTGGGGTTAGCCCAGTTGTCAATTGCAATGAAGTGGAAGCAAGACTTTTCCTATCCCATGCTGTAACAAGTACTACTACAGAAAAAAAAGAATTATATGATTCAACATCACTGCTAAAAGAACAAGTAAAATTGTGATTTCTGCACTGTTTATGTTGTTATTCAAGATCAAGTTCTGATTAAAAAAATGCCTCTCAAGGAGGACTTTTCAGAGCGAATTTTTCTATACTTCATTTCTTGGAAGTAAAGTCAAAGACTACCTGTCAATCCCTGATAAATTAATGTGATTTCTATATATTATATATATACACGATTTCGATATCACTGCTGAAAGACAAATAATATAGTGATTTCTGCACTGTTTATATGTTGTCATTCAAGATCAAGTTCTGATCTCTAGAGAGTAAACACATCCTTATGATGCAGTCGTCGTTTATTGTATAAATCTTGATTTGGAGAAAGTTTGGACGATTTAAACGAGTTTATCATTGGATAGAGCTGGGTTGCTTATGAGGTCAGCACACTGATATCTAACGAGATTATGCCTAAATTAGATTCAAAAGTTTCTTTTAACTTAGAGTTTTTTTTATAGTTTAGTTCTGTGATTTTAGAGCTTGGAAGCATTAAGTTTTTTTTTATCGTTACTGAATTTTTCTTATTTCAATTCATGGAAATAAAGTCAATGGACTGCCAGTTGCATGAAGACATTTACCAGCATCGAGGAAGCAGCTGGGATGCCATTGGCGTCTTTTAATATTATTTTACTCCCGAGAAAACAAAACATTTGATTCAGCTCATCAGATTTTGTTGCTTACAATGGCCAATCTTCTCTTCAATAAATTGATGGAGAGTGCCAAGGCAATTGAAGGTGGTAATCTGGATCTTGCAGAGTCACTTCTGGAGGAAATCAGATATCTAGTTTCTACAGAACCCAACATAGCAACAAGGAAGGTTGTGAAAAACTTTGCAGAGGCTTTAGTCCGGCGAGTCAATGGACTGCATCCTCGATATCCTTTGCCGTTAGTACCTTCCTCAAATCTAGAGGACTTCTACAATTATGTATTTTATCCTTTCTACTGGTTTTCTTACTTCACCACCACGCATGCCATCCATGCCTTTCGCACTGGAAATAAACCACTCCATGTTATTGATTTCTCAGTCATGCTATACACCTCTTTGTGGCATGATTTGATGCGAGATCTTGCGAATCAGCCTGGTGGCCTGCCATCTTTTCGGTTGACCAGCATCGTGCCGAAACTGTCAAGGAATTTTGACTACCTACAACAAATACGCAGCAAACTCACTCGAGCTGCTGAACGGCTCAGGGTTGATTTTGAGTTGAGACAAGTGGTGGCCAATAATGCGAAAGAAATCATTGAATGTTGTGTGTCTAAGATCAGAGGGACAAGGGAGGATGAGATGCTAGTCGTCAGATGGTCGTTTTCACTTCACAAGTTGCTTTCACAGGAAGGTGCCCTTGATCAGGTGCTCTCAAAGGTGAAGGATTTGAAACCAGACATCATGATAATTGTCGAGCAGGAAGCCAATCATAACGGGTCTGATTTCATGGACCGGTTTGTCAAGTCATTTCAATACTACTCCACTATTTTTCACTCACTAGAGGAGGACAACTTCTACCGCGATGTGGATGGCATGGAGTTGTGGAAGAGGAATTTCAGACGGCAAATTGGGAACGTGGTGGCATGTGAGGGCATTGACAGGGTCGAGCGGCATGAGTCATTGTATCAATGGCAAGAGCGGCTATTGCATGCTGGGTTTCATCCAATGCAACAGTGGTGGAAGAACGATAGACATACTCTCCACTTGAAATACAGAATACAAGAGAAGGATGGACATCCTATGCTATATCGGCACAATTGCCCACTTGTTGTCACCTCGGTTTGGAAACACTCTGACCCATCTCAGTTCAGTGATGGTGAATTACCTTATTCCAATCTTTTCCTTTCTGTTATGTTATCCCCATACCGATGTTTATGCTCATAAGTTTGTGGTTTTATGAAATGTGGACAACTGGTAATCTCTTTGACAGGTTCTATCACATTACAAGATGTAACTATGTTCCCTCTAGCTGAGAAGTCTGACTTGATGACTTCTTCTGAGTCTGTGGATGAACAAGCAGATGATAGGGAAGACAGTATGTGGTCTCCAAGGGTAGCTTTCTAAGTTTCCAATTACTTTCCTCTAGTTTGCAGTTTCAGTTTGAATCTTCTTGTTTTTTGATGGAATGAATCCTCCATCGTCCTGTAGTTTCTTTAAACAAAATTGGTGAAGATCCGCATCAGTAACCTAATTTGATTTCTGATACTTATTGTGCTGTTAAAATATAGACATTCATTGATGGAAAATTGGTGACAGTTCTACATTAATTTGCGAGACTTAATTTAGTTAATCTCATACATTGAAATCTGCTGCTTCTGCTGTTGTTAATTACTGCTATAATATTAGAATTCTTGTACTATTCTTTCAGGGCTTTTTGATGGATCAAATAGGTGCTTCAGCTAATCTATATGACATATTGGAATATGTATGTCATGTACATAAGTTTCCACTGGCATTGACATGGATTTCCCATGGTGGGGAGGGTAATGCAAATTCAAATGGGAAACGTATTCTACAGATTGAGGATATGGCTTGCTATGTAAACAGTTGCTGGAAGAACAGATTTGTTGATGGATATGTGGAGTGCTATATTAAGGAAGGGCAAGGTATTGCTGGTAAAGCACTTCAATCGAATTTGTATTTTGTTCCTCATATTTCTCTGCTGGATGCGGTCGATTATCCATTCGTTGACTATGCACATAAGTATTTCCTTCATGCTGCTGTTGCAATCAAGCTCACAAGCACCTATACCAGCACCAGCATCAACGATTACGTAGTAGAATTTTTTCTCCCTCCTCACTTGAAAGAAAGTTCAGAACAACATCTTTCAATAAATGGACTCCTATGCACCTTGCAGAAGAAATGCGGTAATTTGTGGAAACTTTGGTGTATGGAAACAAATAAGCTTAATGGCTCCAGAGCAATGCTTGGGGAGGTAGGTGTCTCTAGCATCCCACCAGCAGCTGTTTCTAGGAGCTCTCAACTGGTACTATCAGATGGTATGCCAAGCATAAATGAAATCATGGAACTAGACATATCTAACCAGACCAGTGATGGGATGGAAACACTTCAGACTCTTGAACAGGTGATTGTCTTAACTGAGTCTATATCATTGTATTATTGGCTATAAATAGCTTCATGCTTCATGTGGTTAATTATCCTTCTTGTCAATCTCCTGACAGGAAGTCAGACAACAATATGCAATGGCTACTCCTGGTATAAATGCTGAAAGAGAGTTGCCTAGAAATGGCAATGCCAACCGAGACATGGTCATTAACAAAAAACGAAAGGTATCCAGTGTGTGGGAGGGATTTAAGAAGCATGAAGGAAAATATGGTGAAGCATGGGCAACATGTAAATATTGTAATAAGCGGTATCGTGCTGAAAGCACGAGGGGAACTTCAAATTTACATAAACATTTACAAAAATGCTTGTCCAAGAGACAGGGAGGAGCAGAACAACAATCATCACCTCTGGTTGAATCTGATGATTTAATAAGTTCCATCCAAAGAAATTTTGTGTTCGATCAAGAAAGAAGTCATCTAAACATCGCAAGAATGATGATTAAGCATGGATATCCACTGGATATGGTTCAGCATGCGTTTTTCGAAACTTTTGTGAAGAATTTGCAGCCAATGTTTCAACTTCATTCGAAAGACATGGTTGAAGCTGATGTTCTTGCTATTTATAGACAAGAGAAGGAGAAGCTCATCAGATGTTTCAATAACCTCTCTTGTCTGTTCTGTTTAACAATTGAATTGCTGTCGTCTGACGACAGAAAGATGACATACTGTTGCTTGACCTTGCATTTCATTGATGATGAATGGAAGCAGAAGAAGAAGATTCTTGCTTTCAGGAATCTACAGGGCAATTACGATGCAGAAACTATACAAGAAATCATTAGAAGTGTGCTTATAGAGTGGGGCATTGGCAAGAATTTGAATTTCATATGGTTAAATATTGCTCCTCCAAATGATCAGATGATTGGAGAATTAAAGAGTAAGCTTTCTGACCAAGACTCACTTCTCAATGGGGATGAATGTTTTTTATCTTCTTATGCACAAATTGTTCATCTTCTTATTCAAGATGGACTTTTCGAGATAAAGAGTGTTCTTTGTAAGATTAGAGAATCTATTGCATATGTCAATGGAACACAAGATAGAAGAGAAATGTTTCAGAAGGCAATCAATCAACTGAAGTTGCAAGACAAGAACAAGGCTTCTCTAGATGTTCCTACAAGATGGGATACCACCTTTTCGATGCTCGAGAATGCATTAGACTTAAGAAATGCCTTTGCTTACCTTGAACAAACTGACAGCGAATTCAGAGTGAATCCATCCGTGGAAGAGTGGAGCATATCAACGATCATACTGGACTGCTTGAAAGTGTTGATATTGCACGAGTCCGCAAGCAATGCTTCTACAGGCGTAGAATTGTATTTCCTGAACGTTTGTGGTGTCTATAAGAATTTGATACAATGGAAGAGGAGCCAACATGCATTTGTTCGCTCGATGGCAGATAGAATGCTGGTGAGATTTGATGAGTTTTGGAGCAAGTTTTGCTTGGCTTTGGGAATCTTAACAATTCTCAACCCATGCTTTAAACTTGATGTTGTGGACTACGGCTACAGCCAGATTTATGGCAGTGATGCAAACTTATTCTTGCCAAGACTCCATAACGATCTTAAAAGGGTGTACCATAGATATTCTAGTGACTCCAGTAATCCGGAAGCATCCACTTCCACTCTTGCTGATGTGAATTGCTGCACATCATTTAATCCAACTTCTGAAGATATGCTTCAAGGATTCAGGGCGTGGCAGAAGCGTAAATATGAAAGCAATTCGCTGGATTCGCAGAAGGTTGAACTTGATCAGTATTTAGAGCAACCTCCAGAAAACTTGAGTAAGGATTATAATGTCTTGGAATGGTGGCATGCCAATGCTCCAAAATTCCCAATACTCGGAAGAATGGCTCGTGATTTCTTTGCAATTCCTGTATCAACTATTGTTTCAAAATCTTCTGCAGCTGAAGAAGCAGCGAAGATGAACTCAACCTTTAATCACGGACGTCCTGAAATTGTAGAGGCTTTAATATGTGGGAGGGATTGGCTGGAGAGTCCTTTGCAAGTCCTCTTTTAAAAAAAATACTCCCATTTCTAGTGTTTTTTTTTTTTTGTGTGGGGGGTTGCTATTTTAAGTAATTCTACTGTTATTATAAAATGCAGCTAGAAATATTTTACACATTGGATTGGTGCTGTATATTCAGTGGTATCACTCTTTTCTTGTTTAATGTGGGCATTGTATTCAGCCAGAGTATATGTGTGTGTTTATATGTTATATTCAACTCATGTAGAGTTTATATAGCCATACAACAATAAAAATAAATAGAATAAAACAAATTATACAAAATACTTAATCATCTCTTAATTCATTTAATTCCTTGATTATTTCCTTTTATCTTTTAAGAAAATAATTAAGAATATTTATTTTGATTATTTACTTGACAATACCACTCTTTTCTTGTTTAATGTGGGCAAGTGTTTGTTATTGTATATTAAGATTAGTATCCAGGATATAAAGAATAAATACAAAAAAAGACAAAAACTTATTTGATTGAAGAGTGAGATTGAGACAAAAATATAAAATAAATCTATCTCTGTGTAATATTTTTTTTTGTAATTTAAAAACAAAAAATATATAAAAAAAACATGTTTATTTTTATCCAACTATCATTACCTCTTCTATCCCGAAACAATAACTGATTCTTGTTCATCATTTTCTTTTCATGTTATCACTAGCAAAGACATACTCTCAAGAGACAAGAGGAGTGAGAACGCCTAGTTTATATCAGGTTTCTCCATAAAAGAAGATCTAATTAATCACCCCACCGGTGTGCAAAAGCCTTGCTGCTGTTGTCCAACCTATGGTTTAAGAGGATTTAAGCGCGATCCAGTATGTTTGATGCTGGTAGCTTAGATTGATGGGAGAGAAAATTTAGTATGCTTCATGGTCCATCCTGTTAACATTTGCTGGGCCTGGATTGAATATGTCAACGGAACACGAGAGGAAAAAAGAAACAGTAACAACAGCAGCAGCATAACTGTCATCAATTTCCAGTCCTCCAAAATCAGAAAGCCAATGCCATAGCTGTTGTAGCACAGCATTCATCATATAGTATTCCCAGATCATCTTAAGAAAATCCCTGCCTTTTGCTAAACTAGTTCTTGAATGAAAACAACATGTGGCCAAACCCCTCCCACCACATAATTGTCATGTATTATAAGAATCTTATTTCACAGTTTAAACTAATGAGCTGAATTGATTTTTTAATAATAATAACCTACACTCAGAAGGTTAAACCAGTGATTTCATCTTATTTTTCTTAATACAAATATTAAACATTAAAATCTGGAGAATCCACATTTCTAATTTCCCGTGTTGAGGTTCTGCTCCAGGTCATAGGACTTTAAAATTGCGTCTTTTAATATTCAAATCATCCCTGCAAACCCAAGTATCCCTTTCTCTATTTTGCTTAAACTCTTCAACGTTTCATACGTTCAGAAGGGTGGGTTATCATAACGAGATGGAAAGCAGCAGGTCTCTTTATTATAACCACAAGCATACATGTTCACTTGTTTACAGCTCCAAGGTCTTCATTACTAAACAGTGAGATGATGATGAATTTCATTTATTTAAATATTTGATGGAACAGTAAGAATTAAGTGCTTTGCTCAGCAAGAATCCAATTTTCCTCGGACCATTACTTTTGGAAACTTAGGCAGGGCCTCCCATGATACTTACAACACAGGAAACTAAATAAACTCCCAATCCCAAGCATCATTCACTGGTTGGCATTGACTACTCCTCCATCCAACTCTCTCACAGACTAAACTCTGTCTAATATGATAGTTATATGTTCACAAGAATGGATCGTCAATCGACCAATAAGTGCAAATGAATTGAACGAAGAAATGCAATTCTTACACCATCTAATATTGAACTTGTGAGAACTAACTGGAGATACATTGTATTCTTCAACATTCTCAACTTTTAAATCAACAAAACATAAGTGATCATAAAATAATATTGAAACTAGAAAAATCAAAACGAATTACATGAGAACCAAAAGGATCAGCACTAAACCTGCAAGCAGAACCTTGAGGTAACGCTCAGACATTCTTCAACTTCTTCATCTTAGAAGGCGGCCAACGACCCTTCTTTCTCATCCTCCTCTTCCTAACAAGCCTATTCCTTCGAAGCCTGATCTTTCTCGCCAATTTCATCTTCATCTTCTGTTCTTCTCTCTCCTGTAACTTTGACTCCAATGGCAACTTATCAACTGCCACAACCTCCTCTTTACTTTCTACAGGAGGCTCACTTGTCTCTGTAGGAGCTGTTCCATCAATATCCGAAGAAGCTCTCACAATAACTGCACCAATTCTGTTTCCACGAATTGGGTTTTGAAACCGGATTCCATTCCAAGTCTTAAACTTTAATTCAAAGGCTTTCACGTCTAGCCTGGAAACTAAAAAATAACACAAAATTCAGATATGGGTCTTGAAGACTAAATTAAAGTGAAAGATGAAATATTTCGTAATTTTAAGCACAACCCAGATTCAATTATGGGTTGCAGCAGCAAAATAAACAAACTTCTTAGTAACTAATATTCAAAGCACAAGCACAAAATTCAGATATGAGCCTTCAAGACTAAATCCAAGAGAAAGAACAAATATTTAGGAATTCTCAGCAAAACCCACATTAAATCGGTGGTTATAACAGAGAAAAGACCAGTCTTCCTAGAAATAATATAGAAAGCACGAGCATCCAAGAACTGGTTGAACTTGGGAAGCAGGTGATAAGTGTTTGATGAAACGGCCAAGCGAGCATGAAGTGAAACCAAATAAGCTTATACTAAAAAGTGCTGAAAAGCAGAAATCATAAAATTCACCGTCGATACAGCCCATATTAGCAAAAACTGCAAACACGAGACAAATCTAAAGAAGTGGGTACCTGGTGTTGCAATGAAGGCCATAGATGGAGATGAAAAGGGGGGAAGTGAAGAGAGCGAGGTGAGAGGATTGGAGAGAAGGAGGGGCATTTTCGTTTTGATTGAAAGGAAATCTGCAATCTTTTTGGTTTTGGGGGTTTCCTAGTTTACGTTGCCTGTGGCATTTCTGTGTGGTTCTTTTGGATAAGGAAAGTGAACTCTACCTCGGTTTGCTCTCACCCAGAGAAAAAGACTGAAAGGAAAACCTTCATCAAAGTTTCGAAACGTTTTCTAAGGGTCCTTTGTTTCTCTCTTTTCAAGTTGGCTAAATTGTTAAAAATTATTCGGGATTTTAGATCAAATTGTACTTTAATTATTATTATTTTAATTTCATTACCTAAACTGTTTTTGAAGAATTTTTTATTAATTTTAATCACAGGTAATAATTTAGAAACATAATAGGTATCCGGGAAACTATGTAATTTGAAAAATAAAAAATAACAGAGATAAAAACATAAATAAGAAAAAGTTTGATTTTTTACCAAAAAATAGTTTATGATATCTGAATAAAAAAATTAAAGTTTAGAGACAAGATTACTTTGACCAGGAATTTAAAATGATTTTGAATAATATAACCTTTTAATTTCTACATCTTTCTTCTTCTATTATTCAAATATAAATCTTATTTATGTTGTTAGTTTTGAATAATGTTATTTATATTCAAATATATGTTCTAATGAATCTTTAAAATAATATTTTATTTAGTAAGGGCTGAAAATTAATATACAATAATATAAATTGTTATTCATTTAATTCAAATGATCATTTAATATACAATAATATAGTGATTTGTTTCTTAAAAAAAGAGGAAATAGTTACAAATACAATTAAAAAGATTAAAGTAAATATGATTATCATAGGAGAAATAATGCAAACATAATTTTTCGGGGGTGAAATGAAGGGCTAAATTTGTTTCTCACATATTAATTATTTTGGTGAATGCAAATAAATATTTGCAATGAAGGAGAAATTCTCATAAACTTCTAAATGCTTTATCATAAAGTTTGATCTGGGCTTAAAAGCTTGTTTTAGCTGTTGGATATTTATTCTTAGTGACAGTTGGTCTGGGCCTGGTCATATATTAGTTGGGCTTTTCTCTGGGTCGAAAAAACATTAATTATCTTCCACAATATGCAGGCTACTGTACGAGTCATAATTATAAAACTTGATTATTTGAGGTTACTATGCAATCTGTGTTTTATAATTTTTTAAATTATTTTTGTTTAAAATTATTTTTTATATTTTTGGATTGTATTAATATATTAATATTGAAAATAATTTTTTTAAAATAAAAAATATTATTTTATTGTATTTCAAAACAAAAAAACACTTTAAAAAACAAGCATTATTATATTTTCAAATCCTCTTTTAATATATCATCTAGTCAAAATACATCACCTTGATCAATTAATTTTTTTTTTTTAAATTAAAATATTTTTTTTTAAAATAGTCAAACAAATTTCATTTGAAACTTGACTACACATAAAAATTGATCTAATAAGTTAATTGAGTTTTACTGAAATTGTTTTTAGTTTTTAATATAAAATATTAAAACCATCAAACAACATTAAAAAAAAATTATCAATTTTATGTCTTTTTAAGTCAAATACATTTTCAAAATGCACTGAATGAACTGGCACGAAGTTTCAAATCATTTTTTACATCAAGAATTTTTTTTTATTTCCAAATTCATGATAAAATTAAGCAAATAATAAGTGCTCGTCACTTCAGCTTCTTATGTCCAGTATTCTTCAACAGCATCCAAGTCAGATATGCACAGCCTGGTTGACCCTGCGGCATAGAAAAATAATGTACCTTGTTACTTGTTTTCATTTGAGAATTACTTTCCAGCCTAGTTTTAATGTTCATGCAGACTGCAGATTAAATGCGCATTTTGATTTTTCACTCTGCAGACAAATCTTGTTCTTGGAAATAAAAGAGAAGGCCAGTGTTTACCTGGGAAAAACTTATTTCACAGAACTAGCAACTACCAGTGAGAATCCAAACATGGATCAATTGCTGAAGAACAAAAGAAGAAGAAATAAATAAACAGATAGCAGAGATATAAAAGCATCACACTTAAATCGAGCAAAAAGAAAAGGAAAACTTACTTCCAGTTAGGGCTGTCCAACCAATCCTTTCCACAAATCAAAGCCTCAGCTATCTCAGGACGAACACAGTCATGGACTGATGCCATCTTCATAACCTCTGATGACTTGGAAATGACAGTTGATACTGGAATTGCTAAGAAATCACGAGCCATATTTCCCAGCACTGGAAATTTTTGAGCATTGTCTCGCCACCAAGCTAATACGTTACCATCCTTATCCAAGTTCTCCGGAGGCTGTTTTAGATACTGATCAATCTCATTCCATTGTGAGTGCACCATGTTGCGTTCATACTTACCCTTGCGCCACTCGTTGAAACTAATATCAGATGATGTACAACGACCCACGTCAGCCATGGCAGAAGAAGATGGTCCCTGATTGCTGATGTCCTTTGCATATTTATGGTATGCACATGTAAGATCGTAACGGAATCTGGATAAGTGCAAGTCAGCATCACTGCCGTATATCTGCCGGTAGCCATACTCAATAATGTCCAATTTATAGCTCGGGTCAAGAACTGCTGAGATTCCCAAAACCAAGCTAGCTTCTCCCCAATACTCGTCAAATTTTCCCTTCATTCTATTTGCCATAGCGCGAACATATACATAATCGCTCTGTTTCCAGCCATGCAAATTCTTATAAACATCACGAACACTGAGGAAATAATCATCTCTGCTTGTCGGAAAATTGCATGTTGACTTGTAGAACTCTTTCAAGCACTCACATACGGCTGTTGCTTTGTTCCATTCTTCCGCAGATGGATTCACTTTGAAATTATCATCAGATTGCTCTAGGTGATTAAAAGCTGTTCTAAATTCCAATGAACTCTCCAGCATAAGAAAGGTGGTGTCCCATCTCGCGGGAACATCTAGAGTAGGCATTTCCCTGTCCTGCAAACTCCCATTATTAATTGCCTCCTGGAACGTCTGCCTTATAAGTGAGCTTCCTTCGACGTACTCTATACATTCTCTTATCTTATAAAGCACACTCCTTATCTCATAAAATCCATCTTGAACAAGGAAACTGAGAATTTGGGCATAACTAGGAACACAGAAAAGATGTCCGTGGATACGTGGGGCTTGATCAGAAACCTTACTTCTTAATTCTCCAATCATGTAATCGTTTGGAGGAGTTACATCCAGGAATATGAAGCGAACGTTCTTGTTGATGCTCCACTCTGTAAGCACACTTTTAAAGACTTCATGTACAGTCCCCATGTCATAGTTGTACCGTAAGTTCCTGAAAGCAAGAATCTTCTTCTTCAGCTGCCATCCATCGTCAATGAAGTGCACGGTGAAGCAACAGTAGGTCATCATTTTGTCATTAGATGACCACAATTCAATTGATAAACTGAAGAGACAAGAGAGCTTATCAAAACCATTGATGAGTTTCTCCTTCTTTCGTCTGCAAATGGTAAGGACATCATCTGTAACCTCGTCTTTTGAATAAAGTTGAAACACTGGCTGCAAATTCTTCACAAAAATCTCAAAAAACTCATGTTGAACCATATCCAAGGGATATCCATGCTTAATCATCATTGTTGCAATGTCTACACGACTTCTTTCTTGATCTATGACAAAATTCCTTTGGATGACGCTAGTACTCAAGTCACCTGTCTCAACCAAGATTTGCTGCTCTGCTTCGTCCTGTCTGCTTCGCGAACATTTTTGTAAGTGCTTACGCAAATTTGAAGTTCCTCTTTTGCTTTCTGCTCTATACTTCCTCTTACAATATTTACATGTGGCCCATTCTTCCCCATTTTCTCCCCTATGCTTAACGAATCCGTCCCACACAGTTGATATCTTTCTTCGTTTATTAGTACTCTGGAGGCCACTAAGCGATGCATTCTCACCATTCAGAGCAGGTGCAGGTATAGCAGATTGTTCTTGGACGTCCTGTCAAGAGATAGGGAAGTAGGATATTGGCAACATGAAGGTCAATTCCAGTCAATAATAATGGCAGATTGTGTCTTCTTCAATAGTTGAACATACAAGCAAAACAGAGGCAGATGATTTAGAGTTTTTGGGTCTAAATAACCTTGAATCCAATTCATTCTGCTGGCTAGAATTTATTGTAGCGAATCACAAAGTAGATTTTTTTTTTTTGGGTTTAATTTTTAATTTTAAACTTATTAAAAGGTTTGTGTTTAATGTTTTTAGATAAAAACGAGTTAATTTGAAGGGTTTTTACATCTAAATAACCTAGAATTCAATTCTGGCTACCACAACTTGCTAGAAAAGTAATTTTTTTTTAAAAATTAAAATTTTGAAAAGTAATTTCTTTTAGTTTTTTATAATAAATTAAAAAATATTTCCTGATATTTAGTTATGTCATGAAAGAAAAAAAAACTGAAAAATAATTTATTAATATTTTATTTTATTTTAAGTTTATTAAAATAATAAACCATTAATCTTACAAATTAAAAAATTAAATAAAAATAAGAATCAAATATAATAAATAAAAAATTTCAATTAAAAAAATTATATAAAAAAAATTAATACAAAATATATACAATCAACTCATTCATCAGGGAAAAAACAAAAAAGAGAAACAGTATAGAAGAGCACCTGTTCAAGAGGCTCGTGTGTTTCTTCTGCTTGATTGCTGGTTGGGTTCAATGTCATGAATCCATTTCCTTCTAAAACACCATCGGACGATGGCAATTGAAAAACCCTAGAAACTGCTTCATGTGGGATGCTTGGCATTCTTTCATCATCCAATCTAACTTCAGAGCCACTCGCCTCATTTAGTTCTCTGACCCAAACTTCCCACAACTTTAAACATTTCCTCTGCAAGGTACGCAAGACCTTATTTATCAAAAGTTCTCGCTCTGAAGTCTCTTTCATGCTTCTAGGAAGAACAAATTCCAATACGTAATCATCCTTGCAAGTGTGGGTTCCTTTTAGCCTTATAGCAAAAGCAGCATGATAGGGTCTGATCCGCCACTCAATAATGTCAGGCGCATGAGGGAATTCAGCTGGATCAAGCACGGAAATGTCATGCTGGATATGAATATTAGATTGGAGTGCTTTTCCGGCGATACCTTGTCCTTCCTCGAGATGATGTTGTGCATATTCATACACAAATGCTAGCGCTGACCAATCATTTACATAGCAAGCACTATCATCAATACATAGAATACGTTTTCCCTCCGAATTTGTATTACCATTTTGGCCATAGGAAATCCATGTCACAGCCAGTGGTAACTTATGTAGATCACATATATATTCCAATATGTCAAATAACTTAGCTGAAGCAGCTATTCGATTCATTGAAGAGCCCTGTGAGATCAACGACACCAATAATGGCATAAAGATAAAAAATAGTGTATCAAAAATCCTGTGGATCAAACTCTTTTAGATTGTTTTTTTGCCATTTATCAGAGCAAGAATTATATTGTAAGTTTCTAATTCATGTGTAAAGAATATGAAGTTGTTGCTATCTCCCCATGCCATAAAGATAAAACTTGCAAATTTGTTAAATCTCGGAAACAAAGAACGATACCTGTGAGGACCATAAGTTTCTTTCTGCCATTATGGAAACTAGAGAATCATTTTCTTCATCATCCTCAGACTCAGAGGAGCTCGCCATCCCTTCTGAGTCATCAACTGTATCTTGCATTATGTAAGCACCTGTCAACATGTTTTTCCAGTAGCCTAAAGTGAAAATACACACAGCGAATTTATTGATGGATAATTAGTATAACAAGAGAAGAGAAAGGAAAGGATGGAATTGTATTATTCACCGCCACTGAATTGAGGTGGATCAGTGAACTTCCAAACTGAGGCTACAGCTACCGGAAAACTGTGCCAATGTAGCAGGAGATGCCCTTCCTCCTCTTCGATTCCATGTTCATGTAAAGACAATGGAAGATCTATCTTCAACTTGTGTTGAGGAACTGGACAAAACCCAGCCTGAGAGAGGCGATTTTGCCACTGAGCAAATGAGTCAATCCGCTCGACCCGGTCAACGCCCTCACATGCCACCACATTCCCAATCTGTCGCCTGAAATATATCTCCCATAACGCTTCGGTATGATACGTTTTCTCCAGTGACTCAAAAATAGTGGAGTAGTATTGGAATGATTGTTCGAGCCGCTTCAAAAGATCAGGACTGTTAAGATTGGCTTCTTGCTCAACAATTACCATGATGTCCGCTCCCAAATCCTTCACTTTTGAAAGCACTTGCTCCATTTCCCCATCCCGCGCAAGCAATTTGTGGAGTATAAAATCCCAATTCACAACCATCATCTCATCCTCCCTTTTCCTTCTGAGTTTGGAAATACAATTGACAATATCATCCGGACTATTCCATATCAATTGCCTCAATTCCATATTTTTGTTCCGAGCCCGTTCCCCGGTTTGACGGAGATAGTCATAGTGTTTTGACAGTTTCGGTGCGATACTGGTTATTAGGACTGATTGTAGGCTACCGTACTGAGTTTTGTGATAATCAATAAAGGACTCCCACCTCCCAAAATCGACCCGGATGGAGAAGTCAATAATGTGGAGTCGTTTATTTCCCGAATTCAAGGCATCATCAATGGCATGTATACTGGTGATTGTAGAAAACGTGTAGAGAGGATCGAATTTGTATTCGTCTGGTTCGTATAGAGAAGGTATAAAGGGTGAAGGACATGGAGGACGAATTCCATAGGTTCGCCGGACAAGAGCCTCAGCACAGTATTTGAAAACTTTCCACGTCGATGTGCTGGCTTCTTTAGAAGCTAGAGATTGAATTACTGCCAAAAGTGAATCAGCAGCATCCAACTTACCACCTTCAATCTTCTTAGCACACTCCACCAATCCTTGAGAAAAAAGAGAGGCCATCGAACGCAACAGATTTTGATGAAGGGAATCGAAGCAAATGACTCTTTCACTCTTCGTTTCTTATAGTCAACCCCGTTTGCTTCCAGCATACGGTTCCTTCGTGCAATCCGTAAGAACTAAAAGAGGTCCCTATTTTTTTTCTGACAAGTTCTTTCAAGTCCTGAAAGTTGAAGCACATCATCAATAGATAACCAAACAATTTGACGATCAAAGACAATGGTTACTTGAACTTTAGAGAGTACCTCCATTCCATTTTGATGATCTGTTCGATCACTTTTTTCCTTTTAAGTTTTGAGTTGAAGTAGCTATGGTGTAAAGAGGAAGACAAAAGTTTTGAATTTTGCTTAATTCATTCAAACTGCAAAACGTAATAAATATACAAGATACAGAGTGCTAAGTATGGAAGGCTTATAAAGGAAAGAATAGAAATGGAATCCCTGATTCTAGCTGATCCCTGATTCTAGCTATAGTAATAGTAAGAATATAAGAAACCGATCCTAGCTTTACATCAACTAATCCTTGATTGTAGCTTGCAGTGATTATTGATTTATACTGTCATGAATCCTGCCGTTGCATGAGTTGATCATGCAATAAAGTTGCTGAATTCTGCCGTTGCATGAGTTGATCATGCAATAATAATTCACGTGAGTTGGCAGTGTAATCTTCCTTAATGCTGTCATGAATCCTGCAATAATAGCTTACATGAGGTGGTAGTGTGATTTTCCTTGATACGCCCCCGCAAGAACGGGCTCCCATCGGTGAGACCGATCTTGTGCTTGAGAAAATCTGTGCGCTGCTTGGAGAGTGGTTTGGTAAGCAAGTCTGCAAGTTGATCATTCGTGTGAACATGGCGAACAGTAAGGAAGTTTTTCTGAACAAGGTCCCGAACAAAGTGTAAGTCAATTTGGATGTGCTTCATGCGTGAGTGCTGAACAGGATTGAAGCTGAGATTGGTTGCACCAAGATTGTCGCATAAGAGCAGTGGAGACTGAGGAAGAGAAAACTTGATTTCAATAAAGAGTGACAGAATCCACATAGACTCAGAAGCAGCGGTGGCAAGCGCCCGATATTCAGCCTCTGTAGAGGATCGTGCAATTTCACGCTGTTTTCTGGAACTCCAAGAGAGGAGATTTGAACCGAGCATAATGAGATAAGCTGAAGTAGAGCTGCGATTATCCAAATTGCCAGCCCAATCCGTGTTTGAGTAACATGTAAGCAGAGGATTAACATTTTTCTGAATTGAGATGCCATGGAAAATTGTATTCTTCAGATAACGCAACAACCGCTTGGTGGCAGTCCAGTGAATTGTAGAAGGGCAGTGCATGAACTGTGACAATTTGTTTACTGCAAAGCTGATGTCGGGTCGAGTGAGTGAAAGATATTGCAATGCTCCAATTACCTTGCGATATTCAGTAGGATTGACAGCAGCTAAGCCATCATTTAATTTCAGAGAGACTGAAGTTGACAGTGGAGTGGTGACATCTTTTGCTCCATCCATGCAGGTTCTGGCAAGAAGATCCCTGATGTATTTATGTTGAGTGAGGAACAACCCATTCTGTGTTGGAATAACTTCAATACCAAGGAAGAAATGCAAGGGTCCTAAGTCTTTAAGAGAGAACTTCCTGCCGAGCTGTTGTATAACACTTGCAGCAAAATGAGAGTTGTTGCTGGTGATAATTAAATCGTCAACATATACCAGAAAGTAAGCAGTAGTGGACGCAACATTATAGACAAACAATGAAGAGTCAGACTTGGTATTGACAAAACCAAATTCCATAATAGCTTGTTTAAGAGCAGTATACCAAGCACGTGGTGCTTGTTTAAGGCCATAGATTGCCTTCTTAAGACAACAAACAAAATCTGGTGAAGATTGATCCCGAAATCCAGGAGGCTGCGACATGTATACTTCTTCTGTGAGATGGCCATGGAGAAATGCATTGTTTACGTCTAACTGATGGAGAGGCCATCCATGCATCACAACAACTGATAAAATAGTGCGAATAGTCACTGGTTTCACTACAGGACTGAAAGTCTGAGTATAATCCAAACCGGGTCTTTGATTGAAACCTTTGGCCACTAGTCTGGCTTTAAATCTGTCAATTGAGCCGTCAGCAAGCCTTTTAACCCGAAACACCCACTTGCATCCAATAATGTTGTAGCCCTTGGGAGGTGATACCAGATGCCATGTATCATGGCGCATAAGAGCTGTAAGCTCTGAGGACATTGCAGCACGCCACTGCGGATCAGTTAAGGCTTGAGTCACCGATGTAGGTTCCATAGATGAAGGTAATGGGTGTTTAGTAACCATGAACAAGCTTTTAGGCTTATAGATGTTGTTCATAGATCGAGTAACCATACGATGGGGACGAGGTTCATCAGTAGGAAGCACCACAGGAGCATGACTAACAATTAAATTTTCAGAGGAAGGTGCAGTTTGAGCAGGAGGACATACCTGTGAGGGAACTGACATCGGAGGTGAAGCTACCAAAGGTGATGAAGGAGCAGCGGTACCCAGTGCAGAAGCAATTGATTTTGGTGGTCGTGCAGGATATAACAATGACAGACTTATGGCAACCGGGTGAGAAGATCCGAGAGCACTGGTTGCAGGTTGGGATTTTGCAGAAGAACAAGTATCAGTTTGAGCCATGGGAAAGACAGTCTCATCAAAGAGGACATGTCTGGAGTGATATACTTTTTTGTTGAGAAGATCTAGACATAAATAAGCATTTTGGGTTAAAGAGTAACCCACGAAAACACATGACACGGCTTTGGTTTGAAGTTTATGTGTAATGTAGGGTCTGGTGAGGGGATAACAGAGACACCTAAATTGCTTTAGTTTCATGTAGTTGGGATTTTGATGGAAAAGCAATTCGAAGGGTGTTTTGTTATTCAGAGTGGAGATTGGCATACGATTGATCAAGTATGTTGCAGCTTGAAATGCATAAGGCCAGTAGGAAGGAGGCATTTGGGTATCGGTGAGAAGAGTGAGACCTGTTTCAACAAGGTGGCGATGTCGTCTTTCAGATATTCCATTTTGTTGTGGAGTGTGGGGAGCAGTGGTATAATGACCAATGCCATGAACAGATAAATAATTTTTAAGAGCAATGTATTCACCTCCATTGTCAGAATATAGACTTTTGATTTTGGTGTTGAACCTGTTTTCCACAAGATTTCGAAATTGAGGAAAGATACTGTGAACACATGATTTATGGGACATATGATAAAGCCATATATATTTAGTATAGTGGTCAACAAAAATAATGTAGTATTTTAAACCATCAATACCAGTGTCATGAGCCGGACCCCAAACATCAGTATAAATGTATTCGAGGGGTGCTGTACTAACAAAACCATGAGATTGAAATGTTTGTCGGTGGGCTTTATTGTGAGAACATAAGACACAAAGAGATGAATTTTCTTTTGTTTTTCTGACAGGTAAGGAAAAAGTGCGGATAAGATGTTGAGCAATTTTGGAAGATGGATGACCAAGTTGTTTGTGCCATCCATCTGTTGTTGTGCATTCATGAACATAAGCAATAGCAGGTTTGGAAGCCATAGTCATTGTTTCCGACAAAGGGTACACACCATCCTCACATGCACCTTTTAGTAGTGTCGCCCCCGTGATCCGATCCTTCACAAGAAAGTAAGAGGGATGAAACTCAAGATAGATATTATTTTGTTTAGTAAAGTGATGAACAGAAATTAAATTTTTTTTAATTTCAGAAACACATAGAGTGTCTTTCAAATGAAAAATACGGGTGGGGGAGATGAACGATAATGACCCAGTATGAGATACTTGCAAACCTGATCCATCACCAAGCACTACTTCATCTGTACCATTATATTCAGAATGAATAGATAGATTTGAAAGATTGGTCGTCATATTATGAGAGGCTGCCAAATCCACTAGCCATTTCGAATCCTTGCTTTTAGAAGATGCAGCATAATTTGCAGAAAAATCAGATGAATTGCTTTTGGAACATGTTTTAGCTGTGTGGCCCAACTGATCACATAGCTGACACTTAGGTTTATATTTGCGAAAACCTGAATTGTATGTGCTTCGTTTGGTGCTGTCACGGCTTTTGGAGTAAAAGCGTTGTCCATTATTTCCAGCAGGGAAATGCCTTCGTTGGGTAAAATTTGCTGTTGAAACTAGCGGCTGCATGGTTTGTTGTTCCAACTGACGAAGATAACTTTCATGGCCAATTAACAAGTCATGAAGCTCCTCAAACCGAATGGGATGTTCTTTGGCTCGTATTGGTGCAGCAATTTCCCTAAAATCTGGACCCAGTCCATTTAAAACATAAAGAGTCAGATCATCATCAGTAACAGGATGATCAATCCTGGCAAGTTCATCAGCTATAAGTTTAATTGCCTGGAGAAATTCAGTGACAGTCCTACTGCCCCGATGATTGAGGTTGAGATCCTCCTTCAACTGCATCGCACGGGTGCGTGATTTTCCTGCATACAAACATGTTAGTTTGTTCCAAGCTTCATAGGAGCTTTTGCATGAAGCAAGCAGAGGTGTGATGGTGGTGGATGTTGAGGCTAGCAGTGCATGAAGAATCAATTTATCTTGCCGAATCCAGTGAGAGTTTGCAGCTTTGGAGACAGCAGAGTTTTCAGTATCAATTGCAGGACACTGGAGATCACCAGTAACAAAATCCATGAGATCATAGCCAATGAGTAAGGCTTCAAACTGTGCTCTCCATTGTGGAAAGGTGGAGGCTGTAAGTTTTTCATTGATGGCAGTAGTAGAATTGATAGTGATTATTTGGTTAGGGGCAGAATTGATGGATGCAGAAAAGACATGGTGAAGGTTTAGGAACGATACTCGTTAGAGATTGAAACGCTCTGATACCATAAAGAGGAAGACAAAAGTTTTGAATTTTGCTTAATTCATTTAAACTACAAAACATAATATATATACAAGATACAAAGTGCTAAGTATGGAAGGCTTATAAAGGAAAGAATAGAAACTGAATCCCTGATTCTAGCTGATCCCTGATTCTAGCTATAGTAATAGTAAGAATATAAGAAACCGATCCTAGCTTTACATCAACTAATCCTTGATTGTAGCTTGCAGTGATTATTGATTTATACTGTCATGAATCCTGCAGTTGCATGAGTTGATCATGCAATAAAGTTGCTGAATTCTGCCGTTGCATGAGTTGATCATGCAATAATAATTCACGTGAGTTGGCAGTGTAATCTTCCTTAATGTTGTCATGAATCCTGCAATAATAGCTTACATGAGGTGGCAGTGTGATTTTCCTTGATATGGTGGACATGTGTTGCAATCTTGGAAGGGCAAGGGTGAAGATGTGGATGTGTGCTGAGATGGCCTGTCTGGTTCTCAGAAAGCAATGGAAAAATTTACAGAATCATGAAGGAGGGGCCTAATTAAAAATAATTGAATGAATATATATATATATATATATATATATATATATATATATATATAATTCTGCTTTTTTTTTCAAATCTACTAGTTTTACTATTTTTTTATTTCTTGTTATAGTGAATGTTGTTTTTTCTAATTAATTGGATATATTTTATGGGTTTATTTGTTTCGATTATGCTTGGATTTTTTTATGTTTTGTTTTTAGCAGAACCACCAAAATTATCAATTTTTTCTCACGTGTACTTTACTATCACCAGGTCCAATATACAATTAGACACAGTCTTTCTAGCCAAATTGAGTTCTTTGAAGAGCGTATACTCAACTTTGATTTAGTGTAAGTTTTCTTTTTTAGGAACCAGTAATCCCATTTTTTATGTTAGATATGCTTTTATATATCAATTTCTTTTTTTAATATGTTAATTTTGCTTTCATATGTTAGTGTGATTTACATGTAAAAATTTATTTTTGGTTCTGATTATTGCTTCAACACATCGTTATTTGTATTTATTTTTTAAATAGAAAACAATAAAAATTTATGATATTTTGATTTTAGGTTGAACCATGAACAAAATAAGAAGAATTGATTTCTTTTTTGAGAAAAAAAGGACAAATATTGATAACTCACAGCCTAGTGAATCAACTCCAATGTGTAATGTTGAAGTTATGGTTGAACAACCCCAATGTGCTTCAGTTTATGAAGAACCTGCATTGATTAATGAGCAGCCTCCTACTAGAATCGACACTGCTCATCTGATTAGAGATCCAAGCAATCGTCCTCAAATTTAGGAATACTCGGTTAATCAACAAGATGAAATTAGAAGGACATACATTAATTTGGGGCCATATCAACCTTTGATGTCTGAATATCCGCTGACTGGTAAAAAACATCCTCGTCGATTTCAGTCTCATTGGTTCAAAAGTTATTCATGGCTTGAATATTCAGAGAAAAATACTGCATTTTGTTTCCCTTGCTATCTATTTTCAAGTAAGTCATCTGGAAAGTCAGGATCAGACACATTTACTGTTATAGGATTCAATTATTGGAACAAAGTTAATGATGGGGAACGATGTGCTTTTTTAACTCATATGGGAAAAGGTCCAAATTCAGCTCATAGATTTGCTACCAGGTGTTTGGAAAATTTGAAAAATCAGTCATGTCATATTGAGAAGGTAGTTAAGAGGCAAACTACTCAAGAAATTCTAAATAATCGATTGCGTATTAAAGCTTCAATAGATATTGTTCGTTGGCTCACATTTCAAGCATGTGCTTTTAGAGGACATGATGAATGTCCAGAATAAAAAAATCAAGGTAATTTTCTTGAAATGTTGGAACTTTTAGCATCATATAATGAGCAAGTAGGTGCTCTTGTTTTGGATAATGCTCCACAAAATTCTAAATATGCCTCGCATCAAATTCAAAAGGAAATTTTGCATGTCTTTGCTAGAACTGTTCAGTCTTCAATTCGTCATGAGATTGGTGATGCAAGATTTTGCTTAATTGTTGATGAAGCTCGAGATGAATCCAGAAGAGAGCAAATGGCCCTTATTATTAGGTTTGTTGATAGAAGTGGATTTATACGAGAATGATTTTTGGATATAGTTCATGTCAAAGACACAACTGCTTCAACTCTTAAGAAAGAGATTTCCTTTGTTTTATCTTATCACAATCTTGATGTTCAAAATATTAGGGGCCAAGGGTATGATGGTGCTAGTAATATGCATGGAGAGTGGAATGGATTGCAAGCTTTATTCATTAATGATTGCTCTTATGCATATTATGTACATTGCTTAGCTCATTAATTACAATTGGCTCTTATTGCTGCAGCTAGAGAAATATTTGATGTTCACACTTTTTTTTAGAACTTGATTTTTATTATTAACATTGTTAGTGCTTCTTGCAAGCGTAATGATAAATTACGGGCTTTTCAAGCAGCTACAATTGAACATTTAGTTGATATTGATGAGATTAAAACAAGTAAAGGAGTTAATCAAGTAGGTGGTTTGCAACGACCTGGAGATAACAGATGGAGTTCGCACTTCAAATCCATTTGCAGTTTGATAAAAATGTATGGGGCAACTTGCTTGGTTCTTGAAAACATCGCTTTAGATGGATCTACTTATTCTCAACGTGGTGATGCGGCTTTTTCATTTAAGTTGCTAATGTCATTTGATTTTGCATTCATCTTGCATATAATGAAGAATGTTATGGGAATTACTGATGTGCTTTGCCAAGCTTTGTAACAGAAATCTCAAGACATTTTAAATGTTATGCATTTGGTGACTACCATAAAGACTTTAATTCAGAAGTTAAGAGATGATGGCTGGGAAACTCTTTTAGAAGAAGTGACATCATTTTGTAAGCATCAAGACATTGAAGTTCCTGATATGGATGCTTGTTTTTCTAGTGTGGGACGATCTCGCCGTAAAACAAAATCAATAACAGTTGAGCATCACTATCGAGTTGATATATTTACAGCTATCATTGATCAACAGTTGCAAGAGCTAAATAATAGATTCAATGAGTAGACGATTGAGCTTCTTAAGTTGAGCGCAACTTTAGATCCTAAAAATAACTATAAATTATTCAGTGTTGAAGATATACGCTTACTTGTTGACAAGTTCTATCCTGAAGACTTTTCTTACCAAGAAAAAACTCATTTGAGATTTTAGTTGCAGCATTATGAGCTTGATGTGCCCAATCATCCAAAGTTAAAGAATATGTCATCGATTGCTGATTTATGTCAAGGATTGGTTGAAACAGAAAAATCAACAATTTATCCACTCATTGACAGGTTGATTCGGCTTATTTTGACTCTTCCTGTTTCGACAGCAATAACTGAACGAGCTTTTTCAGCGATGAAAATTGTTAAAACAAGACTTCGCAATTATTTGATTGTCTATATAGAAAAAGAAATTGCTGAAAGATTCACAATTGATATGATAATCGATGATTTTTACTCCATGAAAGAACGACGAGCATAATTAAATTAAATATGTAAGAATTATTCTTTATTATTTTTTACTTTATTTCAAAGTTTTATCAAACATAAATAATGCATCGTTTTAACTAATGTTTCTTATATATTTTGTATATTTATATTTGATAGGTACAAAAACCAACAAAATTAAAGTGATGAATACATTATGAAGATGACATTAACTTCATAGCTTTGACTCAATTTGGTATTCCTTTAAACTTTTTATCTTATACAAAGATCGTCATATGTTTATAGTTATTTTTTTGAATAAAACTAAATCATGCAGTTTTTTTTTAAAAAAATTTATGTATAGTAAATAAAAAAAACTTTTTATATTATTTTAGCCCTCCTATTAAATAATCCTATCTCCGCCCCTGCCCATGACAATGAACAGTTGCCTCTTTTTTTTTTAATCTGCGGAGTCGTCTAAAATATTAAAACTCTAAATTGCAGTAGTAAACTCTTGCTGATTGGATACATGTTTCTGTATGTTTTTTTACGAAGAAGTTGCTTGAGGCGATAAAGACACCAACATTTTAATAATATAAACTTGAGGTCTATACATTTTAATGTTTTTAATTTAACCCATCGACTAAACTAGCAAACCAAATCTCGTGCTGCAACTTTTTTTTTATAATTTTTTGGAGTTTCTTCTAATTAATAGAATTTCAATTTATAAAAAAACGAAACATTTAGTTTCATTTGACAAATAAGTTGATTCAAAATACTCGGTCTCGAAAAACATTTTAGTATTTCATCTTATTCTTATTCTGATTTATTTATATAGTATTTAAAAAATTTCCTGAAAAATAAATAAAAAATTTACTAAAAAAACTGAAGAAATTGATTTAAGAATCAAGAAAATCTCTTGGTCTGTTTTGGTTTTAAAAGGTTAAAACTGATTAAGAGATCATTTGGGAATGCGATCCAACTCGTGTTCCTATAAATTTTAATTTTTTTATTTAAAATTAATATTTTTTTAATGTTTTTAGATCGTTTTGATGCGTTGATATCAAAAAATTAGTTTAGTTAGTAGCTTACTTTTACCAAGAATTTAAAATGATTTTGAATAATTTAACCCTTTAATTTCTACATCTTTCTTCTTCTATTATTCAAAATATAAATCTTATTTACCTTGTTAGTTTTGAATAATGTTATTTACATTAAAATATATGTTCCAATGAATCTTTAAAATAAATTATTGGCTATTATAAGAAATTTAACAAATAATTAATTGCCAGCATTACCTCAATTATCTTAGTTATAATTACAAGAGCAGACTATTTAGATTGTTTTAATGTGTTGATATTAAAAATATAATTTTTTAATATAAAAAGTATTATTTTTTTGTATTTTTTAGTAAAAAATATTTTAAAAAATAACCACTACTACACTTCCAAATATCTTATTAATTTATAATTTAGTCAAAATAGATCAACCTAGGTCAATTAAAAACAACGTTATTTTAATTTTTTTAAAAAAAGTTAAAGCAATATTTTAAAAAAAATTCAAACAAATCTCACTTGGATCAACTGAAACATAGATTAATCTAATAAGTTAAGAGAGTTTTAAATGTATTAATTCCTGATCTAATTTGATATGAACCCGACTTGTATCAGGGCTCAGGTTTATCCACCAGGAATTGGATTATTCACCGCCACTGAATTGAGGTGGACCAGTGAACTTCCAAACTGAGGCTACAGCTACCGGAAAACTGTGCCAACGTAGCAGGATATGCCCTTCCTTCTCTTCGGTTCCAAATTCTTTTAATAAGAATGGAAGATATCCCTTAAACAAGTCTACCTGTTGGGGAACTGGACAAAACCCAGCCTGAGATAGGCGATTCTGCCAGTGAGCAAATGACTCCATCCGCTCGACCCGGTCAACGCCCTCACATGCCACCACATTCCCAATCTGTCGCCTGAAATGCATCTCCCATAACACACCGGTATCATAATCTTCCTCCAGTGACTCAAAGATAGTAGAGTAGTATAGGAATGATTGTTGGAGCCGCTCCGAAAGATCAGGACTGTTAAGATTGGCTTCTTGCTCAACAATTACCATGATGTCTTTCGTGAGTCTTTCACTCTTCGTTTCTTATAGTCAACGCCGTTTGCTTCCAGCATACGTTCCTTCGTGAAACCTGCAGTTCACTTTAAAGATAGTGTCATTCAATTGGACCTCCATTCCATTCAGATCTTTTGCAATCTTGGAAGGGCATGAGTGAAGATGTGGACGACGTGTGTTGAGATGGCTTGTTTGGTTCTTAGAAATCAAAGGAAAAATCTTACAGAATCACGAAGGAGGGACCTAAGCAATGGACCCATTGATTGAGAATTGGTATTCTTGCCTTTTCCTCCATGGTAGGGGCTGAATAATAAGGACCTGAGCTCATCATTCTTGTTGACTGGTTCCTAGCCCGAAGAAGAAGGATAACTCAGGCAGGGAGAGAATACAAGTCCCGAACCGCTGGTCTGGGCCAAATGCCGTGCACCATCATCCTTTGTAAATTCCATTTTCTAAGCCCATCTGTCATGACTGGATAGGATTGTGTTCCAAAATGATGCTGTCATTTACTTATAGGTCGGGGGTTACATGTCAAAATTGTCTGCGGAAGAATATAATTTTAGAGCTGTTTATGCTGTTGGTTAGAGTTGTTTTCAGCTTGAAATCGAATTTAATGATAGGAGATTGTTTAAATATAAACTAGGTTACTTCTCTCACTATACGACACCAAAAAAATTTGAAATAAAAAAATTATAAAATGTTTTTTTTCTTAGAGATAGATTGAATTAATATCGATCAATCCATTACATTTATAATTCAAATTGTATATTTCATTGAATTTAATAATATTTAAAATTGATAAAATTTGAAAAATAAATTGATAAAAAAATCAATATTCAAGAACTTTGCAAGGAGAAAATCGATTTGATGAAAAGCTAGAGAGCATAAAGAAAATGTGATAATTGAAATAATGCAAACATAATTTTGCCGGTCTGAAATGAAGATAATTGATGTATAATGCTATCTAAATTTGTTTCTCGCATATTAATTATTGTGGTGAATGCCAATAAATATTTGCAATGAAGGAGAAATTATAATAAACACCTTAAAATAAGAAATGCTTTATTATAAAGTTTGATTTGAAAGCTTGTTTTAGCTACTGGATATCTGCTTTCAGTGATAGTTGATCTAGGCCTAATGATTTTTAACCCTAGTCGTATAAAATTTTTAAAAAATAATAATTATTATACTTTCAAATATTCTCTTAATTTATGATGTAGTTCAAGTAAGTCAATTTAGATTAATTGAAAACAACATTATGTTAATTTTTTTTTAAAAAAATCAAACAAATTTCACTTAGATGTTGACTGGATAAACTGAAACATAAATTGATCTAATAAGTTAATAAAATTAGAAGTGCATAAATTCCCAATCTAATTTAATATGAAACTTAGGGTTTAGATTGATCCGCCAGATTTTATAATAATGGTTTCAGTAGTTAGGCATAGAATTTTTACATGGAGTACTTAAAAATTTATTTACCTTTCTGCACCATCAACTTATTTCTATCGCGAGTAAGAAGCTTTATTTATGGTAAGAGTTGTTTTTTAAAAAAAACAATTATTTAAAATATATTAAAATATATATTTTTTAAAATTCATTTTTTACATCAAAATATCAATAATTTGAAAAAAATTAATTTGAAGCAAATTAAAAAAAATAATAAAATTTCAATTCTTCTCAAAAAAGATTTTAAAATATATATAAATATATTTTTAGTATTATCATACATGATGCTTTTTTAAAATATATTTTACTTAAAAATTTATGAAAAAAAATTTCAGATTTTTTTTATTTTTAAATTGAAATATTAAAATCATTAAATAATAATAAAAAAAACATTAATTTTATGTTTTTTCAACGCAGATACAGATACCTTTTTAAAACGCATTCAAAAAGTAGGTTCAAATCATTTTTTACATCAAGATTTTTTTTTATTTTCAAATTCATGATAAAATTAAGCGAAAAATAAGTCTTCGTCACTTCAGGTTCTTATGTCCAGTACTATTCTTCAACAGCATCCAAATCAGAAAAATAATGTACCTTGTTACTTGCTATTTGTTTTCATTTCAGAATTACTTTCCAGCCTAGTTTTAATGTTCATGCAGACTGCAGATTATATGCGCATATTGATTTTTCACTCTGCAGACAAATATTGTTCTTGGAAATAAATGAGAAGGCCAGTGTTTACCTGGGAAAAACTTGTTTCACAGTACTAGCAACTACCAGTGAGGATCCAAACATGGATCAATTGCTGAAGAAAAAAAGAAGAAGAAGAAATAAATAAACAGATAGCAGAGATATAAAAGCATCACACTTAAAACGAGCAAAAAGAAAAAAGCAAAACTTACTTTCAGTTAGGGCTGTCCAACCAATCCTTTCCGCATATCAAAGCCTCAGCTATCTCAGGACGAACACCGTCATGGATTGATGCCATCTTCATAACCTCTGATGACTTGGAAATGACAGTTGATACTGGAATTGCTAAGAAATCACGAGCCATTTTTCCCAGTGTTGGAAATATTTGAGCATTGTCTTGCCACCAAGCTAATACGTTACCATCCTTATCCAAGTTCTCCGGAGGCAGTTGTAGATACTGATCAAGCTCATTCCATTGTGAGTGCACCATGTTGCGTCCCCTTGCGCCACTCTGTGAAACTAATATCAGATGATGTACAACGACTCACGTCAGCCATGGCAGAAGAAGATGGTCCCTGATTGCTGATGTCCTCTGCATATTTATGGTATGCACATGTAAGATCGTAACGGAATCTGGATAACTGCAAGTCAGCATCACTGCCGTATATCTTCCGGTAGCCATACTCAATAATGTCCAATTTAAAGTACGGGTTAAGCACTACTGAGATTCCCAAAGCCAAGCTAGCTTCTCCCCAATACTCGTCAATTTCCCCCCTCATTCTATTTGCCATAGCACGAACATATACATAATCAATCTGTTATAAACATCACAAACATTAAGGAAATAATCCTCTCTGCTTGTTGGAAAATTGCATGTTGACTTGCAGAACTCCTTGACGCACTCACATACTGCTGTTGCCTTGTTCCATTCTTCCGCAGATGGATTCACTTTGAAATCAGAATCTAATTGCTCTAGGTGATTAAAAGCTGTTCTAAATTCTAATGAACTCTCCAGCAGAAGAAAGGTGGTGTCCCATCTCGCAGGAACATCTAGAATAGGCATTTCCTTGTCCTGCAAACTCCCATTATTAATTGCCTCCTGGAACCTCTGCCTTCCAAGTGAGCTAATCTTAGTCTTGTGTAAAATTAAGTTTATAATTTTATCCAAAACTCCACCTTAGTTTCTTTATGCATTTGAAACCATTCTCAGCGTACTCTTTAAGTTGCTAGTCTTTTGTTTTTTATTTTAAAAGAAAATGATAACTTTGAAAAAAAAAATCTGAAAATTAGGTTATGACACCTAAAATTATAATAACCTATGTCAAGAAGTTCAATATTACTCGATGATTTAAATTAAGGTGAAATACCCCCTATAATGGTTAAAGTACTCAATGCAAAAGCTCTTAAGATTCTTCAACTTAGACAAGCTTAAAGGTACTTTACTTGAAAGCCTATTACCTTTCACAAGAATTTTCCACGTGAGATTCTCACTTTTCAAATCAAAGAATTAGTGTTGCTTTTGGAAAATTAAAGAAGCAACGCACAAGTAAGACATGGTGGCTTAGAAACTTAGGTTTTAAGGATTTAAGGTCAATTAAGTTAGGGTTTTTTTTTTAGTTTTTGTTTGATTTATGGTTGCTTGTTGTTTTTGGTGGTAGAACTATTGTTTGATAAAGATTTTTAGGTTTCCAAGTTAATGTAGATTTGATTTTTGAGTTTGATTAAGGTTTCATAATGTTTGGTCAATTTGTCATATTTAAAATAGGATGTAAATGATAATTTTTCAAACTATAACGAGCAATTGCAATATGGATCAAACTACAATATGCTAAATGTAATTTTTTTTATAATAAAATGGATAGCTGGAGTCAAACATTTGTGTTTGCATCAATCTTTTGCTTTTGTTTTTTTTTTATTATTAATATAGGTGTTCAGGTCAGCTTGCGCACATCTTAACTAATTCTACGGGCCCTAAAGTTAACGATCATGTAAGTCTCCAGTGGCCTTGAGCGGACTCAAACTCGTGACCATTAAGGAGCAAACCCAAAACCTGACCAGTTGAGCAAACCCAAGAAACCTTTTGTTTTTGTTAGGAAAGGTAGCTTCCCATCTTATTATTTAATTACTTTTATTTTTTATTTTATTTATTTTATTAAATGTAATTGTACTAGGATTAAAATTGAAGTATCCAATAGAATTATCCTTAGGATTTTATCTCTGTAACATTATAAATAGGTTATCCAGTAGTTGAAAATGATGGTCAGACCCATATACATAATTTATTCGTAACTTTTTGCTATCTATTACTTTCTTTTACTTATCATAATTTATTTCTTTTATTTACAACTTTATTTATCAGCTTTGTATTTTTCTCTAGTTTAGTTTTTGACATTACCTTTTTTTATAACATGTTAATGTCAAATTTAGGACTCCACACTCCACTTCGATTAGCAAGATTGGTATTTGCTTTTGCTTGGGATTAAGTTCTTAATTTTATTTTCTCCTTATTGAAAGGAAGAAATGAAGAAAATGTTGCATATTGATCATATAATTAATGATCGATCAATATATTGATGATGTCAATCAATATATTGCGATGATCAATCAAATTGATTATTTGATAAATCAATATATTGGCATGCTAGGTAGGAAAAAAATTATTATTTTAACAAATTACTTTAGTGGTCATCAACAAATCAACACACCTAGCATAAAAAAATTATTATTTTAAAAAATTACTCTAGTAATCACAAACAGATTGGCACACCTAGTTATAATGCTAGAAAATCAAACTAGAAAAAAATATAGTTATAATGACTAGTGATTAGTTAATTCACGTATCTTATAGAGGCAATCCTCATAAACATGAGGAGCTTGAAATCAACTCACAAACATAAAGTCTAATATAGAAGTCTCTATCAAACATTCCATAGGATGACTTTTGATCATCTAGCTCTTCATATTAATAAAGAATTGCACTTGGACAGAATCATAATGTCCATATTTAATCTATAATGATTTCACCTTTCTTGACAACATTGCCTCTACTGATGTCTGATAGATAAGTTGGTGTTTTTATATATCTAGCACAACCTCATGTTTATCTTTTATAGGGACCTAAAAGGCATGATCAGATGGTCACAACCATTTTGATCAAATTGTAATCAACCAACCAATATTGGCTACTTTTAAAGGTGGGTGTGTGTGTGTGTGTGTCTATATATATATATATATATATATAAAAGAATTTAAACATGTCTAATGTTAATTTGAAGGCTTTCTAGTTAGAGATGAAGAATATAGCCAATATGATTTATCATAATAATGTTATGATAGTTAACAAGACAATCCAAGCCATAGACAATCAACTAAATCAAATATAGAATGAGCTAAGGCAGAGTCAATCGAGTATATCTTTTGTCCAAATACCTAATAGACAAGTCCTATGAATATGAATGTTGCGGAAATAATATTTTTTTTAAAAAAAAATTAGAGTCCTATGGATCTTATTAGACAATATAAAATTGTTTAGTGTTTTATGAAGATTACTTGAAGATCAATTCTGTCTTAAAGTTTGATCAAGATTAAGTCATTTATTGATTAGATTCTTCTAATAGTAATCCACATGAATCACTGGATCATAAATCACCTAAATCCTTATAGGAGAGAGGGATTGATATGCTTTAAGTGCTAGCTTTTTTCTTTTCTTTTTGTTCTTTACTATTAGATTTACTCTATTGTATTTTGTACTTTGAACTCCCATTCTTCACATGAAAAAAATAAGGTATATCATTCTATTCATAAAAAAAACCTAATATCATTATTAATGAAAAAAATATCACTTTAGGTTTGAAAAATATCACATTTTATTTCAAGACAACTCTTAGAAATTTATATAATCAAGTCTCTACTTAAGTTTCTAGGTCTAGAATTACATTCTAATCCTCAATTTCTAAAACTTATTTATAAAATCCTACTTGATTATCATCCTGGTATAATTTCTTACCATTAATTTTTAATATGTATGACTCATTAAATTCCTAATATGTTGGCCCCAATATAAATTAGAATCCTAATTAAAACATGATTAAATAATTTAATTTATTATTAATTCAATAAATTAATTAATTTATATTTAAAGATCAAATATAGCACATAATAACGTGACATAAACTTTCAAATATTAGGAAATTCATATGTGACTTTATTTAGTCTTTCAATGACTAATTTATTAGTTTAACTATTATTCCTTTATCTATCATGTTTTGATTTAGATATTTGATCATTGTGTGTCTACTCTATCAAGTCATATTTTATTCTTTATGCCACAACCATTAATTTTTTAAATAAGATTTGAAATATTTTCAAATCTCTTTTTACCTTGCGGAATGATATTATAATTAATATTATTTGAGAATATATAAAATATTTTTTCTAATTCATCTAAAGTGATCAATATTATTCATAATTAGTCTCTTAGCTGGTCTGAGTTTGTATACTTTCAATTCACTCATTTCCATGTATTATAAAAGAAAGGATAAAAAATATCATTAGAGTAAATAATAAAGTGTATTTAGTAGTTAACTCAATCCATAATAAATAAAATGAGCTACTATGCACACCATTATCCAACAATTTTGTAATTCTTTTGTTTGGACGACCTTTACTAAAAAAATACAGCGAGGAGAAGATACTTAACAAAAATCAAATTCATACATATACATAATTATATGTTATTTAATGGTGATGAATCGAGATTTTTTATTCAGTAAGTATAATATTAATATTTTATTGTTTTCAAACAATATTTTTCTTATACTCTCATAAATTGATAGATTGAAAAATTCCGCATAGGCAATATCATCAATTTTTACTATCTCAAAATTCATATTTGATTGAGTCTTAAAATTTTCAATTACAACTTGAATAATTTGTCACATGGTTCAGAACACATGTAAACACTAAATAATTCTTATATCTTATAATACTTAGTTTTAATAAACCTTTCTTTTTAATTATTAATGGTTGCAATCATGTACCCGATTTATCAATTAAAAAGGAATGTTAGTGGTAGTTTGAATTTACTATATTTAGATCCTGAAAGAAAGGTCAAGTGTTATAACAAGTATTTCATTAATGGATATGTTTTTTATATTAAAAATTATAGTTAAGTTAGAAAGACCTATAATAGTGGAGATTGTGTTAAAATATCAACTTTTAATGAGTTTGAAGTTGATTATTATAAGAAGTTTGAAGAGGTGATTGAATTGCAATATCATATCGAGCTTAATAAAGTCTTTTTATTCAAATGTTATAAAGGAATAATAGTAGATTCTCACCATGGTTCGGTCAAAATTAATACAAAAGCTAGACTTTGTAACATCAATAATATCTTTGTTTTTTCCAAGTAATACATGCAAGTTTATTACATATACACTCTTTTAAAAAAGGATTATTCTAGGGTTGATTGGTTATCCATAGTGAAAATCAAACCTAGGGTGTAATGATGAAGTAACTACAAAAGATGATGTCTTTTAAATTGATAAGTTAGTTGCACATCAAGTTGCTCTGTCTAACGACTTAGAAGAAAATTCATATTTTTCATGTTAAGAATATTTTTGTTGATATTGACATTGAGAAGTTAAATGTGTATTGAGAACAAATGGACATGCAGAAATCAATGGAGATGATGATAATAACGAGCATCAATTCAATGAAGAAGATTATGATAGACATGAAGATGATGAAATTAAAGATGATGATGATGATCCTTTGGAGGAGTTATATCCAGGAATATGAAGCGAACGTTCTTGTTGATGCTCCACTCTGTAAGCACACTTTTAAAGACTTCATGTACAGTCCCCATGTCATAGTTGTACCGTAAGTTCCTGAAAGCAAGAATCTTCTTCTTCAGCTGCCATCCATCGTCAATGAAGTGCACGGTGAAGCAACAGCAGGTCATCATCTTGTCATTAGATGACCACAATTCAATTGATAAACTCAAGAGACAAGAGAGCTTATCAAAACAATTGATGAGTTTCTCCTTCTCTGGTCTGCAAATAGAAAGGACATCATCTGTAACCTCGTCTTTTGAATAAAGTTTCAACACTGGCTGCAAATTCTTCACAAAAAATTCAAAAAACTCATGTTGAACCATATCCAAGGGATATCCATGCTTAATAATCATTGTTGCAATGTCTAGACGACTTCTTTCTTGATCCATGACAAAATTCCCTTGGATGACGCTAGTACTCAAGTCACCTGTGTCAACCAAAATTTGCTGCTCTGCTTCGTCCTGTCTGCTTGGCGAACAATTTTTTAAGTGCTTGTGCAAATTTGAAGTTCCTCTTTTGCTTTCTGCTCTATACTTCTTCTTGCAATGCTTACATGTGACCCATACTTCCCCATTTTCTGCCGTATGCTTATCGAACCTGTCCCACACAGTTGATATCTTTCGTCGTTTACTAGTACTCTGGAGGCCACCATCTACACTGGGCGATGCATTCTCACCATTCAGAGCAGGTGCAGGTATAGCAGATTGTTCTTGGACGTCCTGTCAAGGATATTGGCAACATGAAGGCCAATTCCAGTCAATAATTATGCCAGATTGTGTCTTCTTCAATAGTTGAACATACAAGCAAAACGGAGGCAAAATGGATTTTATTATATTCGAATTATCAAATGTAATTTATCTACTGAACAATAATTATTCCACCCCTTGCGCAATCTGCGGAAGGAAATCTGCCACATAGAAGGCTGTGATTGGACACATGATGGGTGTACATCCAAAAAAAAGGGTTTTTTCTGTCCATCTGACAAGGCAGATGATTTAGACTTTCTGGGTCTAAATAACCTCGAACCCAATTCTGCTGGCTAGAATTTCTTGTAGCGAATCACATGTAGATTTTTTTTATTTAGTTTGATTTTTAATTTTAAACTCATTAAAAAGTTTTTTTTTAATGTTTTTAGATGAAAATGAATTAATTTGGTGTTTCTGAATCTAAATAACCTAGAATCCAATTCTTTAAGTATTAGAGCCGGCTAGAATTTAACATAGCAAACAACATTTAAGTTCTGTTCGTTAGCTAGAATGTATTTTTTTTATTTTGAAGTGAATTCTTAAAAATAAATTATTTTTAGATATTTAGTAGTATCATGAAAAATAAATTAAAAAATATTTTCTGGTATTTGGCTATGTTATATAAAAAAAATTTAAGTTTATTAAAATAATTATAAACTAAACTTACAAATTAAAAATTAAATGAGAATAAAAATGAGAATCAAATATAATAGATAAAAAATTTCAATTAAAAAAATTATAAGTGAAAAATAAATAAAAATTATAAAAATTAAAATTAAAATTAATATAAAAATCAAATCAAATTAAATTTAAAAAAATAAAAAAATTCAATCTCATTCTTCAAGAAAAAACATGAATTCAGTATAGAAGAGCACCTGTTCAAGAGGCTCGCGTGTTTCTTCTGCTTGATTGCTGGTTGGGTTCAATGTCATGAATCCATTTCCTTCTAAAACACAATCTTCATGTGGGATGTTTGGCAATCTTTCATCATCCAATCTAACTTCAGACACTAACTTGAAGAAAAATTAAATAACAATTATAAAAAAATAAAAATAAAATTAATATAAAAATAAAATTTAAAATAAAAAATTCAATACAAAATATATAGGAATCAACTCATTCTTGAAGAAAAAAATGACAAGAATTCAGTATAGAAGAGCACCTGTTCAAGAGGCTCGCGTGTTTCTTCTGCTTGATTGCTGGTTGGGTTCCATGTCATGAATTCATTTCCTTCTAAAACACCATCGGATGATGGCAATTGAAAACCCCTAGAAAGTTCATCATCCCATCTAACTTCAGAGCCACTTTAAACATTTCCTCTGCAATGTACGCAAGACCTTATTTATCAAAAGTTCTCGTTCTGAAGTCTCTTTCATGTCTACAGGGAGAAGAAATTCCAATACGTAATCATCCTTGCAAGTGTGGGTACTTGTTAGCCTTATAGCAAAAGCAGCATTTAAGTTTATGATCAGCCAGATACTTAGGTAACTCGCATGAGGGAATTCGGCTGGATCAAGCAGGGAAATGCCATGCTGGATATGAATATTAGATTGAAGTGCTTTTCCGGCGATACCTTTTCCTTCCTCGAGATGATGTCGTAAATATTCATCCACAAAACCTTCCATTGACCAATGATTTACATAGCAAGCGCTATAATTGTTGGTGGGAGGAAGCACTGGTGGTGGCTTTGAAACACTCAGAGGGGATAAAACACAAAGTTTTATTTCAAGAACACAAGCTTACAGGAGCAAAAAAAAATACAACAAGCTTAATAATACACACCCTCTTTTTCTCTCTAGTGTTTCTCTCTACTCTCTCCACACATAATAGCATAAGCTTAGCTAGCTATTTATACACGAATTCAAAACAAGATAATTCAACCTTCAAGTGTGAAGGCGGCTGTGGACGGTGGTGTGAAGGCGGCTGGCGGCTGCGGCTGGTGGCTGGCGGCTGGTCGGTCATAGCTGGTGGCTGGCTGGCCGGTGGTTGCCTTCCTTGACTTTCTAGATTGAGTTTAGTATTCAACAAATCTCCCCTTTAAACTCAATCGAGAGATATCATGCCAAGCATGAACTTTAATCGGATAAATACTTCTCTCTTCAAAGGCTTTGTGAAGATGTCTGCAACTTGATCATTTGTGTTGCAAGATATCAGTTGGACTTCTTCATTCTTCACATGTTCCCGAATAAAATGATGACGTGTATCAATGTGTTTGCTCCTCTCATGATACACTGGGTTCTTTGCCAATGCGATTGCTGATCGATTGTCTATATAAATTTCCGTAGGATTTTCTTGAGGAAATCCCAAAAACTTCAGCATATTCCTTAACCATATTGAATGGCATACGGCTGAGTTAGCAGCAACATACTCAGCTTCACAGCTTGATAATGTGACAATCGATTGCTTCTTGGATGACCATGTGAAAGATGTGTCTCCCATGAAAAAGACAAACCCTGTTGTGCTTTTCCTTTCATCCAGATCTCTACCCCAATCACTATCCGAGTAGCCTACAAGATTAAAGTCTTTACTTGAGGTATAAAACATACCTTCATTCATTGTGCCTTTGATGTAGCGAAGAATTCTCTTGGCTGCATTCAAATGAGACTTGTCTGGTGTCTCCATGTATCTGCTGACGAGTCCGACCCCGTAGAGTATATCCGGTCTGGTACATGTCAAGTACCTTAAGCTTCCTACTAAGCTTTTGAAGTAAGTTGGATCGACATTTCCAACCTTACTCTTCCTCAATTCCACTCCATTCTCAACTGGAGTTGATACCAGATTGCAGCTTTCCATCTTGAACCTTTCAAGAATATCTTTGGCGTAACCACTTTGGGATACAAAAATCCCTTCTTCTTTCTGCGTTACTTCCAAGCCAAGAAAATGTGACATTAAACCAATGTCAGTCATCTCAAACTCCTGTACCATGCTTCGTTTAAAGTCTTCAAACATGGTAGGGTTGTTGCCGGTGAATATCAAATCATCAACATACAGGCACGCAAATAAGATGCTGTCATCTGCTCCTTTCTTCACATATATGGCGTGTTCATATGGACATTTCTCAAATCCATTATCTTGAAAATACCTGTCAATTCTGGTATTCCAAGCACGCGGAGCTTGCTTCAAACCATAGAGAGCCTTCTTTAACTTGTATACTTTGCCTTTATTTTCAGCATCAATGTATCCAAGTGGTTGTTCAACATAGATCTCTTCTTCTAGGAAGCCATTCAGAAATGCTGACTTCACATCGAGTTGATAGATCTTCCATCTATGTTGTGCAGCTAGTGAGATCATCAGTCTGATTGTCTCTAGCCGGGCTACTGGAGCAAATACTTCTCCATAGTCAATGCCTTCTCTCTGTTTGTAGCCTTTAGCCACTAATCTGGCTTTGTATCTTTGCACTTCTCCTTTTGCATTTTTCTTTGTCTTGTAGACCCATTTGACACCTATTGCTTTTTTGTTTTCTGGTAGATAAGTCAGCTTCCAGGTATCATTCTTCTCAATGGCATGTATTTCTTCATCCATTGCTTTAATCCATTTCTCTTCTGTGACAGCTTCATTGAAGCTTAATGGGTCACTATCTGCAAAGAAACAAAACAAATTTGTATCTTCCATTACTTGAGTGGCATCGTACAGCTCTTCAAGATTTCTCATCCTTCTTGGTTCTTCTGATGAGGATGCTGATGGTGGTGTTGATGATGATGCTCCTGGTGTGTTCCTCCTGTTGAATACAGGGAATCTGTGTACCGGACTTTGTGGTTCAACTGCTGGCACAATCGGTTCTTCGACAAGTACTGTTGGTACTTCTTCACCTTCAAGGATCAAATCAATGTTGATCCATTTGACTGCTTCTTTATCATCATTCCATTCCCAAGATTTATCTTCTTCAAAGATAACATCTCTACTCATAATCACCTTCTTCGTGATGGGATTATACAGCTTGTATCCCATCCTTCTTTCACCATATCCGACAAAGATGCATTTCTCGCTTTTATCATCAAGCTTTCTCCTTCTTGCATCTGGGATCTTTGCATATGCCACACAACCAAAGACTCGTAGATGAGTAACACTTGGTTTGTGACCACTCCATGCTTCTTCTGGAATGACTCCTTGCAAACTTCTGGTTGGGCAGCGATTCAGTAGATACACTGCACATGATACAGCTTCAGCCCAGTATTGCTTGGGCAACTTCTTTGCTTTGAGCAGACTTCTTGCCATGTCAAGAATCGTGCGATTCTTCCTTTCAGCTACACCATTCAGCTGTGGTGTATACGCAGGTGTTGTCTGATGTCTGATGCCTTATTGTGTACAATAGGCTTCAAAGTCATTTGCTGTATATTCTCCACCTTGATCAGATCTCACGGTTCTGATCATGTAGCCACTTTGCTTCTCCACAATTGCTTTAAAATCTTTAAAACAATTGAATACTTCTGACTTCCTCTTCAGAAAGTATATCCACGTCTTTCTGCTAAAATCATCAATAAAAGTGAGGAAGTACCTATTATGTCCAGTCGACATAGGCGTAATTGGGCCACACACATCTGTGTGCACTAACTCCAGTGGCCTCTTTCCTCTCCAGTTGACTTCTTTAGCAAAACTGGATCTGTGATGTTTTGCTGAGGACACAACTCTCACAGACTTCATCTGGATGATCAATGTGGGGCAAACCTTTGACCATCTTCTTGCTTGCTAGCATCTTCAGACTTGTGAAATTCAGATGTCCAAGCCTCAGGTGCCAAAGCCATTTTTCACTGTTGGTGATGGCACTCAAACACCTTGCTGCATCATACTGGATGTTCAAAGGAAACATCCTATTCTTGGACATTTTCACATAGGCCATTAATCTTCCATTGTTGTCTCTAATTGTCAGATGACAATTCTTCGAGTAAAAAGTATAACCTCTCTCCATAAGTTGACCTAAGATGATCAGGTTCTGCTTTATGGCTGGGACATAATAGACATTGGCGATGTAGCTGGAATCGCCGTTCTTCAACTTGATTGGGATGCTGCCTTTACCTTTGAATGGAACCTTTGAGGTATCTCCAAAAGTAACTAGACCTTGCTTGGTCTCATCTAGATCACCAAATAACTCTCGGTAGCCACACATGTGATTGCTGGCTCCAGTATCTAGATACCATATATTCTCCTGTTTCTCGCTAAGTTCTTGTTGGACAAGAAATGCAGCTTCTTCTCTGTCATCCTTCTCTGCATAGTTGGCTTGCTCACGTATCTCCAACGGAGCTTTCCTTTGACATTCAGTGCTATAGTGCCCAAATTGATTGCACCTATAACACTGGATATTTCTCTTATCACAGTTATTGTAACCGCCTCCTCTTCCTCTAGGAGTGAATGCTTGTTGTCTTTGGCCTCCTCTGGTGGTATTTCTACCACCTCTTCCTCTGAAGCTTGTATTCCAAGAACCTCTTCCTTGGAATCTCTGGAATCCTCCTCTGGATTGTTGACTTCCTGCTTGAGTGGTATATCAACTTGTTGAAGTCTCCCCTTGCTCATATCTGTCTTTGAGAGACAGCTTTGCTTGTAAGGCATGCTCGATGGCCTTATCTCCATTTCGCTTTACAATCTTCTGCTCATGAGCTTGCAAAGAACTCATAAGTTCATCCACTGTCAACTTGTCCACTTCCTTGGACTCTTCAATAGCGACAACAACAAAATCAAATTTTGGATCTAGGGATCTCAAAATTTTCTCAGTAATTCGAGAATCGACGATGGCTTCTCCATTTCTCCTCATCTGATTGACTATCACTATAATTCTTGTGTGATAATCAGAAATAGATTCCGAGGACTTCATTTGCAATAACTCAAATTCACCTCGCCAAGATTGAAGACGAATCTTTTTGATTCTGTCAGCACCTTTGTACTTTTGTTGGAGAGCCTCTCATATGTCATGTGATGTTTCAGCGGAAGCTATGATCTCGAATGTATCTTCATCAAGACCTTGGTAGATGATGGTCTTTGCTTTGTTGTCCTTCTTTCTGTTGACTTTCAAAGCTTGCTTTTGTGCCTATTGTAAAGCATCTTCTTCTTCTTTGGACTCTGGTTCATCATAACCATAGTGTACAATCTCCAAACACTCTTGTAAACCAAGGAATGCCTTTAATCTGATGCACCAACTATCATAGTTGTCTTTGGTCAGCTTCGGGATGAGTGTTTGTGTACTTTCTATAGTCATTTTGCTCTTTTAATGACTATATCTCCTTCTGGGAGTTGAATTTGGAAAAACGGACACTGTAGATCGATCCGGAATGGTCGAAATAGTCAGGAACCGGTCTGCCTTTGTAGAAATCGGGTCAGAAAATGGGTGAACCGGTCCAAAAACCAATTTTGTACGGCGGGCGGTTCGCTGGGTTGAACCGGGAATATTCTGTGGAATATTCTATCGGCTCGGCTTCGGCTAATAGCGGCTCGGCTTCGGCTAATAGCGGCTCAGCTTAGCGGCTCGGCTTGAAAAGGGAATATTCTCGGGAATATTCTTCGGCTCGGCTGGAGGCTTGGCTGCGGCTCGGCTCGGCGCGGCTTAAACGGCTCAAATATGGCGCGCGTGTGGCTCAGTCGTCGTCTACCTCGGGGCGCGTGGGATGCGCGTGGGCAAACAGTGCCGAATATTCAGGAGGCGCGTGTGGCTCACCCCGGTGTCCGATTGAGCTGATTGTTGCGGCAGTGAGTTCGTATGGATGAGCTCTACACGGTGGAATGATCAAAACGTGTTTTTGACAACTTTGAAAATTCAGCTATCCCAGAAAATACTTATGTTTTCTGACGAACGGGGCTCTGATACCAATTGTTGGTGGGAGGAACCACTGGTGGTGGCTTTGAAACACTCAGAGGGGATAAAACACAAAGTTTTATTTCAAGAACACAAGCTTACAGGAGCAAAAATAAATACAACAAGCTTAATAATACACACCCTCTTTTTCTCTCTAGTGTTTCTCTCTACTCTCTCCACACATAATAGCATAAGCTTAGCTAGCTATTTATACACGAATTCAAAACAAGATAATTCAACCTTCAAGTGTGAAGGCGGCTGTGGACGGTGGTGTGAAGGCGGCTGGCGGCTGCGGCTGGTGGCTGGCGGCTGGTCGGTCATAGCTGGTGGCTGGCTGGCCGATGGTTGCCTTCCTTGACTTTCTAGATTGAGTTTAGTATTCAACAATCATCAATACATAGAATACGTTTTCCCTTTGAATTTGTATTACCATCTTGGCCAAAGGAAATCCATGTCACAGCCAGTGGTAACCTATGTAAATGACATATATATATTCCAATATGTCATTTAACTTAGCTGAAGCAGCTACTCGATTCATTGAAGAGCCCTGTGAGATCAACGACACCAATAATGGCATAAAGATAATAATAAAAAAAAAGTATATCACAAATCCTGTGGATCAAACTCTTTTAAATTGATTTTGTTTGCCATTTATCAAAGCAAGAATTATATTGTAAGTTTCTAATTCATGTCTAAGGAATTTGAAGTTGTTGCAATCTCCCCATGCAATAAAGATAAAACTGGGGAATTTGTTAAATCTAAGAAAAGAAAGAACGATACCTGTGTGGACTTTCTATCTGCCATTATGGAAACTAGAGAATCATTTTCTTCATCATCCTCAGACTCAGAGGAGCTCGCCATCCCTTCTGAGTCGTCAACTGTATCTTGCATTGTGTAAAGACCTGTCAACATGTTTTTCCAGTAGCCTAAAGTGAAAATACACACAATGAATTTATTGATGGATAATTAGTATAACAAGAGAAGAGAAAGGAAAGGATGGAATTGGATTATTCACCGCCACTGAATTGAGGTGGATCAGTGACCTTCCAAACTGAGGCTACAGCTAGCGGACAACCGTACCAACTTAGTAGGATATTATGCCCTTCCTTCTCTTCGATTCCATATGCTTCTAAATAGTCTTCACCACCTTCCTTTAAACAGTCTTGAAAATCTTCCTTAAACTCGTCTACCTGTTGAGGAACTTGACAAAACCCACCCTGTGACAGGCGATTGTGCCATTGTGCAAATGACTCAATCCGCTCGACCCGGTCAACGCCCTCACATGCCACCACATTCCCAATCTGTCGCCTGAAATACTTCCCCCAAAACTCTTTGGTAATAGGCGCTTTCTCCAGTGACTCAAAAATAGGGGAGTAGTATTGAATGATTGTCCGAGCCGCTCCGAAAGATCAGGACTGTTAAGATTGGCTTCTTGCTCAATAATTACCATTATGTCCGCTCCCAAATCCTTCACTTTTGAAAGCACTTGCTCCGTTGCCCCATCTTGTGCAAGCAATCTGTGGAGTATAAAACGCCAATTCACAACCACAATCTCATCCTTCCTTTTCCTTCTGAGTTTGGAAATACAATTGACAATATCATCCGGACTATTGCATATCAATTGCCTCCATTCCAAATTTTTGTCCTCAGCCCGTTCCCGGTTTTGACGGAGATAGTCAGTGCGTTTTGACAGTTTCGGTGTGATACTGGTTATCAGGACTGATTGTACGCCACCATACTGCCTTCTGAGGTCTCTGAGGTCTTCAATTAAATAATTCCACTGCCAAATATCGAACATGATGGAGAAGTCAATAATGTGGAATCGTTTATTTCCCGAATTCAAGGCATCAGCAATGGCATGTTTACTGGTGATTGTAGCAAACTCGTAGAAAGTTTGCTGTGGTTTGCATAGAAAAGGTAGCGAGGGTAGAGGACATGGAGGGCGAATTCCATAGGCTCGCCGGACAAGAGCCTCAGCAAAGTATTTGACAACTTTCCTCGTCCATATGCTCTCTTCTTTAGAAGCTAGAGATTGAACTTCGCGATAAAATATTTTTTACATTAGAAAAAACCTAGGGAGGCCGCAGCTAACTATCGAGTAACAACCTGCCCAATAGCAAAGCGGAAAACAGCAACTCAGCGGCGCATTCAAGAGCTTCGCATGGAGAAAAATCGATTTGATGAAGTTAAAAATCACAATTTATAATTATTATCTTATTATTTTATTGTGATAATCTAATTATAGAATATTTATTTTATTTTATTTTATTTAAATTAAAAATTATCATTAAAGATTTATATTATTAACTTAAAAAATCTTTATATTAGATTTATAATAAAAATTAAATTTATATTAATCACTAAATATATATATATATATAAATTAATTAATCTTTTACATTGTTAAAAAAATACTTGTATATAAAGGAGAAAATTATATTGTTCATGCTTTAATTTTTCATAAAGTAAAAAATAGGAAGAAAAAAAACTTGTATTTAAAAACTGTGGAGTACCTCTTAAAAGTATTTTTCAAATTCAACACAAATTTAAAAAAAAAATAAAAAACCACTTTCAAAAATTGCTAGGTAGAGAAATATTACGTTCGAAAAGAAAGTTCAAGTTTTCTTTTTTGTACTCCAATATTCTAAAAAATTAAAATATTAATTGATTTTTAAACAGCCTCTTCCATCCACTGTCAACCTTAGAGGCTGCAGGCCCTACTTTCACCATTGGTAAGATAACATCAAATATGGATGAAAAATTCTTTCGCCATGACTTGACATTCACACAACAGGCTGGACATTGAAAACCAACCATATATATATATATATATATATATATATATATATATATATATATATATATATATAATTTGCCTATTAAATTAACATAAATAGCAGGCTAAAACACCAGCCACAAATAACATTATTTTGATTGTTTCGTATATTTACACCATGTATTAGTTTATTTTTCTATTTTGATGATCTTGAGAAAGAATCAATCCGTGGCGTCCTGATATTGTTTGATTCTGTTAGCAAATCAAATGAAGTTAAAGAATAAGGAGAGAGTACAACATCCATGTCTTTGTCAGCATTCTCGATCATAGTTTGGGCTGGCACCACCTGCATTACGTGAAGAAGCCGAAGCAGTTAGCAGATTTGCTACATAAACTGGAATTGAAAGGTTCTGAGGTCATTGAAAATTCAGACATGGGTCTTGAAGACTAAATTAGAGTGAAAGATGAAATATTTCGTAATTCTAAGCACAACCCAGATTCGATTATGGGTTACAGCAGCAAAATAAACAAACTTCATAGTAACTAATATAGAAAGCACGAGCACAACCCAGATTCGATTTTTTTTTTAAAAAAAAAAAGAGACAGTACAAATACAATTAAAAAGATAAATTTAAAATTCCAATTCACAACCACACAATCTCATCCTCCCTTTTCCTTCTCAGTTCGGAAATACAATTGACAATATCATCCGGACTATTGCACGTCAATTGCCTCAATTCCAAATTTGTGCCCCCAAACTGCCGAGCCCGTTCCCGGTTTTGACGGAGACAGTCTGAGTGTTTTGACAATTTCGGTGTGATACTGGTGGTTATTAGGACTGATTGACGATTGCATATCAAATTCCTATCTAATTTGATATAAAACCCTACTTGCATAATAATACATTTTAACATATTAATTTAATAATACATTTTACAATAATGGTTTGGGCCAAAAACTGTGGTGTAGTGGGTTTTACAATAATACATTTTTGTAACAAAAACAACCTTCCTACTTAGTATTATGATATATGATGGTTTTTAAAATTAATTTTTTATTAAAAATATATGAAAATAAATTTTTCCAGATTTTTTTTATTTTTAATATAGAATATTAACACCATCAAATAACACTAACAAAATATCAATTTTATATTTTTTTCAAGCCGAACACACTCAAAAGTAGTTTCAAATCATTTTTTATATATTCAGAGTTTTTTTATTTTCAAATCCTTGATAAAATTAAGCAAATAATAAGTCTTATCTTATGTCTAGTATTCTTCTACAGCATCCAAGTCAGATATGATCAGCCTGGTTGACCCTACAGCATAGAAAAATAATGTATCTTCTGATAAAAAATAATATAAATTATATTATGGAACCTCACATAACAGTTTAAGCTATTGGGTTAATATGGTTCTTTAACATGGTATCAAAGCCTTAATAATTAAGCGGTCACGAGTTCAAATCTCATCATCCCCATTTATTTGAGTACTGGAGATATCATTTGAAATTGTAGACTTGTAAAAATCATGTTTTATGGTTTCAAGGATGGTTTAAGCTTGGAGCGTTTATGCTACTAAAATTTTAACTTCTTATATAAAAAAAAAAGTGAGCATGTGCAAGTTTTAAGTTCAAAGAGCTTTCACTTGAGGGGGGTGTTAGAAAATAATATAAATTATATTTTGGGACCTCACCTAGCAGCTTAAGCTATTGGGTTAAGATGATTATTTAACATAGTATCAGAGTCTTGATGACCAAGCGGTCATGAGTTTGAATCTCACTATTACTATTTATTTGATAAAAATTAAACACAAGGTAATGTCGGCCTATGCAAGTTTCAAGTTCAAAAAGTTTTCACTTGAGCTGGTGTGTTAGAGAATAATATAAATATAAATTATATCATGAAACCTTATCAGTTTAAGCTATTGGGTTGATAGTATCTCTTTTCATTTCAGAATTACTTTCCAGCCTAGTTTTAATGTTCATGCAGACTGCAGATTACATGCGCATTTTGACTTTTCACTCTGCTGACAAATATTCTTGTTCTTGGAAATAAAAGAGAAGGCCAGTGTTTACCTAGGAAAAACTTATTTCACAGTACTAGCAACTACCAGTGAGGATCCAAACATGGATCAATTGCTGAAGAAAAAAGAAGAAGAAATAAATAAGCAGATGGCAGATATATAAAGGCATGACACTTAAATCGAGAAAAAAGAAAAGGAAAACTTACTTGCAGTTAGGGCTGTCCAACCACCAATCCTTTCCACATATCAAAGCCTCAGCTATCTCAGGACGAACACCATCATGGACTGATGCCATTTTCATAACCTCTGATGACTTGGAAATGACAGTTGATACTGGAATTGCTAAGAAATCACGAGCCATTTTTCCCAGTATTGGAAAATTTTGAGCGTTGTCTAGCCACCAAGCTAATACGTTACCATCCTTATCCAAGTTCTCCGGACGCTTTTCTAGATACTGAACAAGTTCATTCCATTGTGAGTGCACCGTATTGCGTTCATACTTACCCTTGCGCCACTCTTTGAAACTATTAGAAGATGATGTACAACGACTCACGTCCGCCATGGCAGAAGAAGATGGTCCCTGACTGCGGAAGTCCTTTGCATATTTATTGTATTCACATATAAGATTGTCAAGGAATTTCTGGTAGTAGCGCAAGTAAGCATCACTGCCGTATATCTGCCGGTAGCCATACTCAATAATGTCCAATTTATAGCTGGGGTCAAGAACTGCTGAGATTCCCAAAGCCAAGCTAGCTTCTCCCCAATACTCGTCAAATTTTCCCTTCATTCTATTTGCCATAGCGCGAACATATACATAATCGCTCTGTTTCCAGCCATGCAAATTCTTATAAACATCACGAACACTGAGGAAATAATCATCTCTGCTTGTCGGAAAATTGCATGTTGACTTGTAGAACTCTTTCAAGCACTCAAATACGGCTGTTGCTTTGTTCCATTCTTCCGCAGATGGATTCACTTTGAAAGCATCATCCAATTGCTCTAGGTGATTAAAAGCTGTTATAAATTCCAATGAACTCTTCAGCATAAGAAAGGTGGTGTCCCATCTCGCGGGAACATCTAGAGTAGGCATTTCCCTGTCCTGCAAACTCCCATTATTAATTGCCTCCTGGAACTTCTGCCTTATAAGTGAGCTTCCTTTGACGTACTCTATACATTCTCTTATCTTATAAAGCACACTCCTTATCTCAGAAAATCCATCTTGGACAAGGAGACCGAGAATTTGGGCATAACTAGGAACACAGAAAAGATGTCGATGGATAGGTGGGGCTTGATCAGAAACCTTACTTCTTAATTCTCCAATCATGTGATCCTTTGGAGGAGTTATATCCAGGAATATGAAGCGAACGTTCTTGTTGATGCTCCACTCTGTAAGCACATGTTTAAAGACTTCATGTACAGCCCCCATGTCATAGTTGTACCGTAAGTTCCTGAAAGCAAGAATCTTCTTCTTCAGCTGCCATCCATCGTCAATGAAGTGCACGGTGAAGCAACAGTAGGTCATCATTTTGTCATTCGATGACCACAATTCAATTGATAAACTCAAGAGACAAGAGAGCTTATCAAAATATTTGATGAGTTTCTCCTTCTCTCGTCTGTAAATAGTAAGGACATCATCTGTAACCTCGTCTTTTGAATGAAGTTCAAACAATGGCTGCAAATACGTCTTCTTACAGTATTTACATGTGGCCCATACTTCCCCATTTTCTTACCACACAGCTGATATCTTTCGTCGTTTATTAGTACTCTGGAGGCCACCATCTACACTAAGCGATGCATTCTCACCATTCAGAGCAGGTGAGGGTATAGCAGATTGTTCTTGGACGTCCTGTCAAGAGATAGGGAAGTAGGATATTGGCAGCATGAAGGCCAATTCCAGTCAATAATAATGCCAGATTGTGTGTTCTTCAATAGTTGAACATAAAAGCAAAACGGAGGCAAAATGGATTTTATTATATTCGAATCATCAATTGTAATTTATCTACTGAACAATAATTATTGCACCCCTTGCGCAATCTGCGGAAGGAAATCTGCCACATAGAAGGCTGTGATTGGACACATGATGGGTGTCCATCCAAAACAGAGGGTCTTATCTGTCCATCCGACAAGGCAGATGATTTAGATTTTCTGAGTCTAAATAACTTTGAACCCAATTCTGCTGGCTAGAACTTCTTGCAGCGAATCACATGTAGATTTTTTTTTTATTTAGTTTGATTTTTAATTTTAAACTCATTAAAAAGTTTTTTTAAAATATTTTTAGATGAAAATTAGTTAATTTGGTGTTTCTGGATCTAAATAACCTAAAATCCAATTCTTTATGTATTAGAGTGGGCTAGAATTCTTATAGCAAACAACATGGAAGTAGTTTTTTTTTTAAAATGAATTCTTAAAAGTAATTATTTTTAGATATTTAGTAGTGTCATGAAAAATAAATTAAAAAATATTTTTTGATGTTTGTCTATATTATGAAAAAAAATAAAAAATAACTTATTAATATTTTATTTTATTTTAAATTTATTAGAATAATCAAAAATTAATCTTATAAATTAAAAAATTAAATAAGAATAAGAACGATGATAAAATATAATAGATAAAAAATTTTAATTAAAAAAATTATAAAAATAAATAAATAACAATTATAAAAATAAATATTAAAATTAGAATTAACTTAAATCCTTAAAAAAAAATTAAAAAAAAATTCGATCTCAGTCTTCAAGCAAATAATGACATGAATTCAGTATAGAAGAGCACCTGTTCAAGAGGCTCGCGTGTTTCTCGTGGGATGTTTGGCATTCTTTCATCATCCAATCTACCTTCAGAGCCACTAGCCTCATTTACTTCTCTGACACTAACTTCCCACAACTTTAAACATTTCCTCTGCAATGTACGCAAGACCTTATTTATCAAAAGTTCTGTTCTGTCTGTCATGTCTACAGGGAGAAGAAATTCCAGTACGCAATCATCCATGCAAGGGTGGGTACTTGTTAGCCTTATAGCAAAAGCAGCATACCATTTTCTGATCCAAGAGCTACTGAAGGAACAGGAATCAGGGAATTCAGATGGATCAAGCAAGGAAATGTCATGCTGGATATGAATATTAGATTGAAGTGCTTTTCCGGCGATACCTTGTCCTTCCTCGAGACGATGTCGTGCATATTCATCCACAAATTTTGCCATAACCAAATCATTTACATAGCGAGCGCTATCATCAATACATAGAATACGCTTTCCCTTTGAATTTGTATTACCATCTTGGCCATAGGAAATCCATGTCACAGCCAGTTCTAACCTATGTAGATCACATATATATTCCAATATGTCAAATAACTTAGCTGAAGCAGCTATTCGATTCATTGAAGAGCCCTGTGAGATCAACGACACCAATAATGGCATAAAGATAAAACTAGGAAATTTGTTAAATCTCGGAAACAAAGAACGATACCTGTGTCTGTGTGGACCATAAGTTTCTATCTGCCATTATGCGAACTAGAGAATCATTTTCTTCATCATCCTCAGACTCAGGGGAGCTCGACATCCCTTCTGAGTCATCAACTGTATCTTGCATTGTGTAAAGACCTGTCAACATGTTTTCCAGTAGCCTAAAGTGAAAATGCACACAACGAATTTATTCATGGATAAATTAGTATAACAAGAGAAGAGAAAGGAAAGGATGAATTGGATTATTCACCGCCACTGAATTGAGGTGGATCAGTGAGCTTCCAAACTGAGGCTACAGCTAGCGGACAACCGTGCCGACTTAGCAAGATATTATGCCCTTCATTCTCTTCGATTACAAACTCTTCATCGAACTTGTCTACCTGTTGGGGAACTGGACAAAACCCAGCCTGAGATAGGCGATTTTGCCAGTGAGCAAATGACTCAATCCGCTCGACCCGGTCAACGCCCTCACATGCCACCACATTCCCAATCTGTCGCCAGAAATACATCTCCCATAACGCAGGGGTCTGAGACGGTGTCTGCCGTGACTCAAAAGTAGTGCAGTAGTATTGGAATGATTGTTCGATCCTCTCCGAAAGATCAGGACTGTTAAGATTGGCTTCTTTCTCAACAATTACCATGATGTCCGCTCCCAAATCCTTCACTTTTGAAAGCACTTGCTCCGTTGCCCCATCTTGTGCAAGCAATTTGTGGAGTGTAAAATTCCAATTCACAACCACAATCTCATCCTCCCTTTTCCTTCTGAGTTTGGAAATACAATTGACAATATCATCCGGACTATTGCATATCAATTGCCTCAATTCCAAATTTTTGTGCTCAGCCCATTCCCGGTTTTGACGGAGATGGTAAGAGTGTTTTGACAGTTTCGGTGCGATACTGGTTATCAGGACAGATTGTAGGCCACCATACTGCCTTTTGAGGTCTTCAATTAAATCTTTCCACTGCTTAAAATTGAACTTGATGGAGAAATCAATAATGTGGAGTCCTTTATTTCCCGAATTCAAGGCATGATCGGCAATGGCATGTTTACTGGTGATTCTAGCAAACTCGCAGAAAGGTTTATACATGTATCCGGGTAGTAGCAAGGGAAAAGTACAAGGAGGACGAATTCGATAGGCTCGCCGGACAAGAGCCTCAGCAAAGTATTTGACAACTTTCCTCGTCCATATGCTCTCCTCTTTAGAAGCTAGAGATTGAATTTCTGCCAAAAGAAAATCTGCAACATCCAAGCGATCACCTTCAATCGCCTTAGCACACACCATCAACACGCAAGACAGGGGAGAGGCCATCGAAGGAAACAAGATTTGATGAAGGGAATCGAAGCAAATGACTCTTTCACTCTTCGTTTCTTATAGTCAACCCCGTTTGCTTCCAGCATACGTTCCTTCGTGGAACCTGCAGTTCACTTTGGACCACCATTCCATTCAGATCTTTTGCAATCTTGGAAGATGTGGACGACGTGTGTTGAGATGGCTTGTTTGGTTCTTAGAAATAAAAGGAAAAATCTTACAGCATCATGATGATGGAGGGACCTAAGCAAGGGACCCATTGATTGAAATGGTTTTCTTGCTTTTTCCTTGCTTTTATAAGCCCATGATTGTGGTTAACTACTCACTTTATTTACAACTATTGTATTTTTTTATTTGTATTTTTGAATTAATTGTGCTTATTACACACAAATTGAGTAAATAACTTGTGTATCAAATTTTTTTAATTTTTAAAAACACTTACTTCGCGATAACATATTTTTTTTATGTTGGAAAAAAAAAATAGATACGCCTGCAGCCACCAATCCAGTAATAATCTGCCAAATAGCAAAGTGGAAAACAGCAACTCAGCAGCGCATTCAAGAACTTTGCATGGAGAAAATCGATTTGATGAAAAGCTAGAGAGCATAGAGAAAATGTTATCAACATCCTGCTGGTTCTGCCTCCTTCACCACCAACCAGTAGAAGAAGACCAGCAGACGCAGATAAAATATTATTGCAGGAGTAATGGTAAAAATATATGTTTTTTCTTTCTGGTCTGGTGAGATGAAGAAGATAAATAGTTTTTTTTAAAACGATATCATTTCTCAACTGAAATGGCTATTTTCAATTTGCCTTCTTGAAAGTTCTAACATTTAGGAATTGGACTTTTATTCATGAAAAATCTCTTTTTCTTTTTTCTTTTTTTTAATTTTTCTCTCTTGATCAATTGCAATTAAACCCCTAGATTTCAACACCATTTACAAAACAATCCTTAATTTTCAATTTAATCATTAAATGGCTCTTCAACTTTTAATTTTTTTAAAATTACTGCTGGAAAAATCAATTAACCCCCCTATAGTATCATTGCCTATTCACTTTGGTCCTTGAACTTTAATTTCTTGCAATTTCAACCCAAAACAACCCTAAACTTTGGTATTTCTTCAATTAAACCCTTGATTGCATTAAATGATTAAATCTAAGTTTAATTAAATCCCCAAACTTATCATTTCTTTCAATTTTGACCAAATTGACTCTCAAATTTATAATTCATCCTTATTAGTCCTTAAACTTTTAATTTATGTTATCTTGATCTAATTTTCATATTATTTTTAATTCATTTTTTTCTATTTTAAATTTAAAAATTGAATTATGACAAAGATGTAAAGAAGTAAACACATAACCAAGACAACGAGAATGAAATCCAAATAAAAATCAAAGCTTGTACATGGCAGTTTTTCTTTGCAGCGCGAATAACAGAATTATACATTTTTTTTTTCATGGTTGTATGCTCTTGATTGAAAGAAGCATGAGAGACTTGAATCGTAAAGAACCAAACAAGCAAGACACCAAATCAGTAGGAAAAACACCAAAAGGCCAGCATCGTCTGCCAGGCAGAATTGCAAAATAATAAAGAACAAAGAATGGGCACAAAAGCAGGACAACCAAACCAGACAACGCAAATAAGAAAATCAGAGAACTGACTAAAAAAAGCCTTAGCTTGAAGAAGAATTGAAAATGCTGCATCTATAAAGTTTGAAGTCAGCATGCACATGCTAGATACAGGCACGACAAATATAAAAAACAGACGATGATATCCTCCAGCCAACAAAAGAGAAAAAAGCAACCAGGAAGTAAATATGAATAGGATCCAACAAAAGAAGCAAACAGACGACATCAACAACTAAACAAATTAATATCATCTGTTTTCTATTTCCACATGCTTGCTGACCTTACACATCATAGTATATCAAAAAAAGGAACTGTGTCTTCTCATTCTCAAGATGCCAAGGACAACGTAACACCATCTGACAAATTCTGTAAGTCATTGACCGTGGCTCTCTCAAACCGACAGAACCATCTTCAATGATTAAATGAGCTGAATTATCAACTGAAAAAAAAATAAGAGAATGGAACCAATCAAAGACCTAACATCTCCTTCAACTGAGGTTCTATCCCAAAGTAAATCTAAGTAAATGTAAACTCCATGCTTTAAAGCGAAATGTCAAATTCTATGATGTTTGGCATGTTTTTTCTAAATCAAAATGCTAAATTCGCAAGTCAATGTTTGTTTTTTTGTTGATTAGAGAAATTTCCTCAAGCTCCACATCCATAAATATGCATTGAACTCTATAATTCAATTGAAGGGAAACCTGAAAAAAAGCTAGCAAAGTATTAACCTCATCGGCATGCATGCATAAGTGTTGAAATGTAGGTAGTGTGGCTGATAGTTTTACTGTGGTTGTTGTATATGTCAATAGAGATCTGAAAATTTCATGCATGTGACTGAACATGTGAGCATCACCGACATGTATTATGGGAACCTAGCAAAGTGGAACCTCCTATGTTTGACATCACAATCACCAGCCATGAAATTTTTAAAGCCAGAAAGAAAGCTATGACTGGAATTGGGAATTTTCATCAAGTTTTTAATCAGTGGTCCCATGATTCAAATAATTGCCAGCCTCTTAGTTCAACATGATAAACACTCAAATCCAACACCGGTGCAATATATTGAAAGGCTAGCCACCAGAATTTCAATGAAATTCATGTAAAATGGGGAAGAAAGTTATGCATAAGATCACACATGATCCCCTGCCTCAAACGTTGGGGTATGATTGTTGCTGGTTAAATCTCACCTTGGGTAATCAGGGCATGTCGGGGTCATCCTTAATTGAGGCAGTCCTTAAAATGCTAGGAACATGACAACACAACCACACTGAAGTTTTTTATTGGACAAAGCACAGCCAAAACAGTAGATGGTAACAAATGACAACAAAATAGAAGATGCTGACAAACAAAAAAAGAAAAAAGAACAAGGAAAAATCAAAACAGTAACAACATTATAAAAGCAATTGAAAAGGGAGAAAAGAACCAAAAAGATAGATAAGGAAAGGTAGATAAATGAATGAAACAGCAAACCATAAAACAAAAACATCTCGTAAACTCAACACCCATAGCAGAATAAGAAAATGAACAGAACCTTAAAAGATGAAAGAAACCCAGGGCAATGCTTACCAAGATGCAGAGAGCAGAAGGGTCTGAAGTTTAAAAGATGGCCGAGCAAAGATGACCAAAGGCCCCTGCATGAACAACAAATAAAATCAGCCTCAAAAGACAAATGGCAAACCAATTAAACAATCAACCATGACTGAACTGACAGTGCAACTGACAAAGGCCAAAGCTTGAAAGAAAAGAGAACATGAACCTTGCAAAAAAGTTTTCTGCACAGACCAAGCACTTTAACCTTAGTCTAGGAAGACCCTTCATGGTCTTTAAGTGGCCTTTAAGTTCAGAATGTGCACAAAGACCACCAAAGCAAAACAAAAATCCACAGCAAAACCATCTAACAATGATGCATCGAGATCTTTCATTTTATCCAAACCACCCCTACCATGCACGTTTCCCGGAAGCCACCCTCCCCGGACGAGAAACCCTAACATATTTGGACACAGACAGTAACAGAACCCCCCTCAACAGCAAAGCAGTAATAAAAACAAAAGCACCAGCGACAAATAACCTTAAAAGCAACAGACCACAGACAACCAAAACAGAAGCCAACAACACGAATATAAAAACTAATCCCTGCTGCAAAAACATATCAACATGGAATGCCGCCCAAGACAAATATCATAAAGCAATAAGAGATTTTCAAACTTGTCATAGCAGCATCTCAACAAAAGAACCAGCATGGCAGACCACAAAACTGGAACTCTGCCAGCTCAAGCCCAATGAGCAGAAGCTAAACCTGATAAGCCATCAAGAGGAAAAGAAAAAACAAAGCAGTTAAAATGACGATAAAAAAGACAAAAACTGAAACCAACCAAACTGGAAAAAAGGAATAGAAGGCTGAAAGAACCAATAAGAAGGCAAAACAATGCCACAGCACCCAACAAACCAAAAAGAAAGAAAGGGAAAGACCTGAAAACGAAGATGCAACTGATGAAGGACGCCAAATCCAAACTACTCTACCTACTCCCCACCAGAAGAAAAGACATCAAACAGTAGCATGCCATTCCCCCAAATGCACAAAGAAACAGGACCTGAAGTGACATAACTCAAGCAAAACCAACCACAATTTTAAAAAATATGCCAAACCAGAACAACACACAAAGAAACGAACCCACACACAACCCAACAACATCAAAAGGGAAAGCAGAGGCCAAGAAACAAAAAATTCACAAACCAAACGCAGACAATGCAGAGGCAAAGAAACTAAAAATCGACAAACCAAACGCTCATACCCAAATCAATATCCAATCCATAGAGCAATAACCCCCCTGTCGCACACTCTGCAGGCAGATTGAAACAGAGAAGGGAGGTTAGACACCCTCAAAACAAACCATGACTAAAGAAAGAAATCCAATCCCCTAGGAAACGAAGAGGCACGAACACAAAGCCTGCATGCCCACAGGAAGCCCTGGCCCACAGCAGGAAAAAGTGGTTGACGCTCCCCTGCCTCACCCTGCCCCTAACAAAGAAAGCAAACAAAAACCAAGACAGCACCCGCCCTACAACACCTAGCAATGAATTCACCAAGGGCAAAACCGGTATCACACTGCCACAATCCACAGTCAAAATGTCTCAGCATCCACAGTAAAATAGCAACATGTTTTATATTCTTTGGTAATATATATTACAAGGTGAAATTTGCCTCTTAAATTAACATAAATAGCAAGCACAAACACCAGCCACAAATAACATTATTTTGATTGTTTCGTATATTTACAAATCATGTATTAATTTATTTTTCTAATTTGATGATCTAGAGAAAGAATCAATCTGTGGCATGCTGATATTGTTCGATTCTGTTAGCAAATCAGATGAAGTTAAAGAATATGGAGAGAGTACAACATCAATGTCTTTGTCAGCATTCTCGAGCATAGTTTGGGCTGGCACCACCTGCATACCGTGAAGAAGCCAAAGCAGTATGCAGATTTGCCACATAAACTGGAATTGAAAGATTCTGAGGTCATTGAAGATTCACATATGGGTCTTGAAGACTATATTAAAGTGAAAGATGAAATATTTCGTAATTTCAAGCACAACCCAGATTCAATTATAGGTTACAGCAGCAAAATAAACAAACTTTATAGTAACTGCCTTTAAGACTAAATCCAAGAGAAAGATCAAATATTTAGTAATTTTCAGCAAAACCTACATTGAATCGGTGGTTATAACAGAGAAAAGACCAGTCTTCATCTAAATAATTTAGAAAGCACGAGCATCCAAGAACTGGTTGAACCTAGGAGACAAGTGATAAGTGTTTGATGAAACGGCCAAGTGAGCATGAAGTGAAACCAAATAAGCTTATACAAAAAAGCGCTCAAAAACAGAAATCGTAAAATGCATCTTCGATAAAGCCCATATTAGCAAAAACTGCAAACATGAGACTAGTTTAGAGAAGTGGGTACCTGGGGTTGCACTGAAGGCCAAAGTTGGAGATGAAAGTGGGGGAAGTGAAGAGAGAGAGAGGTGAGAGGATTGGAGAGAAGGAGGGACATTTTCGTTTTGATTGAAAGGAAATCTGCAATCTTTATGGTTTGCGGGGTTTCCCGGTCTACGTTGCCTGTGGCATTTCTGTGTGGTTCTTTTGGACAAGGAAAGTGAGCTCTACCTTGGTTTGTTCTCTCCCAGAGAAAAAGACTGAAAGGAAATCCTTCATACAAGTTTCGAAACGTTTTCAAATGGCCCTTTGTTTTTCTCTTTACAATTTGGCTAAATTGTTAAAATTATCCGGGATTTTAGATCAAATTGTACTTTAATTATTATATTTTTTAAAATTTCATTACCTAAATTTTTTCTGAAAATAAATAATTTTTTTTATTAATTTCGATCACATGTAATAATTTAGAAACATAATAATAGGAATCGGAAAAGTTCGTAATTTGAAAAAAAAAATAACAACAAAAACATAGATAAAGAAAAAATTGGTGAAGTGACGGATAATGCTAGCTAAATTTGCTTCTCACATGTTAAATGTTTGGCTAGTCATACAATGTTTTTAATTGGGTCTTTTACTGGGACAAAATTACCATTACCTCAATTATCTTCCTCGATATGTTGGCCGCTCTCTAACTTATACTTATGAGACGTAATTATTTTGTTTGTTTTGATTTATTAGGATTAAAAATAATTTTTAAAATAAAAAATATTATTTTATTATATTTTTATAAATATATTTTAAAAAATAATTATTACTATACTCTCAAATATATTTTTAATATATGATCTAATCAAAGTAGATCAAACTTAGATTAACTAAAAACAACATTATTTTAATTTAAAAAAAAATAAAAACAATGTTTTTTTAAATCAAACAAATCTCATTTCCATCTTCACTGGATCAACAAACGTTGATCAATTTAATAAGTTAATTATTTTAAAAAGTGTTTTTTATTTAATAATATATTTTTATTTTTTAAAATTTATTTTTAATATCATCACATCAAAATAATTTAAAAATAAAAAAAATAAAAAATATATTTTTAAACCTCAAAAATAGACATGCACTTTGTATTATGATAAATGATTTTTTTTAAAACAATTTTTTAATTGAATCATATAAAAATATTTTTTTAAAATTTCTTTTATTTTTCACATAGAATATTAAAACCATTAAATAACAAAAAAAAAACATCAGTTTCTTGCTTTGTTTTAAGCCAAAACGGACTCACACGTAGTTTCAAATTATTTCTTACATCTATAAAATTGAGCAAATAATAAGTCTTCGTCACTTCAGGTTCTTATGTCCAGTACTATTCTTCTACAGCATCCAAATCAGATATGCTCAGCCTGGTTGACCCTGCGGCATAGAAAAATAATGTACCTTGTTACTTGTTTTCATTTGAGAATTACTTTCCAGCCTAGTTTTCATGTTCATGCAGACTGCAGATTATATGCGCATTCTGATTTTTCACTCTGCAGACAAATCTAGTTCTTGGAAATAAAAGAGAAGGCCAGTGTTTACCTGGGAAAAATTTATTTCACACTACTAGCAAGTAGCAACTACCAGTGAGGATCCAAACATGGATCAATTGCTGAAGAAAAAAGAAGAAGAAGAAATAAATAAACAGATAGCAGAGATATAAAACCATCACATTTTAATCGAGCAAAAAGAAAAGGAAAACTTACTTCCAGGTAGGGTTGTCCAACCAATCCTTTCCACATATCAAAGCCTCAGCTATGTCAGGACGAACACAGTCATGGACTGATGCCATCTTCATAACCTCTGATGACTTGGAAATGACAGTTGATACTGGAATTGCTAAGAAATCACGAGCCATATTTCCCAGTATTGGAAATAAAAAAATAAAAAAATATTTTAATTGTGTTTGATGTTGTTGCTTGAGTTAATTTAAACATAATTTTGCTGGTGTGAAATGAAGGGAATTGATGTATAATGCTACCTAAATTTGTTTCTCACATATTAATTATTTTGGTTAATGCAAATAAATATTTGCAAGAAAGGAGAAATTTTCATAAACACCTTAAAATACAAAATACTTTATCAAAATATTTGCAAATAAATATTTTCACGAGCCATTTTTCCCAGTATTGGAAAATTTCGAGCGTTGTCTTGCCACCAAGCTAATACGTTACCATCCTTATCCAAGTTCTCCGGAGGCAGTTGTAGATATTGATCAAGCTCATTCCATTGTGAGTGCACCATGTTGCGTTCATGCTTACCCTTGCGCCACTCTTTGAAACTAATATCAGATGATGTACAACGACTCACGTCAGCCATGGCAGAAGAAGATGGTCCCTGATTGCTGATGTCCTTTGCATATTTATGTTGTGTGTGGTCCCGCACCATGTGATGGTGGGACCACCATATTAATTAGTAAGAGACAGCAAGGCAAGGCTGTCTCTTTGAATTAATAGAGGAGCTGCCACTGTAGAGGCAGTAGCAAAAACGGGAGAAAAACAAGAGAAAAGAGAAGAAGAGGCAGCAGAGCAGCCTGTGTTCGTTCTTCGATTTCCAGCTCGTTCACCGTTGGATCGTGCTGAGATTTTGACAGCAGCTTCTAGACACATTCCTCTTCATTCTGGACGGTTGGATCGAAGATTGGTGGTGTGTAAGCTGACCGTTTTGACAGAAAACGGGGCTGTCAGTTTTGTGAGTTTTTCTCAAATAATTCTCCTTTAATCTTGTTGTAATCCGAGAATAAGTAGTTCTTGATGATATATATGTTGTATCCCTTAGTTGAATCTGAGGAAGAACAGTTGTGAACCCATTATTTGTGATAGTGGAAGTTTTTAGGTGGACTCCGGTCCCGTGGTTTTTCCCGCATCGGGTTTTCCACGTAAAAATCTTGGTGTTAATTTGTGTGATTATTTGCATTATATTTGATCATTGTTTGAATCTGTTTTTACTGCACAAAGAGGGAAAAAGGATTGGGACTTGTGAATTGTGAATGTATTCCGCTTAATTGATCCGGTTAGTTGTCCCGAGTTTTCCCAACAAAGTGGTATCAGAGCATTTGGTTGTGTAGATTGAGTTCTTGTGCAGTTAAAATGGAAAAGGAAGATTCGGGCATGATAAAGCTCACTTCCTCAAATTATTTTCTGTGGAAAACAATGATGGAGGATCACTTATATTGCAATGATTTGGCTTTGCCGATTGAATGTAAAGGAATAAAGCCTGATGACATGGATGATGCAAAATGGAATGGACTAAATAGAAAGGCTACCGCTAATGTTAGAAAATGGGTATCTTCTAAGTCCATTAATCATATTTCTCAAGAACATGACTGTTATACAGTGTGGAAGATGTTGGAAGAAACATTTGCCAAGGAGAGTGCACAAAACAAGGTTTTTGTAATTAGAGACCTTGTGAATTTGAAGAATAGAGATGGTGAAGATGCTTCAGTGCATATAAATGTATTCCAAGGGTTCTTGAATCAGCTGTCATTGATGAACCTTGAGTTAGCCGATGAAATGCAAGCATTAATCCTATTGAGTTCATTGTCGGATAGTTGGGAGACTTTGGTAGTGTCACTTAGCAATTCTACTCCGAATGGAAAGCTCACTTTGAAAACAGTGAAGGATTGTATCCTCAATGAAGAGAAGAGGAGGAAAGGGACAAGCACTTCCGAGTCTCATGCACTTGTTACAGAAAGTCGAGGGAGAAGTCAAAGCAGGTTCTCTCACAGCAAGCAAGATGGAGAATCCAGCAATAGAAAAGGCAAATGGAAGCCAAGAGGAAGATCTCAGTCAAGGAAGGGTTTTAAGTGTTATTATTGTGACAAGCCTGGGCATATGCAAAAAGATTGCAGAAAGTATAAAAGAGATAAAAAGGGTAGAGATGAAGACAAGAATGAAGAGAATGGTACAGCTGCAGTTGTATCTGATGGTGATGTTGCCATTGTGTGTGATGATGGTTGTGTTAATCTTGCATGTCAAGATACCACCTGGGTTGCAGATTCAGCAGCTTCTTACCATGTTACACCCCGACGTGATTTTTACACATCCTACACTGCTGGTGACTTTGGTCAAGTTAGGATGGGAAATCAAGGGATGGCTAGTGTTGTGGGCATTGGAGATATTTGGTTGGAAACCAATACTGGGTGCAAGTTGATACTCAAAGATGTTAGGCATGTGCCTGATATGCGCCTACATTTGATCTCTACTGGTACTCTTGATGAAGAAGGCTATCACAGTTACTTTGGAGATGGTAAATGGAAGCTCTCCAGAAATTCCCTAATTGTTGCTAAAGGGAAGAAGATGGGTCTCTACATGTCACAAGCCAAGGTGATCAAAGGGGAGGTAAATGCAATTGAAGATTGCTCTACTGATTTATGGCATAAGCGGCTTGGACATTTGAGTGAGAAAGGCCTTGGAATCCTTGCCAAGAAGAATTACCTTCCTTTAAAAGGTATGAACTTGAACACATGTACTCATTGTTTAGTTGGTAAACAACATAGAGTTGCATTTCAAAGATCATCTTCACATAGAAGGTCACATGTTCTTGATTTAGTTCATATTGATGTTTGCTCAATGATTGATAAGTCTCTTGGAGGTGCATTGTACTTTATTAGTTTTATTGATGATCACTCCAGGAAGATTTGGGCTATTTGTTTGAAATCCAAAGATCAGGTGCTTGATGTCTTTAAGGATTTCCATGCCAGAGTTGAAAGAGAAACTGGTAGAAAGCTTAAATGTGTTCGAGCAGATAATGGTGGTGAATACAGGGGTCCTTTTGAGAAGTACTGCAGGGAACATGGCATCAAGTTAGAGAAGACAGTTCCTAAGACTCCACAACAGAATGGAGTGGCTGAGAGAATGAACAGAACAATTGTTGAAAGAATTAGATGTATGCTCTCTCATGCAAAGCTGCCTAAGTCCTTTTGGGGTGAGGCAATGAAGACTGCAGTTGCCATGATCAACCTTTCTCCATCAGTTCCTCTTGAGTTTGATGTTCCAGATAGAGTTTGGAAAGGAAAGGATGTTTCCTATGCACACTTGAGAGTGTTTGGATGTAGAGCATTTGTACATGTTCCAAGGGATGAAAGGTCTAAGCTTGATAGCAAGACAAAACAGTGTATTTTCTTGGGCTCTGAAGATGATGAGTTTGGTTATAGGTTATGGGATCCAAAGGAGAAGAAAATTGTGAGAAGCAGAGATGTTATCTTCTTTGAAGATCAAACCATTGAAGACTTTGAACTGAAGGAGAAAACAGAGTCTACTACTTTTATTCCATCTAATTCAAATCCAGCACCTACTCCACAGTTATCTTTGATGCCTGCTAATCATGGGGGAGACTTGCAAAATGATGAAAATGGCGGTTTTTTTAATGAGCCATTAGTTGGTGATCCTGAATCAGCTAATGATGATATTGATGTTATTCCTGAACAGGGTATGCAGGAAGCTCCAGATGAGCCACAATTGAGGAGGTCAACTAGACCTCGCCAACCTTCCACCAAATACTCTCCTCATGAGTATGTGCTGGTTACTGACGGGGGAGAGCCAGAATGCTTTGATGAAGCTATGTCACATGAGAAGAAAAGTGAGTGGTTGAAAGCAATGCAAGAAGAGATGAAATCCTTGCATGAAAATCATACCTTTGAGTTAGTGAAGCTTCCTAAAGGTAAGAGAGCGCTCAAGAACAAATGGGTGTTCAGGTTGAAAATTGATGAACATTGCTCACAGCCAAGGTACAAGGCAAGATTGGTTGTGAAAGGTTTCGGTCAGAAGAAGGGTATTGATTTTGAAGAAATCTTTTCACCAGTGGTCAAGATGTCTTCAATCCGAGTTGTGCTTGGCTTAGCTGCTAGTTTGAATCTTGAAGTTGAGCAACTTGATGTGAAAACTGCCTTTCTCCATGGTGATTTAGATGAGGAGATCTACATGGAACAGCCTGAAGGGTTTGAAGCAAAAGGTAAAGAGCAGCTAGTTTGCAAGTTGAAAAAGAGCTTATATGGGTTAAAGCAAGCTCCAAGACAATGGTACAAGAAGTTTGATTCTTTCATGGTGGATCATGGTTATGACAGGACCACTTCTGATCATTGTGTATTTATGAAAAGGTTTCCAGATGGAAACTTTATTATTCTCCTGTTGTATGTGGATGATATGTTGATTGTTGGCCATGATGCTAAGAAGATTCAGATGTTGAAGGAAGAGTTAAACAAGTCTTTTGCAATGAAAGACTTAGGACCGGCAAAACAGATTCTTGGCATGAAGATCACATGTGACAGGAAGAAGGAGAAACTTTGGCTATCTCAGGAGAGATATGTCCAAAAGGTACTTGAGAGATTCAACATGAGCAACTCCAAACCAGTTTGTTCTCCACTTGCAAGCCACTTTAAACTAAGTTCTAAGCAGTGTCCTTCAAGTGATGAAGAAAGAGATGAGATGGAAAAGGTTCCTTATGCATCCGCAGTTGGTAGCTTGATGTATGCCATGGTTTGCACAAGGCCGGATATAGCTCATGCAGTTGGTGTGGTTAGTCGGTTCCTCTCCAATCCTGGTAAAGAACACTGGTCAGCAGTGAAATGGATACTCAAGTATCTCAAAGGTACTTCTAGTTTCAGCTTATGTTTTGGTAATGATAAACCTGTGTTGGATGGATACACAGATGCAGATATGGCTGGTGATGTTGATTCTAGAAAGTCCACATCAGGATACTTGATGAAGTTTGCAGGGGGAGCAGTCTCATGGCAATCAAGGTTGCAAAAATGTGTGGCATTATCCACTACAGAGGCTGAATATATTGCTCTTACTGAAGGGGGCAAAGAGTTGTTATGGATGAAGAAGTTCTTACATGAACTTGGCCTAGTTCAAGAGAACTTTGTGTTGCACTGTGATAGTCAAAGTGCAATCCATCTCAGTAAGCATCCTACTTTTCACTCTCGGTCAAAGCACATTGAAGTTAGATATCAATGGATTCGAGATGCTATGGAGATGAAGTCATTTGTTGTTGAGAAGATCCATACTGATGACAACGTGTCAGATATGATGACCAAACCTCTACCGAGAGAGAAGTTTGAGTTTTGTAGAAGGGAAGCAGGCTTATCAGAGCCTTCTAAATTGAAGCTTACATGTTGATCGCCAATATGGCGAATTCCTCACATGGTGCGTGAGGGGGAGATTTGTTGTGTGTGGTCCCGCACCATGTGATGGTGGGACCACCATATTAATTAGTAAGAGACAGCAAGGCAAGGCTGTCTCTTTGAATTAATAGAGGAGCTGCCACTGTAGAGGCAGTAGCAAAAACGGGAGAAAAACAAGAGAAAAGAGAAGAAGAGGCAGCAGAGCAGCCTGTGTTCGTTCTTCGATTTCCAGCTCGTTCACCGTTGGATCGTGCTGATATTTTGACAGCAGCTTCTAGACACATTCCTCTTCATTCTGGACGGTTGGATCGAAGATTGGTGGTGTGTAAGCTGGCCGTTTTGACAGAAAACGGGGCTGTCAGTTTTGTGAGTTTTTCTCAAATAATTCTCCTTTAATCTTGTTGTAATCCGAGAATAAGTAGTTCTTGATGATATATATGTTGTATCCCTTAGTTGAATCTGAGGAAGAACAGTTGTGAACCCATTATTTGTGATAGTGGAAGTTTTTAGGTGGACTCCGGTCCCGTGGTTTTCCCGCATCGGGTTTTCCACGTAAAAATCTTGGTGTTAATTTGTGTGATTATTTGCATTATATTTGATCATTGTTTGAATCTGTTTTTACTGCACAAAGAGGAAAAAAGGATTGGAACTTGTGAATTGTGAATGTATTCCGCTTAATTGATCCGGTTAGTTGTCCCGAGTTTTCACAACAATTTATGGTATGCACATGTAAGATCGCAACGGAATCTGGATAAGTGCAAGTCAGCATCACTGCCGTATATCTGCGGGTAGCCATACTCAATAATGTCCCATTTAAAGTACGGGTTAAGAACTACTGAGATTCCCAAAGCCAAGCTAGCTTCTCCCCAATACTCGTGAAATTTTCCCTTCATTCTATTTGCCATAGCGCGAACATATACATAATCACTCTGTTCCCACTTAAGCAAATTCTTACAAACATCACAAACATTAAGGAAATAATCCTCTCTGCTTGTTGGAAAATTGCATGTTGACTGGCAGAACTCCTTCAAGCACTCACATACGGCTGTTGCTTTGTTCCATTCTTCCGCAGATGGATTCACTTTGAAATCATCATCGAGTTGCTCTAGGTGATTAAAAGCTGTTCTAAATTCCAATGAACTCTCCAGCATAAGAAAGGTGGTGTCACATCTCGCGGGAACATCTAGAGTAGGAATTTCCTTGTCCTGAAAACTCCGATTCTTAATTGCCTCCTGGAACCTGTGCCTTCTAAGTGAGCTTCCGTTGACGTACTCTATACATTCTCTGATCTTATAAAGCACACTCCTTATCTCAGAAAATCCATCTTGAGCAAGGAGGCTGAGAATTTGGGCATAACTAGGAACACAGAAAAGATGTCCATGGATAGGTGGGGCTTGATCAGAAACCTTACTTCTTAATTCTCCAATCATGTGATCGTTTGGAGGAGTTATATCCAGGAATATGAAGCGAACGCTCTTGTTGATGCTCCACTCTGTAAGCACACTTTTAAAGACTTCATGTACAGTGCCCATGTCATAGTTGTACCGTAAGTTCCTGAAAGCAAGAATCTTCTTCTTCAGCTGCCATCCATCGTCAATGAAGTGCACGGTGAAGCAACAGTAGGTCATCATCTTGTCATTAGATGACCACAATTCCATTGATAAACTGAAGAGACAAGAGAGCTTATCAAAACAATTGATGAGTTTCTCCTTCTCTCGTCTGCAAATAGTAAGGACATCATCTGTAACCTCGTCTTTTGAATAAAGTTTAAACACTGGCTGCAAATTCTTCACAAAAATTTCAAAAAACTCATGTTGAACCATGTCCAAGGGATATCCATGCTTAATAATCATTGTTGCAATGTCTAGACGACTTCTTTCTTGATGTATGACAAAATTCCTTTGGATGACGCTAGTACTCAAGTCACCTGTCTCAACCAAGATTTGCTGCTCTTCTTCGTCCTGTCTACTTCGCGAACATTTTTTTAAGTGTTTGTGCAAATTTGAAGTTCCTCTTTTGCTTTCTGCTCTATACTTCTTCTTACAATATTTACATGTGGCCCATTCTTCCCCGTTTTCTGCCGTATGCTTAACGAAGTTGTCCCACACAGCTGACATCTTTCTTTGTTTATTAGTACTCTGGAGGCCACCATCTACACTAAGCGATGAATTCTCACCATTCAGAGCAGGTGCAGGTATAGCAGATTGTTCTTGGACGTCCTGTCAAGAGATAGGGAAGGAGGATATTGGCAACATGAAGGCCAATTCCAGTCAATAATATTGGCAGATTGTGTCTTCTTCAATAGTTCAACATACAAGCAAAACGGAGGCAAAATGGATTTTATTATATGCGAATTATCAAATGTAATTTATCTACTGAACAATAATTATTCCACCCCTTGCGCAATCTGCGGAAGGAAATCTGCCACATAGAAGGCTGTGATTGGACACATGATGGGTGTCCATCCAAAACAGAGGGTCTTTTCTGTCCATCTGACAAGGCAGATGATTTAGAGCTTCTGGGTCTTAATAACCTTGAACCCAATTCTGCTGTCTAGAATTTCTTGCAGCGAATCATATGTAGATTTTTTTTATTTAGTTCGATATTTAATTTTAAACTCATTAAAAGGTTTTTTTTATTGTTTTTAGATGAAAATGAGTTAATTTGATGTTTTTGGATCTAAATAACCTAGAATCCAATCCTCTAGTTACCAGAGCTGGCTAGAATTTCTTATAGCAAACAACACGTGTGCTCTGTCTGAAATGTAATTTTTTTTATTTTTTAAAAGTAAAGTTTTGAAAAATAAATTATTTTTAGATATTTGATAATATCATAAAAAATAAATTGAAAAATATTTTTTGGTGTTTAGCTAAATAATAAAAAAAACTGTAAAATAATTTATTAATATTTTATTTTATCTCAAGTTTATTAAAATAATAAGAAACTAATCTTATAAATTAAAAAGTTAAATGAGAATGAAAATGTGAATCTAATATAATAAATAAAAAATTTTAATTAAAAAAATTATAAGAGAAAAATAAATAATAATTATAAAAATAAATATCAAAGTTGATATAAAAATAAAATTAAATTAAATTTTAAAAATAAAATTAAAAAAATTACAATACAAAATACGTAATCAATCAACTCATTCTCCAAGAAAATAATGACATGAATTCAGTATAGAAGAGCACCTGTTCAAGAGGCTCGCGTGTTTCTTCATGTGGGATGTTTGGCATTCTTTCATCATCCAATCAACTCATTTAGTTCTTTGACACTAACTTTCCACAACTTTAAACATTTCCTCTGCAAGGTACGCAATACCTTATTTATCAAAAGTTCTCGTTCTGAAGTCTCTTTCATGCGTTCAGGGAGAAGAAATTCCAATACGCAATCATCCTTGCAAGTGTGGGTACTTGTTAGCCTTATAGCAAAAGCAGCATTTAAGTTTATGATCAGCCAGATACTTAGGTAACTCGCATGAGGGAATTCGGTTGGATCAAGCAGGGAAATGCCATGCTGGATATGAATATTAGATTGAAGTGCTTTTCCGGCGATACCTTTTCCTTCCTCGAGACGATATCGTGCATATTCATCCACTAATTCATGCATTGACCAATTATTTATATAGCAAGCGCTATCATCAATACATAGAATACGTTTTCCCTTTGAATTTGTATTACCATCTTGGCCATAGGAAATCCATGTCAGACCCAGTGGTAACTCATGTAGTTCACATATATATTCCAATATGTCATTTAACTTAGCTGAAGCAGCTATTCGATTCATTGAAGAGCCCTGTGAGATCAACGACACCAATAATGGCATAAAGATTAAAAAAAAAAGTATATCACAAATCCTGTGGATCAAACTCTTTTAGATTGTTTTTTTTGCCATTTATCAAAGCAAGAATTATATTGTAAGTTTCTAATTTATGTCTAACGAATTTGAAATTGTTTCAATCTCCGCATGCCATAAAGATAAAACTAGGCAATCTGTTAAATCTCGGAAACAAAGAACGATACCTGCGTGGACCCTAAGTTTCTATCTGCCATTATGGAAACTAGAGAATCATTTTCTTCATCATCCTCAGACTCAGAGGAGCTCGCCATCCCTTCTGAGTCATCAACTGTATCCATCCCTTCTAAGTCATCAACTGTATCTTGCATTGTGTAAAGACCTGTCAACATGTTTTTCCAGTAGCCTAAAGTGAAAATACACACAACGAATTTATTGCTTGATAATTAGTATAACAAGAGAAGAGAAAGGAAAGGATGGAATTGGATTATTCACCGCCACTGAATTGAGGTGGATCAGTGACCTTCCAAACTGAGGCTACAGCTACCGGAAAACGGTTCCCACGTAGCAGGATATGCCCATCCTTCTCTTCGATTACAAACTCTTTATTGAACTTGTGTGCCTTTTGGGGAACTGCACAGAACCCAGCCTGAGATAGGCGATTTTGCCACTGAGCAAATGACTCAATCCGCTCGACCCGGTCAACGCCCTCACATGCCACCACATTCCCAATCTGTCGCCTGAAATGCTTCTCCCAGAGCGCTGGCTCAAACGTTTCCACCAGTGACTTAAAAACATGGTAGTAGTATTGGAATGATTGTTCGAGCCGCTCCGAAAGATCTGGGCTGTTAAGATTGGCTTCTTGCTCAACAATTACCATGATGTCCGCTCCCAAATCCTTCACTTTTGAAAGAACTTGCTCCATTGCCCCATCTTGTGCAAGCAATTTGTGGAGTGTAAAATTCCAATTCACAACCAGCATCTCATCCTCACTTTTCCTTCTGAGTTTGGAAATACAATTGACAATATCATCCGGACTATTGCATATCAATTGCCTCAATTGCATATTTGAGTGTTCAGCCCATTTCCGGTTTTGACGGAGATAGTCAGTGTGTTTTGACATTTTCGGCGTGATACTGGTTATTAGGACTGATTGTAGGCCACCATACTGCCTTTTGAGCTCTTCAATAAAAAAATGCCACTGCCAAAAATCGAACAGGATGGAGAAGTCAATAATGTGGAGTCGTTTATATCCCGAATTCAAGGCATCAGCAATGGCATGTTTACTGGTGATTGTAGCAAACTCGTAGAAAGCAGCATACATGTATTTGTCCGGTTTGCATAGCAAAGGTAGCAAGGGTAAAGTACATGGAGGACGAATTTCATAGGCTCGCCGGACAAGAGCCTCAGCAAAGTATTTGACAACTTTCCTCCTCCATATGCTCTCCTCTTTTGGAGCTAGAGATTGAATTACTGCCAAAAGTGAATCTGCAACATCCAAGCGACCACCTTCAATCGCCTTAGCACACTCCATCAATATGCAAGACAGGGGAGCGGCCATTGAAGGCGACAAGATTTGATGAAGGGAATGGAAGCGCAAATGACTCTTCCACTCTTCGTTTCTTACAGTCAAACCCGTTTGCTTCCAGCATATGTTCCTTCGTGGAACCTGCAGTTCACTTTGAAGATAGGCCATTCAATTGGACATCCATTCCATTCAGATCTGTTCAATTTTCTTTAAAGGTCTGAATTAAAGTAGCTTTGAGTGGACATGTGTTGCAATCTTGGAAGGGCATGTGTTGAGATGGCTTGTTTGGTTCTTAGAAATCTTACAGAATCATAATGATGGAGGGATCCATTGATTGAATTGGTATTCTTGCTTTTTCCTTGCTTTTTTATGCCCATGATTGTTAAGTAAATAACTTGAGTATCAATTTCTTTTTAATTCTTAAAAACACTTGACTTCGCCATAACATATTTTTTACATTAGAAAAAACCTAGGGAAGCCGCAGCTAACTATCATCTAGTAACAATCTTCCAAGTAGCAAGGTGGAAAATCTAAAAAATCTAAAAATAGATATAGACTTTACTTTAATCTAGTAAAATCTAAAAAATACATCCACCTTTACTTTAATCAGATATATTGTTATGGTGATAAGGTTATCAAAATCACGATTCAACTTGTAAAATCATATATTTTTACTAATTGATATAGGCTTTACGTACTAAATCGTTTATAAAATTTAAAAATAGATAAAATTAGATGAAATCAAATAAAATCATGATTTCACCGTGATTTAACGATTTTATGCGGAAAATGCTTTTTTCCACACCAGGATAAAAGTTTCATGCTTTCCTACTTTCCTTGCATGGCAGGCTTGAATAAAGCCATGTAAAGGCTAACTTTGAATGGAAAAGTAAATAATTTCTGGAAAAGCCAGGTTTGTTGTCCTTTGTATTGTTTCCTTTTTACCTTGAATGAACTTTATGCGCTCTTTCTTCTTGACTTGGTAACCGTGGTTCTTTCTTCTCACATGGATTGCTACTTTCCACGTTGAGTTTTCTGTTTTTAGTTGAAAAATAGGTTTTTTTTTCGTTTTTTTAAAAAAATTATTTTTGTTTTTTTAATATTAATATTGTTGGAAAGTTAAATTTGTATTTTTTTTCTATTAAGCTAGCATAATTTGCTAGTTTGTCAAATAACTCAGATTATTCTTGTTTATAAATTTAGTGGGGTGTTTTTTTTTAATTAAACTTGACTTTTTTATAGTTTATTTTTTCTTATAAAATTAAAAATATTAATTTTACAGAAAAACCATGCTATTAAATTTTATAAAGTAACACAAATTAAAAGGTGTAGGATAACTAAAGAAACCGGAATCAGGGAATTCAGCTGTTTTAAATTCAAATACACGTTCCAAAAATTATAGCAAGCGCAGCATGATGAGTTATGATCAGCCTACTAAAGAAACCGGAATCAGGGAATTCAGCTGGATCAAGCACGGAAATGTCATGCTGGATATGAATATTAGATTGAAGTGCTTTTCCGGCGATACCTTGTCCTTCCTCGAGACGATGTTGTGCATATTCATCCACAAATGCTAGCATTTTCCTTTCATTTACATAGCAAGCGCTATTATCAATACATAGAATACGTTTTCCCTTTGAATTTGTATTACCATCTTGGCCATAGGAAATCCATGTCACAGCCAGTGGTAACCTATGTAGATCACATATATATTCCAATATGTCATATAACTTAGCTGAAGCAGTTATTCGATTCATTGAAGAGCCCTGTGAGATCAACGACACCAATGACGGCAGTAGATCAAACTCTTTTAGATTGTTTTTTTTTTGCCATTTATCAAAGCTGAATTATGTTGTAAGTTCCTAATTTATGTCTAACGAATTTGAAGTTGTTGCAATCCCCCATGCCATAAAGATAAAACTAGGAAATTTGTTAAATCTCGGAAACAAATTCGGACCATAAGTTTCTATCTGCCATTATGCGAACTAGAGAATCATTTTCTTCATCATCCTCAGACTCAGGCGAGCTCGACATCCCTTCTGAGTCATCAACTGTATCTTGCATTATGTAAGGACCTGTCAACATGTTTTTCCAGTAGCCTAAAGTGAAAATACACAGCGAATTTATTGATGGATAATTAGTTTAACTAGAGAAGAGAAAGGAAAGGATGGAATTGGATTATTCACCGCCACTGAATTGAGGTGGATCAGTAACCTTCCAAACTGAGGCTACAGCTAGCGGAAAACCGTGCCAACTTAGCAGGATATTATGCCCTTCCTTCTCTTCGATTCCATATTCATCAAAATCGAATTGAAAACACATCTTAAACTCGTCTACCTGTTGAGGAACTGGACAAAACCCAGCCTGAGACAGGCGATTTTGCCACTGAGCAAATGACTCAATCCGCTCGACCCGGTCAACGCCCTCACATGCCACCACATTCCCAATTTGTCGCCTGAAATACTTCTCCCATAACGCTTTGGTAATATACGTTTTCTCCAGTGACTCAAAAATAGTGGAGTAGTATTGGAATGATTGTTCGAGCCGCTTCAAAAGATCAGGACTGTTAAGATTGGCTTCTTGCTCAACAATTACCATGATGTCCGCTCCCAAATCCTTCACTTTTGAAAGCACTTGCTCCGTTGCCCCATCTTGTGCAAGCAATTTGTGGAGTATATAATTCCAATTCACAACCACAATCTCATCCTCACTTTTCCTTCTGAGTTTGGAAATACAATTGACAATATCATCCGGACTATTGCATATCAATTGCCTCAATTCCAATTTTTTGTCCACAGCCTTCCGAGCCTGTTCCCAATTTTGACGGAGATAGCCAGAGTGTTTTGACAGTTTCGGTGCGATACTGGTTATTAGGACTGGTCGAAGGCCACCATACTGCTCTTTGAACTCCTTAATTAAATAATTCCACCGCCAAAAATCGAACATGGTGGAGAAGTCAATAATGCGGAGTCGTTTATATCCCGAATTCAAGGCATCAGCAATGGCATGTTTACTTGTGATTGTAGCAAACTTGTATAAAGGTTCATACATGCAATCCCTTGGATCGCATTGAGCAGGAAGCGGGGGTAAAGTACGTGGAGGACGAATTCCATAGGCTCGCCGGACAAGAGCCTCAGCAAAGTATTTGACAACTTTCCTCCTCCATATGCTCTCCTCTTTAGGAGCTAGAGATTGAATTACTGCCAAAAGTGAATCTGCAACATCCAAGCGACCACCTTCAATCGCCTTAGCACACTCCATCAATATGCAAGACAGGGGAGCGGCCATTGAAGGCGACAAGATTTGATGAAGGGAATCGAAGCGCAAATGACTCTTCCACTCTTCGTTTCTTACAGTCAACCCCGTTTGCTTCCAGCATACGTTCCTTCGTGGAACCTGCAGTTCACTTTGAAGATAGTGTCATTCAATTGGACCTCCATTCCATTCAGATCTGTTCAATTTTCTTTAAAGGTCTGAATTAAAGTAGCTTTTTAGTGGACAACGTGTGTTGAGTATTGGTTTGTTTGGTTCTTAGAAATCAATGGAAAAATCTTACAGAATCATGATGATGGAGGGACCTAACTCCTAAGCAATGGATAATTTGATTTTTTTTTTTCACTTTTTTACAACTATTGTATTTTTTTTTATTTGTGTTTTTAAATTAAGTGTGCTTATTAAACTCAAATTGAGTAAATAACTTAATTATTAAAATAATTTTAATTTTTTAAAAAACTTAATATTTTTTAAAAAATACATGCTCCTTTTTGTTAACAAAAATTTATTTTTCAAAAAATAAAAATCAAGAATACAAGTATTTTTTATATAAAAAAGCAAAAAGAAAAATAATAATTTATAGCTGTTGATGATGTTTGGTTAGAGTTGTTTTCAGCTTGAAATCGAATTTAATGATAGGAGATTGTTTAAATATAAACTAGGTTACTTCTCTCCCTATACTGTACCAAAATATTTTAAAATTATAAAATTATAAAATGATTTTTTTTTTAGAGATATATTCAATTAATTTTTATTAATTCATTAAATTCATGATTCGAATGGTATATTTTATTGAATTTAATAATATTTAAAATTGATCAAATTTAAAAAACAAACTGATAAAAAAATCAATATTCAAGAACTTTGCAGGGAGAAAATCGATTGGATGAAAAGCAAGAGAGCATAAAGAAAATGTTATCAACATCCTGCAGGTTCTGCCTCCATCACCACCAGCAGAAGACCGGCAGTAGCAAATCGCAACAGCAGCAAATACTATGTGGGGTTTGATAATATCGTGCACCAATTTTCAAAAAAAAAATTACTAATGATTGTTTATTTACTGGAAAATAATTATTTTAATAATTATTTTCTTTAAATAAATTCCAATAAAATGAATTATTTTTTATTGTTTAATAATATTGTAAAAAATATTTTTCAGTGTTTGGTTATGTCATGGAAAATAAGTGATTTCTTTTAATTGTTATTAATATTCTTTTTTTCAAGTTTATTAAAATAATAAGACACAAATCTTACAAATTTAAAGGTTGAATGAGAATGAAATTGAAAAAAATATAATTTCATAAATTATTTCAAATAAAATAAATAATAATCAAAATAATATAGATCAAATCTAACAGATAAAAAAAATTAAAATATGATAAAATTAAAATAATAATAATTACAATTTCATAAATTATTTCAAATAAAATAAGTAACAATCAAAATAATAAGGATCAAATTTGATAGATAAAAAATTTTAATTAAAAAAATGATAAGAGAAAAACCAATAACAATCATAAAAATAAGGACCAAAGTTAATATAAAAATCAAATTATAAGGGATAAAATTAAAAAAAAATCAAAACAAAATATATATAGCAATCAAGAGTTTGAGAATCAAATTTAATATAATCAACAAATAATATGATATTTTTAATTTTTTCACAACTTTTGAAAAGTATTTTCCGTCCAAAATAAAAGGAAAACACTTTCCTATAAACCAATCCAAAATTTTCTTTAACTGGAAAGTATTTTATTATCAGCAAATACTGAATTTTTATTTTTATCATAATTTTATTATCTATTGATCAATATAGAATAAATAACCTCTTAATGAGATTTATTCTTAAAAGTTGTCATAGAAGTTATACATCTCTTAATCAGATTTATTCGTAAAAATTGTTGTCAAAATGATATTAAAATCATTTCATAAAAATATTTTTAAAGGCATTTTAGAAAAAAAATTTAATTAAAAATAAACAATAATACAATTTATTTTATATATAATATATAAAGAGGTGTCTATCTTTATTATTATATAATCAACCTCCTTAATTAGAAATTATGAAAAAAACTAGTTAAAGTATTTAGTTATTATAAAACTAAATAGCAAGTTTTTGTTTTTTTATCTCTTTCTCACTGCCAGCTCGCGAGGATGTCCACTTGTGATAAAATCATTAGATCAACCTATGAATCAACTATTTTTATTAAATTAATTTTTTTTATTTATAAAATATTGACCCAATTGATTTTGAATTAGATGTAACCGAGTCAATTAAAGTTACTAAAAAACCAAGTCATGTCATATCAATTTAACATGCTAATGTCTTGTTTAGTTTAACTAAAAATCAATCTAGATCAGCTCTTGTATCCTAGTCTATCTACCAAGTCAAATTAGATTTAACATCTATAATAGCAATATAAAAGGATTAAGGTGTGTTTAGAAATAAAAAAAAAACTTTTTTTAATGAAAAATTAATAAATAAGCTCATTTTTGTCAACAAAATGTATTTTTCCAAAAACAAAATCAAGAATACATGTAGTTTTTATAACAAAACAAAAGAAATCACAATTTATAATTATTATCTTATTCTTTTATATTTGTGATAATCTAATTATAGAATATTTATTTTATTTTATTTTATTCAAATTAAAAATTAGCATTAACTTCCATTATTTTATTTATAATATCATGTAATAATTTCCATAAAAAGAATTGAAATATTCCACAGAAAGGAAGCTCATTTGGCCCAGGTAGACCCATTTGGCTGAATCTATTAATTGTTTTTTCCTGCAGCCAGAATTTTTTCCAGCCAAGATTCATCATAAAAATTATATTTATCCTTAAAAGTTAACCTAAAAATAATTATATATATATATATATATATATATTCAATACTGAATTTTGATGGTAATTTTAGTGTCCATTCATCAATATAGATATCCTCTTAATGAAATTTATTCTTTAAAAGTCGGCGTAGAAATGATATTAAAATCATTTTAGAAAAATATTTTCTAAAACACATTAAATATTTTTTTATTAAAAACAAACAATAATACAATTTATTCTAAACAAGATTTATAAAATAATATTTATCTTTTTTTGTTACATAACCCGCCTCCTTAATCAGAAATTATAAAAAACTAATTAAAGTATTTAGTTATTATAAAATTAGGTGGAAAATATTTTTTTTCATGATTTATTAAATTAACCAGCTATAATAGCAGCCAGGAAGGATTAAGATGTGATCAGAAATAGAAAACAACCTTTTTTTTTAGTTTTCTTTGGAAAATGAAAATTTTTAAAAACATGCTCATTTTTGTTAACAAAAATGTATTTTTCCAAAAATAAAAAAAATAAATCAAGAATAAAAGTAGTTTTTATAAAAAAACAAAAGCAAAAGCAAAATTTATAATTATTATCTTAATATTTTATATTTGTGATAATCTAATTATAGAATATTAATTTTATTTTATTCAAATTAAAAATTATCATTAAAGATTTATATTATTAACTTAAAAAATCTTTATATTAGATTTATAATTAAACCTTTAATTATAAGGGAAAGAAACTAAAAATCGACAAACCAAACCCTCATACCCAAATGAACATCCAATCCATAGAGCAATAACCCCCAAAACAAACCATGACAAAAGAAAGAAATCCAATCGCCTAGGAAACGAAGAGGCACGAACACAAAGCCTGCATGCCCACAGGAAGCCCTGACCCTCAACAGGTGAGACACCCCCAAAAGTTTGACATGAAACATTAAAACCATCAAATAACACTAAAAGCCATTAATTTTATGTTTTTTCAAGCCAAACACACTGAAATGGACATCTAGAGGTTTTTTATTCTATTTTCAAATCCATGATAAAATTGAGCAAATAATAAGTCTTCGTCACTTCAGGTTCTTATGTCCAGTACTATTCTTCTACAGCATCCAAATCAGATATGCTCAGCCTGGTTGACCCTGCGGCATAGAAAAATAATGTACCTTGTTACTTGTTTTCATTTGAGAATTACTTTCCAGCCTAGTTTTCATGTTCATGCAGACTGCAGATTATATGCGCATTCTGATTTTTCACTCTGCAGACAAATCTAGTTCTTGGAAATAAAAGAGAAGGCCAGTGTTTACCTGGGAAAAATTTATTTCACACTACTAGCAAGTAGCAACTACCAGTGAGGATCCAAACATGGATCAATTGCTGAAGAAAAAAGAAGAAGAAGAAATAAATAAACAGATAGCTGAGATATAAAATCATCACACTTCAATCGAGCAAAAAGAAAAGGAAAACTTACTTCCAGGTAGGGCTGTCCAACCAATCCTTTCCACATATCAAAGCCTCGGCTATCTCAGGACGAACACCGTCATGGACTGATGCCGTCTTCATAACCTCTGATGACTTGGAAATGACAGTTGATACAGGAATTGCTAAGAAATCACGAGCCATTTTTCCCAGTATTGGAAAATTTCGAGCATTGTCTTGCCACCAAGCTAATACGTTACCATCCTTATCCAAGTTCTCTGGTGGCGGCAGTTGTAGATACTGATCAAGCTCATTCCATTGTGAGTGCACCATGTTGCGTTCATACTTACCCTTGCGCCACTCTTTGAAACTAATATCAGATGATGTACAACGACCCACGTCAGCCATGGCAGAAGAAGATGGTACCTGATTGCTGATGTCCTTTGCATATTTATGGTATGCACATGTAAGATCGCAACGGAATCTGGATAAGTGCAAGTCAGCATCACTGCCGTATATCTGCGGGTAGCCATACTCAATAATGTCCCATTTAAAGTACGGGTTAAGAACTACTGAGATTCCCAAAGCCAAGCTAGCTTCTCCCCAATACTCGTGAAATTTTCCCTTCATTCTATTTGCCATAGCGCGAACATATACATAATCACTCTGTTCCCACTTAAGCAAATTCTTACAAACATCACAAACATTAAGGAAATAATCCTCTCTGCTTGTTGGAAAATTGCATGTTGACTGGCAGAACTCCTTCAAGCACTCACATACGGCTGTTGCTTTGTTCCATTCTTCCGCAGATGGATTCACTTTGAAATCATCATCGAGTTGCTCTAGGTGATTAAAAGCTGTTCTAAATTCCAATGAACTCTCCAGCATAAGAAAGGTGGTGTCACATCTCGCGGGAACATCTAGAGTAGGAATTTCCTTGTCCTGAAAACTCCGATTCTTAATTGCCTCCTGGAACCTGTGCCTTCTAAGTGAGCTTCCGTTGACGTACTCTATACATTCTCTGATCTTATAAAGCACACTCCTTATCTCAGAAAATCCATCTTGAGCAAGGAGGCTGAGAATTTGGGCATAACTAGGAACACAGAAAAGATGTCCATGGATAGGTGGGGCTTGATCAGAAACCTTACTTCTTAATTCTCCAATCATGTGATCCTTCGGAGGAGTTATATCCAGGAATATGAAGCGAACGTTCTTGTTGATGCTCCACTCTGTAAGCACACTTTTAAAGACTTCATGTACAGTGCCCATGTCATAGTTGTACCGTAAGTTCCTGAAAGCAAGAATCTTCTTCTTCAGCTGCCATCCATCGTCAATGAAGTGCACGGTGAAGCAACAGTAGGTCATCATCTTGTCATTAGATGACCACAATTCCATTGATAAACTGAAGAGACAAGAGAGCTTATCAAAACAATTGATGAGTTTCTCCTTCTCTCGTCTGCAAATAGTAAGGACATCATCTGTAACCTCGTCTTTTGAATAAAGTTTAAACACTGGCTGCAAATTCTTCACAAAAATTTCAAAAAACTCATGTTGAACCATGTCCAAGGGATATCCATGCTTAATAATCATTGTGGCAATGTCTAGACGACTTCTTTCTTGATGTATGACAAAATTCCTTTGGATGACGCTAGTACTCAAGTCACCTGTCTCAACCAAGATTTGCTGCTCTTCTTCGTCCTGTCTGCTTCGCGAACATTTTTTTAAGTGTTTGTGCAAATTTGAAGTTCCACATATCAAAGCCTCGGCTATCTCAGGACGAACACCGTCATGGACTGATGCCATCTTCATAACCTCTGATGACTTGGAAATGACAGTTGATACTGGAATTGCTAAGAAATCACGAGCCATTTTTCCCAGTATTGGAAAATTTCGAGCATTGTCTTGCCACCAAGCTAATACGTTACCATCCTTATCCAAGTTCTCTGGTGGCGGCAGTTGTAGATACTGATCAAGCTCATTCCATTGTGAGTGCACCATGTTGCGTTCATACTTACCCTTGCGCCACTCTTTGAAACTAATATCAGATGATGTACAACGACTCACGTCAGCCATGGCAGAAGAAGATGGTCCCTGATTGCTGATATCCATTGCATATTTATGGTATGCACATGTAAGATCGTAACGGAATCTGGATAAGTGCAAGTCAGCATCACAGCCGTATATCTGCCGGTAGCCATACTCAATAAAGTCCAATTTATAGCTGGGGTCAAGAACTACTGAGATTCCCAAAGCCAAGCTAGCTTCTCCCCAATAATCGTCAAATTTTCCCTTCATTCTATTTGCCATAGCGCGAACATATACATAATCGCTCTGTTTCCAGCCATGCAAATTCTTATAAACATCACGAACACTGAGGAAATAATCATCTCTGCTTGTCGGAAAATTGCATGTTGACTTGTAGAACTCTTTCAAGCACTCAAATACGGCTGTTGCTTTGTTCCATTCTTCCGCAGATGGATTCACTTTGAAATCATCATCCAATTGCTCTAGGTGATTAAAAGCTGTTATAAATTCCAATGAACTCTCCAGCATAAGAAAGGTGGTGTCCCATCTCGCGGGAACATCTAGAGTAGGCATTTCCCTGTCCTGCAAACTCCCATTATTAATTGCCTCCTGGAACCTCTGCCTTCTAAGTGAGCTTCCGTTGACGTGCTCTATACTTTCTCTTATCTTATAAAGCACACTCCTTATCTCAGAAAATCCATCTTGAGCAAGGAGACTGAGAATTTGGGCATAACTAGGAACACAGAAAAGATGTCCATGGATACGTGGGGCTTGATCAGAAACCTTACTTCTTAATTCTTCAATCGTGTGATCCTTTGGAGGAGTTATATCCAGGAATATGAAGCGAACGTTCTTGTTGATGCTCCACTCTGTAAGCACACTTTTAAAGACTTCATGTACAGTCCCCATGTCATAGTTGTACCGTAAGTTCCTGAAAGCAAGAATCTTCTTCTTCAGCTGCCATCCATCGTCAATGAAATGCACGGTGAAGCAGCAGTAGGTCATCATTTTGTCATTAGATGACCACAATTCAATTGATAAACTGAAGAGACAAGAGAGCTTATCGAAACAATTGATGAGTTTCTCCTTCTCTCGTCTGCAAATAGTAAGGACATCATCTGTAACCTCGTCTTTTGAATGAAGTTCAAGCACTGGCTGCAAATTCTTCACAAAAATTTCAAAAAACTCATGTTGAACCATCTCCAAGGGATATCCATGTTTAATAATCATTGTTGCAATGTCTAGACGACTTCTTTCTTGATTTATGACAAAATTCCTTTGGATGACGCTAGTACTCAAGTCACCTGTCTCAACCAAAATTTGCTGCTCTGCTTCGTCCTGTCTGCTTCGCGAACATTTTTTTAAGTGTTTGTGCAAATTTGAAGTTCCTCTTTTGCTTTCTGCTCTATACTTCTTCTTACAATATTTACATGTGGCCCATTCTTCCCCGTTTTCTGCCGTATGCTTAACGAAGTTGTCCCACACAGTTGATATCTTTCGTCGTTTACTAGTACTCTGGAGGCCACCATCTACACTGGGCAATGAATTCTCACCATTCAGAGCAGGTGCAGGTATAGCAGATTGTTCTTGGACGTCCTGTCAAGAGATAGGGAAGTAGGATATTGGCAACATGAAAGCCAATTCCAGTCAATAATATTGGCAGATTGTGTCTTCTTCAATAGTTGAACATACAAGCAAAACGGAGGCAAAATGGATTTTATTATATTCGAATTATCAAATGTAATTTATCTACTGAACAATTATTATTCCACCCCTTGCGCAATCTGCGGAAGGAAATCTGCCACATAGAAGGCTGTGATTGGACACATGGTGGGTGTACATCCAAAACAGAGGGTGTTTTCTGTCCATCTGACAAGGCAGATGATTTAGATTCTCTGGGTCTAAATAACCTTGAACCCAATTCTGCTGGCTAGAATTTCTTTTAGCGAATCACATGTAGATTTTTTTTTTATTTAGTTTGATTTTTAATTTCAAACTCATTAAAAGGTTTTTCTTTTAATGTTTTTAGATGAAAATGAGTTAATGTGGTGTTTCTGGATCTAAATAATCTAGAATCTAATTCTTTAGGTACTAGAGCTGGCTAGAATTTTATTTTTTATAACAAATAACATGTAGGTTTTGTTTGCATGGTGAAATGTATTTTTTTAAAAATATATTTTTAAAAAGTAAATTATTTTAAGATATTTGATAGTATTATACAAAATAAATTGAAAAATATTTTTTGATGTTTGACTATATCATGAAAAAAGAGCTGCAAAATAACTTATTAATATTTTATTTTATTTTAAATTTATTAAAATAATAAGAAATTAATATTATAAATTAAAAAGTTGAATAAGAATGAGGACGTGGATAAAAAATTTCTATTAAAAAAATTATAAGAGAAAAATAAATAATAATTATAAAAATTAAAATTAAAATTAATATAAAAATTAAATTAAATAAAATTTTAAAAGAGTAAATAAAAAAAAAATCAATCAACTCATTCTTCAAGAAAAAAATGACATGAATTAAGTATAGAAGAGCACCTGTACAAGAGGCTCGTGTGTCTCTTCTTCTTGATTGCTGGTTGGGTTCAATGTCAATTGAAAAACCCTAGAAACATCTTCATGTGGGATGCTTTCAATATCCAATCTAACTTCAGAGCCACTCGCCTCGTTTAGTTCTCTGACCCAAACTTTCCACAACTTTAAACATTTCCTCTGCAATGTACGCAATACCTTATTTATCAAAAGTTCTACTTCTGAAGTCTCTTTCATGCGTTCAGGGAGAAGAAATTCCAATACGTAATCATCCTTACAAGGGTGGGTGCTTGTTAGCCTTATAGCAAAAGCAGCATGATGCTTTATGATCCAATAGCTAAATATGGAAGGGAATAATTCAGCTGGATCAAGCAGGGAAATGTCATGCTGGATATGAATATTATATTGAAGTGCTTTTCCGGCGATACCTTGTCCTTCCTCGAGACGATGTCGTGCATATTCATCCACAAATTCTTCCATTTCCCAATTATTTACATAGCAAGCGCTATCATCAATACGTAGAATACGTTTTCCCTTTGAATTTGTATTACCATCTTGTCCATAGGAAATCCATGTCACAGCCAGTGGTAACCTATGTAGATCACATATATATTCCAATATGTCAAGTAACTTTGCTGAAGCAGCTATTCGATTCATTGAAGAGCCCTGTGAGATCAACGACACCAATAATGACATAAAAATTAAAAAAAAAGTAAATCACAAGCAGTGGATCCAACTCTTTTAGATTGTTTTTTTTTTGCCTTTTATCAAAGCAAGAATTATATTGTACGTTTCTAATTTATGTCTAACGAATTTGAAGTTGTTGCAATCTCCCCATGCCATAAAGATAAAACTAGCAAATTTGTTAAGTCTCGGAAACAGAGAACGATACCTGTGTGGACCATAAGTTTCTACCTGCCATTTTGGAAACTAGAGAATCATTTTCTTCATCATCCTCAGACTCAGAGGAGCTCGCCATCCCTTCTGAGTCATCAACTGTATCCATCCCTTCTGAGTCATCAACTGTATCTTGCATTGTGTAAAGACTTGTCAACATGTTTTTCCAGTAGCCTAAAGTGAAAATACACACAACGAATTTATTGCTTGATAATTAGTATAACAAGAGAAGAGAAAGGAAAGGATGGAATTGGATTATTCACCGCCACTGAATTGAGGTGGGCCAGTGAACTTCCAAACTGAGGCTACAGCTAGCGGAAACCCGTGCCAAAGTAGCAGGATATGCCCTTCCTTCTCTTCGATTCCAGATTTTTCTAAACCGACGGGAAAACCTATCTTAAACATGTCTACGATTCCATTTTGGGGAACTGGACAAAACCCAGCCTGAGAGAGGCGATTTTGCCAGTGAGCAAATGACTCAATCCGCTCGACCCGGTCAACGCCCTCACATGCCACCACATTCCCAATCTGTCGCCTGAAATACATCTCCCATAAGACCTTGCTATCATAATCTTCCTCCAGTGACTCAAAAAAAGGGGAGTAGTATTGGAATGATTGTTCGAGCCGCTCCGAAAGATCTGGGCTGTTAAGATTGGCTTCTTGCTCAACAATTACCATGATGTCCGCTCCCAAATCCTTCACTTTTGAAAGAACTTGCTCCATTTTCCCATCTTGTGCAAGCAATTTGTGGAGTATATAATTCCAATTCACAACCACAATCTCATCCTCACTTTTCCTTCTGAGTTTGGAAATACAATTGACAATATCATCCGGACTATTGCATATCAATTGCCTCAATTCCAATATTTTGTACCCAAACTGCCGAACCCGTTCCCGGTTTTTACGGAGATGGGAAGAGTGTTTTGACAGTTTCGGTGCGATACTGGTTATTAGGACTGATTGCAGGCCACCGTACTGCCTTCTGAGGTCACCAATTAAATAATTCCACTGCCAAAAACCGAACACGATGGAGAAGTCAATAATGTGGAGTCGTTTATTTCCCGAATTCAAGGCATCAGCAATGGCATGTTTACTTGTGATTGTAGCAAACTCGTAGAAAGGTCCATATATGCAATCCCCTGGATCCCTTTGAGCAGGAACCGAGGGTAAAGGAAATGGAGGACGAATTCCATAGGCTCGCCGGACAAGAGCCTCAGCAAAGTATTTGACAACTTTCCTCCTCCATATGCTCTCCTCTTTAGGAGCTAGAGATTGAATTACTGCCAAAAGTGAATCTGCAACATCCAAGCGACCACCTTCAATCGCCTGAGCACACTCCATCAATATGCAAGACAGGGGAGCGGCCATTGAAGGCGACAAGATTTGATGAAGGGAATCGAAGCGCAAATGACTCTTCCACTCTTCGTTTCTTATAGTCAACCCCGTTTGCTTCCAGCATACGTTCCTTCGTGGGACCTGCAGTTCACTTTGAAGATAGGTCATTCAATTGTATTTTTTTATTTGTGTTTTTGAATTAAGTGTGCTTATTAAACTCAAATTGAGTAAATAACCTGAGTATCAAAAATTTTAATTTTTAAAAACACTTAATATTTTTTTAAAAAATACATGCTCCTTTTTGTTAAAAAAAAATGTATTTTTCAAAAAATAAAAATCAAGAATACAAGTATTTTTTATATATAAAAAAGCACGCAAAAGCAAAATAATAATTTATAATTATTATCTTAATATTTTATATTTGCGATAATCTAATTATAGAATAGTAATTTTATTTTATTCAAATAAAAAATTATCATTAAAGATTTATATTATTAACTTAAGAAAATCTTTATAATAGATTTATATTATTGTGAAGTACCTCTTAAGAGGACTTTTCAAATTCAACTCTTTATTGGACTCCAAATTTCTAGAAAATTAAAATATTAATTGATTTTTAAACTGTGAAGTCCCTCTTCCATCCACTGTTGCAGGCCCTAAACTGTATTTGATAATTATCAAATTATAATATCAAATTTTAAAATTTTTTCCTCTGCTTCGCTTGCTCTCTTTCTCTTCTTCTTTGGCTCTCCTTTCTCTCTCTCTCTCTCTCTCTAGCCCACCGACATCCCCGCTTTCTCTTCGCTTTTTCCCTCCAAATTTAGTTTTCGAAAAAGCAAGTCCGAGTCAGCACCGAGTCACGTCTTGGTTCATGACATCACTGCCACGCCATCCAATAAACTACCTCGTGGTGTGTGCCATAATTGTGGGACCCTTCCTCTGATTATTATAATCAAGATTGAGTCCTGAAATTGGTAATATCATACCTAGGAGGAGAATGTGGGTTTGATAATATCATGTAATAATTTCCGAAAAAAGAATTGAAATATTCCACAGAAAAGGAAGCTCATCTGGCCCTGGTAGATCCAACTGGCTGAATCTGTTAATTGTTTTTTCCTGCAGCCAGGATTCATCATAAAAAATTATATTTATCCTTCAAAGTTATCCTAAAAATAATTATATATATATATATATATATATATATATATATATATTCAATACTGACTTTTAATGGTAATTTTAGTGTCCATTCATCAATATAAATAACCTCTTAATGAAATTTATTCTTAAAAGTTTGGGTAGCAATGATACTAAAATCATTTTAGAAAAATATTTTATAAGACACATTAAACATTTTTTTTATTAAAAGCAAACAATAATACAATTTATTCTAGGCATGATATACAGAATAATATCTATCTTTTTATTACATAATCAACCTCTCCAATCTGAAATTATAAAAAACTAATTAAAGTATTTAGTTATTATAAAACTATTTCATTGTTATCTCTTTTTCACTCGGTAGCTCACTACAATATCCACTTGCGACAAAATCATTGGATCAGAATCAACTATTTTCATCATCGAAATAAATTTGTTTTTTAATTTACAAAATATTAGCCCAATTGGTTTTGAATTGGATGTGACGGAGTCAACCAAAGTTTCTAAAAAACAAGCCATGTTTAACATGCTAATATCCTAGTCAATCTGCCAACTCAAATTAGATTTAACAACTATAATAGCAGCCTGGAAAGATTAAGATGTGATCAGAAATAGAAAACAACTTTTTTTTAGTTTTCTATGGAAAATGAAAATTTTAAAAAACATGCTCATTTTTGTTAACAAAAATGTATTTTTCCAAAAATAAAAAAATTAATCAAGAATACAAGTAGTTTTTATAAAAAAACAAAAGCAAAAGCAAAATTTATAATTATTATCTTAATATTTTATATTGTGATAATCTAATTATAGAATATTTATTTTATTTTATTCAAATTAAAAATTATCATTAAAGATTTATATTATTAACTTAAAAAATCTTTATTTTAGATTTATAATAAAAATTAAATTTATAGTAATCACTAAATATATATAAGAAATAAATTAATCTTTTACATTGTTAAAAAATGCTTGTATATAAAGGAGAAAATTATATTGTTCATGTTTTTTTTCTTAAAGTAAAAAATAGAAAGAAAAAAACCTTGTATTTAAAAACTGTGGAGTGCCTCTTAAGAGTAATTTTCAAGTTCAACACAAATTTAAAAAACTACTTTTAAAAATTTCTTGATAGAGAAATATTACATTCGAACAGAAAGTTCGAGTTTTCTTTTTTGTACTCCAATTTTCTAAAAAATTAAAATATTAATTGATTTTTGTACTCTAAATATATATATATATATAACAAGGTTAATTAAATTTGCCTATTAAATTAACATAAATAGCAGGAAAAAACACCTGTCACAAATAACATTATTTTGATTGTTTCGTATATTTACACATCATGTATTAATTTATTTTTCTAATTTGATGATCTTGAGAAAGAATCAAACTGTGGCGTCCTGATATTGTTTGATTCTGTTAACAAATCAAATGAAGTTAAGGAATATGGAGATAGTACAACATCCATGTCTTTGTCAGCATTCTCGATCATAGTTTGGGCTGGCACCACCTGCATTACGTGAAGAAGCCAAGACAGTTAGCAGATTTGCTGCATAAACTGGAATTGAAAGGTTCTGAGGTCATTGAAAATTCATGAGGGTCATGACAACGATGTCAGAAACCTTTTTTGGATCCACGAAGGAATTCTCGTCCATTACATTAGAAGATGTGAACACAGTTTTTGTTGATCCAGACAATCGTGAGCTGAGCCCCAATCCATCAATGGAAACTTTGAGATTCACTTTGCTGTTCCCAAAATTCACAATCTGAAAAATACATTTTCCTGAAAGTAAGAACTTGGCTGAAAAAAATCAAACAGAAACTCTTACAACCCGATTTTACGTGCGTTTGTGTTTTGTCGTCAGCCAGCTAAAGTTGACTCGATGGATTATGCCATATTTGTTAAATTGCAAAAAGGATTCAAACTTGCAGCATTGACAAAACAAAAAGGGATAAAAACTTAAAATTGGAGTTTAGGGCACGATCCCTGCAAGCTATGCTGGTATTAGCATACCTTTATTTTCAGGAAGTTTGAATTTTGCCAAGTAATTGCAGATGCAACAAGTGTAGAGGAATTTGTCTGTAGCTTAGCGTCAAGAAGAGTTGCTCCACTTGACTCTCTGAAGAATTTTTGCACCCAGTAGCTCGGAGTTCCATAGTGCTTTGATGAGTTGAAGACAATTGCATCTGGATTCCACCTTCATAGAAAAGTTCCTTTCAGTGTCAGTACCCTGAAAAGAAAATGATATCCCTTGCCATGCATGCTTGAATTTGAATTAATTATTGAGGAATAGAATGAGATTGGACCTCCTATTATTGCAATTCACAGAAAAGTGGTGCATAGCTTGCCATCTACACAATACCACAGAAATGGGGAGATAAACGCCTCAAGAATTGGAATTTTCGTGAGTATGAAAACACAAAAAGAAAACTTTGGCCATGGCATCAAATTTGAACCAGAATACCATGAATGATGATCTGGGAATTGTTTGAACTCACTATTTCAAAGGAGTTGTTTATTAATTTGTTCAACCACCCCCCCATCCCAACCTCTCCGCGGGAAAAGAGAGTGGGAAGGCATTAAAAATTTCAGACCCTCGATCACTGAATAGCACATTGACAAATAACTTAAGATTGCTGTAACATGTATTACAAACCTGTTCCTTTTTAGACCAATGAGGAATCCAGCGTCAGCGAGTGCAGCTAAAAGACTTCCTGTGCCCGCATCTTTTCCAGTCACAGCATACTCGCTCACAGAAGCCTCAAAAATATTAAATCCCATGAATATTTGTCACATATTTTAGTCAGTATGTTGTCAAAGGCATATGACACACCTTTGGACAACTGCAGGATGTGCAATCAAACTTATGAGTCATAGAAAACAGGTTGCTGGCAGATGTATAAACCTAGTTCAAAGAATAAAAGAGGATTAACATTGTGTTTTCTGACTGATGAAAATATGCAAAAGTACAATACTGCAAACCAGAAAGAAAACAAAGCTATCATGACAGGATGTTTACATGATAATCATAGTAATCAGCTGGGTGATCCAAAGAACGAGAAGACCCATCACAGTTTGAGATTATTTTGATGTCGGGATAGGCACTTCTTATGGCATTGTAGAACTTGAGATAATTTCCTGGTAGAAAAAAGCACATTAATTTGAGTTCTGAAACTGGTCTACCTCCCAGAATCTGGAGTGAAGAGTAACATTTGCAGACCTTCAGACAAATTTTGTGAAGAAAATCTTTGTCAAATTTAACATAATATAGAATTGAGATCAGGTGACTATATCATGGCAACTCATTTTTGAAATCTCAATAATGGATCATTTGACAAACACATCTTAGTTTCAAACTTGTAAAACCCAACGACCACAAGGTCTCTTGGAAGAAAAAAGCAAATATGAGTATTGCTGCATGAAAAACAATGTCATATCACCTCAATAACATAGCATCTCAATAGAGGGTAAGTAGTTCAAATTAGAAGTACATGCTACTTTCTATGGACTCAATACCGATTCTTTCATCTAATTTAATAAACAGATTTGTATAGGCATGTCGGAGTTCGTGTTCTATACAAGATTAATTTGCATCTTCTTCTCTCATTTCTCCTTTTCTACAAAATGTATCTTATCCTGCCCGCAGTAAGAGGTGTGTAAAATAATTATCCATAATACACAGGATTGATTTCTCAATTTGAAGAATAAATAGAGATAAGCAAAATAGATAAGAACATAAAGTATGATTCTGGAAAGTTCTAAGCACATCATGTTTATCCTCCACGTATGGTCATGCAAAGAAACATCATACAGCAATTGTTTCACAGGAATAATTCACCAGATTGATGTTAGTTTTCCTGCATGAAAATGTTCAAATAATTTTATCACTCTGCTGCCTAATCTCAATAATTACAAGGAATCAACTCAATTTCATAAGCATCAAGCATTTAGCATTGAATGTTTTAGTATTACTGCCAGCATATCAATACCTCAGCTCCAAACATAATTATAACAAAAATTTGCTAAAACAATCATAAATGGCCAGCCTATATCCCTTTGTACACATGATCTCAATCATCCTATGCAAATCAAAATTATATCAAAACTCTTCTTTCAAATCCGACCTGCCTAGTTGCTAATCACAAGAAGTTTAATTCCCACTGTACAACATAAAACTTCAAGATACAGGGTTATTTTCTTGAAAACATAACATGCATATGTTCAACAAAGAAAAAGACATATAATCCTATCCACAAACAAAAGAAACTATCGCGGGGAAAAAAAAAGATAGCATACATATACATGTATTGAAAGTTATTTAACATGAAAATTCAAATATGTTTAATCACTTAGAGAAAAATTAAATTGTTTTCATTGTTTAACTCTAATCAACCACAAATTTATATAAGCACTTGTACCTACTTGATCTGAAACATCTGATGCGAATTCTAGAATACTGAACACTAAGATCTAAAGTTCTTTTCCAGGTAACATACCATTAATATATCACCCAAATCCACAAACAGATCAAAAGATCAAACAAACAAGCATAAACAAAACAAAATTCAATGGCATCACACCCATATTCTTTTGTTTTTATTTGTAAAAGTGGGAGTAGCATCCATCCTCATACAGAAATGCACAATGACCAAGAATATAGCAAATACAGTAGGACAGGGATTGTTTTCAGCAAGAACTGATGTATGAGGAAATCCGGGGTGCTTGAAGCAAAAGAGTCTTTGGAGTCATTCAAGATGATAAACATTTAAATAAGTTAATAACTTACAGGAAAACTTGAATGACTTTCATTCAGGTAATCTACCCAACACTATATTTATGGATACACATAAAAGAACTAGCATAAATATACAACCTAGAATAGGTGAATGCCAGTCCTAAAGAGTAAGAACTACATGAAACAAAAGAAAGTGAATATTGTTAAAATTGCGACAGGATTGAACCAAGAGAAGTCATGTAATATTTGCACCAACAACTAGCAGCACTGGGTACGGAAAATTTACAATTTTACATCACCTTTTCACCTTGACAACATTCAGATTCACCGAGCAACCTCTTCAAACCAAGATTGTCATCTTTAGACAACAGATCTGCCGCCAAGGTTCTGGTCAGGGCATCTGCAGAGAATCCTCTATCAAACATTTCCTGAAAAAGTTGTTCAGCCCTTGATGCACTGTTGCTCTGGAGAAATCCTCGGACAATAACATTGTAAGAGCAACAATCTGGTGGGCAGCCATCCCTTTCCATTTGTCTGAAAGCTTTGTATGCTTCATCTAGCAATCCTTCTCTGCAAAGTCCACTGATTATTGAGGTCCAACTTCGAACATCAGGCAGCAATCCTTTGACATGGAGTTTCAAAAACAGCTCCCTTGCATCTTCAAGCTTCCCAGATTTGCACATGGCATCAATTAAGATATTATAGATCACCAAATCAGGGTTCAAGTAATTATTTTGCATTTCTCGAAATAGTTCCAATGCCTGATCAAGGCAACCTTGTTTGCTTAAGCCATCAAGCAAAATTGAGTAAGTTACTAGATCTGGGGAGCAGCCCTGGGCATGCATATCCTTAAAAAGCTCTTTTGCTTCCAAAATCCTCCCAACTTGAAACAAGCCACTTATAAGAGTGTTGTAACTGGCAGTGTTTGGAATTAAGCCTCGAAAACTCATTTCATCAAAAAGCTGTTTTGCCTCATCTATCCTCAGGGCCTTACAAGATCCATTGATTAAGATGTTGTAACTAAGAACATTAGGCATGCAGCCCTGGACATGCATATTCTTGAAAAGCTCTTTTGCTTCAAAAATTCTCCCTGCTTGAGACAAACCACTTATAAGAGTGTTGTAAGTAGCAGTGTTTGGAATTAAGCCTCGAAAACTCATTTCATCAAAAATTTGTTTTGCCTCATCTATCCTCTGGGCCTTACAGCATCCATTGATTAAGATGTTGTAACTAAGAACGTCAGGTATACAGCCCCTGGTTATCATCGCATTGAATACCTTTCTAGCTTCAAAAACTCTGTTTTGCAAAAGATATCCATTCATCAACGAACTATAAGTCACTGTATTAGGCTCCACACCCTTCTCAATCATTGTCTTGACTATTCCTTGAGCCTCTGAAATCTTGCCCTTTTTACAAAATGTATCGACCAAAATGTTGAAGGTAACTACATCTGGCAAGATGTTGAAACTCATCATTTCATTGAACAATGCTGACGCCTCTTCCTGCTGGTCTGAATTGCATAGACCATGCATCAAGGAATTGTAAGTGACAACATTCGGTTGAATCCCTTTACTTTTCATTTCAGAGAAGATATCTGAAGCCTCTTTGACTAGTCTATCCTTGCAAAGGCTATCAATAAGCGTACTGTATGTGACAACATTCGGTTGGCAACCTGCATTGTCCATTTTCTTGAGCAATCCAACAGCAACAGGGGTTTTACCAATCTTACACAAACCTTTTATAATCGTGGTATATGTATGTAGATTAGGTGGATAGCCTCTTTCCACCATCTCATCAAAAAATTCCACAGCACGAGCAATTTTACCCTTAATACAAAGCCCGTTAATTAAAGTAGAAAAAACCATAACACTGGGTTCAAAACCAAGCTTAATGATTTTCCCCAAGACAGAGAACCCAAAATCCACACGTTGCAAGCGACAGAAGCAATTAATCAAAATGCTAAAATGACATACATCACGTTCGATCTGCAGCAATTCAATTTGTTTGGACAAATAAAGCACAGTCCCATAATGTTTGATTCTGACAAGAGCTGATAAAAAATCATTAAATTCGATAATACGAGGCAGGGGATGCATATGAACCATGTGATTAAAGCAACACAAGGCATCTTCAATGTTTGTAAAAGAGCATCCCTTCTGGTACTTTGGCCTACCACTTCTACTACTGGAAGTATGAAGAAAGAAAATCATACCCGTTTCAGCTTGGCTTCTCTGAGAGTGAAACCCAAGAAGGGTTGAAGCTGAAGGAGAAGAAATAGCCATTAAAACCCTTTGTTGCTTCAATGCCATTGCCATGGACATCATCATCACCACTTGAAGTGGGAGAGAAGAATGGCAGAGAAAGGGTGGATTTTATTCACTGTGTAATAAGGGAGAGTGAGATGAATGGCTAAAAGCCTAAAACAAAGAATTGAAGAGAAAAGGGCTTAACCTAGGCTGAAAGGGCACCATTTCAAACCTTTTTTTTTTTTTAATCAAAAGGACATTATTTTGATAGATATTGAAACCATATAAACGTGTTTTAGTTTAATTTTAAAAATTAATATAGAAATATAAAATAAATTTATTTTAAAAATAATTTTGAAATAAATTTTCATTCAAAATATTTCTATATTTTATCAGCCTTTGTAGTTATTTTAGACTGTTTTTGTTTTTAATTAATTTTTATGTTTATAATTTAAAAAAATCAATTTAAAAAGGTATAATTAGTTATGATGAGTTAGATTTAAATATATGTTTGATAAAAATTATGATTAAAGTTTATGTATAGTAAAAATAAAATAAAAAATTATTTGGAGTTGTGTCTGGAAATATGATTGACTAATTACGGTTGTTTTTTAAAATATTTTTTAATTAAAAATATATTAAAATAAATTATTTTATTTTTTAAAAATTATTTTTTATATCAGCGTATCAAAATATTAAAAAATATAAAAAAAGAAATATTAATTTAAAGTAAAAAAATTATTTTTTTAAAAAGTATTTTTTAAATTCAAAAACAAACATAATTTAAAGAATTTTTATGAAATTTAATTTAAAAAATATATAAAAATTACTGTATAAAAACTGTATTTCATGGATCCCACAATATAAAATAAACGCATCCTTATTTGTTCATCTCTTTCCTCTTCCCCTTTGCCATTCTTACTTTCTTCGAGCTTGGTTCGGCCTGTGTTAAGCCTGGTTGGGCCTGCCTTCTACTCACATTTCTTCCTCCCTTTCCTTTTCCCCTTCTCTCATTTATCCTCTCTTCTCCTCTCTTTTCTTTCTCATTTCCTCTCCTCTTTCTCTCATTCTTCCTCTGTTTGAGCTCGGTTGAACCTGCCTTCTTCTCTCATTTCTTTCTCTCCTTCCTCCTTTTTGAATTGTTATTAATGGACATTCATTGAGAAAGTGATGACGTGTTTTCTATTCTGTGTAGATTTCATAAATAAATACAGGGTTTTTGTCAAAACATTAATATGTTCAATTATGAGTGTAAAAATAATCAAAATCAGAAGAGGGTAAAAATAAAATCAGAATAAAACAAACTAAGAAAGGTTTAGTGAGATAGAGAGAGTGGGAGAAATTAGTTGCTTACTGGGACTCAATTGATTGTGATTTTAAATTTGAATCTGGGTATTTGGGTGATATTAGCTGATCTAATTAGATGGAGGACTTGATTGAGAAAATCATTTGTTGGGGGACTCATTGGCAGGATAACGTCAAGGAGGGTACCTTACTGTTTTGTGGATGAAAGATTCTTCAGCCATGACTGGACATTCACACAGCAGGTTTGACATTGAAAAGCAACAATATAGATATATATTACAAGGTGACATTAGCCAATTAAAATTAACATAAATAGCAGGCAAAGACACCAGCCAGCCACAGAGAACATTATTTAGATTGTTTCCTATAATTACACATCATGTATTCATTTATTTTTCTAAATTGATGATCTTGAGAGAGAATCAGTTTGTGGCATCCTGATATTGTTTGATTCTGTTAACAAATCAAATGAAGTTAAGGAATATGGAGAGAGTACAACATCCATGTCTTTGTCAGCATTCTCGAGCATAGTTTGTGCTGGCACCACCTGCATTACGTGAAGAAGCCAAGACAGTTAGCAGATTTGCTACATAAACTGGAATTGAAAGGTTCTGAGGCCATTGAAAATTCATGAGGGTCATGACAAAGATGTCAGAAACCTTTTTTGGATTCGCGAAGGAATTCTCGTCCATTAAGTTAGAAGAAGTGAGCACAGTTTTTGTTGATCCAGACAATTGTGAGCTGAGCCCCAATCCATCAATGGAAACTTTGAGATTCACTTTGCTGTTCCCAAAATTCACAATCTGAAAAATACATTTCCCTGAAAGTAAGAACTTGGCTGAAAATAATCAATAAGAGAAACTCTTACAATCCGATTTTACGTGTGTTTGTGTTTGTCGTCAACCAGCAGAAGCATGTTATGTTGGGAAGACCACAAAAGTTGACTCGATGGATTATGCCATATTTGTTAAATTGGAAAAGGATTCAAACTTGCAACATTGATAAAAAAAAAAGGATAAAAACTTAAAAGTGGTGTTTAGGGCATGATCCCTGCAAGCCATGCTGGTATTAGCATACCTTTATTTTCAGGTAAGTTTTGCCATCTGAATTTTGCCAAGTAATTGCAGATGCAACAAGTGTAGAGGAATTTGTTTGTAGTTTAGCGTCAAGAAGAGTTGCTCCACTTGACTCTCTGAAGAATTTTTGCACCCAGTAGCTCGGAGTTCCATAGTGCATTGACGAGTTGAAGACAATCGCATCTGGATTCCACCTTCATAGAAAAGTTCCTTTCAGTGTCAGAGTAACTTGAAAAGAAAATGATGTTCCTTGCCGTGCATGCTTGAATTAACTTTTGAGGAATAAAATGAGATTTGTACCTCCTATCATTGGCATTCACAAAAAGTGGTGCATAGCTTGCCATCTCCACAATATCGCTGCAATGGAGAAATAAAGGCTTCAAGAATTGGAATTTTCATGATGAGTATGGAAAAACAAAAAGGATACCCCGTCCATGGCATCAAATTTGAACCAGAACTATCATGAATGGTGATCTGGGAATTTTTTGAACTCACTGTTTGAAAGGTGTTCTTTATTAATTTGTTCACTTCCCTCTCCAACAGGAAAAGAGAGGGGGGAGGCATCAAGACTTTCAGACCGTCAAGCACTGGTTTTCACATTGACTAATATCTTAAAGAGTGCTGGAACAACTATGACAAACCTGTTCTTTTCCAGCCCAATAAGGAAACCAGCTTCAGCGAGTGCAGCTAAAAGACTTCCTGTGCCCGCATCTTTTCCGGTCACAGCATACTCGCTCACAAAAGCCTGAAAAATAGCAAATCTCATGACTACTTGTCACATATATTAGTTAGTATGTTGTCAAAAAGCATATTACACACCTTTGGACCAGTGCGGGATGTGCGATCAAACTGACGAGTCATAGAAAACAGGCTGCTGGCAGATGTATAAACCTAGTTCAAAGAATAAAAGAGGATTAACATTGTGTTTTCTGACTGATGAAAATATGCAAAAGTACAATACTGCAAACCAGAAAGAAAACAAAGCTATCATGACAGGATGTTTACATGATAATCATAGTAATCAGCTGGGTGATCCAAAGAACGAGAAGACCCATCACAGTTTGAGATTATTTTGATGTCGGGATAGGCACTTCTTATGGCATTGTAGAACTTGAGATAATTTCCTGGTAGAAAAAAGCACATGAATTTGAGTTCTGAAACTGGTCTATCTTCCATAATCTGGAGTGAAGAGCAACATTTGCAGAACTTCAGACACTTTTTGTGAAGAAAATCTTTGTCAAATATAACTTTATTCAGAATTGAGATCACAAGACCATATCATAGAAACACAATTTTAAAATCTCAATAATAGATCATTTGACATACACATCCCCTAAAAGGTAAATGCAAAAATGAGTGATGCAGTAATGCTACATGGAAAAAAAAATGTCATATCACCTCAATAACACATCATCTAACTAGAGGTTGACTAGTTCAACATAGAAGTAAATGCTGCTTGCTATGGACTCAAAACTGAATCTTGCATCTAATGCAATAAACAGATTTGTATAGGCATGTCAGGGTTTGTGTGCCATGCATGTTCTTGTGTGCAGACAAAAGCATGGATTCAAAAGGTGCACAAACCTCGGTAATTCTTCTTCCCGCAATCCTCATTCCCAACAGCAACATATTTCAAGTCAAAAGGCTCTGGATGCCCCATTGCGGCTCTGACAGAACCCCACTTAGAATTAGAATCGCCTCTGGCAAACTCAAGACCATCAAGGGCTTCCTGGAATTGAGAAAAACATTGTTATAAAACGATATAGAATGAAAAAGTTATGTACAAGTTCAGATTCAAAAAGAAAACTCGCTAGCTTATTTCTTTTTAATTTCATAATCACGAAACATATTTAATCTAAACATGACTGGATCTGTTTCAGTTGTGTCAATGGATAAAAGAAAGCACTGGATTTGCATACTTGTACAAAAGGTGAGACTGCAGTAGTATCAACTTGATCCTGATGACTGATTCCTGCCAGATTAATGAAGCAAAAAAGGTAGGTGAAAAAGAGTTCAGCCAGACAGGTAAAAATGGAAATGCCTAGAAATGAAGCACACGAAAGTACCATTGTTGAACACCCATATTGGCCGTGCACCAAGATCTTCAGTTAACTGCAGAAATAAGTAAGTGTAAATTATATCTTCTTAAGCGACAGAGTGAGCAATTCTAATTTCCATTGCACTGCACAGGCCACAGTTTACATAATCCTGCACCTTCACAACAAATTAAGATACCTACTTGAAGAAACTCAAAGTATCCAAGTCCATCATCAGTCCAATACATCCAAACATCACCAAAGTGCCCAGGTCTCTCCTCCCAGGGTCCAATGCTTTCCTTCCAGCGAAATGCGTTTCTCAACCATTCACCCTCAACAAAGCAGCCACCTAATGCCAAATGATTGGAAAAAATACCCCATCAGTAAGATCTGAACTACAACTAATCAAACAGATGATGAATTGATTTTGAGAAACTGTGGTGTTAGATCAAGCTAACACTGGCTCCGGCAAGGGTCCTGCAGCTCCAGATTGGGAGTTTGGAGGATGCAGTTTAGGGTTTGAAATGCTTGGAAAGTGAAAGAAAAGAGAACTCCAGGAATATGGGAAAAAAAATGAGGATTTTGATGACTCAAAATTCATTTCTCAAAAACAAAAAAAGAAAAGACCATAAAAAATCCTTGTCACGCTCTCAAAATTTCTGGTGAGCAGTGAAGAGAAAAGGCCTTGAAGCAAAACCTCAGTAAATGCAGCAAGAATTTGCAATTGTAAAACAGTTGTAGCCAGGGATAATAAGAAAGCGGAGCAATAGACTTCCCTGTGCAATATATGATACCCAGATTCCAATACAAATTCTCATAACCTCAGCCAAAACATATTCATGAATAAAAATCCATACATACCTGGAAATCTGACAAATTGGGGTTTTATATCATCGATCATTTCAATGAGCTCATTTCGGAAACCATGCCCCTGTGGCAAAACAGAGGTCATACAGATACTGAGACGCAATTGGAATTTTTGAACCAGGCATAAAATCTCTGTAAAAAAGGAGTTCACATACTAGCAAACCAACAAATTCAGAGTTTTATCTCCATAAACCATCAAAGCTTAAATCTTGTTTACATGTAACCAGAAAGTATGGTTTCCAACTTCTGCAAAGTTGTTTCCAATTTTAAATTTATCCCCAAGTTATAATTTAAAGCCCAGATCCTGCTCATGCTCATCCTCTATACAGATATTATCTTCTACATTGCCAAGGGCTTGAACTTTCCAAACCGCATGGAGAAAATTTGTTCTTTTTGGAGATAAGTGCTGAACAATAACAAATACCTTGTATGTGTCCAGAGGCATAGCTGACACTTGATCAAACCATATTACACCTTTTCTGGATGTAGTCAATTGAAGCCTTGAATTAGGATTTGTTCCTTTGGCTTCCAATAGAACCTCAGCCTTTGTCCAGTTTGAAACATCAGAATCTCTGCGAAGAAGGAAAGCTTGAAAAACACAAACTCCTAGTAAAAAAGAAATCATTCATTGCAAAAAACAATCGGTGCTCACACAATGTTAGCAGATGCCAATATCTGCGACCCATCTGAGCTCGTCAATGATACAGAAACATTGATTGATCCCAGAGAACGGACATAGAGAACCACTTTATAGGCCTTCCCTTGTTCAATATTCTGAAGGAAACAGAAGTCAAAAACAGAAGGGTCAGATTTCCAGCTTTTCCACACAGGCAAATATGAGAGACACATACAAAATACTTTTTTCTTCAATAAATGCATACAAAATAAATTATCACATTTAGTGTCAACTAGTTCTCACCATGCCCCAAAACCCTGGATTGTATATACCAACTCCACCAGCTGGGCAAATATTACCGCCCGTGCTGTCACAGAGCACATCCATTCGGAGAGCAACCTTGTTTCGCTCGAAGCAAGAAGAACGGTCAGTAGATACAATTAAAGATGGCTGATCACCAATGATAGACCAGGGAGCAATATTTGAGGGAGTGTTTTGCCCCCCGGCTTCAAAACCTGGCAAACAAATCAAACAGGTTTATGTGAATCCCGAATCCAAAATACCCAGATAAATTTAGAAAGTTTCGAATGCTTCATAATCAAAGTTCCCATTAAACCTCGAGAATCATAACTCGCACAGAAACAGTGTAAATATTTTATCAGTGCACTTTTTGATAGAATTGAAAGCTTAGCACTGAACAATTAGGGCTAAAATTTCAAATAATGCAATCTTGGAACTGGAAGTTAAGTTTTTACTGAAATTGGCCTATTGCACAATTTAAAACTTCCCTCCCTATCTTCATTCTTCCTTTCACTTGCAGAAATTAATAGATTTGGAAATTACCCCGATTGTTTACAAGCTCTGCCCATATCCCACCAGCTCCAGCATGGTTTATCTCCTGCGGAAAAACCATTTCAGAAGATGCCCACTATCAATACTCAGCATCCTTGTTTATGCATTGTAGTCTAAATTAAGAAACCATAAACTAACCAGCCGCGAATCGAATTCCTGAATTCAAAGTAAGAAACTAACCTCGAAGAAAATTCCAAAGAGTGTTTCAGGAATAGGCCGGGTACTGGAGCCATTGATGATCAAGTTTGCTGTCTGGTTTGCATCAACTTCAGCAGCAGAACATTGGCACACAGAACAAATTCCAACAATGAAGCACGCCAAAAGAACACTGCAAGAGGCCTTGCAACTACTCATCTTCTCACCCATTCACTTACCACATCCAATATTGCCTCACCCTAATACAGCAACAAAAAGAACCAATTCAGCTACTTCTTTAGCAATCAGACCCCAAAAAGAAACAGCTCCATAATCTCTCTCTATTCACAAAAGAAACTAATTCGTACTCATTCTCTTCAATTAGCACCAAAAAGATGGATTAGAATCAAATAAAGCAGCAAGATTTATCTGTCAGATGATACGTCTCCTGACATGTTATACCTTAAAAACATAACCCCATCATCATTCCCGTGGACCACAGCATCATAATTTGGACTGACTCCCCATAAAATAACAGCAAAAACAAAGGTCAAGACTCTAAAACTCAGACTCCTGCCATCATATTTCCAACTATCTTGAATTCCCAGGCACATGATCAAAGTTTTGACCTTTACTCCAAAACATGACCAAAATTCCATGCAAACATAACATGCACAGACATTTAAAAAAACCCAACTAGTGAAAGTATTGAATTCTGAAGAAATAAGGATTAAAGATGAGAACTTTACCTGAAACAAAGGATCAAACAGACAAAATTCTTTCTTTGGTTCTTTAGAGACAGCTGCTGATGAGTGGAAGTGTTGACTGATAGCTATACATGGATAAATGAAGGGAGTTGCTAGTTCGTACTTATAAATAGGAGATGGGCGCGTATAATACGCTTGCTCTGTTTGCCTTGCTTTCACGTCAACAACATTTGGCAGTGGATTACAAGGAACATGAAATTACCCACTTTGTGGGATCCCCACTCTCATCCACTTCTTGTCTTTACAGCACGTGCAAGCCAGAGAACTTTTGTTTTAATTCTATATTTAAAAATACTCAGTTAATTAATATATATTATAATTTTATATAAATATTACTGAAATGTCACTTCATTAACTAAGGAAACTCCACTAAAATCATAGGCAAATTCTTCGATTCCTTGTCACTCTTTTTTATTTTATTTTATTTTATTTTATTTACTATTGGTATATCAACTTGACACCGACCCCATCAATTATTTCCATTTTATGTTTTATGGAAAATATATAGCAAAAAATCTTATGCTTGCTGAGTGTCTTTTTTGGTCATCAATGGTGACATTATCTCTTCCTTGCTAATTAAACCTTCGATAAAAACTCAACAAAACATGTTTAATAAATAGTGAAGGGTAAATTTTGACCTCCATTACCTTTTGTAGCAAACATTACCTAAATGGTGAATGGTTCCTAATTGATTAATAAAAATGTCTAATAAAGAGGAAATGATAGAAGATATATAAATTCATGATCTAGATTTACTCTCTTTGTTCTCTTTCATATGTACCAAAAAAGAAGAAAATAATTTCCTTTTTCTTGTAAAATGCCTTAAACAATTTTATTGGTTGTGTTTGGTTAGTGTTTTAAAATTTAAAAAATATATAAAAAAACATAAATATATTTATTAAATCAAAGAAAAATAAAAACATAAAATAAATATTTTTAACTGAGTTTTTGAATGAATTTTTATGTTCTTAAAACAAAAGGAATAAGGGGCACGTCTTCTCCATTCCCCTCCAATAACAAAATATTATTTAAATATATATATATTTGATTTACATCAATATCAGAACAGACAAGAAGGATGCTGAGTAAAATAAATTGAAAAAATTTAATGAGTTCCAAAACCCATTAATTTACATCAATAAAATAAATTGAAAAAATTTAATGAGTTCCAAAACCCACCACTCCCAAAATATATATATATATATTTGATTTACATCAATATCAGAACAGACAAGATATTTTTGACAGTTGAAAATGCAAGTTTTACGGTAAATTTGGAAAATAAATTGAGTGGCTTCTCTTTGAGGGAAAGAAATTAAGTTTTGTTATCGACTGTGAATTCTTTAAAAAAATATTAATCGGGTCATGAATTAATTAATTAATTAATTCAGGTTTAATCAAATAAATTCTTATTTATTTTTTAATTAAATCCAACCCGAGCGGGTTCTTATGTTAACCGAGCCCATTTTGGATCCGTCTCAACGAGTTTAATAACAATGAGTCCATCAGATAGAATTTGTTCAAGCTAATGACATTTTCCTCACCTTTTCTTAGCGTTCTAAACTGCATAAAATCTCATTCTTCATTTCCTTCCCCATTTTCCTTTCCTTTCATCTGTCTCATCACACAAAGAACAATCCAAGACTTGCAAGCTAATAACCAACATAAAGTGCATGATAACATTTGCAAAAGATTCCACTCTTTAAAGGTTGTTGAGTCTCTGATTAAATCTCCTATTAAATCATGTTTTTGTGATGATTTTCAATTCATTAGCTGTGTGTTTAGAATTGAAATAGATGTTGTGCAAGCGTTCACCATCTCCTGTCATTTCCTAAAAAAGAAAAAAAAAACTGATCCGAAAACAAATATAGTAAACGTAAGAAAATAAAGTGTGCTTGATGCAGAAGTTTTTCCTTTCTTAATTTTTTTTTCCAGTTTAGGAACTCTAACAGCAGATAGATTCTATATTAACCCTTTTGTTATTTGTTTTTCCTCTTTAAAGATTAGGGTTTATGCTTAATTCTACTAAATTTAGTAACGAGATTGTTTTCTTTCTCTCTTATTAGATATTATTGACGGCATTTACGATTCTTTTCTCAAACCCTTTTCCTTCAACCTCAATCTAAATAATTAATCTAGTTCCTGGCTGCATCAGTTTGAATTTACAGGAGGAGTCTATAAGCATCTGAGTTCACATCTTCACAAGAATCTATGGTGATGTTATATGCTTACACTCCATGTAAATTTGTGCCTTTAAGAAAAAATAAACACAGCCCCATGATTCTTGAAAGTGATATGATTTTGATCTCGTTGTGGAAGAAACCGAGTAGAACGGTTTTTCTTTGCTAGCAAGGGAATGATCAAAAGGTCAAATGTTGAGCTTTGAGTGCAAGCATGAAATCATCACTACAAACCCTAAAATAGTATTGTTAATTGGGTGCTAGCATCTGCAGCAGATATTGATTCTTGCCCATTATGGAATTCATGTCCAGAAAGACAAAACTCAGTGCGCGCTCGCTCGCTCGCTCGCTTTTGGGATGCCAACTCTTTACTCTAAGGCAAGGCATGGATAGTGCTTATCTTCTTCTTTGGGTTCCTTTGGCCCACCGTGCAACCATCGTGTTTTATTATCAAGAATGAATTTTAAAAAAAATATATATTTTAATATATTTTTAAATAAAAAATATTTTATGAATGCTAAATAGATTCATAATAATTAGGTAAAGCTCCATTTAATTATATGGTTTAGTATTGTAAAATCTGATTCTGAAATCTTAGTTAAGAAAAACATTATAATTTATAGTTATTTTTTAATTTATATTTTTAATCCATAAACATAAAAATTATGGTAATATCAAATATATATTAAATCATATTTGTTAATACAGGAATTAATTTGAGAAATGATCTCTCATCTCGCAATTTACGTACTGGGTTAATTATTTTTATTAAAACATTATTATTACTATTTAAAAAAAGTTGTTAGTGCTGATCTAGTAAGGTTTCATGTGAGTGTGTTCTCCGGTTAACTGGAAACCTCTCACCTGAGTAGTGTCTAGATCACAAATTTCTCGTGTTAGAGCATCGAGCCAGCTTCAAGTTAGGTCATTTGTCACATCTACTAGCTACTTGATCTTGATGATGACGACGACTTGGGTAGGTGTCTGCTGCAACCCTTCAAATGAAATACTAGCAGATTACGTAAAAAATAAAATAATAAATAAATAAAGGCCAGCTGTATTGCGAAGATTACGAATATCATTTTAGCTTGGAAAACACCTTGACAGACTCCTATGTTTGACCTCTTATTAAATTCGAGTTTCAAACGTTGTAGTTTCTGTTAGTTTACACGCGACACGCTATGATGCAATTCAAATTCTTTTTTTTTTTAATGTAATAAAAAATATTTAGATGATAAAGAATTCTTTTGATATTTTTATTAAACATAGTTGTGGGTTCAATATTAAAATCTTTTGATTTAACATTTTATCTAATGTAGGTTCAAAACTAAATTATATATGAGTTATTTTGATATGACCTGGTCAATTTGGTTAGTTCGGAGACGTTCTAATTGACCAATAAAAAATACAATGTTGAAATTAAAAATAAATAATGAATTTAACATAACAACACGACTCGTTGCTTAGCCTGGTTTGAGATTAAATCATCTAAAAGTTGTTTTGACGTGATTCATTCGACTTGACTAGTACAAAAACAATCGAGACTGCTGTTAAAAAAAGTTTGAAGATAAAATAAAAAAAATAATAAATTTAAAATAAAAAAAAAGAAGTGGAAAAAATAGGAGGGAAGGGGAGCAATTGAAAACAAAAAAGAGAAGGTTCATCGTTAATATAAACAACTTGCCTAGCATAGTTTGAAATTAAATTGCACGAGAGTTATTTTGATGTGATTCAGTCAATTTGACCAATACAAAAAAAGTTAAGATGATTGTTAAAAAAAATATAAGGATGAAATTGAAAAAAATAAAATAAAAAGGGGGGGATGGAAAAAATGGTAGGGAAGGGTGGGCAATTGAAAGAAAAAAAATGAAGAGCTTCATTGTTCATATAAATAGTTTGCTTAACTTAGATTTGAAATTAAATTGTATTGGAGGCGTGATTCATTCAACTTGACTTATGACAATTGTTAAAAAAGTCCAGAATGAAATTAAAAAAAAAACATTAATTTGAAATAATAAAAAAAAAGAGTGGACCAAAAAAATGAAAAGGGATGGGGCAATTGAGAAGAAGCGTTCTATTCGTATGAACAATGAAGCTATTAAGTAAGAAGTTAAAGGGTGTAGGGAATTCATTGTTCACCCACACCCAATACATTGTGGATTACAACAGTAATCCACGGTGTATTCCTTTTTTCTTTTCTTTTTTTCCTTTTTTTTTCATTTTTTTGTCACTTTTTCATTTTTTTACTTTTTTGTTGCACTTTTTTCTTCCCTTTTTTTTCATTTTGTTTTCCCAAAATTATTTTTGTTAATTTTAATTTTTTAATATTGAGCTGGTTAAAAATTTCGCTTTGTAATTTTTTTTCTTTAAAATACTGTGGATTGCTACGGTGTTTTTCCAATAGGTTTTTCTATTTTATTTTTTTATTTTCCAAATTATATTTTTTGATTATATTTTTTTAATATTTAGTTGATTGAGAATTTAGTTTTATAATTTTTTTTCTTTAAATCATTGTTAATTGTTACAGTGTTTCTTCACATAGTTTTTTTTATGATTTCCTCTAAAATTATCTTTTTCAATTTTATTTTTTAATATTGAGCTGGTTAAGAATTACAATTACAATATGTAAGGGAAGCACTGTAGCTTTTCCTTACAAATTACTGTGGACTGCTATAGTGTTTTTTCCACATAGTTTTTTTTTTGTTTTTTTACATTTTTTTTCTAAAATTATCTTTGTAAATTTTATTTTTTTAATATTAAACTAGTTAAAAATTATAATTACAAGTAAATACAAGTAAGGCTAAATCATGTGGGGAAAACACCGTAACTTTCCTCACAAAACACTATGGAGTGATACAATTTTTTCTCACATGATTTTTTTCCAGTTTCTTTTTTTGTAATATTTTTTTTAAAATTATCTTTGTCGATGTTATTTTTTTAATATTGAGCTGGTTAGAATTTAACTTTGTAATAAAGCTTAATCATGTGAAGAAAGCACTGTAACTTTCATCACAAAACACTATGGATTGCTACAGTGTCTCTCCACATATTTTTTTTTCTTTTGATTTTTCTAAAATTATTTTTTTTAATTTTATTTTTTTTAATATTGAGCTGGTTGAGAATTACAATTATAAGCCATTACATAAGGCTAAATCATGTGGGGAAATACTGTAGCTTTCATCACAAAATACTATGAATTGCTACAGTATTTCCAGCATGGTTTTTTGTCCCTTTTTTTTGTGTTTTTTTTTAAAAAATTGTCTCTGTCGATTTTATTTTTTTAATATTGAGCTAATTGAGAATTTAGCTTTGTAATTTTTTTTCTTTAAAACTTTGTGAATTGCTGCAGGATTTTCTCACATGATTTGTTTTATGATTTTTTTTCTAAAATTATCTTTGTCGATTTTTTTTTAATATTAAGTTGGTTAAAAATTATAATTACAATAAAATTAAATCATATGGGAAAAGCGTTGTTTTTTCCTCACCAAACACTGTATATTGCTACAGTATTTCTCTAAATGATTTTTTTTTATGATTCTTTCTAAAATTATCTTTGTCGATTGTATTGGGGAAAACAATGTAGTTTTCCTCATAAAACATTGACAATTGCTATAATATTTTTTCTCATGGGTTTTTTTTTCCTTCCAAAATTATCTTTGTCAATTTTTTGTAATATTACGTTGATAGAAAATTTAGCTTTGTATTTTTTTTTTGCTTTTTCTTAACAAAAAAGCTAAATCATGTTGCGAAAACACTGTATCTTTCCTCACAGAACACTGTGGATTGCTACAAATCATTTTGTTCAGTCTCTAAGCTTTTTTTTTTTTATCAAATATTGGCTCCATCATACATTTAGTTTCTATTACTTATCTAGCACTGGTTCATAATTATAACATTATTAAGTACATTTATTTTATAAATCCATAGCAGCGCGCGAGTATGCTATCTCGTATTAACTTAAACTTAAAGTCATTTAGTATAGTTGTGATTCCGACTCAAGGAGAAAGTTTGAAATTAGTTGTAAATCCTATTAATTCTAATAAAAAGAATTTTGGTCTTTTAATCCATGCTAAAAACGAACCATGGTTGGAAGATGCACCAGACTCAAGGTTTGGGATGTGAATTCAGCATGTTAATTTTTGGGTTAATAGATTAATTTTAGTTTTATTTATAAAAAAAACCTAAAACAACGTAATTTTATAAGTTCTTAAAAAAAAACTAAAATAATATTATTTTAATATAAAAAATAATTTGATACAAAACTCAGCTAAAACCAGACCTCGAGACAATAAGCCATTAAGTTTACTCACAAAATCCAAGTCAGGCCACACTTTGCAAGCATGAATTGAATCACTCTTATGTGTTTTTTTTACGAGTGTTTGAGAATGTAATAGTATTTATTTATTTTATTTTTTTATTTAAAAATATATTAAAATAATATGTTTTTTTTAAATTATTTTTGATATCAACACATCAAAACAATAAAATATATATATATATAAAAAATTAACTTTTAAGTTAAAAATATTAAAATTTATCCAACTTTTATTTGAATACAATACCAGACAAGTGCCAATGTAAAGCATGAGCTGAGAAATGGCCAGATAAGAATGGCTACAAAAGAACCCAACCAATTGTACCACAACCTCAGTTACGCATAATTTACATATGTTAAAGCACTAAAAATACTCGCAATGTGAAAGAATTCATATAGTCTAGGTTAAATAAAAAACTAGCAATTCTCACCTAAAATATCAGTCGATTTTTTTATTAAATTATAATATTTTTAAATTGTTATAAAGAAAAAAATCCAGAAAATTTTATTTATTACATTTTAGATATTTAATTTTAATCCTTTTTATTCTAAAAAATATATTTTTAGATTAATAAAAGCATAAGTGTTAGACTTTATATGATGATTAGCTCAGGAAAGAGCATGAGCTACTAAATCACTGGATTAACCCACAGGTTTTTGGGTCAATCATTTTAATTAAAACGACAATTTTTTTTTTGTTCTAGCTATTGACCCGACCTAGTTCGATTAAGTAAATCAAATAACTAAGAACCTAACTGGATCAAACAGATTTCACAAGTTAATATTTTGTTTGTTGAGTTAAAAAACCTAAATTTGAGATTGTGATGTTAAATGTTTTTTAAAATATTATATACTTAAAAATATATCAAAATAATATTATATATATATATATATACACCAACACTGTATCAAAATGATTAAAATATATTAATTTGATTTTTTTAAAATAAAAAACTAAAAAAAATGGCACTCACAGGCAGGAAAGGAACAACTAAACATGTCTTCTTTTACCGTAAATAATCGAGGAAAAAATCAACAGTAGGAACCTGATTCATAAATCATATTATGCACTGTAGATTTTGCAGTCAGGCCCAGCACTGTAAGGCTCAAGACTAGAGACAGGCCTTCGAGGATTAGTGGTCAAAAAACTATTTGGAGCTTCTATCACCAAACTAGTACTGTCAGAAAGTACTGAAAACACTTTATTGGGTTTTGAATTTCAGACCCAAACAAAAGGACTAATGAAAGAAGACAAAGTAAAACAAAAAGGTCCAAGCTTTAGAGTTGTTTTGGGTTCTGTTTTTGGTCCTTGTAAGAAATTCAACTGATGTTCATTCAAAACAGCAGAACCTAAGATTTCAGGTAATGATATTATTAGCTTGGATCCTTTGTTTGTTACATCAGATTCTGTCTTAATTTTAATTTACAAGGTTTATTATTGTCTGTGATATGCTAATAAAGAATCTTCCTTCCTTTTTTTGTCTAAAAAAAATTCCTCTTTCTTAAAAGGGGTAAGCTTGTTTTGTCTACTGATTTCATTTTCAAACCCTTTAAGGTGAAGATTTGAACTTGATCTGTTCTAGCTCAATCTCTAGAAAAATGGAAAACCGGGTCACTTTCAATTTCATGTTTTTGTGCTGTTTTATGTGCGAGTCTGTTGAGTCCGTGTTCACTGTTTTTTGGATACCAAATATTAACCCTTTTGTTTTAGGGTTTTTTAGTGAATTGTTGTTTGTGTTGGTTGTCTCTAACTTGGTGCATGTGCTTGCATTCTGCAGAAATATAAAGGTTTAGCAACTTTTGCAACATTTCTGTGGAGATCTTGCAGTTTTTTGGCATGGAAGTTTGTGTCATTTGAATCATTTTCATTCTGCAACAAAATCCTGTTCTCTTTGTAGCATAGGTAATTCCATCAGATTTTTCTGCAAGTTTTGGTTATTGTTTATGAAGTGAAAGATATGGAAGAAGGGAAGCCATGTATGCGGAGAGAGTTGTGATTCACAGTGGGGTTTGTGTTAAGCTAAAACTGTGATTTTGCGTATTCAGAAGTAATTTTAATGGAAGAATCACCAGGTGAAGGCTCGATAGATAAGTCCAGGGTTTTGAATGTAAAGCCCTTGCGGACTCTTACTCCAGTATTCTCCGCACCACCAAACTCCAATTCTTTTCCTCAAGGTTCTCCACCTTTCGTTTGTGTTCCACCAGCAGGTCCTTTCCCACCTGGAGTTTCTCCTTTCTTTCCATTTTCCGGTATACCAAATCAATCTGTCCCTTCTGGTGACCACACCCCAATATCATCAGCAGTTCCAATCAATTCATTTCGGTCACCTGAGCCTCCATCTGCAAGGGCAGCAAACGGAAATGCTGGGTCATCAAGGAGGGCTAACAGAAACAACAGGGTTGTGGAAGAAGATGGGTACGGTGACAACCAAACTTGGAGTTCACAGAGTATATCTCAGAAGAGGACAAGAGGCAAAAAGGACAAAATTGTCTCTCCTGATGTTGACATGGATGTGATGGTAGAAAATATTTACCAATCATATAACCTCGTGGAATTTGAAGAAGCACGACGATATAATGGTGATAAAGATTCTGTAGGATGTGTACTCCTGGTTTTCAATCTGCTCCGAAGACAAATCGTACAGCTTGAAGATTCAAAGGAAGCCACTGCAGGACAATCAAGGCGCCCTGACTTAAAAGCAGGCAATGTTTTGATGACCAAAGGAGTTCGGACTAATGCCAAGAAGAGAGTTGGAGCTGTACCCGGTGTTGAAATTGGAGATATTTTCTTTTTTAGAATGGAATTGTGCACCATTGGACTGCATGCTCCGATCATGGCTGGAATAGATTACATGTCTGTCAAGGTCAGTCAAGATGAAGAACCAATAGCTGTTAGCATTGTTTCATCTGGGGGATACGAGGATGATGTTGAGGAAGATGATGGCTTGATTTACTCTGGCCAGGGCAAAGAAATGGATCAGAAGCTTGAAAGGGGTAACCTTGCACTGGAGAAAAGCTTGCATCGTGGTAATGACATTAGAGTAACCAGGGGTATAAAGGATGTGGGAAATCCAACCGGAAAGGTATATGTGTATGACGGTCTATATAGAATCCAGGAGTCATGGGTGGAGAAAGGAAAGTCTGGTTCCAATGTTTTTAGATATAAGTTGGGCAGGTTACCTGGCCAGCCTGATGCATACAAAATGTGGAAAAAAATTCAGCAGTGGAAGGATGGTATTATTCCTAGGATGGGGATTATACTACCTGATCTTACTTCTGGGGCCGAAACTTTACCAGTTTCTCTTGTGAATGATGTTGATCATGAAAAGGGGCCTGCCTATTTCAATTATTCTCCAACCCTAAAGTATTCAAAACCAGTATCGAGGGATCCTTTTGTTGGCTGTGCTTGCAATGGTGCTTGTCTTCCAGGAAACGAGAATTGTGATTGTGTTCAGAAAAATGGAGGCTATCTTCCTCATATTGTGAATGGGGTTATTGTGAGTCAAAAATCTGTGATATATGAGTGTGGTCCTCCCTGCCAGTGCCCTCCAACTTGCCGCAATCGTGTGTCCCAGGGTGGTCTAAGAGTTCGTTTGGAGGTGTTTAAAACTAAGGATAGAGGTTGGGGCTTAAGATCCTGGGACCCCATACGAGCTGGAGCATTTATATGTGTATATGCAGGAGAAGCTGTCGATGATTCTGAGGCACAAGAGCTTGCAGGTGAAAACGAAGATGATCACATTTTTGATGGTACCCGCATTTATCAGCCAGTGGAAGTTTTGCCTGGTGATTTAAATAATGCTCCAAACCTTCAATTTCCTCTTGTAATAAATGCCAGAAATGCTGGGAATGTAGCTCGTTTTATAAATCACAGCTGCTCTCCAAATCTGTTCTGGCAGCCAGTTTTACGGGGAAATAGCAAGGAGTTTGATCTCCATATTGCATTTTATGCTATCAGACACGTTCCTCCTATGACAGAGTTGACATATAGTTATGGAATGGTACCACCTGAAAAAGCAGATCGTGGGAAGAAAAAATGCTTCTGTGGATCACCAAAGTGCAGAGGTTTTTTCTATTGATGGTCCATTTACTGGAGCATTTGGATAAGGATAGTCCTTGCTAACTCATGCTTCCAGAAGAAGGTTTGTATTCCAACTTCATCACTCAGTTTTTGCTCGCTGGGGGAAAAATATTTATTTTTTCCTTGTTTTTCCTCAAATGCTCATAAATTTACTGGACTGTTTCAATGCATAACAAAGTGCTATGTGGCGGATTTTTAAGTTATTTACAAAATGAATATGACTGATTATCCCAAGTGCACTAAATATTCATGTTTCTTTCTTCCCTTCATCTTGCAGCCAGTTTTATTCATACCTGTAACATGTTTTCCAATCTGGATGCTTCACACTTTGGAAATCATGCATTTTCTTTATATATGCACTTGATTAAATGTAGACCTTGTTTGAATTTATTTTGGTAAAAATTCTTTCAAAATATCCCATGAAGTGATGTTTTAATACGGGAAAGTGGTTTATAGAACTGCAAGGTCATTTGTATGGCTATAACTCTTAAACAACTCTTTTTTTTTTCACTCATGAAGATGTCTGAAGCAGGCCTCCACAAGGCCATCAAAGGGGGACTCTTTTAATGATCCTCATATGTATGCGTTTGAAAGAAGGTAGAGCACTAGATTCATCCTGCAATGGGCTAGAGAACAGCAAATCCTGCATCTTACTGCCATTCATGGTTTAAGAAATCTTAAGATTTTGAATTTCCAAGTATCAAATCTCATATTTGTGTTCATGATTGGAGAAGATTAGATACTGGATCACACAAGTTATATACTCTGGTCCAATTGTAGATTCAGTTAGAACATTTTGAAAATATATCAGAATTGCTTTGCTGCTTCTATGTATGAATGTGTGCTTTCTTATGTACATGAGAATTTTGGTGTCCATACTTACCTTTTGAAACTGAAGACTCACTTCTGCTTTTCCCTTTTCCACCATCAGCTATTTTTGCAGTCCGTGGCGAGAAAAGCACCAGGATGTCTCAGTAAATGCCTGTATTTCCAGCAGCTGTTGGTGGTAATTCGGTCATTGTAATATGAAATATTAGGATGCAGACTTGTAACTTGGTTTAGTTGTTATCCCATCGAGTAGTTCTCGCCTAGTTTGTGAAGTTCACTCGTATTTAATAATGATTGATGTGCCCAGAAGTTTTCCTAGTTGCACTCATTTTTTCAGTCATTTTATACGCGCGTAGTTGCATTCATTTTTGTTTGAATAGGAAAAGGAGTGATTTGTAGTTGAATACGAAGTGAAGCTTAGGTTTTGATGGCTGTTGTTCTAAGACCCCCGACCATTTTTGCAGCAAAGAGGTTTGCTGTGGTGAGAAAATGGAGGGTTTTTTTTTTTTTTTTGAAATTAACACAATGGTTAAAAAACTTAGCCAAAATAACTCAGCTGGAAACTTATTTGTGAAAATAGCAGAGTCACAGATCTCACATGTGTGACTTTAAAATTGCATGGCAGAGGCATTTTTCTAGCCTTTCAACTCACAATTGGTCATGCTTGTGAGACTATGTGTCTTGTGTTATTTTTATGGATAAGTTTTCGGCACTGCTATTTCGATAATTTTTTTCTCACTGTGCTAAGGTTTATTTAAAAAAAAAAAAAACTGGAGAGGTCCTCCAAGAACACGTGCAACTAAATAAGTTGAAAGCAAGAGATCTGCATTTGCAGTTCAAAGTAGCTGGAGGGTTTTTTTTTGTTACAAAGACTGCTTTATCAATAAGATTCAATCACATGAAAAGAAAAAATTAGTGAAGCAACTCATTCTATTTAACAATGGTATTTAGAAGGAAATCTGAGGCTACTTTATGGTTGGAACTATTTCATTTCAGAGGGCATTAGATTTGGCAAATTAACCTTTCATCACTGATTTTAGTAGCCCAAAAATAGCTGGCTGCTACCAAAAACATGGCCAGCATCTCTTTTTGCAAGAGACAAGTATCACAAGCATGATATGTTATTAAACTTTGAAACTATTTGGCTGGGAAGTGGATGTGTTCTCTACCTCTATCCAAGAATGGCACCTCAGTGTCAGATAAATAATGCTTAACACAGAGAGATAAGAGATCGTCTGGTCTTGAAACTTTAGTGAACTTAGGGGTGTCCAAAGTCTCAAAGTTTGGACAGAGACAATCTTAAAAAAACAAAAACCAGGGGCTTTATTCTAAAATTGGACCTTATTTTAACTACTTTAGCCCGCGAAAAAACCGTTGGAAATCGTTGTTTGGTGGGAAAAGTTGACAGCAAAGGTTGCAAGAGAGAGAGACAGAGATTGGTAATAGGATTGGTGTGCGTGATCTGGGAGGTTTTTGTCATTTTTTTTTCTTGAAGAGAGAAGAATGTGACAAAAAAAACCCACTTTTCTTCTGATTTCAATCCAAAAGAAACATTTTTTTTCAAAAAGTTTTTTTTTTTTGGATTGATTTCATGTGGGTTTGATTTTGAAGGAGCTTTTGTTGCTTAATATTTGTCAATAGAAAAGGAACAGGTATAAGAGTTGGAGATCTTCTTGTAATAAGGGAACAGCGATGGACCCTCCTTCCACACCAAAATCAAGGAGGCTCTATCAAATTTGGAAGGGAAACAATGTAATCCTTTTTTCTCACCTTCTGCATATCATCATTCTCTCTACTATGAATCTATTGATTTCTTTGCTTACTGGTTTGTTACTAATGATACTTTAAAGGGATCTAATCAATGTGCCTTAAACCAATGTTTCTTTATAAAATCAAGGGATGTGCCTTAATCAAATGTTTCTTTATAAAATATCAGCCGCAACTATTAGTACGACTTTAGTTAATCAGAGGAAAGAGTCCCAGAATTATAATCGGTAAATGTGTTTCGAAATGAGTGTTGCTGGCTCGTTATTGACACGACAATCTATGAGTATTTTGCAGTAGTTAGAGATGGATTTGATGAATTTGATGGGAAACTGCAGTTACAGATTGTTATGTTCTCTAATTTCTGGACCAGGACTAACAAGCTTCTTGTTCTGATATCAGAAATTTCTTTGTGGTGGGAGAGCAGTCTTTGGTCCTGATGCATCATCTCTATTCTTGACAACATTTTTAATTGGAGGTCCTGCAATAGCTTTCTGCATAAAGATGCTGCTGCTGATAATCAGAAATGATGATCCACAGTATGACTATCCAGTACTAGTCGGGGGAATGGTCCTCGCTATTATGGTTGGTAAATTGAAGTTTCTTGGTAATGATAGACCTCGTGCAGCCAATAATTTTTTAGTCTGACCTGATAAAATATCACGCAGGACTTCTTATTTCTCTTCTTGACGTCAGGTAGAGATCCAGGAATAATACCTAGAAATTCTGAGCCACCTGAATCAGATGAATCGGTTGGCATTGCTACCCAATCTATGGAGTGGGTTAATAACAAAATTGCCGACTTGAAATTGCATCGTACAAAGGATGTAGTTGTTAATGGCCACAGTATTAAATTGAAGTTCTGTGACACTTGTCTGTTATATCGTCCGCCACGAGCTTCACATTGCTCCATCTGCAACAATTGTATTCAGAAGTTTGATCATCATTGTCCATGGGTGGGTCAGTGCATTGGACTGGTAAGTTACTTCCTGGTATTCTTTAGGATTTGAAGATCTCTTGAATATTTGAATGTTCTGTGCTATCTGAAACCTGTGGACGTTTCTGATAATGTATGAACACATTTTTTAACTTGGACTATATACAATCAAACCATCTCTTCTTTAGGTTATAGAAGTTGATTGAGGTTATGTACATTTATATGATTGGTTTTGCGCATTTGAAAGTTTTACAGACAGACTTCATGGAGTGTAAAAGTTATTGATAATCCTTCATGTTATTATGGCACTCCAAGCCAGAGAAAGTTGCATTTTGGACTTCGCTCATGATTTATCATGCACTCTATTGAATCATTCCTGCTCATGTTTTGAAATTCTGAAATTTGCTGTTCCTGCTTCAGAGAGCCTGCAGAGTTTTTTTTTTTTTTGACAGGCACTAACCAGCTTCTTCCGTGTTGATGCCCATTTGCAGCGCAACTACCCATATTTCATAGGCTTTATATCCACATCAACCACTTTGTGCATATATGTGTTCGTGTTTTCTTGGTTCAATGTTCTCCGGCAACAGGGAACTTTGTGGAGCATTATGTCTCATGACGTTCTATCTGTTGTTCTCATTGCGTACTGCTTTGTAGCTGTCTGGTTTGTTGGTGGGCTTACGCTTTTCCACCTCTACCTGATTAGCACCAACCAGGTATGGCATTTACAAATGATTAACAGAATCTAATGTTTGTGCTGCCGCTTTCTTTTTTATCTCACAAGGTGAACAAGGCAATTCAATCAATTTTATTTGCAGCGAATATACTTTCTTAGCATTCAACTTCTGTTTTGGCCTTTCATCATATGCTTACCTCTAGCTACAATCCGTGCGTTGTTCGCCACTCTTGTATCTAATTCTGTTGCCTCTCATTCATCACAGACCACTTATGAAAATTTCCGGTACCGCTATGATAAGAAGGAAAACCCCTTCACCAGAGGGATACTAAAGAACTTTAAACAAGTATTCTTCTCGAAGATCCCAGCTTCAGCAATCAATTTCCGAGAATGGGTGTCAGAAGATGATGATTCTTTAATGGGTAGTTCAGACATAAATGGAAACTTCATTGGGAAAGGGAAATTTGACATCGAAATGGGAGGTAAATTTGGCAAAGATGGGGCCATACATCTTCCAACTGTTTTGCAGAATTTGGATTATGGCAGTCTTAATGATAATTTGAAGAAAAAGGGAGAAGGAAAAGCCGCATTTGACCCCTTTTTCTTTCCTGCTGATCAAGAACAAACAAATTCACCACAGACCTCCAGGGATAAAAGCAGTGCTGCTGAAGATAAAAGGAAGCAATAGCTTTTATGATAGCTAGACGTTCATCCAAGGTAAATGTAGTTCTTTTAACCTGTCCATGACGTATGCACTGATGCTTTTATGAAAGAATAATGTGATCCAGAACACTAAAATCATAGATAATCCAGTAAACCAATTCTGCATAGAACTCAAACACCTTGGCAGCTTTGAAACAGTGCATCGACGTCGCATAGCAGTTGACAGATTAATGAACTTAAGTTTGGTGAAGATACCAAGTAAAATGAAAGCTTGTTGTTGTTTCAAATGCTGTATAGAAACAATGAAGTAAACAATTTCTTTTTGTTGAATTGAAATTCAATCTATTCCATGTGTACAAAAACAAAAAGTTGAAATGGAGGTGTTTTTCGGCAAGTCGGATGGCTTAGAACATAGAAGAACTGAACAGCAATTTGCTTGATTTTTTGTTGTTTTATTTTTCAGACTCAATTTTTGAGATGTTTTTATATCTGGTGTACAAATTGTTCTTATGAATAAAGTAGATTAGAGTGTAAATAGTGAACTGGGCAGTCATTATGGGAAGAGTAGAGGTTGGTCCATGAATATACTCTGCATTAGACTTTGCAAATGCTACAATGGCTGGTTTAGATTATTGTTGGAAATTCACTTCAAAACTGTCATTAAAACAAAATTATTTTATGTTTCTGTCTCTGTCCTAATACACTAACCAAAAGCAACTGTTAACCAATGCAAGATGTGGATCAAACCAAACACATTAGCAGAACTCATTGGAGCAATCACTAATAAATCAAGATCCACCGCATCAACCAACCAGACAGTTTTCGTTCACGCTAATATGACTTATGTAGTGATTTTCCAACAAATCTTTCTGTTCAATTGTGATAAACTTACGCATAATCTTACGAGTTCTATATACATATAAAATCTTTGTTAATTGTTACAAAACAAATGTGGGGATAAACACTTGACAGTGATTTTGCCAGCTCTATTCTAGACACACATAGCAACAAAAAGAAGGGCTGGCTAAGATTTAAAGCCAGATGGTAGCATCGGTATATCTCGATGATAAGCACTAAAGCTGGAACCCTAGAATGGCAGGTTTTGTCTGGCCTGTTTGAGCCCATGAGAGGCTTGTTGAAAGAAATTGCCTCACGGCATTATCAACGATAAGCTGACAAACAAACCCTGTTGATGCCTTGTTTCGGCTTGTGCCGACAAGTCTAAACAGAAGCCTTCCATTTGTCTTCTTAGTAATTTCTAGGCTCTTTAAAATGTGTATCCCTCCTCGGCAAGGCTAACAGTCTTGCCAAAAGTCAAGTGTTGTAATTTTTTATTTTTTTGTATTTTTCTTGTTATTATTTTTTAAAGTATTTTTATTTGAAAATATTTTAAAATAATATTTTTTATTTAATAAATTTAAACATAGAAAATCAAGAAATATGATAATATATTTTTAATCATTAATATTTGATCTAACAATAAAATCACCGGGAATGAGTTTCCAATTCATAAATTCTTAACACGTTGTTTGTTGCACGATTTGGATAAACAAACCTATCCTTGCCTTGCTAAATTACGTGCCAACTGCTACCATTTTAATAAATTTATTAAAACAGAACGAAAGATCGAACTCAATCAACAACAAAACATTCAATAAAAAGTTAAATTAAAGGCAAACATTAAAAACAAAAAATAATAACAAATAAATTATTAAGGTCTATCTTAATTGGTCAGATTCTAAATTTGTTTTTTAAAGATTATCAGTTTAAATTCTATAAATCTCGAGTCAATAAAGATTTACAAGTTCATTAATTTCAGAACTCGTAAAATTAATTGAGGTACATGTAAATTATCTAAATATTCATGTTAATAATAATAATAATAATAATAACAACAACAACAACAACAACGAATGAATAAAAGGAAATGCGACAGAGACAAACAAAGGAATGCGTGTAGACCACTTCAAATTTGCAAGAAGATGTTGTGCCATCACGATGGTTGACGTTGAACATGGCTGGACACTCCTCTTGCTGGCCTATCAAATTCTTTTTTTATTAGATTATTCAATAATAATAATAATTGAAATAAAATCTAATTATTTTATTGATAATATTTTTTCTTAGCTGAAAACCAATATTAAATAAAAGGGTTACGAAAGGAATTCTTTTATTATTTATGTTGGATATGGTGAGTCAATTCATTCAGTTTAATAGATAGCCAACCTTCATCTTTTCTTTTTTTTTTTAAAAAAGAGAAAATTAAGTTACTAAAATTTAAGATTTATGAAAATAATTTTCCTTTTTATTATTAGGCATGAGTCTTACCTCAATATTTAAAAACAAAAAGCAATCTTAAAGGGTATAACTCAATTAATTAAATTCTAAATTTGCTTTTTAAAAATCATTAATTTGAGTTTCACAAATCTCATGAGTCATAACTACTGGAGGCTTACATGGTTGTTAACTTCAGGACTGTTAGAATTTGTCGAGGTACATACAAGCTGACCCGAATTAATATGAAAAAACATACTTTTTTATTAATTAAGTCAATTTCTAATAATTTTACCACACATAACCTGTTTTTAATGGATTCATTTTATGAATTTAGCTGTGATACATAAAAGCAGTATGAAAATATTTTTAAATATGAACTTTAAAAATAATAATTTTAATATATTAAAATGAAAAATTATTAAATGGCTTAGAAAATCTTAGAATCACAGAATCAACTTAAGCAAATATAATATAATTTTAAACATATTTGTTTATTATTATACATATATTTTCAATCATAAATAAATTTTATTTTTACGCTCTATATACCTTCCACGTGATTTATTTATAGATTTTATGGTTAAAAAGAAAAGGAAAAAGGTACATTTCCCGGCATACTCTATAATTCCTCCATTAAAACTAGTCCTCGTATTGTTTTTTTTTTTTAAAAAAAATATATAAAATGACGAGCATAAAAATTAATTTGAATAAGAAAAGAAAATAATAATAAGGCGTAAACGTATAATAAATAAATAAACAATAATACAGGCGGAAAAGCCGCGAGAAATTGAAACATCCGCCCCGAACTCATCGTTGCCAGCAGCTCTCTCTCCCATCCTCTATCTGTAACAGAGTCTTGTCTAGACAGACAAAGAATCAAACAAACCCAAATAGTGTTAAACTAAAGTTTTAATCTTTACAAGAATTAATAAGAGAATCTTTGTCTTGGTATAATCACCCCCCCCCCCCCTCAAAAAAAAAAAGAAACCGAAAAGAAAAAAAAGAATAACACAGAGAGAGAGAGAGAGAAACTCTTGGTTATGCAAGAAGAAGCACCTGGTTTTTGATCCAAAAACCTCTCCACCTTCCTTTTCTCTCTCCCTCTTTCACATTTCTACTCCATTAATATTTGCAAATCTTGGGTTTCTATTACATTTCCAAGAAGGAAAGAAAGATTGGATCTTTGTCGCTGTGACATGTGTGGATAGATAAAAAGAAGGGAGTGTGTGTGTGTGTGTTTAGAGGTTGGTTAATATGAATCCAAACTTGGGTTCTTCTTCTTCTACTGGTGCTTCTCCTGCTAGAGGAGAAGGACGAGGAGGCGGCGGGGGAAATGGAGGGATGGACAGGGGTTATAAGCCGAAGAGGTTATATCAAGTTTGGAAAGGAAGCAATGTTAGTGTTTCTCTCTCTTTCTTTGTCAAGTTTGTTTTTTGATTTGTGTAATGGGGTTGTTTGATCATTCGCTGAATTGGGTTTTGATTATTCTCTTTGTTTTGGATGTGTGTCTTGGAAATTTGGATTTTTACTATCAATTTGATTTTGTTGATCGTGGATGGAGGTTGACTTAGTTGTGTTCAATACTTCAATGTGGAAATGAATGCCTTTGATCTTAATTGTTATGTTTGATGAAATGTTTAGATGCATTCTGGACTGGTAAATTTTGAAGCTGTAAAAACTTTTAATTTTGTTTGGTCATAATTGAAATTGGTTCATGAAGTCGTTTCTTGTTGTGTTGAACTTGGTTAGATTTTGTAAATAATTTCACCCTGCAATTTTGATGCGTGATTAGCGGCAAGAAGTTTGTTCGGTTTCTGTTAGAGTTCTCCAACATTCCGACTTTTTTTAATCAATTTAAGAAAATCCGCCTCTGGTTCATTGTTCTTTATCAGTGTATCAGTGTATCAGTTAGTTACTTAGTTTGGTCTTGGATTCCTTTTGAAGTTTCAGCTGACCATTTCTTGATTCACTTGATCAACTTGCGAATTTGCTGAGTATTTATCATGTTGCATTTGAAATGCACACATCCTCGTGGCACTTTTTATAAAAAAAATTCTTGAATATTGTTTCCTTTTATGGAATTGTAGCATTGATGAGCTCTAGTTGTTTTTTGTCTTGGTTTCATCAGAGATTTTTCTGTGGCGGGAGATTGATCTTTGGTCCTGATGTGGCATCGATTTTTCTATCAATGCTTCTTATTGCTGCCCCTGCTATTGGTTTTTGTATAAAAGTCTATAACAAGATTTTGGACAAAGGTACCAAAAATCCAGCTCGGTGGTATCCTGTATTTTTCGTGGGCTCGATCCTTACTGTATTAGTAAGTATTTCATTTTCAATTTGGCTTCAAGCAGTGCTAACAATAGGCAGAGTTGCAATTTACTTGTTCTTAAGGAAGCACAGCAATTGAATGAAATGCAATTATTATGGGATTTGGCTGTTTGTTTTAGCTTCTTTATGGGATTTTTCTTTTGCAGCTTATGATGTGAGTTTTTCAACTTACTAAAAATTTTCTGAAAGATTTGTTGTTAAATGACTAGCAAGTGAAAGTTGTCTGACATTATAGTTTCCATTAGTAGATCTGCAGTCAAATTTTCTGACAAGTGTTTCAGTAATTTCTGTGCAAAACCACCTCTTCTTGCAAATAATGAAAAATTTAATAATAAAGTAAACTTTTTCTGTAGGATTTATTGTTTCTCTTCTTAACATCTTCTCGGGATCCTGGAATAGTCCGTAGAAACACAAGGCCTCCTGAGTCAGATGAAACAGGTGACGTAACCCCATCAATGGAATGGGTCAATGGGAGAACCCCCTATTTGAGATTACCTCGGACAAAAGATGTGATGGTAAATGGCCACGCAGTTAAAGTTAAGTACTGTGACACCTGTTTGCTTTATCGTCCTCCCCGTGCTTCTCATTGTTCAATTTGCAACAACTGTGTTCAGAGATTTGATCATCACTGTCCATGGGTTGGTCAGTGTATTGGAATAGTAAGTTCAAGTTCCTTGTGAAGCAATTTTTTTTTTCCAAGCAAATAAATTTAGATAACACTGTTTTTTTGTGGGACGAGCAACAAATGCAACTTTTTTGGAGATAGCCTGCATGTTCTGGAAAGAAGATTTATTAAGCATTGAATAATAATTTGAAAATTTTCCTCTTTGTTTCAATTAAACTGATATGTCATGGAGATCATTACCAAGTACAGTTATGGGAATACTATCATGGGAATGAATAACATATCTTGTCATTCTCATTGCTTGTTTGCTTTTCATCAGATACTGGATCCTTTTCTATTGAACTTGGTGCTCCCTGATTGCCCAAATAACTCTATTAACACTGCATCTAGACCTTTCCTATAATTTTAGTGCCAAAATTTGGATGTGCTCAAATCTGGTCTTATTGCATCCATTTGCAACCTGTTGTAAGATGTCTACTTAAAAGGGTAGGCATATCTGGTCACCAAAAAGTTGTGTGAATTTTAGCTGCTTTAAATTTTGTGATGTTTTCATGATTTCTTCTATGGATATTTGCTCTCATCCAAATTATGCTGCATTTACTTTCAAATAGTAGTTTGATGTCATTCTTTTTCTCCTTTTATTGGAAAGAAAGAAATAAAGATCCTTGATGTACACTCTTACATCAATTGAATTCTTGATACCATAATTTCTTATTTAATACTGATCACTGTTTTGGACTATTTAGGCAAAGTTTGGTCTCTTATTCTGGAAAAGTTTTGGGCGTTGAAATGTTAGGAATGACATGATTTATTGTTGGTATTCATATCATGCATGTTGCCAATTCTGTGGCATTTTAGCAGTATTCTTGCAAAAATCACACTTACAGCTTACCAATTAAAATCCTGACTTCACTAAGTTAAAGTACAATTGAGAGGCATGAATGTCCTTTACACTTTTGGGCTATATGTTTTCAATGGAGAAATGGCGCAGACTTCAATTAGTAAGCCAAGGAAGAAAAACAAGATTAATTATTTGTGATCTCAATTTCTGTGAATAAGTAAAACAACCCTCATCGATTCATACAGTTCATAATATGATTGTATCACACACTGTTACCTTTCTGTGGGGAACTTACTGTATTATCATGTCTTGATCTGGTTTGCAGCGTAACTATCGGTTCTTCTTCATGTTTATATCGACAGCAACCATCTTGTGCTTATATGTTTTCGGGTTTAGTTGGATCTTCATTCTTGAAGGGAAGCCAAATGTATGGAAAGCTATATCACATGATGTACTCGCTGATTTTCTCATAGTCTACTGCTTCATAGCTGTCTGGTTTGTTGGTGGCCTCACAGCTTTCCATTCCTATCTGATTAGCACAAACCAGGTGACATTTTTATCCAAAAATAAACTGGGCCAACTAGTTACTCTTTAAAATCTTATTTGACTTTTCTGGTCTTTTTCCTTATACAGACTACGTATGAGAATTTCCGCTACAGGTATGATAAGAAGGAGAATCCATATAATAGGGGAGTAATAAGAAATATTAGAGAAATCTTTTTCTCCAAGATTCCACCTTCAATGAATAAATTTCGATCATTTGTGGATGAAGATGAATTTATGGCAGTCGGCTCTCTGACGCTAAATCTTGGAGATAATTTGGTTAGCTCAAAGGAGAAAATCGATATTGAATTGGGAGCTAAGGTTGCAGGAGCTAGTAACTATTCCCTTCCAGAAATTTTGCGAAATTTAGATTACGATGATGATTCTGATGATAATTTAAAGATGGAGGAAGATGGAACGCCAGGCATGGACCTATTCTCTCACGATGAACTAGATTTGAAAGGATCGGTGCAAACCTCTATTGTTGGAGATGGATCAATAGAATCTGTACAAGGTCCAGATGCCTTGGATGGAGTGAGGGAATCTGCTAGAAGTTCAAGAGAATCAATTCAAATTTCCATTGCTGAAGATGGAGCTGGAGAACCTGCTCAAAGTTCCATTGCTGATAACGGAGTGGTAGAATCTTTGCAAAGCTCCATTGCTGAAGATGGAGTATTAATCAAGAAATCTATCGTTGAAGATGGGACAAACCTAGCCAAGGGAACTAATGACAATCACAATTCTCATCAAACCACAGCATCAGATCTTCAAGTATAGAGGTTTGTGTCTGACCCTTTTTGCCACCGGTGCATTGAAATGAACCGATTGAACTTTAGCGGGATATCCATCATGATTGTGCACTTATCTGAATGAAGTAATTCATCATCGTCATATCATATACAGAAGATTGGATTTGATAATGATTTGTGTGCATCCACATTATAACTTGATTCACAAAAGAATTATTCCAAATTCCGTGTGGGAAATTGGGTGAAGGAAATTTAAACTTCTTAGATTCTTTCTATTCTTCTTTCCTCTACCAACGACATTACTTGTTCTTCTACAGGTTTTGCTGCAGAATATCTTTTGCTTAAATATTTTGAATCATATACGAGGATAGCTTGTTCCTGTGATTGCACTAGTTGGTAGCTGCGGGGCTTCGAAGGGCTGTAATTTCAAAGGTTGAATGCTAGCTTATCAATGCTGCTTTTGCTGGAAAAAAGAACAGAAACTGATAGTACACTTTCATCTGTTCGTTAAAAAAATGCCGACTTAAGTGTTGTTGCAAGTTGTAAAGGTGACATTTTGTAATAATCCAGATACCTACAGACGAGCGAGGTATCTGTGAAGGTAAAATTGTTAAAGATCTTTTTTTTTTCTTGATAGGCTTGTTCTCTCTCTTTTCATTTTACGAGCTGTAGTATGATTCCTTCACTTTTCACTCTCCTCTTCCTCTCTTCGTGAGCACGAGCCCTGCATGTCTGAACTAAAGAAGCTGAGATCATAGTAGTAATTTTAATCCTAGTTATAAGACACGATCTGGTTTAATACTAGGTTGCGAGTTGGGTTTAAAATTAGATCATGAGTTGGATGAGTTAAAATCAAAACGAGGGGCGGGGAATAAGATTTCAGTTTCTCATTTGATTTCACATTTTCCCAACTTGAAAATGCATTATAAAAGATTCCAAAGCTACCGCATTGCCAAAAGCAAAAGCAAAAGCAAGCAAACCAATAATCGGCCTAGAGCTTGGTTGATTACTGTTTAACTGCCAAGTAAACATAAAGGTAAGAGGAAAAAAAATCAATGGAACTCGTTAATAAGAATTTTATGTGGTGAAATACAGACCACAAGCCATGGTACAAATGGCATTATCACAATTATCATAACCACTCAAACAGGCCTATAAGAATATGAAACGTGTCAAGTTCCCATCTAGATTCATAGATTTCGTTGGATGAGATTGAATCTCCTGTCAACCAATTAGAAATCACATGTCCTATCCTTGTTCTTCTAGTCTCTGCTTCCCCCGCTTGAAAGCTCGTTGCTTTCCACCACCATTGCCACTTCAAAGCAAGAACCTTTCTCCAAGAAAAAATGGCTGCAGAGATGGCTTTAGTAAAACCTATCTCCAAATTTAGCTCCACACCGAAATTTGGAAACCCAAGAAGTTTCTCATACCCCAAATTCAGTACCATCAAGATGTCAGCTACTGCACAAACAACAAGAAGTCCAAAGCCAAAGAAGAAAGGTAACAAAGGTGAAATCAAAGAGACCCTTTTGGCACCTAGGTTCTACACCACTGATTTTGATGAAATGGAGACCCTTTTCAATACTGAGATTAACAAGAACTTGAACCAGTCTGAGTTTGAAGCACTTCTGCAAGAATTCAAGACTGACTACAACCAAACTCACTTTGTGAGAAACAAGGAGTTCAAGGAAGCAGCTGACAAGATGCAAGGACCATTGAGACAGATTTTTGTTGAGTTCTTGGAGAGGTCTTGCACTGCTGAGTTCTCTGGCTTCCTTCTCTACAAAGAGCTTGGAAGGAGACTCAAGGTATTCCTCTAAGATCACTTTAAGTTATTGCTTGTTTTCTTGTGTTTAGTGAAATTTAATTCCTTGTTTTCTATCATTAACTAACTATTCTTAACAATTGATGTTGTAGAAAACCAATCCAGTGGTAGCAGAGATTTTCTCCCTCATGTCCAGGGATGAAGCCAGGCATGCTGGGTGTGTGAAAATATTGGCCTGCTTTTTCTCACATGTGAATCACTTTTCAAGAATGATTGAACCTTTGTATATACAATTGACTTTTTTTGGTGTTGCATGCAGATTTTTGAACAAGGGTTTGTCTGATTTCAATCTGGCCTTGGACTTGGGGTTCCTAACAAAGGCTAGGAAATACACATTTTTCAAGCCAAAGTTCATTTTCTATGCTACATATTTGTCTGAGAAAATTGGGTACTGGAGATACATAACAATTTACAGACATCTCCAGGAAAATCCTGATTACCAGTGTTATCCCATTTTCAAGTACTTTGAGAACTGGTGCCAGGATGAGAACAGACATGGTGATTTCTTCTCTGCATTGATGAAAGCACAGCCTCAATTCCTCAACGATTGGAAGGCAAAGCTGTGGTCACGTTTCTTCTGCCTATCGGTAACTTTCTTACACCAGATGCATTTTCACACCATATTTAGATTATCTGTAATGTTTCTGTAAATGCTTATGCGTGTACAATGAACCATTGGTCACTAGATATTCTTGAAAAATCTTATCCAATTACAATCAGGCAATCCCATCTAGTGTGCCTGCAATTGTTTTAGGTTTAATAATTGGGTTGCTTGTTAACCATTCAACCAAAGTACTGGCCTTGAAACTTAAGACTAATGCAAGGATTATCTCATGTCTATTTCCTCTCTTCTTACATCTTAGAGAATTTATTTTGCAGGTATATGTGACAATGTACCTTAACGATTGCCAGCGAACTGCTTTCTATGAAGGCATTGGGCTCAATACCAAAGAATTTGACATGCATGTGATTATTGAGGTGAGGCTAATGGTTTTTCCTGTCTGCTTTGCACATAGTTCTAATCTGAGTATTTTTTGTCATCTACTTCCATATCTATACTGAATTATTGATGATATGCAATCTTCCTTCGAATGGTATCGTATCGCTTGGCTTGGTTCCCTCATACCCCAATGTTATGTTTCATTTGATGCAATGTTAATTCTCCTTCTGCTTGCCTAGATGACCTTGAGAAGGGGATAACGAATTTATAGCCCAGACTAATGGATATGCGCTTGTGACTCTAACGTCCTAGATTTTCAATAATCATTGCATTGTTTCTCATTATACAGACAAACCGCACAACAGCTAGAATCTTCCCAGCTGTGCTGGATGTTGAGAACCCAGAGTTCAAGAGGAAGTTGGACAGAATGGTGGAAATTAACCAGAAGCTGATAGCTGTTAGTGAGAGCCAAGACAATTCCTTTGTCAAGAACTTCAAGAGAATTCCCCTTATTGCAGCATTAGCTTCTGAGCTCTTGGCTGCATATCTAATGCCACCAATCGAGTCTGGATCTGTTGATTTCGCAGAGTTTGAACCACAACTTGTTTACTAATAAGTTTTGTCTGAGTTTCATTTACCCCCTTTCATGCCCAGCTTTGGTAGTCTTGATGCACTATGTCTAGATTTACAGTATGTAACTAAGGAAACATTCATATAAAATGGTGTCCTTTCGTAATGTAAATTAACATAATTTTAGTCCCCTCACCTCCATTTCTCCTTTCACACCATGTTGCTGAGCAGATATGGGTTGCAAAACTTGTAATACACGAAGTTTGCAAGCGAATTGAGCACTAGATTCCACTAACGGAGGAATAATACTAAACAACCGAAGGTGGATTTTGTGCTTGTGACTTGGAATGACCGATTACAAGTGATATTTTGGAACCAATTTCTTAGGGCAAGGAAACATCAAATCAAAGTTATTAAAACCTGTCCGTGTTAATCCAAAACAATATAATTTTATTTAAACAAAAAAACTATGTTTTGTTCGAAAGGATTAAATCACACCTATTTAACTCTTGTATAATTTAAAAACTCTCTTCTTGTTTAATTTAAAAAGTTGCTCATGGGTCTCCCGGTCAACCTACGGACCTGTTTTCAATAACAATCATTAAACTTATTTGATAATTATTATCCGTATTTGTCTAGAACATCCATTTTATTTGCCATATCTCAAGCTGCGGTGTGTTGATGTCTACGTCGCAGAAAGCAGGAAAAAATTTGCTGCTGAACAGTGTTAATGCCATTTATCAACTTTTGAAATTAAAGGTTCAAAATAGTTCACGGTGAATAAACCTGGATGCTGTGACTAGCAAGTTAGAGAGAAGACAGTAATGGAGCAGATATTTCACAGACAAAAGCAGCAGATATTTCACATATAATGAAATGTAGTTACACTGAATTCCTTCAGCGAGACTTTCTTCGAATTTACATGCATTCCCCCCCTTTGGGGCTTGCAGGTGAGATCGTACAACACAATTTTAGCTGAAAAGTTCAGGGGCGTTTCTTCATTCTGTTTTGCCCTTTAACTTTTCTTTCTCATCTTGTTTTTGTGGACGAAATAGCAACTTAAATGTCCATACTGCCAGCAGAGTTCCCTCTATTGGGGCAAGCCAATATACGAGTATATGCTCCTTGGTTATATGATCTCCACGGGCATAAGCCCATCCCATCACCTACAGAGTTTAAAAAGGTTCAGGTCATCTCTATCCAACCTTCTTGAAGCTAAACAAACTTAAGATACATGCATTATGTTGTAACTAGAAGATGAGAACATGACTTACAGAGGCTGGGTTCATACAACCACCCGTTAGATCAGAGCCAAGTATGTGAAGAGATAACTTCGAGACACTTGAGATCCAAGTCTTCATGAAGAAACTTCCAGGGATCTTTCTTGCAAGCCCAAGAGAGATAGTAACAATTGCAAATGTCAGCAATCCTTCTGTGAGAGCTCCTTTATGGATGTCAACAGTCAAACGTGGTCCAAGTCCTATCTCAGGAAACGTATCAATAAAGAGCCTAACCCCGGTGATAGATCCAATTACCTAGAGAAAGAATTCCAATCAAAAGACATTATATTCCAAATAAGATGTCTTCAAGACCTTCAAATCGGAAATTTGATCAACAAAACCAGATAAATAAATGATAGATTAGTGCTTGTTTGAAGTGTAGTAGTGGTTACGTTTCAGAGTGTTTTTCACTTGAAAATGTATCTAAATAATATTTTTTTATTTTTTAAAATTTATTTTTGACATCAGCACATCAAATGATCAAAAAACACCAAAAATAAAATTTAAAAAATAGTGAAACAACAGTTCAACCGCAACGCCAAAAAAACTTTAAGAATAGCAAGCAAAGAATTTCCAGTAAAACAATCAAGTTACTTCTGAGCACTGTTGCTAAATGCTCAGACCAGTGGTAACTGATATCGGGTTTTTCTTGTCCAGTCAGTCTGTCTTCTAAGCCACAACATCTCCACGTTTGCTTAAGCAAACACTGTTCTACAAAAATGCATGCACCGTCGCCTTAAACAGGGCACAATGGCAGGGTAAGGGTGGTTTGCTTAATGCTCACGTGAATGAACTAAATGCAGAATCTTCTAAAGGCATCAATTCATTTCTTTTCCAAACGGATGGTAAGTTGCTAGGAGCCAAAGAAATGCATCTTTGGTGATTGATCACACCCAAATCCCGTGCTTTCACCAATCATTCATGAGCCACAAACATTATGCTTTCTTTAAAATTGAAAATCAGCACCAAGATCAGACCAATTTGAGATGATAATGATAATAGTTATAATATTAGAATTTAGAAATACCGAGACAAAATGCAGTGAAGGGGAAAACATTTCACTGGTCATATGTCACCATAATCAAGATCCCACCAGCATCCAAACACAATTTCAGCTATCTCATTCAAAGAATACACCAACCCATTCAAGGAACAGGATAACAGCTTTAATGAATTACCCAACCCAACATACTTTGTCAGTGTTGTTACCATATATTCAACAGGTGAGTAAATATCATATCCTTTATTGAAAAAGTCATGAAAAGCAATGCGAAGCAGCCATCACAAATTCTGCTCATAAGTTAATCAAAATACAAAGTTGCTTAACAAAACCCCAATTTGAGTTCATGTTGGTTGGCACCATGTTCTTCCCAATAGTATATTGACCTTTCTTTTTAAAATAAATCACAGGCCAAAAAATCTTGCAGTAATTGTTTAAGCTGAACCCCTTATTTGAATCCAAACACAAACAAGAACACAATAAAATATACAAACTACAATACAACCCATTTTCCTCGCATTTCAAGCAAACGAAACAAACCCAATTCACATCTAGATGAAACAAAACTAAGTCACACCTTACAGAGAGAGAAAATCTAACCTGAGCAGGGATTCTAGCCCCAATGGTGAAGAGAAACTGACTGAAATCCCCAGAAATAGCAGAAGACAAAATAGTAAGAGGATTATAAGCCCCTCCTTTAGTAACCTTACCCAAGAACGCAAAAAGAAACATGTTCATAATTGACAAAGAATTCTTCAAAAATTCACCTCTTGAATCATGCCCCATTCCCAAAACCTTGAACACAAAAATCTTTATCAAAGAACCTGACCATACCCACATAAGAGAAACTACAAAATCTGACAGAATTAAACGAGTCTTGGAAACCATTTTGAAAAAAGATTGAGACTTTGAGGTGGGTTTTTGTTTTTGGAGATGGGTTCTTAAGGTTTTTTATCCGGGATAATTGTTTGTGCATGCATGGCTATGGAAATTGCTCGGGCAATTTCTTGGGCGTTAATTGTGGTTGACCATGTTCCTTCCTAGTGGTTAATCTTTGTTGTCTTTCTTTGTCATATATCAATATCATATTATTAATCAAGACAATGACAAGGCCCGTTGATTTTTTGGAGGGAATGAGATGATAAGCCCATTGATTTTTCAGGGTTTCTAATTCAATGGATCATGTGTTTAATTTGACTAGTCTAAAGATAATCAAATGACAGATGAATTCATGTTTTGGATTGTTTTAGTGAAATCCATTTTCTAATTTCTTCGAATGTCTTTCTTTGACGGCAAAGAAATAGTTTTTAAATCAGGCATATAAAAATTAAACGTTTTACATGCATGTTCACTTACCCAGAACATTTTCACATTTATTGTCTTCCCCACTAAAATTTTTTAATTTGACTGGTTTTTTAAAATGATACAGTTTTGAAAATAATTAAAATGATATTATTTTAAAAAATAAAAATTAATTAAATTAATGGATATGAGTTGATTATGTAAACTCTCAAATGGTTTAAATTTAACATTATTGGAGCTATAGTTTTTAATATCTACATTATCCTTTAAAAATATAATAGTAATTGTTTTTAATTAAAAATTATATTAAAATAATATTTTATTTATTTTTAAAACTTTATATATATATATATATATATATATATATATATATAAGAGATAGGTGGTCCATCCCCTCGTTTTTCAGTCTTCACACCACAGTTTTACATTTTATTTTATTTTATTGCATTTCAGTCACTCAACTCTGTTTTACTTTACACTTTGGTTGCTAAACTTTTTTCTTTTCAATTTCATCATAGAAGGTTTTGTTGGCATGGTCATTTGTGATATAATATGCTTTGATTTGCATGATCTAGTGTGTCCCGTATTTTATATAATTTTTTGGTATTAAATTAAAGATTAATTTTATGAAATGGAATTTTAGGTTATTGTAAAAAAAAATTGAACAAACAAGGACCAAATTTAACAAAAAAAAAAAACAAAGTTGTTTTTAAGTTTCACTATTCAAAAGGCATATAAAACTTTAATTTTGATCCCTTAAGTTTTAAGATATTATGACTTATTATCCTCTCAAATAAATAAATAAATAAATAAATAAAACAACACGAGCATACGATGGTTTTAGACAGTCAGTTGAAAATCCTATTTGAATGGACAACTGCTATAAACGAATCACTCCCAATCTAATTTCTTGCCAGAACCATAAGCGTAGGGCTAGCTGCTGCTTCTTTATTCCCTTTAATATACATTTTAAAAGTCTTTTTTAAAAAATTAAAATTTTTTATTTTAAATTAAATTTTTTTTGATATTTTTATATTATTTTGATATACTGATATAAAAAATAATTTTTAAAAAATTAAAAATATATTATTATTTTAATATATTTTTAAATAAAAAATATTTTAAAAATCAACTATTATCCACTTTAAAAACTAATAAAAAGCAAGTTCTTATAATCAATGCATCGCCTTCTTGAATAAGCATAAAAAAACGCAAATAATTCAAGTATGCAGAGATATGATGATGAGATCCAACACATCTTATGCAGCAGAAGCAATCTAGCCTAATATGCCACATCCCGTAAGAATAATAATTTTTTTATTATTAATTTTTAAGGGATATAATTTAATTGATCGGGTTCTAAGTTTACTATCTAAAAATCATCAATTTTTTTTCATGGTCGTTAACTTCATGACGCATATGAATAGTCGAGATGCATGCAAGTTGGTCTGAACACCCACGTTAATAATAAAAATAATAATATTTTTTATTTTTAATATTAGCACATTAAAAATCATCAAAAAAATATAAAAAAATCATTAATTCAATATTTTTTCTAATTAAAAATTAATTTTAAAAAATAAACTAAAAAACAGGAGTGCCAAACACGTACTTCATCTTGTTTTTTCATTTTGTGCTGTTGCTATTTATAGGTTCTCTGTGTCGCTTCCTGGATCTTGAAGCAAAAAGATAAATGCAATGAATGAGCATGGGGTGAGAGTAAAGGTGTCGTGGTGGCGTTTTTTTGCAGAATTGAAGGGTCCTGAGTCCCATTTCGTGGTTAGGTTCGGACGCTGCAAGAGCACCTCTTCCAATTAATTGCATTTTCACTTACACTAAATAGAGAAATAAAATTACATTCCAATAACAAAAAGAATGAAGTCAGCTCCAATTGCCTGAATCATAGCTCTTAAACTGACTTGAAAAACTTAGAATTGAAAGCTTGAATCAAATAATAATTGAAAGGTGAATTAAGTTTAATAATTGATGGGTGAATTGAGTTTTGGTTTAAAATCTGGATTATCAGAAAGGTTGATCTAAAACTCGGTTAATCTAGGGTTTTGAATGATTTAGAAAGAAGAAAAAATCCTGCTAATTTATTAAAAAACATGGTTTGATTTATTGATCCGAGCTTAATTCAGGCAAAATCCAACCATTAACTTGTTAATTTTTTTTGAAAATTTGTTTTTATTAAAACAACATTATTTTAATTATTTTTAAAAAATTATTAGCATAAATCAACCCCTTCGATCTATGATAAATACCATAGCTTTCACGGTCATGTTATTATTATATTAAAACCAAAGTTTGTATCTTAAGATTAAACTATTTATTTGATCCAATTAAAGATAAATCATCCATATTTATTTAAAAGGAGGAGAATTAAATATCATTTAAATACTCGACCAAATTTAGTGGAATGGTTGAATAATTAATGTGCCTTCCAAGCAAACTTAGCCTTGATGATGATGATGATTGACGATAATTCCCTTCATCCAAAGCATCAACATTAAAAAATAATAATAATAATAATAACGAGACTAAGGTAAAGCTTTTGATTATTTGCTGGGAACCCACTGTGTAAAGATTAAATAAAAGGTTAAATATAAACCCGACCCGAGAGATATAATTTAACTGGTCAGGTTTTGAGTTTGCTTCACAGCGGTCATCAATTCGAGTTCCATAAACCTCAAGGCCACTGAAGATTTACATGGTCGTTAACTTCAGGACCCATGGAATTAGTCGAGATATGCACAAGCTGATTCATACACCCACGTTAATTTAAAAAAATAAAAAGTTAAATATATTTTTTTTATATCTAAAATGGCTTTAGATTACTTATTTTAAAAAATAAATTAATAATTTGAGTTTTAGAAAAAAAAATTATAAAACCCCAAACAAAAATAAACCAAAATGAAACAGCAAAATTGATGCTGTTAATCTACGAAAAAGATTAATCATGATAACTTTTTAATATATATATTTTTAATTTCTTGAGTTCTTTTCCAATTAAATTACCGTGTTTAAATAAAAAAAATAGGATATTTTAATTAAAAAATAATTTTCTATTAAATTCTTAAACTTTTTTTTGGATGGTGACTGTATTCTACAAGACCTCCACGTAGGATTAACACAACCATCTTGGAATTTTACACATGGCTTGATTTGAGCATGAATTTGGAATGCAACCAGATTTAATGGCATATTTTATCCCTAAACTATTAAGTTATGGCAAAATAAGGTCTTGATTATCAACTTGATTTATCATATCCTCGAAACTATTATTTATTAAGAAAATTAAGGTTTTTCATTGAATTTGACAATTAATTTTAATAATCAAACTTTAAACATTAGTCTATATGTTATAAACAATATCGTTTTAAAGTAATTAATTTTTTTTATAGGTAAAAAATATTAAAAAAATAATCAAAGCAATTATTGAGGATGCATGCATCATTCAATATTCTCTATTTAACAATCAGAATAGGGAAAATAAATATCATCAATTTTAAAATGGCAATACTAAATAATATTTTATTCAATATTTGTTTTTTCTATTTGTAAGAAAATCAAATTGTTTTGAATTATTTTAAAATTATATCGTTTTATAGTATTAGATGATCAAAACAAAATTTACTCATTAGTTTTAACGGTTAAATTTGACAATATGTCGAATAAATAATAATTTAAAAATAAAATAAATTATATTTAGTATTGCAGTATAAGATATTTTTATTTTTAAAAATTATTTAAAAATATATTAAAATAATTTTATTTTAAATTCTTATGACACTGACAAATCAAAATCATAGAAAAGCAATAAAAAATTAATTTGGTATTTTCATAAGATAAATATATTTTCAAAAAACAGAAGTTACCAACAAATATTAAATAATTCAAGTCGTATTTGCTTACCTATGCCTTCCTAAACACCATTCATGTCTCGAGAATGCATGTCCATTCACCTAAAATAGATAAATTTTTTAAATTTAAATAATTGATTTCGGAGGACATACCAGAAAGAGAGAAGAGCACACTGTAGATGAAGCTGGCACTGCTGCTAACGGCTAGTCTGGGACGATGACAGTCTAACGGTCACATACGCGTACCAGCCTCGTAAAGCCTCGGCAGCTGAGGCTGAAAATAATTCAAATTAAAATAAATAAATATATTATTTATTATTATTATTCAAATGTGGGACCCGCACTCGACAAGTTACCTAACCTCGAATTTCAAAAAAGGTCCTCTTTAATTTCGGCTTTTACACGTCATGTGACTGAATTGCCCATTCTTTTCCTTTTAAACTACTTGTTCTGCCATTCTGTTTGAAACATTTTTTATGAAGCATTTTTTTTAAAACCATAATTAATAAAAATAAAAATAAAAAACTTACCATCAACACATTCCAATTTCAAAAGCTTGAAAAAAGATTTTAGTCAAACAAAGCATGGCGCTATATTCTCTCTACCAACAAATATTTATTTCAGTAATATTCAATTTCATATATTAAAAAATTTAAATCTAAATCCTACACTAATTTAATAATCAATGAATTTATCTATTATATCATTAATGTTTTAAATTGTAAATAACTGTAAAAAAATATTATTTTTTATGTTTTCTTAATGTCGCTAATATCACGATTAACTACTCAGATAAACAAATCTAAAAAGAAAATATCCATCAAAGCATAGCATTTTTTTCAACTCATTTCAATTCCATCAAACCAATGAGCTAATATTTTCAATAATTTACTCAAGTAATTAAGGAGGAAGAAATTAATTATTAGAGTCACGATAATAATTATTTCTTTTGTGGGAGGCTAGATATGTGATTCCGTTTTTCCACTCACACCAAGAAAATATAAATAAAATCAAAATTACGAATCTATTAGTAATGTTAGATTTTACCTCTCTCCACTCGCAGATTAAAACATCTTATAACACGCGCGGGCTCTGCCGGTATTTCTCCTCAAAAAGAGAACCACACACGGAAACCAGAGCGTGGGATTGAATCTCCATCTAACGTCTGTATATCCTCTGTATCTTGTCTAGCGACACGTTATTACAAATAATTAAATTTTCAAAACAAATTGTTTTTATTTTTGTATTTCTTTTCACCAATCAATCATTGGTTCCAAGGAGAGATCTTTCTCTCACTGTACTTAAACATAAAGTACTCCAGCCTCTCTCTTTCTCTCTTGAAGAAGAAGGAGAAGGAGAAGGAGAAGATAAGGTAAATTACCCATCTGGGTTTGCTGTTTTTTGAACTTTAATCGATTCCTTTTCTTCTTGAAGCTTGATTGACTCGTTGGTTTCTAAAGTGAATATGATTAGTTTTAGATAATTCTTGTTGATCAGACAGTTGTATAAAAAAATATGCTAGACGCGCACAATTGGGTGAAATTTAAAGTTTTGTTCTTTATTTGGTTAGTAACTTGATTCTTTACTTCTTTGCTAATTTTTCTTTTCATAAATTTGATTGTTTTCTTGTAATGTGAGAGATTCTTTGGAGAGTAATGAGGGTTTTGGGTTCTGTTTTCTGACATGGGTTTTTGTTGTTTTGTTTTGTTTTGCATTTATAAGGTTGTTTTCTTTGGGTTATATCCAATGCTTGACTTTTAAAGTTTAAGGTTTCAGTTTTTATGCATTTTGTTTGATTTGGATAAGGGGGTAAGTTCTTGATTGGGTTGTGGATGGTCGTCTTTCTTGGGGTTTAGGGTTTTCATCGAATGGGTTTATTTTGCTTCAGTTATTCTGAGTTTTTTCTTGTTTAGGGGTTTTCCTTTCCCTGAATGGATTCAACACTTTAACTCATAATTGATGTAGTTGCTCTATTGTTTGATGCAAATCTTTAAACTTGGCCCCATTATTTTCGAAGTTCATAAGAAGATCAAGGTGTGGGAAATCACTTTTGTGCAACTGTTAGATTTTGGAGGAATGATTTTTTGAAAGCACAGTTCATGCATGTACAGATTATAGCTGATTAGGATTAGCTTATGTAGGATAGAGTTTTATGGGTTTGTAATTTATTGCAGCCGGTTATTTGAACCGCTGGCTTTTGTAGATTCAAATAGGAATCGAGGAGCTATGGTTGAAACCTTCTTTTCTTTTTAGATTTCTTTGTGTCTCTTAATTAAGCTAAGAGTGCAATTATTGGTTATCTGGGTTCTTTTTGCACTGAAAAGGTGGTGATAAATCATGGGCTTCCAAACAGGTCTCCATGAAACTGGGTTACTGGAAGTTGTTGAATTGTAGGAGCTCTGAATCCTAATTCTTTGATGTATAGGCCTGCAAGTGGGAATATGAGTTTCATATTTTAAACAGGCACACCTTTTATTGGCTTAGTTTTTTGCCACAATAGGAACCCTGAGACTTTAAACAATGCAAGTTATTAGAAATTCAGGGCGTTCAAAAGGGTCTGCAGGTTTCCATGACTTAGAAGATTTTTAGACACACGTGTTTACAACTTGTTTCTCGCATTTTCATTGAAGTGTAGCTGCTCTGAAACCTAATTCTTTGACATGTAGGTCCACAACTGGGATATGAGTTATATTTTCATTTGAAGTATTTTTTCTTTTTTTAGTTTTCTGTTGTTTCTTCCATGATATGAACTTTCAAAGTTTAGACCATGTAGGTAGTTGGTGTTTTGTTGGGCCTGTAAGTAGTTACTGTGGTACTTTCAATTGTCTGAAGGAGTAGTCTTTTTTTTGCAAGCAAAAAGTTCTTGAGTGGTGCCTTGGTTTGCATCTAAGGATCACATGTTCAGTTTTTTGGAATTAACTAGGCTCACCACATGGATATGAGTTTAGGAGCTGCCTATCGAAGTGCTAAATGTCATTGCTACAGGTTTTATTTTTGTTTGTGAGCACATATGCACACCCTTGGTCTTTGATTCTTCTTCCATGGAAATAAATGCGAGGGCTGAACTGCATTTGATTTTTTTTCTGAAAATTACCTGTGATGATTTTATTTACAGGTCATATCCGATTCGTTACTGTCAGCAGCAACTTTGGATAAGATTGTCATTTTTGAAATTTTGATTTCATACAAGCAAGAGCCACAAGCATCCTTGCAAGCATCCCTTTTAAATGGCCATGGTAAATCTATCTTTACTAATGCTACCCCCCCACCCACCCAAACCATCACTCACCTCACTCTTTTTTTCCATGATTTTGTAGAAAGTAAATTGTGCTTGATAAGATAAAAACTACTGTTTCCCTTTTTTTAAAGAAATACACCGGTAAAAGATAGGGTCATGATACCAATAAAACCAGAAAAAAACATAGCTGTTTGTGAAGGTGAGTTAACTGTTTTTGAAGAATTAACAAAGTAGAAATATTTGCTATGATGCCTTAAGAGTGATAATGGATCATGGATGGTGGAAACATGTTGTTGCTTTGAATTTTGATGAGCACTCAGCAATTTCTAGGTTAATGAAAATAGTGGTTTGCATTGAGTCAGTCCATGAAGCTTCTCTAAACCCTTTAAGATAATTATAATGTTTTCCCTCTACCTTACTGTTTTGTATTTTTTTCTTAAAAGGCAACCAATGAAAATCTTCCACCCAATGTAATCAAACAACTTGCAAAGGAACTGAAGAATCTTGATGAATCACCACCTGAAGGAATTCAAGTAGGAGTAAATGATGATGATTTTTCGATCATATATGCTGATATTGAAGGCCCAGGCATGAAACGTTTCCCTTCAAATTTACTTTCTTTAAGATATTCTTTTGGGGTTTATAATCAAGTTTAATTTTGGCCTTGCAGCTGGGACTCCATATGAAAATGGCGTTTTCCGCATGAAGCTGTTACTATCTCATGATTTTCCACACTCTCCTCCTAAAGGTTTGTGGATTCACATTGTTAGTTTGACTTAAAAAAAAATTTGATATGCAATTATTTCAATTCAAGGGCTTACTTCCTGTAGTGTAGAGGAAACTCAGGGATGCCTTTCTTCATGTTGCATTCCAGATATAATTTCTTGAGCTATTTTCTTTTGTCAGCTTGTGAATCCTTTAAACATTTATGTAATAGGTTACTTCCTGACTAGGATTTTCCATCCCAATATTGCTTCGAATGGTGAGATTTGTGTTAATACGCTTAAGAAGGACTGGAATCCAAGTCTTGGGTTACGCCATGTTCTCACTGTAAGTTCCATTGGCACTGTTATGGGGACTTTCATTTTCACCTCTTATTGGGTTTTATTGATATTCAAAGCTTGGTGATATCAGGTCGTGAGGTGTTTATTAATTGAACCATTTCCAGAGTCAGCTTTGAATGAACAGGCTGGCAAGATGCTCCTCGAAAATTATGAAGAGTATGCCAGACATGCCAGGTGAGCCATCCCTCCCCTCCACCTAGACTTTCATGTGGTGGTAGATGGAAGCAGGAGAACCTTATTCAATTCATCAAATATCATGGCATTTATTAATGGTTAGGACAGACCTGACAGTGGATCTAGTTATACAAATAAAGCAGGTGCCGTGGGACCTTTGGAAGTATTTAGAGCATTATGAAGATGGCAATCTCTTCAGTGTTAATAGACCACAACTTCTGAAACTCCTAGTTCACATGCTATTTCAAAAATTTATCCCGTGGTTTTGCACTAATGTGGAAATGATCAATAAGTACATATTTCTTCATTAAATTTCATTAGACTGGTCACACAAACAAAGAAACTTTGGAATATGTTTTAGAATTTGAAAGAAAATGCATCATGCTAAATATAAAAGAAACCTTTTTTTTCTTATTGCACACTGCTTATAGTTTTTCATTGCGACATGTCAAGATTAGAAAGTGTCCAAGTCACATGGGTTCCATATTGGAATGAAAACTATACTGTTAATGGCTAACATGTGTTTGCTAACTTGTTTTCAGGATATATACTGGTATCCATGCGAAGCCGAAACCTAAGTTCAAGACTGGAGCCATTTCAGAATCAACTACGGCTCTGAATGTTGACCAAAGCATTGGTGACCAAAAGAGTGTAGCTGTTGGTGCTGTCGTACCGTTGCAATCCCCACTGGCCCCTTGTACAACAGCGAGCAAAGGAGGAAATAGTCAGGATCAGCCAGCTGCTGTAGGTCCAACGCACGAGACAGGAATGAGTGGATCTGTGGCTGCACCAACACCCAGTACCCTGAAAAAAGATGTTGGACTTACAAAAGTTCAGGCAGGCAAGAAGAAAATGGATGCAAGAAAAAAGAGCTTAAAGAGATTATGATGTCAAACTGCCATGATGGATATGTGTCCAGCTTCTGTTGTTTATTGATGAACGGGCCCAATGGGAGTATATGATGGTGTGAGAAATATTTTCTTTGAGGGGACAAGTGATGGATTTTAATCAACTTGATCTCTTTGTTTGACTTGCATTATGATCTCTTTCTTTGTGATTGAACACTTCAATGCATCCCTTGAAGAATCCGGGTGTGCTCAGAAATTGCCAAGACCTCTATTTGATTTTTCCTTTTCCTTTTCTTTTGGTATGGTGTACAGTTAATTTTGAACCTGTGTATGTAAATGCAAACAGTTCATTTGCAGAGGGGTGGCTTGGTAGATACCGCTTTGCACACAGCCAAAGAGAAATGAGCAAACAGGGTGGAAATCTTTGCAATTACAAGTTATAAATCTACACGGGAATTACGAATAGCTTATGGAAACGATTCGATCTCCAGAAGATTTTATATTCTTTGACCTTTCCATGGATAACACCTTCATCTTCGCTTCTTCGGTTCACAAATGTTTTGATTGACTGTCCTTGAGACTGGTAAAAAGGAATTTATGCTATATTAAACTTTTTGACTAATCATGGACCAGGACCAGGACCAGACTATTCTTCGTAGCCTTTTCTTTTGCATTGAAAAGAGCCTCCTCCTATAGCAGCCATAAAGAAACAAGCAGCGAAGACAGAATGTTTGGCAGGTTGTCCAAAAAGACATGAGCCGGCGGAGCATGGACTTTTTGTATGTTAATCCTCCGACGACCTGCCAAGATTATCATTATCATATTCCAATGCTACGCTTCAAATAAGATTCGCCGACCTGTGCAAGATGCATAACCACAAGAGACACAATAACAAGAACTGTGCAATAGGGACTGATAGAATGGGTCATCCATCCAACAGGTTGCATTGAATCACTCCCATGTAGTTCAAGTTTACAAGAGATCAAACTAACAGAACGGGTCATCCATCCACAAGATAGGCATCGAATCATCCCAAGTAGTTCAAGTTTACAAAAGGATCAAAAAGGCAAATTATAAACTGGCAAAGACAACCAAGTTTCACAAGACAAATTAAAGGAAGAGTGAACATTCCAACAAAACCACCTGGATAAACCACCAACACCACTTCCTAAGAGCCTTGGTTTAAGAAACCATCGAATAAAAATTGTAAACAAGGAAAACTAGAAATCCCATTATATTAGCCACAACCCTGTTATCCCCTCCTAATTTAAATTTATAAAAATAAATTTCGGGTGGGGAAGGGGTTATCACTTAGCCATCATAACCTTGACAAATTCCTCGTAATTTATCTGGCCATCGCCATCCACATCGGCTTCCCTTATCATCTCATCGACCTCTTCATCGGTAAGCTTCTCACCAAGGTTAGTCATCACATGACGAAGCTCAGCTGCGGAGATGAAACCATTCTGATCCTTGTCAAAAACCCTGAATGCCTCTTTGAGCTCCTCCTCGGAGTCGGTATCCTTCATCTTCCTTGCCATGAGGTTCAGGAACTCGGGAAAATCAATTGTACCATTTCCATCAGCATCAACCTCGTTGATCATGTCCTGGAGTTCAGCCTCAGTCGGGTTCTGTCCTAGAGATCTCATCACAGTCCCCAATTCCTTGGTGGTGATGCAACCTGAAGAACACAAGACATGTGAAAAACCAATTAACCAATTGTTTGAATGTTCTCAACACACACCAGCACACACAGAATCCAATCTCCCATTCATATTATAATTTGTTTCTATGAATGTCGCAAGCAAAATGCAGTAAGATGAAGGAACTGAAGGGCCTTTCTGCTTCGGTATTCTTAGTATAGTTTTTGTTTTTCACAGGGAAAGCTTAATCCCATTTACCACTTGCATAAGTATCTCATAAAGTTTAAGAACCACCAAATTACCAAAACAATCCAATCACAAACATTCAAGAACCTAAGATACAAATAAACCCGACAGACAAAAACAAGCTGAACATAAAAACTGCTAATTTGATTGAAGACAACCATTTGCAAAACAGTAATCAGCAAAGAATCTCACTGAGCGTGCGTCACAATATAACTATCATCCGATGCAAAGAATCAAACGATTATTGCTAATTTGTTACCAAAAAGCCCTAACTTAAAGACCTTAGATTCTCCACGATAGCTAACAGACATCACATAGGTAATATGTTCCTTTGTTGATTGGATCATTGAATGCAACCTAAAATAAAGCAACCTATTTTTTTAATCAAAATTTCCAAATTTTAAAAAGAACTCATCACTCAAAATCACATATTTCACTGAGAGAAAACATCTTTCATCCAAAACATCAGTTTTTTTAATATCAACTTTTAACAAATTTCCAAAATTTAAAAGAACCTATCAATCAAAATCACATACTTCCATCAAAGAAACCACCTTTTACCCCCAAAAAACAAGGTCTAAAACAATTCAAGCTAAAATAAAACAAAAAAAACATAGAAACAAAACCAAAAACACCCCGAGAAGCAAATCAGAAGATAGATCAAGAGAAACAAACCATCGCCATCCTTATCGAACAAACTGAAAGCTTCCTTGAACTCAGAGATCTGGTCATCCGTCAATTGATCCGCCATTTCTCTTTTAAAAAATGAAACCTAGAAGGAGATGAAAACCTGAGAGATAGAGAAAACGTGCGTTTAAGAGAGAGAGAGAGTTTTGTTTTAGATTCAGACAAAAGATGTGGTGTTCTTATATGAGCTAAATTAGCCACCTTAAGCTTTCTTCTAGCCGGACGTGACCCATTTATCAATTCCAACTCACTTTTTCACTTCCTATTTTGCCCCTCTCATTTCTTTTCTTTCTTTTTTTCTTTTATGTTTTTTTAAATTGATATTGATTAGTCCATAAATAACCCTTATGCCCTCCCATAGTAAGCTTTTTACTTCAAAAGAATTTTATTCTCTTGAGCTTTTCCTTTTTAAACTTTTTTATTTATTTTTTCATGGTAAAGAACACAAGGTTAGTGATATTTAATATTTATGAATAATGGATCATGCATCAATATCTAGTTATTAATTTTATAAATTGAAGGAAGTCAAGTTAGCTTAATATTTTTTAAAAAATCAAGTTCAATTTAATTATTAAAATTAAATTTTTTTATATGTTTTAAATCATTTTGATGCGCTGATCTAAAAAATAATTTTTAAAAATAAAAAAAAATCAATTTGATGTATTTTAGCATGAAAAACACTTTAAAAATAACCACATTTTAACAGACACAATTGTTGTTTCTATACACATAATTTCTATACAAAAACATTAAAAATTCAATTTTTTTAATAGATGCCATTAAACTGCTATGGTAGAGTTTTTTTTTTTTTGTTGAAAAAATAGATTATATAGTACACTATTATTTCAAGGTATTTCAGTCATTTGCAAATTTGCAAAAATTAAACACTTATTTGAAGAGAATACCCTCTTGTCATAAACAATAATCAATAGGGGTAAAAGCGTACAGCAGCAGGAATCAAGTCCAAGAAAGCCAATCATGAGCAGAAGAGCTAGATCGACAGATCTGTAAATAACAGGACATTAATTACTAGCCATTATTAGTATCCCCCATTCACGCGACGCCACGTAAGCTTCATTAATCCTTAAAAGAATTTTTGCTGAATAATTACTGGCGGACAGTAATTTTCGGTGAAACGGGTGGTGAGTGTAGCGAATCATTAAAAATGGCAAAAAGGTAACGTACGCGTTTACGCGGTGTGGACGCGGAGGATGACATCACGTGTTTCGCGTTGACCGCCACGTAATCTCTCCATCGCCCTCACTATCGCACTGTTTCTAGGCGGCTTTGTCGAATCAATGTTAGCATGTCGTTTGCTGGTGGACTGGTAGTGATTGTATTTTCCTAGTTATTTAAAACATCACACTCACCATGTAACTTTTACACCTCAACTTTTATTATTTATTAATTAATTATTTGGTTAAATTCATTGGATTATAAGCTTTCAGATCTCTTGGAATACAAAATAACACGTATTCGTTCAAACCTAGTGTCTGGGTAATAGAAAATTTTAGTCCATATAAATATCAAAATTATTAAATATAGATTGACTGTAACTTTGATTATAAGTCACATGAATTGACCTGAATAAATTAACATAAAAATATTTTAATTAAATAAAAAATAATATTATTTTGAATAAAATCTAAAAACTTAAACCAGGTTTTAACCAAGTTAATTAGATAGTAATTTGTCCTAATAGGTTACCCAATATGAACAAATCAATTTTCATTAGTTTATTTTTTGGAACTTAATCCTAATTAAATTTTAGATCAATTTGTTAAGTAATATCGAGTTTAATAATACTGATAAATAAAAATAGTGGTTTATGAAACACAAATGTAAATATAAATCTTTTAATTTAACACTTTCATTCATATTTTTTTTATGCTATCACAAATTACACGATATTATAAAGAAAAAAATTCTAGATTACATCAAACAAGAAACAACACACTTCTAAAGAAAAAAAACGAAAAAACTTAGAAATAGCACCAAACGAAGAAAAAAATTATTTTGAACGGAGGCGGAGGTCAGCACAAAAACTATGGTAAGGGGGGCCTAAGGGAACTAGAAACGTAGTCTTTTCTTACACGATTCAAACGGTAGAGGGCCTAGTTGATAAATGCAGTCAAATCCCAATTCTTTAACAATCTCTTCAATCAAGTCCCTGCATATATAATCTTGCAAAGCCATCCCTATTCTTCCAATTTCCCTTCTCTCACCCCAAGCAATATCCTTGCACACCTCATTTACACTCTCTATCATGGCCTTGCTTGTCCATAAAGGTGATGAAACTACTCTCTCATGGCCCTTTCCATGGACCATATTCTCATAGCTCATGATCCTGTCGAAGAAGCTAATGTTGGTGATGCCCTCTTCTCCTCCTGGCTTCTTCTTCTGTTGCTGTGGCACTCTTCCTGCAACACAAATATTGATCCTCCCATCACATGATAAATTGTCAAGAACACAATTACAACATGAAAATATGAAAATCCCTCGATCCTTTTGCTGTTACTACACATACATATGTAAGTAATCTCATGCTAGGAGTTTGAAATAACCCTGTCGTCTCTCGTTTCATATTGGAATATAAAAATTGTAATAATATTCGTAGTTATAATTTTTCGCGTTTATAGTTGAATGAAATAAGATATTAATCCGGAAAAATCTGGTTAATATAAAAAAAAAAATCACACAGGAAATGAGACTACAAGCTGGTAAAAGATTTATATTCTTAAATATTGATGATGTTAATAGTTAGCCCCTATAGCTCAGTGGTAGAGCGTCAGTCTTGTAAACTGAAGGTCCGTAGTTCGATCCTGCGTGGGGGCAACCTAAAGGGGCTTTAATTGTGGGCCTTAATTGGGCCCTCGAAGTTTTAATTTTTCAGTAGTAAAAGGGTAATGACCCACGCACGTGGAAACGGCAAAGGCAGCATCAATTTGCTTTAATTTTGTTCTTATCTTTCTCTTTCGACTTCTTTGACTACATCATTAAACACCTAGAAGATAGAGAATTCATGGGCCCACCTAGGTTAGAAAAAAGCAGGCTGTTTTTTTATTTCTTTTTTTTTCTATGATTAATTGCTAAATCTTCATTTTATGCACTGAAATAGATTTTATTCCTTGCATGACGTTTCAATTTCGACATTTAAGAAAGCATAATTACAAATGCATTTAATAGTTATTGCTTCAATTAATGGGCATAATAAATTAACTCTCATCATAATTTTTTTTATAATCAATCGAATTAAAAATATTAAAAAACCATATAAAATTATTTTCAAAATATTCATCAAACATGCATAAAATATACTAGAATTTAAATAAATCACGACAATCATTGCAATGCCACCTACGAAAGCAGGGAAAATACAGAAATATTGATAAAAATCCCTGTTTGAAAATATGAACATAGCTGTGGTTGCATCCATGTTAGATGTTTTTGGTTTAAAAAACCAGGTGCAGTGTTTGAAAATGTTGTAATAGTTGTTTTTTTTAATGTTTTTTTAATTATTTGGAAAAGAATCAAGCAAATATTTTATTATTATTTTTTAAAATTTATTTTTAATATTAACACATTAAAAAAAATACTAAAAAAATAATTTAAAACAAAAAATGAATTTTTGATAAAAAGAAAATGAAAACGCACTCCCAAAACGATGCCGTAATCTTATACAAAATCCCAAACGGGCACTCGAACAAAACCAGAACAGTAAGATTAATCAGGGTTGTTACTTTGGATAAGCATTAAGCACCCGTAATTGTGGTCGACAGCTGGCAGCCAAATTAATGTGGTAGATAATTATAATTATTGATAATTGCAGGAAGCAGGGATGGTGCCTCCCACTACAGCAGTTATAATGCTCCCAACACAAGACGCCATGATTGTCAACTTTGGAATCCTAAACAGATGGCTGGCTACTGGTTGGGTGGTTGGTTGGTTGGCACTTCCCATGGGAGATTCATTGTTGTCTTCTCTGGTGTGGTTGTTTTTAAAGTTATTTTAATTTAAAAATATATTAAAATAATTTTTTATTTTTAATATTAACATGATATGAAATCATAAAAAAATTATTTTATTTAAAAAAATTTGAGTTTTAGCCGTTTCTGTTTGGGCTACTATCCAAAACGGTGGCGAAGTAACGGAAGTTCCAATAGCATTTTCCATGGAAATCGTTATAAATTAGGGGAACATTATCCCGTTGATTTCCCAAATTAATACCCATAATAATAATAATAATAATAATAATAATAATTGGTGAGTGTTTGCAGGCTTGACTAGCTAGCTGGAAATTCATGCACAAATTAAAGGGGCGGGTTTTCGTTTAATGTCAAGGGAAACTTTAGAGATTTGAGGTGGTATTTATTGTGAGGATGGTTTTTTAGATGGGATAATTGCAATATTATTACATCAATTTTACAATTTTTCTCAATTGAGTATGTAGATTTTATTTTTACTTTTGTTTTAGTGCATCGATTTTTTTTTAATTTCAATCAAGTACTTTCTTTCACATTTTATCAATTTTTTCTGTTATTTTATGGCATGTTAATTATTTACCCTTAAATCATCATTGGTGCTCTTAATTTCTATTTTATTTAAATTAAGTGCATGAACTTTAATGTTTTTTATTTCGATACACTAAATTTATTTGTTTTTGTTATTCCAATCAAGTACTCTAGTCAATTTGTCATCTTTTAATATGGAATTACTTTTTTCAATTTTTTTATTTTCTTATGTGTGTTTTTTAATAAATATAAATATTTCAAATTAATATAAATCTTTAAAAGATTAAAATAAATCATTTTAAGAGGTAAAACATCTATATAAAGAGTTAAAATTATTTTCTTAGTTAATAATTTTAACTAGATAAATAAATTATCAATGCAATTAAAATCTCTATTATTTGAACTAGATAAATGAATATAGTGTGGTTTTAACATGAATAGAAAGTTGATAAAATCATGATGAAGAGAATTACTTGATAAAGGAATGCAGTCAATTCAGAAAAGAGAATCGGTGCCCCATTAAGATATATACTAAGATATTTTAATTGTATTTAAAATATTTTTATTTTAGAGAGCACGTTTTTTTTTAAAAAACAAAATACCCACATAATTAGAAAATGAAAAATCAACTAAAATACTTGATTAGGACAATAAATTTGGTGTATTAATAATGCAATTACTAGACCGTTGGGGTATTTATCATATCCTTATGAGTTGTGAGATCTCACAGCATGTGATAATTATGATTTAGATAGGTACATCTTTTACCATCCTATTATTTAAATTATGATGTCTATGATGAATTAAATTAAAAATAATACTCAACTAGGTTCGAGAATTACTTACTACAAGAAAGCATAAATTATCCATGATGAGAACACTTGAGCTAAAATACTTGTTGGTGTTCGTATTTGATATCATAGTGTATGGTATTTTTTAATAAAAAAATATTTAAATAATACATATATTATTTTTAATATTAGTATATTAAAAAACATTAATTTAATATATTGTTAAACAAAAATTAATTAAAAAAATACTTTTATAAAAATTAAAACAGAAAAACAAACACTTATCCCAACAAAAAGTACGTTTTGTCTATCCCTTTATCTTAAATACCAAAAAGAAAAGGTTAACAAGACAAAAAGACCAAAGAATTAAGTAGAATATGTTTTACTTTGTCCTTTTTTCCCGTTAAAGCTGCTACACTAATTTGTTTAATCTGCACGATTAATTATTAATTAACCTAATCCAAAAAAGGATGCTTTTGCTAGAAAAAAAAAGTTGAGTGTTTTTACTATTTTCACATGGATTTATATGAAATAAAAATATTAAAGTTCAAAATAATATGGAAGCAAAGATCATAGTTAATAAATCTAAGCCGGAAGTCAAACCGGTGCAAGTTGTAGATCAAGAATTGAACGGGCTATCATATATATTTTTTTTTAAATAAAAAATTAAAAAAAATATATATTTTTTAAAACAATCAACATATATTTATTTTGACCAGTCAACTAAATTTTGGGATAATTTAAGATTTTAACTACATCACATCAATCAATTAACCTTTATTTTAGTTTTATTTTTTAAAAAAACTTGGCTTTGACCGACAGAACCGGTCTATGTTATTATGAGCAATCTCCAAACGGTAAAAAATTGAAACATTAACTTTATAATAAGCACAAAAAACAAACATGATCATAAAAAAAAAAGACAGGAAACGGATGAAGAACTTGGTGATTACATGTAAGAAAAATTAAGAATGAATCATGCAGGAAAAAGGAAAAAAATAATTTATTTTTAATCATATATAAAGTGTTTTCATGCATATACTTATGTGTGTGTGTGTGTGTGTATAATGGTCAAAAGAAAAGGCAAAGATAGCTAATAATAAAATTGTAATCAATGAAGAGAACAAGATCTTACCATTAATGGTGTAACGTTTGGAGAATCCACTGAAATCTGAAGGCGTGAACTCATCAAGCACAGACACAGGGCTAGGTTGCTGCAACAATGGATGGTCATGACCTTTCTCTGGTCTTCCCTCATCATCAGCATCATTACCAGTGCCAGCTACACTACTCTTCACTACATCGATTATTTTCTTTAGTGCTTTTAAGTCTTCATCACATTTTTCCAGTGCACCTAGCAGCCTCCTTCTCTTCTCGGCCACGGCCAATTCGGAGGTTGTCAATGGTGGAATATCACCCAGCCCCATTAGTCTTGCCACCAGGGCTGGTGGAGCCCGGAAACGTTCAGGGGAGTTCAAGGATTTTGAACGCCTTATTTCTGCTGGCAATGTTGGGCTTCTTGGTACTATATCACACGAGAATCTTGGGGAATCTTTGTTTTCTTGTTGTAATGAAGTGGAAGAAGAAGATGGTGAAGAAGAAGGTTGTGATGGTGATGGTCTTGGTTTTTGCTTTGTTTTTGTTGTTGGTGAAGAAACTCCATTTCTTTCATGCTTTTTCCCTGGAAAATAATGTAAGATAATATAATTAATTACAATTACTCGTCTACTTCCAACAGCCTAATTAAGCTTTTAAATTAAGTAGTTCGTTAATAAATTTACGAGCTTGCAATAAAAGAGAAATCAGCAAGGAAATTTACCAAAAGTGAGGAATCTACGGCGATTGTGGTACTTGTAAACTACTTGGAAAATGCCAGACATACACCCGATGCTCTTTGAACGAATTTTCTCGGGTGCCGGAGAGCTTTCTCGCCGGGAAGATGAAGAGAGCGAGGGATCTTGTCCCTTCATATTTCTCCAGCTCCTTCTCTTCCTGTGCTTTCTCTTATGGGGCAAACCAGTTGTGTTAAAAGAGGGATGTCGTGTAATAAATTGTGAGCAAGAAAAAAAATGTGGTCTTGTGCCTTAAAGTTAAAGCAATTGAGAAAACATTATAACACAGCAGGAAAAAAAGAAAAAGAAAAAAAGAGAGGCAAAAAGAGAGAGTGATTAAAGCCATGCACGTGGGTTTCTTTTTGGAAGAGCTCAGACCTCTGATGGTGGGATGTGGTGTGGGGGACTAGTTTATGACAGCCCTTTGATTTTCAGATTGCCAGGCAAAATCTGATGAGCTCAAGAAAAATAAAATGTGACGAGGCTGTTTTTTTGCATCTTGATTTGTTTATTTTAAGTTCTTGGTAAGTTGTAGTATTTGCTACTCAAGATATGAAAGATGGCATGGGGTTTCAATGGCTCTACTTGTTTAAATGTAGTGAAACGATTCAAATAATTAATTAAATGGCCCAGCTGATAAAAATAATTATTTTTATTTTTATTTTTATTGTTATATTGTGTTTAAATTCTTTTAAAAGATTCTACAAATCTAATTCTATAAAGAATTAATTTGTTATAACATCTCGAGATTGGAAAGGCATTCAAATATAAAATTTTTATTATTTTTAATTTTTTTAGCTATTTTCATATTTTAATTATTTTTCTTTTTTTTCATGTATAGATTATAATGTTTATTGCCCTTTCCAAATATATCAGATTTACTATAATTTTAGGATTTGAAAAACTCTATTTTTTTTTGGTTATAAGTTGCATCATTTAATATCATTATGTATTTTGGGTTTTTTTTTTAAGAGGATTGCAACCATTCTCATTTGATTTACTATTTGAAATTGTTTAGTAGTGCGATCTAAAAGTAATTTTTAAAAATTTTGAATGTTTTTTTACTTTGAATTAGTATGTTTTTAATGTTTTTAAATCATTTTGATGTGCTGATCTCAAAAATAATTTTTAAAAAATAAAAAAAATATTATTGACATGCTTTTCTGAATAAAAAACACTTTGAAAAACAACAGCAACCATACTCTTAAACACACTCTAACATTTACAAAAAAATATGTTTAGATCAACTTTTACATAGATTAAATCTTTCTTAACAAAATTTGTGTTGGTATATGTGCTGATCCAATTCAACCAACTAATTCTAGCTAGGTCTTGGGGTAATTTTTCGATATCTTGTCTGCATCCTCTCCCATTTTTGTCAAGGTTTAACGAGGATATAATCCTAGCCTTGAGACATGATCACTTGGAACCACCAAAACGTTTTACCATTGCAAATTCATGTGTATGTATACTTGCAGAATTGTACTCTTATCCTATAGACTGTAGCAGATACATGTATATCAGCTACGTTTTGTGATTGTCGGCTTCATCTCACACAAACATTACAGCTTCTATTCCTCTCTAGATATCTAATCTCTTAGCTTTCTCGTGTTTTTTATATATAGCTTTCAGAATTGTCTGCTACATTTTCATCTTTAATCAAAGTAACTAATAGCACTGTAAGAATCAAACTCCATAATCAATTGTTTTGAAGACAATGATCAGTACTCTAAAGCAAGCCTTTTGAATTGTCAAAAACTGGGTTTCGTTGGAGTTATGCTATCTTAAGAGCAAGAGAAAATGAAGAGAAATATCTCTTCATAATTTCCAAGAACTCCATCGATCTTTGATTGACCTGCAGGAACATTCCGTTTCAGCGTGGCTAAAGGAGGAAGTATCCAAGATGAATCACTTTCTCGTGTAATGTGCTGTACGCTTTAACTGGCACATAAAGGAAAGGAGTGGTGATGTGATGAAGGAGATAACGAGACATCATTTTCCAGGACTTCCCTGCCACCTCAAGCACGGGGCAGTATGCCTTGTCTTTTAACTACTACATGTCTTTGCTTTTATAAAAGTTACCCGTCCTCGCACCCCACCACAAAACAACAGTGCCGGGGCTCAGAGGCGGATGTTTTGGAGAGGATGGACGCGTTTTCTCTGCGATACTGTCAAATGTTGAGCAATGATGAAAGGGTTTTTGATGTTAGCTTATCTTGTCATTCTCTTCAGTACTCTCATGCTGCTGGATTCAAGACTTGACCACTTGACACCTTTCTAGTTAAGGACATAGTTGTGTTGATGTTCTGTGGCTTCTTTGACCTATGTGTTCATCATCTCAGTTAATTAAAGCCTATAACCAAGAACAAAGAGATGGTATATATGAGATTATTGCAGTCTCGAAAAAATATTTGGAGATTTTAGAAGTATTTAATTTTTTATATTGTATAATTAAATAAAAATGGTATTAAAAAATAAAGTTTTTAAATTTAATGAAGTTTATAACCCAGATTGTAAATTTTACGGGTCCAGTTGTGAAGTCCGAGTTGATTTAATATATCGCCGTCTTAATGTTAAAAAAATATCATCTTGAATTTTTTTCAACGTCAAATCATGTTTTTTTACTAGTCTTCCGGGTTGTTTCTACCAAGTTGACTAGGTCACGTCGAGTTAAATTCTATACAATTTAATTTAAATTCAGATTAAGTAAGGAGTTGAATTAAAAGAATTCATGTTATACTGAATTTAATAAAATAACAAATAATCCTTGCTGCCATGACATTTGTTTTACATTAAATTTGTTTTTATTTGAACCGACAACATAGTAAACTAAATAGAAATCTAAATAAAATGACTTAGAATAAACTATTTAAAAGAAAATAAAGTAACATATTTAATGCTTTATTGATAGTTGAATGTCTGAATCTTCAGTACTGGCATAACTTATTTAGAGGCCTCAATAAATAACGATTTTCTTAAATTTAGACAAATAATTGTTCGGATTAACAGCGGTCCATCTTTATCCGATATTGGTGGTTCAGATATTGAGAAGAAAACTGTGAGTGATTGGTAAGAAGTTCATCGATCAAATTAATTTCTGTTCACAAGACATTATGTAAGAATAAATGTTTGTCAAAGCTTTGAGGAGAGGCACAAGAACGTGAGCCTCTTTATTGGATGCCACCTTTATTGCAACAAGCACAAGGCAACTGACAGATCAAAGCACAGACAACCACCAGCCGACGACCTCATGAGCTTACCAACCTAGAATTCAGGCTGCCACAAGAAAGTAGCAATAGCATTCTGATCACTGCAATACAAGCAAGGATGCTGTTGCTCAAAACCTTGTGCCTGTAACACCTCCCTGGCCATTGTCACAAGCTGCTTATTACTCAGTTGACCTGAATGTTGCTTCAACACCATCTGCACTGCGTTGCTAAATGCCCCATATGCTTTTCCTCCACCCTCATTCGGGCTCATATCAGCGGAAGTCTCATTTGCTTGGCAACCACTAAGTAAAATTCCCTCGTCTGGTTTTAGTGAGTCAAATAAGTCCCATTCAAGTGGTGGCAATCTGTACTTGAGGCTGGCATCAGTTCCAAAAAACTCTAACAAGTGGGTGCCAACGTCAGATGTGTTAATGTTCGTTAGAGATATAAGGTGTTGCAGTATTGATTCAAATGGGATGGATTTAGGGTTATGAGAATGCAATGTGGTATTATTTGCTGTGATGGTTGCATTAGGCCCTATTTGCTCCTTCTCTTTGTCAATTAGGCCACCACTGTGGCATGAATCAGAAAGGATGGTTAAGCTTGCTCCTTTTGGCAGCCGGTTCACTAACTGCCTGAAATCCACATCTGCATAATAGAGAATAACATTATTCGCCGGCACCTCAATCCTATATGGAAACTTTAAGAACTCAAAATAATGTTACTGATCATAGTCATGCGTGATACAGTCGTCTAATCTTAATCTTACATGCATACGCCTAATCGTATGCGTGATACAGTCGTCTAATCTTAATCTTACATGCGTACGCCTAATCGTATATGGCCTGAATATTTAAGAACATTTACCAGTAATGAGATTAAAATCGCAGGGCACAATAGCCTCATCCTGCCTGAATGCATGGCCAGGTTTGTTGGATGGAATCCATGTTCCATGTCCACTATAATGGAAGAACAGAACATCCCCTGCTTCAGCTTGATCAATCATGTGACCAAGTGCCCTCTTTATGTTTGCACCAGTGGGAAGAACCACGGACCCTGGTGCATCAGTTAGGAGCTGGACATGGCTAGCATCGAACCCGAACCGTTTCACAAGCACTTCCTTCATGGCTAGCACGTCATTGATGCATCCATGCAACTCATTTTGGGTGTTTGGATAGTTGCACCCTACTAAAACAGCCATCCTCTTCTTTCCCATCTCCATTTTTGCAGGTAATCTGAGTACAAAAACAAGGCTAGGTTTCAGTTTCTTCTTTGTTAACACTGCTTGGATTGTGTTCTGTGGTTTCATATTTATGCGTACACAAATATTTCCTTGCACGTATATTTTGCTTGCATGTTGTTTGAAGCAACCATTATATTTTATATATTGCATAACTTTCAAGGGTGGGAAGGTTAGTTAATGGCAAAATTATTGAAGCAGCAAAACAAATAATGCTCCAGATTGCGTTCAAAAATCAGTTTTCTATTTGATGGCCGGCAAGGAAATAGGGTTTGCTTGTACTACTGCTTCTCTGACTACCTTGCAAGGTCATCTCCAAATAGTTAGGCAATAAAGAATAATTGGGAAATTTTCGTTAAAAATAGAATTAGCTGTGCAATTTAAAAACAAGGACTCGTCGTTCCATGGTGATTTTAGTGGTGGTTTATATTTATTTATTTTTGAAAAAAAAAAAACAGGAGCCATCTCTACAACTCCACCACCACCGCTGCCGTCAAAACCACTCTTCCAAGCTCCACAATCACCCCAAACCCATAACGGTATCCTGCAACCTCAACTTAGAGTTATAGCGAGATTTCAAAATGGGGTGGTGGTTGAGATGGTTGGCTTGATTTGGGGTGATAGGCGCTGCATCTTTACAAGGGTAATTACAATAACAAGAGAGATGATGCATAGACGAGAACATTTGTTACATGGGGATTATGCTCAGCTTAAAAAGGCAATTTTAGAGGGTTTTTTTTTTTAATGTGTTAACTGTTGTTTTTAAATTGGTTTTATTTAGAAATATATTAAAATAATATATATTTTTTATTTTTTAAAAATTATTTTTAATATGATCTAAAACACTCAAAAAAAATTTAAATAAAAAAGATAGTTTTTTTTTAATTTTTTCAAGAGCAAAAACAAACATGCTACTAATAATTATTATTCGAAGTCCACTGTGTATTTGTTTTGAGGCCAGATCATTAGCAAATGAGAAAAGATTATTGAACCAGTTTAGAGATTTTAAAATTTTGGACCAACTGGCCCATATGATCAATTATGTGAGACTAGACAGCATCACCATTTTTCCTGCTGCTTTCGGGGCTGCATTCTCTAAAGTGGTTTCAAACGTTTTACAACCCCACCAAAATCTGAAAATGAAACGTGTGTAATCTACATAAAGAAGAAGGTATTAGACGTTGTCATCACAGCAAAATTGTTTTAAACTATTACATTACTGTAAGCTGATAAGTATACAATACAAGGAGAGGCTGCTGGAGATGCAAGTTACTAATCCTTGATCCTTCCATGCTCAAAGAAAAACATGCATTAGCAAGGACAAGTGGTTCTTATTTGCTATTGTCATGAAGAGCAAATCTTCTGTGGTTTTCTGGTTGATTACATGGGGTTATACAGTTGAGCGTATGCCAAAGTTGAAGGATTGGGTTAGCTAGGAAAAAGAATTTGGAATCAGTTTCCCCGTGTTTTTTATTTATTTATTTGTTGGTTGATGTCAACTTTTGAAACAGAACTAAGAAATGTTGTCATCAGGAAGAGCTAGAAATGGTTTGAATGTCAAGAACAGTCCAATCACCTCGATCATGTTAAGGAGGAAGAAGACCATGTGATCACCTGCATTGCAAAATGGCAATCTAATTAAGGTTTTATATTAAAATGTCGGAGAGTAAATTAGATGAAGCGTGGGTTACTAGATGAAAAGTTCTGAGATGATTCTACCAGAAAATAATATAAGAAAGGGAGGGAGAACAACGTGGCAGATACTTTTTCTTGGGAAATTACAGTTTCTTATGTTACTACAGATGTGCTTCCTAAGATTGTTGCTTCATGGCATCAGAATCCTTCTTTAGATTATCTTACAGGGAAATTACTATCTGGTGAAGCTGTGGGGTCTAAGTACACTTGGGAGGATTATCACTTGCATAGGAAAGGCAAATCAGTAGTTGGTAATGATCTACAGCTTCAGAAGCATTGATTTTTTATCATGACTACCGTTGGAAGGCATTCTGGAGTTGCAGTTACTAACAAGAAGCTTGAAACTTTGTTTTACTGGAAATTTGTTACAGAGAAGATGAAATATCAAAAATTTTATGCCCACCACGTTCCATCTGTTAGGCATGGGAAGGTTCTCTGTTGGTTTCCTAGGTTATAACTTCCCTGACTAGTCTCAAGAGGCTGTTTCAACTTTCAATATTAAGGGCAATCAGATTTATAACCAATCTATCAATTCCAATTAGGTGTTCTGAACAATTGGTCTTGCCCTTGCCTGTCACCTAGAGAACTAGTCTAAGAGTTCTTTATAGAACCTGCATATCTTCTAAGGAATGGGAAGGAGCATTTGCAGAGTTTTGTACCTGGGAGAAAAAATGCACTCTGACGCTTTTGTGCCCAAGAGAAGCTGTAAATAAAGAAAGCATCGATCAGTGTGACATACTGCTGAACAAGTTTTTTTAATTAACAGATAATTTAAGAAAAAGGCTTATGATGCACACATAATTATCCCATGAAATCCACTTACAGGATAAATCGCATTGTCTATTTCCTTTTGCCCCAAAAAATTCTATAGGATGTTCCTGAATGTTTGGATGAACCAATAAGGGACACTAGAATGTTAGGAGTCCTTGGTGTTCTATGCATTGGTTCATGTTAGGAGTCCTTCTAGGTTAGCAAGGCACCTTGGTTGTATTCCAATGACACTTCAAGATATCAGTGTTGACCATGTTTGGTGTAATGCAAAATGATAATATGTTCTTGGGAGTTCAAGAAACTAGGATCTTTTCTTAGTTTCTTTTCCTACTCCCTCAATCCATCATAAAGACTTTAAAAATCCTTTAAGTACCCTTTTTTTGTACTTAATGCTGTCTATACTGCAGTTGAAGAGAAACATGCTGGCAAAATTACAATTTACTGACTGTAACTACTGTTTGTCTGTGACAATAAATTGAGACAGAGGAAATCAATGTTAGCGAACCCATTTAAAGAACACATATTTGGACTTGTTAGGCCTCCTTTCAATCGTAGGTGAATCCTTCATTTCAGTTTCTTATACATGAATAGCTCCAAAAGCTGGTATTCAGCTTGATTTAGGAATGGTGCTAATTACTGGCAAAAGGGAATAAATAGACCTATGTTCTATTTTCTCATGATTTTCCATCAGTCCTGCATCACTATGAAGGCTGAGGATAGGAGGTAGTTCCACAAGAAACCATGATGGAGAATTGTCACTAGCATATGCGGTAGATGCATGTTCTGGTTCGTTTTTTGAGCATGAAATATAACACCCTTCAAACATGCTTCATAGCTCGTAGCTTCTAGAACCAGATTAATATAATGCAGCAACGATTTGAATCTCACAAAATAGAACTAGCCATTTCATTCGATCGAGACTCAAAAGGATACTTACAGGGAACCTCCAGCTGCAGGACCAATTGCTTTGAAAAGGGACATGGCAGACATTGAAATTCCATTTGCGGCACCCCTTTGTTGTTGTGCCTGACATTAAGTTCAAGCAACACATTTTACAAAATGAAGTCATCTACCTATAGCCTATTGCTAAGATGCAAGATAAAGAGAAAAACGTTGAGGCAAAAGGAAGGTAAAGTTACCACTGATCTATTTTGCAGAAGGAACAATCCTGTTGTGATTGATACCTACACGAGTCATAAAGAAATGGAAGAGGTTGATGAAACATTGATTGATAATTTTAATAACAGAATGGATGATATAAATAAGTTTCCCTTTTCTTACCTTCCCACGAGAAAAATAAATAAAAAGAAAACTCCCATTTGAAGTTCAATGTGTAAACAAGTCTAGTGCTACAAGTCCATGGTTGAAGTGGCATTCATAGCATGCCAATATATATTCACATCTGAGCTTTATAAAAAAGAAATTTTCAGCAAAATGCTAGTAAAGTTGTTTAGATCCTTTATCTGGTGGAGAGAACATCGAAAAAGTTAGCAGGGAAGCTTGTGAACCCAAATTTCAGCTAAATGCTAGTTGAATAAAGTTTTCTATGTCCTTTTTTGGGTGGAGAGGACAGTGGAAAAGTTACTGGGGAAGCTTGTAGACCAGAATTAAGGACTAAAAATTCAGTAGGTCCATCAGAAAAATGGCTTACAATAGAGGCATCAATCTCTAACAAGAACAAATAGTGACAGCACACTAAAATAAGTATGTTAAGTGCTCAAATAAAAAGCACTTACAGAGAGCACGTTCTTCAGGATGGATGCGCAGTTGATCAGTAGCATGAGGGTGAGGCCTTTTAGCAGAGCTATAAAAGGGTAACTAGATAGCAACGGTATGGTCAAGACCTTCACAAATGACAAGAAAGTATTTTATGTAAATAAGAAAATATTCTTATGTAAATTATAAGAAGATATTTTATGTAAAGGAGGACTCAATCAAAACAGATGCAATATTATTTTTAAGCAGAAATTGTGTTAAGGGCATACTGCTCCTAGGCGAGATACCATGACCGGTCCAAAATTTCTCTCAGCCACTGGGTATATAAATAGCTGAAAGAGTAGCAGTCCAAAGCCTACATAAATAAGTGATGAAGTGAGAGATATCATATCTATAACATTTGATAACTTCAGAGTTGATGACCTCACAAGGGATAAAAAATTTATGAGCTTAATCAATTATATGATGATGCTGGCTGGTATCTACTACCTGAAAATGCAAGAACTTCACCGACATCTGCAGTGGAAAAGCTCAATCCCCCATTCTTCCTAGGACTAACAGCCCATAATGAGAAAATCTGTGGTAAGAAAATAACCAATTTATGATCAAGCATATTTGTTAACTAAAAGAAAAAATCTCCAGATGGGTAACATGCTCCAGGGCAAAAACATAGTACTCTATTAAACCTAAGCCTGGCTTGGCAATCAGGCATCCTTGAGTAAATTTCTGAAGCATGGGAAAGCTTTTTAATATATCATAACACAGAGGAAGCTATCATCTAATTTCATGGAAGATAGAAAGAAATCCAAAGGCAGTTAGTTGGGAAGGAAATGTGATTAAGTTGATCACATCAGTAGCCTTTGATTCTTCTATAACAAGAACATATCAAGTGATTTACAAAATAAAGGAGAAGGCAGGAGGGGGAGAAATAATCCTAAAATGAAGTTGCCAGTGTACTTTAGTGACCTTAATATTATAAATAAAAGAAATTATAGAAATTCATGGTTGGCACAGTTGATGGAAAGACAGAAGTATTTAAGAGAATAGGAGCATACATCTTGACTAACCTAAAATATGGTATTTATCGATGGATTCATGTTAGATGATATCAAGGGCCAATTCACAATATAACATGCATGAGCTAGGTTTCATGAGTGAATATTACCTCTGCATATGCCATGTCATGAAGTTGGAACACACAGTACGCGATAATAGATGATATCAAGGGCCAATTTTTCAGCAGGCTTTTTTGAGAAGAGTTGGACTCAAATGTGGTGGCCCCAAGTGCATCAGAATCATTGCACTCTTCATCATTTCCTTTATGGTTGTGTATCGTCTCCTGCAGAAATTTTAAGGCTCCATGTTAAACTATATAAAGCTCTTACAAGAAGAGCATACAAACATGCATCAAGAAGATCTAATCAACACATTTGAGCATCTGACCTCTTCTAAGCAGTATATAGTGATGCATTAATCAGAGAGAATCAAACAAGATACAAATTTAACAGTTTGTACAGTAACATACCGGAAGCAAACAACAAACCACCAATACACCGACAGAAAAGATTGATATCAGAAGGCAAGGTAACAGGTACGGAAACCTGTAATGTCATCCATTTGGAGGAAATTTAGCACAAATGAAAATCAAAAGATTACAACAATAAGGAATAAAATATGCTTAAAGTAAAAAAGTTGAAGGACTAATGCTTACCTTCCAAAAAGAGAATAAGAAGAAAATATATTTGGAAATTTCTCTGCAGGCTACAGTGTCAATATTTCCAAAATTAATTAATAAATAAGTAATTGTAGTTGAGTTAAACAGATAAATATCATCTCGGTGATATTTCGTTCGATAAGTAGTGCATTGAGAAATACCTGAGCAAGAAAACCTCCAAGTGCGGGACCAATAACTAATCCAATGCCCCATGAGGTGCTGATCTGAAACAAGTATAATCCATTCGATACTTATTAAACTACAATCAATCTTTAACAATCACAAAAGAAGAGGCTCTCTTACAATTGACATTCCTAAAGCTTGATATTCTTTACGGCAAACTTCTGAAGCATATGCCTGGGTCAAATGAGCACTCAGCATATTTAAATATAACAGACAGGAAATAAAAGCAGTGTTAAACATTTACATATCCATGAACAATAATCATATGCTAGGTAACCCTGCCAAGTAATACAAGAAGAAAGGCCAAATGATCAAATCAAACATCCAATGAGCAGCGGGCACTGTTTAACATTTGAAAACAACCACATGGTCCACAAGCCGTCCACAGAGTAGACAAGGCAGAAAGGGCCTTCAGCTTAAAAATCTTCTAGCAGTACACAGATATGGGGGGGGGGGGGTTCTCAGAGGATTACTGTTCAGTCAATACAAAGAAGATGCAATGATTTAATTTATACTTGGGATTGACACTGTATCCTATAGAACTTTCAGATAGCAAGCCATTTAAACATCTCAAAAGAGAAGTACCCTCATTGGACCAAGTATGCCGCACAGACTTCCAAGAAGAAACCTCGTAGAAATTGCCATCCAAAAGCTTGTGCTAAGGCCGAAAAGGGTGTTGAAAATAACCCTGAAATAAGAGGAAAGTTAGCAATACATAGATAAGAAAAATTCACTCTTAAACCAGCAGAACATTGCTGATGAACTCTTGAACAATCACGCATAAAATAGGCTTAGAGCAATACTAACACTGATACTGTGCCAAATATTATGACTGGTTTTCGACCATATCGATCAGCAATCATTCCCCAGAGCACAGAAGTTAAAGCTCTTCCAAACATAAAAGCAGATCCTTCAGGAAATGAATGATATCTTCAGAAATAAGGAGCTTGAACAAGATCTTTATGTAAAAAGACCTTGAGTACAAGTCACGTATAAAAATCTTTCTCACCCACATAACCAGCATAGTAGCCAATGTCCTCCTCTCTTTTTGCAATATGGAAGTCCCTTATCTGTAGAATTGCAAGATCACCACATAAGTAAGAGTGAAGAACATGAAAGAAGAGTAGATTGACAGGTCCATTATGATTCTGAGTTCTTTCATAATCATGGTCCAAACAGCAAACTGTATTAAAAACCACAAATGAGTGCTTCAACTGTTATCTTTGGAATGCTATGCAGCCATTGAACATTGGTGATACCCGTTAGAAAATGTGTCAGCTGAGTCCTAAGGCGCCTTAGTGCCTGTGCTTTTACTTAATTTGGATGTCAAATTGGCAACAAGGATTAACATGCCAAAAAGCAGCATGGTTTGCATGTCCTGCTATCAACCAACAATTAAAACCGAGTCCCCTTCCAGTATGATGCTGCATTATTAAAAAGTCACAATATTACCTATGGACAGAACATAAGCAATTTCATTGCAATCAAGTGTAAGAAAATGAAACTGTCCAGCACAGATGCTCCATTTATTCTGGTGTTATTCTTCTGTTAACCCCATCCCCTCCCCCTCCCCGCCGCTAATTAAACATTGGAAAAAATTCCACAAGCTAAAGGTATGTGAACCATCAGTCTCAATTCTCAAGTAAGCCTACTTTCATTTCAAGTAGTAATATAAATAAAACTTTCCAGAATAACATGCTCACCATGAAATAGAGGAAAGGAAAGAGAGATGATATAGGCAAAGCTGCAAAAGTCAAAACCACAAAACACAGATATTAGAGGGAAATTCCAATTTCTCAAAAAAAGCATATGATTCGTTGAAATTTTCAATGAACCTGCACAAAGAAAAACAATCCAGACATAGAGCAAATGTTTATAAGGAACACCAATGTTGGTTTCTTTGAAAAGTTAAGTCTTACAACCTGGGCAGTCCTCATAGTACTTCTTCTTCTTCTTCTTCTTCTTCTTCAAGAAAGACTCTCCAATCCCATTTCCATCCATCTTGACACACTCCAGTTGTTTTGAGTTCAGGTGATTTTTTTTTCCTTTCTTTTTCAGAGAAAACACATTTTTTATATAAAGAAAACTGCTCTTTTTCAGTCAGCTTTCTTAAATAATCATGGACCTAACCACCTAATTAGATTATGGACCAAATCATTACAACTCTTGACACATGATTATATTAGGCCACGTTACTCATGCCACAACAAATCAACAATTAACTGCTGCTTTTAACAGATGTTACTGCAAGATTGGATTCTGAAGATGTGTAAACTTCATTAGCAGCAAAATTGTGTGTAAATCCCTGACCTTCTAGAATATAAAAAATCTTGTTTCCTTGTAAACAACAACATTTGCCTGAACAATGTCTCAAAACAAACCATTTCATTGAACAATCACACGAAACAAATTGAACAATTGACAACGCAAATCAATTCAAGAAATCTCCAGATACCACCTCTCTCACGAAGAGAGTCTTTTTAAGACAACCCACCACAAGGCCATGATTCCAAGGTGGGATAATACCACTTGAGAGGGAAAATTATGATAATACCACTTGAATGGGCCAATTATGATAATACCTCTTGAGAGAGCCAATTATCCAACGGAAATGGGCAAGTACATATAGTTATCTCTACTTGCACAAATAAGAAACAAAATTTAAAAATAAACCAACACGAACAAGAAAAGATCTTAACCATAGAATGATGCTTAACCTGCACAAAGGACAACAATCCAGACATAGAGCAAATACTTAAAAGGAACACCAGTGTTGGTTTCTTTGGAAAGTTCAATCTTGCAACCTGGGCAGTCCTCATAATACTTGTTCTTCCTCAACAAAGACTCTCCAATCCCATTCTCATCCATCTTGTGCCCGCCTGCCACAACAGCTAATGTTTTGGCCCCTTATGAGAAAGTAAACTTCCTTTTTTATTCATGGCATCAGAAAGTGCTGTCTCATACTTGCCAGAGCCATCTTTCTTGATTGGAATTGTCGGCTACAAGTCAGTCGTTAACTGATATTTTAATGCCAACGTGAAAGAATTAGAAATCCTTCTAAAAATTTCTTCTCCTTTTCTTCTTCTCTTTGTGTGAGAAACGAACGTTGGAATAGTCTTAAAAATAGAAGCTGGATCACGGCACCTTTTATGATTTTTCTTTTTGGATTTTTTTTTAAAAAGAAATGTCTAAGAGATTCCTTGTACTAGATTTTGAGTGAGAAACGATGTTCATAAGAGCATAATAACAGTAAACCCCGACTGGAGCCATCAACTACTTTAAAGTTTCTTGAATTGATTCCCGTCATTTTAAACTGATATCTTTTCAAGTTTTTTTTAAAGTTAAAACAAGGGGGTCCACCTGAAGGGGACAGGTTAAGAAAGACATGTCGTTTTGCGAGTTCAAAATATATATAACCGCCAGCTACCTGAGAGCGGGTAAAAGTTTGGAAAAACAGCCTAAATTTGGCAAAAACTGGAATTTTTTTTTGTTTAAAATTAATTTTTTTAAAAGATTATTTTGATATGCAAATATTAAAAGTAATGTTTTTTAAATATTATTTTAATATAATTTTAAATAAAAAAATATTTTAAAAAAACAACAAAATTGCAGAGTTGAATCAATAGGTGACAAAAACATGAATTCAATTTCAAATGATCAACACATACCATTCAAATGATCAACACATACCATTCAAATGAAGTTAAAGGTTTTACTATAAAAAATATTGGTACAACAGGTTGCATTTGAATGACACCATCATTTCATTCCATCTTAACTGGACCGTCAGCTCTCCCAGCTGACTTGGAGCCTTCACGTTCAGCTTAAATGCTGGTCCAACAGCAAGAGTATGACCCAGCACAATCAACTCCTACGATATGCAAATGCACCAAGCTTAATAGACGTCCACAAACAGATTGATAGAGAGACCAACAGCTTAACGTACACCTTTCACCACCTTTCACCGCTTTCGTTCTGAACGCCACTTGAATACAGGTTTCGTAGTTGGACAGACAATCTCATCTTCACGCAGCTTGCGCTTTCGTCCCTTTTTCTGATCATTAAATGGAGGATTCAATTTCGAGATCTATATGAATAACCTAATACAGTGAAGTAAAAGCAAGAACTAGATACCTGCAATTCCTTCTGCAGTGCCATATCCATATATATTTTCTCCAACTGGTTTGCTCGGTTCTTCCGGGCCTCAAGCTCTCTGTAGGAACTGGCTATTTTCCTGCCCATGGAACAACGAGACTGATACAGTGGGACTTGAAACAAACAAAATATAACTGGCTTATACTAGAGTACAAAAGAACATACTGACTGGAAAAGTTCCATAGATTAACAACAAACTAAATGATCTAAACCACAAACTCTCCCGAGGAGATCGGTGGTGGTCAACAAACTAATAAATAAGCTTATGACAAAAAACTATACGACAGCATCAATAGTTTCTAGAAAATGGCACCCTCTGGTATCAACTATTAGCATGACATGTGTTTGAATTATCTTATATTTCTTAAGCCTCCAAAGTCTGGAAGTTTCCAGCAGCAAAAGGGGGTTCAACAAAGTTCAAGGCCTTGATGGCGGGAGAGGTCATATTCCAGCTCAAACTCACCTCCAGGGACATCGCATGTTTGCACATGCCTCGCATGCTTGACCCCAATCAGAGGACTGTAGGGTTGAAGGAAAACATGAGATGCTTGCATGTACCAAGGAGAATTACAGCCAAAAACAGGCAAGACCGTGGACAAGGTTCAGTGCTCCTAACACTTGGCTAACATGGTGAGTTAAATTCAAGAAAATTTTCTTCTCAGCCGCTATGTTTTACAAAACCAACAAAGTGCAACTCTTGGAAGATTCCAACTAAATTAAATGATAGTGCATTGGTATTGCAGCGGATAGTTAGGATTGTGAATAGTAATGAGTGTAAATTTCTATGTAAATGATTTTGTGATCATATCAAAAGAAGCATAAATCCTCTCTACCTCTTAAAATGATCAATCAAGTTCAGCAAGGGAAAAACAAACCCAAGATTAATTTGTCTAACAAAACAAAAGTCATCCTTTACCTTTTAATATTATCAGGGACGTCAACAGAAGTAGTTGCCATTTTATTTTCTGAAGATCGTGATCTTATTTCTTTAGCCTCCTCCCTGCAAGATACGAAACAAAAAGTAATGAGGATACATATCCAATGACGAATCAATTACCACAAAAAGAGAACACTAATCATGAATTTAGGATGAGGGAAAAAAACAAAGCAAGTTTGCATGTTGCCCTTGGGCTCTAGCTCGAGTTGACAAGAAAAACAGCAGGCTAAGTTTTATCACTGTAGAAATAATAAGCTACATCTCATCATTATACTCTAGCTTGTATCACTAATAGCATTATGAATGACAGAAGAGCATTGATTTAGTGAACTACAAACAATGGGAAGTCAGTAACCAAGCCAATTGTCACTTGGTACAAAACTTTATATATTGAAATGCATGATTTCCATTTAAGTTCAACACATAAATGCCTCAAGTAATGGTCTTCATCAATTTTCTTTGGCACTAAATGTCAGCAGCATATACAATTTTTTGGAGACAATAAGTGCCGGGAAGTTCAAACCTATCTTCAGCGAAGTAAATATGCTTGCTCGAGGGCCGGCCATCCAGCGAGTGCAATGTGGCAGTTAGCTTTTCAATTTTCTGCAGCAGCCATTACATTTAAAATGATCGTGAGAAGAAAGCATTTAGAAAACGTTAAGTAACCAGAAACAGAATGTAAAACTGTGACTGAATCATTCACCTTTTTCTCACTTTGTGCTTTTTGAAGGATATATCCAATATCTTGCGTCTTCATCAACAATAGTTCTTCTTGAGTGTATTTGTTAGCTTCACTCCTACAATAAAAAAATTAAAAATTAAAAATTAAAAAAAAAAACACAAAAAAATGTAAGCAAATAACAAAGAAGTATTGTATTACTGTGGCCGATGAACTCCATCAACTGTTTTACTCTTAATCATTCCGAAGTAAAACTCATCAGGATTTCTCGATGCTGCTTTCTCTTTAAGCCTCTGTAAAGAAACATGTCGCAGCCATAGCCATAGCCATAGCCACAGCCAAGAATTTAGCAACATGAACCAAAACATTACAAATCATCAAACCTAAGAAATCAGAATGTTCGATCTAAATTAAGTCTAACCCTCAAAGTTTCCTCTTTTTTGTGAAAAGCTTTAGCACGTGCAACATAGTCTTTATGTTTCTCAAGCAGCCCAAATTTCTTCCTTGCTTGACTGGCATCCAAAAATCAAATCAACAACAACAACAAAAAATCACCACAAATATAAGAATCGCCAAGACTGGAAAACAAAACATGACTCACGGTTGCGCTCTCTCCTTGTGAGCCTTTCTAGGGATAGCATTCCTTAAGGATGACATTTTGTTGCTGTTCTTCCTGTTTAAGAAAAAAAAAATCAAAATTAAACAAATCAACTGCCATCCTTGCTCTTAAAAACACAATAATTGGTCTTGAAAATCACATACTTGTTAGCGCGACAAGGCAAGCGGAAAAATTATCAAAAAAGGCAATAAAAACCAGAACTTTAGAGTCAAGAACAGTGAACATTCAGAAGAATAGAGATTTCAATATGAAAAGATTGAAACTTTGAATCAAAAAAAACAAAGGGTACCTGAAACTTCCAGAGCTAAAATCTTCTTTGCTTTGAATAAACCCTAGCTGATATCAAAACCCACTTTCCGGAAACGGGTAGAGTTCAAAAAGCTCCAATCTTTTTTTATTTTTACAGATTCGTTAATCAAAGCAAAGCCCGACGTGAATGTGCAGACGGCAATGAGAGACGAGGGTTTTAGACCAAAACGATACTGACAAGGAAAAACCTCAGCTTAAACGACAGTGAGTAACTCGGGCCAGCTTAGGGTCTTGGGCTTGTTTTAAGGGCTATCTATATATATTATATCTCTTATTCTTATGACGAGCCCAGAAAGATGATTGAAATTGTTCTTTGAGGTTAATGTTAATTGTGAGGTTGGAACTACATGTCATCACCATCTTTGATATTATAATATTGTGAGTTTGATTACATCAGCAGCTTTATGATATCGTTTAGATTAAAGTATTTAGTAAATCTCATTAATTTGATTTTTAAGCAAACAAACACAAGATTAATATTTGGATTTATGATGCAGTAAATATCATTTAAATATTGTGATTTAGTTTTTAAAATTAAGGCTGCATTTGTGTTTACAGAAAGTGGTTTCCGGAAAATCACTTTCTAGTTTCCTATGTTTGTTTTCTATTAGAAAAGTTGGTCAACGAATAACACTTTTTTATCAATGAAAAACACTTTCTTGTCAAAGAAAAATTTGGCTTAGTTTTCAAGAAAGTGTTTTCCTTTTATTTTAGGCGGAAAACACTTTCCGGAAGTTGTAAAAAAATTAGAAATGTCATATTATTTGCTGATTATATCAAATTTGATCCTCAAACTTATGATTGTTATATATTTTTTATTTTGAATATTTGTTTTTCAATTTCAACCCTTAGAATTTAATTTTTATATTTAATTTTGTTCCTCATTTTTATAATTGTTATTTGCTTTTCCCTTATCATTTTTAATTGAAATTTTTTATCTATCAAATTTGATTTTTATTTTTTAATTGTTACTTATTTTATTTGAAATAATTTATGCAATGTTAATTATTATTATTTTATTTTTTTCATCTTTTAATTTTTTATATTTGATTTCTGTTATTTTGATTATTATTTATTTTATCGGAGATAATTTATGAAATTATATTTTTTTTTCAATTTCATTCTCATTCAACTTTTTAATTTGTAAGATTTGTTTCTTGTTATTTTAATAAACTTGAAAAAATAAAACATTAGTAAGTTATTTTTCGGTTTATTTTCCACGGCATAATCAAATACTAAAAAATATTTTTCAATTTATTTTTTATTACACTACCAAACATTGAAAAATAATTCACTTTTTCAGAATACACTTCCTAAAAAAAAAATATTTTCTAGCAAACAAATGGGATCTAAGTGTAAAAACTCATGTGATAAAAGACATATCTATAAATATTTGCATTTGATTAGTGTTTTGGATAAAATAAAATAATTATATAAAATATAAAAATATGCTTGATTGAAAAAACTAAAGTAAATATGACATTGACACACACACGTGTGTGTGTATATATATATTATTTTTTATTAAAAAATAAATAATGATAAAATATGAATTTTCAAGATAGAATAAATAGTTTATAAATATTTAAATTTTTTATCTAGCAAAAATTATAAATAAGATATAGAAATCCTAATCCTAGAACTAACATTTATCCAATGAGCTCAACAAATGATAAATGACAGGTGGTAGTTGCTGGTGTAAGAAGCTCTAGGATCGCTAGACCTGTCTCCACATCACTCTGCTTTATTGCCAAAAGAGGAAGAGACAAGAGTACAGCAAGTGAGCTCAACCGACCATGCTCTGCATACATAGCAGGGTTGATCATGGTGCATCTAGCCCTCTAATTTCTATTTTCTTTTGTTTTAGTCCCATCTACTCCTGTTTCTCAATATCATCCTTGTAATCCCCTGTTTTGTAATTTTTTTCAAGTTAAAATATTCTTAAATGTTTGGAGTTCAAACCTTGTAATCTAACATGTGTATATTAATATGTATTTAAAATTAATTAAACATGAATAAGAAATTATTCTAAAAACCCTCTTTCAATGATAAAAGTCACGAGCTCGGAATAGTTTTGTGAATTAGACAATGAACTTGATTAGTGAAGAATGTTTTCTTTTATTATCAATTCTTATTTGATCACTAGCTTTTAGTCCATGAAATGTTTTGGTATATAAACCAACACATTAATTTGTAACGAGAATAAATATATTTATTAATATTCATAAATTACAAACATTCATGAATATTTATTAAAGATTTTTCATTGATTATGAACATTCACTATAATTAATAAAAAATATAAGCGATTAATATTTTGATTCCTGAGTCCTGTAAATAGGTGTATTGAATAGATAGAAATAGAACTAAGAAACTTTTGAGTTTTTTTCTTTATTTGTTGTTGGTTTTTTCAATATTTGTTTTTCTATTTATTTTTTCTATTCTAGATCTTAAGAATATGTATTTGAAGAGAGATACCGGGTACTGATTTTAAAAAGAGATATTGGGCATAAATTTATTTGAGTTCGTTAAACTTTATTTAGTAATGTACATAAATAAGATGGTATTATTAAAATTCTATGAAGTTTTTTGAAGGAAATCTTTTTATATAAAGTGATGAAAGACCAATGGTTTGTTCTCGACAACAACAATAGCAAATTTTATATTTGATATATGCTAAATACTTTAATAAGTAAGTATTTTTTATTGATTTTTAAAAATATATTTTTAATACATACTTGTAACGTGTGCCAAGAGTTAACTCATTCTCATGTGCATAATCTTATGTATAATAAATATTTATTTTAAATTAAACAAAAATATTACATTCTCATAAATTATATTATGAACAATCACATTTCATAAAAATATCTAAGAATTCGCATACCAAACGTCTCCTGAAGATAAACTCGATTGATTGATCAGAAAGATATAATCATTCGTTGTTTACGCAAGTAAAGCGCGAAGCCCCACCGTCAAGTTGTAAAAATGATGAGATGACATCAATTTTGAAGGTATACATAGCACTCAACAGCGAGGTTAATGCCGCTACGGCCGAAAGGACAAAACAGGGACTAAATGAAAGTGAATGAATCAAACTGATACAAAATTTAAAATTGAGGGATCAAGTAAAATAATTAAACCATACGATAAACAGGACAACAGTGAAGTCTCTTCGTTTACCCTGTGATGTGACCGCTGCTCTGTCACTGATTATGTCCCTGCTAGTACTTTCAAATTTTTCCCTTATTTAGACACAAACACCCCTAAGTTAGGACCCGGTTTTCACTTATCTGCTAGTTTCCAAGCTTTGAGCTCTGGGTTTTGTTTAGCTCTTGCAAATCTGGGTCCTTTTCAAGTTTCCAGGGATCTTAGCTAGCTATCATCAGGTAAATAACCAGGAATGTTTGATTTATTTTATGGGTTTGACCATGCATTCTATGCTAATTACTTTGTTTTTCTTTTTTGATTTGCTTCAAGTTGTGGGGTTTAAGGGTTTTTTTTGGTATCCCTTTCCCCCCTTAAAGTTTGGGTCTTGGTATTGGAAACGCACAAAAAACCACCATCAGCTCAAGACATGCATTGTCTATTTTTTGGGTTTTTTTTTAGTTTCTGTTTGTAATGTGTTCTTACATAAGTTATGTTCGTGTTCTTACCTAAGTTATGTTCGTGTTTGTGTTGTTTAAGGTTTCAGTTTAACTCATGGGTTTTATCACAGACAAAGCATCTACATTTCCCTGGTCTAAAGATTCTTGTTGCGACCAGCGTGGATACCAATTTGGTCTTTTTTCGTCAAAAGACATCTACACCCTTCACAAATACTACTATAGTCCCTGGTTCATGTGTACTGTGTGTGCACATGTTCATGCATTTGTGTTCAGAGGTTCACTTACAAAAGGTTGAGGGGCCATGAAACTGAAATGGGCACTAAAAGCACTGACTTTGCTTCTTTAAACACCTGTTCTATGTTATTGATAGTTATTTCTTCTTTAAATGTTGGTAAAATTTCATTTTTTCTGTTTCTTATTCACTATTTTAAGGAAAATGGGTTTCCTTTTTTCACCAATAAGTGAAATAAATAATTTTTTGTTGTTTTTTTAAGATTTTTTTTCTTGCCTTTTTAAACTATAAAGAATTTCTTGCCATTCTGAGTTTCTGGGTTTTTTCCCAAAAAAAAATGTTGTTAAAACCTGGCTTGTGTGGTAAAGAAAGGAAAAGGTGTTTAGGATTTTAAGAGGATAACAGAACAGACAAAGAGGTTTCGTTCTCTCGTATGTATGAAGGTGTCTTGATTATCAAATTACTGGTACACCCTTATCTTTCTCATGAAAGTATGAGCTCCCACATTTTTTGTCTTGTATTCTCTCTGTGTTAGTTTTTCTACCGTGTTTTTTTTTTATGGATTATTAGTATTATCGTAATCACTTTTTGCTGTTGTCTTAGATTTTATCTCTTGTTTGATATGTTATCAAGTATTTGATATTGTGATTGAATTCGTGTGTCAGATACTCGTATACCTTCTTTTTTCAAAATGACGCCCATGTCCTCCACTGAACCTGTGGGGGGTCCTCGTGTTTCCTTTGGTAGGACATAAAGTAGAGTTGACTAGGAACTTGGCCAAGTTGACTGAATCCACAAAAGTGACTAAAATTGAAATGGTTGCTCAATTGAGCTGATCTTGTCAAGTCACTGTGAAACATTACCAGAGGACTTCCTTTTTCTTTCTGTTTGTTTCTTCGAAAAGAAATCTTAAGAAACATAACTGCATTGCTAAAGTTATGCAGTGCATATGCAAGTTTGTTCAGTTGCAACCTCTACAATAGTTGATAGCAAAACTGATGCGTAAAATTCAAGCCAGCAAAAACAGAAATGCACACGTTACAGTGTCTGGTTTCATGCAATCACTAATAACATTCCAAGACGAGACATGTCTTAGTAATTTTGGTCATTTCATTTTAAGGTTGACCAAATTTGGTTATTTCTCGGTAAGGTTGTTTTAGTTGGATTATTTCAATTTTGGATGATGCCTCTATATAGAACTTGAATAAGTGGACATCTGTTTTCCATACTAATTTATATATGGATATCATGTCATGTCGTAACAATGCCAATTGAGTTAAGTTGAGTTTCTTGTGAAGCAATCGTTAGGTTTTCTTCAACTTTCAGGCATATATGGAATGCAAATAATGGCAAGAACCTACCTTTAAACCATGTCCTATTTATATATAAAAGCCATTACCCAGTTATAGTCCCATAAATGTGGCCTTAGGGCAGGGAGTTCAGAGATAGCGTACCTTGCAATGATTAGGTGTGACGTGGCCACTCTCAAGACTTGAATCTGCACCTTTGTGGTTGCAAGTCTAAAAGGAAGCATTTCACAAGCAATGGATGAAATTTCTGGGAATCACCCCCTAAGACTTGTTAGGATTCTTAGGAATCCTCCGTGGAATTTACATGAAATTGGATTACAATAATAGTGATGAAGCTGCTTACTTAAAATGTGAAGTTTTTTTTTCTTTTCTACTCAGCATCGTGCTATGAGCCACAGGCACGGTTCTCTTATTGACTTTCTGTAATTGAATGTTTTGCTGTTTATATGGCTGCCTTTGAATGAACATTTTGGTTTCTATATTTCTGATAATTCAACTTATGTTTTGTTTAGTAATGTGTGCATAGATTCATAGCTTACCTATGCTTCATTTGATGCCTTAGTATGTTTGTCTCTTTAACGCGTCAGGCACCAAATGGAGTCTAATGAAGAGCCAGAGGCCCTCACTCCTCCACCTGATGCCCTCCCTCCTCCTCCACCTGAGATACCACCAAATGTAGTTCCTGTTCAATTGACAACAGACACTTTTCTTGAGGAAACAAAAAAGATATCAAAAATAAAACGTTCCCCGATTACCAGGCGTGGAGTTGGGTCTAGAGGGCAAAAAATACAACTAGTCACAAATCATTTCAAAGTTTCTATCTCTAATACTGGTGGCCACTTTTTTCACTACAGTGTAAGTTTCTTTGTGCATGTAATCTTTCTGTCTCGACTCTTGTTCTTTTCTTCCTTGTAATTTTGTTCTTCATTGAATTAGGTTTCCTTGTATTATGAGGACGGTCGCCCTGTCGATGCAAAGGGCATTGGGAGAAGATTAATTGACAAAGTTCATGAGACTTATGGGTCAGATCTTGCCGGGAAGGACTTTGCATACGATGGAGAGAAGAGCTTATTCACAATTGGTGCTCTGCCACGAAACAAAATGGAATTCACTGTTTTGCTTGATAGTTTCTCATCAAATAGGTATGTAGATGCATTTTGCCTCTTTGTTAGGAATTGTGAATGACAATTGGGATTATTTTGTGTGCAGGAATTCTGGAAATGGAAGCCCTGTTGGCAATGGAAGTCCAAATGAGACTGATAAAAAGAGGATGAGGCGGGCATTCCAGTCCAAAACATTTAAAGTGGAGATGAGTTTTGCTGCCAAAATCCCTATGCAAGCTATTGCAGCTGCTTTGCGTGGTCAAGAATCGGAAAACTCTCAGGAAGCCTTAAGAGTCTTAGACATCATTTTAAGACAGCATGCAGCTAAACAGTGAGTACAAATCTAGCTATCATCTTCTTTCTATCTTGGTTTACCCTATTTTATTCCATATGCTTGATTTTCTTCCAGGGGTTGCCTTCTTGTTCGCCAGTCATTCTTTCACAATAATCCAAAGAACTATGTTGATCTGGGAGGAGGAGTCCTTGGATGCCGAGGATTTCATTCGAGCTTTCGAGCTTTGCAGGGTGGATTATCCCTAAATATGGGTGAGTTTTATTTTATGGCATAGTCCTTCTCAAACTGTTTCCCATGTTACCTATATGTGCTCTTCAAGGCAGATGGTTCGACTACAACGATAATACAGCCCGGGCCACTTATTGACTTTCTCATAGCCAACCAGAATGTGTCGAACCCTTTTCAGATCGACTGGGCAAAGGTACAGATTCTGTTTACACCAGCAAAATTCACTTTACCAAATTCATGTGGCTCACTGCATGTTTTCAATGATAGGCAAAGCGGACAATGAAAAATTTGAGGATAAAGGTGTCACCTACCAATCAAGAGTACAGAATCACTGGCCTAAGTGAAAATAGTTGCAAAGAGCAAATGTTAGTCATTCTCATCTCATGTTATTTCCACCCAGTTGCCATGTTACCTACACGTAACTATGCCAATCCATAATTAGTTTTTCATGTACCTGTGCCTTTTTTTCCAAGCAGGTTTTCGCTGAAATCAAGAGCAGCTGATGGAAATGATGTTGAAAGTTTTGACATTACAGTTTATGATTATTTTGTTAATCATCGCAGCATAGATTTACGTTACTCTGGAGATTTGCCATGCATCAATGTTGGCAAGCCTAAAAGGCCTACTTACATTCCTGTCGAGGTGGCTCGATCCTTTTCCTGTTTTCATGGCTCTATGCTGCTATACATCTTTCTTGTTGGCCTCTGTCTGTGCTAATGTAATTTCTGAATATTATCCAGCTTTGCTCACTGCTTTCCTTGCAACGCTACACAAAGGCACTGACTGTCCATCAGAGATCGCAGTTAGTAGAAAAATCAAGACAAAAACCCCAAGAAAAGATTAGGATCTTAGCTGATGCAAGTCTTTGTTCATTGGTTTTCAATGAGGATGATTTCTGTTTCTTATATTGCTCCCCATTTAAGAGAAACTGCCGCTTTTTGTCAGGTAATGAAAAGCAACAACTATGCTGCAGAACCAATGCTGCGTTCTTGTGGCATCACCATTAGCAGCCAGTTTACTCAAGTTCAAGGCCGTGTGCTTCCTGCTCCAAAGGTGTCTAGTCTTCTATTCTTTAGTACACTGTAATCTGTTACAGATTTTTTCTAGTTCTCTTTGACTTGTCAGCACTGTCCAGGTTGAAGGCTCTGAGTCATTAGAGTTATTCTTTCTTTCTTTTTCTTTGGTAATAGTTAAAAGCAGGAAATGGTGAGGATGTTATTCCAAGAAATGGGCGGTGGAATTTTAATAATAAGGTGCCTTTTGGAATTTAGTCTATGTTGCTATTTGCCTTCATTTTTTATCAGTGGTTGTAATAACAAAGTTGCCTCTTGTGCAGAGATTTTTTGAACCTTCTAAAATTGAAAACTGGGCAGTGGTGAACTTTTCCGCCCGTTGTGATGTGCGTGGTCTAGTCAGAGATTTGATAAAATTTGGAGAAATGAAAGGGATTGTAAGTTTTTTCAAAATTTTGTGCAATGTTTCTTGTAATATTCATTTGAATCTAGTTCCTTGTCCTAAATGCTATTCCTTTTTCTGCTTTGGTGCAGCTCATAAGTGACCCGATGGATGTTCTTGAAGAGAATGCTCAGTTTCGACGGGCACCACCTCCTGTTCGAGTGGATAAGATGTTTGAACAGATACAGACAGCTTTTCCAGATGCTCCTCCTCGCTTTCTCGTGTGTCTTCTTCCTGATAGGAAGAACTCTGACATATATGGTTAGCTGATTTATCATCATACATGATCCTTGCTGTTGTGTGTATTGTTCTTTTGATTGATAAAACTAGTTAATGTTATGTGCAGTAATTTCTGTTCTTGATAAATTTGGTAAATTTGTATTTTAAGGTCCTTGGAAACGAAAGAATCTTGCAGAATATGGAATTTTCAACCAATGCCTGGCACCCACTAGAGTTAATGATCAGTATATATTGAATGTTCTCCTGAAGATAAATGCTAAGGTGAGATAGCATACCAATATTGATCATTTGAAATATTCTTCCTTTCTTTTCTACTTACTCACAGCAAATGCAGCTTTTTTTTTCTAACATACCAAAATTTTCACATCTGGATAGCTCGGTGGTTTGAATTCTTTGTTGGCTATGGAGCAATCACGAAACATCCCTTTTGTTTCAAAAGTTCCTACAATAATATTTGGGATGGATGTATCACATGGCTCGCCTGGTCAGTCTGACATCCCATCCATTGCTGCGGTAGGACATATCTGGGTTGAATTCTTCTTAAGAGATTGTCTTTTTATTACAATCACCCCTTCAGTTTGTTCAAAGTCACAAACTATTATGTGATGCTTGAATTTTTTTTCTTTTCAATTCCATAGGTTGTCAGTTCTAGAAACTGGCCTCAACTTTCTCGTTATAGAGCTTCTGTGCGGAGTCAGTCACCAAAAGTTGAGATGGTAGATTCTCTTTTTAAACTAACAGCAGATAAGAAAGATGATTGTGGGATTGTTAGGTGAGCAATATATGCCAATAATAATTTAAAAAATGTTTTCCTATACTAAATTGTTGGACCTGGTCTTTTTTCTGTACCTGAATGCCCCTTTGTATAATAGAGATTTGAAATCCCTTCAATTTCAGGGAATTGTTGTTAGACTACTATAAGAGTTCTGGCCAAACAAAGCCAGCTCAGATAATCATATTCAGGTCAGTTTCCTTTTCTTCGAACTGACTTTCTTGGTCCTTGCACTGTTGGTTATTTATCTTTCTTCTGTATTCTGTATTGTTGCAAGCGAGAGGGCCTTGTTACAATGAAAAGTAATGAGGCAAAAGAGATCCGGTACTTGTTTTCTGAAAGCATTGAATATGTGAAGTCTCTGCTTTATATGACAAGGCATTTGAAATGTTTTGGCATTCTTGTCAATTATCACCTTTTCCTTTTCTTCCAATTTTGAAAGAAAGTTACTAAGCTGCACTAAATTTATGCTTTAGCTATAAGCTTGTCTCCTAAATCTTTTTCCATCACTGAAAGCCCACAAATTCATGCTCATTTTTTTTTCCAATGTTGAAAAAAGGGATGGAGTTAGTGAGTCGCAGTTCAATCAAGTCCTCAACATCGAGCTGGATCAAATCATTGAGGTTTCTTGCTATTAAAATACTATCAAATGATAAAAGGTTATTACTTATTTGTAACCAGAACATAAATACGCTTTCTTCTAAGTAACTTTCCTCTTTGTGTTCGTCAGGCCTGCAAGTTCCTTGATGAAAGCTGGTCACCCAAGTTCACTGTAATTGTTGCACAGAAAAATCACCACACTAAATTCTTCCAAGATGGATCTCCGGACAATGTTCCTCCTGGTTGGCATTCCCAAATTCTAATCGAACCAGCAAGTTTAATTAATTTTGGTGATATTTATACCTTCTTTTTCCCAATATGCAGGAACTGTTATTGATAATGCTGTTTGTCACCCACAAAGCTATGATTTCTACATGTGTGCCCATGCAGGGATGATAGTGAGTTGTTTTTAACTTTTTATCATTCAACTGACTTTATTTTCTGTTTATACTTGCTGTAGTTTGTTGAGGACATCATTTCTTTCTTGAGGTTGGAGATTGCATGTATTAATGGACAAAACATAAATGGCTGATTGCTCGATTGAGTTGGGGGGGCATTAGTTTTTGTGTAATGATCTAATTTTCTTACCATTTTGATGTTTTAGGGAACAACTAGGCCAACACATTATCATGTTCTTTTAGATGAGATTGGCTTTTCAGCTGATGATCTACAGGAGTTGATTCACTCTTTGTCTTATGTGTAAGTTCATATTGGGTTGCTTTGTTATTTAAAATGGTATTTTGAAGCGCATTTATGGTAATCTGTTAAAAAACTTTGCAGGTACCAAAGAAGCACAACAGCAATATCCCTAGGTAACGAACAGATCCCTGTTCTGTTATGCTTATGCATCCTTACTTCGAAATTAGGAATTGAAATGCTCGGAACTGGCCATTTTTATTTACTTTTGCTGCTAGTTTTTATATTTTTACACGTTGCTTTTCCTATCTGAAGCAGACAAGGGAATGACTGTTACTAGAATTTTATTGATTTCATGTTCTGCACCAAATACCTCTTATCCACACCTGTTGAGCTATTTTTATTGCTATAACACCCTTGCAGTTGCTCCAGTCCGGTACGCACACTTGGCAGCAACTCAGATTTCACAATTCTTGAAGTTTGATGACATGTCAGAGACATCTTCGAGCCATGGAGGTCTGACTTCTGCTGGGCAAGCACCTGTGCCTGAGCTTCCTGAGCTACACCACAATGTCCGCAGCTCTATGTTTTTCTGCTGAAGATTGCGAAACTCTGTGAACTACAAGTATGGCAAAACTGGATGATCTTTTGTGTCGTGGGCTCTAGTTTTTGTATGTATATAGCAAGGGGCTAGTTATGTATATAGCGTAGGGCTACTTCCTGAATGTGGTTTTAGAACAGCTTGTTTCGGGTTAACCTTTGATGCTCATGTCTATTGACACTATCCCTAGTGGACGTGCAAAAAGGGCTTAACCTATCAACCTGCTTTCAGTTTCAACAACCTGTTGAGTGTTTCTTTAACCAATTGGCGTGTGCATGAGCAATTGGTGTGCCCATTTTCATGGATTTTTGGAACAATGAATTGAGTCACAGAAAAGGTTTGGAAAGGACTTGCTAATCGATGGGCTAATCTTGAATCAAGGTTCGATTCTGTACCATGTAAGATCTGAATGTTTCTAAATTTTTAGCAGAAATATGTTAGGAGTAACATGGGCTTCCCTGTGTGTTTTTGCGAAAACCTCATTAAAGTCCTCAAACTTCAAGGCCAGTCTTGATTTGGTCTTCAATCTATTTTTTTTGGTTGTCTCAATTAGATCTCCAATAAATATAGTAATGAACTCTAAAAAAAAATGGATTTTTTACTCGTTTTTAGTTAATAAAATCCTCTGAACTTGTAACCCTCTTTCTCATCAAAATAAAAACCATCAATACCATCTCTAAACTTATATACTGAATTCCTTGAATAAACATTCCTTGTCAAAATATATTCATAGGGAGTAATAACCCCTAACGTAACTCGAAGAGAAGATATTTTTCCTGTTTATTTTTATGTTTAAAAAGTATTTTTAAAAAAATTTAAATTTTTTTTATTTTTTTTATTTCAAATTAATATTTTTGATATATTTAAATCATTTTAATGAGCTAATTTTAAAAATAATTTTTAAAAAATAAAATAAAATTTTTTTTAATACATTTTTAAATGAAAAATATTTTAAAAAATAACCGCAACCACACTTTCAAAACTGAAGATAAAATGATCTCTCACCCAATAAAATTTTGCATCATTGGATCAACTATTTTTTATTTAAATGACAATGTTTTATTTATTTATTTTTTAAAACTATTGATATGGGTTTAACTAATTCAATTAAATCAGTTAATTAAACTGGTTAGATCGGATTAATGTATTATTTGGTTTAACTAGAAACCTGATATGAATTAGATGTTTAATTATAAACTTGATATGAGTTAGGTTTCGAGCCTAGAATTTCCTAGCAATTTGTCAAGCTGAGTTTAACAAAGACCTTCTTCAACAAAGGTACGATAGATAACCGATAACCATGCATAAATGCCGACATCAATTTCTGCATGTTTCCCCACAACTTTTGCCGCGACAACAAAGAAAACACTCACTTCTCTTGCAAAGGAAATCAACACATAACCTGACCAAAACATTACAAGTAGACAGGCTTTCAAGTGTACAAACAACATCAATCCATGTAGCAGAATCAGCAACGGTCTTTCTTTTAGTGCAAGTAACATAATAAAATCACATAAATTTGCAAGGAAAATCTTCAAGAAGCAACCCTACCTTCACCTCCACCAGTGATACCATCAAATTCAGTTCCTATTCGATTCACTGCAGAAAATGTTCCTGAATAAACTAAAAGGCTATCAAGAACAAAACTGGTTCTGATGGCCAGGCTGCGTGGTGTTGGTACTAGAGGAAAAACAATAGAATTGCTATGCAACCATTTTCAAGTTGCTGTAAATAATGCTGATGACTTCCTTTATCCCTGTAGTATAAGCCTTCTTTGTGTAGTTATTTAATCATTCTCAGATCTTATTCGATTCACTGCAGAAAATTTTGTTCTTGATTGGACTAGATTTCCTTGTCTTCTCGGAATGTTCGACCTGTTAATCAAAAAGGAACTGGAAGAAAATTGCTTGATAAAGTTCGAGAGACTCATTACTCGGACCTCGCTGGGTAGGATTTTGCTATTAGGTTTAGTCCACTAAATAAGACTGTTCAAATAAAGCCTAAATAAATAACTCATAAATTAATAACTCAGAAAAAAATACAATGAAATAGATTGTATGAGCTTATTCTCTCAATCAAAGAGTGATGGGTCAGGCCATCCTCATCTCTGTCCATATTACCCGTGTAATATATTGTCTAGGTCTGGTGTCCCCACCATGTTACTTGACACTGCGCTTGATTGATGATGGATCAGGGATGAAGAAGAAAATTCTTGCTTTCAGGAATCTGGAATGCAACTATGACGTGGGAACGCTCTATGAAGTTATTACAGACGTGCTAACTGAGTGGAAAATTAAAGAAAGTATGCTTCTCATATTTGCAGGTGTCGGTCCTCCAAATCCTCACATGGTTGGAGACTTAACAAGTAAGCTTCTCGATTGGGATTTGTGTTATCTATCTTGTTATGCACAAATTCTCAATCTTCTTGTTCAAGATGGATTTTATGGGATAAAGAATGTGCTTTGCAAGATAAGAGAATCTATTGCATGTGTGTGTTTAGAGACTAAGTATGAAATTTCTTTTAGCTTTTTGTGTTTAGAATACAAAATCAAAAGGCCAATACTCTCTGCATGCACGTAAGGAACTAGGTTGGAAGTTTACTATCGTGTAGTTGTATAAGCTAGCAACAACTAATAAGATGGAATTATTTTTCGATTTTACTGGAACAAGTAGGCTGACATTCAAATTTGGCTTTCCTTCAATGGTGCAATCTTGATCAATTTCAGTAATCATCCGTTTTTTCACATTTTTCTTTTTAAACTTGAGTATATGTGATGATTGTGATGTGACATTACTCGAGAGGTCTTTCTATTTGGTGCCCTTTGTTGTTTCCATTTGGTAATGATCAATTGCTGGTTTGCTTATACTGATATGGCCCGAGCCTTTGTTGAAGAGATTAATATAAATTATATTTTGAAGTCTCGTCAGCCTTAATAACAATGATCGAATCTCATCACCCTTGGGATTCATCACCTTTGGTGCAAGTTTAAAGCCAAACTTGAGGGGGGTGTTAACAATAGTATAAATAACTTGGTCCTCAATTAAAGCTTTCAAATGGTTTTTGACAGGCCTGAGCATGTGTTTTGGATTTTGATGCTCTTGCTGGTTTGTCACAACGAACTCTACGCGTCCAGTACCAGTTTCTTCAGCTTTTATTTCCCATGGACTGCGGCATTTTTTCACCTTTTAGTCCTGTCTTTTCTCTCGTCGATGTTGGAGATATTCTCTCTCGGCATTTAAAAAAAGCGATGCGGTGATGAAACTGTGATGTTTCTGGTTTCTCATCTTATCATAGACTAAGGAGTGCTGATGAGAGCAAGGTAAGTAAAACCTAGTTCATTTCAGGTCTCTCCAAATCCCTGGAGTGCAAGAGCCTGGTTATTATCTCGGTTTGTTTGAGGTTGTCATCATACCTATGAATCTTCAGGATTTAAGGTTTAATTCAGTTTGTGTTGTTTCTGGTAACTTTCCTGGGTGAGAGGTATGGTTTTTTTTCTCTTTATCGTTAGGTAGTTCTATGAATTTAGCCAAAAGAAAACTACCATGTTCACATTTTTTACTCTAGAGAGCACATGAACAGATTTCCAAGATAACAAACAACAATGGAGAACTTTGAAATGTACATTCAAGACACTGGCAAAGGCAAGGAAAATTGGCAGTTGAAACCTGTAACATTATAATCGTCCAGCCAGATTAGAGATTCGACAACTAAAGTTAGCTATTAGAATGTCATCATGTCTTGCCACTTGCCACTTTCCACTTGCATCACCACATCAGTCATATATGAATAACAGATATCAGAAACTGGCTGAGCTTGTTCTGCGCAGCTGAGACTTGGGCTCCGGAGGAGGTGCACATGGCAAAACCTTCTCCACCTCCTGCAACAAAAAATCCCGTTGTAATATAAAAATAAATGGAAGGAAATGAAATTTTATACATTTTAGGGCCATAAAATCAACAGCATAGAGGAAGAAGAGCAACAAATTGTTCCAGTTGCCCCATCAGTTAAGGCTATTCTTTGCCTAATCAACTGTAGATCAAATAGAATGAAAATAGACGACGCATGGTCTTCTACCTTGATATGATCACAAGAGCCAACAGAAACACAAATAGTTCATCATAGAGTTTTTAAGGAGTTTCTCTCTAAGCCTATGGAAAGTCAAGATAGACTAAATCGATACAGAGAGTACACTGGATATACCATGGGACAATGGCTGTATGCAAGACGGGAAGCAGAATTATGGGCAAAAAGGAAAGTTAAAGCTCGGTGAAGAATGGTGCAGAGAGAACATATAGGAATGTATATGAAAACAATTCAGGATCTGATTGAAAGTTGCATTTCGATAGATAAGAAGGGTTCAGAAAAAGAATCTTAAGCTCTACTTTCCTAACAATTCCAAAAGGTGCCATCCAAGATAGAAGCCATCTGCAAGAACGAAAAAACGACACCAACAAGGAGGAAGGCTTGGCCATTGTGATAAACAACAGCGAGGATGGTGATGCATTTGCCAGATAAACCCTGAATCTGAAAGAATCTCGGTTGATATCATTTACTACAAAAGATGACTATAACACTGGAAAAAAAGAATATCATTTACTGCGTCATTTAAACTACTAAAGATGAATAACACAGGAAAAAAAGAGTGGCACTAGGCAAGCATGAATCTTAGAGAAGTAGACGGTACAAAGATAAAGAAGCCTACCTTCTGTCTTCTAAGTCTTTCGTTCTCCTCTTCTAGATGATATACCTTGATCTCCAGTTCGTTTGTATAAGCCTGTTTTTCATTTCATCAAAATATTTAAGACCGTTTACACATAATTAAATCAACTATCAACCTGTTTCATGCACAAAAAACCTTCCAAAGAAAAACCAACCTGCCTCCTTGCCCTCGAGCGGGCAGCAGATTCCCGGTTCTTAATCATCCTCTTCTGCTTCCTTTCAACAGTCTTCTCAGCTACATCTCCCGAAGCAACCCTTTTCCTCCCAGGAGTCTGCGTGTCCGACAATGTACCCATCAAAGAAGATGGAGATAAGTTCATTTGGGAATTCGGATATGCTGCATCCGCAACAGGAAGGGATTGCTGAACAGGGTGTCCTTGCATAAAGCCTGTCATCATGTTGTTTTGATATGGTGGCTCCTGCACTGTGGGGTTCTGGAATTGCATCCATTGAGCACTTTCCTGTTGTTGCAGCGGAGCCGACTCTGTAACCACCCCTGCTTTAACCAAGAAGTCCTCAAGAGTCATCTCACCAAGAGGAGCATTTCTCTCTTGATTTTCAGCATCTTTCTTATTCTCCTGCTGTATATTTCTCCATACCTCCTCAACAGTCTTCTTGCTCAGGCCCCTTGACAATGTTAGGCTCCCTTGTCTATGCACGGGTGAGGACCAAGAACCCTCAGTGTCCACACTCTTGAGAAGTTCATCAAGATTCATGCTCCCCAATGGTTTCCCCAAATTCCCCAACTGGTTTTGAACCTCATCAAGTGTCAGGCTGTACAATGAGCCTTGCCCAATCAATGACTCTGGATTTTCTTCTTCAAATGAACCAACTTGAGATCCCATTGGCTGTTTTCCCTTTCACTATCAATCTAATCCAGTTAAACCTGTCATTCATTCCACTCAACAGATCAAGAACAGTTTAAAAATCCATCAGCTTATGTTGCAGCAAGGATCAAACAACAACATTGTCTTGCAAAAACAACAAAATCCCAGAAAGGAAAACAAATGTATGTGGAAAGAGTGAGCCTACATTATCAGTTGCAAGGCTAGCTATAAATCAACCAGTATGAAACTTAAAGGGCAAGTAAATTTTATCCTAAGGACAACAGGAGACAATCCAAAATCCTGACATAGGGAATTAAGACAAGAAACAAAAGAAGCAAGAAATCTAGGAAGTTTTTAAGGTTATGTACTTACATTCTGCATGATCTGATCTGAATCTACAGAAGTGACATTTTATTTGGCAGTAAGTAGTGGTGACAGACTGTCACTTTCCTAAACTGATCCCACATTCCTATGGTTGGCTGCCTTTTTCTTTCTTTTAAAAACTGCTTTTTCTTCTCCTTTTCTTTTTAAAATTATTTTTTTTCTTAAAAAAATACTTTATACTTTCCATTTTCAGGTCTGAGCACAGTTTTCAAAGACAGGTGGAAAACTAATTAAAAAAAAAACATAAATTACCTTGTAAGTAACTTACTGGGATAACTTGGGTCAAATGTTTTTATTCAAATGTTGTGGTTTCACCTTTTTTTAAGGGAAAAAAAATTCTTTTGATGTTGTTTGGATAATTTGAATAAATCAACTAAATCATTAATAACTAGATTGATTTACCTTAAACTTAGCCCAGATCAAGTCATAAATGGTGTATTCCCCCGATCAGTATATTAAAATATTTAATATTGTGGTGTGTAGATTTTTTAAAAATTTTAATCATAAAACAAAAAAAAATCTTTTTAATATTTTTCATATAAAAAATAATTTAAAAAACAGAATATAATAAAAAAGAAACACCCACTAACAACTATAGTTATAATTGCCTTGAAAAAAGAAATAGAAAGTATATTTTTTTAATGTTATCCAGAACTAGAAGGGAGAGAATTGTGCAGATCATGTGGTCCAACTACTCCCCTCTACAAGCCACTGTACTAAAACATATTTAATAAGCTTTTTAATCGCTGGAGCATTAAAACTATGGAATTAGAAGCATGTGTTCCATTTTACTCTCAGTGATTATATATTATTTTATTATATGGCTCTAATTGTGTTAAGCTAAAGTTTCCGGCCCCTGGTGATGCTGAAAACTATTGCCCGTATTACCATTTCTTTTTTCTTTTGATGTTAGGAACACAAATTATGGATTTAGGTGTATAGTTGCGTTTTCAATTAAGATTGATCGGGTGCATAGTTGTCCAGCTCGATTTAATTTAGGTGTATTTTTTTTTAATCTAAAATAATATTACTTTTTTAAAAAAATAATTTTTTGATTTTGATATGTTCAAATCTAGAATGGATTTGATTAAGTTATTCATTAATCCATTAGATTGAATCAAGTTTAATAACTATCATTTACAAGGTTGAGTTTATTCTTTTTACTATAAAATTTCAAAAAAAATTCGAGTTACATCGGATATCCTTTATCATGTTATAAAGATTTATTTTGTGTGTATTTGTTTTTACATTACAACCTGCATTTTAAATTGTTTTTCATTTGAAAAAACATATAATTGATGTTTTTAGGTGTTTTTAGATTGTTTCGTGTAATAATATTATAAATAAAATAAAAATCTAAAAACATATATTATTTTAATATATTTTCAATTAAAAACTACTCTTAAAAAACATATAATTAATGTTTTTTTAAGTGTTTTTGAATTATTTTGTCTACTTGATATTGAAAATAAAAGGAAAATCTAAAAAAACATCATTTTAATACAATTAAAAAATACTCTTGAATGTCTCATTATACCACAATATTAAATACAAAAATAATCTCAACATCTTGATTATACCACTAGAGGGAAATACAAAAAAAAAATAAAAAAATAATAAGGCAGCAGCAGTGATCCTGGCAAGGTGGAATATTCTTAGCTACAGTGAGTGAGGTCGGCAGGCAAATCACACAAACAAACTCATTCATAAGCACATGTTTTGAATATGCATCCGCCGAGGAGGGCTGCACGTGCAAATGTTTCATCGTTCTTCATGCACTGCTCGCCAGTTTTTCTATGAAGCGCACCAAAATATATTTCTTCACCGGAAATCAACAAACGAGTCCCCGATGTGTGCTGTGCTTCTTAATTTCATCCCTTCCAAATTTTTTTATTTTCATCAATGTTGACCTGAACCTATCAACCCTTTTTTTTTTTTTTTGGGTTAGTCAATGCTGTTTGTTTTCAGGTAATGGAACCCATTACCCAACCCATTTATATTAGAAAGTTAATTGCTTCAATATTACAATAGAATGACATCGTTATTAAATTCGATATAGTTCCACGTATCAATTTAGAAACTTGTAAATTCAAGATCTAATTTGAATTGAGTTTTATATCAAACTAGATAAAAATTGACCTAGTTAAACTTAGTTGACTTAACAAGTCAATCTGTAACCTGATTAATGTGGTCAAATCTTGAATAAGATCTAGTTTGATTTAAAATAAATAAATTATAACAATATTTTTTTATTTAAAAAATATATATATCTTAAAATATATTGTTTTAAATTGATCTGGATTAACCTATCGAACCTATGACATGAATCTTGAATCGAATAATAAACCCGGTCAAGTTTTATAACTATGCCAAACAAACATCGCTAACTTTAACAAAATAAAAAATAAAAAAAATCCCTTTTACAATGTAAATCAATCTCCTAGTAGTACATTAAATTGCGAATTGGTTCCATTAACTAATATTATTGATTGGACTTGGATGGAGGAGCAAGAACTCTAATGAAAAATGAAGAATAAGCTCATAGGTGTTATTAATAGAATTTTTTTCACTTAGCAACATGTATACACACACACACACACTTGTTTTTGCCGTCTCCAAACAACCAAATACAACTTTAAGATTCAGACATCCCACAGCTAAGATCAGCTGATTTCAAGCTTTAACATGATCTCATGGCTAAACGATTTCTTTATTGATTATCACTCGATTTATTCTTTTTTATTACATAATTTAAGAACTGCCGGCATCCTCATTGAGCAGGCAAGCATCTGCTTTAATTGTCTGGTGGGGTACAGCAGGCCATGAGCCCCTAAGAATTTGCATGTACAAGTTCCGATAACATATGGAGGAATGCTTTTTAAACAAGCATGCACGGGACACCAACTCTGTGCCCAACAAACATTTCCTTCTGCTGCTCAGACATGACTGCCGACTTCACAGACAAAGATCAACACGATCACACTACAAATCTTAAATACAACTTGTTTATTTGTGGTTTTCTAAATAAATAACTATCTTAGTACAGTAGTTGTGTGGATCAATGCAAGGAAACGAGTCTCCATGGCTGATGAATATAAAGAAACGAGTATCTCCACGGCTGCTGAAAGAGTGAGGAGATCAGCAAACCCAAAATGTTCAGTGACAGAGCTGCTACAGGGTTCGATATTAATGGACTTCCTTTCAAGAATGCCCATCAAGTGATCCCTCGTTAACTTTAAGTCTGTTTGCAAAACTTGGAGTGAAGCTAGCTAGCACCTCTTGCATGCCGTCGAAAACTTCGACTTTTCAAGTTTTAGGGTTTCAATTCTAAACTGGAAAACTCTTATATATTTTGAAGAAAAGTTAATAATTCATAATCCATAAACTTATCTGCAAAACGTTCCATATTACAAACAACAAGCTAAAAAGTTATCTCTAAAAAAGCCATTGATTCGCCATATAGCAGCTCATATATATAATGAATGAATTCCAAATATATAGTTTAAACATTGCTAAAGTATAGCAAGCAAACAAGTACTGACCAGTGAGAATCAAAGCTTATGGAAATCCATATTTCGCTTGATGTTAATGTAAAACTATTTTAGAGATCCCCCAATTTATATATTTTCATTATATTCTGGAAATAAATTAATTTATTGTTAGTTAATTTTACGTTGACTTATATAATTGAGTATATCTGTTTTTTATGAGAATTTTTATGCCAATAGAAGCATAGAGATAGTAAAGCAATCACGGAAACAGACATGTTTGATGAGCGAAAAGAAGTGCAAGCTAGTTTAAACTCTAAATTTACTATTTAATTATTATATATTATGAAATAAAGTTTAATGATGTAAGCCTTCTAAAGAGGTTTACAATGTTTTTTATAGGCTAGAAAAACCACCCTAAACTAAACTAGGTTATAATATCATAATCCAAAAATATTAAAAAAAATAATGTAAAAATTAAAAATAACATAAAATAATCCGGGAATATCAAGAGAAAATGAAAAAACTTATATTTCCAGGCTTAATTTTGTGAAATATGTGTAGTGGATTAACCATAAAAGGTTCCATGTGGGCTTTAAAAAACTTCTGGAATATTTTTAGATGATTGAATTATCAAATAAAAAATTATAGTATTTTTTAGATATTATATGGTTTGATGCGACCAACTTTATTTATAGATCTAGTCTTATTTTACTGTTTTATAAAAGTGTTTGTTAGAATATCTACATGGTTTATTTAGAGCAAATCCATATCTAACTATGACAGATACTCACCTAGCTTTTTAAAATTTTCAGTCTGCTGTATTATTTTTTTAAAAAAAAACAATGTAATTTTTTTTTTGGATAATTAAGTAACATTTTGGGATATAATTTTAAACTTTAAATGTTCATCCTCTCTCCGTCTAGCGGTCGTAAATCTCACATAAATGAGTTGTAGTTCAAGGTAGAATGGTTTTTTTTTTTTTTTTACTAATATTGTTTGCTTCGCAGATTCATGTCCTTGATGGTTTTATTTCCCACTATTGTTTGCTTCGCAGATTCATAACCTTGAAACAATTATTAATATAGCAGGTTGAAGCTAGGCTGATTGAGACTTAGTTACCAGACTCCTCGTGGAAAACTGATCTGAAAAAAAACAAAAGAACCCTAATTAACAGGTCAATTTCTAAGTTATAGAGTTAATAATTTTTATTAAAACTACATTTTTTTTTAAGAGAATCTTTAAAGTTAACTCAATAAATCAAATTACAACTCAACCAACCAAATAAAAAGAAATCATTTGAGAATAAAATATTAATTATTATTATTTTAATTTCTTGATCTCTGAAATAATTTATAAAATTATATTTTTTTTAATTTCATTTTTATTCAACTTTTTAATTTGTAAGATTTATTCCTCATTATTTTAATAAACTTGAAAAAATAAAATATTAATAAATTATTTTCCAGCTTATTTTTCATAACATAACAAAGAAAAATGTTTTTCAACTTATTTTTCATTACACTACCAAACATCGAAAAATATTTTTTTAGAATTTACTTTCCTCAAAATTTATTTTTTAAAAAAAATTACTTTCCAGCAAAATAAATTATTTTCCAATAAACAACCAGGCCATTTGAAAAATTAAATAAATAGTGATTTTTTTTGTTTATTATATGAAATACTCACCCGGGGGCTTGGGCTTCACGTTGTTTAACATTGTCCAAGACAGCGGTAGGCTTGATAATACATGGGCCTGATTTGTTTTAATTTTTTTCTTCTTTTTTTCGAATAAAAAAACTGCCCTAATCATTCTATATAAAGAAAAATCAACAAAATCATACTTCCCAAAAGGTGCAAGTCAAACCAATACTTACAAGTTAGGCCTGGTAACATCAATACTTACAAGTTAGGGCTTCAGCCCACTCCGAAGAAAGAATTTCTACATTGAACGACAACCTTCTTGGTTGCAAATGCATGCCTTGTGCCGGAACCCTAACTCCACCCACCAATGACACTCAGAAATAGGGAGGCCATTGGCATCTTAATCATTCATCCTGGTCATCTCGCAGCCATGCCTCCTTGTTTGAGAGCACTTTGCGCTCCCACGGTGATCAAAATTACTCCCAGCTTCAACACAACCCATCCAGACTACACAATCGCATTCAAGCTCTTGAGAGTAGAACGGAGTGAAAAGCATTAGGGAAGAAACTCAGATTTGCTCCAAAAACTGTCCCCGTGTCCCGGTCTAAACTTGTTCTGTTTTTTTTTTTTTTTTTTTTTTTTTTTTTTGTGGACATGAGAACTGTCTATACTTCTTAAATCTTTGTCATAACACATTTAGGACGGCAAAAGAGAGAATTCCGAGAGCCTATCGGGTACATAAGGTGCTTTAAAGCCGAAGATCCAAATGATGATAACAGGCAAAAAGTTTCTGGAGTTCTCAAAAGACAAAGGAAGAAATTCCATGAAAATAATGCTGAAAGTCTGGAGTGGAAAGGCAACGAAAACTTGGGAGATGTGACAGATGTGAAAAAATTGCACATTGAGAACCATATCAAATCCATTCAGGATCAAAATATGAACACAACAAAGAAAAGTAACTAGATCTTTGAAACCTGTGGTAGAACATAATAACTTTCAGCTACCTCTTGTTTTCAGCGAAAAATGCTGTCACTCTGTTTAGTCCATACTTTTTTTATTCATATATTTGTGAAAATGGTTAGTGAAATAACAATAAATAAATATTATTTCTTTTGCAAATAGGTAGAGGGTTATAACATGTGACCCAAAAAAAGTTATCCTAGATACCATTAATTTACCCTTTCAAGCACAAATTCTCTGTCATTCACAGAACACAATATATTGTCATTAGCAAAATGTAACAGGATGATGAAAATGATGAGTAAGAAAATGCAAACAAACCATATAGAGGGCATGATTTCCATGCGAGCAGGCACACCAAAAAAAAAAAGAACCAAATTAGTGTACCTTATATTTCCTATTATACATTGTCAAAGGTAATAGGTAAAATGCTTTTGCCTCGCAAAATTTAACTCAGCGGAACTTAATCAAAATCTAACAGGGTAACTCCATGATTTTTTGACAGGGCCAATGCAATTCTATGTACTTGTGTACTAAGATGTAAAAATAATACTAACAGTCTTCATTAAGAAAATTAGAGAACTTGATTAGGACTAATTAAAGAGCTTGATTAGAACTAATTTATAATCTTCTGACTAATTTGCACACGTTATTTCCTTTTATTACATTGTTATAAGGTTGTATGCAGAATGCTTTCAACTTGCAATTTAACACCACTGAACTTAATCAAAATCTAGCAGGGGTTGAACAGCATGGCTCTAGACAAGGCCTGTGCAATTCCATGTAGTTCTACAATGTAGAGAATTAATAGACTTCATTAGGAGAACTAAAGAATTTCATTATAACAAATTTCTTACCTTTTAACTCCCTTGCAACCACCCATTTTTCTGTGGCTCAGTGACCAGCACATCCATAAAGGCACACCTTGGGCCTCATATGCAGTGGTGTTCATTTATGTGAAAGCAAGTTTAATAAAATAACCTATGCAGACCGATCATTGAACGGTGATAGAAACAAATCTCAAGCTTATCTCAGGTAACATCTCTCCCGGTAACAGAAGTTATTCAAATGTTTTGATTTCAAAACTGGCAAATTTTAGACAGTGGAAAGCATTACCCAAGGGAGATCAAAAAAAGTATGCCGCCTTCAAAAGCATTTGATCTCAGAACTATTTCAAAACATACACGATAACTTTGTTGGAGTTAAACCACAAGCTAAACCACTCCCACACCATAAAAAATAAAATTTTTCTAAAACAACATGATTCTGATGGAAGGGAGAGGAAGTTCCAATTCTTGGAGAAGTTGTCAAAACCAGTTTTCAATAAAAAATCTACGCTTCTATTATAGACTATGTGAGTGAAACAATTCGATCAACTTAACATCCCAATACCATGGAAAACCCACAGTTAAAACAGTTCCGCATCATAAAACCACTGCTTCTAAAACTGCCCGGTAAAAAATTGTCAAACTATTTTGCATCACAAGACAATTTTACAGATTTCTGAATGATCAAATTATGTTAAAAGTTTCAAAAAAATCCCCTCCCCCCACAATTTCCACCCAACCACGTAACATTACTGCAAGCAACGCAGCGAGGACTAGAGCTCTTAACCTGCACAGAAAGATCACTTCCAGAGAGAAATTATAAGCAGCCTGTGTTACATTATCATATTCACCATGCACATCAGATTGTTTTCAAATTTAAGTTGAGAGTGGCATCACAAGAAATTGCACCAATAGATCACAGCAAAGTTCTGGTTCTAATATACATCATTTCAGTGCAAATGGATTCAGATAATAAAAGAGTTGAAAGTATTCATTTCTAATAAACAAAACCAAGTACATTGGAATATTTAAAGAAAAGCACCACCTGAAAAGTAAATAGTTCAAGCAACATGTATTCCTAATGATAGAAATTTCAAAAGACATTTTTGTTCAACAACATTGACTCCAAAGAGTATACAGAACTTGAAATTAGTCAAATTGTACCCAAAGCTTTTAAACCAAATACTGAATCTCAAAATACATATTTTAAAAATGAAAAGGAGCAGCAAATGGAGAAAATAAGTAGAGAAAACATAAACATCATTTGACATTTTAAGATTCTGGCCTTTGCAGCAAAGAGTAACTTTTGGTCATATTTATAAAGACTTCATTTGCATAAGCTCCATAAACTTCAGAAGAATCAGCAGGCCAGTACTTAAAAGACTGATGCACCTATTTGGGATCTGCAAAATGAATGAGAAAACATAAAAAACAATTTCTCAAGAAAAGGTTTCGGGCCAGAATCTTTCACAAATTGGTTAAAAGAATCACGGAAATATCTATTTAAATGCTGAAGCATGTAAAGAGTTAAACGTAATTGAATTTAGAGGCAAAAAAAATTTCTTGCGAGTATGGTTCGAACAAGACCTTACTCACCTCCAAGTGGAAAAACTCGTCTGAAAAAACTGACTACAAAATAAATGTTAGCATTCAAATAGAGCGCATTAAAAATGCTAAAAGTGCATGGATTGATCGTTAAATGCATAAGAAGCTACAAAATGAACAAACTGAAAATGGCTTCTTGATGCATAGTGCTACAAACCCTGCAATGCCTCTATTGCATCCTCCAATCGTTTGGAAAATGCATGGTAAAGGCAGAGTTGTAACTTTCTTATATGATATGAGGGTTAAAAAACAATAATCAAGGTGTGAAATCACCCAAAAATTCAGCAAGTGCGGAATAACTATTATTATACCTGAGGGGCACCTAGTGACCCATATAAGGAGCATATTGCCCATGTTGTCCTCTCCCAGAACCACCCTGTCCCGTCTGCTGATTTGGATATCCACCCTGCATAGCTCCCTGATTCGCATAAGTTCCCATCACTCCCGGACTTATGCTTGCCTGGTTCCCATAGGCACCCTGCATTCCATGACCTGCACCAGATAAACCACCCTGATTCACAGCTGCAGCAGACCCCAAAGTCCCAAGCAAATTAGTCAGCCCCCCCAATCCAGCACCCTGAGTTGCAAGCAATGCGGTCAGTGCCTGTCCAAGTGCAGGGTTCAAGGCAGGACCAGCAGCACCCTGATTAAACCCAATCCCAGCTCCAGAAGCAGCCGGCGCCATTAAATGACCACCACGACTGCCACCACCAACATAACCACCACCATCATTCCTCTGGTAGTGCGAGCTTTGCAAATTATGATGTTGCTGCGGTTGTTTCTGAGCTTTCCCCGGTTTCGGCCCATCTATAGCCTTCTGACAATGCAACATATGCCCTTCAAAACTCTTATGTGGCTCTTCCAACGCTTTCTTAGCACCCTCAGAACTCTTATAAACAAACAAACAAAACCCTTTCGGCTTCCCAGTCGCCTTATCAAGCCCTAAGGGTCCTTCCTCGATCTCTCCAAACTCCGAAAAGAAACTATACAACTTCTGCGGATCCAAATCTGCCGCCACGTTACTCACATAAATCTTCCTCAGCGTATACTCCGAAACTGGCTGCTGCGCTTGCGCTGCCGCAGCAACAGGCCCAGCCTGGCCACCACTCGACTGTGGAACCGGACCAATAGACGCCAATTGACAAGCTGTCATCCTATTCCCTATCTTCTTCTGCGGTTCCTTCAGCGCCTTCCGTGCCCCACTCCTTCTCTTAAACAAAATAAACCCATACCCCTTTGATTTCCCCGAAACCTTATCGCACACAGCTTTACAATCCTCAATCTCTCCATAAGGCTTAAACGCATTCATCAAAGCCTCAGCGTTCGTATCCCATCCAAGCCCATGAACAAAAATCTTCCGATGGACTGGATCTTGGTCAGCCACTTGCCGGATTTTCTCCGCAACGTCCCGGTGAGCATCCGCTGCTTCCCGAAGTAAATTAATCAGCTGGTCTTTTCCAAACGGTTCAAGAAGTTTCTCAACCGGCTCCTCATCTTCATCTTCGTCGTCGTTTTGAATCTCCCCAGCTGAGATCTGAGCGTTTTGATTGTTTTCTTCATCAGCTTCATCTTCGTTTTCTTCTTCCTCTTCGACTTCTTCGTATTCTTCTTCTTCCTCCTCTTCAACTTCTTCTACTTCTTCTTCGTTTTGCTCTTCTTGGAGCTCTTCTTTTGGCGGTTCTTGTTGTTGCTGCTTCTTCGGCGGCTCTTCCGCTGGCTCGGTGGATTTGGCGTCGTGCTTTCGTTTTTTAGCCATCGATTCTTTGAGGAGGAAGAGAGAGTGTTGATGATTTGGTGGCTAGGGTTTTTGCTCGCGTCGGCCGCTGATAACGAGGGGGGAAAGCATTAAATACATAGGAAAAACCTCGAAATGACCCTCAAAATACATTAAGTTTCAATTTAGTACCTAAACAAAAATATTTTATGTCGAAATTTATGAAATTCTCAATATAAAACTTCTATCGAAAACAATTTAATATCAAGTTTTATTTAAATTATATTTTTTTGATAAATTAGCTTATTTTGTATATTAATTAAAAAAATCAGTTTGTTCTAAAATAAATCCTAATTAAGAAATAAAAAATTATTTAAGGAAATAATGAAATAAAAAATAAAGTAAGTGTAAAATTGGTATTATCCTAATAGTTGAGGAATATATTTTAAATTCTCCCTTATAAATATCAACCTGACTTCTTAGATTTGTTATCTGTGGCTTTCATTTGTTATTATTTTTTGTTTATTTTATTTTATTTTTTCACGTGGAATTTTTCATTAATTTGGTTCGGCGTTGAAATTTAAAAAAAAAAACAAAAAACAAAATTGATATAGAAAATAAATCCGTACAAGACATGATGAAATTTTAAGGACCAAGGAATTGTCAATTCCTTGATCTAACGCATCTAACGTAGCTTTAACTTGAAAAGGATTAAAGTTAAAAATCTCGAGGAACTAGAATATTATAATCACGAGAAGACAGTTAAAATATTTAATTTTTATTTTATAATATTTCACTTGTTAAAATATTTTATATATATATATATATATATATATATATATATATAATTCTTTTTGCATAGTCTCCTAAAGTTAGAAGAACTCATTCTCAAGTTCGAGCCTTAGTTAAAAAACCATAGAGTTCATCCCTCCTACTACTTTTATGTAAATCACAATACCTTTGTATTTTACCATAAATCACTAACACAAAATCTATGAATCATCTCATTATGGACCTCATAATAACAATATTTGATATAGATAAAAATTAACTAAAACATGTAGGGTGAACATTATATAACCGACATTATTCATCCCCTCATAAAACATTGCAGATAGCATTTAATGTTTTTGTATATTTTATTTTGGTTATTAAAGTTTTTTTATGCGATTTGATCCTTATTTAAGGTCAATAGTTTTTGAACATTTAATCAAGGGTGAAATTGAAAAAAGTGAGACCAAATTGAAACAGACACAAAAAATAGATGGTGTGTCATCGAGCTTTAAATATAACGCAATATATACCATTTAGATCTTTTTAATTTTTCAAAAAATCAATTTTCATACTCGAGTTTATTTGTGCTAATTTTCAGTTCCTAATTAGACAGATGAGAGAAAGAGGGTTGTCAAATTCCAACAAGAAGAGAAAAATTCATTGTTAAATCTGTTTTCGGCCATTAAAATAAATTTTCTTGTTGTTCACGAGTTCCGTGAGATGAGAGGAACTTCATAATGGTTGTTAAGAGCTTTGATGTTATATGAAAAACTAGATTTTAGCTGAGAAAGCCAAAACTAAACCGATTTGATTTCGGGTTTTTGAATTATTTTTCAGCTATTTGGAGTTTTGATTGAATGGTTTCGTGGGTGTTATAAAGGTGTTAGTAAGATGTTTTTAAGTTGAAATAATTTAAAAATTGGATTTTTAGAAAAAAAATATAAGTTTTTCTAATTTTTTAATTATCATAGTGGTGACCAGAATTTAAACTTACAAATGTCACATTATCTAGCGAGCGACATGTTTTCTACTTAAAAAAAAATATATAACTTACTATTTTTTAAAATTATTTTAAAAAATAATTTTTAAAAGATAAGTTGAAGCTTCTGAGTATGGGATTAAAGACCTGCCAATGCTTATGGGCTTTTTATTTCAGTGGCCCAAACATGTTGGTAGACTAAATTTTTTTGACCCTTTTTTTTTTTTAAAAAAAAGTGAAATATAAATTTAAAGAAAACAATATTGAACTCGTTTTTACAGGCGTACAGTAATTGTTTCCGGTGTATATGCATGTACAGCTTGACTTTTTCGTTTTTTCTTTGAATTTCATATGCTTCGCCAGCATATTTGGTCATCAAATACACCAAAACTAAATATTAATTCTCTTGGATTTCCTTTTCTTTTTGTTGGATTTCCATTCTCCCTTGACAGAGAAACTCATTCACTTGTTTAAATTTCGAAGGTAAATATGTCAATGGAACCACTCTTGTTGTTGATGGAGGACTTTGGCTGAGCCGTCCTCGCCACCTCCCAAAAGATGCAGTCAAGCAGCTTTCTCGAGCTGTGGAAAAGAGATCCAGGAATTCACAAGTTGGGGTTCCATCTAGCAATCTCTAAGTAAACGCCCTGTAATCATTTGTGCCTGGCCATTAAAACACACAGGTTGTTAATCTTTGTGGGTTTGACATTCTTCCCACTCAGAGCAACAAAATTCAAGTGGAGCCCCAGCTCTTTTCCCTTGAAGAATAAAATAACTGGTTTCACAGCCAGTCTGCAGGTTTGAGATATCTCAAGGTGTAATGGAGCTAATCCATTAGCATTGACAGATTGGCAACCATTCAAAACAAGCACTGCAAGATGTTCCCAGAATGCTATCAATGATGCTTAGTTGTCTGTAAAAATGGTACTGGTGAAACAGAACGGGACAGAAAATAATCCTTGTTTTGCCTAAAAGACACCAGCAACATCCAAGTGATTTGATTTGAAGCAATTTGCAGGTATATGCGGGTTCAGAGGAAGAATTTTACATTTTTCACAATCTTTTGACAGGATGTCAGAAATTTCCATGTTCTTCTGTCATGATCATCCAAAAAATTGACAATTGCCTTGAACCAAAAGGGAGAAACCATCGGAAAGTATTGAAAGAAGCATTCATAATATACGAAATATTCTTCAATAATTGATAGGACCATAATTCAAGACTAACAAGATAAAGCTTCTCCAGAAAGCCAAAACAGCTAGGTAGAGCAAGACATGGAGAGACATAGAAGCGCCACATACAGCTCCCAAAAAGCTCCCTTTGACCTAAAACTGCAGCAGAGATCAGAGCGAACAAACTCTCCACTGCATGAATCCAAAATAAAGACCGCAGGAGGCAGAGGAAGAGGAAGCTTAAACCGCAAGTCTACCAGACATAGAAGACTTGCAGAATAAGGAAAACCTGATTATGTTATAAACTTATTAGCTGTAGAGTTTATTCTAGTTAGCTGTAATGTTAGTTCCTAGACAAATTAAGATTAGATTAAGTTTACGTATTGAATTATAATCCTTAGAGAGTATTTAAAGAGGAGAACAGAACAAAGGGGACATCATTGTTTTCTTTTGAAACCATCCATTCTATATAATAGAATTCAAAGCGATTCCCTTTACAGAAAGATTCTGTACTGTTAATTATTTCGTGCTGAGTTCAACGAGAGGTTGAATCAGGTGGCTTTACATCAGGGAGGGACAATTCCATGAGCAGCAGATGAACTGACGACGCAATTGTCACGACGGCTGATCATGAGCGACAGTAAGGAGTTGCAGATCCAAGAAGACGGTTTGGCAAAGCTTTCGCTGCTGGTAGTTCTAGCAGCCACATCACTCGAAGGCTGAGTTGATTCACTTTCTGACTGACTTCATCTCTCTTCCTCCATAGTCAAATCAAGATTTTCACATCCGGCAATACAGAGTGACTCTCAAGTGAAGTCAGATATTCCATACTTCGGGGCAAAGATCACAGGCTTTTACGACCTACGATCTTGAATTTTCGAAGGCTTTTAAGACCTGGCATATCTTGGCACAAACATTCAAGATTTTCACAATCAATAACGAATAAAGTAGACCCCAAACACACTATTCCACCCTCTACCCTTCTGCTTGGTGGTTAGGTATAAACATCCAAGGCTGATCATTTCAGCAACCCTTCGAATCCATCAGAAAGTATAGAGCTTGCAAATTTTGTAACCTGCAAACAGAATTGGGGAGTCTTAACATCTTTTTATCCCATGAAATATCGAGATAAATGCTTACTATGATGGAAAACTCATCTCGAGACAACGATAATGCAAGATCATGCATCTTGAAGGCAGAGATGAAACCCATGTACTCATAATCTTGGAAAAAACATTTTAATAGCAACATCTTCCAACTTTCCATTTCCGTTTGAAGAAGATTCAATGAGCCCTCGTACCATCAAAAAAAATAAATGCCATCTTTCTCCTTTTCTTAATACAGATTTCCATTCAATTCCATTCCTTGTCGAGGAAAAGCTGCGCACCCAAATTTATCTTTGCTGATATAGAATGTTTAGCGGATTTGTTCACGGGAGGATGGAGAAGCTAAAATCTAAGGAAACATCCCAACGTGTCAAATGAGTTTTTTGTAACAAAAAATAATTATAATTTTTAATCCAATAATTAAATCGAATCAGCTAATTAAAGCAAGTTGCGGCCAGGAACATGCCTGAATTTAGCCTAAAGATTATATTATTGAACTTTCTTAGTTATTTTTTAATTTCCTTTTTATTTTTCTAGTTGTTTTGAGATATTCTAAAAATGTTAGAAATATATAAAGATAATATAAGAATAAATTTTTATTTTTTATAAAATAAAAATGATAGAAAAGTTTCCGTATTATTTTTTATAAAATCATAACCAATCGTGTTAGCTTAGCATGTTTTCAAGAGGTGTAGCGTGATGATAAAAAGTTTGAGATTTATACAGCAGGTTTTAAATTCAAGTCAAAACATGTATTTTTTATAAAAATTTAAGATAACTTATTCACTTATCTAAACCTATAAAATATATTTTTTTTAGAGTGCGGTTACTGTAATCTAAAAAAAAATGTTAGCTTAGCATCATTAAAACGGAGAATAATCCTATTTTTATTATTAAAAAAAACCTAATGACAGTGACGTGGCATCATTCTCAGAGACAAAAAGAACCCGAAAGAAAGACCCAATGCGGAAGCGACTAGTGAACAAGCATGAGCTCAGCCAGTGAAAGCCCAGATAAGGCCACTGCTAACAACCCTATAAAGCACCCAAACAGCCGTATCGCAGTCTTGACTTCTCACTTCACCACCACCATGTCCTCCGAGAAAGACGCCGCTCTGGCCGCCGCTGCGGCGCCTCCCTCCGCCGATTCCCCCACCATGTAATTCTTAAACACCGCCTCTCTCTTACTTTAGTTAAGGTAAAATGAATTTGAACCTGGTGATTTAATTTTGACCTTTTTTTTCCTTGCAGATTTGACAAAATTATCAACAAGGAGATCCCAGCTAAAGTTGTTTATGAGGATGATAAGGTACTTATTGATTATCCTTTGATGTGTTAAATTAAGGGTTTGTTTTGGTTTTTGCTGGGGTTAGTAGAGATTTTACCTTTAGTGGAAAAATTTGTTCTTTGTTAAGGGATTGTGTGCACATTGACCGTTGGACTATTGCATGATTAGTGCAAAATTGGGTTTAATTAGAGACTCTAAACACTGATTGCTGTTTATCACAAAGTGGGTTTGCCTGAAAATGATGTTTTTTAGTAGGTTTGTAGCTTCAAATTTTGGCAATCTTGATTAGCATGTTATTTTGCCTAGAAAATGATTGTTTAGGTTGTTGGGATCGGCTATTTGTTTTCTGTTTTGATTTTTATTGTCTGTTTCTTTTACTAGGTTCTTGCTTTTAGGGACATTGCTCCTCAAGCACCTACGCACATTCTACTTATTCCAAAAGTCAAGGATGGTTTAACTGGACTATCCAAGGTAATCCTTGCTCGCTGTAGATTTCTTGTATCGTGTTGGTTTAGCTTTGACAAATTTCTACATGTGTTGGCTTTATCTTTATGTAGTCGCCTTGTTTTAGATAACGATTTATAAGTGAGCTAAGGCATATTGTTTAAATCCTCTCACTAGCTAGCTGCATGTGATAAGGCAAATTTCATTGATGCCTAAATTGCTAAACTTGATGTCCGTGATCGATCAGCTTAATTTGTTCTTGCACCGAGTAATATTTTTGGATAAGTATGGCTACCTGCATATTTTTAGTTAGTTTTGATTCTTTCTTTGTTTTTGTGCTCTAAAAAATTATTGACTTATGGATTTCACAAAAATATACCGTGTTAGAAATTTCGTGTGGTATGAAGTATTGATGAATGCTAAAAATGAATTGTCTTCTTTGTGGCCATGAAACGGAAAAGGATTTGTGTTTCTCTCTGCGTTGGTAGTCTTGTAGGATAGTGGAATAAGGAGAGAATATTTTCTGCTCTCTAGTAAATGACAGGGCAGAGACAGAACCATAATATAAGCATACTTATTTCTTGTTGAAGAAAAAATGCCATCATCTTTTGTTGCCATATTAGTCCCACAAATAAACTACGAAATTCATAATTTTTTTTTCTAGATTATGACAATAGCTTTCTAATTATACCTTGTGGACTTTGTACATTAGGCTGAGGAAAGGCATTGTGAGATTCTAGGCCAGCTGCTCTACACTGCCAAGCTCGTTGCAAAGCAGGAAGGGCTTGAAGATGGTTATAGGGTTGTGATCAATGATGGACCAAATGGATGTAAGTGGCCTTTCCCTGTGCTTAAAGTGGAACTGCTTCTAATTGAAGCTCAATTTCAAATATTCAAGTGAATTATTTTGGATGCTGTTTTCTTCCTTTCTGAAGCAAGCACATTTTCTTGTAGGCCAATCTGTCTATCACCTTCATCTTCACCTCCTAGGTGGACGTCAAATGAACTGGCCTCCTGGCTAAAGATGGACTTCGAGCACAAGCAGCCAAGCAGCGGGTGAAGATTTTCAATTTATGGCTGTATCATTTGTCTCATTGGGTAAAACCCAAAAACAGATTTCAAGAACCAGTGTCTGGCAATTTATCTAAATAATGTTGAAAGATATTGTGATGGAGTTGTGCTAATCAGCTGAGCTACAATGGCAAAAACTTATTTATGGAATCCATCTCGACTAAAAAATTCTTTTAGATTGAAGCTAAAGAGCTCTGTTGCTGCCAAGGCCAATCTGATGGACTAAGCTGCTTGCAAGTTTAGTTTCTCCTCCAGATTTCGGGGGGAAAAACATTATGCTCTCCGAATTGAATTTGTTTAATAATGTTGAAAAAACATTTCGCGTAACAACGTGGTTTTCTTGCAAGACCAACCACGTACAAGAATACGAAAATCAAGTGATCTTATCATTGGTTCTTGTAATGGTTTAATATCTTTAGCCGATTTAGATGGTGAGACTTTGTAATCCATGGCTACAGGAACATAAAAAGATACCATCTTTTTTTTTTTCACACACCACTGGTATTATAAGAATGTTTGCACCGAATGGGGATATGGTTTTCGAGACGAGATATGGGTTTGGTTACGATGCAGTTTCTGATGACTACAAGGTTGTTAAGATTGAGCAATTCTGATGCTTATGGGAATGAATCTGAAATGACAATTTACAGCCAAGGAAGGGTTTACTTAGGGTTATTAAAATACCTTACCTTGTGCAGAGTAACCATGCTGCGGGTGTTTATGCTGGGGGAGAATTGCATTGGATTGTTAGTAGCAGGTTCGATAATGTCAGTGGTTCTCAGATGATGGTTTTCAAATTCACTTTGTTTAGAAAAATCATGTATTGATTTTACCTGTAGCAATGATGAACACATGCTTTTATACGATGAGCATTCAGTATCTTAGTTTACATCTAATGTAATTAGATCTGCTCTTCATAGGCAAACATGGGATTTGCGATCCCTAGTAAGATCGGTTCAGGATCATGGGATTGTTTGCCAGAAAGCTTTGCTGTCATTCCCTGTGCAGTTTATTGTGATGATTTCCTCTCAAAAGGCTTCAAGCTCAAATTGTAGGAAACTAGAAGCAAACAAGAATCGAGCATGGTAAAGAGGTAATTGGATGACTTTTGCTGTGCCTCATAAAATTGAAGCTTTATCTTAATGTTTCTAAAATATGATTTAATTGTTATGCAATGAATTTGAGCTAAGCTGTAAGTTAAATGCATCCGCAGTGCATTGTGTAATCTACTCGATACTACCATGTCCTCATAGGCAATTGGTTTGCTCTTTCTCAAAACCACAACAATTTACTCGGCCCTTCTTGTCACCGTTCCTTGCAGGGCGTACACTGCCGTTGTGGTATTGAAATCGAGTGCATGATGGTGGAGAAACAAGGGTTAGACTGCATTTCCGGTTAGTGTATTTGTTTTCCAGGCATGAGGTACTGTAGGATGCAATATGAAGACAATAGTCCTGCCTTTTGTGTTATGAAGTCTTTATCATGCTTGGATATGTTGAACTGGTAGCTATATTCCTTTCGAATTTCTATTAAAACTCCCACCACTAACTATTTCAGAACTTTGCTCGAAGAAATTATTGATCTTATCTCACTATTTGGTGTGATGTCATATTCATTGTTAGCAGAAAAGAATCGTGTTATTGCAGTGTCAGATTTGTTCTGTTCAACTTAGCTGTGCAGCATCCCTTAGGGTTACACCTCGTGGTTTGGTTGATGGAGTGCATCAGTTCTACTTATGATAATCGTTGTGTGAGCATTGCTTGGGTTAAACTTTCTGCTGAAATCTTCATTCCCCTTGGTAAAATCCTGTTCAAACTCCAGTATTTTAACCAACAATAGATCTAAAATTTCACTAGATTTGGTAGCCTGGATCTTGAATATTTTCATTTTTTTCCCTGAATTTTTCAGTCAAGATCCAGCGTCTCCCCTTCACCATAGTGATTCACATGAAGCAAACAAATAAAGAACAAATTAACAAGCTCTATCTAGTAGGAGCTGATGCAATAACATTTGATTATAAGAGCTCAGTATTCAGACATTAAGAAAAGAAAAGAAAGGAACTGGAAAACTCTTCTTTTCTTACACAACCAGCCCTATATAACTGGTGACATGTATGCTTGAGCCATAAGCATCTCATTCTAGATGCACTGCCAAAGGATCCTCAGTTGCCCTAACTTGAAACAAAAAAGTGCTACCATTTTTGCATGTCTTGATGAATCCAATCTTCATCACCTTCATCATCACTGCTGATCTTGCTAATCTTTCCCATCATCAGAATTTCTTGCAGTGGACATCTAATGGAGCCCATGAATGATTTTTCAACGAGAATGAATGAAGGAGAGACGGTCGAATTTTGAAGGCCAAAAAAGTAGACTATGTGTGAGGGGATCTTCCAAGCATATGCTTGAAGCATTAACTTGCTGGTCCATTATTCCTTTTTCTCAACTTTAGTTATTTTTAGGATTAGGATTAGGATTAGGATTAATAGTAATCACCATGGGATGTTAAAAGTGGGGATTTGTGCCCCTCACCCTTCTGGCTGTTTTCTGGCGCATGTTTAATTTGGACAGCTAGACACCAACCCTTTCCTCTAAGATGACATTTAGTAAGCGATCCAAAAAATATTTTTTCAAAATTAATTTTTTATATTTTTAAATTATTTTGATATATTAATATAAAAATAATTTTTTAAAATAAAAAACACATAATTACTATCATAATATCAAAACAAAACAAGTAGATAAGCTGTGTTTTACATGTTTATTTGAAAAATCTACTGTTTAAAATCTAATTTTAATTGGAAGCCGTCAAAATTAATCACTTATAAATTGACCCACAATCTAATTATCTTGAAACTAAGGAATTAAAAAAATAAACTCAAAAATCATTTCAAATAAATATAATAAATCAAAATTGTTACTCATATACAGCCCTTTTCTAAGACAGGCTCGACCATGGTGGTGACAGCCGTGGTTCGCACAAAACACCATTTAATAATAGTGTTCGTGCAAAAAGCATAAAGCATCTACCACCACTTTATAAAGATGAGAACACAATAAAAAACTTGAATCCAGTATAATTACTGGCAGACGATCCTCGAATTCTAATAATCACAGACACACACGACTGCTTTATTATATCTGCATTGCATGTTTTAAGAAAATTGTTTTTATAGCAGTATAATATTTTTATACCCTTGAAAACCCTATATACAAAGTGAAGTAAAATGCAGTCAGCATAGGAAGGTCCCCAGTTATTTACAGTGTAGCTAGGACCCCAGTTGAAACTTCCTAAAAGTTATCGTTCTTGTGTGCCCTCAAGACAGGGTCATCGAATAAATCCTCGTCATTGGCAGGTTCATTCAACTCATCAAGTATTGATTGGTTAATCCTTTTTCGAGACTGTCTTCTATGCTTCTTGGGCTCCAGGCGTGGTTCTTCTTGCTGGACACCCATGTCTCCAGCCTTGTACCTGCGATGCTCAGAATTCAGATAACTTGAACAAGAATATGGGTAAAAGTAGGCTACACTGACAGCAAACCAAGCCAGAATAATGGAAGTCAAGCCTAAATTAACAACGATAACAAGCTAGAGGGGGCAGAAGTATAGAAGAAGGTTCCTTTGCTATTAGTAATTAGGTTATCAACTACTGGTGGGCATTCATCGTAACAAAAAAATTTGCCAACTTACGATGCTTGTTACAGCATCTACACACTGTAGCGGTTTTTTCAAAACACTTTGTAAACTGAACACGCATTACAAGCAAGGTCCCTTACTCATTTACTATTGAAATAGAGTTAGAGTTCGGTTAGCAATGTGGTTGGGGTGTTTTTCAAATAATTTTTCATGCTAAAATACATATCAATGATATTTTTTTATTTTTTAAAAAATTATTTTTAACATCAACACATCAAAACGATCTAAAACATACAAACCATATTAAATTTTAGCAAAAAAATAAAATAAAAAAATTCAAATTTTTTAGAAACGCCGCAGCACAGCCGCAATCCCAAACGTTGTGGTACCTTACGTTATCCTCCCTTTTGGTTCCAAATGTCCTTAACTGAAATTCCTCCCTGATTTTGATCTCATCAAGAAGCTGAAAATACAAGGGATACCTTTCCCAATCCCCTTTCACTATGCACCCAGGTTCGCCAACATGCAAGCAATCTTTGAATGTGCATTTAGCCGGTTCATTGACACTAAGCACTGTCCTTATCTGTAATAAACAACATCAACGTAGAAACCAGGTGTCAACACAGCAACGATTCAACAAACACAAACCAAGCAAAACATCTAATGCAAACAATCAAACAGCAACGACCAACTCAAACCTCAGGAAAATACTGTGCAAGAGATTGCTTTGTTACTTTCAACAAACTAGGCTGGCTAAACCCAGGAGTATCAGCGACATAACCTCCTCCACCAAGTGGAAGCAAAGAAACATTACGTGTAGTGTGCTTCCCTCTACCATTTCTCGTCGAAACTTCCCCAACACGCTGGTCTTCAAACCACTTGCTACCCATTATCTAGTAAAACCACATGAACAAAACAGAGTCATCAAACACATGCACAATTCGCACATGCGCAAATTCTACTTAAAGATCAAACAAACCTACAGGATCAAACCAATTATCTGCTTCATCATGGGAATTGGGTTTATTCCTCAAAGCATTAATCAAGCTAGATTTCCCAACTCCACTTGGACCCAAAATCACTGTCGTTTGATCTCTCAAAACAGAAGCCAAAGTATCAAGCCCCATTTTCGAATCAACACTGCAAAAGAGCGGCTCATAACCCCAACTTCTCAACCTAGAGTTCCAATCACTCAACACCTGCACAAATCCAAAAAACAAAAAACCCATCACAACCAATTAAAATCAACAACATGAAATAATCATTAACAACTAAACATTCACCATTGACCATCTTCATAAATAAATCACAAAAATCAGATTCCACATCAACAAAAGCAATTACACCAACCATAATGATCATTAACAACACAGCACCTACCACGTTCCAAGATACTTACACATCATGATCAACAACATCAACAAAAACAAACCAAACTCCCTATCCACAATTCAATCAAACACCAACTTAAAAAACCATTAACAACCCAACGCCAACCAAATTATCGAACAAACCCAAAATCACCAGATCACCAATAGCCAAACCAAATTCACAACCCACAATTCAACTAAACCAATTACAGATCATCAATAACTCCACATCAGCCACATTCCGAAAAAATCACACAAGATTCGAACCATCAAAATCACCAATAACCAACCTCTTGATCAACAAGTTCCACTTTATTTAATGCAAGCGTTATCGGAATCCCAGTAGATTCAGCCTCAATCAAAAACCTCGTCAACACAAATGAATCCAACCGCGGCTTCTCAAGCGAAAAAAGAACCAACAAATGATCTACATTCGCTACAGGAGGGTCTAAAATCTCCGAACTCCGTTGAAAAACATTCTCAATCATTCCTCTCCTATCTGCCCAGTCAATTGACCCAACCACCACCTTATCACCCACCAAAACTCTCCGTTTTATCTTCTTCAACACCGCCCGAACCACGCATAGCAATTCACTTCCATTTTTACTAGAATCTTCTATCTCTCTACTTCTAGAAGGTCCGGCGGTGACAATCACGCGCATAAAGTTCGCTTGGGAGGCGGCGACGGTGCCGATGGCTTGAGAATCGGAGAGCTCGGCAGGGGTGTGGTTAGGGGAGAGGATCGGAGAGAGAGTGGAGAAGTCTTTTTTGGAATTTAGGATTTGTTTGGCTTTGAGGAAGTTGTTGTTCGGTGGAGGTTTTCTGGAGAGATTGGGCTGGTTTTGGTGTTTGGATGAGGTGATAAGGAGAGAGTGGTGGTTTTGGTGGTGGCTGAAGGTGGTTATGTGGCGGAGGAAGGTGGGAGTGCGGTGGCGGAGGAGGGACAGGGAAGGGATTGGCATAGGTGGAGTTCGTTAGACGTGATTTTGGTGGGAAATGGAGCTTGTTATGGATGTTGGGGTTTTACAGGGGAGGTTTAGGAGGTTAATTATGGGTTAATGGTGATTGATTAAACTGATGAACACGATGATTAGTTTACTGAAGAGTGAAGAACAGTCTGGTAGCAGACTAGCTGTCAGGCTTTTATCAGGTAGATCAAGGAATTGTATTGCAGTGCCTTGATTTGAAGTCAAGGACTGATGAAGTTAAGACACGTGGTTCCATCAACTTAAGCCATAACTGGATCTCAACTATTTTCGAGCTTGATTAAGATGAAATTTAAGAAATAAATAAGTTCACTCAATATTTTCACTTAATTTTATAAAAAATATTGAAGTTAAAATTTATTAATTCCCAAACACCTTACATGACTTTTTTACGAGTCAAAAGTTAAAAATAATTTAGATTAATTCGCAAAAATAAAATATCAAACAAATCTAATTAAAGTAGATAGGATGTGGTAAAGTAATTAAAGCGGATAAAGGCTTCGATTATATTAAAAGTATAGAGTTACACAAAATTGAGAAAGTTTTACTGAAAATAAAGTTAATTTTACTGAATATTCTTCCTGCTAATGATTTCCATAATCTAATAATTGAAATATTGTTTAGAAATTTTTTGCAAGAAACCTTAAAATAAAATAAACATTATTTTGTTTTAACTAATAACGCAAGATACATGTCAACTTACATCTATTTGATACCAAAATTTATAATAGAAAACTTGTAACTTGGAATTTAATTAGAATTAAATTAATTTTAAACATTAACTTGGATAAAGTTGACATAGCTGGGTTAACAAGAATTGTTTTTTTAAAAAAAGCAGTATTATTTTAAATAAAAATAATAAATCTAATAATTTATGAGTTGATATAACAAGATTTCTAATATTTCTATTAAATTTTAAAAATATTAATAATCAATTAAAAAAATATAAAAAAAGAATATAAAAAAAAACTATATTTAAAAAAAAAATCAGATCTCGTCCGAATTTATCCGGTTCATGGATCGATCAAGTTTTACCAAGTTATTGCATTAATCAATTTTTAATCTTACCCAAACCGATTTAATTACTGGATCAACCGAGTCTTAGATTAATCTGCCGGATGAGTGTGGGTTTAATAGCACTATTTAAAATCTCATGCATTTATAATCCTTTAAAAATCTCGTGCACAAAAACATTTTCAAATTGTACCAACAAGTTTTTCTACGTAGCAACGTTTAAATTCTCATGATAAATTTGGTGTTTTTTGAGACGTCCCGCCTCATAAATACATTTAAAGGAATGGACTAGATTGGAGGAGAAGTACAAAAATGGAATTGGTGGTCATCTGCCATGGAAGCCCAGATGGTAAATAACTATCAAAACCGCTATCACATGGCTCATTCAACAAAATCCAAATGAAGAGTTGTTATCATCACAATATGGCCATTGGCAGCAAGGCTCATGTCTGATCAAGTTTGATGGGCAGTTATGATGAATGTTCGGATGCCATGGATCCATGAAGTGTCTGAACCGATCAATGAAAGCTGCAATGGATCAACAATATTAGCATCCCAGTAACAGCTATCCTAGCTATGAAACAATAACATGGACTGAAATGATGAAAGATCATGTCAGGAGGGGGAGAGCAAGATACATCAGTCAACATGCGTCGTCACCATCTAAGCTGAATTACGGTTTAGTAGTTTGTTCTCCAGTAACTGGCGCCTCCGGTGGCGAAAGTAGGCGAATTGAAGCAGTATCTAGTCAAGACATTAAGGTTCGACAGAAAATAGAAGACAATCGGACTCATCTTATCCAGGTTGACAATCAAGAAGGGAAACAAAACAACTATGAGTTAACAAGGATACGCAAGTGTCAAGCAGCACACAACCTCCTGCATCCACCAGCCATGGCAGGTTTGCTCTGATCTTTGACCATGCCACGCTATCGACTAGTATGCTATTGAAAAGGTGATAAATGCCAAACCCAAAAATGAAAAGGCAGAGATTTAGATAAATATGATAGAATTCACTGGTGAGACCATACATTGCCAGCATGAAAGTTCAAAGATGACTTGAATCAACAAGACTGAAATCAAAGATGGTAGCAGGATGGGAAATTATATGCACCTTGCTACATATGTGATATTCCCAATCAAAGCGAAGACGAACATTAATGGATTAAGCCCCTGAATAGCATGGAAATATAAGTTGACATTTTGGGCTGGAGAAACATGTTAGAGATATATAGACCGCATAATTATGCTGTCGAAAGTATATCAGTATTTATTGAAGAACACTGAAGTTACAAAAGTCAATATGCTTTACCTCAACGTTGCCCCTCTTGATCTGCAAAATTGATAAACCACGAAATATGATTCAGTTGTAGACATTTAGAAGACAAGCATTACTAGTTAAAATTTGATCTAGAGAAAGCAACAATACACCACAGAAAGTGCAAACATGCCAGGAAAATAAAAAGGTTGGGGGGGGGGGGGGGCCGGCGATGTATTTCTGTCATAGTTCAACCATTTCTAACATATTTTATCTACTATTTCCTGTTAAATGATAATGACCTTCTGGCATTGGGTAGGAAAAAAAAAAAAGAACACTGAATACCGATAATACTGGTATATTTTGTTGGGAAGATCATCTCACATTTAGGAAAATTTGAGGAAGCCGTCCACCCATGTAAATAGCTGCCATCGACCAACCAAGGAACGTTCCAATTCCACTTCCCTCACTATAATTTTCATGTGACATTCTGCTACTCGCCTGAAGTCCGAAAAACAAGATAAGAAGATATCAAAAGAGACTATAAAGAACATATTTTTTTAGAAAAATTATCTGTAATTAAGCAACACATGAAAGCCAGTGACCGACTCTAGAATTATGTTTTACTATCATACATATATACCATCCTCCATCTCACATGTCATCCTACATTTGGTGAATCATCTCTGATGCACTACAAGCATCTAGCTGGATGACTAACTCAGAAAAAGAAAGAGCAGGAAAAGGGGGATATTACATTGGAGAGACCAGTAACAGAAAGACATGAAATCATCTTTTCTCCACAAAGATTGATAATTTAATTCACCAGGATTACTTAAATGAAACTAAAATTTAATTTGGAAAATACCTGCAAGATCTTCCGTCCTACTTGAATCACAAATCCTTGATGTTTATTTTCAAAGGCTCTGGCAAGCCTGTTGTTTGCTGATTGATGAAGATTAAGTGTTCCTAAGAGTGTGACTACAGACACCTGAAATAAAAAATAGTCCGTGATTATCATAGAAAGTCATTTTGTGTAGAGTTTTTCAGTAAACATGACTGCAAGATTGGTATATATACTAACCACACATAGCATGGTTTTGGTGTTCAAATTCGGTGCAGATTGTGTGGTTGCATCTCCACCAAGCAGTGGCTCTTCAATCGAATTCCTCATCGAAAATGATGGAGAAGCCACTCTTTGTGCTAAAAAGGATCCTACTGCGGGAGTATGGCTGCTTGAAAGAGATCTTGCTGACCTGAAAGAAAATTACATTTGAGACAGAACCATATTGTATTGAGGTCCTGTTCATAAATCTAAGGCATAACAACAAATTCAAGAGTAGAAGTTTACATGTAGTATAGCTCTCTTCCAGGGGAACTTTTTTGAAAAAGTGTTGGAAAAGGAATTGGTGAACTCGAACCATTTGTGGCATCAGGAGAGGCAGTTTCATTTCTCTGTTTACCAGCATTGTTGACTTGTGCTCCAGCATCACTATTTCCTTGTCTAATTCTTCCAGCCTCTTCAGTCTGACTAGAGACGGGGGCCTGGATCACAGTGAAAAGCATTAGCAGTGTATTACATCCTTTTGACTCTGTCCAAGAAATTTGATCGTTCACTCAATAAAATACGTCCTTAATAGTTGAAAATTGTTGTTTCATTATAAGAAGAGAATACATGTAGATAGAGATTCTTACCTTGATGCATCGTCTGTTACGTTTCAGTCGATGATAGATGTGACCATAGTAAATAGTTTGTGCTGTCAGAACTGAGGTAGTAATTGTATACAACTGCAAAACAACAAAGCCATGTAAACGAATCGTTCAAGGACAAGAAACTAGATCAAAAGGCAAGTTGGCCATGCAAGAAAGCTTTGGTCTTTTGCAGATATCCTTACCACTGCCATGTAGTATTGGGTTGGAAGCTGCAAAATCAAGCACAAAACTTCAGTTAAACCATCAATGAATTCAAAGTGAGCAGGTATGATACATAACCATTGTAGCTTTGTGCAGACTTAAACCTCATGATTTCACAAGCTAATAAATCCTAGAAATTCAAACAAGAAATGCATGTACAATCATCCAGCACAGCATCATTTCATGGGAGTAAATAACATAATAACAGGTTATTCGAAATTCCAGAAAGGAAAATGGATAATCAAGACTAGCAATTAGCAGTACTAGAGATTAAAAAAGAAGAAAAAAAGACCACTTACAGTAGCTGGTTCCAACATACAGCCAAAAACATTGAAAAGATCCCTAAAAATCAAAGCATTAGAAATTAATATATCATCTAAAGGTAAAAAACAAAAAAACAAGAATCTAGCAAGAGAATAGATATATCTCACCCTATAATCCATGTCAACAAGAAAGCAAGGGAAAGTCCTTCAGTGGATTTCTCCTTATGGTTTGTGATGATTTGAGGTATCTCAGCAACTCCCCAACTCAAAACACTAATCACACCTAAAGTTAAAGAAACCCCATCTTTCATACTGCAGAGACAATACTTTATGTAAATTCTAGCCCATTGTGAACAATACTGGGGGCACGTTGGCATGGTGCTTTTGAAAAGTTCCAGTATTGGTCCCTCTCAATCTACAAGAAACGAGAGAGAGAGAGAGAGAGAGAGCAATGAAGAGAAATATCAGAACCCAATTTACTGACAGATTTGAATGGTATATTTATAGAAAGAAGATCAAATCATACTATTTTCTTAAGAATAATTTATATGAAAAGGAAAACAAAATCATATTCTAATCAAAATGCTTGTCTCGAATCAAAAGCATAATGAGCCAAATCAAAATAGAAACCTGAGCTCTATACCTACCGTTATAACTTAACCATTGTCGAATAATACCACTCCACATTGTTCTATAATTAACTAATTCTAATTTAATTAAAAGTTCTTTCTAAAAATCAATACTTTACAAAACAAAACAAAACAAAAATCAATTCATTGAGAGAGAAAAAATCCCAGATGGTTGAAACATTTTGCAGACTCTTTAGGGTTGTTAAAGAAAGGGAAGGTTCGGTTCCAATACCATGTCACAGCCATTAGGACTCAGAAACATGAAAAAAAAAGGATGCATGAACGAAAATGTCAAAGAGCCCATGTCATGAAAAGTTCCAAAAACAAGCATCACGTGACACAAAGAGGTAAAAACTGCAGCAGAAATCGTTTTTCAAAATAATTTTTTTATTTAAAAATATATTAAAATATTTTTTATATTATTATATTAAAACACTAAAAAATTATTAATTTAAAACTATCTATGGAACAGAGTTTAAGTGTTGCAGGTGTCCTGGGCTTGAAAAAGTAGGTTAACAGAAGCCTAAATTGAACTAATGTAAAACTATGTTCAATTATAGAAAATATAATCTTGATAATAGTAAGGTGCATACAAAGACAAGGAAACCTACACGCATTGTCAGTCTCAAACAAACAAACAAAAAAGCATTTAATTATAGAAAATATCAAATAATTTCCATGATCTAAGAAAACAGAATCCTGGACTATCTTTTAGTATTTTTTAAAATATAAGATCTGAAAATATTATTTAATCATGAAATAAAAAGGGAATGTATATATACGTTAACAAATCAATAAACTTACCGTCACCTGTCACAGCTACAGATGCAACACCAGAAATAGGTTCAGGAATTGTTGATTGGGTTAGGACTTAGGCGTGGTGAGGGAGAGGGAGGGAGGGAGGAGGTTTCGAGAAAACCGAAAGGGAGCAGGAGGAGGAGCAGCAGCAGCAGCAGAGGGTAGACGTGTAGTGTTATGCTTGAGTATGAGAAGAAAAAGAAAAGGTCTTTCAGGATTTCTATGGCCGATGTTGTTTGAGTGGCTGCTTACCTGGCTACTACTTATTTAACCATGTAAACATGAAAGATTTATAGCTAGGGTTGATATTTATACTCGGCCAAAAGCTGAGTCATAGATTGACTATTCATGAAATCGTTGTGGTTTTATTAATAAAACAAAGTTATTTAGATTTAAAAAAAAATTATTAGAATATTTAATCAACCAAATATCATCAGAGTTTAGTTATTATATTATTTAAACTTCTAATTTGATTCGAAAACAATCTCAACAAAACATATCTGAATCAATGAATCATCGAATCAATCTGCTAAATTAGGCAAGGTCTTATAACTTGATCGGAGATCTGCTGGAGGGAACCCAAGATTTCAAGCGTGTTCTGTTCTGTCTTCTGAAGGTGATAACCACATCTTATGGGAAAACAGCAGCTTGCTGGTGCCTCGGCCTTGCGCAGCTACTCCCATGCATGCAAAGAAGCCTGAGACATGAGTGGGCCTGGAAGCGGTCAATTTGGGGCCATTTTCAGTCATGGTCAGTGACAGTGAAGGCTTTGTCTCTTAATAATTATTACTATATCATTCCCCGCTTTACACAGTACATCTAATTATTTTTAATGTAAACTAAATTAAAAAAATTAAAAAAACTCGATCCGAGTATGAAATCATAATAAATTTATAAAAAAATAAATTAAAAATATATAAAAAATATTATTTCAATGAATGACATGTTTTTGAATTAAAGCTATGGTGATTTAGCCACTTTGTCAATTGAGAAAAGAAGAAGAAGGGATTCAGTCACGACTCTCTACAGTACCTTAAATGCAATGTTTTGCTTAACAAATCAGGAAACAAAAATTATGTCAGAATGCCTTCTTTTCGAAGAAAGGAAAAGAGTAAGATAATTTCTTTGAAAAGCACTTCACCTATAAAAGTGCTTGGCGTGCTTTTATGGAATCTTGCGTCAGTGGATGGGGTTGATGATAATCTGACAAACAGATCGAGCACTACCGCTGTCATGGCGCCGCCTGAGAAAGTAGAAAAGGCTGGATATTCTCCTCAATCATTGCTTCTTGTTTCAAAAAATCTCAGTCCATGCCAACTCGATTTAGCCCCACGAAATGACTCATCGGGCGAATCAACTCGCCGGGTGAGTTGGGTTTATTAAATATGAAAAACACACGATCCTTTCAAAACAGTGATAATTAGCAGAATTTCCTGTTCTTTTACCTTAACTCTTAAGTTCAATTGCCGAAAACAAGGAATAGTTGACAATGACCATGTAAGAAAACTCCATCAGTCTAGCGATACAATCTTAAGACAACATGCTTCTAAAAACAACACAAGTTGACTTAAGCGGCATAATCTGGCGAACAACATGCCAGATCTAGAGTGAAACAAGGTACATGCATGGTGATCCTGCTAGGAATGTTGTAGCAGCAGCATTGCCGCAGCATTACTCTGTATTACCTGACTCCGTTGTCTGGAGCATTGGAGCTGTGACCACTGCCAGTGTAAGATCAGGGGGATTATGATTCACCAGACCTTTTACGAATCTCCCTGTACTCTTGGCAATTAGCACACAGATGGCAGAAAAGGCTGGTAACAAAGTCACAGCATTGCACTTCCTGCACATATATAAATGGCTTTACCCAAAGCAGTTTATTATCATTTGCAGCAAGAAAGCAGTTAAAACACCGAAATGGCTTGCTTGTCTTCTTCTCCTGAAGTATGTGGCTCAACTGAACCACTGGTAAGTCTCAGATCACTGAAGAGTTAGCAAACAAATTTTATTGTTTGATGATTTTTTTTAAGCAAAAGGGTCATCTTTTTTTGTTAATTATGTGATTTCTTCTCAGTGAACATTACCGAGTGTTTTTGATTTTATAGGTGGGAAACAACTCAAACAAGGATCTAGGCTTAGCTCAACTCGAGGACATAGAAATGGTATATACTTTGTTTTGTTAGTTCATTAAGTGTTTAGGTCAACTTTTCTGGGGTTTTGTTTGTTTTTGACAATTGCTTAGGGGATTTGCTATTCACTTGCCTTGTCGGTTGCTTTACTGTGTTTTGTTACTTTAAGAGTGGAGCTTGAATTGGAATGAAAATCTTGACTAGAAAATATTCATTTTTGTTGGCTGTAAGTTAGTAGAAGTAATATAGCAAGAGAAAGAGAGATCATTGCCACCATTAGAAAATTGAAAAACGCCAACATGATATTTTGTCGGCGAGTAAACACCTTTCCGTTGAAAACTTTTATCACCGATGGATCACCAACTGAAACACGTTCTCGGACAAAGTTTTGTTTGGAATTTCTATCCATCAGCATTCTTCACCCGGAACAGAACAACTGATGACATATCACATATGTGGTGATGTATCAACCATCATGTGACGCAGTATCTGATCTCATGTTGGTCCTAACTTCCACCAGTTGTTAATTAATTGGTGAGATTACTGTAGTAAACATGTTCAAAGATGCAAGTGAAAACGAATATAATTTTTTTTAAAAAAAAAAAATCTACTTTCCTTTCTCCTTATGACCAGTTCTCTAGCATTTGCTTGCGTTGTGTGTCAAACAATTATTTTTAACTCAAAATCAGCGAGGTGATACCTCAATAATGGTTTTATATTAACCTCTAATAAATATCCTCAGATAACACTTTCTAAAAACGTATCTTCTGGTGAAAATCAAATTCGTACTTGTGTCATCTGGTTATTAAAATTCGATATGTTTAATTAAAAACTTAAATTGGTAGATCAAATTTTAAAAATAATTTTATATTGCTCTTTAAAATTAAGCTACATTAGATTAATGCGAACTTGAGACTGCTTAATGAATTTGAAACTAGCAGTCCTGCTCTTTCAATCTGTAGAACATATATTTCATCGTAGCATAAAAAGCATAGGCCACAAATCCAAGTATTTTTTGCGATTGATGTTTCCTTCATAGTTAAATTCCTTTTGTCCTGTTCCCGTCAACAAGCTCGTTTAGCTCGTCCGGACTTCTTTGAGGTTTAAAAATATAGCCTGAGTCTTCAAGTTGTCTTTGTTGCCAGAATAACTAAGAAACTGAAGTATCCTTGTTTCTGTGATGGTGCCATCCACATCATTGCCATTGAATGTGGTAACTAGTCCATTTGAGCTATGAACTCCAAGCCCTTCATTGCAGTTCTCATAATCTCTGCATGGCCTGACATATTTTCCTACTCAACTTCATGGTCACCAATTTCGAAGTGATGAATCTCTTAGCGAACAATCAATGGCTGCACAACAAAACATAACCATGTCAAGTGAAAGAGAAATGCAGGAAATTGATCATCACAGTTCTTTTGCAACTGTAAGAATCCAGTTCTGTCAAAAAACTAAAAATAAAAAACCTAAATTTCAGCAGCTATGATCTGCATTACGGTAGAGAGAAAAAAGGGCTCGTCAGATCCCAGGCACTAGGATACGTTAAGTTTTCAAGTTTACTCCAGGTGTAACGCACATCAGCGTAACAAATTCCACGTAGAGTTATTCTTACTGCATAAAGTCAAGTTTGGAAAAACTGGTTACAGAATTCTTGATTAAACAGGAGAAGCAATGGAAATCGATATAGCACAGATGACACGAGTTGATCCATGATCCATCATGTGACACATTGTCTGATCTCAAACAATTCCTAACTTTCACCAATTGTTAATTAATGCTGGTGAAATCACAGTTGCAGAATGTCGAAGATGCAATGAAAGAAAATTCCCTGTTATATGTTCCTGAAACTAAATCAGATGAGAAAAATCTGTTCTTTTGTTGAAGAAATTTCAATCTGTTTTTCAGATTCTTGTCAGTGCCATTTCCTCTGCAAAATACTATCAGATCGAATCACAAAAAATGGCTCACGGCCAAAGTTTACTACATTAAGAGAGTTCTTTCATAATTGTTTTCTTGAAACTCTCTATTGCCTGCCCATCATGTAGAATTTGAAGCTGATCTCGACACTGCTGAAGCCATTTGAAAATAAATTACAGAGATTTTTTTATTTCCTTCATTGGACAACATAGCAGAGACAATAACATGAATGATTCTGATCATAGGCTTCAAGATGAAGCTGCAGCTACCCACAGGAAACTAACAATAGCAGGGATCGCTATCAAAGGTGATTTGCTTCTATCTGAATTATTCATATGCTCTAGTAACATTAAAGGTCTGCAAATTAAACTGCATAAACCATTCATTTAGGTGGTTTCTTTTCCAAGTTTGGCCTCGCGCATGGCAATAAACTTGTTAACCAGCTTGTCTCTATCCGGCCAGTTCTCATGGATGATTGGAGCATTTGCAAATTCCTGCTTCCATGCCGCTAAGGATGGAAACTTTTCCTGGTCTATCAGTTTTAGACCTAGTATCTCCTCAAAGATATCAAGGTAATAAGCAAGCCATCCTAATGCAATATCCGCTAGCCCAATAGTCTCCCCACCAAAGAATTTCTTTCCTCTTATCTCTTCTTCTAAATATTTCAAGTTCTCCAAGGATGCAAGGACCCCTTCTTCTAGCTCTTTTCCCTCCTTCGTAAGCACACCCAACACAAATGATTGCAAAACCTGCAACCACGCGTAAAGCAATGTTGCTTCAAATCAATTCATGTTTGATCAAGTTCAGGCAATTCAATCATATAAAAATCACTGATTATTATGAAAGAGACAGAGGACCTAAACAATTACCTTATCATCACCAAACTTGGCCCAGAAACGAGCACGGGCTTGCTGGTGAGGATCTTCAGGCAACAGAGGATTTTGCTTCCATGTCTCGTCGATGTATTCTAGAATGACAAGTGATTCACAGATGACTTTACCATTGTGGACAAGCACGGGAACCTTCTTGTGGATAGGATTGTATTGCAAGAGTAAAGGGCTCTTGTTGGAGAGATCTTCATATATGGTATCAAACTCAACACCCTTCAATTTCAGTGCCCAGATGACTCTCAGAGCAAATGGACTTGACCATGTCCTAAACACCTTAACTTCTTCTGCCATGTTGTGTTTTCTTTATTCCATCGAACATAGCTCGATGCCTTTATAGACAACACTTTAACTCTTGCTTTTGCTATGTGGCCACTGCACTTCAGCAAAATCTCACTTTCTCCCTGCTTTTCTTGCCAGTTCTTAGGCTCTACCCCTTATTTTCGGACAACCTTTTGTTTTACTTGTTTTTCCTACTAGTTTTGGGAGGGTTGGAATACAAATTGGAAGGCAACATTTTGGGGCAGACTCAAAAAGCTTAAAGCTCAAGGACTGCTTTGACAAAATCTCTCTCTGTCTACATTTATTTATATGTATCACACGTAAGCGATGACCTATGGCTGGGTGGCCAGTCCACGCTGATCTTCGTCTTTATTAAGATGCGGTTTGGTAATGCGTAAACCACAGTCTCTATGTGTTTTGTTTGGTTATGCAAAAAAATAGATTTTATTTTAGTGGGATTATAGATTTTATTTTAGTGGATTCATTGTAATTGTGGCTGCACTTGTGGCTGATAAGAAGTTTGAAAATTATGCTTTCCAACACCAGCTAACCTTATTTTTCAAGATCCACTGTACTAAGAAAAAAAAGCCAACTCAATTATTCATCTTTTGTCTCTGAAATTGCAAATTCTATATGCTGTAGTTTGTCTTCCCCAAACATTAGAGATCATGTAAAAGATGACTTCCTGGAGCTTTTCCACTGTGTGGAGAACGGAGTAGCACTGTTTCGGCCGAATCAGGTTGGTACAAACCTAAATGTAAATAAAAATATATATATTTTTAATTGTATTTTATTCAAAAAAACTAGTGTTTAACATTATTTAATGACACTAGATAAATTAGAAGGATATCACATAATGATGTAGTATTTACAGAATTTGATCGCAATTTTAATTTTATTCCTGATAATATTTTACCTGATGTTGTTGCACGCTCAATAAACCATGAAAATTGTAGTCCTTATCAAATGAATTTCGTACGTTATTCCTGATAATATTCTGTACGTTACGCTCAATACCAAACACACTCTAATTGAACTAGTGACCCTTGGGTTACATATTTTTATTTTTTATAAGAAAATTATTTATACAAATTTTTTAATGCATTTTGATAATTTATAAAATATAAAAAATTAAAAATTATATATATATATAATTAATTCAAAAATAGAGATATATGTGCGCTAATAAATCAAAAAAAAAATCATTAACGACACCTAAAAATAAAATTTAAAAACTGATAGATAAATATAGATTAAGATATTGAATCTCAAAAAATAAAACATTAAATTGATTGAATAAAAAAAAAGCATAACATGTAAGGCTACACATATTAAAAATATCATCTAAAAATAAATATTTTTTATTTTCAAAAACATAATTTATCTATATAAAAGATAAAAACAAAATTATAGATGAACTAGAAAAATCACTCTGAAAATTAAACACATAAAAAAAAAATCAATATTATTTAAAAGAGACCATCTAAACAAAAAAAAAAAAGAAGTTTTGTCTATTTTTTTTTTGTTTTTAGTTTTTTAACTAGTCACGTCACTTTAATTTTTTTTCAACTGCATTCTTTAAAGTTATATTTCCATGATAACCATAGTTATCAAACCTGACCTGAAGGTTGACCTGACCAGGGAGTCAGGTTCTGGGCTACACGGGTTGACTTAAGTCAACCCAAAAATTAACAAAAAATATTTTAGGTTTTAATATTTCATATGAAAAAATTAAGAAACAATCCATATGAATATTGGCTATACATGTTGTAAATAATCAAGTTTAAAAGATTATTTTAAAATATTTTTTATCCTACATTAAAAAGATACTATCTTATTTTTTTAAGTTAAAATATTTAAATGAAAAAGGTTTTTTTATCTCACATTAAAAAAACATAATTTTTTTCTTGTGAACATAGAGTATATATATTGAAAGATTTCAAATCCCACATTGAAAAAATAAAACATTCTTCTAATATTTATATAGTGAACTTTGAAATGAGTTAGTAAACTAACTACAAAATATATATATAAAAAGAAGGGTTTCTCGCTAGAAGAAAAAACACATTTGAAAAAAAACGGGTCTCTACCAAGTTTTGAAGTAGTGCTCGAGTTCCTAGTTGACCCGGCAGATTGACTGGTTTTCTCTGGACCAATTGCAGGCCCAGATTTTGAATGAAACAGACTCGCCCAAAGCCTTGAGTTACTCAGGTCTTGGGTTGACCCATCAGGACAAGCGGGTCTGATAACTTTGATGGCAACCATGTCAAAACCAAGAATTATGAGCCTTAAATCTGGTGGCTATACTAAATTTAATAGGCTTAGATCTGATAGTTATACAAGACCCAAGGCAGTTGGGTGTGACGAGCGAGCAGACCAAAGATACTTGAGTTTATTAGCAATGCATGACCCAAGAGTTGTGAGTATGACAATCAAACCAGACCTAAAACACTTGGGGTTGGTGATTAGTTTTGAGTCTGGCTATTAAAACCAAACTGATGAAATAAATAAAATTTTACACAATAAATGCAGTTAAAATCACGCCTATTTTAGTATATAAATAAAAATAATAATAAATTCTTCTGACGTTGTTCAAGTCTCTATGATAAGGGGTCCTCGTAGTTATTAAATCTATTGAGACCAACAAATTAACCCATGAATAAAATTTGTGACTCAAAGTTCGTCCAGTTTGGGTTTTAAACTGCTTTAGAAAAAAAAAATTTGGTAGTGAAACTTGATTGATTTAACTAGATTTTTAGTGATATATTTACCCTATTAGATTAACTTTAAGAATATTTAAAAGAAAAAAAACACAAAACAACACTATTTTAACTAAAATAATTAACTTGGATATTGATATTTTAGTATTTTATTAAAATCAATCATCGAGTTAATAATTATACTATCTTTCAAATTCAAGATTTTATAAAATAGAACTATTATTTTTAAATAGCCTCAAACAACATTTATATACTACAAGGAAATCCAGCCGAAACATAACAAGATTGAATGCTTGAAGAAATACAGAGAGTGGGCCGTTGGATTTCTCCTCTTGTTTCTTGGATCGCATAGTGTATAGGGTCTCTCCCTTGTTCATACAGGCTACGCTTGAAGCCGAGCAATATCAAAACTACTCATTCACCAATTTAAACTTTTAGAGTGGAGTTGGTATTAAATTATTTTTTTTTATTTTTAATACTATCATAAAACATTAAAAAATTATTAATTTGATATTTTTTTCAAACCAAACATATTAAAATATAATTTTAAATATAAAAATAAATGATTTTTTAATGAGTTATTCTAACCTGAATATTATATCCATAAAATTTATGATGTTTAAATGTATCCCTCTGATAATAATAAAGGTGAGATTTAAATTATATATATTAAAAAAATTAATATTATTCAAGAATTTGACTATGATATTAATATCAACACATTTAATTTCAAAAGCTATTTATTTTAGTATATGTATATGTGTATATTATTCATATGACTTTGTGAACAAGCCGATATTTTGAATATTTAATTATTAATGGATTATAAGTAATGCTTGTAAGGTTATAAAATCTTCAACAATATTAGTAGATTGACTTGCAATAAAAAAAATATAATCAACTCTTCATCAATCAATCTATAAATATTCTATAAATAGAAAAATATAAAATAACAAAATAATCCTAAACTTCACCCTTTTTCCCTTTTACTTGCAACATTTTTAATCTCTACCCCTCCATTTATTGATTGGGAATTTTTGTAAAAAAAAAAAAACTTGCACAAAATAATCCTAAAATTCACACCCTTTTCCCCTTTATTTATAATATTTTTAATCTCTACCCCTCCGCTCAATTCATTCTTTTTCAAGGCAATTAAAATCGGCCCCGCTGGAACTTTTTCCACGTGTCAAAAACCAAAATGATATTGCACCAACTCTTAAACCCTCTGAATACCACATGATCAAACCATCGTAAATATCTTCCCTATCGCTTCACTCCCTCGTAAAACCTTGGCAAACCCCTCTCTCCAGTCTCCGCCACTCTTCGTTCCTCTTAAACCCTAAGAAATCCCCGAATCAGATTTAGGGTTTCTCACTCAAATTTCCAAAACCCTAAAAATGATATCAACAGTTCTAAGAAGAACATCTTCTTCTTCTGTACTAGCCCCAAATCGGGCTTTAGCCCTCGCAGCCCTTCTACAACACCAATTAACGACCACCGCGTCACCAATTCCTCTCAGAAACGGGTCCCTCTCCGGTGAGATTAGACCCTTTTCTTCTTTTCTTGTTTCTCTAATCAAAGCTAGAGACTTTCATGTCAAATCTGGGCCGTTGGATTTTAAGGCGAGTTCGGTGACTGAAACTTTTAACGCTGTACCTGATTATGGCTATGATGAAGGGAAAGGGAATGAAGAGGGGCTTGAAATTTCAAGATTAGGGATTTCTCAAGAGATTGTCGGCGCTTTAGCTAAAAAAGGGATCACGAAATTGTTTCCCATTCAGGTAATTTTATCATTTCCGTTTTAAGGAAATGAAAATTTGGGTTTTTGTAATATTAATTAAAGTTTTGGTTTTTTCTTGTGATTAAATGAAAATTTGATTAACTTTGCGATTTTTATATTTACTGGGAAATTTATTTCTTATAATTTTTTTGTGAACAATTACATTAAAGTTTTTTTAGTATTTTAATTAAATTTTGATACTTTGTTGGTAATTATATTATTTCAATGAATTTTTTTAGTTAATAATTGAATGAAAGAAGTTTGATTTTTTTTCCCTGTTTTCTGTTTTTTTTTTTTTTAAATGTAGAGAGCTGTGCTTGAACCGGCTATGCAAGGGAAGGACATGTTTGGTCGAGCTCGAACTGGAACAGGAAAAACACTTGCTTTTGGAATTCCTATACTTGATAAAATTTTACAATTCAATGCGCAACACGGGTTTGTTCATTTATTGTGTTAATTTACTGCCACAGGTGGATTTTATTTTGATTGAATTTGATTTCCTTGTTTTTTTGGGTTTTTTACTTGGCTGGTTTGCGTTGGGTTTGTGTAGGAGAGGGAGGTACCCATTGGGAATAGTTATGGCTCCAACAAGAGAACTTGCAAGACAAGTAGAGAAGGAGTTTCGTGAGGCTGCACCTAGTTTGGATATCACTTGTTTATATGGGGGTACTCCTATTTCACGACAAATGAGGGATCTTGAATATGGTGTTGATGTTGTTGTTGGCACACCTGGTCGTATTATTGATCTGATGAAGAGGGGCTCACTGGTTTTGTCAGAAGTTCAGCATGTTGTCCTTGATGAAGCTGATCAGATGCTTGGTGTGGGATTTGTTGATGATATTGAGACAATCTTGTTGAGTGTGCCTCGGAAACGGCATAGTATGTGCTTCTCTGCTACAATGCCAAGTTGGATCAGAGAACTTGTTAGGAAGTATCTAAAAGATCCTCTGACTATTGATCTTGTAAGTATGGGGATTTGCATGGAGAGTTGAATAGATGTATGTGGGCACCATAATTTCTTATGTGATATTAGTGTTGACCGGGTTTCTGCAAAGCCTGGGCCTTTATTTTTATCTGCATGGTTGAGTAGTTTCTGTTGTTGATGTGTTTGTGCGACATTGTTTCATTACTGCTTGCAGTTTCTAACGAATAAAATGTATTTTAGGTCGGAGATTCTGATAAAAAGCTGGCTGACGGAATTACCCTCTATTCAATTGCCTCAGACTTGTATGCAAAAGCATCGATTCTTGGTCCTCTGATTACAGTATGTCTCATGAGCTCCTATTGGTTGTCGTTTTTTTATTTTTCCTAAACCTCTTAATGAGCTTCTATCAGGCGAACTGCACATGATGGAGAAACTTAATAATGATTGTTCCTGTCAGTTTCACCCTATCAACAATTTTGCTCTCTCAACTTCGGATATGTATTTTCTTAGGAACATGCTAAAGGAGGAAAGTGCATTGTTTTCACTGAAACAAAGCGTGATGCTGATCGATTAGCATATGCCATGGCAAAAACCTATAAATGTGAGGCTTTGCATGGTGATATTTCACAGAGTGTGAGAGAAAGGACACTTTCAGGCTTCCGAGAGGGGCATTTCAATATTTTAGTCGCCACTGATGTTGCGGCACGTGGTCTTGATGTCCCTAATGTTGATCTGGTGAGCTATATTATTTCACATCGTACTGTTGTAGTTCTGGTACAAATAATTAGTTGATTGTAGAGGAGAGCTTTAGCTTTAATGTTATGCAACATGTAGCCTCCAAATTCTGTCCTTCTGTTGCTATACTTCTGTCTTAAGTGGCTTCCTATAACATCTGCAATTCGATCTCACAATTCCATGTATTGAAAGCTTTTTTTCTGATCTTCTAACTTAATTTGGTTCAAGTTCTTTCAAAACTACGAGACCCTAAGGCTTCATACCTTAAATTCTTGCTCCCAAGTCCCCAAATTTCTCAAACCATCATCCATAACAAACACAGAAGATCATATTCTTCGAAATATTCCATGTGTCAACTATATTTTGAAACCAATTGTAAGCAACTCAAATAGCTATTTAGCAAGTTGTCATTCCTTGGCCTGCCATTGCATTCTTATGTTCTCATTTGCATTCCCATCCACTGTTTGCTCAGATAATACATTATGCACTTCCAAGATGTTCAGAGACTTTTGTTCATCGATCTGGCCGTACTGGTCGTGCTGGGAAGAAAGGAACTGCAATTCTTATTTATACTCAAGATGAGAGCAGGCAAGTCCGTATAATTGAACGCGACACAGGGTGCAAATTTTTAGAGGTAACCATCAATCTCCTTTAACCCATCTTTATGTTTCAATTGTTTTGGATGTGTAAAATGCCAGGTCACCAAGTTTCAATTGTGAATTTTCAGAAAATGACATGCATATAGTTTACACCAGCATTTTTAGAATCAGACTCATGCAATGTACAGATCATGACAGGCTTTTTTATGTGATTCATGCCCAGTTCTATCTAATTGAGTAAATATACATAACCTGGAAGTAAGTATATGCTGATTGCCACATTAGTAGTGTACTGACCTCCATTCCACAAGGATCCATGCCATAACTTTTGAGAGCATCCTTTTTATTTTTTCTATTTTTGTTCAATACAAGTTGATGCACAACTTTGATGTAGCTGCTTCCATGTATGTGGTGTGGGAGTCCTTTGCAATGTGCATGTTCTGGTTTTTACGAGGTTCCACATGTGTGTTCAGTATGTGTGTTCTATTTTTGATTGACCTCGATCAAAAATGGTGTCCTGATTGTGGTGTTTTTCAGCTCCCTAAGATTGCTGTTGATGGTGAAAGCATAGACATGTACAATGACATGGGTCGTGGACGATTTAACTCATTTGGAAGTCCAAGAGGATTTGGTGATGGTGGTCGATATGGTGGTCAGGGGAATTATGGATCTGGGCAAGGCTTTAGGAATTCTGGTTTTGGCCGCTCTGATGGTCAATTTTCAGGATCAAGTCGCAATGGCTATAACAGAAACCAATCAGGGAATTTTGGCCGCTCTAGTAACTTTGGCGAGTCAAGAACAGACCGCTCCAGTAATTTTGGGGACTTCGGTTCAGGCCGTTCTAGCAGTTTTGGTGACTTCGGTTCAGGCTGTTCTAGCAGTTTTGGGGACTCTGGTTCAGGCCGTTCTAATGGATTTGGCAACAATTCAGGCCTAACCAATAGATCACAGAATGATTATCATTTTAGACAATCTGCGGGCTTTGGAGACTCCAGGAAGTGATGGCATGAACAGCAAGAGAATACAATTCTGACTTCATGAAATGGTATAACACTTGCTCCTACCAAACTCTTCTCACTGCTCCCTTGGTAAACATAATATTTTAACTTGAGTAGTTCCATGTGTGAATTTTCTAATAGATGCAATCCCAAGGAGTCCAGACGATGTGCCATTTATCTATTAGTTGAACACCTGCTGATATTGTGTCTTTCTTCAATCAACTACTAAAGTACTCCGTAGGACAATCTTGTACTGAGCTCTTAATACCTAAAGTAGAACTATCAAATTAATGGCTTTACACATCTGTAGTGCAAAAAACATTTGAGGTAAGAGGACTTGGAGCATTTCCCTTCAACTAGTAACCCTTAGTTGGGAATCCCATACACCTATTTGCACTGTGGTGGTGATCTCTGCCTCTCCATTTGATCATTTGAGTTTTTATGGGGATGATCATTTGCAGCCCCGGTCTCCTTTTGTCCTAATTACTTGTGGTTACGTGATAGAAATGCGTTTGATGAAAGGGACGGAGATAGAGACTAAATAAACCGTTTCCAAAATAGTTTTGAAGTGAATTACGTCTTTTCAAAACAAAAGTCATAGGAAGACATGTTCCTGTCTCTAAACAAACACAACCTAAGAGATCACCTTGTCAATTGCTTGCACTCGAAAGATTGGTATTCTATAACATCTAATGGCTTGCATCACAGATGAAGAGGCAAGAATTGCATACGAAAGAAAATGGAGATCAGGATACAGTTGTGTGCAGAAGAAGGGCTGCGTGTGGCAACTCTCTGGGCTTCAGTTGGTGAGAGGAATGGTTGCTAATAGGTTTAGCTATTTTTAATTTAAAAAAGCAAATGGTTTGCTGTTTATATTATGAAGTGAAAAACAAGGTGACTGTCATTAAGATAATTACAGGAGCTTTTATATGTAATCTAGCTTTCTAGTTTAGGAAATTTTCCCAGCTGTTTCTCTGCCTCACCATTTTTTTTTCCCCTGAGAACCACTTGAACCAATATTAACAGTTGCCGACAATCCTACTGTCAACTTTATTAATCTATTTTCCAGGAATTTCTTTCCATTCAAAAAATGTTTATTTGTAAAATATTTTATGATATTTTGAAAAATGCACAATCGTTGTTCGTTTTGTTGATCACCTTTTATCCATTGTATATATCACGTTTGGTTTGGTAACTATTTTGAGTCAGGAAAGATGAAGTATCGTTAATTTATTTAAAAATTATCAAAAATATATATATATATTTTTTTAAAAAAATTATCCTTGCATTTTCTTATATAATTTTTTTTGACACGTCCAATTATAATCATAAAATTCGGTCTATTTTCAGGCTACCTTTGGTGGGTCTTGGTTCCGGTAAAATAGAAGTGTTTGCCAAATTTTGGATCCTAAGACCCAGTGCAATCTGGGTCCAATTGATAAATAACTCAGGTTCAAATCAGTTATAATCATCCTAAAATAACTAGCAAAAATTTTTAATCATCGTCTAAGTATTTGATTAAATTTTTTGATTCATCTCTCTTATTTAAATAAGAGGAAAACAACGCTACGGATCTCGTGCGCGCGCGTGTAATCTTAAATCAAGAACCCTCACGGACCTAAAAGCCAATCTAAAACTATGACGAAAACTGCTGGTTTCAAGCTATGGAAGGAGACAAGTAACCGGTGGTGGCTCCGGCTGATCCCTCCTTGTCAATGTAAAAAATAAACATGATAAAAGGCCGATACCTAGACAGGCAGCTTGCGTGGTTTCCCTCCTGAGAGATGACAGAATAATTAGGAGATGAGTAACGGGTTATTTGAAACCAATTCAAATTCCTTATTATAATTTAATTATTGAATAATTAATTCAATTTGAATACAATTGATAAATAAATTTATATATTTAAAATAAATAGAATTCAAATCAATTTATTTTTTATATTAATTTCATCATCTTTTTTTGGAAGACAAAAAAAGAGGTAAATATTTTAGAAAAGCTAATTTTAATATTAAATTGATCTCTAATTTACTTTGTATCATTTTTAAAAATTAAATTCTATTTGAAATTCAATTATTGACTCTCAAGATAATTCTAAAAATGAAATTTTATTAAAACCTACAAATTTCAATTCAGAACCTTACAAACATACTGCAAGTTAACCAGCATTCATGCAGGGCAAAATATGGCTTGGCTTCAACTTTTACCTTATACTCTTGTAGCCGAAAGGGGCATATGGAGGGGAATTTTCTGAAGAACCGACTCTTTTCTCGTACACAAAATTTATAGGTAGCTGTTGACATCATTATGTGACCAAAAAGTGATGAAACCTATGAACTTACAGAAAAACGAAAGATGAACAAGTGCCTCATGTACATGTACAATATTGTGTGAATTTCATGCATTGAAGAGTTTCCTAAACGGGCCATCCTTCCGGTCTTTTGCTGCTTCAGTTAGAGCAAGGAACCGTTTGAAACCGGTTGTGGCGGCACCGCGTCCAAGTGCAGCAGCTCTAGTAAGTACATCTTCTCGGGAAGCAATAAATCCAGCTGTTGAGTTGGCAATTGCAGGAGTTGCAGGAACCAGGGGGGCAGCTGGTGCGACAGATGGTGCAATTGAAGGTTGAGTAATTGCAGGGCTGTGCTTGTTGAAGTCGTCAAGTATAGTCTGCTGATCTGCTTTTTTAAGACCCTGATCAACCAATCATGATGAAGAGTGCGTCAGAACAAAGAAATTTGATTTTAAAAAAATGTCAGACTTGCTTGAAAAGGTTTAACTACTGAGGTGTTCCAGAAACTTGAAAGTCGTTGGAGTAAACACAGAATTTGAACCTGTTGATTTTTATAGAAATTGCGTTACCACACAACTAGAAAGCAGGAATTGCCATATACCGAAATTTGACAGGTAAAAGTATCCATGATTGTGGAACCAAATATGCATTCCTTTCTCATTTTTAAGTGGAAATAAAACTTGTGTTCCTAATTAAGCACGCGCATAAAATCACGCAGTTTTACTTCCTAGAGAAGTAAAAACCAAATGAAAAAAAAGTTGAACCGAATCCACACGAGGTTAATACCTTTTGGCCTCTATGCGGAATCAAATTGCATTAGTCTCTTCCCAAGGGGGAAAAAAGGAAATGAAAGAAAAGAGCGAGAGAACAAGTAACCTTTAGCTCCAGAATTCGCTGAAACTCCATTGGTGTTCCCTCTGGTAGCAGTGCCCTATATGTATCTGCCACAGAATCAACTGGGGAGAGTATAACCTGTAAAATGAAAATTACTTTGTATTAGAAAAAAAAAATTACTGCAAATGAGCTGTAAAGTAAAAACCATCATAAAGTTCATTACAAACCTTCAAAAGTGCTTCAGCTTTACTCATCTCACGGCTCACAAACTTTGAATAGCTAGCGGCACTTGATGTCTGTTTCAACAAAATAAAACAGAGAAAAACAGTTTAGTTTGGGCAACAAGGCCCATAAAATCATATTCTGTAGATCTGGGCAATAAGGCTCGATAAGAGCTATGGTTACTGAAGTATAGCACCTTCCAAAGCTGGAAGGCTTCAATCCAAACAGTATCCAAATTCTTAAATTCTACCACTGCTCTTTGACCATGCGTAATGTACAAATGTTTATATGGGAGAGCTAACTCACCTGTCGACCAAGGGAAGGAACCTCCAGAAGAATTGTCTTGACAGCTTGGGTATCTAGAAGCATCTGCAATTGCATCATGCCATTTGTAATATCTGAATTACATTAAACAATAAATAACATGGTTCCAAGGATTTTTTTTTAAGCCATTATTTTCTTACTTGTATAATCTTTTCAAAGGCAAGAAGCCATTAAAAAAAAATCCAATCTCACTCATCTGATTGTATAGAAGTTTTCTGATAAGATAGACTACAACATAGATTTAAAAAGGAAAAATAGACAGCTAAATCAATAAATAGCAGACTAGGTGCTCCAGCTTAACAAACACCATGCAAATCTTTTATACAAATTACAAGCTTAAATTGTCAACTAGTTTGCATGCACTAATGCATAGACCAAGAAATTTGAATTTCATAGAAGAAAAAAATATTCAAGACAAAAATAAATTTCAGTTGGTGCATGGGATGCAACCCAAATGCCAAAACAAAGAAAACCTTGCATCCCATAATGTAACTAACAGCTGTGTTATTTGCTAGATGCATGAATTACCAATCCTTGAATTTTAGTCATTGAAGGCAACAAGCTAAATCATGGAAGAGAAAAAAGAAACAATCAAAATAGTCCTTACTTGTTGGGCTCCAGTTTCTGATATTTGCTTGCATTTGAAAATGTTGGCAAAGAAGCGAGGGCCAAGGGATGATGCAAGCTGCACAAAAATTTCAAAATGATCACTTTGTGTGGAAGAGATGTATTAACCATGCAAATTCATGGGATAACCAAAGCAAAGGGTGGCATCACCCTCAATAAATGATGCTGAATGTGACATTAAGTTAGATAAAAAAACATAACGTGCCATAAATGGGAAAAAGAAAGCAAATAATGATCTACAGTAAATAATGCACTAGGTTTCTAAGACCATGTTCATCATGAACGCTCCCACTCTAATCACCTTGTCCAAGAAGTACTGGAAATGTATCGGTGAAAGAAGTCTTCCTAGTGCTGGAATGCTGCTTGAGAGGATCATATTTATGCCATTCACATACCTGCAGAAAGATAGTTCTGTTATTTATGGAATTTGTATCCAACACAAGTATTCAAGATTAGAATTTTAAACAATGCAGATTACTCTGATTGGTCGCCAACACTTTCAAGTGTTGCCCATGGAACACGTGTCATTGCAGCCATTTCAGCATCAAATTTAGTTTCCAGGCCATGTACTAGGGTCATTAATGCCTCTGTAATAAGCCCTGAAAATTCTTCCTGCACAATCGAAAGACTCCCGTGCTATATATATGAAAAGCAGAATTTCTATGACAGAATCTATAGATGGATGGGTAGTACCTCAACTGCTGACATATCCACTCCAGTAGCTAATTGATGATCGATTATTTTGGATACACTTTCAGCCAGTTCACCGGACTGTCAAGAAAATTAAAGCAAGATTATGAAGACTTCAAAGTATCACCTGTAGCAAGGACAAATGAATAGCCAACTTGATGCTGATGGTACGTCCACCACTTCCAATCAGAAGAAGCAAGCATCAAACAAACTTAAATGTTTTTGAGAATAGGCTTCATTAATAGCATTTACATGCTGCCTGTATTGGAAAGCATGACTGAACACCCAATATTGCAGTTTGGTGCATCAGAAAAACACAGTGACGAAGCTTGGTAAATGTACAATAGCACATAGGCAACTGACACTTCAATTATGATGAGCCACTCGAATCATAACCGCTGAAACATCTTTTCCTGAAACTTACAATTAGGTCAGCTATAAAGGCCAAATTCTTGTTACTGATTTTGATACAAAACATGGTTTTGATTTCAGGAAACTAATACCATCAGTATCCATTTTGATTATTATACTTTTCAAACTCAAAGTCAACAATTGAAATGCCTCTAGTCAGACCAGTTGACTGTTGTTCATGGACCACGCTTTGGTATCACCAGTTGAGAAAACTCCTTTGTCCACTTCCATTTACTGTTTCTTTTTTAATTCCTATTCAAAAGGTCATGCATTGCAAATCTACTGAATGTCATCATATAACTAATGGGGCTTCAGATATAGAGTTGTAAATGTTGGTTCATGATTTATTGCAACCTTGGAACTTATTTTTCTTGTGTAGGTGGCTTTGCTCTAACTAGTTAAAGAAAATGGGAAAAACAAAAACACCTTAGATAATGAATTATGGTTGGGGTTTTTCTGGAGATTCAATTTTTTTGTCCTTCACATATACTTCTGCCAACCAATGACATGGGAAGATAGACAGACATGCAATACAAAACAATTGCAGAGAAAAGTAACAAATAGAGAAACTGACTGACCGTTATTTGGCAGTATTCAGCTGAATTGACAATGAAACAAATCACCCTTTCATCTCTGTCAGATGTCTGTCCAAAGTGAAATTATAAGCAAAAAACAAGTAGTTTATGTAAAAGATAACCTGATTTAAGCAATTATGAAATTCTGATATGTATGCTGATACCTTTATTTGTCCATCCATACCCGTGGCTGCTGCAACAATCCCCATACCACCCTTAGGTAGTCTTGCTTTAAGCTTTGCTGCATATGCTTTGAGAACTCTTTCAAATACCTAATGATGTAAGGAAAATAGGATAAGCTAACTCCAATATTTTCTATACTCATATGACAGAGGCCATCTCATCAGCTTCAAGGTCAGTTGAACACAAGACAATCTGTAGAATCCATTTTACAATTAAGATATGGTTTAAAACTTGAAATCACCTATTCTGCAATAGCAACCACACAAGTTCCAACCTCTTGGAATGCCTTGCTGACTAAGAGAAACTATTTGAGCAACTGAAGTCTGAATTGTTTTTAACTGCTTTCACAGCTTCCAATGAAATTAATCATTAGAATTGTTATTGTTTCTTGTTTAGTATGAAAGCTTTAGGAAACTAACCTAAAATCATAAACTTTCCAAGGTACATTGATGGGATAGAAAAGAGATTTTTCGTGATAGTTTCCAAATGACATGTATATGTTACATGAAATTAGAAAAATTCTCTTTAATATCCTGTCACCACCCATGTGCATATAAATTCAAAATGCATTTCTATATTCAAATATTTAAGATATTGAATTATTACAACTGTAACACTGACAATAATAAATGAAAACCAAGATATGGATTCAGATGAGGTACCTTGAACAAATTTAATAATGTCTGGTTCTTTGTGAGATTACTACACCTCTTTAAACTCCTCTTGATTATAAGAAACAACTGAAAACACAACAGGGTTCCATGTCATTGGAATACAAAGCTACAGTGAAATTCTTAAGCAGACATGCATAGGCGCAGGATCAAGTGTTAAGGTAACCATTTCATCGCCATTTCAGCACCTTGCTTTGGCAAGAGCATGCCTTTCCAGATACAATCCAAATTGCAGATCTGTAAACACATGATGCATGGATCGAACACTAAATGGCAAGCAGAAATGTTGACAGTTCATACAAAATATTCCTATTGAGACTACAATAAGCAATTGAGAGAATAATTCAGTTGGCTGTCTGATAACCTGGCCCCGTTAACATTATTCTTCCACTATTAATTATTATAATCGATCAAAAAATAAATTGAAAAGGAAAAAACACTGCCACTAAGAAAAGGCATCTAGTCAATTGCACATTTAAGAAAAACTAAGATTACAAGAAATTCTATCTAGAAATGATTGAGACTTCACTCGTAATGCAAAATGAACAGTATAAGAAGCATTTAAATGACTACAGCCTGAAAGGGAAGAATTTTGGAGATTGATGCAAGGCAGATAACACTAGCATAATAAGGTATATGCTTGTTATACCAGTTATGCTTCACTAGCAACCTAATATATGTGTTTTCCATCTACACTTCCACAATCTGGAGAAGTAAATTGAATGCAAATAAATGCATAATGATTAACGATTACAGGAAACTCACACCAGGAAAATAAGTCAACTTGTTCTAAAAGAGAAAACAACTAAAAGGGTGTAATATTTAGTTAGCAGTGCAAAAAACATGCTAATAAGGTATATTAACTACCATGGAATCATCTGCCAGGTATCTGTAAATTATATATAACTACTGTTAATACATTGTGGTTACAGTAATGATGAGAAATACAATTTATGTCCAGCTGCTTACCTGCATGCTACTTGTTAAGACATTATTCTGACCACCCTCCTCGATATCCCATGTTTCCTCCTGTGATAAGAAATTACAGTTCATTGAAAAATAAGCACAAGGCCATTTCAAGATGCATATGTAGAGAAGTGATATAGCCAAACAACCTGAACAAGTTTTTCCAGATTCTCCATCAGTGTTTTCTGTTCCAGTTCGATATATACTATCAAATGAGGTTCAAAACAAGATGATATGATTCCATGGAAGTTAAACTGCAAAATCAATGAGCACAGACAATTGTCAAGAATTTAGAAAATCTGTAGCAAGGTAAAAAAATGTCAATATCAAAATTGAATCAGAAAGACCACATGAATATCCTAAGATCCGAATATCAGAGAGCTGAAAGGGAGATATTTATTGAATTAAAATTTCATGATGCATCCAAGCAGAGGATCTTTTTTATCATTCTTGTAGCCCTGAATAATAGTCAATCTACAATCTATTTTGGCTCAACAACTAAGAGACTTCATAATAAGATGTTCCTAATGGGCTTGGAAATCACCATCAATTTCAAATTTTTGTCCAATGCAGCATATGCATTAATAGCCATGCATATCATAAAGCATATTTAATTATTAAACCATGTGTAATGGAAACATATAAGGAGAATATCTACCCCAGCTCCTGGCACTGACAAATCTTTATTTCCATCCTTCTCCTGCAAGCACAGAACACCAGAAGGGGAGACAATTAACTTGATAGCCCATTTTAACTCATTTTAATTACTTATCAGGCAGTATTCAATGCATACTTCAGGCACGCTCCCTTGGTTTGCAGCAAACTTTTTTTCATATTTCTTTCGAATATCTGACACATTTTGACCATTATTTTCTTTACCAATTTCTTCAATCTCATTTCCAATCTCTCTACTTCGAGTGCCTCCTCCAAATTTCTCGGCCAATTCGTCCTCAAATTCACGAGTTCTTTGTAGTGCCTTTAGACAATTTTCAGAGCATAGATAACATCAGGAGAGGTCAAACTGTCATAAAGAAATAAAGAATTGACAAAAAATACATGCTAAAGAAATTAAACATGATTAACATTGCCAAGGAATTATCCAAGATATTAGATAGAGCAAAATGAAGGTTTTGTGTGGTGACGCAGTCTCTTAGGGATTAAAGCTTGATGGAGCTGCATAGCAATTCAAGTAAAAACTTGCTACAAATTGCTTAAAATAAAGATAAAATTACTCAAAACAGAGCCTGAAAAATAAAAATCAGCAATACCAGAGAAATCACTATGAAAAAAATTTCTTTGGCATGGAAAATGAAGAGTAAAGTAACACTCAATACAATATCTACTGCTATACTGTGACTTGTTTCAAGAAAAAATCAGCAACATGTATCAACAAAAGAATGGTTACCATCAACAAGGTTCCAACATCAGGCTTCTCTTTGAGATAATCAAGTATAACCTCAAGCTGCTTTCTGTAAACACATTGAAAACAAACTTTATAGTTATCTACATTATTATCCTACAAATAAAGCACTGCTGTTATTCCATAAAGATAATGTTACTCATACTCGAAAAAAGTTTAATGCCAAAATACAATGACCCACCTTGTCTTCTTACAGAATTGGATACAGAGCCGGTAAGGAACATGCCATGAGGGAGGAAAGATCTTCCATGTATCCTCATTTGTTCTTATCCGACGTTTGATCCACGCATATCTTCGTTCGGTTTTATCCAGCTTAGCTAGTTCTGGTCATATAGAGAACATGGAAATTTCAAAATTAAGGATATACAAAAGCATGGCATTAAAAAAAGATACGGACATAATAAAATGGCGCAACAGAAAAGGATTATAAGAGCAACAGACCAGCTCCTTCAAAGATCTGTTCGTAAGAAGTGAGCTCCCTGCTGCAAAAATTATTTACCAACTCTTCCCTCACAGATGGCTCTAAAGCATCAACAACTAAGCATGCATCAGATAAATGCTGAAGTAAATTAGCTTCCTCTGTTTCTTTTCCAGTACCTAAGCTGAGATAAAATAACACAGAAAAAGAGAAATAAACATAGATAGTGTGTATCTCAAGAGAGGTAGACAATGGAAAAGTACTTGAAACATGAATATGATTAGTTGCTCTTCTTTCTATTTATCAGCCTTTTGGAAACAGCTCGCTCTCTTTCATTTTACTTTTTTTCATTGGTTTTGTCTTCTAGAGAGCTCTAAGTCAAAATTTAGGTTATAAATGAGATGAACTGTGCAAAAGTTTTAAACATCCACAGCAGTTAAAAAAAGTTGAAAAGCATATTATTCTTCAATTGGATATAACATGATGGGTGGGTCAGTTAGCCGACTTGAAAGCCAGAAAACAGTCACCATATATTTTAATTACAAAAAGAAAATTACTCATTGTATATTAATAACAAAAATATATGCACATTAAAACAGAACAAAATATAAAAGCAAATTAGTGTAAGAGAAACTCAGCTTTGAATATTATATTATAACAGCTCACATATCTTTTACAAACACGGGGGGGAAATTACAGATTAAAATCAAGATGCACATCATCTACAACTTTTACATAATGCACAAAAGAAATATCAAATCACATGCATAGTTTAAAACCATACTTAACTGGTTTTAAAGCGCATTATGTGTACCCAGAAATCAAATCACAAACCTAGTAGGTATTAATCTCGAGTCCAAAATCCTACTGGTTTGTAATAAATTCTTGAACATAGATACTTCAAGTTCAAGGCATGCAGATAGAAAAGGCAAGCACAACAGCAGAGGATAGGCATTCAAATCATTATCTTTGAGTAGCATACCCAGGCATTGGTTGTCCTGTTCGCAGGCAAAGGTTAGGTCCTATCAGGTTTGTGTGGTTTACTTAAATTTGTAATCCCTGCTAAAAATCTCCAATTTCTCATCGTGAAAAACAAGTGCATCAATCAAGAAACAGAAGAGCATACCTTGAGAAATCAGAAAATACATGTGACTTGAGTAATTGCTTAATATTTTTGAACTTCTCCCTGAGCTCTGTGATCTTTGGTATATCCCTATAGGCTTCAAAATGACTGCATAATTGATTTACTGCCTGGAATTCATCATGAACCAGTGTGTTTTAAACAAAATGCAAATCAAAAGAGTAACAGCAAAGAGCTCCAAAAATATTTGAAATACATTCAGATCCATAGACAATACATCATACAACTGAGACAGTAGAGACCAGATATAAGACATGAAATTGATAATCAAAAAGCTTCAGTTTCCAAGGGTGTTCGCATGGTGAAGATTCAAATGGGTAAACAATGGGCCTTCTAAAAAAATTTCAAGGATGTCGATTCATTTATACTGAAGTTTATGAGAATTACAAGTCTCCTATGTCTCAATGTTGTGGTCCCAGTAAGTTAGTAAATGACTGCAAAGGAGCAGTTCACTCATTTGCACAAGTCCTAAGATATTCACATGTTCATCCCCAATGGAAAGCATTGAGCCAAAAAAAAGAAAAACTCATTTAAGCAATGGAAACATACATTAGTCTCTATCTGAAATCACAGAAATAAGAGAAAAGGAAAATCATTGAGATAATGTTCAACTGGATACACAAAAAGTAAAGCACCTCTTAATCACCAAAATAGAAAAATAAAATGATGCCCTAGCAGATTAGGTACCTCCAGCTGGGCAGCTGCCTCCTTATATTGCCGTTTGGAAGCCATTACTTGAAGCTGCTCAACAGCAGACACTGTCATAGAACCGAAAAACATATGTTATATCACCAATTTATGCACTAAATGTTCAAATAAAATATTAAAGGATTCGTCACATTTTACTTTTGCTTTCTCTAGAGTGAAAAAGGTGTTGCATTTCACAATACTGCATCTCCCCTAAGGATGGGACTTTTGGAAGTAAGACAAGGTGTGATGCTCAGAAAGGTGCACCAATGTGCTAGGATATAGATGATGAAAAATTAACATGTTTTGATGAAAACAAGCATTTGCACATGAGATCGAAATACCAGTTTTCCAGGGATTTTTTCACGTTTTATTTGATTCTGTTTCAATAAAACAACTTATACATGAAAGGTAAAGTTTACCACAATCAGAAGTTCCACCAATACTTCCGATCTATATAATGCTATTTTTTATTTTTCAAGTTTAATTTTTCCTTGCAATAAAATATCATATTGATCAACTTGCAAGAACTCATCTCAACACCTCTACCAATCCAATTTGAATGACTTATTCCAACAAGCTTGATGTAGTTAATAATAACAATAAAAAAAATCACCAGTTATTGCATACTAATAGTTCCAATTACAGCAATGGGTTTTTATTGGCATGACCAACCTAACATGGTGAGACGATGCAGAGCTGTAATTGTGGTTGTTATATGCTTCTTTGCAAAATCCAACTTCTTGATGTCACGACATATTTCCTGAACCATTGTCTCACTCTGCTCAGCCTTGGATTTTATTTCCCGAATCTTGTACATGAGTTCCTACTCATCAAGGAAAAATTTAAAAACCATTCACAAGTGTCTACCAGCAAGAATAACACATTTATGAAACATAAAGTGTACTTAACCCACAACTCACCTCCACAGCATGTGTAGCAGCAGCAAGATCTTCCTTCGCTTTTGTTCTCGAATTGCTCTAAATCACATCAAAATGCACATAACCGCAGCCATCAAAAACAAACACAAGCGTATTTCTAATTTCTAACCTCTAATTCTCTATTTCCTCAATGCATAACACATTTACATATAATATTCCTTCATCTAGTACCAAAAACAAATAAACAAAAATCTCGGCCGCAGCAATAGTTCAAGACTTCACAATGCCAAGGCAGATGCATAACTACCAACAATTAAAACGCACAAAAGATCACAATTCACGACCTGTTGCCGAACAGCAGCCAGTATTCCAGCATCTACGCGACGAATCTCACTATGTATCTTTTGCATCAGCGGCTCAACTCCAGATAAAGACGCCTCTGCGTATCAATTTACGAATCAATCAACAAATCATACTCCGAAATATAAACATCATTTCCACTAAATTTAACACATGAATTACTTAAAAAGAAAACCTGTAGGAAACATCTGGTTGATATACTCCAGTGCACTTGACTTGTCCATCTTTGACAAAATCAAACGCCAGATTTCTTCACGTCGCCGAAATTCACCTAAAAAGAAGAATTCGATTACCAAAATCTTAATAGATCTACATTTCTGAGAGTGATTGTGAGATCTGAGTGGTGGGTGGTGATTTACCTGAAGAGAAACGACTTGTCGTTTGGAGGAATGATCTTCTTCTTCCTCTCGACCACTGGACTCTGTCTGTCTTCTAGTTTTTGCTTCAACCGTTCAACGTTCAATTTTTCTTGACGAAAGGGAAAATAAAAATATACTATGTATTTTTATTTTTATTTTAACATTTCATTTTCATGAAGTAGTTCTCCTCTCGGCTTGTCGTTTCACGGGTTTTTTTTTTTTTTTTATTACTATTATTGTGATAGTTCTCCTCTATTGCTGAGATCATGAAGGGTCATTGTCATTGGTCAATTTTACTACTTATTTATTTTTGTTTTTTAAAAAATTAAAAAATAATTTATTTTTTAAATTAATATTTTTATATTTTTAAATTATTTTAATATGCTATATTAAAAATAATTTTAAAAAATAAAAAAATATTATTTTAATATGTTTCCAAATAAAAAAACATTTTAAAAAATAATTACAACCATATTTTTAAACACACTTAAAAGCTCTATAAAGTTTGATTTACATATACTTTTAGAAGTTTTAAAAATATTTAAAAAATTAATATTTTTTTATTTTAAATTAATATTTATGTGTTTTTTAATGTATTGGTATTAAAAATAAATTTTAAAAAATAAAAATATATTATTTTATTATATTTTCATATAAAAAATATTTTAAAGAATTAACTGTAAATTAAATGAATAATTGACAAATTAATTTTTATTTTATTATTACATAGTGTTGATAAATCATTTGAATCTGTTTGGGTTAGTTGAGTTTTCATGGTGAGGCTCTATTTAATAATATATAATAATTTTTATTTTTCAATTTTATTCTTTGTTTTCACGTTTTTTTATAAGAAACTTATAGAATATGTTTATTTCTTAAAGTTTGAGAACAGTTTTCATAACACTATAAATTATGTTCATATTATATAGTTTTCTATTTAAAAATGGCAAAATAAAATTGTTTTTAAATTAAACCTGATTTCTATGATATTTTTTACATTTAGAGAAGTAAATGCTCTTATCACTTTTTTAATATAAACATGAATTTTTCTAAGTGAACGTTGAGAAAATATTAAAATATATCTTTGTTTGTTTTCATGATATAAAACATCTACTATTACTAATACATGAATTCAAAGTAAAATATATAGATAAATGTTGATCGATTTTACATGTTTTTGTTAAATATTACAACCTCAGAACGTACACACAACAGCCACTAAGTAAACCCGTGATAAATATTACTAATTTTTAAATTTTTTTAATTTAATTCTCAATTTTATTTTATTTTTTGCAATTCAGCCTCATTGATTTTAATTTCTTATAAAAGAGTAAAGAGTGGGATTAAAAAAAAGGGACAAAAATAAAAGGGGGTCAAATATAGGTGGTGCACTGTAAGTTTTAAAAAATATATTTTGGTCCTCAAAATTAAAAAATAATACAAATTATATAATTTTAAGTTTAGTCCCTAGTTGAGAGAGGTCGTTAGATTTCAGTAGAAAGAAAAACATGTCGTTAATACTGATTTAGGCCACCAAAATAGATGATATTTGTGTCAAATAGTTTCATTTGACGGAAAAAGTTTATGCTATATGTTTTTTTTACCTTTAAAGTTCGTAAAAAAAATATATGAACCCAAATTGATTTTTGATTTCAAATTTATTTTAGTTTTTAGGATGGTTTTTTAGGTTTTTTAAGTTCATTGATAGGTTTATTGCAATTTCTAAAATATTTTATAGGTATTTTGGGTCAAAAATTGGTTGAAAACGGGTTTTTAGAAAAGAAAACTTAATCTTTGATTTTGCGTCCACCAAAGTAGCCGGAATCTAGGCAAATTAGACGACCCATCATCTGATTTTCTTAAAAACAATTGGGGCGGATGATTGCAACAAAAAAAAATGAGACCAACGACGCCTGAATTTTACTTTTTTAAAAAAAATAATGGTTTTTTCTCTAATTTTCTCTAATTTATATTAATATTAATATTCTCTTTTATTTTGTTTAGAGTGCCTCTTTTAAATGACTATAATTTTTTTGGTTATGTATTTAAATTCGAAGAGTTTTTTTTACTTATCTATATATTTTTTTTATCTTTTGTATTGATGAATTTTATTTTATAAAAAATAAAACGAAAATTATATTCAGATGATATTTCTAATATATCCATCCTTATATAGTGTTTTTTCCCCTTTTTATTTTATTAAATCAATTTAATTTGTGTCTCTATTTCTATCATCGCTTGCTTGAATAAAAAAATATTTAAATAAATAAATTTAGCAAATATAATCGAGTAAATATCTCGTCTTTTAAGATTAAATATTTTGATCTATATTTATTTTTTTATTTTTTTAAGTTTTATTTTTAGGTATTGTTAATAATTTTTTTATTTATTTATTAATGTATATGATTCTCAAAATATCTGATTGCATGTATGCACAAAAATTTTGATTTGAACTTAAATTTTTTAAATTACAAAAACATGTTAAAAAATTGTATATATAATTTTTTTTATAAAAAAATATCTGACCCACAAAACACGTATCGTATAAATAGAATGTGGTCTATTTTTATCTTGATTTTTCCAAGAGTCCGATTTATTCTCTAATTTCACCTGGGAGCAGCTGATTTTTTCTTTTCCAGTTTGTGGGAGTGGCCACCAAAAGAATCAGGGCAAAGGTGCCTTGAAGCGCTGCAGTTCGAAGAATTCAAGGGTGTGTTTAGTAATTGGGTATTACTTTATTTTTCCAGGAAAAACAAATAAAAAAGAGCATGGAGATGAAATTTGTGTTTAAATGCACAGATTTTACAAATTAAAAAAAAAAGTATAAAGTGTTTTTCATTTTTCCTTTGACAAATTTGAAGCTGGAAATCATGAAAAAGAAGCTCTCCAGATTTTTCCACCCACCAAGAACATAATGTAAAAGGCGCTTCTCCCCATTATTCTTAGCCAACAATTTTTCAGACAAAATTAACCCTGCACTTTTCTTATAATGGCAATTGTATCCTATACATATAAGAATGTTTGAGAGTGTAATTATGGTTATTTTTTAAAGTATTTTTCACTCAGAAAAGTATTAAAATAATATATTTTTTAAAAAAAATTATTTTTTATATCAGCGCATCAAAATGATTTAAAAACACTAAAAAATATTAATTTGAAACAAAAAAAAATAAAAAATTTTAATTTTTTTCAAAAACGCTTTTGAAACTCGAAAACAAATAAAATCGATTGATGTATTTATTATTCAAAGACAATTTTATGTTTCCTTCTCCTACTAAATTCTTAGTAGTAACTAGTAACTTGGTAACCTTGTGGCAAGACTTGCTTCCCAATTTAATAAATGGATTGCCAAAATGCAACCACATCCAAATTCTTAATAAATGGATTGCTCAATTTAACTTTTGTATTGTGGTTACTATTGTGGTTGTGGTTTGAAATTTTTTTTTATATAAAAAGTACTTTTAGTTGAGGTTGGCTTGGAAAAATATATATTTGGTTAAAACTGTGGTTGAAATTAAGGTTAAACAAAAAGTAGTTTAATGTGTTTGGTTAAGAATGCTTTTGAAATTGAGGTTATAAAATAATTTAAATATATATATATATATATATATGTATTAATATTGATGGCTTTTAATTTAAATATTATAAATTTAACTATTGTTATTACATCATGAAATAAATAATACTTTTAGTTAAATATTTTTTATTATTCTATTCAACTATCTACAATTCCATCATGTCTGAAATATATCCGACAGTTTTCTTAGTTTCTTACACGTGCAACAACATAGCTTGTAAAATATAATCAGGAACAAAATTAGAATTACGATCAAATTCTGCAAATACTACGTTACCAAGCGAGTAAAACACAATTAAAAAATATTTTTTTTTATTTTACTGGGTCAGACTCAATTCAATGCATTTTGCACGTTGGATCGGACCCGGTCCGGCCGGAACAGTGGAGCTATGCTCCACTATTCACTGCTCCACTGTTCAGTGAACAGTGGAGGCATGCTCTATGTTCAATGAACAGTGTAGCATGGTTGGACTTTTCATCCGTGCAAGAAAGCAACAATTAGCTGCTTTCCTTCTCCCTGCATTTCACACGCAATTAACTGTGGGACCCATGTACAGTAAGTAGCTTTTTTTCCTTAACCAGATGTTTACAAGTTGCGGTTTGCTTTAAAAGCAACCGCAATCGCATAAACAAACAAGCACTTAGGTAGCAACAAGTGATTGTTTTATGACATAAATGACATGGAAAATAAAAATAGAATTATGTTTGGTTGAAATGCAGAGACAATTATATAAAAATAAATTTGTCCTTGTATAATTTTGGAGATAATTCATGTATTTTCAAAAACAGGAGGTAACAAAGTGATATATTTTTAGAGATAATATTTTTTTTTATTCATAATATATCATTGTAAAAAATTATAAATTCTAAAATTGTCCAACTAATACATATAATGATAATAATAGTTATTATCATAGTTTTAAAACTCAATTGGAGGCAAGATCATGGTCGCGGGTCAGGTTGACCATTGACTTGGGTCAACGTATGAATAAAAGTGGTTATTATCATAGTTTTAAAACTTAATTCAAGGTTAACCTGAAGCGATGTCTAGGTTACAAGTCGAGAAAGTCAACTTGGATTGACCTGGATAAATGTAATAATAATAAAAAAAATTATTGTTTTAGTTTTAAAACCCGGATTGGGGGCCAACTTGAGGCAAGGCTCGGGTCAACCCAGTTCAACACAAGGATAAAAGTGATTACTATCATGGTTCTAAAACCCAATTTAAGGGTTGACTCAAGTCATAGGTCGGGATAGTATATACGAATAAAAATGATTATTATCATATTTTAAAAACCCAACTTGAAAATCACCCTGGAGCAAGGTCAGAGTTACAAGTCAAGAAGGTCGACTTGGGTTGAATCAATATTTTTTTTAATCATGACAACCTCATTTTGACCAAAAAAATCACCAGGCTTTTTTACCCGAGTCGACTCTAGTTTTTTACTAGGTCAGATAAGATTATTTCTTCCTCTATTTTTTTTTCAATCTTGAACTGGTCTAGGCCTAGAGTTAACCTGTCTGGCAGGTTAAGGTTTTATAACTATGATTATTATATTATTATTAATTTCAACACTCAATATAAAGTATAAACTAAAGTAAAAATATATTAATATCTCATTATTTTTTAAAATATATAAGTTTGACAATAATACATATTAATGGTAAAATAAACTTTTTATATTCTATTTTTTCTTGTCTACCATGATCAAATATGATACTAAATAGTTTATTTGTCTTGTACATCACTATCAAAAATAATTTTGTCTCTATTTTTTTTCTTCATGTCTCCTCTATTTCTATTGTCTCTATTTTTTTTTTGTTATAAGATAGTAATCAAATATTACCTTAGTGAGGTTGGGTCTTTATAACTCCAAATTTTGTTTAGGCCAACAATTTCATCTCAACATAGGCGTTTCGCATAAAATAAAATATTTTTCCTTTTACCTCTACACTCTTCAAAACGCGATTAAAATATTGGTTTACACGAGACCCGGTCCATTGAGTAAAATCCGATGAGAAACCCATTGATTTTTTTGAATTTATTTTGTTAAAACAATGTTATTTTAATCATTTTTTTTGTAAGAAAATTGGTCAACCCGAGTTAACTCTTTGTCTGTAACTTTGGAGCCTTATCCTAGGTTAATTTTTAGATCGAGTTTTAAAATTATGATAAAATAATTTTTACGGTTGTTTTTTTATTATAGTAAACTAAAATTCTACTTCATACAAAAATCTTGTTTTACAACCTTCTCACAAACTTTTCTTTTATTAAAAAACATTAAAATGCATGGCTAAATTACTGTAGTCACTCCTCCAAAATACTATTAATTGGAATTAACAAAATAATAGAGGGTGCGACTAAATTATCATAATTACACCCACAAAATACTATTCATTAAAATTATTAAAAAAACACTAAAAAGTGTGGCTAAATCACATTAGCCACACCAACACAACACTATTTATTATAATAATGTCTTGTTTTTTTTTGTTTTTTTCCTTTTTAATTTGACATTTCAACAACTTAATATCTTTTTCTTTTTTTTAGTATTTTTTTTAATTTAATTTTATTAGGTTGTTTTGAGAATTGCGTTTTATAATTTTTTTATTTTCTTTATGCTGGGTTATATATTGGTCTTATAGATTTTTTTTTTTCAATCTCGACATTCAACCTTAGATCTATTAGAAGTGAAGCTTTATGTATTTTTTTTATCTGCTATCTACAAATTTATCCTGGTCTCAGGTCACGAATTTAATAGGTTAATTTGAATTGACCTGAGTATTATTTTTTGAGCTTTTTTTTTCTAATAAATTTTTTTCAATTTTATTCTTCAATATTAGGTTTGTTAAAACTTGAGTTTCATGATTTTTTATTTTCTTTCTATGAGATTATCCTGATCTCATGACTCGGGGTATACGTTTCGTGGGTTGACCCTTGTTTAATTTTTTTGTCATTTTTTAATTGAATATTTTTTTATTTTCTTTCCACGAAATTATCTTGATTTCACGAACATGATTCCAAGCTTAGTAGGTTAACTCAATTTATTTTTCTTGCTATTTTTTAATTATTTGTTTTTAATTTTACTCTCGAACAACTTAATCTTTTTGTTTTTTTTACTTCATCTTTTAACATTAAATTATTTAGGAATTGAGTTTCGTAATTTTTTTAATTTTCTTTACATAGAATTATCATAGTCTCGTAGATTTTTTTTTTCAATTTTATCTTTTAACATTGAGTTGGTTGAAAATCAAACTTCATATTTTTTTATACCGTTGTCCTGATTTCATAACCTGAGTTGTAAATTTGATAGGTTAACATAAGTTGATCCGCGTAGTTTTTTTTAATTTAATATTTTTTGAATTTGCTCTTTTAATATTGAGTTGATCAATAATTAATTTTCATAATTTATTTTGATTTACTTTTTATAGGGTTATCATGGTCTCGCGATCCGGATTATAGATTTGAGATGCTAACCCAAATCGATCCAATACGTCGTACTCAATATTTTAAAAGAAATGTCATTCAATATTATTGTAATAATATTTTAAAAATATATCATACAATATATATTATATTTTGAGTTTCTAATTAAATATTTTTATTAGAAAACAAGGAAAAATTATTTTGCCTTTTTTTTTCTAACCCGCAATTCAGCTCAGGCCAGTGATCTCTTACGATATAAAAATGATACTCCACAACTTATTCGTGAAGAAGACAAGATAAAACTTTGTGAGATCATGGTTCGACTTCCACCCCTTGCTCAAACAACTTCAAATATAGGGTTTTTATGACAATGCTTACCTTTTGCATTTCGCATTGTGCTTTTGTTTTTAAATAATTCTATCATTCTATTATTTTTATTTTTAAATTTTTTTGATATATTAATATAAAAAATAATTTTTTTAAAAATAAAAAAATATTATTAAAAGTAAAAAGCGTTTTAATTTCAAACATGACCCCTTATTTTAACATGATATTTTGTATTTAAGAGCATGGTTATTAAATTTAATTTGAATTACATAGTAAATGAGTTAATTTGGATTAATAAAAACAACATTATTTTTAAAATAATTAAATAAAATTTTGACAAGATGAATGAAATCATCTTTTTAATTTTTTAAACTCAATTCGAGTGAAGTGTTTGGTATAACTACCGAGTTTGGTTACGATAAATAACAATAATTATAATATTTTAACAATATTCTAACATAATTTCTTTTCCATACTCTATCTTTACATTCACTCGAAACAAAACCAATCATCATTAAGCCAAACCTCAAAAGCACTTTAATGGCGATGTTTTAACCAAACAAAGCAATTAATTAATTAATTAATTCACTGATCCAAGTTCATCCAATAAAGTAAAGAAAAAGCAAAGCACCCCAAAAAGGCAGATCTATGGAGAGATCACACAAAAACAGGTGGCGGGTAACCTTTCATTATTACAAAACAGTAGAATAATAATTAATTAGTTAAAAAAAAGACCCAAAATTTTATTCATTGCACTATAGATTCTCTAGATGCCCAAACAGGAACACTCACTTTCCCTCTTTGTCCACCCTCATTTCCTCTCTGTTTCCCATTTTCAAGAATTCAAATTCCTCACCCCCCAATCCCCAAAAAGCACTCACAAATTCTCCATTTTTGAAATTCAATCCTCTCTAAATTCCATGGAAGAAGAAAATCCAGTTGCCAAACATCAAGATTCCACGTCAGGTTCCCCTGATCATTCTCAGGTAACTCTGTCATTCCTTCATTCTCTCACACTGTTTTTTTTTTTTTTTTTTTAATTTCAGTTGCTGATTTTTATTTTCTCTTTAATCTTTTTTCTAGGTTTGTTCAAGAAAACCGAGCCTCAGTTCTCTAGAAATACCAGCAAGGTCACTAGAAACAGAATTTACGAAAATCGAAATAGCGCAAAGCCCTAGCTCAGCTAAACCAGGCTTGCCGCCGCGGCCGAGTTCAGCTAAATTTAAGTCGACAGTGAAGAGTTTGCTTCCGCAGAGAAGTTTAAAAGCTAAAAATTTAATACAAGATGGTGAAAAAACGGTGCTAATTGTTCCTGATACGCCGCCGTCTGATAGTCCTGCTGCCAAGCCTTCTACTTCGAGGTCGTTTTCGCTTAATAAAGTTCTGTTTCCGTTAAAATCGACGAATTCTTTGCCTGTTACGCCGTCTGCGAATTCCGATCCCGAGGCCCTGCAGGAGCGAAATGTTAATTCTTGTTCTGATTATGATGTAAGGATTTTATTTTTGTTATTATTATTTTTTTTTTCAGAAATTTGGAGAATCTAGGCACGATTACAGATTATTCAGTATGCTTAGAGTCGTATTACGGGACCTATAGGTAGTTGTCATGGTAGGTCCCATGAGAAAAACAGTTAAATTTTTATTCCGATGATGTAAGCAGGAATTAGTCCGTATTTTTTGCGTAGTTATAGTTACAAAGCACGGCCTGGACTGGCGGGTCCATATGGTGACTCGCTGACCAGAGTCCGGTCAAGATACGATTTTATTCGAATAGATGTTTTTACTAAAATGATGGTAGTTTTTGTTTTTGTTCTTTTTAAAAAATCTTGGAACGATGTTGTTTCATATATTTTTTTTAAATCATAGCTTAGATTGACCCACCGACCTGCGATTTGAGCTGGATTGTTCCCTATTTTGAGTCTTATAAATTTCTGTAATGATTTAATTTTGTTTCCATGGGTGGGTAGTTGATATAGTGGGTCCCACTTATAGCTTCTTCGGTGTATAGTTTATTAGAGATTGTGGATTTGTTGAATTTTAGAAATGTGGAATGCGTGTGATTTTATACAGAAGGTAGAAGTTCAGCATCATATAAGACGTTCATTATCAGTTCCGGTGAATATAAAAGTTAGGAGTTTAAGACGGACAGATTCAGGTGGAGGTTTGTTTCGTGTGGTTTCAGCAACTCCACGTCCTGTGGCAGCTGATAGCACGTCGACGAATGATGCCTCTACGACAGAAATTGGTAAATTTTGAATTATAAAATTGATTTTTGAGCTATGAATAGTTTTTGACTTAATGTGAACTGTTGTTGTTGTGTTTGTGTGTGTTTAATATGCTAGCGATTGAAGATGACGGTGAAGATATTCCTGAAGATGAAGCTGTCTGTAGAATTTGTTTGGTTGAGCTTAGTGAAGGTGGTGATGCTTTCAAGATGGAGTGTAGTTGTAAAGGAGAGCTTGCGCTTGCGCATCAGCAATGTGCTGTGAAGTGGTTTAGTATCAAAGGAAACAAGACATGTGATGTTTGTAAGCAGGATGTTCAGAATTTGCCTGTAACATTACTAAAGATACATAATCCTCAAGCAGCTGGTAGGAGGCCATTACCTGCACCTCAGCAGAGGGAAGTTGCTCGTTACAGGCAAGTTCAATTTTTTTCAACATCTAGTTGATTGCATATCGTCTTTTTTTCGCACCAGACATGTAAGATTCAAAATTTCACCCTGTTGTTGACTAGTGCCTTTTGGTTCAGGCAGGATACTAGGTAAGAGCTGGGATTTTAGACATTCTGACGATACTACTTTCTTTCCTCTAGGGTCTCTGATGGCACCTAATCCAATGAAATGACAAGCTGATATTTATTTAGAACAATTTATATCATTGAGGGTTGGGGGGTTGAATCTCTTGATCCCTTGGTTTTGAGATCAGGGCTGGGGGGTCACATCGAATTCATAGCTGTTATAAACCATAATTTATCTTAGTCGTCATTGTTTCTAGAATAATGATGTTAGCTCCTTTCTTGTTCAAAGTTTTATTCATGATTTATTAGGTTCATCTGGTCATATCAGAAATTTATCACAATTTTTTAGTGTTGCAAAAGGACATTGTGGTTTGTCAGCTCATGCCAATGACCTGGTGATGAAAGCATTAAACTCTCTTCAATTGGGTGGCAGCGCCAAAGTGATCCTTAGAAGTCTGCATATTATTCATTCTATAATTTGATAGTTCCTCACTCACCTCCACAGCATAGATCTCCTTCGCTTGAATTTGTTTTGATTGGTACCTGTTTCATGCTTAACAGGGTTTGGCAGGATGTACCAGTTCTTGTCATGGTCAGTATGCTAGCATATTTCTGCTTTCTGGAGCAACTACTGGTACATCTCGTCATCTTTCTAAATTTCTAGTATTGAACTGGGGTAGCATAGTAAATGCTAATGTGGTATGAGCAAAGCCATGTAGGGTTATTGCATAAATTTATCAGAAAATTCAGGTCATCAGGCTATTGTCAATTATTCGTCAAAAAGAAAGAGAAAGATCAGGGTATTGTTAGATGGAAAATAATATAAAAACTTAACTAAAAACAGTCATAACATGACAGGAACTCATATTGCTATCATTTATACATGAAAATAATTCGGAGATAGGTTGGATAATTGCACTACCATACCAGTTGATGTTCCAGTTCCACAGTACCTATTAGTGTCAACACAAATATTGTCTGGAAAATAAATGATATAATGAAAGGGTATTATCTTACAAAAGGTAGTTTCACACGAATTCTCAGGTCACACATTCTCTTTTTGTATGATGCCTTTCTTAAAAAAATTAAGTGTTGAATTTAATGTTTAATTTTCGTGTAGGATTAAACATTTAGGCTCTCCATGTTTCCTTATGGCCTTTTACAATATGCATATCAATTTTCTAATTGATTGAATACATATAAATTCTCAATCCACATAACTCTTTAAAACCAATATTTTATGTTTTTTATAAAAAAATTCTATTGTCCTTATTGACAGTCTTTGCAATTTTATTTTATTTTCAATCTTTTCAGGTATCTGACTTGGGCCCTCGTGCTCTTGCCATTTCATTGCCTTTCTCTTGTGTTTTAGGTCTCCTTTCTTCCATGATTGCTACCACCATGGGTGAGTGTCACTATGTCTTCTCCTTTTCTCCTTTAATCTAGTCTGTTCTAGATACACTATTGGCACCATACATTACACTACAAAATCAAACTAAATCTACAAAATCATGTTATTCTCATTGTTTCAAATTGTCTGCACATGATAAAAGATGTATTTATAAAACAAAACTCACTCATAGTAATAAAACCATTGGAGTGCTCATGATATCATATTGGCGGTTCTTTCCTTTTGCACTCCATGATTTTCCCATTTACAGTGGCAGAGAAAAAAAACTATTTTTTTTATGGATTATCATGATTAAATGACTTTAAAATATGTGGTGGTGGCAGTAAACCGGAGTTACATATGGGCATATGCTTCCTTCCAGTTTGCTGTAGTCATCTTGTTCGCTCATATATTTTATACCGTGGTAAGCAAACTAAATTTCTTGCCTGAAGTACTCTGTGTGATATTCCTAATATGTCTTATGTCTGCTCCATTCTACTCTGGCAGCTCAACGTGAACCCTATACTCTCTGTCCTGCTATCCTCATTCACTGGTTTTGGGATTGCAATTAGCACAAATTCTCTTCTTGTGGAGTACCTGAGGTGGAGGTCAAGCAGGCTATTGCAATATTCTCATCAGCAAAACAACAGAGCTGTGCAGCAGGCGCAGCAACTGCAACAACAGCAGTCCACACAGACATGGCATCAAGAGCATCAACAACCCAGACAACAATCCGTCGAAGATTCCAATGTTGATTCCACTGACAGCACAAGGCAACGAGAAGCTACAATTCCAAATACGTAGTTCACAAAGATATGATGAAGACATTGATTTTCTGCAAAGGTAAAAAAAAAGAAAGATATTGAACTTGTCCATTTTGTGTTTTCCAAAATTGCTTCGCATAAAGGTGTCAAGTCCACTCATTGGTCAAATGCATTTCAAAGTTTCTCTTTGGCCTATTAACCATCTTGAGCAGCAGTCCATATGCGATACTAGGTCACTGAGTTTTCCATCTAATAGTTTAAACTTTTAGGTTGGACCTCTGCCGTAACCAAGATTCAGGGTTTCAAGGTACTGGCACCTGCAAGCCAAATTATTGGAAATTATATATTGCATACAGCTATCACGTGTTGCAGATATGGTTTTATGTGCTTATTCAAATCAATACAATCAATGCATTTTTTTTTTCTCTCTCATGCAGGGGCCAGGCATTGCTTTTCGATTCAGCCATGAAATTCCCACTCAACCAAAGAAAAAGAATGATTTACCGAGTTTTGGGGGCATATGAGAAGCCCTTTTTTTTTTTTTTTTTTAGAATGCAGTGAGTCATTCCAAACAGTTGACAACCATGGTGAAGGTATGCCTGTCAAGCTGTGATCGAGATTAGTCAAGTTCCATCATGAAGGCAGCTGCGGATTCTGAAATTCGAGGAATGTTGGAAGCTTCATGCTGTATTGCTAACGAGATAACCTCATCGCCCTCGGAAAAAAAGGCATAAAAGGGATATATATACCTCGCTCTCATGTCACTGTCCAGCCATGGTCCTGGATTTTTAAGTGTGGGTTATGGTAAAGAGCCAAACTGACCAAGCGCATCTTCATTTTTGCTTCTCTGGATTGCTCTATTTATTCTTGTGATTTTCTATTTAAATTTTCCCTAGTGGCATAGAATCAAATAATGCCATTGCACATGTAAACTGGCGATCATTCATGACCCCAAGTGCCACCTCCATGGGGGAGTGGCATGATAATATCTTAAACTACAGGCATAGGCCTCTGGAAGAGATCCTTGTTGGCCTTTTATTTTAAAGTCTTCTCTACAAGCCCTGCAACTTTTTTTTTTTTTTTTTTACTTTGCAACCATAATTAGGACGACCTCTGGCAAAATAGGGCTAATGGTCTGACTGAGGAGAACCTGCATATACAAGAGAATGGAGTAGCTGACACAAATTGAAACTCTTATAAAGGTCGGAACAAATCAAAACTGTTAGCCTGGAAAGAATCCCACATGTACACCTTCATATTTTCCCCTCGAGCTATACTGTTACTGCGTGCTTGAAAAAGTAGTGTTACAGGCATTTTACAAACGTTCAGTCAACCACCCACCCTCCAACAGGGGGGGTGAAACATGGAGGGGTGATGTTACAGGCTGTCTTGGCTTTTTAACTCTTTCCCTGGCAATTTAATTCAACATCTAGTGCTGAGACCTGGGCACTCCATGGGTTTTGCAAGTAGAATTCCTCTGCGACGCTTGTGGAATGCCACTAATCATGTTCCCATTGCATTTATAGGAATCCACTTCCACGGTTTGGTTTAGTCAGTGCCTCAAGAAGCCTGTACATCCACCGATCTAGCATTCCTGTGTATAAAACAGAAGCAAAAGTTGAAACTTATGGAAGCGACAAAAAGCAACACGCGGTACACGTGTACTGGAACTATGGATTGAAACGGCATCATCAGAGTCTAGCCTAGCCTGTAAGTTCCATTCCAAAAACCCACATGAAAACATTGATATCTTAGTTACTAAACTGATTTTCCAGTGTTCCCCATCACAGTAAAATTAGTGGGTACTACTGGGTTATAACGATGCACAAACCTGTCAAGGCAAATGTACCCCCTAAAATTGCACAGAGCCGAGTGATAAAATGAAGAAAACTACGCCGTTCTTCTTTGATTGTGACGGTGATAGGTGACAAATCATACAAGAAGTACACAGCTGCAAAAACAACGGAAAACAATGGCAATCAGTGCTAAGAGCCAAGCGAAGGAGGGGGCAGTTGATCCTCTATACAGATTTTCAACCAACCTGGCCATGTCCTATCAAAATCTGTAATGGGAGAAAAGTACTCCGTAACAGAGAATTGATTGGTCGGCAAAACATCTTTGGAGATGTACCTGTACTCAGTTGGAACAATCTGCGAGATACAATAAAGTTACAAAATGTAGTCATATCTTGAGGAAAAACAATCAACTGAAACCTCCGGAATCAATACCAATGATATCTCATTATCATCTAAAACAAAAATGTTCAAAGAAATATTGGATGGACTCCTTTTCTTCTGGAACCTCACAAGATATAACACAATTATGCTAGTTCCAAATCTTCCATGGCAATTTATATAATCTCATTATAAGGGCTATCTAGCAAGGGAAAGAAAGGTAGATTTCTGCTTGTTAAAGAGTCTGCTCGCTCTCAAGGACAAGATAGCTCCCAATGTGAGATCATTCCTGAATATTCAGCCCTTTCTAGCTGGATTGCCCAGAGAGGAAAAAAGATGTCTCGACATTCACTATTGATATTAGGTTTAGGCAGCATATAAACTGCAGTAAAGTCTCATTGCACATCACTTCTAAAGTAGAGATCATATAAGTTAAGAAGTAGCCAGTTATCAGAAAGAAAGCTTGAAAATTCAAACCTTGATGTAATATTTGAATGTTCCGCTTGTTTCACGCAGAATCCGTGCAGTCTCATCAAGAGGGTTGTGAATTCCAGGATATTTTGGTCCAAATGATAAGTCATGGATAGTATGACTTACATTGACATGCTTAGCTCCATCAAAAATCTGAATGAAAACAGTAAGAGTCCTGATTGATAACTGTGGATGCAAAGTAACTCAATGTAATATATATAACACAGAAATTTCTAACAACATACTTCAGAAACAGCCACTTAATACAAAACTGATATCAAGATGCCCTGTTTAAATTGATCTTACAAACCAACTAATCCAGGAACAGTCCTCACTACATCTAAGAAAGACTATGACCTTTATATAGTTTTCTGCACTCTCCAGGGTAAGAAGATAGTACTTTGTATGTGAATGAATGCACACTCCCCATCAACCCAAAAGAGAAATTAAAAAAAGGGTAAAAACAAAGTATGCAGCCACCCATCCACCAGCATCCAGCAACTTTCAAGAGTGGAGTTACAAGTGATACTAACAGCTCATTTAAAGTTTGGATCATATACTGATCTGGAAACGAAAAGAATTTGATTTTTTCATTTAGCATTGTAGTTGGATAGGTAAAAAAACAAACCAAGTGCTTCAAAGGCTGTTTTGTTACAAAAGAAAACTGAGTAAAAGAAGAAAAGGAACAGCTCTGACCATTTGAGCAACAAAAATGTTTAGTCCATGAACTGAAATATGAAAGTTGCCAGCAACCCTTTGGACATCTAGAACGCCATAAACCTGCAGAAGATATGCAAACTTAGAATTTTCCCACCTTTCAAGGTGTAAAGCAACAATTTCATGAATATACTACAGGTGTTGAAAAGCAATACCCGACATCCTTCTCCATTTGCCAATGCTTGCTTGACCTTCTTGATCATAGTTTCAGCAGCATCATCAAAGCCATGGGTATGCTGTTCTTCATGGGAATCCTTGTGATGATCTTTATCATGATCTGATTAGCGTTGTTTTGAGATATCAGCCACATTAATTAACTTGCTATGCTAAGGGAAAAAAATTAATGACCAATAATAAACATAAGACTTGTTAATAACTAAAGTAGCTTAGTTATTTGGACCAAATCTGATATGTTTGTTAGTTTCAAATTTCTTATCATTCCGTTTGATACCAAGTTCTAATAAAACCTTGAAAAAATCATGTTTCCCAGATACTTCTCACAGAGAATTATGCAAAAACTATCATGCTATATAAAGGTCATATAAAACAATTATGTAATAAATCAAAACTGGATCCTGAAAATGCAAATAAATTTCTAGCATGCCAGAAAATTGATGTTACCATGGTTGTGAGCTTCATGTTCCTTCTCTACAAGGTCTGATAAATATTCAGTGCCGGTGATATGGCCATGACTGTTCAAGCGAAGCTGTAAAAACTCTATCCTGGTTAGCAGCATGCCAAATAGCAGCTTGTATCATGCCATTAATGGACACAGACATGAGCACAAATGGCTAGTTCATCTAAGACTCACATTCCAAGATGCTCATAACAGCTCTTTAGTAAACTAAAAAATTTCTAGGAAAAAAAGGGAAAAAAAACATGAAAAAAGAAATTATCCTACTTTCCATATGTTTGTATCCAGATCCACTTCATGCTTTCCTGACATGTCAATTGCATCCACACTCAAAACTGCAAATGTGGAATAAAAGAGCCTTGAGAAAAGTGGGAGCATTGAATTACCATATGAGATGAGATAAACATATATCAGTAAGAAAACAGAAGCTGCTTCTAAGAAGGAAAGTGAATCGCTAACCATCACAAGGTAAAGAGGGAAATGTAATATTAACGTGAATTGGAAGAATTTCTCCACGTTGCAAGTCTACAGACATCTGCAAAACACAAGAAACACCAGGAAACTTAGATCCTCATGAAATATAGCATAAAAAGCCCGGTCAATCAAGTTCAGCAAGAACCTATACAATTGGGAGAATGCCATGAGCCAACTTTTAGAATTACATTATAGTCTTGGTAAGACAAGAACTGCACATTCAAGCTCTTTTCTGCTCGCATTCTTTTGTTTAACTGACAGAAACCTCTTACTGCTTGGAAAACCATGCCTATGAATCACCACTGCAGCTTAGCTCAACAAGGCTAATAATGATCATTCTCTTTTGGAGTACATGTTAAAGATTAGATGTTCCTCAATTTACACAAAGCAAGTTTCTTTCATGATATGTGGTTGTGTGGGTATTTCCTCGGCCATGACAGCAGAGGTCACCATATGTGGAGTTCAGGCAAGGGTTTGCCACACATTTTCAGAGTTGAGCTGTCCCAGATTAATTAATGCAAATGTTTCCTTGCGATAATTACAGGCTTTAAATCCAATTGGTGCGGAATGCAAGTTGTCCGGTTACTCAGAAAGGAGCGGGGGTGGATGAAAGCGGTATTATGGCATCATAATCCATGCTTTTTGAAGGTCTGTCTCAGTGCTGTAAGTATTACATAAAGAAATTTATCTACTTGAAAACAAAACGATGAAGGTCTAGAATTGGAGGACCTGGTGGACTCACATCATATCTAAGAGACAACCAAACATGCAGAAGGGAGATGAGGATTAAGCACTGACCTGATGGACCGTATATGTAGTAAGATAATATGCCAACTCATGGTAGAACAGCGTAGCCATTATAACTAGCCCAATGACGGAAACTACAAGAAACAAGAAGAAGCAAAACCAACATCATAAAACTAACACTCAAAAGACAGTACAAACACTGAATCTAGATTCAATAAACACTCCTTTTCGTTTCCTAGATACAATATTGCATGCATGATTGCAATAAATGGTTTCAGTTCAAGAATTTCTCTTACATTATGATCCACCACAAACAAAGCTAAGAATGATCATTTATATGAATTTAACACATCTTTTATCGAAACCCATTTACAAACTTCTCATGAAAATTAGTTATCTTTGCATCTGTCCATCATAAATCACCCGCCACGCCACAACCACTCAATCTACACACCCCACTAGAACCTTAATTGACTGCAATACTGCCAATACAAACATTCCAAGCTTAAAACCCACCTCCACTGAGCGAAAAAAGATAACTTCCTATCTCAAATTATGTAAAAAACAAAAAGAATTCAAAAACTTTAATTTACCAAGAGCCCCAGATTGTGTCTTTTGCAACAAATGCTCTTCCGCACGGGGAAACGCATCCAGGCTCTTTATAGCTTGTTTCACTCCCATCTTTTTTACCCTTTTACAACACAAAACTGTCAGCTGCATAAATCAATGGATCACAAAAAACCCACATCAGAAAACCTTCAAAGCTTGCTTCTTTTCTTGCAACAACTTTTTTAACATCGTAAAAGTATAGAATTTAGTGAATTATGAGAAATTAAGGATCCCCAATCAAGTTTATTGCAAATTAATAAAAAAAAATCCACCAAAGGGAAGGGTCCAAAACCAATATAAATGGTGAATTTTTTTTTTTTGGAAATATAAAATAGAAGTGTGCGTCGGTGATAGATGGTGAGTAAACGTACATGAAGAGAGATTCAGGGGATACTCGGAGAGAGAGAGAGAGAGAGAGTCAGAGATTCGGGTTTTACGAGGGAGTCGAATTGATGTCGTTTTGGTTGGATGTCTTTCTGATTGGATGGGCCTTTTGCATGGCAGCAAGGTTCCAATAGGGCTTCTGAGTTGCGTTAAAATTTGTTTTTATTGTACGGAGATATATTAAAATATTTTTTATTTTTAATATTTGTATATTAAAATTAAAAAAAATTAAAAAAATTAATTTAATATTTTTTAAAAACAAAATTTATTATACCCTCACATTCTCACATTTGTACGTGATTGATAAAGTTGTGTGTATTATTTTTTTGAAGTATATAAAAATATATAAAAATAATATTTTTCTTTTAATTTTTAATATCAACATATGTATCATAATCATAAAAAATATATATAAAAAATTAATTTAATAGTTTTAAAAAATAAAATATTTTAAAATATAAAATACATCACATTATTAAACACACCTAAAACAAAAATTAAAAAAATTCAAAATTTTTAATAAAATCATTTAATCCGATAAGAGTAACACGAGAAGTATTTTTTCTTTAATAAGTAGGGTTAGTTAATCTTTGAGAATATGAATTTTTTAAAGTGTTTTTTATTTAAAAAAATATTAAAAAAATATTTTTTTATTTTTTAAAAATTACTTTTAAAATTAACACATTAAAATGATCTCAAAATATTAAAAAAAATATTAATTTAAAATAAAAAATAAATTATTTTTTTAAAATATTTTTAAAATGCAAAAAAGAAAAAGAAAAGAAGAGATAAGACAAATGTACTATCTCGTGCATAATTGTAAAACATGTACCAGCATAGTAGCATGGGTTATTCTAGGATCTGTAAGTTAATTCGAGGCATGAATTGGTTTATGATTAAACAAATAAATAAATAAATTTAGATGACCCTCAAAGTTTAATCTTTAATTTATTAATTTTTTTATTAAAATAATATTTTTTTTTCAAGTGTTTGCTTACAACTTATTTTTGGTCTTGAGTTGGATTTTATTACTACAATTCTCCAGTATAACTTAAACTATCTTTTATCTTGTATATATTTAAAATAATTGATTTGGATTGTTTATATTTAATCATATATGAGAATTATTGTAAAATTCTATATATATATATATATATATATATATATATATATATTACCATCAAATGTTAATTATAAATATTTTTTTTCAAACCCGTTACTTTTGTTCTCCAAAAAAAAAAAACTTTATTTTTATATCAATGTTATTTTGTTAATAAGATTAATATAAAGAATGCTCAGACACCTAGTACAAACGCCAAGAGAGACTTGAAATTTTAATTATTTTCACGAACATATATAAATATAATATTTCATAAAAAAATTAGTGGCAAGACTCAAATATAGCTTGCTGAATTTCATCTCAAATCAAATTATTTTTATCATATAAACATCATTTCAGTCCTTTTAAAATAAAAACAATTTAAAAAAAAAATATTATTTTAATAAAAGAATTATCTCGTTAATCTAACCGGACCAACCTGCAAGGTTTTAAACCGGGTCAGAATACTGCCCAGGTCTCATAACAGGGGCCTCAAAATCCACTAGTAAATTACCAACCAAGACAAAACGGTGACCGTTTTCACTTCAACCTCCTTAAGGTGGTTGCTGTAGTTGAAGTCTTGTGCCTAGGTTCTCTGTCATTAACCAGCGGCAGATATGGCAACTGTAATAATAAAGAGATTAGCAAAATCTCCTTTTGTTTTGATTACTGTTTTAGTCACTCTTGCTGCTCTCTCCTTCACCCCCAGATTTCCCTTCAAATCCTTTAGCAATTCTCTTCAACAACAGGTCCAGGTCCCCCCCTCTTCTCTCTCTCCTTTTTTTTTGGTTTAAATTTTATTCTGATGGGATTTTTTTGGGCCCAAATTGATTGAATTTGAAGTGTTTTATCTCAATGAAATGACCTTTTTGGTCTTTAAAACACCAAAGTGTTTGGCTTTCGTTGTTATTACTTGACCCAAATGGTTAAAAAGTCCAACGCTGATTTCTTGTTAATGTTTTGGAATGAAAAGAATTAGAGTTTTATGGATTTTTGGCCTTTTTTATCTGTTTATTTAGCTCAGCTGAATGAATTCCTTTTTTTTCCTGGAGTTCGAAACCCCAAATCATGAACATGCTTTGGTTGGCTTGTGGAGACTGTAAATGATTTGATCAAATTCCCAATATTGACTGTGTTTCTTGAAATTCTAGAGATTGTTCACTGCTGAAGAACTTGCTTTGTACAATGGAACTGATGATACATTGCCCATCCTTTTAGGAATTCTTGGGTACACTCTTCTCTCTCTCTCTCTCTATATATATATATATATATGTTTTCTTGTTCGTGTGTTCTAAATTTGTGTTTATATGAATCATTGAGCTTATTATAGTGGCTGATTTTGATTACTTGTTTTTAAATTAGATCTGTGTTTGATGTAACAAAAGGAAAATCTCATTATGGGGTAGGAGGGGGTTACCACCATTTTTCTGGAAGGTTTGTTCTCTCCGATCTTCCCACTAACTCTAATCTCGTCGCTCTATTTTGCAATTAAGTGGCTCCTTTTTGCTGTTTCGAACTGCCGGTTTGGCTCTTAACAAAAATTGCGCTATAACCTCATTTCTGTATCACTTTTAGTTTGATAGTGTGAAAATTCTTCCGCATTATCATGTGCTTGAAGACATTAGAAGATTTTGTGGAATTAATTGGCTGGTGCAAATTTCTGTGCAATCTCTTAAGTGAATCTGCATTTAGTTACTTTTGATTGTTCTATGAATGTAGTTCCTATGATTTGCATAGCCGTGGTTCTGGTAATGTTCACTTATGGAGTACATGCAAGCTGCACAAATTTTGATGGAGTCAAACCTGGATATCTATTTTTTTTCCCTACAGCCTACTGATTCTTCTGCTCGTGCAGTTTAACTTCCATCAACATCAAGAGCATTGTATTTAGTTTTTGTGAACTTAAGCTTGTTTGTTTTCTTTGATTCCCAAGCTCAGCAAATACTTAAAACACTTCATAGTCCCCGCTCTCAACTTACCAATTTAAATTATTCTAATGATTGTTTGGTCTGTGGCTGGCCCATTGATCTATTTAATACCATTCAGTTGTTCTTTCTCCTGTTCTCTGTTTGGTTAAAAATGAGTTTAATACTGCAGCTGACTACTTTCTCATTCTTATGAACTTAGAGATGCTTCTCGTGCATTTGTTTCAGGAAACTTTACAGGTAAAACCTGTCTCCTATTATCATATATATATATATATATATATATTTTTTTTTATCTGGGCTTCAACAATATAATTTTTGATGTTTGTATGGATGATGAAATTAAACAGGCCCCTCCTTCTTATGCTTTCACCTTTAAAACCCATTATTCCTCAACTTCCAGCTACCAACTAACTAATCACAACCATTCCTAATGATATTAGTTTGTTGTTGTTGAAACAACTCCTATGAATAGGTTCTCAGGTCTCAGTAACTAAGGCCATGTTTGTTTCCCGGAATTCATTTTCCGGGAAACCACTTTCCAAACTTTCCTGTGTTTGTTTGCCATTAGAAAAGTTGGTCAACGGAAAACACTTTCTGGTCAACGGAAACACTTTTCGGTCAACGGAAAACACTTTCCAGTCAAAGAAAAATTTGGTTTGATTTCTAGGAAAGTGTTTTCCCTTTTGGCTGTGTTTGTTTTCCGGAAAGTGGTTTCCGGGAAACCACTTTCCAAACTTTCTTGTGTTTGTTTGCTATTGGAAAAGTTGGTCAACGGAAAACACTTTCCAGTCAAAGGAAAATTTGGCTTGGTTTTCAGGAAAGTGTTTTCCTGAAAAATTTGGGCGGAAAACACTTTCCGGAAGTTGTGAAAAATTTAGAAATGTCATTATTTGCTAATTATATCAAATTTAATCCTCAAACTTTTGATTGTTATATATAATTTGTTTTGAATATTTATTTTTTAATTTCATCTCTTAAAATTTAATTTTTATATTAATTTTGGTCCTTATTTTTATAATTGCTATTTGCTTTTTTCTTATCATTTTTTTATTGAAATTTTTTATCTATCAAATTTGGTCCTCATTCTTTTGATTTTTACTTATTTTATTTGAAATAATTTATAAAATGTTAATTATTATTATTTTAATTTCTTCACTTTTCATTTTTTTTAATTTTTTAGATTTGATCTCTATTATTTTGATTATTATTTATTTTATTTGAGATAATTTATGAAATTATATTTTTTTTTCAATTTCATTCTCATTCAACTTTTTAATTTGTAAGATTTGTTCCTCATTATTTTAATAAACTTGAAAAAATAAAATATTAATAAGTTATTTTCCAGCTCATTTTCCGTAACATAACCAAACACTGGAAAGTGTTTTCCAACTTATTTTCCATTACACTACCAAACATCGGAAAATACTTTCCCGGAATTCACTTTCCCGGAATTTACTTTCCAAAAGGAAACTACTTTCCTGCAAACAAACGGGGCCTAATAAGCACTCATCTAGATTCCCATCATATTTTAAACATCAACTCCATAAGTCTGTCACTTGTATCCTATCAGAAGTCCAGCTGACTTTTCCCTTCCCTACTAATTTGCCTTTGTCCCTGAAAATGAATTGCCTTTGCAAGTATATTTATCTCCTCTTCCCATTTTATGCAGGAGATGGACTCACAGACTCATTGCGTGGTTTGTCGAGTACTGAGGTAATCCCCGTCATGTTCCCTTTCCTTCAGGCTGAGGAATGTTTGTGTATATGCACTGCAAGTTTGTGCAGCATAGCCCTACTTTGACCATTTTCTATGTCAAAGAACAACTCCACCTTGTTGTTGCATTATTTCTAGCACATAGAAAGGTAGTTCAAAGCATACAGTTCATCTTGGAAAAATTTAGTTATTGATGAGCATATTGGACATAGTCATTGGTTTGGGCACAGTTAAAGGATGACTGCCATGCCATGCCATGCCATGCCATGCCTGTGCATCATCCTTCATTTTCTGTTTAAAGCTTCCATATCATTTTAAGAGTCGTTTTCTTTTTAAACTCTCTTAACACAATGGTTATTTGTCAAAAAGTGTCAAAAAGAAAATAACATAAACATCAAACTTCATTTCTGTATTATGGATCAATTTGCTAAACTTTTCATACCTGCTCCATGCTAATGTTGGTATATTGCTAAAAGTTCTGTGCTATATGATTCAATTATTGCCGCATCTGTAGGTGAAGAGTATTGTTGAATGGCGAGAATTCTACTTCAGAAGCTACACGTGAGTTGCACATTGTCCATATTATGTCCTTTGAGCTTAGTATGAAGGAGCAAAAAGAAAAATCCGATACTATGGAGCTCTTATGAATTTAATAACTTTTCTTTTCATTCAGTTCTAAATAACTCTAATCATCTATATTGAATTGCGAAATTCTCTAAGATTATGTCTGGAACATTGGTGTTATCAGTAAAACAAGAGAGATAAAATTGGTACAGAAATCAAATATTCACTAATCAAGTACAACTCTTGATATTGACTTGGTGGTCGCAATCACAAATCCTGAATGTCAGGTTTGTTGGTAAACTGGTTGGTCGCTATTATGATAGTGAAGGAAATCCTACCAAATCTTTGAAAGGAGTTGAAGCAAAGGCTGCAAGAGGCACCCAGCTTCTGGAGAAACAGAAAAAAGAGGAGGCCAAACAGCCTAGTTGCAATTCGAGGTGGAGCCAGGGAGAGGGTGGAGAGGTATATTCTCATGATTAGGATGCATATCTATTTTCTCTGTTCGTATACTTTTCAGTAGTTTCACTTTCAGCTTTGGGCAGGTCTGGTGTGATGATGGCTTCCCAAGGTTAGTGCAGAGACCACTAGAAATTGCTTTGACTGGGAAGATGAGCAAGCGATGCGCTTGCTTTAAGGAAGATCAACTAAGCGAGACAGGGCTAGAAGTGTATGAAGGATGTGATTATCTTTCCAAGACATGCCGTGTTTGAACTAGCGACACGATGCATGTTATTAAATTATCCTAATATGTACATTGCTTACAAGTTCTTGCCTCCATAGATAATTCTAAGGCAACAGAAAGAAATATCGTGTTTCATTTCTTTGGTGCAGCTTTAGATGGTTTTGATTATTTACCAATGTGCCATGTTAATGTGATTATACTCGTTCATCTTCATGAAGCAAGGGAGGGATCATCACCTCACTGCCATTTTCTAGGATGATACAGTTTGGGGATGGAACCTCTAACATTGGCCTCACCTCTGTTCACTCCTGAATATTACCCTCACGTAAAGGTAACAAGCTTGGTATGAATCATTTTAAAACTAAAACTTTGGTATGAATCACTTTCAGTTTTATACCTATTTGAGAGTGTAGTGTAGTTGTAGTTATTTTTTAAAATAATGTTTTTATTTTTTAAAAATTAATTTTTAGATTAACACATAAAATAATTTAAAACATATAAAAAAAATCTTTCAGCAGAAAAAAAATAATTAAAGTTTTTAAAAATATAAATTGACCCGCATTTTTTAGTCTCTCGTCTCCCCCATTTTCCCAATGCTGTCGGAAGTCAGAAACTATTAATTTGACAAACGCGCCTCACTAACCAACCTCTCCGGATTAATGGATTGTTGAACCAGTTGGTACAGTGGCCTCTTCAGTCAACCTTTTTCAGTCCATGACCTTTTCCCTCGTTTTCTTATCATTCTCACCTTCCATAAGCTCTATAACAAGCTTCACCACTTCTTCCCTCTTTGCATTATTATCCATCTCAATGCCAACTCCCCATTCATTGCAAATATATCGAGTACAGTTCATCTGTTGATCTGCAAAGAAGGGCCAACAAATCATAGGAACTCCCGCAGCCAATAGATTTTGATTGATTGAAGAGTAACTAGTAAGGGCCAATAGCATAAACTCGATAAAATATAGAAGAAAGGCCATCCGAAACATATGGCTATAACGTATCGAATGTATGAACAATAATTGCACTAGCCTTAATAGCATTCTCAGCACCTTCCATGGAGAAGTTTAGTCCAAATTCATCAGGATCTCTTCTTCGAAAATGGAAAATCCTAGAGACAAGCTTCTCAACCTTTTCCCTTTTGACATTATTATCAATCTCCGTGCCGACACCCCATTCAATGCAGGTATATCTGCAATTCATTTGTTGGTCTGCAAAGAATGGCTAACACACCATTGAAACTTCTGCAGACAAGCTCTCAATAGTTGAACCCCAACCGCAATGAGTTAGAAACCTCCAACTGATGGATGGTTGAGTACTTCTTCCTGTGGACACCAGCTTGCAGTAAGGCCACGTTTCTGAATTTCTGCTGCAAACTCAGGTGGCAAAATCTTCGAATTGCCTATTACAAGATCTGGCCTTATAATCCACAACAATGGGATCTTGGTCACATTGCAAACTTGAATAGTTGTTCTGCTGTCATCACGGTCATGCTTCCGGCACTCACATAGATCACTGAGTTTGGTTCTTTGGTATCCAACCGTTGGAGACAGTTGTTGGAACTAATTTTTGATGTTTTCGTTTAAAGTATTTTTCCTATTTTAAATCTTTTAAATTATCCTAAATTAGTATAAATATATGTTTGGATTATTGTAAGTTCAAGTCCAAGAGACTCTCTCTCTTAAAAGAATAATATATTTATACGAATGAGATTTATTTTTCACCATGCTTCTCATGTTTTCTATTTTAACTTTTTCCCTTCAAATATTTTTAAAAGGATATCATCGATCTAGTGAGTTTTTAGAAAAACTAAAAAGTGTAAAATTCCAAAATAGAGTGGACAAATGACATCCAGAAAATAAAATAAAATAAAGGTACAAGATGATAATGCCTAACAAGAAAATTGAGACCTTACATCAAAAAGAGATAAATGAAACCTCAAAAAGAGGTTTAATGCAAATTAACAATTTATTGCACAAGAGATGATGATATGTTGTACAAGAGAGACCACATATAAAAAAGAGAAGAGATAACTCTTCCTAAAAGATATAAGAAACAGCTAAAGAGCTATGATAAGAAGAAGACAACAATCTAAAGTAGAGTGAGCCAAATCTTGAAAAGAATTGCTTGACTAGAGAATTGTGGCAACAATAACATGAGGAGAAAAATAGCTAGGAGTAGCCATGTTCAAACAAAGACAATAATTGAAGAAAAGCAAATTAAAGAAATGGCAATGGAATGCCATTAGCTAGCTATGATGAAAGAAGTGGCTAAGACAAAGATGCAAGAGAGATTTTTCTAAGATGAAGATGAAAGTTAATTAAAAAAAATTTATAGACGATACAATATGACACAATATGACGGTAAAAGTATATAAAAAAAGATATTAAAAGTTATTATAAGATTTGCATCACATTTTAAATTTCAAGAATTATAATACTTTCAAAATTAAGGGGGTGTGTTGGAATTAATTTTTGAAGTTTTCACAAGTACTTTTTAGTTTTCTAAGTATATGCATGTAACTATTAAGGATATATTTATTTTTTAGTTTTTTGAATTATGCTAAGCTAATATAAATATATGTTTGGTGTATTGTTAGTTCAAATCCAAGTTCGAGATCTTTTCTTTTAGAAAAGTAATATATTTTTACGGATGAGATTTGTTTTTTACCATTTTTACCATGCTTCCCATGTTTTCATTTTTACTTTTCTCCTTCAAATATTTCTAACAAGATTCGCTTTCTTCTTTCCATAGATTGTATCCAATGGACTTCAAATCATCTTCTTGAATCCGATTGAGGAGTACCTGGAACGGGCCAACAGCATAAACACAAGGATGTATCATTGAGAGATCTCGCAAAACACTAGGCTCCAATTCATCATGAGTATGAAGAATAATTGTTGGAGCCTTAACAGCACTCTCAACAGCTTCCATGGCAAAGTTTAGCTCGATATCATTTGGATCTGTGCTTCAAGCAAATGGAATATCGTTAAGCTGAGTGTCTTTCATGCTAGGAACCGAATCAATTGATGTTTCCAAAACAGCTATTGTCTGCAAAAACACAATATTTTAGAGTGAACCTTCCAATGATTCGCTTTTCTTCCAGACCTTTAAAGTATATACCTTTAAGGCCATGTTTGTTTTCCGGAGAGTTGTTTTCAGGAAATCACTTTCCAAACTTTTCTGTGTTTGTTTACCACTAGGAAAGTTAGTCAACGGAAACCACTTTTCGATCAACGAAAAACACTTTCCAGTCAAAGAAAAATTTGGTTTGGTTTTCAGGAAAGTGTTTTCCCTTTTAGCTGTGTTTGTTTTCCGGAAAGTGATTTCCGGGAAATCACTTTCCAAACTTTCCTGTGTTTGTTTGCCATTAGAAAAGTTAGTCAACGGAAAACACTTTCCAGTCAAAGGAAAATTTGGCTTGGTTTTCAAGAAAGTGTTTTCCTGGAAAATTTGGGCGGAAAACACTTTCCGGAAATTGTGAAAAATTTAGAAATATTATTATTTGCTGATTATATCAAATTTGATCCTCAAACTTTTGATTGCTATATATAATTTGTTTTGAATATTTATTTTTCAATTTCATCTCTTAAAATTTAATTTTTATATTAACTTTGGTTCTTATTTTTATAATTGCTATTTGCTTTTTCCTTATCATTTTTTTATTGAAATTTTTTATCTATCAAATTTGATCCTCATTCTTTTGATTGTTACTTATTTTATTTGAAATAATTTATGAAATGTTAATTATTATTATTTTAATTTCTTCATCTTTCATTTTTTTTAATTTTTTGGATTTGATCTTTATTATTTTGATTATTATTTTTTTAAGATAATTTATGAAATTATATTTTTTTTTCAATTTCATTCTCATTCAACTTTTTAATTTGTAAGATTTGTTTCTTATTATTTTAATAAACTTGAGAAAAATAAAAGATTAATAAGTCATTTTCCAGCTCATTTTCCATAACATAACCAAATACTGGAAAATATTTTCCAACTTATTTTTCATTACACTACCAAATATCAGAAAATACTTTTCTAGAATTCACTTTCTCTAAAATTCATTTTTTTTTAAAAAATTACTTTCTAGTAAGGGCCTAAATAGGCTGATGAAGCCTTTCTCCCTTAGAACATGAATTTGCTTTAATCCCATTATGACACATGCAGACGTTGTACAAATTAGATCCAAAAAATGATGTTTCAATTTTTTTTTGTATTTCTCTCATAATTAGGTTTCAATATTTTCTTTGGTTTAAGTTTCATTATTCACATTTAGAATTTTATCAAATCATAGTTTTTTTTTTCTCTCTCTAGACTTGGAACGATAATTTTATACGACGTGTCAAGATATGGCACTCAAAACACAATGCTTGGATTTGACAACACATCTGCTCTTTGCAAGTATATCTACCGTTCACTTGTTGGTCTGCAAAGAATGGCAAGCAGACCGTTGGAAGTCCAGTAGATAAGCTCTCCATAGCTGAACGCCGACCACTATATGTTGAGAATCCACCACCTGATCATGGATGGCTTGGTACTTCCTCTTGAAGACATCGGTTTGCAATAAATCCACGTTTCTTAGTTTCCACTTCAAATTCAGCTGGCAAGATTGCTGAGTTGCCAATGACCAAATCTGGACGTATAACCCACAAAAAAAATGGTTGCTGTTTGCTAGTCCCATTGCAAACTCAACTAGTTGTTCTGATGCAATCACTATTACGCTGCCAAAGTTCACATACAGCACTGATTTAGGCTCTTTGGTATCCAGCCATTGAAGACTTGGCTCATCTTCCTCTTTCCGTAGACTATACATGTAGAAATTTAGAATAGAAGAGAATGATATTCTTTCATAATTTGATTACATGAACAACAAGATATATAAGTAAATATAATAAAACAAATTGTAAAACATACTAGATCATCTCTTTTAAAAATAAACTTGTTTTCCTAACTAATTTCCTTGCTACCTTGAGTTGTTTAAATCCTTAATTTTTTTTATTGATATATTTGAAAATAATCAAGAATATTTATTTTGATTATTTTCTTAAAACACCTACTCATGATAATTTTAATTTTTATAAGTTTAACATACATTAATACAATATGAATGAAAGTTATGGTCTTCAAGGATTTCTTCAGCTTCCATTGTGTTAAGCTAGTAAGAATTGTTATAAAGACAAACAAAGAAGCAAACAAAATTAAAGAAAGATGCTGCAATGCAAAGAAAAAAAAAATGTTTCTATGTATTATTCATTGCTTACATTTCTAACACTGTTACATTTATTTTATATGAACTAAAGGTGAGAAGCTTGGTTACATAATCTAATTAATAATAATAGATTTTATTAACTGTCTAACCATATTAACAAACTTATAATAACTATATTCTTTATTTTTTGACAGGTGGCTGAAGTATAACCTTTGATATCTTGAGACATGAAGTAACAGAAAAAGATATATGAAGAGGTGGTCATATTCTCCTCCACTGGAACAGTTTTCCTGTCACAAGGATTTCAAGAAATAGATATTAAATTCAATGGCTAAAGTGGCATTTAGGAAGAGGAATGCATTAGTTTACAGGGAAGATCTATGCTGCGGCCCAAATTAAATAAAAAAATTAAACTAAAAATTACTTTTCTAGTTGTATTATTTGATATTTTTATTAAATCTAATTTAAAATATTAATTTAAAATTTTTTTAATCTAATTTCTTATTTAATACAAATTTAAAATTAAATTGTATTTTAAAATTATCATGTTTAATTAACTTAGCCGGTAGTTGAAAATAATAAAACGGCTTAGATTGTGCCAACACAACAATAATCATGAAAATTATAATATTAAAATAATTCTATATTAATTTTTTATTCAGATATATACATGCTTTATATTCTATAATATTTAAGCTGAGAGTAGAATATAAACCTTAAAAATACCATCCTTATAAAACACAAACTATATCCCTGTAAACTAAAAATATATATCTTTTATGTGTATCATAAAAAAAAAAAAAAACCTAAAAGTACTTCCAAATCAAACATTCTCTTAGTAGCAAAGACTTTTGAAAAAGATATGGACATTAGGACACCACCTGACGTAGACACTCTTTTTAGTAATATTACTGTACTGTACTTTGTTTTATGTCCTCCACTTGTTGCAAATGAAAAGTACCCTTATTCTCAGATATCGTTCTATACTGTGATGATGGATGTATTTTAAAGTACTTTATATGTGAAGATATATTAAAATAATATATTTTTATTTTTAAAATTTAAAATCATTACATATAAAAATATATAAAATAATTTTAAATAAAAAAAAATTTAAAAAATTTCAATTTTTTTTAAAAATCTCTTTCAAAACCCAAAAACAAATATATTGTTCTTCATTGTTTAATTGGAGCCTTCTGCAAAATTCAAGACAAACACCATTAGTGCGAACACTAGCTTTCTTCAATTCGCAAGCAATAAAATCCCATCACAGAAGTGTTTTCTCTTTTGAATGATCATAGGTTACAAAGTGATGTTTGATTGTAACATTTCATTGATGAACCTGTCTAAATTAATGGATGATGAACCATTAGGGACAGTAGCCTCTTCCGCCACCTTCTTCCAGTGTTTGGCCTTTTCCCTCATTTTCTTACGCTCTTCTCCTCCCATCAAGTTCCTGATAAGCTTCTCCGCTTCTTCCCTCTTGACATGGTTATCAATCTCCATGCCAACTCCCCATTCAATGCAAGCATAGCTACAATTTATTGGTTGATCAGCAAATAAAGGCCAACATATCACTGGCACTCCAGCACACAAGCTTTCAATAATCGAATTCCAACCAGTGTGAGTTAGAAATCCCCCAACTGATGGGTGGTTCAGAACTTCCTCTTGTTGACACCAACTAGTCACGAAACCACGATTCTGAGTTTCCACTTGAAACTCAGCCGGCAAAATCGCCGACTCACCGGTAACCAAATCCGGCCTTATAATCCACAAGAACGAGATCTCGCTATTAGCTAGTCCCATGGCAAACTCAACCAGCTGCTCTGCTGTCATCACTGCTATGCTTCCAAAGTTCACATAGACAACTGACTTGGGCTCCTTGGTATCTAGCCACTGAAGGCATTCACTATCTTCTTTCCATAGATTGTATCCAATAGAGCTCAAACCATCTTGTTGAATTTGATTGAGAAGCAACTGGAGTGGACCGATGGAATACACACGAGGAAATATAGTGGAAAGGCCATCCAAAACATCTTGCTCCAATGCATCAAAAGTATGAATAGCAATTGCTTGAGCCTTAACAGAAGTCTCAGCTGCTCGCATTACAAAGTTGAAAAAAAAGTCATCTGGATCTATTGTTCGAGTATACGGAAAATCTTTAAGCTGGAGCGGTTTCATACCAGGGATTCCTTCTATAATTGTACTTTCAAGATAACCATTTGTTAGATAACTTTCATCCGTAAGAACACAGCGCGTTAAAGTTAGATCATATTGAACAATCATTGGATAGAATCATCAGACAATCATAGTTCTGTTCAAACAAGAATTTTCTTGATTATAATCTAATAAGCAGGCAATCTAAATCAATAAAAAGGCCTCATGATCTTACAAAAACTTTCTTGAAAAGTTTTGAGCGCACAATTGACCTGATCTTAATTTACCTAATCTAAGAATCAAGACTAGATCAACCACGTGCCCTGTGACCTCTACAACAAGATTAGTACCTTTAAGTGGAAGGAAGCCCTTCTCCTGGAGGTCATGAAGCTGCTTGAATCCCATATATCCACATGCAGACATGGTGACAAGCATCACAAGTGGGAGTCCAAGTTCTTCAGCAGCTGTGATGGTGAATCGCATGAAAACATCAGAAACTAGGCAAGTCATCGGAGGATTGTCAAGTTTGGCTAGAAGAACCTTTAAGGGAGCCAACATGTTATTTTCAACAGCCATGGCAAGAGGAATAGTTTCCTGGGAAGCATCTATATGTGAAGGAGGGAGGCCATCAGGGATGGTTTCAAACCGGAAGTGGGGCAAGCCATCAAGGGCATCTGGGCCTCTTGATTTCAAGAAACGTTGGTGATTGAATTCTGTGTTGACAAATGTTATGTGAAAGCCTTTGGAGTGTAAGAGTTTTGCCAATTTAAGCATGGTTTTGATATGGCTTTGAAATGGATACGGGATCAAAACCATGTGAGGCATATAATTAGCTTCTGGTTTGGATCCCATCTCTCACAACTCTCTCTATGCTTGCTTCGTTTCTTCAGAAGACTGCAGACCATGCAGTATATTATTGGATGTGAAATCTCTGCTGATATATCTCATCAATGATCATCTTTTAGGGTGTTTGTCTCTTTTTAAGTACCAGACATGTAGCTTGATGTTACATGGTTCTCTATGACTACCATCTTATAGAAAACTTGTGCTTGTGTCATGGGTGATCGGATCTTGTACAGGTTCAATTATTTTATTTTTCGCGGTGATTAAGTTTTAAATAAATAAAGCAGTAGCTTATATGATTTGATTACAAATTCAACGCCATTTACATTATTGGTTCTTTGAATCAATTTGTCCGCCCAAGTCAGATTTAACAATTATACACATATGAGTTGTCAACAGACAATCAAGCTTTTCATAATTACCTTATTTGGAGTCAAGACGTTCCATGTGGATCGCATTGATGCATGCACAATCACTTTCACATGAAACACCACTTCTCCAACAAATAATCAATAAAATCCAATCATGAAACTTGTTTTCTTTTTATATAATCAAAATAAGTAACAAATTAACTTAATGATTAATTAGAATATTTCTAGTTAATCAATGCTTAACAAATCCAATCAGGGAAGGGCCAGGTTATTTTCTTTTGTTCACATACCAACGAAATTTGATCTTTTCATGAAATTTTTTTTTATTCTAGTGCGACGATCTAATTGTTTGAGGAGATTATTTCATGGATGAACTTGTTCAAATTAATGGATGATGTCCCCATTTGCTAAGGTTTTGTATTCAGCTTCAGTAAAAAAACGAGTAACTATACGTTGCTTAAGATAACCAAAAGACACAAGATAATTATCCATAAATTTTCTATCATCAACTACCTGCAAAATCTGCATTTGTAAAGCCTTGTAATGGAAAGGAAAAACTATGAGTAATATGTAGGTCATGTGTTGTCATATCTTTAAGATAATACAAAATATGTTTAATAGTAGCCCAATGAGAGCTTATAGGAACATGCATAAACTGACAGATTCTGTTAACAACAAAGCAAATATCTAATCTTGCAAAAGTGAGATATTAAAAAGTACTTTTAATTTGAAGAAAACATGTAATATCAAAAAACAAAGAATTTAACAGTATAATAACTTTGGATATAAAGATAGAAGTATCAATAGATTTTCAAGATATCATACCTTGTTAAAAACGGAGCATTTATTTATTATAATATTTAAATTCCAATAAAAGGCAACAGACAGGGAAAGAAATTTGATCTTTTCATGAATTTTTTATTTCTAGTGTGACGATCTAATTGTTTGAAGAGATTAACTTAATGATTAATTAGAATATTTCTAGTTAATCAATGCTTAAGATAACCAAAAGATACAAGATAATCATCCATAAATTTTCTATCATCAACTACCTATCAACTACCTGCAAAATCTGCATTTGTAAAGCCTTGTAATGGAAAGGAATAACTATGAGTAATATGTAGGTTATGTATTGTTGTATTTTTAAGATAATACAAAATACGTTTAACAGTAGTCCAATGAGAGCTTGTAAAAGCATACATAAACTAACAAACTCTATTAACAACAAAATAAATATATAATCTTGTAAAAATGAGATATTAAAGAGTACTTTTAATTTGAGGAAAACATGTAGTATCAAAAAACAAAGAATCTAACAGTATAATAGCTTTGGATATAAAAATAGAAGTATTGACAGATTTTCAAGATATCATACCATGTTAAAAACGGAGCATTTATTTATTATAATATTTAAATTCCAATATAAGGCAACAGACAGGGAAGGAAATTTGATCTTTTCACATAGGAACGAAATTTTATCTTTTCATGAATTTTTTATTTCTAGTGTGACGATCTAATTGTTTGAAGAGATTATGCCATGGATGAACTTGTCCAAATTAATGGATGATGTACCCTCTGGCCCAACAGCTTCTTCAGCCGACCTTTTCCACTCCATAGCCTTTCCCCTCATTTTCTCACCCTTTTCCCCTTCCATTAGCTCCTTCACCAGCATCTCCACTTCTTCCCTCTTGACGTTATTATCAATCTCCATTCCAACTCCCCATTCATTGCAGCTATATCTACAGTTCATTGCTTGATCAGCGAAGAAGGGCCAACACGCCATTGGAACACCAGCACACAAGCTCTCAATGGTTGAACCCCAGCCACTATGAGTTAGAAACCCTCCAACTGCTGGATGGTTAAGCACTTCCTCTTGTGGACACCAACTTGTAATAAAGCCACGTTTTTCAGTTTCCTCTGCAAATTCAGCTGGTAAAACAGCTGATTCACCGATGACCAAATCTGGCCTTATAATCCACAAGAATGGGATATTACTATTAACTAATCCCATTGCAAACTCCACCAGTTGATCAGCTGTCATCACTGTTATGCTTCCAAAATTCACATACACAACTGATTTGGGTTCCTTTGTTTCCAGCCATTGGAGACACTCATGGTCTTCTTTCCACAGACTGTAACCAATAGACTTCAAGCCATTTTCTTCGAATTGATTTAGGAGTAACTGGAGTGGACCAATGGAATAAACTCGAGGGAAAATAGTGGAAAGGCCATCTAAAACTTCTGGTTCCAAGGCGTCAAAAGTATGAAAAGCAATTGCACGAGCTTTAACAGAAGTTTCAGCAACCCCAATGACAAAGTTAAATACAACTTCATCTGGATCTGTTGTTTGAATAAATGGAAAATCTTTAAGACGAACGTCTTTCATACCAGGAGCCCAGTCTACTTTTGTCTCAAGATAGCCGTTGCTTAGATTGCTCAAATCTGCAAAACACAATCTTATTAGACCAAGCTCAAAATGAAAATTTAATGCACATAATCATTGATCTTGCCTGTGTGATTTAAGCTTGGTAATTTTTGTCGGAACGCGGGCATACCAAATTAATTAAATTGTAATATTGTTTTAATAATAATAAAGTGTATTAATAAAAAATAAATCATTTAAAAGATAATTTCTAAAAAGTTAAAACATCATTTACAATAAAATAAAATGAATGCGATGTAAAAAATAAATAAAAAGAAAACAAAAAGAAATATAAAAGGAAATAATAATCAAATTAGTGATTTGTGTTTGTTCACATTTAAATACTATTTACACTATGAATAAGATGTATAGCTAAAATTAAATTTATTATACTTTAGTCAATTGATCGTCTATGCAAGATAAAAAAGAAACTGGTATCGCAATTCGGCTACACCTTGTTATAAACCAAATTATTTTTTATGAGCCAAATACTCCCTATTGTGCTGAAAAAAATAAGATTCCAAGCCTGTATCCGAAATATATCTTCCATTAAAAAAGACCACTAATAAATAAATAAAAATCTAAGAGTAGATTCTCCCACCATCATAAATTTTTTATGATTTCTAGGATTATCTGATTTAATAATTGTAAGATTTTTAGAGAAGTGATTTGGAAAAGGATATTATATAAAATTTACATGGTTCTATGGCATGTTATTTGAATTATGCGGTCGAACGTACAGTATATATAACATAATATAATATATTATACTATAAATAAAAGAAATTGTTGTCGTGATAATGTTTTATAATCATTTCTCCATCAACTTGCTAGGGAGAATCTGGATGTTTGAAAATTTAGAAAGGAATATTAGCTGCAAAATACTAAAGAAGTTGTATAATGGTGTATAAAGCCACTTTGCTTGGAAGTTCACTTGCAATTGATGATTACTTAAATAATAAACAAGCATGTGAATTACCTTTGATTGGGGTGAAGCCTCTCTCTCTGAGAGCATGGAGCTGTTTAAATCCCATATAGCCACATGCATTCATAGTGGCATACATCACAACTGGAAGACCAACTTCTTCCCCAGCTTTGATGGAGATTGGAGCGAAGGGATCAGAAACAATGCAGGTAACCGGAGGGTTGTTCTCCGATACGGTATTTCTGAGTTCCAGAAGAAGATCTTTAAAGGGTGCTAAGAAATTCTTGTTCATGGCATCACAAAGAGAAGGTATGTCTTGGGTGGCATCAATATCTGAAGGAGGGAGACCATCAGGAATGGTTCTAAAATGGAAGCCAGGCAAGTCATCAAGGGCATGAGGTCCTCTTGACCTGAGGAAACGTTTGTGATTGAATTCTGTGTTGACAAACGTGATGTGAAGACCTTTGTAGTGAAGAAGCTTTGCAAGTTTAAGCATAGTCTTTATATGACCTTGGAGTGGACTTGGGATCATAACAACATGAGGCTTGGAAATGGATCCCATATCTCTCTCCTTCCCCCTTACTGGCTAGCTTGCTTCACTATGTTCAGTCTCAATGAGTCTTTTCCTGTGATTTATAGCCAGAAATGCTCGTTTTTCTATTTACAATTGTATCTTCCTTGAACTTTCTATTTTTATTTTATTAATGTCACGTTTTGCCAGGTCATTGTAGTTGTGCTCTAGTGATAACAACGAGAAATTTTACAGACACGAGGGAATAAACAACGATAAAATTTTAAATATAGATATTTTTATTATTTTTAATAGGTTATGTTTTTTTTATACATGTCCCCCCCCTCCCCTCCCCAAGACAGACCCACCACGTAACTAATAGAAAGCAACTAATTAATTTCTTAATCACAGCTCGTAAGTACCTCCAAAATACAAGGATTTTACAAATTAATTATCACCATTATATGCAAAATCTTATCAGCAAAATTGTGTGGCAGCCTGTAACGTAACATTGCACTATCTGCAGCATCTATCATTGGCCCTTTTTCTAGTCGTATGAATGAATGGCCAGTTATTTTTTCATTGAAAATTATTATTAAAATACATATCCAGATTATGGCAACTAGAAAACTTTATTTATAGCAATGAACATATAATGAATTTAATTAATTTAATCTAAGAAGAAATTAAAAAAAAGTTCAATTATACAAATAATTGAAATCTTGCAAGTTCAATTATATACAGTATCACTCATCCTTTTCTTCTTACTAACAGTTGGATAAATCGTTTTAGAACGTGGAAACCTGCACCATAACACCTCCCCCCCTCCCTCCCTCCCTGAACCACCGGCCCTTACTGTCATGATAGACACATGGCTAGTGCCGTGAGTAAAAAGCTGCTTAAATTGACAACATGTCATGATAGAGTAACATTTAATGTATGGAGCCAAGGGTTTTGACGATCCGAACAGTGAGGAGGATATTTTGAGTAGGAGACATGTTGATTTTGGAGCTCTAAGATATAGAAAGTAAAATATTACACATTTACTCTCAGTTGATGACTCTACAATTTACTTATTCCATAGCATTAAAAAAGAATTAACTGTAAATCATTAAACACATTAAAAATTTTCAATTTTTTTTTAAAACTCTTTTAAAACCCAAAAACAAATATATTATTCTTCATTGTTTGATTGGAGCCTTCTGCAAAATTCAAGAACGGTAGGTGTTGAAAAATCTCAGTCAACAAGCATGCCTGAATATTAAGTTGGAGGCTTCTGAGAAACTCAAGAATAGTAGGCTGTGATAAATTAATTTCTGGATTGATCTTTAACAGGGACTGTTCAATGGGCAAATTTCTACGCCCGAGCTCATTGGACTGGAAATGTCTTTGTAGACCTAGAAGCTGTTCAGTTGCGTGCTAGGTTCTTGAGACGTTACAGACAACCATATGGACGATGTAGCTTGATGTTACATGTTTTGTTTAGTTCTCTATTTTACCATCTTATAGAGATAACTTGGCCAAGTGCTTGTGTCATGGATGATTGGATCTTGTACAGGTTCAATTATTTTATTTTCATGGTGATTTAAGTTTTAAATAAATCAATTTGATTTAAAAGCCATTTACATTATTGGTTTTTTGAATCAATTTGCCCGACAAAGTCAGATCTAACAATTATACACATGAGTTGTCATCAGACAATCAAGCTTTTCATAATTGTAAAGATAGCAAAATTTACACAGAAACAAATAGAGAAATGAAGAGAAGCAGAGAGAATTTCTGCTAAACAGATAGAGAGAGAAAAACTTTTGTGTTATTTCTTGATTAATCCGGACATCTTTTATGTATTTTTATAGTTGGAAGCTTGTTTACGTTATCTATCCTCTCTTTATTTTCATTAATCAATGCTAACAGACTTTTTTAACTGTCTAACAATACTAACAACATTCTAACCATTTTATTATCTAATCTCTTAACATGTGGCAGGACTAGGTCCTTTGATATCTTTACATTCCCCCTTAATCACAGGCTTGGAGAAGCCAAGCATAAGATTGAAATAGTGGTGCTGAAATAAAGGAATGGAAAGACCTTTAGTGAGGATATCAGCAAACTGGTCTGCAGAAGAGACATGCTAGACCAGCAAATCACCTTTGATAACACGTTCTCTAACAAAATGATAATCAATCTGGAGATGATTCATTCTTGAATGGAACACTAGATTGGAAACAAGGGAAATAGAAGAGATATTATCACAATGGATTAAAGGAGGAATTTGTAAAGGGATATGAATGTCACAGAGCAGTTGGTGAATCCAGTCAAGTTCTGCAGGATTAATAGCTAGAGCCCGATATTCAACCTTAGTAGAGGATCGAGAAACAATATGTTGTTTCTTAAAAGCCCAAGAAATAGGACTTGAGCCGAAGTAAACACTAGAACTCGAGACAAACCATCTGTCGTTTGGATCACCAGCCTAGTTAGCATCACTATAAGCCTGTAGATTAAGAAGACTAGGCTGAAAATGAAGTCCAAAATCAAAGGTACCTTTGAGATACTGCAAGATTCTCTTTACTACTACAACATGAGAGTCCATAAGATTATGCATGAATTAACAAGCTTGATTCACTGAGAAGGCAATATCAGGCCTTGTGAAGGTGAGATACTGCAAGGCTCCAACAATACTCATGTATTGCCGTGGATAAGAATAAGGCTTGCCAGCATCCTTGAGCAGGTGATGATGAGGAATACAAGGAGTAGCACATGGTTTTGAATTCTGTAAATCAAGCCTATTAAGTAATTCCTTGATATAGCTGGTCTGAGACACAAGCAAACCAGAAGACAGATAAGAAATCTGTAGCCCCAAAAAATAATTCAACTGGCCTAAATCTTTCATATCAAATTCCTAAGTAAAGGCTTCAATAACTGATGTCAGAAGAGAAGAATGACTACCTGTAAGAATGATATCATCTACATAGAGTAGCAAGACCATAGTGCCAAGAGAAGAGTGCTGAACAAACAGAGAAAGATTAGTAAGAGATGCTTGAAACCCCAAACTTGGTTAAAAAACTAGTAAATCTCTTATTCCAGGCATGAAGAGCCTGTTTTAGACCATACAAAGACTTCCTTAGTCTGCAAACAAATTAAGAAGGATGAAGCTTGCTCATAAAGCCTTGAGTTGAGTCATATAAACCTCCTCGTTAATAATACCATGCAAAAATGCATTTTTAACATCAAGTTGCCTTAAAGACCAATTAAACTAAGCTACAAGGGCAATGACTAAACGAACAGTGGTAGGTTTCACCAGAGGACTGAAGGTTTCACCATAGTCAATACCTTCCTTTTGATTAAAGCCCTTAGCCACCAATCGAGCCTAATGTCTGGCTATAGATCCATCTGCATTCTTCTTGATTCGATAGACCCACTTACAACCTACAAGATTCTTAGTAGGTGGTAGAGAAACCAAGTCCCAAGTGCCTTGTGCATGAAGAGCCTCAATTTCCTCTTGCATAACAAATTGCCATTCAACAACTATAGAAGCAGCTTTGAAGGAACTAGGTTTAACCTGAGAGAGATCAATAGACTGTACAGAGACAGAGTAGGCCTTCCTTTTAGAAATACCATTCCTAGACCTGGTTCTCATGGGATGAAGATTCATAGGTGAAAGAGGCAAAACTACACAAAGATTCTCAAGTTGGAAATTAGGATCCACAGGGAGAGGAGATTATGCAGTGGAGTTCAAAACTGGTAGAGGTTGAGGGTTGGCACTAGGAGGCAGTGTATGCAAAGATGTAGGGGCTCGAGAAGGGAATGAAGAAGAAGAAATAATAGGCAAAACAATGTTATGTAGAGAAATAGATGGTGAAGAAGTAGAGGAAGAAGCAGAGACTGCAGGCACAGAGGTGTAAGGAAACATAGATTCATCAAAGATGACATCTCGAGTCACAAAGAACCGATTGGTTTGAAGAGAAAAACAAATATACCCTTTATACTGACCTGCATACCCTAGAAAAATACAAGTGGAAGTTTTTGGCTGAAGTTTGTGAGTATTGTAAGGCTTGAGTAAAGGAAAACAAGCACAACCAAAGATTCTCAAATGATTGATGACTGATGTATAACCATATAACAAGAAAAAAAGAGATTTAAGCTGAAGAATTTGACAAGGCATCCGATTAATCAAATAGATGGAAGTAGCACAAGCGTGAAACCAAAATTTAGGAGGAAAATTGGCAGTTCGTAACAAAGTGATTGCTGTTTCTAAAATATACCTATGTTTTCTCTTAGCAAGACCATTTTGTTCAGGAGTATATGGACAAGACATTTGATGGACAATTCCCTTGGTAAGAAGATAATGTTTGAATTTATTACTAAGATACTCACCACCCCCATCATTTTGAAAGAATAAGAAGATAATGTTTGAATTTATTACTAAGATACTCACCACCCCCATCATTTTGAAAGAACCGAAGAGAGTAACTAAGAAGGTATGGAAATAGACAAAAATAGAATAAACTTCTCATTTATTGATCATTGGAAAAATCCAAGTAAACCGAGTACATTCATCAATGAAACTAACATAATATTTGAATCCCTCAACAAATATAGTGGGAGAAGGACCCCAAACATCACTATGTATTACCTCTAAAGGTTTGATTGATTTAACTGCTGGATAAGGAAAAAGAAGTTTGGCAAGTTTGCCTTCTAAACAAGTTGTACAAACTAATTTGAAAGTGTCTAAAGTAAAAGGAATCTGGGATTGATTTAAAAGAGTAGAAGTGATTTTGTTAGAGGGATGACCGAAACGCTTGTGCTAGAGACTTGTTTTGACCTATTGACCAAGATAGCAAAATTGATTATTGTGGAAAGTAGATGCTTGTTGAAAATGAGGTTATGGAATAGAAGAAATAAAGAAAGGAATAAGATATAAACCATCTTTACACAATCCCTTGAAAAGGACATTCCCTGTGATCTTGTCCTGAATCCAAAAACCAAATGCATCACAAATAAATCTGCAATAGTTATCTTTACATAACCTATAAATCGATAGTAAATGTTGAGATAGCTTAAGCACATGCAAAACTTGTTTTAATTGTAATGAGCACTGTGGAACATCCAAAATAGAAGAGCCAATACTAGAAATGCTCAAACCTGAACCTCCTACAGTGGTAATGGTATAAGATCCTGAGTAAGGAGTAGCCAATCTGAGTTAAGCCAAATCAGAGGTCATATGAGTTGTTGCTCCAGTATCAGCCACCCAAAATTGTTCATGAGGTGGAGAAGAAGGAAAGTTGGCATGCATAACACTAAGATTGGTTGAAGGAGGTCTGCTTTGATAAGAGAAGTTGCCTCTATGATAACATTGAATAACATAATGCCTAAATTTCCAACAAATTTGACACTGGAATGAAGAGTTAGGAGTAGAAGATTGATTGTTGCGTTGATAACAATCAGCAGCTACATGACCTTTCTTACTACAGATTTGACAAGTAGAAATGTTAGTGCCAGGACCAAGAATGCCAGGACTAGAAGTGGGCTGAACTTGATAAGGTCGTGGACTAGATTGGTAATGACTACAACCTAGGCCATGACCTTTAAACTGAGAGCTTTGATTGCCAAAATAACCACCGTTAGTGAACATCGTATTGGGACCATTGAAACCACTAGTGGAACCACGATAGCCATTAAACCCCTATTAAAGCCAGAGGAAAATTGAGAAGATGGAGCAGACTTGGAGCTAGAAGGATGCCTTTGAGGATGTGAATTATAATTACCTTTATTAAGAACAAGAGCCTTGCCTTGAGATATCTGATTTTAAGCCATCATTGCAGAGATAAATGGAGGTGCAGAATGAGTTTGCTCAAGAGTGGCTTCTTCAGCAAGCAGTTGAGACCGGAAATCTTTAAGAGATAACACATTGTCTGTGCCTCGAACCATACACTTAAATGTGTTATAGTCAGAAGGAAGACCATTAAGAGCCAAGATCACAATATCATCATCTTCAAAATAAACCCCTGTTGCAGAGAGATGATCTTGAGCATCTTAGATCCTTTGCAGATATTGAGACATAGGTTCTGAACCCTTCTTGATAGTTTGAAGCTCACTTTTCATTTGAAAGATTCGTGCTTTGGTAACTATAGAAAATTGATCCTTCAGTTGAACCCACATATCATGAGAACTGACGCATCCAATGACATAGGAAATCGTAGTAGAAGAGAGAGTGGCAATAAGCAACAACATCAATGCTTGATCATGCATTTTCTAAACCTGATGATCATCATTTTCAACACCCTCAAGATCATAATATACATCAAATCGACTTGGACATTTCCTTGAGCCATCAACAAATCCTAAAATACCATGAATCTCAAGAAGAATTTTCATCTGAAAGTGCCATATGAGATAATTTGTATCATCAAGCTTGACTGTCACAGCAGTAGAAATCATAGGAAGCAAATAAGTAATAGGAAATTGAACAATCTGAAGTTTAGAAGTAATCACCATTTTGAGAATGCAAGAAGTAAAACAGGAGAATCAAAGATTGAGAAGGAAGAATCTTACAGAAAATCAAAGAGTTGAAGAAGAGTTTTCAGTTAGACAATATATCAAACAGATAATAGACAAATCGATGAATACAAAAGAATTTCATGAATAAGAAGAGAATGAAGCTAGAATAAAAAACAAAAACTAGAGAGTGTAGAAGCAGAAGATCACAAGATCAAGAATCTATGAGCTCTGATACAATGTAAAGATAGCAAAATTTACATAGAAACAAATAGAGAAATGAAGAAAAGCAGAGAGAATTTCTGCTAAGCAGAGAGAGAGAAGAAAGCTTCTGTATTATTTATTGATTAATCCATTTCACACTATTTGACATCTTTTATGTATATCTATAGTTGGAAGCTTGTTTATGTTATTTATCCTCTTTTTATTTTCACTAATTAATGCTAACAGACATTTTTAACTGTCTAACAATACTAACAACATTCTAACCATTTTATTCTCTAATCACTTGACATGTGACAGGACTAAGTCCTTTGATATCTTTACAATAATTACCTTATTTGGATTCAAGGATGCATGCACAATCACAATCACATCAAACACCACTTCTCCAACAAATAATCAATAAAATCTAATCATGAAACTTGTTTTCTTTTACTAAAATCAAAATAAGTAACAAATTAACTCAATGATTAATTAGAATATTTCATGTATGAGTTTGTCTAAATTAGTGGAGGATGAACCTTTTGAGCCAGTAGCCTCTTCAGCCAACTTCTTCCACTACATGCCTTTTCCCCTCATTTTCTTACCCTCTTCTCCTTCTATTAACATTTTGACATTGAAATCATTTTTAATCTCCATATCAACTCCTCACTCACTGCTAGCATATATAGCTACTGTTTATTACCTGATCATAAAAAAACTCCAACAAATCATAGGAACTCCTGCACACAAGCTTTCAACAGTTGATTCTTATCATATTCTCTCCAGCCTCTAAGATTTTTTTTAGTATAGAGTTTGGAGATTGTTTAGATAAAAGTAATATTCTATTTTTTAAAAATATTATGCGGGGAAAAAAAACTAGCAAGTTAATGCTATGGGGCAACAATGGACAGAATGTGAATTTATAGCTGAAAGATTTGAGCGACAACTTGTTCTCATTATTATTGATGGGCAAAGGGAGAGATGAATAGCTAGAAACTTCAAGGAATCTCAATTATAGAGGGAACATGCACGTCATTCACTATCGTACCCTCGCGAGAGCGTGATGTCGCGGTGACCCTTCCTGAAGTGGGGATGATGTCAGGGTCTTTGTTTTTGTGAAAAGAGAGTCGCCACCTAGTATTATAGTCACTAAGAAACCTAACTGGTCTTTTAGAGATTCTAAGGCAAATGACTGATTGCGCAAAGGGAAGGTTTTAACACTCCTAGTACGCCCTACCTAAGGTAAGCTGCTTGGTGTTTGGTTTGCCTTATAATTGCTATGGTGTTGATATTCTCTAATCCCATCATTTTTTTCTAGGATAGGTTTACTACGATGAATAAACTTGGGCTCAAAGTCTAAAAGAAAGAACTCTTGGCTAATATAGATCATACCTTTAGATATGTCTATAGAGTGCCAAGGAGAACCAATGCAAATCTCTTGAAATCTGTATTTGATTCAAACTAAATATACAACCTATGAATTAATAGACGGCTAAGATAGAGATCCAAGGAGATTTAATGTGCTTAAAAGCTCATTTTCCCTTAGTATTTCAAGTATTCGTGACTCATAATTTGCAAAGAAGAGAAACTAAGTTTAGAAATCTAAGGAAATTCAAGGTGCTTTAAAAACCTATTTTTGTCTTAATATTTTCTACTTTCACGACTCGTAAATCGTGGAATAAAAATTAAAATATTCCTCATTATAGTTGAGGTTTCTTTCAAGGATGTGCAATTAAATTATTCTGAATAATATTTTGGGCATAAATCTACCCTTATGTTAAAAATGAACAGGATGTATTACTCTTAATAATATTTTGGGCATTTACCTTTCATAGGTTTCTTTGCCCTTATATTATTAACGAATAAATTAGAAAAATATTTTGGGTATTAACCACTTAGGGTTTCTTTATCCAAATATAAATAGTGAATAATAGGAAATCATTCATAGTAATGTTTTGGATATTAACCATTTTGAGATTTTTTTATTCAAATATTAATTATGAATAATGATAAATTGAAAAAACTAAAATTTTATATTTTTTGAATATTACCCAACATCCTTTGGAATTTATAAACATGTCGTAAAATTCAAAATGCAAGAAAATAATTTTTGTGTTTAAAAAATCCATGCTAAAATATATTTTTAAAATTTCAAATATTTATTTTTTCAAAAAGAAGAATGTTCAAACTATTTTTAGGATATTAACCATATTCAACATAAAAAAACATTTTATTTTTGATCAAAACACAAGTATCATAATTAATCACAATTAAAAACAACAAACCATCCACATATATTCTCAGAATTTGCAAGAAAACTGAACAGTTCGTAAAACAGAAAAACCAAAGATGGCCCCTCGAAGCCAACTCTCCTCAAATAAAATTTGGTTCATCAACTTAAACCCAAAATCCTATTATAACAACACTCGTGACTCATGACCTATCCTCTTTTACCAATCTGGGAAAACTGCCATACTGGTTTCATGCAAAAGGAAAGACTTGAAGAGCATGCCTTTATACAACATATATCACAGACTAAAACCAAAACAACATGGCCAGTTATTTCAATCTTCAAAGAAATAACCGATGGGCAATCCCTGCTTTTTTTCTTTGCCTCTGATGACCCAAAGAAAGCCTTCCTCTTTTTGCCGTTAGGAGCTTTTTCAAAACTTTTAGAGTTTTGTAAACCCCCTTTTCGGCAAGGTAGGGTGGACTACAGTTAATCTCCTCTCTCTTTCTCATATATATATATATATATAATTTTTTTTTTTTATATATATATATATATCTTTCTACTTTCAGCCTTCTTCTTCCCCTCTGTTTTCCTCTTCTCAGCCTCTGATTTTTGTTTTTTTTTTGTCCCTCTCTCCTGCAAAGCCAGCTTGTTTATATAGCCAAACAAACTTGGAGACCACTCTAACGTCCTCTCATCCCAGCCGTCTGTGTTAGGGATAAAATCCCAGCTATTAGATGATGGTGAGGTTCCTCTTTTTATATCATTTTGAAGCTGGCACAAATGACAAATGAGGCGCAAAACCGTTTCCCTTGGACTGGAGTTAAACCGTGAATTGCAGCTGAACCCTTGGCGTGAAAAGGGGTGGTATTCTAATTGTACGCCAAACCAGCCAGAGGATGCAAGGATGAGAGAAAAAAATTAGCAGAAACGGTTACAGGGAAGGGAAAAATTGCAAGGGAGAGGCACTGCTCCTAACATGTGAACAGTACCACACTAATTATAAATCCTAGTAGCATAAAGGATAGCATGACATTGTTTGAAGAAACAGAAATGTTCCCCCAACGTGGCAGCAAAAAAAAACAACAACTGATGTCTCCATTGTGCTAACAGCAACATACTAATTAAATATGCCAAGTGCCATGTTCCAAATGTGCACACTAATTGTCTCCCTCTCACCAAGGTTTTGTCTTTAATTAGTGGTTGTACCATGTTTCTTGCCATTCGAACCACTCTAGCATCGATATTAGCCTCTTTCTCTATAACACGCATCATGTCTATTCACTTTGCCTTGATTGAACTGTGTTAGAAACCTGATGAAAGTGTCAAGACGCCCTTATAACGTGGAAAGACCTATAATGATGAACTTGCAGCTGTTGGGAAGCGTTGTAGAAGGTGATTATCAGTATGGTAGTGTGGTTGATTTTTAAATAATTTTTTGTGTTGAAATATATATTAATAATGTTTTTTTTATTTTTAAAAAATTATTTGTGACATTAACACATAAAAAAATCCAAAATATATAAATTATATTAAATTTTAACAAAAACAAAAAAAATTAAAATTTGTTGGGACATGTTCTTACTCCTTCTGGCTTTAACCTTTACCTATTTAAAATGTTTTGTGACAAATAACTACTTTTACGAATCAGACGATGAACTTGCATAAATGACTTCTCTCTCTCTTCTTCTTAATTTTTATACTTTCCTCTTTAAATTTTCACACTAACACTTTGATTTTTTTAATATTTAATTATTGTTCTTTTTATTATTATTTTATTTAAAATAATTTATTAAATTAGATTTTTTTATTTTACTATCTTTTAATTTTTTTTATCTATCATATTTGATCCATATTCATTTGATTGATAATTATTTTATTTGAAATAATTTTTAAAATTGAATTTTTTATGATATCTTCCTCTAGTTTTTTCCTATTACATTTTATCCTTATTATTTTAATTGTTATTTATTAATTTTGTTTTGAATTCTTTTCTTAATAGATTTTTCTTTTCAATTTCATCCCTCAACATTTGATTTAATTTTATTTTTATATCAAATCTAATCCTTATTTTTTTATTTCTATTTATTTTGTTTTGGATTTTTTTATTGAAATTTTCTTTTTCAATTTATCGCTCAACATTTTGTTGAATGAGATTTTGTTAATCAGGAATTTAGCTTCATCATTTTTTCGGATTTGCCTTCAATGAGGTAATTTTGATCTTAGAACATGGGTGATGAGTTTGAAAGATTAACCCGAGTTGACTTAGATCTTTTTTAGGTTAATTTTTTACAATTATTTTTCAAATTTATCTTCAATGTTGGGTATTTTGAGGTTGAACTTCATTATTTTTTTCCTTTTTTTTATAGGGTTATCTCGATTTCAAGTGCTGGGTTACAGGGTTGACATGTTAGCCCAAGTTTTCTCGAGTCATTTTTTTTTAATTTATCTACTATTGTTGTTTTTTTTAATAATATTACTAAATTAACTAAGTTTATTAAATTTAGTAAAGTTAACAATCAGACTCTTTGATTTTTTCTTCTTCTTTAAAAGCGCAACTATCTCCTGATCTTTTTTTTTATACATTAAAAAAAAATTGACTCAATATCTACGACACCATTCCAGTTGCTAACAATATGTGAAAGAAAGATGAAGAAAGAAGGTTACTTGTCATGCTTTTTTTGAGTCTCCCTCTCATGAATGATAGATATCAAATATTGGTTTTGTTGAAGCAAATGATTAAATGATCTAACCACCTCACAATGTTCAATCTCAATGAGACTTTTCCTGCCATTTTCAGCCAGCAATATGCTTGTTTTTCTATTTCCAAATCTTGGATCTTCCTTGACTTTGTTTAGTTTTAATCAACGTCATGTTCCGCTAGGTCATTGTATTAGTACTTTAGTGATCACTTATCACTAAGTACAAGTACCTCCAAGATGCAGGGATTTTATTAATTAATTATTACTATATTCTATTAAATCTTCCTAGAAAAATTACCCGATGACATGTGAGTTGTCGTTATAGTCTCTCCAGCCTCTATTTTTTTATTTAGTATAAAGAGTTTAGAGATTGTTTAGATATAAAGTAATATTCAATTTTTTTAAAAAATTAAGTCGGGAAAAAAAAAACTAGCAAGTTAATGCTATGGGCCAGCAACGGACAGAAGCGTGTGAATTTGTAGCTGAAAGATTTGAGCAAACATCTTGTTCTCATTATTAGCGACGGGGAAAGAGAGAGATGGATAGCAAGAAACACGGACATACTTCATCAAATTAAATTGCCATCTAACCTCAAAATATATCAATACAATATATTGCAGGAGGATGGATGTTAATTAAATCCTTTGCATATTTTATTTTAATATGTTGAACTTTTTTTTAATTTTATTAATTAAATACTGATGAGGTCCAAAAAAATCCAAGTAATCGGTTAATTTTTTAATTTTGATAATCTAATTCATTTTTTCTAGTCAAAGTGGTTGATGTTTGGTGTTTGGTAAGTTAAGATGAATGATGACTGATATAGGCAAAATATCTTTTTTGGTAAATTTGAAGACTCTTCGATACCTAAGTATCTTTTTAAGAGGAAAAAACCACGATATTTTATAGAGAAACTTTAAAAATAAATATATAGTAGAGAATAGAGATTGATAATCTTTGTCCTTGAAGAATTTATAGTATATTTATAGCTTCATAGTATTTTTATAGCCCGTAAACCTTATCATTTTTTTAAAGGGCCTGGAATGTTATTTAGCATTGATAGCATTGAAGATGGATAAATATCTCTTATACATCATTAACGAGGGAAAAATATCAGGTTCTTCTGAAAACTTTTATATATTCAAGGATATAGAGATATAAGTATCTTTGACCTTAACTTTCTATATTAAAGTTCAAAATAAAAATAAACGGAGTCTTATGACTCAATTAGAGCCTAGAAAGATCATCAGTTTTATATATATCTAGGCTCAACGAGATATTGAGTCTAAAAATATTGAGTATGATAATTTTTTAGACCCGCATGTATGTGGGCCCCATGCATAATTGGACCTAAAAAAGTTAGGTTTGGCGAATTGCTAGAATTATATGTACTTAATCTCAACACATAACTGGGATAACAAATTGGATTATTACCTTGTTTTTGATCTTTTATTAAACATGAATTAGATAAAAATAACATGTATAAAACATGTTAATCCAGTGCGCGCGTGTTATTTATGCATTTTTATGTTAAAAAATATATGTGAGAGAATTAAGTCAATAATCTTTCTGTCTTCGGTACATGGCACAATAAAAGTTTGAGTTATGACAAATTATAATTTTTAAATTCAATTTGAGATTGATCAAGCACAAGACTTGAATTTCATGTTGGGCGGAATAACTAATATCAGAAATAAAAAAATATTAAGATGAGTACTATTATAAATCATGGTTTTGAATTTTTATGAAAAATATTGCAATCTTGATGTATTTTTTTTTTATTTTTTCAGCTAAGAAAATTGATTTCGTTTTCAACAAGTAAACACAAAAAAAAATTTAAATAAAAAAGAAAGTTATTATTTAATAATTTAATATATATCTTACATTAAACTTATTTAGAGATTGCATAGCCAATAACAAGATACATAAAAAAATATAATAAAATAAATTATATAAAATATGCTTAATCATCTCCTTGATTAAATAATTGAAATAATTTCTTGATTGTTTAGAGTTATTCAACTTCTTTATTTTTTTTATTGATTAGGAAATAATCAATAACATTTGTCTTGATTATTTCCTTAACAAACACATGTTAATTTTTTTTTAGAGAAATAAAAACCGGACAAGAAAAAAGAAAACTTAGAAGAAAAGGAAAGATTTTCCATGCAATTCTTTCAATTTGTTAGGTTTTATAAACACACCCTCGGCGGACCCAATTATTTTTGGCGCGTGCATACCCGCATATGTGTGTGTATATATATATATATAAGTTGTAGTAACTAGAAAAAAATATTTGTACTCATCAACATATCAAGTAGAATTATTTTTAAAAATATTTAAAAACAAATTTAATTTCAATTAATGTAAAAATTAATCCTAAAATATTTCTAGCTACTAAACCTAACATAGAAAAATAAATAAATTCAATGGTATGCAAATCATTATTTAAGATATAAGTTTTTTAAGATGGCAGTCAACAATCCATATACAGACATAAGTTTTTCATGCTTTTTATAGACATAAGTTAATCATAGTCTCCCACATGATTAATAAATGTGAATCGTTGCCTTGGTAGGAGACACTACATGGTCAGTGATCTAATCACATCAACAATCCATGGTAGTTTTGAAATATAAAATTCCAAAAGAGGGCCCACATCATGTTCGAAAATGGAGCATTTATTATGATTCCAAAGACAACAACAGACAGGGAAGGGCCAGGTTATTTTCTTTTGTTCAAAGACGAACGAAATTTGATCTTTTCATAATTTCTTTTTTATTCTATTGTGACGATCTAATTGTTTGAAGGGATTATTTCATGGATGAACTTGTCCAAATTAATGGATGATGTCCCCTCTGGTCCAACAGCTTCTTCAGCCAACCTTTTCCACTCCATAGCCTTTTCCCTCATTTTCTCACCCTTTTCCCCTTCCATTAGCTCCTTCACAAGCATCTCCACTTCTTCCCTCTTAACGTTATTATCAATCTCCATTCCGACTCCCCACTCATTGCAGCTATATCTACAGTTCATTGCTTGATCACCGAAGAAGGGCCAACACACCATTGGAACACCAGCACACAAGCTCTCAATGGTTGAGCCCCAGCCACTATGAGTTAGAAACCCTCCAACTGCTGGATGGTTAAGCACTTCCTCTTGTGGACACCAACTTGTAATAAAGCCACGTTTTTCAGTTTCCTCTGCAAATTCAGCTGGTAAAACAGCTGACTCACCAATGACCAAATCTGGCCTTATAATCCACAAGAATGGGATATTACTATTAACTAATCCCATTGCAAACTCCACCAGTTGATCAGCTGTCATCACTGTTATGCTTCCAAAATTCACGTACACCACTGATTTGGGTTCCCTTGTTTCCAGCCATTGGAGACACTCATGGTCTTCTTTCCATAGACTGTAGCCAATAGACTTCAAGCCATTTTCTTCGAATTGATTTAGGAGTAACTGGAGTGGACCAATGGAATAAACTCGAGGGAAAATAGTGGAAAGGCCACCTAAAACTTCTGGTTCCAAGGCGTCAAAAGTATGAAAAGCAATTGCACGAGCTTTAACAGAAGTTTCAGCAGCTCCCATGACAAAGTTAAATACAACCTCATCAGGATCTGTTGTTTGAATAAATGGAAAATGTTTAAGACGAACGTCTTTCATACCAGGAGCCCAGTCTACTTTTGTCTCAAGATAGCCGTTGCTTAGATTGCTCAAATCTGCAAAACACAATCTTATTAGACCAAGCTCAAAATGAAAATTTATTGCACATAATCATTGATCTTGCCTGTGTGATTTAAGCTTGGTAATTTTTGTCGGAACGCGGATATATCAAACTAATTAAATTGTAATATTTTTTTTATAATAATTCAGTGTATTAATAATAAAAAAGTCATTTAAGAGATAATTTCTATAAAGTTGAAAAATTATTTACAGTAAAATAAAATGAATGCCTTGTAGATGAGATAAAAAGAGAACAAAAATAAATATATAAAAAAAGAGCAACCAAATTAATGATAAATTAATGATTTATACATGTCCATATCTAAATATTATCTGTATTACGAAATATGATCATTATTAATATAACTGAGATTAGATTTATTACATTTTAACCAAGCTGTAGTCTATAATCACCGAGTTCTAGAATAATAGAATCACAAATAAAATAAGAATAATAGAATAAGAATTTTGAAATTATCAACAAGAATTTTGCCTATAATTATCAAGTACTAGAATAATAGAATTAGAAATTATCCTAAGTCTTTCATACGTTATAATTTTTGAAATTATTTGCAGAAGCATCTCAACGGTTTGATTTCTATAATCATCTGATTTAATGATAGTCAGATTTTTAGATTAGTGATTTGGAAAAGGATATTATATAAAATTTACATGGTTCTATGGCATGTTATTTGAATTATGTCGTCGAACAGTATAACATAACATAATATATTATATTATAAATAGAAGAAATTGTTGTCGTGATAATGTTCTATAATCATTTCTTCATCAACTTGCAAGGGAGAATCTGGATGTTTGACAATTTAGAAAGGAATATTACCTGCAAAATACTAAAGAAGTTGTATAATGGTGTAATAAAGCCACTTTGCTTGGAAGTTCACTTGTAATTGATGATTACTTAATTAAACAAGTTACCTTTGATTGGGGTGAAGCCTTTCTCTCTGAGAGCATCGAGCTGTTTAAATCCCATATAGCCACATGCATTCACAGTGGCATACATCACAACTGGAAGACCAACTTCTTCCCCAGCTTTGATGGAGATTGGAGTAAAAGGATCAGAAACAACGCAGGTAACCGGAGGGTTGTTCTCCGATACGGTATTTTTGAGTTCTAAAAGTAGATCTTTAAAGGGTGCTAAGAAATTCTTGTTCATGGCATCACAAAGAGAAGGTATGTCTTGGGTGGCATCAGTATCTGAAGGAGGGAGACCATCAGGAATGGTTCTAAAATGGAAGCCAGGCAAGTCATCAAGGGCATGAGGTCCTCTTGACCTAAGGAAACGTTTGTGATTGAATTCTGTGTTGACAAACGTGACGTGAAGACCTTTGTAGTGAAGAAGCTTCGCAAGTTTAAGCATAGTCTTTACATGACCTTGGAGTGGACATGGGATCACAACAACATGAGGCTTCAAAATGGATCCCATATCTCTCTGCTTCTCTCTTACTAGCTAGCTTGTTTCTCTCTGTTCAGTCTCAATGAGTCTTTTCCTGTAATTTATAGCCAGAAATGCTTGTTTTTCCATTTCCAAATTTGTATCGTCCTTGAAATATTTTTTATTTTTATTTTATTAATGTCCAAGTCATTGTCGTTGTACTCTATTGACTAACAGCGAGAAATTTTACAGGTGCGACGGAGTAGCCAGTTGTATTTCGTAATTTGCTTTTTAGATCTGTTTTTTTTTTCTTTATATATATATATAAAAGAAAAAATTTTAAATGAAGATATTTTTTTTATTTTTAGTAGTTTATATGTTTTATTTTTTTCTTTTTTTACTACCTATCTTTATTTTTTCTTTTCTTTTTATACCTATCTCTTTTTTTAAATAGAAAACAACTAATTAATTTTTGAATCACAACTCACAAGGATTTTACTAATTAATTATTACTATAGCATATAAAATCTTTTCAACAAAATTAGCTGGTGGTCTGTAACGTAACATTGCAATATCTCCAGCATCTATCATTGGCCTTTTTTCAATGAATGATAAACTTGTTTCACCCAATTATTTTGTATTGAAAATTATTATTAAAATATATATCAACTAGAAAACTTTATTTATAGCACATAATAAATTGAATTAAATTTATAATTAATTTAATCTGAAAAAAGATTAAAAAAATCATTTATACAAATAATTGAAATCTTGTAAGTTCAATTATATGCAGTATAATTCATTCTTATCTTCTTACTAACATTGGATAAATTTTTTTTTGATAATCATCGAGAGTATATTAAAAAGGCCATAAAGCGAATAGCCAAAGAGAAATACAAAGGATATAAAAAAGAAAAAAAAATTGATCTACTACAGCAAACAACAAGAAGACCACCTAAGATTTCTTATTACACCATAATTTGATGCCATTAGAAGATCTTAAGAGGTCATTTCCTGTATAATTGAAGTTTGAATCCTGAGTATGCAACCAAATAGCAACCCGATGAAGGATGGTGGAGAAACAATCAAACAAGTTTATAGTTCCCTCCTCAAAAATAATTTTGTTCCTCAGCAACCATATACCCCAAATAGTACTACTTGAAATTAATCTCCAAGCTGATCTTTGGAATTTGCCATGTACCATTTCGGGCTACTGTAGAAGCAGCAAGTCAAGTGTTCTCGGTAAACAACATTGGATACCCCACCAATCCAAAACTTTCATCCAAACACTCCTAGAAAAGTTACAATGTATAAAAAGATGCTCTGAGGTTTCTAAATTTGAGCTGCAAAAGACACATGAAGCTTGTGTGGCAGACGAAACAGTCCGTTGATGGAGAAAAGCTCTTGTACTAACTTTGTCCTGTACTGCCAACCAGAGAAACACCTGAACTTTCAGAGGGGCCCCTTTAATCCAAACATTGGCTTCGAAGACTCTATCGGTCGCAGAGGAGGTATTGTCAATTAGGGTGCAACACGATTTAACTGAGAAGCTTCCATCAGAATTGCATGACCATATAAGTTTGTCATCTTTTCCTTGCCGAATTATCGTTGGCTCCAGCATTGAGAGCAAATGATGATGTTGTTGCTCTTCATAAGATAAGAGCTTCCTACGCCAAACCAAATTCCATTGCCATTGGTCATTCACCCATTAACCCATCTCATTAACCAAACCATTCCGAAAAGTAGAAATTTGGTAAAGTTTAGGGAAAATACTACGTAAAGCATTTGATCCTATTCACACATCAAACCAAAAAAGGATGGAGGATCCATCTCCGATCTTGAATTTAATGTTTTCACGCAATAACATTTAACATTGGATAAATTGTTTTAGAATAACGAGATTAAATCCACTTAAGTGTAGAAACCTGCAGCAAAACCGGGCTGTTTGGAAGTGAATTTTAGCTAGATTTTTATTAAAGTTTATTTTATTTTTTCAAATTAAAATTTTTAGTATTTTTTTATAGGTTTTATGTCCCGATAGAAAAATAAATTTTAGAAAGTAATAATATTTTAATATTTTTTCAAAAATAAAACACTTTAAAGAATATTTAATAGGGCGCCCAGGTGATTATTTAAGCTCTTTCTTCTATGCTTTTCTAATCCATTTAAGAAAACGCAGTGGGTTGTTGCAGGTATAATTATTAAACCCGGTATAGGGGTTGACCCGGCTAAGGAGCCAGGTTCAGGTTTCATGGATTAACCCGGGTCAACTCGGGCCAACCTGGATTAACTCAGGAAAATTTAAAAAAATTAAAGTTTTAATATTTCATATGAAAAAATCCATGTAAATATAAATTATACATATTATGAAGTTTAAAAGAATATTTTAAAATGTTTTTTATCCCACATTAAAAAGATATTATGTTAAGCTTTTAAGTTAAAGTATTTAAATTAATTTTTTTTTATCCCACATTGAAAAAACATAACTTTTTTCTTGGAAACATAGAGTATATATACTAATAGGTTTCAAATCCCACATTGAAAAAACATAACTTTTTTCATGGGAACATAGAGTATATATATGAAAAGGCTTCAAATCCCACATTGAAAAAAATATTATATTATCCTTTTAAGTTAAAGTATTTAAACTAAAAGGTTTTTTATCCTACATTGAAAAAACATGATTTTTTTCTTGGGAACATAGAATATATATACTAATAAGTTTCAAATCCCATATTTTTTAAAAAAAAAAACCAGGTCTCGTTCGGGTTCGCTCGGGTCGTCTTGGTTTAGCCAGGCTGTTGTCATAGCCGATCTTTTATTAAATTTGAACTGATTAACCGAGTTCTGGATTGACCTCTCGGACGGGTTTAATATCAGTGGTTGCGGGAGAGGAGAATAATATTTAATTAACACCAACTGCTCTGCTCTCACTCTCTCAACCACCCGCCCTTATTGCATACTTAAATGTACAGCACGTCATAAGGAAGAGTGGAGCCATCCCCAACGCATTGTCACGTTGAATGTCTGGAGCCAAGGGTTTTCACTATCCGAACAGCGAGGAGGATATTTTGAGGAGGAAACATGTTGATTTGGAGCTCTAAGATATATAACGTAAAATTAGGTGCGAGTAAAAATATTAAAAAATTAATTAAATTAAAAAATCTGAAAAAAAAAATAATTAAAAAAACTAAACTATGAATAAAAACCGATAAGAATTTTAAAAATACTAACCAGTTCGGTTTAGTTTTATGAGCTTAAAACCGAAAAAATCAAACCCAAACTGAAAAAACCGAGCTAAAACCGAGTCAAACTGAAAAAACAGGGTCAAATCGGTTTGAACTGGTTTTTTTCTAAAAAAACCGAACCAAACTGAAGCCGGTCAGTTTAAATCGGTTTCGGTTTTTAAAAAAAAATCAATTTGATTATTTTTTTTATAAAAATCAAACCGAATCGAAAATAATCATCCCTACATAAAATATTACACGTTTACTCTCTCTACAATTTACTCATTCCATAGCATTAAAAAAGAGTTAATTGTACATCATTAAACACATTATCCATTCATTGTCATAAATATTTTGTATTTATTTATATGAAATCTGATTTAGATAAAAACAACACAAAAAAATATACAAGCAACCCCTTTTAATTTAAAATTTTACTATTGAATTTTTTTTTTAAAAAATAGCATGTCTTTCTAAAAGGAAACAACCTAAATAAAAAACTAAGAGTCCTAATAATATAAGGGAAAAAAATACAATAAAAGTCTTAAACAAATTGAATTTTTTTTTTTAAAAAAAACTAAGTTTAACAACACTTTTTAGGACTATTTTGGAGGTTTTTTAGACCATGTTTGGTTATTGCAATTCAACCTCTTTATAGAACTGGGCATGAATAATCTCCTGACAATGGTCATGATTTCATCGTGAAAAAACTTCAAATAAAAAAAATAATTTTTCTTGACTAGCGAATTGGGTAGATGTATGATTCTTGTAAAACTAGTTCTTTGTTGGGACAAGAGACAGCTTTGATATTTAAGTTGGTACTCGTATGTGTGGAGACAATAATGAACAAGAAGAAATTATATGGAAGGTGCAAGGGAAGGAAAGGAAAGGGATCTAGGCGTTGCAAGATTGTGAAAAAAAAAAAAAAAAGATTGTGGATTTGGTATGTCATAAAAAATTATTTACCTTTTAGTTTGGTAACTAAGTGTATTTATACACCTAGACCTGTAATTGCTTTTATAGAAGAGGGAATCTTGTCATTAGCCAAATAAGGTAGCTCATTGGTGATGTTGTGGCAAAGGTTATGGCTGGTATGTAATTGGAGGAGAAGTTAGTGAGGCACATCTATGTGACTTTTCATTGATGTTCATGTGTGTTTGGAGGCATATATAGAAGAAATGTTGCTATCGATGACAAAAAAATATGGTGCTTGTCTTGCAAAAAAAAAAAAAAAAAAGGTGTTTGCGAAATAGAAAATTAAGTGTATTATGCATTAAAATTGTTAATGCAAAAAAATTAAAAGAAAAAAATTAAGAAAAGAAAATATAGAGAGAAAAATATGTAACTGGTAGCCAAGCCAAGTCCGAGTGACTTCCTTGGTCACCTGGGCTTAATAGGCAATTAGTAGATTTGTTCGTCCAAGCCAGGGCTAGGCAAAAGTGCTTGGTCTCCCGGGCCAAGTCAAAGTGACGAGGGTGGCTGGTTGCCTAGGCCAGGACCAGGGCTATTTAATTCAAGCATGTGTTGTAATATATTTTTGGATTCCCTGCACAAAACAAAAATATAAAAAAATAAAAAAATATATCAAAAATAATAGCAGAAAAATAAGGATGCCATAATGCTCAGAAAATAGTTAAAAATTAGTGGAGGAGGTTCAAAAATATAAATATTAAAATTTGACAGTATATCATTGACCGGTGAGAGCTTTGTTGATGAAAAAAATTTGATTTGATGAAGAAAAGTTCAAAATCAGATCTTTATGGACCCAATTAAATTTTATTGAAGGTTTGATTGAATTTATGGAGGGTTTGATTGCAAGAAGATTGATTTTAAAGTCAATTTAGGTTTTAATTAGAAGAAATTAAAGTTTTGGGGTTAAATTATAATTTTTAAGAGTTGATTTGATTAAATCAAGAGTTTAATTATATAAATATTGAAGTTTGATGGTAGATTAGAGATTTTATTAAAAAAATCCAAGTAAAAAAAAAAGAGTATATATTGAAGGACTGATTCGAAATTGATGTATTTTGTCGCCATTTCCTTTTAAACAAAACGACTCGTTTTGAAAAAACAATACCTTTCAAAAAAAAAGAAAAGAAGCAAACAATGACATTTTAAACGGCATCATAAGTTTCTTCTTTCCCTGGACGCGCAAAAGACAAGGGAAGAAGAGCTATTATGTTCCCCTGCAACGCCACTATTTCCCTCTCTCTCTGCCCTGTCTTGCCCAAAAATACACGACACAACCCATACTCACGCTCACCTGCTATCATGATGAAGAAAGGAGAAAGGATGCCATACCCTGCAGCGGCTGGGGTGGCTTTGCAGAAGCCACCCCACGCCACCTTGCCCTGCACCCTGACGAGACAGGGCAGGGTGGCCTCTCTCTCTTCCTGCTTATAAATAGAGGAAGAAAGACGAAGAAAAAGGGTGGACGAATGTGAGACAGAGAGAGGAAAACCGAACAGAATAGAGAGGGAAGAAGAAGAAAAAAAATAGAGAAGGTAGGAATGATTTGAGAAAGGAGACAGGGGAGGTTTACATACGAATGGAAAACAGAGAGGGAGTTGTTTGGAGAACTGGGGGGCACGGTCAAAACTAAGAGAAAAGGAGGAGGAGAAAGGAAAAGAAAAAACAGAGTGTGGAGAAAGAGAATAACTTAGAGAGAAGGAGAAGGGAACGAATAAAACAAAGGAGGAAAACCGGGGACGGCTTTAGAGAGAAAACAGAAAAAAAGAATAGACAAAGGGGACAAAGGAGAGGCTGAAGAGAGACCATAACAACAGAAGAAAGTGAAAGAGAACTCAAGGAGAGCTAAAGCAGGAAAGGAGAGGAAGAAATCGGTCTCTGCACAGAGAAAGGAAAGAATTCCAGCAGCTCCCAGCAGCTGCCACCGCTCCTCCCAGTCGCTGCCACCGCCCCCTTCAACCACCACTGACGAGCACGATCGCGCTTCCCCACTCCAGGTAACCTTCTCCCCTCCTCTGTCCCATTTTCTTTGTTCATCTTCATTTGCATGCAGAACGTGAGCAACTCACGTTCTGCAGCAGATGAAAAATAATTAGGACCTCATTATAATTAGCTAATTATATAATTAACTAGTTACTCTACTTAGCACAGTAACTAACCTTCTGTTCTTTTGGGCTAGAACATCAACCCAGCCCACCCAGCCCACGTGGCTGGGTTGAGCCTAGCTATAAATAGGTTTATTTTTAGCTGGTTCTAAACCGACTTTATTTTGAGTAGATCTCAACCCATCTTAATCACAAAAAATTTCAAAAAAATTATTTTTGAAATTTGTGATTTTCCTGTGTAAGTTGTTTAACGACATTTTTTTTTATTAATATCTGTCTATATTTTTATACTGTAAAGATAAAAATCAAGTATTAAAATATCTAATTTTTGTCAAAACATTAAAAAAATTAAAAAAATATTTTTGTTTTTATACATATAGCCAAGTCTCTCAAAGAAAAACAATCGCATCATATTTTCATTTAATAAAAATTCAAAAATATGTATTAGCATGCATTTTAGGCTTTAATAACCAGTTTATTAAAGTCACGAGAACTTGACCAACATTTAAAAAATTCAAAAAAAATATATTTTGTTTTGTTTTAGTATTGGGGATTATGAATTTATACATAAAACATATTCCTGGTATTAAAAAGATAGTTCTTTTGTTGACGTTAGAACGGTTAGGTTTTACCCAATAAGATAAGGATCTCCTTACCGATAAGGACTTTTCTTAAACCGTAGATAGACCAACAATTAGAAATACGATAAAACCGTAGCATATATCAGACAATAAAACAATGCAACTTATCTTAAGTAGGGCGTATTTGGGGTGCTAATACCTTTTCTTTACGCAACCAGTCTCCGTACTCGATCTCTGAGACCAGTTATGGTTTCTAGTAATCAAAATATTAGGTGGCAACTTTCATTATTTTTTTTTTCACTGAAAAAAGATAAGGATTCCTTGCCTGCCCATAATTGTCAGTTAGAATAGATACAACACCTTGAGAGTAGAGGATGATGATCGTGACGCCGTACACGTGTTAGATGGTATATTAGTTGCCATCATAAGTCTTTTAAACAGAGTATTTAAAGGACTCGATAAGCAGAAGTGAGGGGAGGAAAACTTGTTTTATTTGTACATATGGTACATGTTCGTCCACTAGAAAATATTATTGTGGATAAGTTTGCGTGAGAGATGAATGCTTGAGCCTTTTGTGCTATGTTTGGATGTGGTTTTTGTTAATGTATCGGGAGACGGATTCTAGATCCTTTTAAAAACAAGTGATCATACAGACTTGGAGAAAGATCCCTAATCATTTTAGAGACATTGAAGATACATTTAGAGACATTGAGATCTCACCGTTCATGGAGACAAATGCCTAGCTGGCTTCACAAGTCCGAAGTAAGAAACTACGCACTTCTCTAACCAACCCCTCCAGATTAATGGATTGATGAACCAGTCGGTACAGTGGCCTTTTCAGCCAATCTTTTTCAGTCCATGACCTTTTCCCTCATTTTCTTATCATTCTCTCCTTCCATAAGCTCTCTAACAAGCTTCTCCACTTCTTCCCTCTTTGCATTATTATCCATCTCAATGCCAACTCCCCATTCATTGCAACTATATCTAGTACAGTTCATCTGTTGATCTGCAAAGAAGGGCCAACAAATCATAGGAACTCCTGCAGCTAATGATCTCCCGACACTCGAATCCCAACCACTACGATTTTGAGTTTCCTCTGTCCATAGATTATAGACAATAGATTTTGATTGATTGAAGAGTAACTAGTAATGGCCAATAGCATAAACACGATAAAATATAGAAGAAAGGCCATCCGAAACATATGGCTATAACGTATCGTATGTATGAACAATAATTGCACTAGCCTTAATAGCATTCTCAGCACCTTCCATGGAGAAGTTTAGTCCAAATTCATCAGGATCTCTTCTTCGAGAAAATGGAAAATCCTAAAGACAAGCTTCTTAACCTTTTCCCTTTTGACATTATTATCAATCTCCATGCCGACACCCCATTCAGTGCAGGTATATCTGCAATTCATTTGTTGGTCTGCAAAGAATGGCTAACACACCATTGGAACTTATGCATACAAGCTCTCAATACTTGAACCCCAACCGCAATGAGTTAGAAACCCTCCAACTGATGGATGGTTGAGTACTTCTTCCTGTGGACACCAGCTTGCAATAAGGCCACGTTTCTGAATTTCTGCTGCAAACTCAGGTGGCAAAATCTTCGAATTGCCAGTGACAAGATCTGGCCTTATAATCCACAATAATGGGATCTTGGTAACATTGCAAACTTGAATAGTTCTGCTGTCATCGCGGTTATGCTTCCGGAACTCACATAGATCACCGAGTTTGGTTCTTTGGTATCCAACCATTGGAGACGATTTCTTCTTCCCATAGATTGTATCCAATGGACTTCAAATCATCTTCTTGAATCCGATTGAGGAGTAACTGGAACGGGCCAACAGCATAAACACAAGGATATACCATTGAGAGATCTCGCAAAACACTAGGCTCCAATTCATCAAAAGTATGAAGAGTAATTGTTGGAGCCTTAACAGCACTCTCAATAGCTTCCATGGCAAAGTCTAGCATGATATCATTTGGATCTGTGCTTCGAGCAAATCGAATATCCTTAAGCTGAGTGTCTTTCATGCTAGGAACCGAATCAATTCATGTTTCCAAACAGCTCTTGTCTGCAAAAACACAATATTTTAGAGTGATCCTTCCAATGCAAGTCGCATTAATTCCTTCAAAGTATATACCTTTAAGTGGGCTGCTGAAGCCTTTCTACCTGAGAACATGAATTCGCTTTAATCCCATTATGGCACAAGCAGACATTGTAAAAGCCATGGCTACAGGGACTCAAAATTGTTCAACGGCTTGGATGGTGAATGCCATAAAACAATCAGAAACAATGCGGGTCACAGGCAGAAAGTTTGAGGACGCTTTCAGTTTGGCAAGAACATCTTAAAAAGGAGTTAAGAAGTTGCTCTTGATGGACTTGCAAAGAGAAGGTACGTCTTGGCTGACATCAATTTCTGAAGGAGGGAGACCATCAGGCATGGTTTCAAAACGGAAATTGGCAAACCATCCAGGCAATGAGTGCCTCTTGACTTGAGGAAACGTTGTTGATTGAATTCTGTGTTGACAAAAGTTACGTGAAAACCTTTGTGATGGAAAGGTTTTGCCAATTTTAGCATTGTCTTTATGCGGTATAGAAACGGACATGGAATGACAAAGGCATGGGGCCTATCAGCTGCTGGGCTGACCATAGTTTTTTCTACCATTATTAGACCTGACCTAGGGTGATATGGCCTAAGGCCTGGGTCCAGCAAAAACTCAGTTAATCCAAGTTCTTTTTTTATTTTTTTTAAAATAAATTCTTGAAATACTATCATTTCATGGTTTCTTTTCTTTTCCTTTTTTATTACTGAAACGATTTTCTCCACTGCCGAGGTCTTAAAACTATGGTTTCTTCTATATGCAGCAGGAAGTACGGCGCCAGATAGTTTTATAGAAATCCATATAAGGAACTCTAATTAATTAGTATGGTGATCTCTCTCTTTCCGCTTGATTCTTGCGTAGATTTTTGTTTTTCCGCATGATTAGCGGACCAGCCCATGAATGTAAGGGTTTTTTTTTTTTTTCAGGGATAACAAAGTTATTAAGAGTACTTGTATAATTTAAAAATAATAACTGAATCATGGTAAAAAACTATCTTATCTCCTATGCATAATTCAAAGTTTATTGTTGAAGAGCAATCCTATAATTATACTATTTAAATAAATAATGCCACATGTCTAGATGCATAGTAATTTTGATAGGAGATTTAATTTAATTTTTTTTTAATGTTAATGTTAATGTTAATATAAAGTAATAGGAAACTTATTATACTGTTTCTCAAAAATTGTTAACAGTATTGACTTGACTGCTCGAGTTTCTGATCTGACTTGACTTTCTATTTACGGGGAATCTCGGAAGTTAAAGAAGAGACAGCAACACTTGCAACAGTTGTGATATCTGGATTCTGTTTTTGTCTCTTACAAGAGGCTCAGATTTGGAGAGATCAAGTTTCTCTCCTGCATCGTGAGTGGAAGATCAAGTTTCTCTCCTGCATCGTGATATTTGAGTGGATTGCTCACCTACCTGATTCTAATATCTGTTCATGTTTTGAATGTGGGATTAGCAAACTTTGCCAATCACCTTTTTTTTTTCTTCTTATTTTTATATTCAGTGATGGTGGTGCAACAATCCTTTTATGGAATTTTTATTTTTTTTATTTTTTTATATTATTTGAATGTGTTGGTATTAATTTTTTTTTAAATATAAATGTTATTTTAAAGCTTTTACAAATAAAAAATATTTTAAAAAACAATTTTCATCGTTGTCCCGAACACCCCCTTCAAATGAAATGAAATCAATTTATTGGGTGGTAGCTATAGAAAACATGTCTAAAGAAGAAAAAACACAAATAACTGAGAGTCTATTATTTTTTTGGATATAATTATTTTAAGTAATTTGATTGTTATAAATATTAATTAGATTTTAAATATTAACTTATAATTATTAGTGTTAATAAATATAGTTCTAGTTGTGAGAACATATTTATATCGGATGTTCAAAAAATTAGGGTAATAATATGTTGGACACTGTAACTCAAATGCTACTATCTATTGGTTTGTGATAATAAAATAAAGTCAATTTTAATCTATTGGTTTGTGATAATAAAATAAAGTCAATTTTAATCAACACGTTATTTATAGAAATTGAATGAAAAAAATATACTAACTTTGTGGTTTGTCATGTCAGATGGCATGAGGTTAGATATTTCATGGTAAATTCCATTCATGTCTATGAGTTCTATCAGGATGAGTTGGACGCATAACAACCATATTGGATATGAGTTATAAATTTATTGTATTTTTTTGTTATTTGAACATCAATTTCTTAGTTTCGACTTGTTATCTAATATAAGTCTTTTATATTTTTTGATAAGTTATATGGTTACCAAATATAGAGGACTTCATGCTTTCAACTTCACCTATATGCCGTGAGGGACTCGAGCTCTGGCTAGCACATGTCCCATTACTTTGCTTTCATATTGTTGAGATACATTGCTTAGATAAAGTAATGTGATAGTTTGGTCTATCTAAGCACATATTGAATTATGTTGATATCAACGACAAGTTGCATTAGTATCAATCATCAGGGAAAGCTAGCATGAGGAAAATTGATCGGTGATTCATGTATTTTACTTAGATCTTTAGGATTCTAGGAAGTATCATATTTTTAAAGAGTGACATTAGATGATTGATGTAGATACTTATATAAGATAGTTTATGACCCTTACATGCCATTTTATTATACCTACCTAGTCATGCATCCCGAAGTGTCCATGCAATCTAATTAATACATTATATATTTCAATATCCGAGACATATGCAATATTATTTTAGATATAACATTTATTAAATATTGTTAATGTTATTATAAATAATGAATATTGATAACTTTTTAATATATGTATATAGATTCATTATATAGTATGAGAAGCTTGAAAAACAGCAGTGGTTATCTGTTAAGGCATGGATGAGATGCGACATACTGTGGCCAACACTACGCTTAATTTGTGTCGTGGTGGAATTTAAAAAGGTTGGGGAGGTCAAGCATGTTAGAGAGACATTAACATAAGATATGATTGCTTATCATAGAAATGTTGAGGATGTTAGTCCATCCATGAGTATTCTAGGATCGTCTATGAGATGAGGTGATATTGATGTTAACACCTACATGGACTCGTCCTTGTGTTGGATGAGCTGGGATGATGATGCATGTTCATTCATTAGCATCTTAGGTCTGTTCATGAGCCGATATGATATTGGTCCTAACATTTTCATTTTTTATCTTCCTAGTTATTTTTGGATTTCTCTTTTAATTAGGTTTCAAAATTTTCTTTGGTTTAAGCTTTATGTCTTTTTTTTAAAAGAGATTATCATATAATTATTCACATTTAGAATTTTATCAAATCACACTTTTTTTTTTCTCTAGACTTAGAGCGATAATTTTGCACGATGTGTCAAGATATGGCACTCAAAACACTATGCTTGATGACAGCCATTGATGACTCTCATGTTCCTCTTTCAATATATATATAGAAATTTAGAATAGAAGAGAACAATATCATTTCATAATTTGGTTACATGTGCAACTAGATATATAAGAAAATACAATAAAACAAATTATTCAAAATGCTTGATCATCTTTGTTAAAAATAAACTTGTTCTCCTAACTAATTTGTTTACCACCTGGATTTGTTAATTTAATTCTTTGGTTTTTTTATTGATTTGAAAACATAAAACATATTTACTTTGATTATTTTTTTTAACATGCCTCTCTAATTTTAATTTTTATGAGTTTGACATATATTAATACATGGCCACTTATAACCATTGAACTCGATCCAACAAAGTAATGGTCTTCGGGGATTTCTTTAGGTTGCATTATGACTTCATGAAATCGACATTAAATTCAATGGCTAAAGTGGCATTTAGGAATAGGAATGCACTAGGTTATAGGGCAGGCTAAGCTGCGGCTCAAATTATAATTTTTTTAAACATGTGGTCTGATTATTTAATATTTTTATTAAATCTGATTCAAGATGTTAATTCTAAAATTTTTGACTTTCATTGTTTAGTATGAATTTAAAATTAAATTGTGTTTAAAATTATTTTAATGTAATATAATTGACTTGGTGGATTTAGAGACAACCCATACATCAAGTAATAAACATAGTTTGACTTAAAAAACCAAGATGCTTTATATATATATATATATATATATATATATATATATATATATATATATATATATATTTTAAGATGATAATATATTGGATCGATCCGAGTTTTACGATTTAAATTGCTAAATCCACGATCTTAGTTATAAACTCTACTGAGTTTAAGAATTTTTTTTCACTTAATTAAATGGAAACTAAATAAATGCTTGTAAAATCGAGCATATATCAACTATCAAAATATTTATTTGAAATTGAGATAATCTTATAAAAAACAAATTGAAATAATTTATGAAGATAAATTTAAAATTAAATAACATTAAAAGATGAAATTTTTTAAAAAAAGATGGAACGGAAAAAAAAAAAGAGGAAATGGAAAAAAAAGCCCCCTCCTTTACCTAACACTAAAGAAAATGGGTTGAACACCCCCACTTATTCTAGATGTATTAAGTAATATGAAATATTCCTTCTTTTTTTCTTTGTTTTATTTTTGTTTTCACATGATCGGTTGGGTGGGGATTTAGGACTTAAAAAATGAAAAAAAATAGTGGGTGAGCCAAACATGAATAAACTTTTACTTAATAACAAGACTTTTGTAAAGGATATGGACATTAGGACACCAGCTGACGTGTATATAAGCCAAACACTATAGACACTCTTTCTAGTAATATTACTCGCGCACTCTTTCTTTTCTCACGCACTCCACCATACTTTGTTTTATTCCCCCACTTGTTGCAAATGAAAAGTATACCGGATGATATAATGAATATTTTTTAAAGTATTTTTTTTTATGTAAAATATATTAAAATAATAATTTTTTAATTTTTAAAATTTATTTTTAATATCTGTTTATTAAAATGATTTAAAAATATAAAAAAAATAATTTTTTTTGAAAATTTCATTTTTTTCAAAAATATTTTAAAAATCCAATAACAAACATATTATTCATGATTGTTTAATTAAAGCTTTTGCAAAACTCAAGAATGGTAGGTGGTGAAAAATCTCAGTCAACAAGCATGCCTGAATATTTAGCTGGAGGCTTCCGAGAAACTCAAGAATAGTAGGCGGTGATAAATTAATTTCTGGATTGATCTTTAACAGGGACTGTTCAATGGACAAATTTCTACGCCTGAGCTCATTGGACAGGATATGTCTTTGTAGACCTAGATGCTGTTCAGTTGCGTACTAGGTTCTTGGGACGTTACAGACAGCCATATGGACGATGGAGACAAACACCATGAGTGCAAACACTAGCTTTCTTCAATTCGCAAGCAATAAAATCCCATCACAAAAGTATTTTCTCTTTTGAATGATCATAGGTTACAGAGTGATGTTTGATTGTAACATTTCATTGATGAACCTGTCTAAATTAATGGATGATGAACCATTAGGGACAGTAGCCTCTTCCGCCACCTTCTTCCAGTGTTTGGCCTTTTCCCTCATTTTCTTACACTCTTCTCCTCCCATCAAGTTCCTGATAAGCTTCTCCACTTCTTCCCTCTTGACATTGTTATCAATCTCCATGCCAACTCCCCATTCAATGCAAGCATAGCTACAATTTATTGGTTGATCAGCAAATAAAGGCCAACATATCACTGGCACTCCAGCACACAAGCTTTCAATAATCGAATTCCAACCAGTATGAGTTAGAAATCCCCCGACTGATGGGTGGTTCAGAACTTCCTCTTGTGGACACCAACTAGTTACGAAACCACGATTCTGAGTTTCCACTTGAAACTCAGCCGGCAAAATCGCCGACTCACCGGTAACCAAATCCGGCCTTATAATCCACAAGAACGAGATCTCGCTATTAGCCAGTCCCATTGCAAACTCAACCAGCTGCTCCGCTGTCATCACTGCTATGCTTCCAAAGTTCACATAGACAACTGACTTGGGCTCCTTGGTATCTAGCCACTGAAGGCATTCACTATCTTCTTTCCATAAATTGTATCCAATAGAGCTCAAACCATCTTGTTGAATTTCATTGAGAAGCAACTGGAGTGGACCGATGGAATACACGCGAGGAAATATAGTGGAAAGGCCATCCAAAACATCTTGCTCCAGTGCATCAAAAGTCTGAATAGCAATTGCATGAGCCTTAACAGAAGTCTCAGCAGCTTGCATTACAAAGTTGAATGCAAAGTCATCTGGATCTATTCTTCGAGTATACGGAAAATCTTTAAGTTGGAGCGGTTTCATACCAGGGATTCCTTCTATAATTGTATTTTCAAGATAACCATTTGTTAGATAACTTTCATCTGTAAAAACACAGCGCGTTAAAAGTTAGATCATATTGACCAATCATTGGATAGAATCATCAGACAATCATGCTTCTGTTCAAACAAGAATTTTCTTGATTATAATCTAATAACAAGGCAATCTAAATCAATAAAAATGCCTCATGATCTTGCAAAGACTTTCTTGAAAAGTTTTGAGCGCACAATATGATCTTAATTTACCTAATCTAAGAATCAAGACTAGATCAACCACGTGCCCTGTGACCTCTACAACAAGATTAGTACCTTTAAGTGGAAGGAAGCCCTTCTCCTGGAGGTCATGAAGCTGCTTGAATCCCATATATCCACATGCAGACATGGTGACAAACATCACAATTGGGAGTCCAAGTTCTTCAGCAGCTGTGATGGTGAATCGCATGAAAACATCAGAAACTAGGCAAGTAATCGGAGGATTGTCAAGTTTGGCTAGAAGAACCTTTAAAGGAGCTAACATATTATTTTCAACAGCCATGGCAAGGGGAATAGTTTCCTGGGAAGCATCTATATGTGAAGGAGGGAGGCCATCAGGGATGGTTTCAAACCGGAAGTGGGGCAAGCCATCAAGGGCATCTGGGCCTCTTGATTTCAAGAAACGTTGGTGATTGAATTCTGTGTTGACAAATGTTATGTGAAAGCCTTTGGAGTGTAAGAGTTTTGCCAATTTAAGCATGGTTTTGATATGGCTTTGAAATGGATACGGGATCAAAACCATGTGAGGCATATAATTAGCTTCTGGTTTGGATCCCATCTCTCACAACTCTCTCTATGCTTGCTTCGTTTCTTCAGAAGACTGCAGACCATGCAGTATATTATTGGATGTGAAATCTCTGCTGATAATATCTCATCAATGATCATCTTTTAGGGTGTTTGTCTCTTTTTAAGTACCAAACATGTAGCTTGATGTTACATGTTTTTGTTTGGTTCTCTATGACACCATCTTATAGAAAACTTGGCCCAGTGCTTGTGTCATGGGTGATCGGATCTTGTACAGGTTCAATTATTTTATTTTTCGCGGTGATTAAGTTTTAAATAAATAAAGCAGTAGCTTATATGATTTGATTACAAATTCAACGCCATTTACATTATTGGTTCTTTGAATCAATTTGTCCGCCCAAGTCAGATTTAACAATTATACACATATGAGTTGTCAACAGACAATCAAGCTTTTCATAATTACCTTATTTGGAGTCAAGACGTTCCATGTGGATCGCATTGATGCATGCACAATCACTTTCACATAAAACACCACTTCTCCAACAAATCATAAATAAAATTCATTAGCTGATAAAGTTGTGAATTTATTTTCTAGAAAATATTAGGTTAAGTATTATAAATTTTAAAATTATTAAAATCTTATATGGTCATTAATTTCAGAATTTATGAGATTAATTAAGATATATATACGCAAGCTGCCCCAAAATACATCCATATTAATAACTAAATAAATAAATAAAATCCAATTATAAAACTTGTTTTTTTTTAAAAAATTAAAATAAGCCACAAATTAACTCAATGATTAATTAGAAGGATGAACCTTTTGGGCCAGTAGCCTCTTCAGCCAACTTCTTACACTGCATGCCTTTTCCCCTCATTTTCTTACCCTCTTCTCCTTCCATTAACATTTTGACATTGAAATCATTTTTAATCTCTACACCAACTCCCCATTCACTGCATGCATATATAGCGACTGTTTATTGCAAATCATTTTTATATTATTTATATAAAAACTTAATAAAAAAATTTAATATTTCAACTAAATTTTTACTGCGTTATGCGTTTTGGTTGTTTAATAAAAATTATTTTGTAATGCTAAATAATATTAGATGGGAATACTAATGTCAAATCAGGGCTTTTTGATGGGAATACATTTGAACAAATTGAATTAAAACCCATTAAAACATTGAAAAAACTGAATTTATTCCAACTATTAATTACTGTATTTTTGAGTGAATTAGAATTTTAAATATTAAAAGTCAGAATTTATTTTTTTATCTAAGTTACAGCTCACCTCAACCTTCTATACCCCTCCGCCCTTGTGGTTGAGGTGATAAACTTTTACCTAATAACAAGACTTTTGTAAAAGATATGGACATTAGGACACCACCTGACGTGTATATAAGCCATACACTACAGACACTCTTTCTAGTAATATTACTCGCACACTCTTTCTTCTCTCTCTCACACTCCACTATACTTTGTTTTTATGCCCCCCACTTGTAGCCAATGAAAAGTATCATTATTCTTTTTCCTTAAGTTGACCGGTAGATAGCGTTTCGTGTTGTTTAGTGAATGTTTTTCAAATGTTTTTCTGTATTAAACTAATATATTTTTTATTTTAAAAATTTATTTTTGATATAAATATATTAAAATGATTTGAAAATAATAATAAAATTTTTTTAGAAAGAAAAGAATAAAAGAGTGCTCTTGATCCTCGGTTCGTTAATCGGAGCCTTCTACCAAATTCAAGAATGTTTCGTGGTGAAAAATCTCAGTCTAAAAGTTTTGGGCAGCAAGGAAATCGCTTTTCTAACTATACTCGCAATATAAAATGTCAGCTATGTTATGAATATAGGCATACTGCTCAACAGTGTTCTCAATTGGCTACTCATCATATGCAAGCTAATGCTAATCTTTTATTTAATACTGCCTCTTCCACTACTCCTGTTACTTGGTTTCCTGATACAGGTGCAAATCATCATGTCACGCCGGACCTTGTAAGTATGACGAGTTCAGAACCTTATCTTGGAAATAATCATCAACATATTGGTGATGGTAAGGGCCTTGTTATCTTAAATATTGCTCACTCTAAAATTCGCTCACCAAATCGCATGTTTACTTTATCCAATATCTTACATGTTCCTACCATTAAAAAACCTCTGCTATCTGTTCAAAAATTTTGTCTTGAGAATAACGTCTTTTTTTGAATTTCATTCCTCTCTATTTTATGTTAAGGATCTCATGACAAAGGAAGTGCTTCTTTCCGGTCAGAGTAGAGACGGTCTATATGTTTTGTCCGAACCATCCGCAACGTTGTTGCCTCAAGCCTTTTCCTCTACTTGTCCATCTACTCCAGCTGATGTCTGGCGTCGTTGCCTTGGACATCCTAGTCCACGTATTCTGCATTTGTTGGTGAAAAATAAAAAAGTGTCATGTACGTCCACTCAGTTTAATTTTCATTGTCCTGCGTGCCCTCCAGGCAAGTCATCACGTCTGACTCTAAAAACTACAGGTCATCAAACTCGAGCTCCTCTTGACTTGATTTTTAGTGATGTTTGGGGTCCATCCCTTATCTTGTCATCTGATGGTTTTCGTTATTTTGTTTTTTTTGTGGATGCTCATACAAAGTTTATATGGTTTTATCCTTTGGTTGCTAAGTCTGATGTTTTTGCAATTTTTCATCAGTTTCAGGCGCTTGTGGAGCGCCAATTCTCCTTAAAAATTAAGTCTGTTCAAACCGATTGGGGTGGTGAATATCAAAAACTAAATACATATTTTAAAACGATTGGTATTCATCATCGTGTGATCTGCCCTCACACTCATAAAAAAAATGGCATGGTTGAACGCCGTCATAGACATATTGTTGAAATTGGACTCACTCTCCTTGGGCAATGTCACGCTCCCCTAAAATATTGGAGTTATGCTTTTGAAAGTTTTATTTATTTGATTAATCGCATGCCCTCTCCCGTTCTTAATAATAAGACACCGTTTGAATGTCTTCTAAAATCGACACCTGATTATGCGTTTCTTTGTACCTTCGGGTGTCTCTGCTTTCCTTTTCTTCGTCCATACAATGCTTACAAGTTAGAATTTCGGTCCACTCCTTGTGTTTTTCTAGGATATAGTACCTCGCATGTCGGTTATCGATGTCTTGATTTGTCATCAAAACAAATTTATCTTGCTCGTCATGTCTGGTTTCATGAAAAATGTTTTTCCTCTTGATAAAACTGAACAGATTGCAGCAACACCCAAACATCCCTCTACTCCCTCTATAGCCATCACTTTACATCCTCTTATGCAACCCTCTTCAGTCCCTTCACCACTGCCCCCTACACTTTCTACACCTTCTTCGGCTCACTTACCAGTATCTGCATGTTATTATGATCATTCTTCAATTGCAGGTTCAGATTCGTCACACTCACAGTCGTCGCCCGATGCTGCTGCCAGCTCCCCTGGTTTATCCCCTATTCGCTCCCCTGTTGTGGGTGCTTCTTCTGCTGGGTCTCCATCACGATCTGCGCCTATATTGAGTTCTTCAACCACAAGTTCTTCCTCTCTTTCCCCTCCTGACATTAACGTATGTGTTGATCTGTCTAAGTTCAATCTTCAGCACGTCCCTGCCGCTGTCTCCTCTCCATCTCAGCGGGCTCGCACCCATCCTATGGTGCTTCGCCCGCGGCCAGAAAAAAAAATGCTAATCTTAGCATTGCGGCTGTCTCACAAGTCACGACCTTACCTCAGCAGGAGCCATTGTCATTTAAGGACGCAAACAGGTATGTTACTTGGGACACTGCCATGCAGGAGGAACTTCAGGCACTTCACTTTAATCAGACTTGGACGTTGGTGCCTCCCCATCCAACTATGAATGTGATTGGTAGTAGATGGGTTTACAAAATAAAAAGACATGCTGATGGTCAGGTCGCCCGATATAAAGCACGATTAGTTGCTTGCTACTTCACTCAACAAGAAGGGATTGATTATTTGAAGACGTTCAGTCTAGTGATTAAGCCTACAACAGTTCGCCTTGTGCTCACTATTGCTGTCTCATATGGTTGGACCATTCATCAGTTGGATGTTCATAATGCCTTCCTAAATGGCATTCTTCAGGAAGAGGTATACATGGCGCAACTCACGACACGCACCGCTATTTCTATTAACTCACGTCACTCTTTCTTCTCTCTCTCACACTCCACTGTACTTTGTTTTATGTCCTCCACTTGTAGCAAATGAAAAGTATCATTATTCTTTTTCCTTAAGTTGACCGGTAGATAGCGTTTCGTGTTGTTTAATGAATGTTTTTCTGTATTAAAATAACATATTTTTTATTTTAAAATTTTATTTTTGATATGAATATATTAAAATGATTTGAAAATAAAAAAATAATAAAAAAGTGCTCTTGATTCTCGGTTCGTTAATCGGAGCCTTCTGCCAAATTCAAGAATGTTTGGTGGTGAAAAATCTCAGTCTACAAGCATTCCTGAATACTTAGTTGGAGCCTTCTGAGAAACTCAAAGAATAGGAGGCAGTGATAAATTAATTTCTGGATTGATCTTTAACAGGGACTGTTCAATGGACAAATTTCTACGCCCGAGCTCATTGGACTAGATATGTCTTTGTGGACCTAGAAGCTGTTCAGTTGCGTGCTAGGTTCTTGGGACGTTACAGACAACCATGCACATGGACGATCCAGACAAACACCATTAGTGCAAACACTAGCTATCTGTTCAATTCGCAAGCAATAAAATCCCATCACAAAAGTATTTTCTCTTTTGAATGATCATAGGTTACAAAGTGATGTTTGATTGTAACATTTCATTGATGAACCTGTCTAAATTAATGGATGATGAACCATTTTCTAACACTCTTCTCCTCCAATCAAGTTCCTGATAAGCTTCTCCACTTTTTCTCTCTTGACATTGTTATCAATTTCCATGCCAACTCCCCATTCAATGCAAGCATAGCTACAATTTATTGGTTGATCAGCTAATAAAGGCCAACATATCACTGGCACTCCAGCACACAAGCTTTCAATAATCGAATTCCAACCAGTATGAGTCAGAAATCCCCCGACTGATGGGTGGTTCAGAACTTCCTCTTGTGGAGACTAACTAGTTACGAAACCACGATTTTGAGTTTCCAGTTTCCACTTGAAACTCAGCTGGCAAAATCATCGACTCACCGGTAACAGTGGAGAATAATTAGGAGGCTTAACCTTTGATTCAACCAATCCTTTTTAGTTTATATATGTAGGACAATATACAATAGTTAATGTATAGAATACAATACTAGAGTAGTGCCTATAATATTTCCTATATAGTATACATTCTATAATATGCTTCCTCAAGCTGAGGGTAGAGGATCGACCCGAAGCTTGAAACGAAAAGCAGTAAACGAAGTAGTATGAAGTGGCTTAGTAAAGACATATGCAAGTTGATCCTAAGAGGAAATGAAACGAATCTGAATCTCCTTCTTCGCAACTCTATCTCAAACAAAATGATAATCGACCTCAACATGTTTTGTGTAAAAATGAAAAACATGATTCGTAGATAAATAAGTAGCACCAAAATTATAACATCAAATGATAAGAGCTGAAACAGATAGAATCTGAAGATTTGTAAATATACTCAAGCCAGATAACCTCAGCAGTACCATCTACTAAGGTTTTGTACTCAGCTTCAGTAGAGGAGCGAGCAACTGTACGTTGCTTAAGATAACCAAAGGACACAAGATAATCACTTGTAGATTTTTTTATCATCAATACTACCTGCAAAATCTACATTTGTAAAGCAATGTAATGGAAAGGAAGAACTATGAGTAATATGTAGGCCATGTGTTGTCGTACCCTTAAGATAACGTAAAATGCGTTTAACAGCAATCCAATGAGAGTATGTAAGAACATGCATAAACTGACAGACTCTGTTAACAACAAAGCAAATATTTGTTCTCTCAAAAATAAGATACTGAAAAACACTCACAATTTAACGAAAACGTATAACATTAGAAAACAAAGTATTTGATAATATGATAGCTTTGGATATAAAGATAGAAGTATCAACATGTTTCCAAGATATCCTACCATGTTTGAAAATGGAGCATTTATTTATTATGATATTTAAATTCCAATAAAAGGCAACGGACAGGGAAGGAATGATATTTGATCTTTTAACAGACGAACGAAATTTGATCTTTTCATGAATTTTTTATTTCTAGTGTGACGATCTAATTGTTTGAAGAGATTATTTCATGGATGAACTTGTCCAAATTAATGGATGATGCACCCTCTGGCCCAACAGCTTCTTCAGCCAACCTTTTCCACTCCATAGCCTTTCCCCTCATTTTCTCACCCTTTTCCCCTTCCATTAGCTCCTTCACCAGCATCTCCACTTCTTCCCTCTTGACGTTACTATCAATCTCCATTCCAACTCCCCATTCATTGCAGCTATATCTACAGTTCATTGCTTGATCACCGAAGAAGGGCCAACACACCATTGGAACACCAGCACACAAGCTCTCAATGGTTGAACCCCAGCCACTATGAGTTAGAAACCCTCCAACTGCTGGATGGTTAAGCACTTCCTCTTGTGGACACCAACTTGTAATAAAGCCACGCTTTTCAGTTTCCTCTGCAAATTCAGCTGGTAAAACAGCTGATTCACCGACGACCAAATCTGGTCTTATAATCCACAAGAATGGGATATTACTATTAACTAATCCCATTGCAAACTCCACCAGTTGATCAGCTGTCATCACTGTTATGCTTCCAAAATTCACGTACACCACTGATTTGGGTTCCCTTGTTTCCAGCCATTGGAGACACTCATGGTCTTCTTTCCATAGACTGTAGCCAATAGACTTCAAGCCATTTTCTTCGAATTGATTTAGGAGTAACTGGAGTGGACCAATGGAATAAACTCGAGGGAAAATAGTGGAAAGGCCACCTAAAACTTCTGGTTCCAAGGCGTCAAAAGTATGAAAAGCAATTGCACGAGCTTTAGCAGAAGTTTCAGCAGCTCCAATGACAAAGTTAAATACAACCTCATCTGAATCTGTTGTTTCAATAAATGGAAAATGTTTAAGACGAACGTCTTTCATACCAGGAGCCCAGTCTACTTTTGTCTCAAGATAGCCGTTGCTTAGACTGCTCAAATCTGCAACACACAATCTTATTAGACCAAGCTCAAAATGAAAATTTATTGCTCATAATCATTGATCTTGCCTGTGTGATTTAAGCTTGGTAATTTTTCTCGGAACGCGGACATATCAAACTAATTAAATTGTAATATTTTTTTTAATAATAATAGAGAGTATGAATAAAAATTTTTTATTTAAAAGATAATTTCTAAAAAGTTAAATATCATTTAGAGAAAAATAAAATGAATGCGCTGTAAATGAGATAAGGAAAGAATAAAGAGAAATATAAAAAAGAAAGAGTAGTTAAATTAGTGATTTGTATATGTTTATATCTGAATATTATCTATTCTATAAATAAAATCATTATCAATATAGCTGAAATTAGGTTTAGTATATTTTAGCCAAACCGATAATCTATATGCAAGATAAAAAAAGAAATTAGAAACTCAATCCAGCTATACCTCGTTAAAAACTAGATAATTTTTTATAAGCCAAATATTCAATGAGATTTCAAGCTGAGTTTGAAATATATCTTTCACTGAAAAAACCTACTGATAAATAAAAAAAATCTAAGAGTAAGAGGGAACCACCAAGATACCCCCTGCCATCGTAAGAATTTTGTCTATAATTACTATGTATTAGAATAATAGAATAACAAATGATCGAAGTCTGTTATACTCTATAATTTTCTAAATTATTTGTATAATAGTAACAAAGCCACTTTGCTTGGAAGTTCACTTGTAATTAAACAAGTATATATGTGAATATACCTTTGATTGGGGTGAAGCCTCTCTCTCTGAGAGCATGGAGCTGTTTAAATCCCATATAGCCACATGCATTCATAGTGGCATACATCACAACTGGAAGACCAACTTCTTCCCCAGCTTTGATGGAGAATGGAGCAAAAGGATCAGAAACAATGCAGGTAACCGGAGGGTTGTTCTCCGATACTGTATTTTTGAGCTGTAAAAGAAGATCTTTAAAGGGTGCTAAGAAATTCTTGTTCATGGCATCACAAAGAGAAGGAATGTCTTGGGTGGCATCAATATCTGAAGGAGGGAGACCATCGGGAATGGTTCTAAAATGGAAGCCAGGCAAGTCATCAAGGGCATGAGGTCCTCTTGACCTAAGGAAACGTTTGTGATTGAATTCTGTGCTGACAAACGTGATGTGAAGACCTTTGTAGTGAAGAAGCTTCGCAAGTTTAAGCATAGTCTTTATATGACCTTGGAGTGGACATGGGATCACAACAACATGAGGCTTGGAAATGGATCCCATATCTCTCTTACTAGCTAGCTTGCTTGCTTCTCTCTGTTCAGTCTCAACAATTCTTTTCCTGTCATTTATAGCCAGAAATGCTTGTTTTTCTATTTCCAAATTTGTATCTTCCTTGAACTTTTCATTTTTATTTTATTAATGTCATGTTTTGCCAAGTCATTGTAGTTGTACTCTAGTGATCATAACGACGAGAATTTTTACAGGCACGAGGGAATAACAAGTAGTAGTTTATTAGTTGTTTTTTTGGATTTATTTTTTTAAAAAATTATAATTAGAAGATAAAATTTTAAATGATTTTTTTTATAATTTTAAATAAAAATATTTTTTTTATATATTTCTCTTTTTTTTAAAGGTAGATCAGACATAAAAAATAAAAAACAACTAATTAATTTTTGAATCACAGCTCACAATTGTACCAAAATACAAGTCTATGCGGTATAGCCCTAAATTGACCATTTTTTTTATATTGTAATCGAGAATATTATAAATAAAGCATCCCCATTAAAAAGATGAGAGCTGCTAAAGAAGATTACATGGGTAATTAAAAAACATAAAGAAAGTGAGGAATCTATAGCCCCGACTAGTTAGTCCAGTTCATGATACATTCAGGATTTCTATAAAGATCAGAACCTGTATAACTGAAATTTTTAACAGAGGATTTCAACTAAAATGCCAACCGATGAAAGGTGAGGTCAAAAATCACATCCCAGTCTGGAGTTTTGGTGTCAAAGATCATATGGTTGCGCGCTATCTAAATTGACCAGTATAATTCTTTACAGAGAAGGGTAATTGCCTGACGCTGAAATTTTTCTTTTACCAGGCCGGCCCATTCCTGGAGGTTATGATTTGGGTCCTTTGGTAGACAGCCTACACACCCAAACCAACTAAAGAGTCTACCCCAGAGAGACCATGATGTAGGACAAAGATGGAAGAGATGATGTATAGTCTCAATCTCCTTGCAGAAGAAAGGACATAGAGCTTCCTCATAATTGATGATTCTCCTCTCAGCTAAGAAAATTTTGTGCAGATACTGCCATTTAAGAGAAGCCATATGAATACATCTATTTTTGAAGGCACAAACCCTTTCCAAAGCAGATTAGGGGAGTGAAGATTTGCTGAAACATTAAAACCATAAAAAAAATGGCACTCGGAGGAGACTGTGTAAACGTTGGAGTTGTGGGATTTCCAAATCTTGTTGTCTTCACCATCAGAGAAGACTAGACCACGTTCCACTTCTGCTATCAAGCTTCCACGCATGCAGGGCTCTCGGGCTCGCATGGGTCTTCTCCAAGAAAGATTGATTGAGTTATCAGTTGGGTTATGAACTTCTGCAATGCTTAAAGATTGCTGCAGGGAGAGGTTGTAAAGCCTAGGAAACATGAATTGGAGAGGGGCTGCGTGGCCTAGCCAGGAATCAGACTAGAACCTGATGTTTCTCCTATCACCCACATTGAACCCGACATTGGATTAGAGGGGAGCGATTGTACTGTGATTTAAGGAAATTGCAGATACCATGCCACGCCAAGTTGGAGATAAAGAACCTACAAACACAGGAAGGCCATTTGCAAAATGTGGTCGGTACTTTCGTAGGATAAGTTCTTGCCAACCTCCTACCACTCCTTTATCAAGGTTCCAAAGCCATTTAAACATCAGAGCCAAATTTTTGCTGTGAATAGAACCCAGCCCAAGACCTCCAAGTGGCTTACTCTTAATTACCTTGTGCCAAGCAACCTTACAAATACCATGTGAATTTGAGGTGCCCTTCCAGAGAAAACAACGGTTGATGGAGGATATAGCTTTTGTAATGCCCTTTGGAATAGTAAAAACAAACATGTAGTATAGAGGTAGAGAGTTTAAGACAGATTTAATAAGGCATATCCTCCCAGTCATGCTTAAAAACTTCCCTTTCCATTTGCTTAACTTTGCTCTAATTGTGGGCAATACCGGTTTCCAAGTGGAGAGCCTATTTAGGTTAGCACCAAGAGGCAGCCCAAGGTATCTGATTGGGAAGGTGTAACTGCGACAAAAAATTGCGTTAGCCAGACCTGAAGTGTATTCATTATCCAAATTAATTCCTATAAGTGAGCTTTTATAGAAATTAACTTTCAGTCTTGAAATGATCTCAAACCAGCGTAGGATCCTCTTGGCATGGAGTAGAGAGGAATAATCATTTGGCAGGAAAATCAGAGTGTCATCTGCATATTGCAAATGGGTTATGTGATGTCCTTGAAAAGTCTGCAAACCTTTAAAGTAACCTGAATCCGATGCCCTGTTGAATAAAACTGTGAGCCCCTGAACTGCTATGTCAAAAAGGAAAGGAGAGAGGGGGTCCCCTTACCTGAGACCCCTCTCCATACTGAATTCTCTGCTAGGAAAGCTGTTAATCAGGATGGCCAATTTAGATGTGGACAAACATTCAAAAATTGATTTCCTCTAATGAGAGCCAAAACCCATATAGCCCATGGTAGAATTGATATGCTCCCACAAAATTGAGTTGAAGGATTTATGAAAATCTACCTTTAGCAAAAACCCGTGGTACTTTTTGCTATGAATACCATGGATAACCTCGTTTGCTATCATGAACCCATCTAAAATTTGATGCCCGACAATGAAAGCAGACTGGTTTACACTTATCACATCTGGCAGAATGCTTCGGAGCCTAGTGTATAAGAGTTTTGCCACTATTTTATATAACCCATGAATCAAACTAATCGTCGAAATTGGGAGAATCTGCTCGGCTTCGGGATCAGAGTCAAGAAGGACGAGCCGATCCCCTTTGGTAATTTACCTATTCTGAAAAATTCTTTGACCATCACAAAGATGTTAGAGCTGATAAGATTCCATGCCTTTTTATAGAAGGAGAAGGTGAACCCATCAGGACTAGGAGCTTTTGAACCATCACAATCCCATACGGCTTGCTTCACTTCCTCCAATGGAGGCAGTCTTTCTAACCAAACTAATCTTGCTTTTGAAATTTTAGAGAACCTCGAGCCTCCCATTTCAATTCTTCTATATTATGGCTTGGCAAACAGAGTTGAGAAGAAGTTGACAGCACCTTCTTTGATGTCATTTGGAGAGACTAAAAATCTACCGTTCTACTCAATCTTGCTGATGTGGTTGCGACCATTCCTTAAACTTGCTGAAAGGTGGAAGAAACGAGTGTTTTTATCCCTATTTTTGCACCAGTTTTGGCGGGATTTCTACCTCCAAAAATCCTCAACCTTCCTGCTAACCTCCCAAAGCTTAGAGTTTAGATTCTTGAGCTTTGTTTTTTCAGTCTCAGATAAGAGGCGTACCTCGCTTAAATCTTCGATGGTTGTGATGGAGTTTTGAATGTCTGCAAGTTTTGAGTTTTGATTACCGAAGGTGGATTTGTTCCATTGTCTCAGTCTTTTCCCCAGAGTTCCTAGTTTCTTTACCAATCTATAGTCACCTGGAAATTCCTTGCAGCTATTAGACCAGAAGATCTCAAAATCAGCTGAAAATGAATGGTGTGACAACCAACTATTTATGAAGCGGAAAGGTTTCCATCCCCAATCTACCTTTGGTGTCTGAAGAAGCAATTGACAGTGATCAGACATCCCCCCAGGGTAGCGGCAAAGTGATAAGAATGGGAACTGAAGGTGGAACTCTGAAAATGCAAAGGCCCTGTCGATACAGCTCATGGAACCCCCCTTAAACCAAGTGAAACGGCTGCCCTGCAGTTTGAATTCAATCAGAGCACAATCGAACAGGAAATTACGGAGAGCAGCTGACCCTGAATGATTAATGTAGCCACTACTTCTCTCATAAGCATGAAGAGTTTCATTGAAATCACCTATCACCACCATTGGTAATTCAAAGGCAAACTTTAGAGTGGTGATGTTTTCCCATAGCTTAGCACGATCTTGCACAGAAGATGCAACATATACACCAACTACCATGCAGTTAAAGGAAGAAGTAACATGTTTGCCGCATAGGCTGATCCATTGCCCCCTAAATTCTATGGAATTAACCTCAAAGATAGAACTATCCCACATCACTATGATTTACCTAGAGACTCTAGAAAAGCCCATTTAATAGTTACAACATTCCACAAATTTCTGATGTAAGAATCGCAACAGTTATCTTTTTTTGTTTTTAATAGAAAGCAGATATCAATATTACTGTGGAGCAACCTATTCCAGATGGAATATCGTTTGTTCAACATACCCAACCCACAACTGTTCCAAACAAAGATATTCATAGATAGAGCAAAACCATGCCAGATCAAAACTTAGCAGGGTGAGGAACTTACAACTGATTGGTTGATGTCCACTTGTCTACTTCTCTATCAATGTTCCCCCAAACTCTCTCTTTATACCCTATAAGATCTTGGAATATTCCCAAGCCCATAGCCGCTGCATCATGTAACATTTCCTAGGTCTCCTTTTCTCTATCAAAACCATCAACTCGATTATTCTCGCAGGTTGTCTGGAACCGAACATTTCCTTGCTTAATTCCTGAATTGAGGGAATCAGAAGAGTCACCTTTCTTAGTGTTAGCTACACTACCACTAGCTTGCAATAGTTTCATTTTCCTTGTTTTGCTTCTAACATTCCTATTGTTTTCATTGATTGCTTCTGAGGAGGCCTGCTGGCTGCACTGAGAGCTCAAGGGGGTTGGTAGACGAGTCTGTGTATCACTGGTCTCTGTACCCATGGATGCATGTTTAGAGGTAATATCTTCATGTTTATCAGTAGATGACTTAATAGCAGGGGATGAGTCATTGTCTTTTAGAGATGTGTTTCTGTAAGAGTCTGGTACAACATCTGATATGCCGTTGTGAGCCAAAGCATGTCTGTCTTTCTTCACTTTCTTCCCTTTTCTGTATGTATATTTAGAGCCAAGTCTTCTGGTTTGTCTAAGCTTTTTCCTTTTTCTTTCCTTTAGTTCCATTTCCACTACTTCTTGGGGCTTTGCCAGGTCACGTATGAAATCAGAGAAGGAGTTCTGCAATTAGTTCTGGTCTAAATTCAAGGCTCTAGCTGTTTTGGAGGAGGGCCTTAAAACCTAGGCTGAAGGAGTGATAAGCCCTATTACACATGGGTTTATTGCCTTGTTGATTAGCCTTGTTCCTTTCACCTGGCATGTGATGCCTTTTTTTACAAGGCCCACTCCTGTAACTGAATGTGCTGAGACATCTATGCTGCTATCACTGTCGGCTGCCTCTTGCGTGTTTTCCTTTCTATGTCAAAAACAACTCCACCTTGTTGTTGCGTTATTTATAGCATAGAGAAAGATAGTAAAAAAGATCATCTCGCTGCAGATCTGAAGAGATCTTTCATCGCCCAAGTAAGCCAAAAGTAAACAGTAAGCCAAAAGTGAAGGAAAGTAAGCAGCTCACACAGCAACATCGACGATCTTAACAGGAGGAAAGAGAATAGGACAGAGAACTGCAGCCAGATCATCAAGAGACAGCCAATCTCTCCCCTTTCCTCCACCGGAGCTATTGCTTGGATGAAGAGTGGAGCTCATGCATAGTATCGACCATGAAGAATGAAACAGGGCTGCAGCAAACAAAGCAAATGGTGAAGACCGGTTAGCTCTGGCCGGACGATGTCTTCTCCCTCCTCGTTTCCTCAAGATGCATAAAGGTCTCCATTGGTGACACAGCTGGCACAGGAAAGGCAGCAGGGAGGAGATCTATCCGATCCCCTCATTTTTCACATTACCAGCAACAACCAGAAATTTCAGCACTGTTCCAAGTCTTTTTTTGAAGCTGCTGTAGTCACATCTGTCTATCATCCTCTCCCCTACAACGATGCTCCCATTCAAAACACTTCCCCTTTTGTCTATCATCCCCTTCCCTGCAACCCAGGTCTTAGCAACCTCTTTCAAACCTCCCTCTTACAATCCAACCCCACAAACACCTGCCAATGTCCCTATTAAACATACACAACACCCCCCTTCATCCTGCCACCATGAACTTTCTGCAACCTATGTGTTATATAAACAACAGTCAAAACAACAAACACTTACCTAACACAACTCCTACTCCCTCTGTTTTTACTAAGTTTTATTTTGAACGTTTTCTGTCTTGGATTGAATACCAAGATCTCAAAAAAGCTTTTTCAAAAATTAGTCTGGTCACCAATCTCTTTGTTTCCAAGAAAAAAAACAAAAATAGGGAGACAGTTTGGTTTTGTAACTTTCTTCTCCCATTTAGAAGAAACATAACTTTGTGACAAATTGAATCTTATATGGTTTGACTCTTTCAAAATTCATCAAACTTAGCAAGATTCCAAACACCTATAGATTCCAGGGAAAAGACAACCCTCACCACAAAGCCAAAAACCAAAATCTCGCCCAAACTAGCCCTCAGAGACAACAGGACCTTTGTTGAAGCTCTTTTAGTCCAACAACCATCAAAGAAGACTGTGGTGTATGAGTCTACACAGGATGACAAGGAATGGCTATTGAGAAGTTTAGTCGGTTCTATAGCCACAGAAGTGGACTATGCACCACTGGAGCATATGATTTTGAAAACTGTTAAGAAGGCAATTGGATTTCGCTTCCTGGGAGCAAGCTAAGCAATTATCACCTTTACAGACAAAGAGACCGTGGAGAAAGAATTAATAAACAGTTGCTCTGCTTTGGCAAACTACTTCTCTAGTATCAAACCATGGAAGAGGGAAGTAAAAGCAGTAGACAGATTTGTTTGGGTGTCTATTCTGGGACTTCCTCTAATTGGATGGAACCACATATGTATTGAATTCATGGTAGAAGATGTAGGCAAGATGATTGGTTACGACATTACAAGTGTGAGTCAAGGTTCACTTATGGGAGTCAAGGTGCTTCTGAGCACAACCTCTTTCACGATTTTAAATAAGCAGCTTTCACTAATTCTAGATGGAGAGGAATTTGATATATCAGTCATGGAAATGAAGCCAGGTTTTAGCCCCCTACTTACCACAATTAAATACTCAATGGATACATCAGGCACTGAAGAATCAGATGAAGAGACATGCAGTAAATTTATACCTCCTGAAGAGTTTTTGACGGCCAGTATAAATGAACTAGAAGCTGACTGGACCTCACCAGTGCAACAGGACAAGGACATGCAAAATGACCCCTCTCTCATTCTCTGCACAAGGTACATTGAATTACCCAGCAACCTAGACCAATCTGACACAACATACAAAATCTTCTGCCTTTTTCCTGAAACTAAGGAAACACACAAGCTACAAACAAAAAACCAGCAAATGCACACCGCCTCTTATCAATCTTCCTCTATAGAGCCATGTTATGACACCATTAAGGAAAAAATACAAGTGGCAGAAACCAACTATAGCAACCCAGATGACTCAGCAATACCCTTTTTAAGAGTGGGCCTCGATAAAAAAAACAAGCACAAACTAAAGCCTCCTCAACCCAGGTTATAAGGCCTACCCCAAAACTAACGAGACACATGATACTAGCCCAAAATCAGAGCCAGAATACACAACAACAATCTTTCTCTGCATTCATACGTGACCTGGCAGAACCATAAGAAATAGTGGAAATGGAGTTGGAAGGAAAAATAAAAGATACGAAGCTTAGAAGAGCCAGAGGGCTTCCACCTAAAACTTCATTCAGCAAAAGGAAGAATGTGATGAAAGTTAGATCGTTTGCAGCTCATATTTCTGATGGAGCACCCAACCTTCTTGCAATGAAGGTAACCATCACCCAAAATAACACACCTCTACAAGACACCATATCATCCCCTGTTATCGAGTCATCCTGCGTTGGAAAGAACCATAACTACGCCTCCATGGATGATGAAACCAATGGCAAGCATCTCCATTTACCACCCCTGTTGAACCCTCAAAGCAGCCCACAAACCTTTACAGACACGACCAATGAAAACGCAAGTGAAAATAGCCATAAAATAAGAAAACTAAAGTTGTTGCAAGCCAGTGGTAGTGTTGCTAACACTATAGAGGATTGTGATTCTTCAGACTCCTTAAACTTAGGAATCCAACAAGGAAATATTCGGTTTCAAATCACCTGTATGAAGCATCCAGACAATGGGTTTGACAGTGAAAAGGAGACTCAACAAATGATACAAGATGTTGTGGCTTTAGGTTTGAGAAACCCGCAAGAACTAAAAGGGTACGAAGAAGGAATAATGAGAAACATTGACAGAGAAGTAGAGGAGTGGACATCAGTTAATCAGTTGTAAGTTTTCTACCCTGCTAAGTCTAGTCTGCCTTGGTTTTTGTTCTCGTTATGAATATCTTTGCTTGGAACAGCTGTGGTTTAGGTATGGCACATAAACGAAATTCCATCCGGAATAGGCTTATAAAAAATAATGTTGGTATATGCTTCCTTTTAGAAACCAAGAAAAATAATTGTTGTGACTCTTTCATTAGAAATTTGTGGAATATTGCAACTGTCAAATGGACTTCTCTAGAATCTGTAGGGAAATCAGGAGGGATTATAGCAATGTGGGATAACTCTGTTTTTGAAGATAACTCCATAGAATTTGGGGGGCAGTGGATCAGCCTATGGGGCACGCATATTCCCTCTTCTTTTAATTGTATGATAGTTGGTGTCTACACTGCATCTTCAGTGAAAGAACATGCTGATGTATGGGAAGAAATCACCACTCTTAAGTTTGCTTTTGAACTACCACTGGTGGTGATAGGCGATTTCAACGAAACTCTACTCCCTAATGAGAGAAGTAGTGGTAACCTTAATCTATCAGGTTCAACTTCATTCCGCAGATTCATATCCGACTGTGAACTGGTTGAATACAATATGTAGGGGCACTGGTTCACTTGGTTTAGGGGCGGGTCTATGAGTCGCATTGATAGAGCTTTTGCTTCCCCGGAATTTCAGCTGCAGTTCCCGTCTCTATCTCTTTACCGCTACCCTAGAGGGATGTTAGATCATTGTCAGTTGCTCCTCCAAAGCCCTGAGGTAAACTGGGGGTGGAAGCAGTTCCGTTTCATAAACTGCTGGCTATCACACCCTTTTTTCTTAACAGATTTTGAGGCCCTCTGGTCTGATAGTTGTAAGGAGTTTTCAGGTGAGTATAGTCTGATTAAGAAGCTGGGGATCATGGGAAAAAAAGCTGAGACAATGGAATAAATCCACTTTCGGGGATCAGAATCTAAAACTTGCAGACATCCAGAACTCCATTACAACACTTGAAAACAAAAGCGAAGTGTGTCCCTTGTCTGAGACCGAAAAAACAAAGCTCCAGGGGTTGAACTCTGATTTATGGGAGGTTAATAGAAGGGTTGAAGATATCTGGAGACAAAAATCTCATCAAAACTGGTGTAAAATGGGGGATAAGAACACTCGTTTTTTCCACATATCAGCAAGTCTAAGGAAAGGCCGCAACTACATTAGTAAGATTGATCATAATGGTAGTCACCTAGTCTCCCCAAATGATATAAAAGAAGGCGCTATCAACTTCTTCTCATCCTTGTTCCGGAAAGCAACGTGTAAAAGAATTGAAATGGGAGGCTCGGGGTTCTCTAAAATTTCAGAAGCAAAGTCTATTTGGCTAGAAAGATCACTTTCAATGGAAGAAGTTAAGCAAGCTGTGTGGGACTGTGATGGTTCTAAAGCCCCTGGCCCCGATGGTTTCACCTTCTCCTTCTATAAAAAGGTATGGAATATCATCAACTCAGAGGTTTTTATGTTGGTTAAAAGTTTTTTCAGAACCAGTAAACTTCCAAAAGGTATCAGCTTTTCTTTTGTAACTCTGATTCCAAAATCAAAGGGGCTGAGCAGATTCTCACATTTTCGTCCGATAAGCTTGATTCACGGGTTATATAAAATAGTGGCAAAACTATTGTCCACTAGGCTTAGAAATGTCTTGACAGATGTAATCAGTGTTAACCAATCTGCATTCATTGCTGGGCGTTAGATTTTAGATGGGTTCATGATAGCAAATGAGGTTGTCCATGGTGTGCGCAGCAAGAAGGAGCATGGCCTCTTACTGAAGATAGATTTCCATAAAGCCTTTGACTCAATTTTATGGGAACATATTGACACAAGCATGGGATACATGGGTTTTGGCCCACACTGGAGGAAGTTGATCTTTGAATGCTTATCCACTTCTAAATTAGCCATCTTGATAAACGGTTCCCCCAGTAGAGAATTTAGTCTGAAGAGGGGTCTCAGGCAAGGGGACCCTCTCTCTCCTTTTCTATTTGACATCGCAGTTCAGGGATTAACAGTTTTATTCAATAGGGCATCAGCTTCAGGTTATTTCAAAGGCTTACAGACTGCTCCAGGACATTACATAACTCATTTGCAATATGCCGATGACTCTCTGATTTTCCTGCCAAATGATTTTCCCTCTCTTCTACATGCTAAGAGGATACTTCGTAGGTTTGAGATCATTTCCGGATTGAAAGTTAATTTCTATAAAAGCTCTCTAATAGGTATCAACTTGGACAACGACTACACCTCTAGCTTGGTGAACTCAGTTTTTTGTCGTAGTGATACTTTCCCGGTCAGGTACCTTGGACTACCTCTTGGAGCCAATCCCAGCAGACTCTCTACTTGGAAACCAGTGTTGTCCACTATCAGAGCAAAGCTAAGCATATGGAAAGGGAATTTTTCTAGCATGGCGGGAAGGTTATGTCTAATTAAATCAGTCTTAAGCTCTCTTCCTTTGTTCTACATGTCAGTTTTTGTTATGCCAAAGGGTATTATTAAAGTCATCTCTTCTCTACCCCGGTCTTTTCTCTGGAAAGGAACTTCAACATCTCATGGCATTTTTAAGGTGGCCTGACACAAGGTAATAAAGAGTAAATCTTCTGGTGGTCTCAGGCTAGGATCCATCCACAACAAAAATTTGGCTATGCTATTTAAATGGCTTTGGAATCTAGATAATGGAGTGGTAGGAGGCTGGCAAGAACACATTCTTCTAAAATACCGACCTCACTTTATTAACGGTATCCCTGAGTTTACAGGTTCTTTATCTCCAACTTGGCATGGCATTGTTTCGGCGATCTTCTCAACACAAAACATAGCCAATCTTTTACATGCAAATGTCGGGTTCAAGGTGGGTGATGGGAGGAACATCCGGTTTTGGACTGACTCTTGGCTTGGCTCTATAACCACTCTCCAACTCTTATTCCCCAGACTGTATAACCTCTCCCTACAGCAAAAATCCAGCCTTGCAGATATATGTGATTTGACAGATACATCTTTCAACCTATCCTAGAGAAGACCCCTCCGGCCTCGTGAAAACTGTATGAGGGAAAGCTTGATCGCAGAGGTGCAGCGTGGTCTCATTTTCTCAGATGGTGCAGACCACAAGTTATGGAAATTTCACAGCTCTGGCATGTACTCAGCTCAATCAGGTTGCGTTCTTTTTTATAGTCTATCGGCAACTGAAAATAATCACTCCCCTGTTCTGCTATGGAATAGTTATGCCCCTCCAAAAGTAGATGTCATATGGGTTCTTCCTCATGGCAGTTTGAGTACATGGAGTTTTTTAGCTGAGAGGAGAATCATTAAATATGAGGAATCTCACTGCCCATTCTGCTGCAAGGAAATTGAGACAATTAATCATCTCTTCCATTGGTGTCCTATAACATGGTCTCTTTGGGGTCGTTTCTTGAACTGGTTTGGGTGTTTAGGTTGTCTACACAAAGACCCATATCAAAATCTACAGGAATGGTCCGGTTTGATTAATGGAAATTTTCAGCGACGTGCTATTAACCTCCTCTGCAAAGGTCTGTACTGGTCAATTTGGATAGCGCACAACCGCCTAATCTTCGAATCTAAGGCTCCAGATTGGGATATGATTTTTTATCTCACCTTTCACCGTTTGGCCTTCTGGTTGAAGTCTTCAGTTAGAAATTTCAGCCACACAGGCTCAGATCTTTTTAGAAATCCAGAATGTATTATGAACTGGACTAATTAATTAGGTCCCTCGTCACTTTGGTCTTCTATTTCTTTTATATTCCCATTGTATTTATTTTTCATTCAGTTCCACCTACTTGATGGGGCTGTTTAATATATAATTCACTCGTTTACTATATATATAAAAAAAAGATAGTACAAAGCATACAGTTCATCTTGGAAAATTTTAGTTATTAATGAGCATATTGGACACAGTCATTGGTTTGGGCACAGTTAAAGGATGATTGCCATGCCATGCCTGCGCATCATCCTTCATTTTCTGTTTAAAGCTTCCGTATCATTTTAAGAGTCGGTTTTCTTTTTAAACTCTCTTAACACAATGGTTATTTGTTAAAAAGTGTCAACAAGAAAATAACATAAACATCCAACTTCATTTCTGTATTATGGATCAATTTGTTAAACTTTTCATACCTGCTCCATGCTAATGTCGGTATATAGCTAAAAGTTCTGTGCTATATGATTCAATTATTACTTGGTAAAAAAGGTCCCCGACTTCTTTTTATAATTAGAGTTACCGGCATATCTATGATTCTTTTCTCCCAGACCGCATCTGTAGGTGAAGAGTATTGTTGAATGGCGAGAATTCTACTTCAGAAGCTACACGTGAGTTGCACATTGTCCATATTATGTCCTTTGAGCAAAAAGAAAAATTGGATATTATGGAGGTCTTATGAATTTAATATCTTTTCTTTTCATTCAGTTCTAAATAACTCTAATCATCTATTTTGAATTGCGAAATTCTCTAAGATTATGTCCGGAACATTGGTGTTATCAGTAAAACAAGAGAGATAAAATTGGTACAGAAATCAAATATTCACTGAACAAGTACAACTCTTGATATTGACTTAGCGGTCGCAATCACAAATCCTGAATGTCAACGGTTTGTTGGTAAACTGGGTGGTCGCTATTATGATAGTGAAGGAAATCCTACTAAATCTTTGAAGGGAGTCGAAGCAAAGGCTGCAAGAGGCACCCAGCTTCTGGAGAAACAGAAAAAAGAGGAGGAACAAGAAAAGCTAGCATGTTATTTATTTGATTGAAGAGTAACTAGTAAGGGCCAATAGCATAAACACGATAAAATATAGAAGAAAGGCCATCCGAAACAGATTGCTATAACGTATCGAATATATGAATAATAATTGCACTAGCCTTAATAGCATTCTCAGCACCTTCCATGGAGGTGTTTAGTCCAAATTCATCAGGATCTCTTCTTCGAGAAAATGGAAAATCCTAGAGACAAGCTTCTCAACCTTTTCCCTTTTGACATTATAATCAATCTCCATGCCGACTACCCATTCAGTGCAAGTATATCTGCAATTCATTTATTGATCTGCAAAGAATGGCTAACACACCTTTGGAACTTCGGCAGACAAGCTCTCAATAGTTGAACCCCAACCGCAATGAGTTAGAACCCTCCAGCTGATGGATGGTTGAGTACTGAGTACTTCTTCCTGTGGACACCAGCGTGCAATAAGGCCACGTTTCTGAATTTCTGCTGCAAACTCAGGTGGCAAAATCTTCGAATTGCCAATTACAAGATCTGTTCTTATAATCCACAATAACGGGATCTTGGTCACATTGCAAACTTGAATAGTTGTTCTGCTGTCATCACAGTCATGATTCCGGAACTCACATAGATCACTGAGTTTGGTTCTTTGGTATCCAAACCGTTGGAGACATTTGTTGGAACTAAATTTTGAAGTTTTCATTCAAAGTATCATTTAGTTGTAATTATTAAAAATATATTTATCTTTTAAATTTGTTAAATTATCCTAAACTAGTATAAATATAAGATTGAAGTATTGTAAGTTCAAATCCAAGTCCATTGAGACTTCCTCTCATAGGAGAATAATATATTTATATGAATGAGATTTATTTTTCATCATGCTTCTCATATTTTTTATTTTTACTTTTTTCCTTTAAATATTTCTAACAAGATATCAGAGCTAGTTCGATCTAATGAGCTTTTAGAGAAACTAAAGAGTATAAAAAAGACATAAAATATGGTACAAGAGAGACCACATATAAAAAAAAGAAGAGAAAAGTCTTCCTACAAGACATGATAAATAACAAAAAAGTCATGATAAGAGAAGATAACTTAAAGTAGAGTGAGCCAAATCTTGAAAAGAAATGTTTGACTAGAGAATTGTGGCAACAACCACAACAAGAGGAGAAAAATGGTTAGGAGTAGCATATTCAGACAAAGACAATAATTCAAGAAAAACAAATTAAAGAAATCGTAATGGAATGCCATTAGCTAGCCATGATGAAAGGAGTGGCTAAGACAAAGATGCAAGAGAGATCTTCCTAATATGAAGATGAAAGTTAATTAAAAAAAAAATTATGGTTACAGTGTGACAGTAAAAAAATAAAAAAAAATATTAAAAGTTATAATAATATATGCATCTCATTTTAAATTTTAAGAATTGTAACACTGTCAAAGGAACTAATTTTTGAAGTTTTCATTTAAAATGTCTTTTAGTTCTTCTAGATGTCTCCTAGATATATACATATATCCATCTAACTATTAAAGATATATTTATTTTTTAGTCTTTTGAATTATCCTAAACTAATATAAATATACGTTTGGTGTATTGTTAGTCCAAATCCAAGTTCCAGACCTTTTCTTTTAGAAAAGTAATATATTTTTACGAATGAGATTTGTTTTTTACCATTTTTACCATGCTTCCCATGTTTCCATTTTTACTTTTTTCCTTCAAATATTTCTAACAAGATTCGCTTTCTTCTTTCCATAGATTGTATCCAATGGACTTCAAATCATCTTCTTGAATCCGATTGAGGAGTACCTGGAACGGGCCAACAGCATAAACACAAGGATGTATCATTGAGAGATCTCGCAAAACACTAGGCTCCAATTCATCATGAGTATGAAGAATAATTGTTGGAGCCTTAACAGCACTCTCAACAGCTTCCATGGCAAAGTTTAGCTCGATATCATTTGGATCTGTGCTTCAAGCAAATGGAATATCGTTAAGCTGAGTGTCTTTCATGCTAGGAACCGAATCAATTGATGTTTCCAAACAGCTATTGTCTGCAAAAACACAATATTTTAGAGTGAACCTTCCAATGATTCGCTTTTCTTCTAGACCTTTAAAGTATATACCTTTAAGTGGGCTGCTGAAGCCTTTCTCCCAGAGAACATGAATTTGCTTTAATCCCATTATGGCACATGCAGACGTTGTACAAATTAGATCCTATAAATGATGTTTCAATTTTTTTTGTATTTCTCTCTTAATTAGGTTTCAATATTTTCTTTGGTTTAAGTTTCATTATTCACATTTAGAATTTTATCAAATCATAGGTTTTTTTTCTCTCTCTCTCTCTCTCTAGACTTGGAACGATAATTTTATACGACGTGTCAAGATATGGCACTCAAAACACAATGCTTGGATTTGACAACACATCTGCTCTTTGCAAGTATATCTACCGTTCACTTGTTGGTCTGCAAAGAATGGCAAGCAGACCGTTGGAAGTCCAGTAGATAAGCTCTCCATAGCTGAACCCCGACCACTATATGTTGAGAATCCACCACCTGATCATGGATGGCTTGGTACTTCCTCTTGAAGACATCAGTTTGCAAAAAATCCACGTTTCTTAGTTTCCACTTCAAATTCAGCTGGCAAGATTGCTGAGTTGCCAATGACCAAATCTGGACGTATAACCCACAAAAAAATGGTTGCTGTTTGCTAGTCCCACTGCTAACTCAACTAATTGTTCTGATGCAATCACTATTACGCTGCCAAAGTTCACATACAGCACTGATTTAGGCTCTTTGGTATCCAGTAATTGAAGACTTCGCTCATCTTCCTCTTTCCATAGACTATACATGTAGAAATTTAGAATAGAAGAGAATGATATTCTTTCATAATTTGATTACATGAACAACAAGATATATAAGAAAATATAATAAAACAAATTATAAAAAATACTAGATCATCTCTTTTAAAAATAAACTTGTTTTCCCAACTAATTTCCTTGCTACCTTGATTTGTTTAATTCCTTAATTTTTTTATTGATTTAAAAATAATTAAGATTTTTTATTTTGATTATTTTCTTGAAACGCCTACTCATAATAGTTTTAATTTTTATAAGTTTAACATACATTAATACATAGCCAGCCATTTATAACCATTGAACACGATTCTACAATATGAATGAAAGTAATGGTCTTCAAGGATATCTTTAGGTTCCATTGAACTAATAGAAAAAGATATATGAAGAGGTGGTTATATTCTTTTATTAGAGAATAATATAAATTATATCTTGAAATCTCACTTAAGAGCTAAATCTTTTGAGTTGAATTGTCAAAGTCTTGATGACTAAGCAGTCACGAGTTTAAATTTCACAATTTCTATTTATTTAATAAAAATTAAGCACAAGGTAATGTGAGTCTGTCCAAGTTTCAAGCTTAAAAAACTTTTACTTGATGGAGTGTGTTAGAGAATAATATAAATCATATCTTGAAACCTTACCTAATAACTTAAGTTTTTAGGTTGAATTGGTTATTTGACTCTTCTCGACTGATACATTTTTATGTCACAAGGATTTCAAGAAATAGACATTAAATTCAATGGCTAAAGTGACATTTAGGAATAGGAATGCATTAGTTTACAGGGAAGCTCTATGCTGCGACCCAAATTTAAAAAATAATTTGAACTAAAAATTACTTTTTTGACTTAAAAGTATTATTTGATATTTTTATTAAAATTAATTCAAGATATCAATTTTGAAATTTCTTGACCTGATTCCTTGTCTAATACGGATTTAAAATTAAATCATGCATTAAATTCAATGGCTAAAGTGACATTTAGGAATAGGAATGCATTAGTTTACAGGGAAGCTCTATGCTGCGACCCAAATTTAAAAAATAATTTGAACTAAAAATTACTTTTTTGACTTAAAAGTATTATTTGATATTTTTATTAAAATTAATTCAAGATATCAATTTTGAAATTTCTTGACCTGATTCCTTGTCTAATACGGATTTAAAATTAAATCATGCATTAAATTCAATGGCTAAAGTGACATTTAGGAATAGGAATGCATTAGTTTACAGGGAAGCTCTATGCTGCAACCCAAATTTAAAAAATAATTTGAACTAAAAATTACTTTTTTGATTTAAAAGTATTATTTGATATTTTTATTAAACTTGATTCAAGATATCAATTTTGAAATTTCTTGACCTGATTCCTTATCTAATACGGATTTAAAATTAAATTATGTTTAAAAATTATCTTGATATGATTTAATTGACTTTGCGGGTCTAGAAGCAACACAAACATCAAGTAATAAGTGTAGTTTGACCTTAAAAAAACCTAAGATGACAACATATTAGACCAACCCAAGCTTCACAGTTTAAATAATCAAATTCACAATCCGAGTTATAAGTTCTACTGAATTTATGAACTTTTTTTTTACTTAATTATATGATAACTAAAATAGATACTCGTATAATGAAGCACGCATTAAATATCGGGATGTTTATTTGAGACTGATAATCTTATTAAAAATAAATCAAAATAATTTATAAAAACAAATTCAAAATTAAATAATATTAAATGGTAAAATTAAAAAAATAAAGATGGAAGTAAAAGAAAAAAAAAGTTGATTCTCGTTATGGCCAGCCTCTAAGATTTTTTTTAGTATAAAGAGTTTAGAGATTGTTTAGATATAAAGTAATATTCTAATTTTTAAAAAACTTATGTCCGAAAAAACAAACAAACTAGCAAGTTAATGCCATGGGGCTGCAATGGACAGAAGAGTGTCAATTTCTTGCTGAAAGATTTGAACTACAACTTGCTCTCATTATTAGTGTTTGGCGGTGGCGTTCAGTCACGATGATAAGAAATGTGTGGGAGTGGCACAAGAAAGCTACTACTCAGAAATGTGATAAACAAATGGCAGAATGTTTGATACCTTTTTGTCGTCACTGATGTAGATTGAGCATTCACATTGATCAGTTATTCAAAAAAAAAAAAAAAAAAAACATGACTGATGAGTTTTGCCCTATTACATGTAGTATTATTATATTAATACAATTTATTATTAATATAGATTATATTTATTTCTAATATTTATATAATATTATATTAATGAATCTGATATTTAATTTATGAATCTAGAGTAAAGATAGAGTTCATGAGATAAAAATGCTTTATAAAAAAAATTATAAAGATGCTATAATTATAGAATTCCTATTGTATCAAAGAATTATTTCTAAAATATTTTTTATTGATATTCTCTTAAATACTGGATATTTATTAGAGCAGTAGAGATTGATATATATATATATATATATATATATATATATATATATTATGTTCTTTCTTTTATGAAAGGAAGTTAATGTTTTTATAAGCTGAGGGATAAAAGATGTCTATAACTAATATGTAGGTGCTTTTCATAAGACATGTACACTACACTGACCCGCATGAGAATTCTATATACAAATATCACATATGTCTATGAAAAGACTCAAGTGACGGTTGTGTAAGTAATTCTTAGATTTAAGATTACTAAGTTATCTTATAAAGAGAATATTATGCTTTGAACATATTACATATTATCTTAATTGAGGTAACGAAGAGGCAAACATTAGGAATAACATGAACCATATGAAGATACTTGAGTGATTAATAAAAGATTCATCACCCTAGGTGAATTAGAAAAAATGCTCTATCTAATCTCAAATTGTATTGACTGAGATATTCTTGGCCAAGATGAAATGAAATTTCTAAAAAGTTTTAAATTTTATTCAAATGATCAATGACAATTACATAAAAAACAAACATAATTTAATATGGTAGATATACTCTATACTTTAATGTTAAATCCAAAACAACATGAGAATAAAACTGCTAGTATTGTTATAATTATAATTATAATTATTAGAAAAAAAAATCTAAAAGGAGAGGGAAACTACTGTAGCAATTTATAATAAAAAGATGATTTTTCCATTTTGAAAACAAACCAGATAACTAGTTACCCGTGGTAATATTTTTTTTCTATAGGTTTTTATTAGTCATTACTGTACCAATGGAGGTAATATTTTATGTAGAATTTTTACCGTATAAAATAATTATATTGTCTTTAAAATCGATTTTTTAAAGTTAATATCTAGTGATATTTCTGTTTTTTCATTTTTTCCAGCTCAATAAAATGATGTAAATACCGTTAAAGTAGAAATTTTCTTTAATTTATGTTAAGAGGCATTTTTGTATTTTCATTCAATTTTTGTATTATTAAGTTTGATAGATAAGCACTATTGTAATTTTATTTTTAATAAAAAAAACCATAGATAAACCAGAAAAATCACTCTTAAAATTAAACATATAATAAAAAAAATTAATATCTAAATAAGATAAAAGAGGCCCTGACTTGGTATCTAGCCACTGAAGGCATTCACTATCTTCTTTCCATAGATTGTATCCAATAGAGCTCAAACCATCTTGTTGAATTTGACTGGGAAGCAACTGGAGTGGACCGATGAATACACACGAGGAAATATAGTGGGAAGGCCATCCAAAACATCTTGCTCCAATGCATCAATAGTATGAATAGCAATTGCATGAGCCTTAACAGAAGTCTCAGCAGCTCGCATTACAAAGTTGAATGCAAAGTCATCTGGATCTATTGTTCGAGTATACGGAAAATCTTGAAGTTGGAGCGGTTTCATACCAGGGATTCCTTCTATAATTATACTTTCAAGATAACCATTTGTTAGATAACTTTCATCTGTAAGAACACAGCGCGTTAAAGTTAGATCATGCTGAACAATCATTGGATAGAATCATCAGACAATCATAGTTCTGTTCAAACAAGAATTTTCTTGATTATAATCTAATAAGCAGGCAATCTAAATCAATAAAAAGGCCTCATGATCTTACAAAAACTTTCTTGAAAAGTTTTGAGATTGTTATTAAATCACTAATTACAAGTACCTCCAAGATGCAGGGATTTTATTAATTAATTAATTATTATTATATTATATTAAATCTTCCAAGCAAAATTACCTGATGACATATGGGTTGTCGTTATAGTCTCTCCAGCCTCTATTATTATTATTAGTATAAAGAGTTTAGAGATTGTTTAGATATAAAGTAATATTTTATTAAAAAAAAAATTAAGTCGGGAAAAAAAAACAAACTGCCGCGTTAATGCTATGGGGAAGCAATGGACAGAAGTGTGTGAATTTGCAGCTGAAAGATTTGAGCGACAACTTGTTCTCATTATTACTGATGGGGAAAGGGACAGATGGATAGCTAGAAACATCAAGGAATCTTTGTCATGTATCATCCACTCTTGTATTTATCTGGAAAATATAAGGAGGCAAGAATTCCTTGTCATTTATTAGTGTATAAATAAAATAAGAGTTGTCACCTAATATTTTGATCATTATAAACCCTAACTGGTCTTAAAGATAGAGTACGAAAACTAGTTGTGTAAAAGAAAATGTATTAGCACCCCAAATACATCCTACTTCGGATAAGCTGCATTATTTATTTGTCATATAAAAAACTAAGGTATTGTCATGTTTTTTATTTGTTGATCTGTTTATGGTTCGAGAAAAATTCTTCTCGGTGAGGAGATTTTTATCTTGTAGAGTAAAATCTAACCGTTCTAACGTCAATAAAAAAGAACTATCTTTTAGTACCGGGAGTACATTTTACATATAAATTCATAATCTCATATACTAAAAAAAAACAAAATATATATTTTTGAAATATTGACCTTGTTCTTGTAACTTTAATAAACTTGTTATTAAAGCTGAAAATGCATGCTAAGACATGTTTTTTGAAATTTTCTTTGTTTTATCAAAATTCGACATGATTTTTTATCTAAGAGACTTGGTTGTATGCAAGAAAGTAAGGCTTTTTTTTTGTTTTATAATTTTGCAACATTTCGAAGAAAATTGGGTTTTTTAATACCAGATTTATATCTTTATAATATAAAAATACTAACCAATATTAAGCAAAATTGATAGAAAAATAGGCAGAAAAATGACAAATTTTTCAAAAAGATTTTTTGGATTTTTTTTGAAATTTTTTTGGGCTTGGTCGGGCGCGGCCCAATACATTTTGGTGTGGGTCAGCATCTGTCCGGCCTAGTAAACACTAGCTCACCACTGTTCATTAGCAGAATAGTGGAGCTGACGGGGGGGTGAAGTGATGCAGAAGAAGAAGGAAGCTAACCTGGCGAGGGGATGAAGGCTCTAATTGGCTATTAAACTTTAATATTTATGCAATGAAACTCCTGATTTGACAAATCAACTCTAAAAAATTATAATTTAACCCCAGAACTTTAATGTCTTCCAATTAAAACCCAAATTTACTTGAAAATCAATTTTTCTTGCAATCAAACCCTTTATAAATTCAATTAAACCTTCAATAAAATTTAATTGAGTTTATAAACATCTGATTTTGGACATTTCTTCCTCAAATTGAATTTTTCTTTGTCAACAGGGCTCTCATTAGTCAATTATATACTGTCAAATTTTAATCTTTGTATTGTTTTACCTCCTCAACTAATTTTTAGCCATTTTCTGGGCGTTCTGACATCCTCTTTTCATTGCTATTATTTTTGAATTTCTTCCAAATATATATATATATATATATATATATATATATATATATATATATATTGTATTTTCTCTTTTTTCTATGGGGTCTTTCTGTGGGTCCAAAAATAGATAATAACAATCTCAATTATAGAGAGAATATGCACGTCCTTCATCAAATTAAATTGCCATCTAACCTCAAAATATATCAATACAATATATTGTAGGGGGATGGCTGTTAATTTAATCCTTTGCATATTTTATTTTCATACGCTGAACTTTTTTTAATTTTATCAATTAAATATTGATGAGGTCATGAAAAATCTAAATAATCAGTTAATCTCTTAGTTTTGACAATTTGATCCATTTTTTCTAACTAAGATAGTTGATGTATGCTGTTTGGTAAGCCGAGTTGACCTATGGCTGAAACCTGTAAAATGTTTTTTTTGGTGAATTTGAGAACTCTCTAATGCTTAAGTATTTTTTTGAGAATGTTTTAGATCTGCATGTACATGGACTCAGTGCATAACTAAACCCAGAGATGTTGGGTCTAGTGGATTGCGAGACCCATATATATTTAAACTCAGCACAAAACTGAGCCAAAAAATATTGGATTTTCACCCTATCTTCGGTCTTTTTTTAACATGAATTTTAGACAAAAAAAAAAGTTAATCCTATATATCTGTGTGTGTTTGTGTCATTTATGCATCTTTCTGTTAAAAAATATATGTGAGAGAATTAAGCCAAAAATATTTTTGTCTTCAGTGCATGGCGCAATAACATGTAAGGCTATAAATATTAAAAATATTATCTAAAAATAAACATTTTTATTTTCAAAAAGATAGTTTATCTATATAAAAAATAAAAATAAAACCATAAATAAACTAGAAAAACCACTTCGAAAATTAAACACATAACAAAAAACTTAATATTATTTAAAAAAGACCCTCTAAACAAAATAAAAGATGAGGTTTTGTTTTTTTTTTTAATTTTTAGTTTTTTAACTGGTCATATTATTTTATTTTTTTTAATTGCATTCTTTAAAGTTATATTTTCTTGGCAAACATAGTTATCAAATCCGGCTTGGAGATTGACCCGGCCAAGGAATCGGATTTAGGGTTACACATGTTAACTCAGATCAACTTGAAAAAATTAAAAAATATATATATTTAAAATTTTAATATTTCATATAAAAAAATTAAAAAAACAATTTATTTATATATAAATTATACATGACGAATGATCAAAATCACATCAACAATCCAGCTTTGAAATATAGAATACCAAAAGTGGGCCTACACCATGCATGTTCGAGAAATGGAGCATTTATTATGATATTTAAATTCCAATAAAAGGCAACAGATAGGGAAGGGCCACGTTATCTTTTTTTGTTCACAGACCACCGAAATTTGATCTTTTCATGATTTTTTTTATTCTAGTGTGACGACGATCTAATTGTTTGAAGAGATTATTTCATGGATGAACTTGTCCAAATTAATGGATGATGTCCCCTCTGGTCCAACAGCTTCTTCAGCCAACCTTTTCCACTCCATAGCCTTTTCCCTCATTTTCTCACCCTTTTCCCCTTCCATTAGCTCCTTCACAAGCATCTCCACTTCTTCCCTCTTAACGTTATTATCAATCTCCATTCCGACTCCCCACTCATTGCAGCTATATCTACTGTTCATTGCTTGATCACCGAAGAAGGGCCAACACACCATTGGAACACCAGCACACAAGCTCTCAATGGTTGAACCCCAGCCACTATGAGTTAGAAACCCTCCAACTGCTGGATGGTTAAGCACTTCCTCTTGTGGACACCAACTTGTAATAAAGCCACGTTTTTCAGTTTCCTCTGCAAATTCAGCTGGTAAAACAGTTGACTCACCAATGACCAAATCTGGCCTTATAATCCACAAGAATGGGATATTACTATTAACTAATCCCATTGCAAACTCCACCAATTGATCAGCTGTCATCACTGTTATGCTTCCAAAATTCACGTACACCACTGATTTGGGTTCCTTCGTTTCCAGCCATTGGAGACACTCATGGTCTTCTTTCCACAGACTGTAACCAATAGACTTCAAGCCATTTTCTTCGAATTGATTTAGGAGTAACTGGAGTGGACCGATGGAATAAACTCGAGGGAAAATAGTGGAAAGGCCATCTAAAACTTCTGGTTCCAAGGCGTCAAAAGTATGAAAAGCAATTGCACGAGCTTTAACAGAAGTTTCAGCAGCTCCAATGACAAAGTTAAATACAATTTCATCTGGATCTGTTGTTTGAATAAATGGAAAGTCCTTAAGACGAACGTCTTTCATACCAGGAGCCCAGTCTACTTTTCTTTCAAGATAGCCGTTGCTTAGATTGCTCAAATCTGCAAAACACAATCTTATTAGACCAAGCTCAAAATGAAAATTTATTGCACATAATCATTGATCTTGCCCGTGTGATTTAGGCTTGGTAATTTTTGTCGGAACGCGGACATATCAAATTAATTAAATTGTAATATTGTTTTTAATAATAATAGAGAGTATTAATAAAAAAATTATTTAAAAGATAATTTCTAAAAGGTTAAAACATCATTTACAATAAAATAAAATGAATACGATGTAAAAAAAAAATAAAAAAAAAACAAAAAAAAAATAAAAGGAAATAATAATTAAATTAGTGATTTGTGTTTATCCACATTTAAATATCATTTACACTACGAATAAGATGTATAACTAAAATTGAATTCATTATACTTTAGTCAAATTGATAATCTATGCAAAATCAAAGAGAAATTGGCATCGCAATCCGGCTGCCTCTTGTTATAAATCAAATTATTTTTATGAGCCAAATATTCCATGTGAGGCTGAAAAAAATGAGATTCCAAGCCTGAATCCGAAATATATCTTCTGCTAAAAAAGACTACTAATAAATAAATAAAAATCTAAGAGGAGGAGGAATGCACCGGATACTCCCACCATCATAAAATTTTTATGATTTCTAGGATAATCTGATTTAATAATTGCCAGATTTTTAGAGAAGTGATTTGGAAGAGGATATTATATAAAATTTACATGGTTCTATGGCATGTTATTTGAATTATGCCGTCGAACGTACAGTACATATAACATAATATAATATAATATATTACAAATAAAAGAACTTGTTGTCGTGATAATGTTTTATAATCATTTCTCCATCAACTTGCAAGGGATAATCTGGATGTTTGAAAATTTAGAAAAGAATAAATTAGCTGCAAAATACTAAAGAAGTTGTATAATGGTGTAATAAAGCCACTTTGCTTGGAAGTTCACTTGTTATTGATGATTACTTAAATAATAAACAAGCATGTGAATTATTACCTTTGATTGGGGTGAAGCCTCTCTCTCTGAGAGCATGGAGCTGTTTAAATCCCATATAGCCACATGCATTCATAGTGGCATACATCACAACTGGAAGACCAACTTCTTCCCCAGCTTTGATGGAGATTGGAGCGAAGGGATCAGAAACAATGCAGGTAACCGGAGGGTTGTTCTCCGATACGGTATTTCTGAGTTCCAAAAGAAGATCTTTAAAGGGTGCTAAGAAATTCTTGTTCATGGCATCACAAAGAGAAGGAATGTCTTGGGTGGCATCAATATCTGAAGGAGGGAGACCATCGGGAATGGTTCTAAAATGGAAGCCAGGCAAGTCATCAAGGGCATGAGGTCCTCTTGACCTGAGGAAACGTTTGTGATTGAATTCTGTGTTGACAAACGTGATGTGAAGACCTTTGTAGTGAAGAAGCTTTGCAAGTTTAAGCATAGTCTTTATATGACCTTGGAGTGGACATGGGATCACAACAACATGAGGCTTGGAAATGGATCCCATATCTCTCTTACTAGCTAGCTTGCTTGCTTCTCTCTGTTCAGTCTCAACGAGTCTTTTCCTGTCATTTATAGCCAGATATGCTTGATTTTCTATTTCCAAATCTGTGTCTTCCTTCAACTTTTTTATTTTTATTTCTATTTTATTAATGTCTGGCAGCCTGCAACGTAACATTGCTCTATCTCCAGCATCTATCATTGGCCCTTTTAATTTTTAGTCGTATTAATGAATGGCCAGTTATTTTTTCGTTGAAAATTATTATTAAAATATATATCCATAACGCAACTAGACAACTTTATTTATAGCAATGAACATAATGAATTGAATTAATTTAATCTATAAAAATTCAATTATACAAATAATTGAAACCTTGTAAGTTCAATTATATACAGTATCATTCATCCTTTTCTTCTTACTATCTGTTGGAAAAATTGTTTTGGAATAACGAGATTAAATCCACATAAATGTGGGAACCGGCACCAAACACCACCCTCTCCCTCCCTCCCTCCCTCCCTGGACCACCGGCCCTTACTGTCATGATAGACACATGGCTAGTGCCGTGAGTAAAAATCTGCTTAAATTGACAACATGTCATGAGGAAGAGTGCAGCCACCCCAATACTTTGTCACATTTAATGCATGGAGCCAAGCAAAGGCGGAGCCAGAAAGTTCTACGGGCTATTAAATAAATATATAATTTTTAAAAAAAATTAATTATTAATGTCATTATCCAAGTTTTAACTATTTTTATTTTATCTTATTTTTATTAAAACAAAAAAATATATGTGAAAAAAAATGAAATGAATGAAGAATAAATTAAAATTTAGGCTAAGACAACATAATTGGAAGTTTGAGGACTTAATTAAACTTGAGAGTAGTTTCATTAATCAAATGAAGAGCTTAATTGAAGAATTGATAAGTTTGGGGATTTTAGTGAACTTGGAATTAGTTTAATTAATAAAAGAAGGGACCCAATTGTTAATGTTAGAAGTTCAGCGGCTAAGTTGAAACAACCAGATATAAACGGCACCGTTTTGAACCACTGTTCATCATCTCCTCATCCTGAAGACCGGATCAACAGGAAACACTGCCAGCAGATTATGAACCACGATCCCTCACGGAACGTGCCTCATTTCTGGAGACATGAACACACGACCTTCTCTGGATTTATAAAAGCCAGAGAAAGGCCTCACAGCGGGGGAAGCAGGGGGCAGATCACGAACCGAAACAGAAAAAAATACAGGGGACAGAGAAAAAATACAGACGAACAGAGGAGGAACTAAACTGAGAGGGCAGAAAAAAAACAGAGGACGCACGGCGATAGACACACTGGACTAGAGAAGGAGAGGGAGAGCACGAACCGAAACAAAAAAAAAAAAGACAAGGGAAGAACACTGGAAACAGGGAGAGACAAACTAAAAAGAAAAAGGAGGAGAGAGCAAAAGCCAGCGTTGTCTTCGTCCCCAGGACGCAAGCAAAGTGAACAAGGGAAAACAGAGAAACTGTAAACATTGATCAGCCTGGCACCACTCCGAACCATCAAAAGCAGAGGAAGAAACCCAAAATAACAACAGAAAAAGAAGGACCCAGAATCAAGACCGCCAGAGAGAACCGGCATCATCATCATCTTCGTTCCTTCATCTCGAAGAAAAAACCAGAAGCAGAGAGGAGACGAACGAACAGGAGGAACAGCCAGCCACCACGCCTTCGTCATCGTCTTCGTTCCTGCTTCCAGGTAAGCTTCCCGCTCCCTTTCATTTATAGTTGTATAAGTACAGGGATAAGGTAATTTTAATTACCTTCCCACTGTGCACAGCCAGCCGGGTCACTGGCTTAGGCCAGTGACCGGGCAAGGATGGTTGGATCTAGCCCAGCCCACATGGGCTGAGCTGGGTCCAGCCCAAAAAAAAACTAAAAAAAATAAAAATAAAAATTTATGTATGCATAAATAAAAAATATAAATATGAATTTATTTGTATTGGTTTATTCATTGACACCAGAGTTATGAATAAAAATACTGATTCAAATTTATTTTATTTAGCTACATAAAAAATAAAAAAATTATGTATGCGTAAAAATAGATTTATTTTATTTGTTTATTCACTGACACCAGAGTTAGAAGTATTCGTAATTGAATATTCATTGGCATTAGAGTCAGGAATATTACACACAAACCATCATAGCATAAACCAACAAAATATTAGCAATTTATGACAAAATCAGTAATGCAGCATGCCTCATGCAGAACACTTAAGAGGTGATAATATCTTCCTTTTTGCGTAACCACACTCTTACCATAGAATTCTTGTTGATCAGTTAGGGTTTCTAGTGACCATAATATTAGGTGGCGACTCCTTAAACAAGACTATTCTCCATCAAAGAACAAGATGTCAAAATCCGTTCTTTTCGTTGTAATATTTTTAAGGCCGCCGTGATGTCGGATGTGACAATTAACTTATGTACATGAATTTTTGAAGTTAACAGTAAAATTTTAATTCAAATACACTACCCAATATATTAAAAAAAAATTTGAAAGTACATAAAATTGAAGTGAAAGTAAAACCCACTATTGAAGTTACATCATTCGATGTTTGTGGAATATAATTCGTATATAATTGAATCTGAATTGATATTGTAACAACCTCTCAACCGGGATAAAATAACAATCTCATGTCAACTGAAAAATAAAGTAATTAAATTTTTCCCCTCTTTCAATTCCTCCTTCCTTCACTTGATTCATCCTTAGATTAGTGTTTTATAAGTTAGACTTTGTAAGTTTACAAGATTATTCTCTCACTTTTTTTTCCTTGGATTTTTTATGTTTTTCGCTTACTTTTTTCTCTTTCTCTCTCGCCTTTTCTTTTCTTTCTTTGCCTATTATGCTTATGCCCAGTCGGCAACATATAGAAGGAAGGAAAAGCTGATTTGTTTTATTTTTTAATGGCAAATAACCATTTTACTCTTAAAAAGTCATTTTGTTTTTATTAGACGATCTTTTTTTTTTGTTAACACTACCAAAGTCTATTCATTGATCCTAATATTTTAACCAGATTTTATTCAATACATTTTAAGATCCCTCCTAAAATTTTAGTTCAATCTGATGGTCGGATTGAAAATTATGTCAAATAACGTAAAATTAGTCAAATTATGTTTTTTCATTAAATTTCTGAATTTCTCCAGAAATTTTGAAATTCTAACCCAAACTAAAATATCATATTAGAAGACTTCATGCAAAATTTTAGAATTTTTTAATAACTCAATCGAGAATTAAAAATTATTTTTATATAACATTAGTTAAAAAATATTGATAAAATCTTGATCTGAGCTATAGCCCACCCAAGCGCATGCCTCCGCCCTTGGATCCAAGGTTTTGACTATCCAAACAGTGAGGAGGATATACATTTTGAGTAGAAAACAAGTTTATTTTGGAGCTCTAAGATATCTATAGAAAGTAAAATATCACACATTTACTCTCAGTTGATGAGTCTACAATTTACTTATTCCATAGCATTAAAAAAGAATTAATTGTACATCATTAAACACATTAAAAGTTTTCAATTTTTTTTTAAAACTCTTTTAAAACCCAAAAACAAATATATTATTCTTCATTGTTTAATTGGAGCCTTCTGCAAAATTCAAGAACGGTAGATGTTGAAAAATATCAGTCAACAAGCATGCCTGGATACTTAGTTGGAGGCTTCTGAGAAACTCAAGAATAGTAGGCGGTGATAAATTAATTTCTGGATTGATCTTTAACAGGGACTGTTCAATGGACAAATTTCTACGCCCGAGCTCATTTGACTGGATATGTCTTAATTTGTAGACCTAGAAGCTGTTCAGTTGCGTGCTAGGTTCTTGGGACGTTACAGACAACCATGCATATGGACGCTCGAGACAAACAACATTAGTGCAAACACTAGCTATCTTCAATTCGCAAGCAATAAAATCCCATCACAAAAGTATTTTCTCTTTTGAATGATCATAGGTCACACAGTGATGTTTGATTGTAACATTTCATTGATGAATCTGTCTAAATTAATGGATGATGAACCATTAGGGACAGTGGCCAACATATCAATGGCACTCCAGCACACAAGCTTTCAATAATTGAATTCCAACCAGTATGAGTTAGAAATCCCCCAACTGATGGGTGGTTCAGAACTTCCTCTTGTGGACACCAACTAGTGACAGAACCACGGTTCTGAGTTTCCGCTTAAAACTCAATAGGCAAAATCGTCGACCCACCGGTAACAGTTGAGAATAATTAGGAGGCTTAACCTTTGGTTTAACCAATCATTTTCTATTTATATATATAGGGCAATATACAATAGTTAATGTAGAGAATACAACACTATAGTAATGCCTATAATATTTTTTTTATATAGTATATGTTCTATAATACACCCCCTCAAGTTGAGGGTGGAGGGTCGACCTGAAACTTGAAATGAAATTAAAGTAGTAAACGAAGCAGTAGAAAATGGCTTAGTAAAGATATATGCAAGTTGATCTTGAGAGGAAATGAAACGAATTTGAATCTCCTTCTTCACAACTCTATCTCAAACAAAATGATAATCAACCCTAACATGTTTTGTGTGAGAATGAAAAACAAGATTCGCAGATAAATAAGTGGCACCAAGATTATAACACCAAATGATAGGAGCAAAAACAGACGGAATCTGAACATCTATTAATAAATATTGAAGCCAGATAATTTCAGCAGTACCATCTGCTAAGGTTTTGTACTCAACTTTAGTAAAGGAGCGAACAACTGTACGTTGCTTAAAATAACCAAAGGATACAAGATAATTACCCGTAGATTCTCTATAATCAATACTACCTGCAGAATCTGCATTTGTAAAGCCATGTAATGAAAAGAAAGAACTATGAGTAATATGTATGTCATGTGTTGTCGTACCCTTAAGATAACGCAAAATGCGTTTAACAGTAGCGCAATGAAATTCTGTAGGAGTATGCATAAAGTGATAGACTCTGTTAACAACAAAACAAATATCTGATCTCATAAAACTAAGATATTGAAGAGCACCCATAATTTAACTAAAATATGTAGTATTAGAAAACAAAAGATCTGAAAGTATGATAAGTTTGGATGTAGATATAGAATTAAGTATCAACATGTTTTCAAGATATCATACATGTTGGAAAATGGAGCATTTATTTATTATGATATTTAAATTCCAATAAAAAGCAACGGGAAGGAAATTTGATCTTCTCACAGACGAACGAAATTTGATCTTTTCATGATTTTTTTTTTTTGTAGTGTGACGATCTAATTGTTTGAAGAGATTACTTCATGGATGAACTTGTCCAAATTAATGGATGATGTACCCTCTGGCCCAACAGCTTCTTCAGCCAACCTTTTCCACTCCATAGCCTTTCCCCTCATTTTCTCACCCTTTTCCCCTTCCATTAGCTCCTTCACCAGCATCTCCACTTCTTCCCTCTTGACGTTATTATCAATCTCCATTCCAACTCCCCATTCATTGCAGCTATATCTACAGTTCATTGCTTGATCAGCGAAGAAGGGCCAACACACCATTGGAACACCAGCACACAAGCTCTCAATGGTTGAACCCCAGCCACTATGAGTTAGAAACCCTCCAACTGCTGGATGGTTAAGCACTTCCTCTTGTGGACACCAACTTGTAATAAAGCCACGCTTTTCAGTTTCCTCTGCAAATTCAGCTGGTAAAACAGCTGATTCACCGATGACCAAATCTGGCCTTATAATCCACAAGAATGGGATATTACTATTAACTAATCCCATTGCAAACTCCACAAGTTGATCAGCTGTCATCACTGTTATGCTTCCAAAATTCACGTACACCACTGATTTGGGTTCCTTCGTTTCCAGCCATTGGAGACACTCATGGTCTTCTTTCCACAGACTGTAACCAATAGACTTCAAGCCATTTTCTTCGAATTGATTTAGGAGTAACTGGAGTGGACCGATGGAATAAACTCGAGGGAAAATAGTGGAAAGGCCATCTAAAACTTCTGGTTCCAAGGCATCAAAAGTATGAAAGGCAATTGCACGAGCTTTGACAGAAGTTTCAGCAACCCCAATGACAAAGTTAAATACAACTTCATCTGGATCTGTTGTTTGAATAAATGGAAAATGTTTAAGACGAACGTCTTTCATACCAGGAACCCAGTCTACTTTTGTCTCAAGATAGCCGTTGCTTAGATTGCTCAAATCTGCAAAACACAATCTTATTAGACCTAGCTCAAAATGAAAATTTATTGCACATAATCATTGATCTTGCCTGTGTGATTTAAGCCTGGTAATTTTTGTCGGAACGTGGGCATACCGGATTAATTAAATTGTATTATTGTTTTAATAATAATAAAGTGTATTAATAAAAAAGAAATCATTTAAAAGATAATTTCTAAAAAGTTGAGTAAAATAAAATGAATGCGCCGTAAATGAGATAAAGAGAACAAAAAGAAATATAAAAGAAAAAAGCAATCAAGTTAGTGATTCATATTTTTTTCACATCCAAATACTATCAAGATCATTATCATTATAGCTGAAATTGTACTCATTACAGTTTAGCCAAACAAATAATCTATGCAATATGCAAGATTAATGAGAAACCGGAAACTCAATCCAGTTTCACCTTGTTAAAAATGAGGATACTCTCCACTATCATAAGAATTTTACCTATAATTACCGAGTACTAGAATAATAGAATAACAAGTGATCTGAAATCTCTCATACCCTATAATTTTTGAAATTATTTGTAGAAGGATCTCAACCATTTGATTTTTAGGATAACCTGATTTAATGATTGTCAGATTTTTAGAGAAGTGATTTGGAAAAGGATATTATATAAAATTTATATGGTTCTATGGCATGTTATTTGAATTATGCCATCGAACATTATAACATAATATAATATATTATAATATAAATAAAAGAAATTGTTGTCGTGGTAATGTTTTATAATCATTTCTCCATCAACTTGCAAGGGAAAATCTGGATGTTTGAAATTTTAGTTAAGAATAAAGCTGTAAAATACTAATGAAGTTGTATAATAGTAATAAAGCCACTTTGCTTGGAAGTTCACTTGTAATTAAACAAGTATGTGAACATACCCTTGATGGGGGTGAAGCCTTTCTCTCTGAGAGCATAGAGCTGTTTAAATCCCATATAGCCACATGCATTCGTAGTGGCATACATCACAACTGGAAGACCAACTTCTTCCCCAGCTTTGATGGAGAATGGAGCGAAGGGATCAGAAACAATGCAGGTAACCGGAGGGTTGTTCTCCGATACGGTATTTTTGAGGTGTAAAAGAAGATCTTTAAAGGGTGCTAAGAAATTCTTGTTCATGGCATCACAAAGAGAAGGAATGTCTTGGGTGGCGTCAATATCTGAAGGAGGGAGACCATCGGGAATGGTTCTAAAATGGAAGCCAGGCAAGTCAACAAGGGCATGAGGTCCTCTTGACCTAAGGAAACGTTTGTGATTGAATTCTGTGCTGACAAACGTGACGTGAAGACCTTTGTAGTGAAGAAGCTTCGCAAGTTTAAGCATAGTCTTTATATGACCTTGGAGTGGACATGGGATCACAACAACATGAGGCTTGGAAATGGATCCCATATCTCTCTTACTAGCTAGCTTGCTTGCTTCTCTCTGTTCAGTCTCAACGAGTCTTTTCCTGTCATTTATAGCCAGATATGCTTGATTTTCTATTTCCAAATCTGTGTCTTCCTTCAACTTTTTTATTTTTATTTCTATTTTATTAATGTCATGTTTTGCCAGGTCATTGTAGTTGTACTCTAGTGATAACGACGAGAAATTTTACAGGCACGAGGGAATAGCAAGTAGTTTTTTATTAGTTGTATTTTTGGATTTATTTTTTAAATTAATTATAATTAGAAGAGAAAATTTTAAATGAAAATATACTTATAATTTTAAATGAAAATATTTCTTTTTATATTTGTCTCTCTTTTTTTAAGGTAGATCAGACAGAACCAATAAAAAGCAACTAATTAATTTCTGAATCACAGCTCACGAGTACCTCCAAAAGGCAAGTATTTTACTAATTAATTATTACTACAATATATAAAATCTGACCAACAAAACTAGCTGGTGGCTCGTAACGCAACATTGCACTATCTCCAGCATCTATCAGTGGCCCTTTTTCAATGAATGATAAGCTTGTTTGGCCCAGTACTTATTTTTTCATTGAGAATTATTATTAAAATATATAAGCAACTAGAAAACTTTATTTATAGCAATGAACATAATAGATTGAATTAAATTTATAATTAATTTAATCTAACAGATGATTAAAAAAATCCAATTATACAAGTAATTGAAATCTTGAATAATTAATTAACACCGACTGCTCACCTTTCTCTAGAACATTTCGTAAAACGCAGTGTCTCGTTGCAGGAGTGGAGAATAATTAATTAACACCGACTGCTCATCTCTCTCTCTCTCTCTCTGAGCCACCGGCCCTTATTCTCATGATAAGACACATGTTGATTTTGGAGCTCTAAGATATAGAAAGTAAAATATGACAAATTTACTCTCTCTACAATTTACTTATTCCAAGCATTAAAGAAGAATTAATTGTACATCATTAAACACATTATCCATTCATTGTCATAAATATTTTGTATTTATTTATATAATAACTAATTTAGATGAAACAATGCAAAAACATTTTGTACAAGCTATAAATTCTTAAAACAAAGAACCAATCTAAATAAATTAGAAACTTAAGAGTCCTGAAAGAAAAAAAACAATAAAACTCTTAAACAAGCTAGAAAATCTAAAAAAACAATAATAACAAAACTTAGTTGAACAACACTTGTTGGGACTAATTTTTGAGGCCTTCTAGACCTCATTTGGTTATCGCAAGTCAACCTCTTTACAAAACTAGGTATGAATAATCTCCTAATAACGGTTATGATAAAATTATGAAAAAACTTCAAATATAAAAATTAATTTTCTTGATTAGTGAATTGGGCAGATGAGTGGTTCCTATAAAACCATTTTTTTATTAGGACAGAAAACACTTTAATACTTAAGTTAGTACTTGTATATATAGAAATAATATTAGACAAGGAAAATATACATATAAGGTGTAAGGAAAGTTATTTAGGTGTTGCAAGATTATGGATTTGGTATGTCATGAACAAATATTTTCCTTTTAGTTTGGTAACTAGGTGTATTTATATATCTGAACTTGTAATTTTTTTATAAAAAAAGAAAATCTTGTCATTGGTCAATCAAGATGAGCTATTATCGGTTGGTATGATATTATGACAAAGGTTATGTCTAATATGTAATTAAAAGGAGAAGTTGGTGTGTCATATTTATATATATTATAAAATATATTTATTTGTATAGGTGTTCATGTGAGTTTATAGTCATAAAAGAAATGTTGTTATTAATGATAAAAAAAAAAATGGTGTTTGTATTGCAAAAAAAATTGTGTTTGCGAGATAGAAAAATTATGTGTATTATGCATTGAAATTGTTAGCACAAAAAATATAAAGAGAAAAGAAAAACATGTAATTGGTAGCTAAGCCAGATCGGAGTGACTGACGATCACTTGGGTTTAGTAGACAACTAGTAGGTTTATTCACCCAAGCCAGGGCTAGTCAAAAGTGTTTGGTCACTCGAGCATGTCACAGTGCCAGTGACGGGGATATATATATATATATATATATATATATATATATATATATATATATATATATATATATATATATATATATATATATATATATATATAAAGTAACTAAAACTATTTACATAACTAATGACTGTCGTATATATACAAATCTAAGCGTGTATGCTTGCAGGACAGGCATTACATAATTAACTAATCATCACGTGGTAGATGATTCCCTTGTACATCTTAAAAAAACACTCTGATTTTTTGAAGGACCTGAACAGTCAAGAGGTGGGTTTTTTTTAATATATATATTAATTTTATTATTTTATTTCATATTTGATTTGTTTTCTCTTTCATCCATTATCGTTAATATTTAATTTCTTAATACATCACACATTCTTATAAAATTAGTTTGATTTGAATTGAATTAATCCACTTTTTTTTTTCTTTCTAAACCACCAACCGACATCATATCCGCCATCAATGGTGTTCCTCCATTAACAAAACCCCCCCAGGAAACGGCTGGATCTTCATCATCAACTTTTTTAATTTATTTATTATACGTTAATTACAGATTTACGTACAGAGATGAGCTATGAGGAGATTGAAACCGACTACATTTTTGTGATGTGCTATTTCTCAATTTGAGGATTATTAAAGATTAAATAAAATAAAAAGAATATATAGCTAGTAAATCTATTGTTGTATTTGTAGTTAAAAAAAAACAATAGCTAAAAACATATCTGAGAACGTGAATTGCATTGCAGCTATACTCGCGTTTTTAAACACATTATTATTATTATTAATTATTATTATGAAAAGTTTTGCATTATGGACCAACAATTATTGACTTAAGCAGTCTATGATTGTCCTTTTTAAATGGGGTTTACATGATGCAGATTATACAACCCCAAGTATTTTTAATTCAAAAGAAAAGAAGAAGTTGGCCCATTAATCTGGAATCTAATTGTTGAATATCCATTTATTGCTTGAGAGATCGCAAAGTTTAGTTCCTGTTCAACAAAAAAGGACAAGAAAGCCATCGATGATGAAACTGCTGTCGACAACACTCGATTCAATGCCTATGGATCGAGTGTTCCAGTGTTTTTAAAGGAATTGCTTTTGGTCTATCCATCAAACACCAGTGCAAGCACCGTTTTGTCTTGTCCAGATCATTCTTGACCAGTCCCATGTTCCCAACACTACATTAGTTTTTATAGTTGTAAACTTGTAAATCTATAATTCTGTGATCAAGCAGGAAAATGATAATTAATCTCTTAAACACTGTTCCAGAATTTGAGATTACGAACTAGGAAAAACTTGTCACCAAAAAGAAAAAGGAAAGTCTTTCTATCCGTCACAATTTGACACATCGCTCAAATTAATCTTCAACCTTGTATTTTATTTTCAAGAAATACATTTCAATTTACTGGACACTGTATGCAGCTTTTACATGAAGGAACAATATAGCAGACTAACATTGAGGGCTCAACTAGTCAGGTCTTAGGTTTGTTTCCCAATGGTCACAAGTTCGAGTCCCCTCAGGACTGCTGAAGGCTTATATAGTCGTTAACTTTAGGGCTCGTAGAATTAATCGAGGTGCGTGCAAGCTAACCCAGACATCCACGTTAATTAAAAAAAAAAAAAAACAATATAGCAGACCAAGTAATCATCATGCAAAATGCTTCTCCACCACTGCTTATCATGTTGAATGCTTTTCTGCTGCCACCGATTTCTTTCTCATTGTCCAGAATGCAGCAAAGTATCGGTTCGGCAAAAAATCAAAGTCAAATATGTTAGCAAATACCACGCCAGCATGAGCTGAAGGTAAACTCTGTAACTACAAAAGTCAGATCTGATTAGCAAAAGGGAATTTGGTGGCCTTCATTGGCCTAAAAGAAAGAGAAGGGATCTAGCATGCTGGGGACTCGTGACATAGGTAAGCACATTTGGTGAGCGAGTTTGTTAAGCCACAACAGAAGCTTCTTAGTCCTTAGATCACTTCTATAAATACTGCACAGATGATATTTTGGGGAGGAGAGGCACCGTCCCCCATCTCCACTTTTAAAATTTATAAAGCAGGCAGAGAAAACATTTAACAGAGAATTTCCAACATGGGTCTGAGAAGCTTACTTGCATCATTGATCGAGGATTTGTAGTGTAGGTTGTCTCAATTGTCTTTTCCTTCTGCAGCCCATAAATAGAACTGTACATTTTTAAATTACTGGGAGATGCAGTCAGCAAAGAAAAGCATTCGGTCATGCAAGATAACCAAAAATATACGGAGTTGAGATTATTACCTCAACTTCAAACCCATAATTAAACGCAACACACTTTACATCTTCCAAGCTCAGTTCAATGGACATCTCCTAAAGGAAAAGGGGTTAATGCATTAGAAAGAAACCAGCATCAAAACAGCACCATATATATGTAAATATATAAACATTGTGGAAAAATGAAGCTTACATCCTCTTGTCCATACATATCTGCAAAATGATACAGGAGTGGTCCCAGATTTATCCAAACCTGTCATCACCTCAAAAGAGAAAATCAATAAAGAGAACATAGAGCTCATCTGACCTGAAGCATATTAAATATGAAATACGAATTTATAGAAATACACCTGCAGAATAAAAAGCAAATTGTTCACAACTCCAACATTACACTAACTTAATATTTCTTTTCCATACTCAAGGCAATTGCTTTCTAAGAGTCTGCTCATGTGTCTGTGTGAATTTGTGAAACCTAAACCAAGCAATAGCACTCTCGGGGAATTACCTTCTTAGACTTTGAAACTTCAAAGGGTAGCGTGATAACAAAGCCTGTAAAATATATTTAAGAAAAACAGATATATCCCATGTTATCCAGAATCCATTATCATCAAAAGAACGTATATAATTCATAAAATTTTCCTTGTAACAGAGCCAAAAATCAAAACTTTCTGGCGTATATTCAAGCCGTAAATATTAGATATTGCAAATAAAATTCAAATTCCTAAATTCCAGTTTAGTCACAGTAAAACAAAAATTTAACATACAATTTAATATCTATATTCACAATTCAGAAATTACTTTAAGAATATTGCAGTCACAATGCTGCTGATTTCAGTGACTTCAAGTCAATGCACCTGGTGGGGTAGTTAGTGACTTGACTTTAATTCCATTAAAATGAATAATCAGTAACACAAACTTAAGTAAGCAGTACAGCAAATTCATTTTTTCTAAATCCCATTTCCCTTTAATTCCTAATTCAGTAGCTTCCTATTTCATTTCCCATAACTTTACTCAATCTTTCAAGATTTCAAGAAAACAGTTAAAGAAAAAAAACCTCAAGAACCCACTTTGTGAGAAGGAGGAAGCTTCCTAAACGATCTTTCGTATCTTTTCACATCCTCTTCTGCTGCCTCTGGATAACTACACACAAAAGATCCAATCAAAACAAAAAAGAAAGAAAGAAAGGAAATTGAGAGAGAAAGGGGCAATAAAATTACTTAAGGTAGGCACTAATTATGCGCCGGAGAGATTTTATTTCAAGGGATTCTTCAAGTTTTCTTTGACGAAGTCGTTCTTCGTCTTCTTCTTGTTCTTGACGAGGCTTCATTTTTATTTCTCGGTTTTGTGTCTTCGAAAATGGAAGCGAGGTAGTTTCGTGTGAGAGACATTTGTGGATGCTGTAACGATAGGATTAGTAATTTATTTCTTGGGCTTTAAGGTTTGGGCTTATGATGAAAATATATCTCATATTATATATCCAGGGCTTCAATATTTACCTGATTGGATTAGATGAAGCTAATCATAATTTTCCTTAGAAACGATGCTTTTGATAGAAAAATTATTTTTGTTAAAAATTAAGAAATAGAGATACATGAACAAGAAAAGGGGAGTTTTGATTAAGATTTTTTTTTCTCTTTAATTAAAATAATTTAAAGTTTTTAAAAATATTTATTTTAATTGCTTTTAGTTTTTATTAAAAAATAATGCAACTAATAAAAAAAACATGTTTTTACTGGGGGGGGGGGGGAACGCATGAATAAGAAAAGAAAGTTTTTGCTGAAGAAAAACACATTTTTTACCCTAGAATTTAATTAAATCATTGTTTTTTCTATACATATATTTTAATCATCACAAAACTAAATAAAAATAAATTTAAAAAGGATCTCATGACCACGTACCAGTAACGTTGTATAAACATAGGGTGAATGTTTTTAGATTAATATGAATTTTTGGATTAATTTTTACGCATCTCGATTAATATTATGAATTCTAAAATTAATTATCATATAAATTTCTAATAACTCTAAAATTTATAAAACTCGAATTAGAAATTTTTAAAAATTAAATATAAAACTTTGAATTTCACCTATCATGGTTATAAATTAACTCTAATTGAAGATGCCCTAAGGTTCAGGAATGCTTTTAAATTAACTCTAATAAAATAGGGTTTAAGCACATTAATTTCACAATAAAAACCCCACGTTGAATATTCCAGGAGAAAAAACACAACGCTGCTGAACGTGGCTAAGATTAAAAGTTCTCTAGATAAAGAGATGGAGGCAGTGCTGTGTGGTTCTAAGTTAGATTCCCTTTCGCACACAAACAAAAAAAATTGCAGCAGAAATTTTAGCATTGCTCTATACCAGAACTTCTTCAGTGCATGCAAAGGAGCAAACAGAGATAGAAAGGGCAAAAAAAAAAAAAAAACAGGAACAAGAAAAAAGGTGGGGATTTAGAGAGATGGCTTGTAATATTTCAGCTGATCATAAGCCTCATGCTGTCTGCATTCCCACCCCAGCTCAGAGCCACATAAAGTCAGTGCTTAAACTAGCAAAACTATTACATTACAAAGGTTTTCACATTACCTTTGTCAATACGGAGTTCAATCACAGACGTTTACTTAAATCTAGAGGTCCTGATTCCATGAATGGTTTGCCCGATTTTCAGTTTGAATCCATTCCGGATGGCCTCCCTCCTTCGGATGAGAATGCCACCCAGAATACGCATGCAATTTGCGAGGCTTCCAGGAAGAACTTACTGGGTCCATTTAATGACCTGCTTGACAAGTTGAATGACACAGCTTCTTCAGATGCCCCCCCAGTGACTTGCATCGTCTCTGATGGTTTCATGCCAGTCGCTATCGATGCTGCTAAGATGCACGAAATTCCTATTGCGTTGTTCTTTACTATCTCTGCTTGCAGCTTCATGGGGATTGAACAATTTCAAGCACTCAAAGAAAAAGGCCTTACGCCACTAAAAGGTATGGACAAAGAAAAAAAAAAAACTATAGTTTCATTAAGATTTGGAGTTGCTTGAAATGTCTCCAAATAAATAAATTATTGCACCAGTCAGGCTCAATAATCCACACTCACAAAGAGAGGATTTCTACAATAATCACTTTGTTTATAGTTATTCCCTCATAATTAATTATTTGAGTGGACTTCAGGTGAGTTGTACTCGTGAATATTTTCTCCTACAAGTATACTATTTCCGTTAATTATTCATGTTTTTCACTAGGACACAAGCTAGGGAACCTTCTTTATATTTATTTTATTTCTCTGTCTCTTCAGCAATTTTTATTGACTTGCTAGCATAACGTTTATAAGGGGAAAAAAATAGCTCCAATACTGAAAGCTATATGTACGTTCAATTTTTGTTTGCAGATGAGAGCTTTCTAACAAATGGCTACTTGGACAAAGTGGTAGATTGGATCCCAGGAATGAGAGATATAAAGTTAAGGGACCTTCCGAGTTTTGTTCGAACAACAGATCCAAATGATTATATGTTTAACTTCTGCGTGGAATGTGCTGAGAGGGCTTCTGAAGGTTCTGCCGTTATTTTCCATACTTTTGATGCTTTGGAGCAAGAGGTTCTGAATGCCCTTTACTCCATGTTCCCTCGTGTCTATGCGATTGGTCCACTTCAGTTGCTTCTCAATAAAATTCAAGAAGATGATCTGAATTCTATTGGATGTAATCTATGGAAAGAAGAAGTTGAGTGTCTCCAATGGCTGGATTCCCAGAAACCCAACTCAGTCGTTTATGTTAATTTTGGTAGCGTAGCGGTCGCTACAAAGCAGCAGCTCATTGAATTTGGAACGGGACTTGCAAAAAGTGGTCACCCATTTTTATGGATCATAAGACCTGACATGATCGCTGGCGACTGTGCGATATTGCCGCCAGAATTCACTGAAGAAACTAAAGACAGGTGCTTTATTTCAAGCTGGTGTCCACAAGAGGAAGTCCTCGACCACCCATCAGTTGGAGGTTTTCTAACACATTGTGGATGGAGCTCAGTAATTGAGAGCATTTCTTCTGGCGTGCCTATGCTTTGTTGGCCATCCTTCGGTGATCAGCAAACAAACTGTCGATATACATGCAATGAGTGGGCAACTGGAATGGAGATTGATAGCAATGTGACGAGAGAAAATGTGGAAAAACAAGTGAGAGAGTTGATGGAAGGAGAAGAAGGTAAGAAAATGAAGAAGAAAGCCATGGAGTGGAAAAAATTAGCCGAGGAGGCCACTGGGCCCGGTGGTTCATCATCCATGAATTTAGACAGGCTGGTGACGGAAGTGCTTTTGTCATAAAAATAATATGGTCTGTTTATCAGGAAAAAATTAATTAAATCTCAAGACAAATGTATTATTTTCAAGGTGATTATGGTGTTTGCATTGCTAAATAATGTACATTTATTTTCTTAATTAGATTTGAGGATTTTCTATTTAAATAGTCTTACATATTATATTAAATTAATTTTATAAATTATTAAATTTACAAAACAAATTTTCTGATTGTAACGTTATTAAATTTTTAATTTATAAAAATAAATCAAGCACTGCTCCCTCTCGGCAGGAAACACTCCCTCTATGCATCAGTTTTTTTTTCCCTTCCACCTCAAGCCCTCTCCCCTGCGAGTGATTCTTTGATTTAATCTCTCTCCTTTCTTTCTCTGTGCCTCAATTTTCAAAGAGAGAGACAGAAAAGGTATGATTATACTCACTCTCTGATTATCTAATTATTTTATGGTTTTTGTTTCTATGCGTTGTCTTCATCTTAAGAATTGTGTGCTGTTTGCTTTTGACTCTTCCGTTAAGCTGGGGATAATGTTACTTTGAAGGGTAGAGATAATGTGACTTTGAAGGGTAGATTGATAGAGTTTATTTTTTAAAATGTTTTTTTTTAATAATATATTGAAATAATAATATTTTTTTTTTATTTTTTAAAATTTATTTTTGAGAGTTAATTATAACTCAATTATAAGAAAAAAAACTAATTAATCCCTGTGATATCGAAATAAATAAAATAATCCCTTGACAACCATGTTTAATTTAGCAGTATTTTATCCTTCAAAATTAATAAATATGAGGACTAAATGTATGCTGTGAGCCACTTCAAATATGAATTCATAAAACGTGGTTATTAACTTTTTGTTTCTTTTTCCAGCTTTTGTTGTGTATTAAAAGTTTTTATCGTATGATAAAATAGGTAGTAAATTACTATAATTTTTTATTTTCTTTATTACATACTCACTTCACTTAAAATACTCTTAAATAGTAAAAGGATACAAAAAAAGCCTAATTAATTATGTTATTTTATTTATTATTACAATTTTTTTTGGCTTTCATGTTAACGTGTATATATTGTTGTAAATGCATAGAAACTGATTGAGAGAGAAGAGAAAATGATAACTCTCGTTATATTCTTTGTTTTCTATATTCAAAATCTTAATCTCACCTTTAGTTAGTTAGTTATATATATACATGCAGCTGTAACAACTTAACTGCATGTAACTAACTTTGCTAACTAACTAACTGATTGACTAACGGCTAACCAACTAACAAACTTGGTAATCATGTTTACACTTATCATCACTGTACTCTAACATCCCCCCTCAAGATTAGGCGGGTGGAGAACTAAGTCTGAGATTGCAGCAATGAGTGCGAAAGAGAGGAGCACTTAACCCCTTCGTTAGAATATCAGCAAACTGTTCCTGTGAGGAAACAAATTGAACTGACAATTGCTTCTGGGAAACCCGTTCACGAACAAAATGCACATCGACCTCAATGTGTTTGGTTCGTTGATGCTGAACAGGATTAAAGGATAGAGCAATAGCAGAGAGATTATCACAGAAAAGAACAGGAATGTGATGTAATGAAACATGCAGAAAAGCTAATAACTGCTTGAGCCAGTCCACTTCAGCGGTAGTAAAAGATAAGGCTCGATATTCAGCCTCTGTTGATGATCTGGACACAGTTTGTTGCTTCTTGGAAGACCATGATATAGGATTGTCGCCTAAAAAGATTACCAAGCCAGTAGTGGAGCGTCTGTCATTAGGATCCCCTGCCCAGTCAGCATCACTAAATGCCTTGAGTTGCAAATCGCCTTTAGTGTAAGAAATACCAACATGCAGTGTGCCTTTAAGGTAGCGTAAAATTCGTTTCACAGCAGTGAAATGAGACACCATTGGATTCTGCATAAATTGGCAGACTTGATGCACAGAGAATGCAATGTCAGGGCGTGTGAAGGTTAAGTATTGCAGAGCTCCTACAATGCTGCGATATACTGTAGGATTAGGATATGGTGCCCCATCTTCTTTAAGTAGGCGATGATAAGGAAGACATGGAGTATCACATGGTTTAGCATCAACCATCTCAGATTTAAGCAGCAAATCCTCAATATATTTGGATTGTGAAAGGAACAAACCAGTAGAGGTGTGAGTGATCTGTATCCCCAGGAAAAAATGAAGAGAGCCTAAATCTGTGATATCAAATTCAGTGGAGAGAGCTTGGATAACCTGCGGAATGGCAGCAGACGCACTCCCTGTAAGGATAATATCATCCACATAGAGAAGCAGGACCACAATCTGAGAACCAACATGCTTGACAAACAAGGATGAATCAGAATAGGTTGTGGCAAATCCCAAGGAAGGCAGAAACTGAGTAAAACGTGCATTCCAGGCCCGAGGTGCCTGTTTTAATCCATAGAGAGATTTATGCAGTTTGCACACATGATGAGGACGAACTGAATCTTCAAAGCCAGGAGGCTGGGACATGTAAACCTCTTCTTGAAGAATGCCATGCAGGAATGCATTTTTGACATCCAATTGTCTGAGAGGCCAATTGAAATGAGCAGCCAGTGCAAGAACTAGTCGAATGGTGGCAGGTTTCACCACAGGACTAAAGGTGTCCCCATAATCCAAGCCAAGTTCCTGGCTAAACCCTTGAGCCACCAACCGTGCTTTGTGTCTAGCAATTGAACCATCCGAATGACGTTTGATTTTGAAAATCCACTTGCAACCCACCAAGTTCCTCTTTGCTGGTAATGAAACAAGACTCCAGGTGCCTTGAGTATGTAATGCAGTAATTTCATCTTGCATGGCCTGTAACCATACAGGAGCTTTGATAGCAGATTTGTAAGTTGCTGGCGCTGTGAGAGACATATCACCCATGCTAGAGTCCTGAATGCTGGCTAAGAAAGCCTTCTGTTTAGTAATGCCACTTTTGCTTCTGGTTTGCATGGGATGCAAATTGAGAGAAGGAATGGACAGAACCACTTGCAAGTTGTCAGGATTAAAAGTAGTAGAACTGATACTGATATCAGGCGCCACAGGAGGAGGAGAAGAAGCTTGAATGGAAGCAGTAATGGACTGAGAACTAGGAGAGACTGTAGATACACTAGGTGTGTGGTGGGAAGGGGAAACAGGGCTGGAAGTAATAACTGTGTTCTCGGTATTAACAAGAAGCACAGGACATGTGGAGGAAGCAGAGGATGGGGAGGACTGAGTTGGGAGCACGGATGGGGATGATTCAGGATATGGAAATTGTGTCTCATCAAAGATAACATGTCTTGAAACATACAACCGCAGAGTAGGCACATGAAAGCACAAATAACCTTTGTATTTGTTGCTGTAACCAAGAAACACACACTTGGAAGTTTTGGGTTGCAGTTTGTTATGATTATAAGGACGAAGAAGAGGAAAACATGCACACCCAAATATCCTAAGGTGATTAAGCTCTGGAGAAGACCCAAACAACAACTCAAAAGGAGATTTGTGAAGAAGGACAGGAGTTGGCATACGGTTGATGAGATATGCAGCTGTTAAACATGCATAAGACCAAAATTGAGATGGGAGTTTGGCTGTGTGCAATAGAGTGATTGTGGTTTCCATAATATGTCTATGTTTCCTCTCAGCCACCCCATTTTGTTCAGGGGTGTGTGGACAAGAGAGGTGATGAGTAATGCCTTTGTCAAGAAGAAATTGTTGTAAACGATTGCATGTATATTCCCCCCCCCATCAGACTGCAGAATTTTAATAGTAGCAGAATATTGTGTAACAAGAAGGTTATAGAAGGCAGCAAACGTAGAGAACAAATCAGATTTATTGACTAGAGGAAACAACCAGCAAAAACGTGTACATTCATCAACAAATATGGTATAATATCTATAACCATCTACTGAGAGACATGATGCAGGTCCCCACAAATCAGTATGGATAGTAGCAAAAGGAGAATTGAATTTGTGATGATGCTGAGGAAAGGGTAATTTCCTAACTTTCCCTGCAAGACAGGGATGACACATTAACGGGGAAGAAGTTTTTGGAATAGGAATGTGAGCTTTATTCAGTATGAGGGAGACAACAGAATTTGTGGGATGTCCTAACCTATGGTGCCATAGATTGGACTGAACAAGCTGGCCAAGAAATGCCTGAGCTGGAGAAGGCTGAGTGAAAGATGAGGATGAAGATGCATGGATAGGATACAGGCCATTACTGCACAAGCCTCTGTAAAGAATCCTCCTTGTGGCTTTGTCCTGAATCCAAAAGCAATATGCATAAAAAATAAGCCAGCAATTATTATCAAGGCAGAGCCGATGGACTGACAATAGATTCTGAGTTAATTGAGGAACAAGTAACACAGAATCCAACTTGAATGAAGACATAGAAGAATTGATGATAGACTGACCAACATGAGACACTGTCAAACCTTCACCATTGGCAGTATGAATTGTGTCAGCTGTTGGATATGGTGAGGCCAATGTCAGATTATTCAAATCAGCTGTCATATGATTTGTTGCACCAGAATCAGTAAGCCATACTTGAGATGATCCGGAAGAATTGGATGCTGAAGGTGCAGGATGGAGCATAGTGTGCATGGCTTGCATGGTAGGCTGCGAGTTTGAAAACTGAGCAGATGAGAATGAGGAATGAGGTGCATGAGCTCGATATGAGGATTGTTGCATAGCTGGTGATTGTGTAGGATAAGGCTGCTGAGAGGAATAGGCAGCAGAATGCATGCCAATATAGTTTGGTCCTTTGTCATTATAGAAGCAAAACCAGGTAGTGTGATTAAGGCGGCCACAGATATGACATTTTTGTTTGTGATAAGAAGAAGCATCACAAAACGGAGCAGTATGACCCTCAGTATTGCATAATTGGCAGATGTGCATCATAGATGCAGAGTGACTGTGAAACTGTTGATTAGGGGAAGGTCCAAGAACTCCAGGATTAGAGTGTGGGCGTTCATGTGTCATAGAAGAAAACACTGGTCTAGAGTGAAAGTGTCTATTTCCTTGATTAAACCGACCTCTACTAGTGTTTCTGTTCCCACTATAAGGCTTAAATCCTCTATTAATAGTTGAAGATGAGCTATGATTCACAGGAAAACCTGTAGTTGCAGCCATTGCTGTCAGCAAAGGAGAATGAGCTGATGCTTCTACAATCACTTCCTCTGCAAGCAACTGTGAGCGAAACTCATGTAGGGAAATCACACTCTCACGTCCCCTTATAACACATCTGAATGTGTTATACTCAGTAGGTAAGCCATTTAAAGCCAGAATGACTATATCTTCATCAGCAAAGTAAACACCAGCAGCAGAGAGATAGTCCCTAGCTTCCTTAATGCGATGAAGATACTGTGAAACCGAATCTGCTCCTTTCTTGATTGTTTGTAGATTAGATTTCATTTGAAAAATGCTGGTTCTGGATACAGTTGAAAACTGCTCCTTCAGTCGATTCCATAAATCCTTGGAGCTAGTGCTACCAATTGCACAAGACATAGCAATAGGTGATAATGTAGCAGTGATCAATTGCATGATGGCTCGGTCATGCATTTTCCAGACTATGAATTCATCATTTTTAGAAGAAGTGATGCCAGATTCGCATGAAGTTGAGCTGAGTTCAGGTGGACAGTGAGTTGATCCATCAACATACCCCATAATACCATTGCTTTCAAGCAAGAGTTGCATCTGAAAATTCCAATTGAGGTAATTTGAATCATCCAGCTTGACATTAACCGATGTAGGAATAGAAGAAATGAGAGCTGTGATTGGAGATTGCAGAAGTTGAAGTTGTGAGGCAGTCACCATTGAAAGATTATCAGATTATCAACCAGAGAGGGTAGAATGTGAAGAAGAAGAAGCAGAGAGCATGCGGAAGCAATTAGAGAGGATCTTCAAGCGTGAGCTAAGAGCTCTGATACCATGTTAACGTGTATATATTGTTGTAAATGCATAGAAACTGATTGAGAGAGAAGAGAAAATGATAACTCTCGTTATATTCTTTGTTTTCTATATTCAAAATCTTAATCTCACCTTTAGTTAGTTAGTTATATATATACATGCAGCTGTAACAACTTAACTGCATGTAACTAACTTTGCTAACTAACTAACTGATTGACTAACGGCTAACCAACTAACAAACTTGGTAATCATGTTTACACTTATCATCACTGTACTCTAACATTTCACACTATGCTTTAATTCTGTGCCTATGCATTGTTGGCCATTCTCTGGTGATCAATGAACAAACTGCAAGTATACATGCACTGAATGGGGAGTTGAAATTGAGACAATGTGGAGAAGCTTGTGATAGAGTTGCTGGAGGGGGAGAGGTGAGAAAATGAAGAAAAGAAGTCACAGAAAGGAAAAATTAGCAGAGGCGGCCACTGACCCCGGTGGTGAATTTAGACACGTTAGTGACGGAAGCGCTTTCATTTTTTTTTTTTTTGATAATCATCGAAAACGGAAGCGCTTTCATCATGAAGGAAAAAAAAAGTTTCTTTATTAAAAGATAATTAAAGCCCAAGACAAAAGTGTTGTTTTCAAGGCGAGTAGTGTTGATTCGTTGTTTAATAATATTTCATATAAACAGATACGATATCCCAAGCTTTTCTGATATAAATTATTGCTAAATATTATGGCTGGATAGTGTTGACTGCTGAGTCTTTTTCCTAAATGATGCAGTACTTGCTGTAGTAATTTTGCCGAAGGACAAGAGAGTCCGCTCAAGGGATTTGTGTCAACTGCTTTAATAAATTACTGTGCTCTGGTTTTTGTTTCTTCTGAAGAATTCTCGACCTGCGGCTTGCTTTTGATTCTTCCGTCAAGCTGACTTCATGTCCACTTGGGTGTTTTTCTAATCATATTCTAAATTGAGAATGGTGATGGTTTCTCTATTTCCACTGTAAATAAAGAGGTTGAGCGAGAGGAAAGTGAAGGAGGGGGAGAGAGAGAGAGAGAGAGAGAGAGCTTGAAGAGAGTTGTCTTTGTTTAGTATCTGATCTTAAAATCTAAATTTGAAGTTCGGTTTTTTGATCGATTTAATCTTCCAGAAGCACCACCAGTCTCTGTTGTAATAAATTAACGAAGAACAAAAAAGGCCTGCAGTATCTATCCTTGAAGATATTTTTTTCAAAAACAAGACTATGTTTTAGAATTCAACAAGTTTTTTTTTAAAAAAATAAGAATTATAAAAACAGTTAGATCAAGACGAAAATAATAAACACAAAAATAAATCAAAAATAAATTATTACTGAAAATAAAAGGTTTAAAAAATATATATAGCTATGCACGGGTAATCAGATATTTTTTTCTAGCTCAATCTTATACAGGCCAACCAATTATCATTTTCTTTATTAATTACCATTTTATATCAAATTTTACTATATAAATATTATATGAAGATCTTATTTTTCTAATATAGAATAAAAAACATTATATATACTTTATATTTATATAAAAAAATTAATACAGAATAAAAATAAAATAAAATAATCTTCATTATTTACAGCATTGTCTTCTTTAATTTCAATCCCACCAACAGTGTGATCCTAAGTTGATAAAGCCTATACAAAGGCCAGAATCTCTACTGCGAGGACAACAGAGGAGAGAGAGAGGGAGGGAGATTAGAGAGATCATGGCTTCTAATATTTTAGTTGATAAGCCTCATGCAGTTTGCATTCCCCACCCAGCTCAGAGCCACATAAACTCAATGCTTAAACTAGCGAAACTACTACATCACAGAGGTTTTCACATAACCTTTGTCAATACAGAGTTTAACCACAAACGTTTACTTAGATCTAGAGGTCCTGATTCCCTGACTGGTTTGCCCGATTTTCGGTTTGAATCCATTCCAGATGGCTTCCCTGCTCCGGATGAGAATGCCGCCCACGATTTCTATGCAATTTGTGAGGCTTCCAGGAAGAACTTATTGGGTCCATTTAATGACCTGCTTGACAAGGTGAATGACACAGCATCTTCTGATTTCCCCCCAGTGACTTATATCGTCTCTGATGGTGCCATGCCAGTCGCGATCGATGCTGCTGCGATGCACGAAATTCCTATTGCATTGTTCTATACTATCTCTGCTTGCAGCTTCATGGGGACTAAACAATTTCGAGCACTCAAAGAAAAAGGTCTGACACCACTAGAAGGTATGGACAAGGAAAAAAAACGTAATTATAATTTCATTAAGGTTTTTTTATTAGTTCATTAATTCAAAATATTTTCTCCTGTAAGTAAACTGTTGCCCTTAATTATTCATTCTTTTCACTAGGGGTACAAGCTAGGAAACCTTCTTTTTATATATATATATTTTCTCTGTTTCTGCAGCCACTTTTATTCAGTTACTAAAAGCTATATGTACGTTCAATTTTTGTTTGCAGATGAGAGCTTTTTAACAAATGGCTACTTGGACAAAGTGGTAGATTGGATCCCAGGAATGCGAGATATAAAGTTAAGGGACCTTCCCAGTTTTGTTCGAACAACAGATCCAAATGATTATATGTTTAACTTCTGCGTGGAATGTGCTGAGAGGGCTTCTGAAGGTTCTGCCGTTATTTTCCATACTTTTGATGCTTTGGAGCAAGAGGTTCTGAATGCCTTTTACTCCATGTTTCCTCGTGTCTATGCGATTGGTCCACTTCAATTGCTTCTCAATCAAATGCAAGAAGATGATCTGAATTCTATTGGAAGTAATCTATGGAAAGAAGAAGTTCAATGTCTCCAATGGCTGGATTCCCAGAAATCCAACTCTGTCGTTTATGTTAATTTTGGCAGCGTAGCAGTCGCTACAAAGCAGCAGCTCATTGAATTTGGAAGGGGACTTGCAAAAAGCGGTCACCCATTTTTATGGATCATAAGACCTGACATGATCGCTGGCGACTGTGCGATATTGCCGCCAGAATTCACCGAAGAAACTAAAGACAGGGGCTTTATTTGTAGTTGGTGTCCACAAGAGGAAGTCCTCAACCACCCATCAGTTGGAGGTTTTCTAACCCATTGTGGATGGACTTCCATAATTGAGAGCATTTCTTCTGGTGTGCCTATGCTTTGTTGGCCATTCGCTGGTGATCAACAAACAAACTGTAGGTACACATGCACTGAGTGGGGAATTGGAATGGAGATTGATAGCAATGTGACAAGAGATAAAGTGGAGAAGATTGTGAGAGAGTTTATGGAGGGAGAGAAAGCTAAAGAAATGAAGAAGAAAGCCATGGAGTGGAAAAAATTAGCTGAGGAGGCCACTGGGCCCGGTGGTTCATCATCCATGAACTTAGACAAGTTAGTGACGGAAGTGTTGTTGTCATAAAAAAAAAAAAATTTGCTTCTTTATTAAAAGATAATTTAAGCAAAAGACAAATGTATTGTTTTCAAGGTGATTAGGGTTGATATATTGCTTAATAATATCTGATATAAACACACATCATATCCTAAGCTTTTTAAATTGCTAAATAATATGGCAGGCTAATGTTTAGTGTTGATTCTTTTACATTGCTAAGTAATCATCATCGATTGAAAAATCATGAAGTTAAGCCTAGAAGAACTAAAAAGGTAAAAACAACCAAAATATTATCTAGATTTTCAAATACACTTGTTAAAAAATGACTATCGAACATACTTCAAGATAATATTCTGTCTTAAAACATGTTTTTGAAAGGAGATAGTTAATAATAAAATTGAATCTATTATGAATAATAATACATGAAAAATTAATGGATTTTTCTTCTAAAAATAAATTATTAGACCATAATTAGATTTTTAAAACAAAGATAAAAGTTGCAAATATTGACAAATATAAAGTTAGACTTGTTGTTAAATATTTTAGACAACAAGATGTAGATTATTTTGACATATATTTAATTTTGTCAAGAATAACTTCCACAAAAATGTTTACAACTATCATAACTATTAAAAAATTTGAATTACATCAAATGGTTATAAAAATAATTTTTTAAAATGATAATATTAACGAAGAGGTATATATGAAATAACCAAAGAGTTGGTGGTTGCTAAATAGGAAAAGAAAGATGTACGCTTATGTAGTGCATTGAACATACGTCGAGTGCATGGGTGCCTAGCTGGGCGTACTCCCTAGCATCAACAATGAGATCACAATTCAACCCCTTCTCTTCACAGAAAAATAAGATTCATGAGTTATAAAATACATCATAAATCTTTCAAGCCTACAATTCACAATCTCTTCATTATTAACATTTATAACACATATATTTTTAGAGTTTATCTCTCTAAAATATCATTTTACTCTCTCTCTCTATAAAGTTATTGACTTTACCATCAGAGAGTCCTCACGTCCATAAAAAAAACTTTTTATAGGTATCAGTTACTTGCTACTACCGTAGCTACCAGTCACCTGCATTACCAAACATCACCTGCTACTACAAATATAATTACTGTTCACCTGGCATCATCTGCTCCTACTAACATAGCTATCATTTACCTTGACTTAGTAAGTATCACCTGGTTCTAGTCGAGAGTTCCTTGACTTTTTCATATCAAATCATTAGACACCTTGACTAAAAAAAATAAATCAAATTGCTTAAATTTAGATATCACTTAATTATTAAATAAATCATTTTTATTCTAAAATATCTTGAATTTCAAGATTCATTGTCGACATTATTACAAACTAAACAAATATTCTAGCTTGTTTGATTATCTAATCATTTTATGATTTTTGTTTGCGGTTTGCTTTTGACTCTTCCGCCAAGTTGGCTTCATTCACGCTTGGGTGTTTTTCTAATCATATTTTAGCTTATCAAGAGAAATGAATAAATAAAACAAGTTAAGGAAATGAATAAATAAAACGTGTGGTTTCAGATTTCTGATCATTTGAAAAACTAAATAATATCAGACAGTGACTTGAAAATTAAGAGAACAAAGTGGCTACTATTTTATCAAAAAATTAATTAATTTTAGTGATATTGAAAATTAATAAAATAGTATTTTGACAGTCATGTTTAATTTAGTAGTATTTTGTCCAAAAAAAAGTGTTTTCTTTTCTTATCTATCTTTCATATTGTTTATTTTTCTATTTTTTTAAAATAAATTAGAAAAAAACATGAAATTTAAAAAAATAATTAAATTATAAATAGATTTACAAACATGACTAAATATTTAATTTATTAAACCGCGAGGATGTACTTAATTAAATCTTAATACATATAGGGACCAAGTTATAATGAACATAGTTATGAGACTTTTTTCGAGGCTTGACTTGATCCAATGTCAAGTCATGAGTTTATTGGATTAAAACTCTAGATTAACCTTAAAATAATATCATTTTAGTTTTTAAATGAAATAATATTATTTTATATATTTTTTTAAAATATAATTAATCTGACTAAACTTAACTTAATTTGACTAAGTTAATTAGATTAATCTTTAAACCGGTCAAAAAATAAGCTAGACTTCATGTCAATAGATTACCGGGTAGATCTACCCACCATGCCGGACCAAACTAGATTTTATAATTATAATAGTTAACCCTGAAAAGAAATTTATCATTTAATTACTAAACTATGACGACTAATTAATTAAATAAATCTTGATAAACACAAGGACTAAATGTATGCCATGTGGGCCAATTTTGGATTCAGTTTCGAAGACAAACAAATAGTTGCAGCAATAGCATAACGTAATTATTGCTGTATGTAAGAGTAGAATCTCTAAATTGCACAGATCGAAGACCAAGTACAGAAAGAAGCATGTGGTTTCAGATTTCCATAATATCTTTAAGATTAAATATAAAATAAATGCTGCCGTATGCGACTTGAATTAGAAATCCTATATATTGATATAAAAAATTATAAAAAACTGTAGCAGCAATAGCATAACTTAACTATTGCTATATGTAAGAGTAGAATCTCTAAATTGCAGAGAACTTGGAGCAAACAGGGAAACGAAGAGTGAGTTAGAGAGATGGTTTATAGTGTTCTAGCTGATCATAAGCCTCATGCAGTCTGTCTCCCTAGCCCATTTCAAAGCCATATAAAGTCAATGCTTAAACTAGCAAAACTACTACATCACAAAGGTTTTCACATCACCTTTGTCAACACAGAGTTTAACCATAAGCGTTTACTTAAATCTAGAGGTCCTGATTCCCTGAATGGGTTGCCCGACTTTCGGTTCGAGTCCATTCCTGATGGCCTTCCTCCTTCAGATGAGAATGCCATCCCAGATATCTCTGTAGCTGCTGAGGCTGCCTCGAAGAATTTGCTGGATCCGTTTAATGAAGTTCTTGACAAGCTCAATGACACAGCAGCTTCTGATTCGCCCCCAGTGTCCTGCATCCTTTCTGATGGTTTCATGCCAGTAGCTATCACTTCTGCCGAGATGCACCAAATTCCGATTGCGCTGTTATTTACCATCTCCGCTTGCAGCTTCATGGGCTTTAAACAATACAAGGCGCTCAAAGAAAGAGGTCTTACACCTCTGAAAGGTATGAATAAGAGAAAAATTAGAAGCCCATTTGTTGTTCTTGCCGTTTAAAGGATAGATAGTGGTAAAAAAAAAAAAAAACTAATTTCTGGGATCTAAAAGGAGGAAACCATAAAACTAATTATTATGGTAAGATAAATTTTTAAAATTATATTTAAGAAACTAAAATCCACACCGATACTGAATAGATCCAAAGATGTTCAAATCCAATTTCAATATAAAAGTAAAAAATTGATATCTCTTTTAGTCTAAAATATCAGTAAAAAAACTATTTATAATTAAAAGCAAAAATTATTTATGTTACATGAAACAAAATCCATTCTTCGATTTTCATCTAATTCACTGGAAAGTCTAGTGGGTATTATATAAATTATGCATGGATTTTATATGAATTATATTTATTCAGTCATTTCTTGTACAAAAACTATTTCAATTCAATAACTTAAATTATTAGGTGAAGTTTTAAAATATAATTTATATTATTCTCTAACATACGCATTCAAGTGAAAGCTTTTAGGTTTAAAATTTACAAAGGCCCATACTATCTTGTTTTTAATTTTTATCAGATAGATGAGGTGATGAGATTCGAACTCATGACAATTTAGTTATCAAAACTCTAATATCATATAAAAAATCAATTCAACTCAATAGCTTAAGTTAATAGATAAAATTTCAATATATAATTTACATTATTCTCCAACATTTTCTTCTCTTATCATCATCATCAAGGAGGTCATATGTTCTCTACAATGTGCTCAGACCGCTTTTAGTTCTTTTAGGAGTTTGTATCAGTGAGTCTCTGCTTATACATATAAAGAAATTCGTTACCTGTCTGCTTAATCACTGCTAGCTATTTATATAGCTCTATCGATTAAAAGATACTGATTTGCTCAATTTTGTTTCAGATGAGAGCTTTTTAACAAATGGCTTCCTGGAAAAGGTAGTAGACTGGATTCCAGGAATGAAAGATATACGGATAAGAGATCTTCCAAGTTTTGTTCGTACAACAGATGCAACTGATTTTATGTTCAACTTCTGCCTAGGATGCGCTGAGAGAGCTCCTTCAGCTTCTGCGGTCATTTTCCATACTTTCGATGCTTTAGAGCAAGAAGTCCTGACTGCCCTTTATCCTATGTTCCCTCGTGTCTACACAATCGGTCCACTTCAATTACTTCTCAATCAAATCCAAGAAGATGATCTAAATTCTATTGATTGTAACCTATGGAAAGAAGAAGTTGAGTGTCTCCAATGGCTTGATTCCAAGAAACCCAACTCGGTAATTTATGTGAATTTTGGTAGCATAGCAGTGGCTACTAAAGAGCAGCTCGTTGAATTTGGAAAGGGACTTTCTAAAAGTGGTCACCCATTTTTATGGATAATACGACCTGACATGATCACCGGCGACTCCTCGATATCGCCACCAGAATTCACTGAAGAAACTAAAGAAAGGGGCTTTATTTGTAGTTGGTGTCCACAAGAGGAAGTCCTCAACCACCCATCAGTTGGAGGTTTTCTAACACATTGTGGATGGACTTCCATAATCGAGAGCATTTCTTCTGGTGTGCCTATGCTTTGTTGGCCATTCGCTGGTGATCAACAAACAAATTGTAGGTATACATGCACTGAGTGGGGAATTGGAATGGAGATTGATAGCAATGTGAAAAGAGATAATGTGGAGAAGCTTGTGAGAGAGTTGATGGAGGGAGAGAGAGGTAAGAAAATGAAGGAGAAATCCACAGAATGGAAAAAACTAGCAGAGGAGGCCAGTGGCCCCAGAGGTTCATCAACCATGAATTTAGACATGTTGGTGAAAGAAGTGCTTTTGTCACGAAACCAAACTTATGACGTTTAACAAAAAAAAAAAATTGAAGCTCAAAACAAGACAGAGAAACACTATATTCTGCTGTTAAATCTCTGTTTAGAATTAAGTTACAAATATTTTTTCATAAATCTCTCTTACAATTGACTCCAAACTTTGAATTCTCTACAGAATCATGAAAAAATCAAAGTTCCTTCCTTTACCAATTTGCCTAGAGAAAACGCCAAAACTCCACCATTGGTGAGTGACGTTTTCTCAGTTGCATATCACAGTTGATTCAGGTACCAGAACCTCTCTCTCTAGAAAGTTTGTATTTTTCTCTCTCAAAAAAAATAATTCCTCGTGGAAAAGCTCACATCTTTATGTGGTACGTGTAAAAGGGGCTGGTTACTTTATTGTTTGGGTTACTACATTTTGACCAGACTGGAAAACAAATAAAAATAAAATAAAAAATAAACTCCAGCTCAGAGACAACTGTAGAAGGTTTAAGTTGGTTTTTCCATACTATAGGCCCTGAAATTATAAAGGAGGATTTTCGGTAAAGTGGTAAATATTATTTTTTAAAATATATTTTATTTAAAAAATATATTAAAATAATATTTTTTTATTTTTTAAAATTTATTTTTGAAATTAACACATAAAATATTTCAAAAAAATATTAAAACAAAAAAATCAAGATTTTTCAAAAATAAAATCTAACTGCAATTTCAAACACTATTTTAATTTCGGTATAAGATGATAAACAAAAATAAAAGTATTTGTTTTTGTAATAATACCATGCTTTTAAAAAATTTAAAGTTTTTTATTTTAAATTATTTTTTTTATTTTTTATTATTTTAGCACGTCAATGTTAAAAATAAATTTTAAAAAATAAAAAATATATTTTAAAAAATAATTATTATACCAATCACAATCACCACCTAAATAATTACACCTTCCATCAGCTGTTTAGATATCTGTCTTGCCTACCTTGTCCCATCTGGCTGTGATCATATTAACAAAATGACATATATTTATTGTTTTGTTTTCTAAAGTTATTGTGGTGGATGCATATATTTCCAATTATTATCTCATGTATTCTGCTGTTAAATCTCTGTTTAGAATTAAGTTACAAATATTTTTTCATTAAAATTTGATTTTTTTATTTAAAATTAATTATATATATATATTTTTGGATTGTTTTGATGTTAAAAATATTTTTTTTTTTTTAAAAAATATTATTTTATTATATTTCCAAACAAAAAAACACTTAAAAAAACAATCATTACCATACTTCCAAACATCACCTTATGTTTTAGAGTGAGGTAGCGATTATAGTTTAAAGTGATTTTCGTTCAGAAGTACATCAAATTAATATTATTTTATTTTTAAAAAATTATTTTTGACATCAAAACATTAAAATAATCTAAAAACATAAAAAAAAATTTAAAATTTTTAAAAACATAATTTAACCGCCTACCCACACACTTAATTAAATATCATCCATTGGCATATTAGCCCCAGTGGTTCATCATCTATGAATGTAGACACGTTGGTGACGGAAGTTCTTTCGTGATGGAATAAAAAATAAAGTTTCATATAAACAAAGTGTTGTTTTCAAGGCGAGTAGTGTTGATATCCTGTTGAATGTGGAATCTTTTCCAAAGGACAAGAGAGTCTGTTAAAGCAATCGGTTTAATAAATTATTGTGCTCTGGTTTTTGTTTCTATCTAAGTTGTCTTCATCTGTTTGCTTTTGATTCTTCCGCCAAGTTTCGCTTACTGTCCACTTGGGTGCTTTTCTAACCATATTTTGGCTCATGAGGAGAAAAATAATTTAAGGATAGGAATAAACAAAACATGTGTGTTTCAGATTTCTTTGCATTAATTTGACAAGATTAAAGATCAGACAATGACTCCAAAATTAAGAGAACATTTGTCGCAATACTGGTCACTATTAAAAGTTCCACAGATTGAGAGTTAATTATAACTCAGTCACGAAATTTTATGAGAAAATTAATTAATCCATGCGATGTCGAAAATAAATAAAACAATCCCTTGACAACAACTTCTAATTTAGCAGTGTTTTATCCTTCAAAATTGATAAATATAAGTTGGTGTGGGTGTGTTCACTTTAACATAGAATAGCAGAAACTCAAGTAGCAGAGGAAATAGAGAAAGAAAGAGCGAGCTCGAGGCATGACTTGTAAAATTTTAGCTGATCATAAGCCTCATGCAGTCTGTCTCCCTAGCCCTTATCAAAGCCATATAAAGTCAATGCTCAAACTAGCAAAACTACTACACCACAAAGGTTTTCACATCACCTTTGTTAACACAGAGTTTAACCATAAGCGTTTACTTAAATCTAGAGGTCCTGATTCCCTGAAAGGTTTGCCCGACTTTCGGTTCGAGTCCATTCCTGATGGCCTCCCTCCCTCGGATGAGAATGCCACCCAAGATTTGCCTGGACTTTGTGAAGCTGCCAGTAAGAACTTGTTGGCTCCATTTCATGACCTGCTAGACAAGCTGAATGACACAGCATCACCTGATGCCCCCCCTGTGACTTGCATCGTCTCTGATGGTTTCATGCCTGTCGCTATCACTGCTGCTGAGATGCTCGGGATCCCTATTGATTTGTTCATTACTATCTCTGCTTGCAGCTTCATGGGGTTTAAACAATTTCAAGCACTCAAAGAAAAAGGTCTTACACCACTAAAAGGTATGAACAAGGAAAAATTAAAGTTAAGATTTCAATATGATATTCTTTCAGTGTTCGTTATTTATCTTTACTTGCTTTTAATTCACTAGAAGCTCTGTTGGGAAACAGAGTAAGCCCTTTGGGCACATAACCTCAAATTTGATTTCAAATTGCTTGGAATGTCTGCAAGCAGAGGAATTATTGCACTCAACTATATATGAATTTTTAGCCAGGCCCAACTAGATTCCTATCTCTTTAATTTTTTTATATTGATCCATAAAACTATCATATTAAGACAACGTATCGCCTCCGTTAGGATTCCTTGGGTTTCTGTCCACAAAACCCCATTAAGTGGATGTGCACGAGTGACTATTCCCTCCCAAGTTTCACGAATAGAAACTAAGAGATCCCAACGGAGGTGGTAGATTGTCTTGATCTAGTAGTTCAAGGGTCCGGACTTAAAAAATTAAAAGAGAGCATCGATGGATTTGACCAAGAATTCAAGTTTCTCTTGACCAATTAACTATGTTTTTTTTTTTTAAATATAAATTCTTTGTAATATGTTCGAGTTCATGTTCATCCATGTGCACATAATTATGAGTATTTCCATGTTCCCTTTTTGGCCCTCATAATTTTATCCTTTGTTTTTCCTTTTTATTGGTTATAAGATCTTAGCCCAGTGATTATATTTCGTATAGTTTAGAAACCGGCCGGGTTTAAAAACTATAATATTCCTGTTGTTTTTTAGCCCACATAATTTTATCCATTCTTTTTCCTTTTTATTGTTTATAAGATCTTAGCCCAGTGATTATATTTAGAAATACTATGGTAGAGTTGGTAGAGATGGTGCTCGTCGCATCATTACTTTCTCTTTCAACACACCCTTTCATCACAAACTATTGACTTTTGCTCTCTTTCAATTTATCTCCAGTCATTGTACTCATATACAAGCATGATGTTCACAAATTAACCCTAACGTTTACAAAATTAGTCATGCATTCTATTTTTAATTGCAGAAGAGAGCTTTTTAACAAATGGCTATCTAGACAGAGTAGTAGACTGGATTCCAGGAATGAAAGATATACGATTAAGGGATCTTCCAAGTTTTATTCGCACAACAGATCCAAATGACTGTCTGTTTAACTTCTGCATGGAATCTGTTGAGAGATCTCCTTCAGGTTCTGCAGTCATTTTCCATACTGTCGATTCTTTGGAGCAAGAAGTCCTGACTTCCCTTTACTCTATGTTTCCTCGTGTCTACACAATCGGTCCACTTCAATTACTTCTCAATCAAATTCAAGAAGATGATCTAAATTCTATTGATTGTAACCTATGGAAAGAAGTAGTTGAGTGTCTCCAATGGCTTGATTCCAGGAAACCCAACTCGGTAATTTATGTGAATTTTGGTAGCATAGCGGTGGCTACTAAAGAGCAGCTCATTGAATTTGGAATGGGACTTTCTAAGAGTGGTCACCCGTTTTTATGGATAATACGACCTGACATGATCACCGGCAACTCCGCGATATTGCCACCAGAATTCACTGAAGAAACTAAAGAAAGGGGCTTTATTTGTAGTTGGTGTCCACAAGAGGAAGTTCTCAACCACCCATCTATTGGAGGTTTTCTAACACATTGTGGTTGGGGTTCCACAATTGAGAGCATTTCTTCTGGCGTGCCTATGCTTTGTTGGCCATCCTTCGGTGATCAACAAACAAACTGTCGGTATACATGCAATGAGTGGGCAATTGGAATGGAGATTGATAGCAATGACACGAGAGAAAATGTAGAAAAACAAGTGAGAGAGTTGATGGACGGAGAAGAAGGTAAGAAAATGAAGAAGAAAGCCATGGAGTGGAAGAGGTTAGCTCTCGAGGCCACTCTTCCAAGTGGTTCATCATCCATGAATTTAGACAAGTTGGTGACGGAAGTGCTAGCTCGATCTTGTCATGAAATAAAAAATGTTTCTTTATTAAAAGATAATTAAAGCTCAAGACAAATGTGTTGTTTTCAAGGTGATTAGTGTCCGTGCATTGCTTAGTTATATTTCATACAAACATTGCTGATTTTGTGTGTTGAATATTTTTCCTAAATAATGCTGTACTTGTTGTCGTAACTTTACAAAAGGACAAGAGAGCCCGTTAAAGGGAACTAGCAGAGGAGGCCACAAAATGGAAAAAACTGGCAGAGGAGGCCACAAAATGGAAAAAACTGGCAGAGGAGGCCAGTGGTCCCAGAGGTTCATCAACCGTGAATTTAGACGAGTTGGTGAAAGAAGTGCTTTTGTCACGAAACCAAACTTGTGACGTTTAACAAAAAAATAATTGAAGCTCAAAACAAGACAGAGAAACACTATATTCCCGTATTGTTTTCTAAAGTGATTGTGGTGGATGCATATATTTCCAATTAATATCTAATGTGTTAAAGCTCCTTTAGAATTACGTTACAAACAATGTTTCATTAAAATTTAATGTTTTTTTATATATATTTAGTTGTTTTGATTTAATAATATCAAAAATAATTTTTAAAAACTATAATTTTAATATATTTCCAAATAAAAAAACTTCAAAAAAACAATTCTCTCCCAGCACCACCCTAAATATCATCCTTGGCCCCAGTGGTCCACGTTGGTGACGGAAGTGCTTTCATCATGAAAAAAGAAAAAAAGTTTCTTTATTAAAAGATAATTAAAGCTCAAGACAAATGTGTTGTTTTCAAGGTGAGTAGTGTTGATACGTTGTGTAATAATATTTCATATAAACATAGACGATATCCTAATCTTTTCTTATATAAATTATTGCTAAATATTATGGATGGCTACTGTGTTGAGTGTGGAGTCTTTTCCAAAGCACAAGAGACTCCGTTGCAAGGGAATTGTGCCAATGGTTTTATAAATTATTGTTCTCTGGTTTTTGCTTCTATATGTTGTCTTCATCTGAATAATTGTGAGCTGTTAGCTTTTCACTCTTCCGCCAAGTTGGCTTACTGTCCAGCTTTTATAACCATATTTTTGCTCATCAGGAGAAAAAAAATTGAAGGATAGGGATAAATAAAACATGTGTGTTTCAGATTTCTTTGCATTTGACAACATTAAAGATCATACAATGACCCCAAAATTAAGAGAACATCTGTTGCAATACTGGCCACTATTAAAAGTTCCACATTTTGAGAGTTAATGATAACTCAATCACTAAGTTTTATAAGAAAAATTAATTAATCCATGCGACATCGAAAATAAATAAATAATCCCTTGACAACCATGTTTAATTTAGTGGTGTTTTATCCTTCAAAATTGATAGATATAAATGTTGAGGATTCCGGCTCCCCTTATATCTGGACCGGTGGTGTTCTGATAGTTGCCAATTGAAAACTAAGCACACTGACATAATATTTAACGTGGTTCGGCAAACTGTCTACATTTTCGAGAGAGGTTCATATTATTATAGATAAATAGAAAAAGGGTTACAACACACATGGAGGAGAAGGACCACTTCACTCAAACTTTATTTTCATTGCTTTCACACACTGCTATACCTGATAGCAGGGTTGCTGTCCTTGACAGCTCCTCACTTTCTCTTCTCAGCGCTCTCTCTCTCTCTTTCTGCTCTCAAATAATGCCTCTAGACATCAATGATAAGACAAGAGGCCATCAATTATAGCACAAATGATGGCAGCAAATAGATTGCATCATTTTTGTCAATGGTTGGTACATAGCCTTTTGACAGTGGTAACTCTACTTTTTAGGATAGGCTGCACAAGGTTGTTGCCCGGCAATATCCCAACAATAAATTGGTGATGGGTGTGTTCACTTTAACATAGAATAGCAGAAATAGCAGAGGAAATAGAGAAAGAAAGAGCGAGCTCGAGGCATGACTTGTATAATTTTAGCTGATCATAAGCCTCATGTAGTTTGTTTCCCTAGCCCTGCTCAAAGCCACATAAAGTCAATGCTTAAACTAGCAAAACTACTACATTACAAAGGTTTTCACATCACCTTTGTCAACACAGAGTTTAACCATAAACGCTTACTTAAATCTAGAGGATCTGATTCCCTGAAAGGTTTGCCCGACTTTCAGTTCGAATCCATTCCTGATGGCCTCCCTCCCTCGGATGAGAATGCCACCCAAGGTTTGCCTGGACTTTGTGAAGCTGCTAGGAAGAACTTGTTGGCGCCATTTAATGACCTGCTAGACGAGCTGAATGACACAGCATCACCTGATGTTCCCACTGTGACTTGCATCGTCTCTGATGGTTTCATGCCAGTGGCTATTGATGCTGCTGCGATGCGCGAAATTCCTATTGCATTGTTCTTTACTATCTCTGCTTGCAGCTTCATGGGGTTTAAACAATTTCAAGCACTCAAAGAAAAAGGTCTTACACCACTAAAAGGTAGGAACAAGGAAAACTTAAAGTAGAGATTTCAATATGATATTCTTTCAGTGTTCGTTATTTATCTTTACTTGCTTTTAGTTCACTAGAAGCTCTGTTGGGAAACAGAGTAAGCCCTTTGGGCACATAACCTCAAATTTGATTTCGAATTGCTTGGAATGTCTGCAAGCAGAGGAATTATTGCACTCAACTACATATGAATTTTCGGCCAGGCCCAACTAGATTCCTATCTCTTTATTTTTTTTATATTGATCCATAAAACTATCATATTAAGACAACGTATCGCCTCCGTTAGGATTCCTTGGGTTTCTGTCCACTAAACCCCATTAAGTGGATGCGCACGAGTGCCTATTCCCTCCCAAGTTTCACGAATAGAAACTAAGAGATCGCAACGGAGGTGGTAGATTGTCTTGATCTAGTAGTTCAAGGGTCCGGACTTAAAAAATTAAAAGAGAGCATCGATGGATTTGACCGAGAATTCAAGTTTCTCTTGACCAATTAACTATGTTTTTTTTTTTTGAATATAAATTCTTTGTAATATGCTCGAGTTCATGTTCATTCATGTGCACATAATTATGAGTATTTCCATGTTCCCTTTTTAGCCCACATAATTTTATCCTTTTTATTGGTTATAAGATCTTAGCCCAGTGATTATATTTAGAAATACTATGGTAGAGTTGGTAGAGATGGTGCTCGTCGCATCATTACTGTGTCTTTCAACACAACCTTTCATCACAAACTATTGACTTTTGCTCTCTTTCAATTTATCTCCAGTCATTGTACTCATATACAAGCATGATGTTCACAAATTAACCCTAACGTTTACAAAATTAGTCATGCATTCTATTTTTAATTGCAGACGAGAGTTTTTTAACAAATGGCTATCTAGACAGAGTAGCAGACTGGATTCCAGGAATGAAAGATATACGATTAAGGGATCTTCCAAGTTTTATTCGCATAACAGATCCAAATGACTGTCTGTTTAACTTCTGCATGGAATCTGTTGAGAGATCTCCTTCAGGTTCTGCAGTCATTTTCCATACTTTCGATTCTTTGGAGCAAGAAGTCCTGAATTCCCTTTACTCTATGTTTCCTCGTGTCTACACAATCGGTCCACTTCAATTACTTCTCAATCAAATTCAAGAAGATGATCTAAATTCTATTGATTGTAACCTATGGAAAGAAGTAGTTGAGTGTCTCCAATGGCTTGATTCCAAGAAACCCAACTCCGTAATTTATGTGAATTTTGGTAGCGTAGCAGTGGCTACAAAAGAGCAGCTCGTTGAATTTGGAATGGGACTTTCTAAGAGTGGTCACCCGTTTTTATGGATAATACGACCTGACATGATCACCGGCAACTCCGCGATATTGCCACCAGAATTCACTGAAGAAACTAAAGAAAGGGGCTTTATTTGTAGTTGGTGTCCACAAGAGGAAGTTCTCAACCACCCATCTATTGGAGGTTTCCTAACACATTGTGGTTGGGGTTCCACAATTGAGAGCATTTCTTCTGGCGTGCCTATGCTTTGTTGGCCATCCTTCGGTGATCAACAAACAAACTGTCGGTATACATGCAATGAGTGGGCAATTGGAATGGAGATTGATAGCAATGTGACGAGAGAAAATGTAGAAAAACAAGTGAGAGAGTTGATGGACGGAGAAGAAGGTAAGAAAATGAAGAAGAAAGCCATGGAGTGGAAGAGGTTAGCTCTCGAGGCCACTCTTCCAAGTGGTTCATCATCCATGAATCTAGACAAGTTGGTGACGGAAGTGCTCTTGTCATGAAAGAAAAAAAGTTTCTTTATTAAAAGATAATTAAAGCTCAAGACAAATGTGTTGTTTTCAAGGTGAGTAGTGTCCGTGCATTGCTTAGTTGTATTTCATACAAACATTGCTGATTTGCTGATTTTGTGTGTTGATTATTTTTCCTAAATAATGCTGTACTTGTTGTCGTAACTTTACAAAAGGACAAGACAGCCCGTTCAAGGGATTTGTGTCCGTTCAAGAGAGATCGAGTTTTCAACCATAAGGACTACTTATTTAATTTATGAAACCATGAGGCATAAGTAATTAAATCTTGATAACATTAGAATGTTCTAATCTTCTAATTAGTCAGCTGGGGATCTATAATAACTAAGTTATATGGATAGCCCTGTACAATTATTTATGAACCGATAGAATAAGATTGAGTCCAAGAAAATATGTGAATTTCGTGGAGTAATTAGCTGGCTAAAAAGTCCTTTTAATATGATTATGGCAAACATAGTAATGTATATTGTGTTTCGAAGTGTTTTTAAAAAAATTAATTTTTTTTTTATTTTTTTCTTTAAATTAATATATTTTTAATGTTTTCATATCATTTTAATATATTAATGTCAAAAATATTTTTTTTTAAAAAAATATATTATAAAATAAAAAACACATAGCTATGACATTCCTAAACATTCTTTAATGGCATTTGAAATCATTGTTTAATAATATTTCATATAAACATGCATGATGATATCTTAAGCTTTTCTAATATAAATTATTGCTAAATAATATGGCTGGCTACTGTTGAGTGTGGAGTCTTCTCCAAAGGACAAGAGAGTCCGTTCAGGGCCAAAGATTTAATAAATTACTGTGCTCCGTTTATGTTGTCTTCATCTGAAGAATTGTCTGTTGTTTGCTCTAGACTCTTCCGCCAAGGTGGTTTCATGTCCACTTGGGCTGCTTTCCTAATCATATATTTTTAATTCATCACACTATCAACACTCCAAACTAGACCAAACAATAATGGCATTAACAATTGAGAAATACTGAACAGATACAACCAAACAATCAATAATTAAGTTTCACGTGAATTAATTTAATTATGAAGGAAAACATCGTGTATCTTGTGAAGGTGTGCAAATGCAGGTTGGACTTGTTGACAAAGGAAATCAATTATGGGCCCTTTTAGAAAGAAAACTTGAAGGTGTGTACAAGCTTCAGGTTCAACTGCGGGCCTACCTGAGATTTTTTGTCAATAAGAGAATATCTGGTTTCTGCTGCCCGGTTTCTTTGACATTAAAACTGAGTACAAAGTAATTTACAATAACAATATGGCTGGGGTGAAAAAAATGAGGTGAATATAAGTAAGATGAACCCAAAAACAAACCGTCTGTAAGGTTTTGGATTAGCTAGGTATGGTATTCACCGGTAAGAGATTATCTCTCATGTGTAGGTCCACCATGGATTCAAAGACCGGTTCATTTTTTTTATTGAAAAATAATATAAATTATATCTTGAAACCTCACTTAACGGTTTAAGTTTTTAGATTGAATTGACTCTTTAACATAGTATCAGAGTTTTAATAATCAAATGGTCACGAGTTCGAATCTTATTATCCTTATTTATTTGATAAATAAAATTAAACACAAGGTAGTGTAAGTCAGTGCAAATTTCAAGCCTAAAGAATTTTCACTTAAAGAGATATGTTAAAAAATAATATAAATTATATATTGAAATCTCACTTAACAACTTAAACTTTTAGATTGAATTGGTTCTTTGTTACCCTTAACCATAGACAATACCCTAACAAATTAATATAATAGCATTCATATGACTCTACAGAAGAAACATAGCATGTAAGCCATGGCTGACAAGCCTCATGCAGTTTTTATCCCCCTCCAACTTCAAAGCCACATAAAATCAATGCTAAAATTAGCCAAACTACTTCACCACAAAGGGTTTCACATAACCTTTGTCAATACTGAGTTCAATCATAGACTCCTGCTCAATTCTAGAGGTCCTGATTCCCTTAATGGCTTTCATGATTTTCGATTTGAAACCATTCCGGACAGCGTCCCTCCTTCTGATACTCTTGCATCTGCTGAAGATTTTAAGAAAAACCAACTGGCTTCATTTAATGACCTGCTTGCCAAGCTTCATGACACAACATTTTCTGGTGTGCCCCCGGTGACTTGTATTGTCTCTGATGGTTTGATGCCATTTACTATCAATGCTGCTGAAATGCTAGGAATACCTATTGCCTTGTTCTTTACTATATCTGCATGTGTCTTCATGTGCTCCAAGCAATTTCGTGCATTAAAAGAGAAAGGCCTAGCGCCATTAGATGGTATGAATATGAAATCAACTTTTTGTTGCCCTTTGGTTTTTGAAGATTGAAATTACCTCCGAATTTGCATCCAACTGTTCTTTGTGTTTGCAGACGAGAGCTTTCAAACAAATGATTTCGCGGACAGAATCATAGACGGGATTCCAGGAATGAAGGATCTACGTTTAAGAGATATTCCAAGGTTCTCTCGAAATACGGATCCAAATGGTTGGTTTTTTAACAACGCCATGGAAGCAGTTGAGAGTGCTTCTAAAGCTTCTGCAATTATTTTGCATACTTTTGAAGCTTTGGAGCAAGAAGTTTTGAATGCTCTATTCTCTATGCATTCTCGTGTCTTTCCAATCAGTCCACTTCAGTTGCTTCTCAATCAAGTGCCTGAAGATGATCTGAAGTCCATTGGATGTAACCTGTGGAAAGAAGAGTCTGAGTGTCTGCAATGGCTTGACTCCAAGGAACCAAAATCAGTAATTTATGTGAACTTTGGCAGTGTAGCAGTCATCTCAAAGCAGCAGTTCATTGAATTTGGAATGGGACTTGCTAAAAGTGGTCATCCATTTTTATGGGCAATAAGACCTGATATGGTCATTGGGGACTCGCCTATTTTCCAACCAGAGTTTATGAAAGAGACTAAAGAGAGGGGCTTCATTGCTAGTTGGTGTCCACAAGAAGAAGTCCTCAGCCACCCTTCAATTGGAGGTTTTATAACTCATTGTGGATGGGGTTCCACAATTGAGAGCATTTCTTCTGGGGTGCCTATGCTTTGTTGGCCATCCTTCGGTGATCAGCAAACAAACTGTCGGTATACATGCAATGAGTGGGGAATTGGGATGGAAATTGATAGCAACGTCAAGGGAGAAAATGTGGAGAAGCTTGTGAGAGAGTTGATGGAAGGAGAGAAAGGTAAGAAAATGAAGAGCAAGTCCATGGAGTGGAAAAAATTAGCAGAAGAGGCAACTGCTCCAAATGGTTCCTCATCCATGAATTTGGACAAGCTGATAAACGAGGTGCTCTGTCATGAAAGGTCAAGAAGACTCACTCGAGATTGACTCATACTTTTCAATGTGCTTTTTGTGCTATATGTCAATTGTTAATTGATCTGGTGTTGTTAATAAGAGCCTCAATATTTTGTATCTTCGATATTTTCTCATTCTCTTTTGAGTCCTGGGATTGTTCGAAGCTGCATTATTTTGTTGGAAAGAGTTTCTAAATTCTTTTTCTTCTTGACTCTTGCATCATTTTAATATAATCTATGTGCTTTCCATTATATGATATGCGTTTGATCTTGGATGTGGATCCTTTTTCGCAGTCCTTTTTATTTATCTTAACCAAGATTGTTGCTTGAGACTTATTCTGACAAAGAGAGCACAAAGACAGAAATTCATTAAAAAGGTTTGGATAAACTCTAGCCAGAAAGAGCTGTTTATTCTCAAACAAAGTATAATCGACTAAAAAATCTCTCAATAAATTATGATAATAACTCAAATATGTTTATAACGGATATTAACAAGAAAGGAAAAGAAATAACAAGAATAAATAAAAGCTATAATTCAAAATTAATGAGAGAAAAATTCAAAAACTTGGAAAAAAATCTTTTAGGCCTAATTTTATAGTAAAATTTGATCACGATCATATCAGAAAGTTATTGATGTTTTCGCAAAATAGATTTTGTACGACCAAACCTCTTTTTCCATCTATTCATAAATGTGTCTTCTAGGCTTTTCATGTGTTTCAATTGTAACAGATCTTCATCCATCTATTGAGATCCTCCGTAATTAACTAATTTTTGTTAAAGAATTGGAAGTAAGAAAGTACTTTCACAAATTCTTGTGTGCTTGGATTACAAACTTAAAAATTCTTGTTGGGTTTCACAGTGAGAATGCCATCTTCAGTATTGTTTCTTAGGGAACTAAACTCTTTGGTGTTGATCTGTCAGTTTCTTCATTTTTTGACTAGCACTGTCAGTTTCATTTTTAGTCTTTTTCTTCCTATTTTTCGTGTGGTGGTGGTTATAAGCCCCTTCCCTGTAGGCCTGAAATCTCTTACTATATTAAATAAATAAATAAAATCCGATCCCTCGATCACCGGAAAAAACAAATATAAGCTTGACTGCTACCAGCAAGGCATACAAGACCATGTCAAGAAGTAAACATGAGAATATAATCATCAAGAACTATAGTAAACTCATGTGACTTGATATCTTTTTGGTTGTCTTTGCAAGAGATTTGGCTGGCGATCGAAAACAAAACGTGGGTTTTGTTTGGAGTGTTGATAGTGTAATAAGTTTAAGAAGTCAGGAATTACAGTGAACTAATTAACGCTAGGAATAAATCTGGTTCTGGAAGTGAGTTTTCAAAGAATTTCAGCTGTGACATCTCAGGCAGGAATAATGTTTCTGCTTTCTGGGCCTGTTGTTATTTTCTCGGACATGACATCTAGAATTATGGCTAGCTAAACATGGGCTCAAACTGTTGGATTTGAACTCTGTGGCTTGATTGACAATGTCCTCGTGCCCGCCCGCAGTGCATTAAATGGGCATTCAAGATTAAATCATTAAAGTTCGCCCTCGATCTTCCCTAGATTCAAAGTTCAAACATGAGACTTTCATATGGAAAATACAAGATTTATTTAGAATACCAACTGATATGGATCGACACACTACAATCCGTGTTTTATCATTAAGATATCTTAGACTGATCACAGTGGCTAGCAGGGTGTCCCTCCAAAATGTAAAATTGTGGCGCTAGCCATCCCCTTTCCCCAGTACAGTAAAGAAAATGTTTTGTCCTGTTGAGAATAATGAAAGTTGAACAACCATGAAGATTAATGCTTTAATTCAACAATGCCAAATCAATAGACACATAGCACCAACAACCAAATTGAAAACCATGGCTCAAGCTTGAGCGATGACTTAATTTCGTGACAGAAGAACTTCGTTTATAAGCTTGTCCAAATTCATGGATGATGTACCATTTGGAGCTGTGGCCTCCACTGCTAATTTTTTCCACTCCATGGCTTGCTTCTTCATTTTCTTACCTTTCTCTCCCTCCATCAGCTCCCTTACAAGCGTCTTCACATTTTCTCTGTTGATATCATTATCAATCTCCATTCCAATTCCCCATTCATTGCATGCGTACCTACAATTTGTTTGTTGATCCCCGAAGAATGGGCAACAAAGCATAGGCACCCCCGAAGAAATGCTCTCAATTGTGGAACCCCATCCACAATGTGTTATGAAGCCTCCAATTGATGGGTGGTTAAGGACTTCTTCTTGTGGACACCAGTTAGCAATAAAGCCCCTCTCTTTAGTTTCTTCCATAAACTCTGCTGGAAAAATAGCTGACTGCCCAATGACCATGTCAGGCCTTATAATCCATACAAAAGAGTGGTTGCTTTCAGAAAGTCCCATTCCAAATTCAATAAGCTGTTCCTTATTCATGACTACTATACTGCCAAAATTCACATAAACCACCGAGTTCGGTTTCTTGGAGTCAAGCCACTGGAGACATTCAGGCTCTTCTTTCCACAGATTACATCCAATGGAGTTTAGGTCATCTTCAGGTACTTGATTGAGAAGCAATTGAAGCGGGCCGATAGGATAAACACGAGGAAACATTGAGTAGAGAGCATTCAGAACTTCTTGCTCCAAAGCATCAAAACTATGTACAATAATAGCAGATGCTTTACAAGCTTTCTCAGCTGATTCCATCGTGTGGTTAAACCAACAATCATTGAGATCCATCCAACGAAAAAATCTCGGAAGATCTCTTACACGTATACCTTTCATTCCAGGAATCCAGTCTATAACTTTGTTTAAGAAGTCATTTGTTAGAAAGCTCTCGTCTGCAAAACACAAAAAGTACAAAACAAAATTTGTTAAAGGAAATCAAGCACAACATAGGAAATCAATCATAGAATAGGAAATCAAGTTTAGTCAAATACTGTAATTGTCACGACCCGAATCCCGGGTCCGTGACCGGCAACGCAGGAGCAATGTCAGAAGGACACCCCGCCTGCGCTAAGCCTCAAAACGGACATATCAAAAGAATAATTTATTCAAAAATACGCAGCCTTTCATAATCTTCAGAAATATTATATTATTCAAAACTGATGAAACCAAAAGATAGTTTAAAACTCCTCATCGGTAATTAAAACAAAAACAATAATCCATAATACTCATTACATTGTCAAAAATCCAAACTTAATTAAAATAAGGTAATAGTAGAGCACCTAAGACATTGAATCAAATAGCCTTGAAAGATAAGCAAGGCATACCGACCCAAAACTGAAGAAGCAGGAACACTTAACAAGGTTCACCTGCTATCAGAAACTAAAAACCTGAAATAATATTAAGAATGAGGGGTGAGTTCAACCAACTCAGTGAGGGAATAATAATTAATATATATTTTAGATATTCTTGATATTAATAGTTCGCAAGATCATTTATCTTGATATACATATACATATACATACTAAACATATCATCATAACATAATGGACTATATGTCAGAGATCAGATGACACCCGAAGCTGACCACTGTGAGATGATCAGTCACCATAGGCTGATGCCTCTCTCACCAGCTAGGTATACAGAATACTATGTGCACACAGGCTAACTACTCTCCGTTAGCATGGAGTTACTGACAAGTCCCATATCAAGGCATAATAGATATTCACATAATCATCAAAGAAACGTATATCATATCAAATAGAATTTACTTTGACAGATTGCGAGTGCAAATTCAAGAATAAATGAGTACTCAGAAAATAAGCAACATATATAATTATTCAAGAAATTAATGAGTTGTACTCATTGTATAATCAACATACATATTTACTTATCATATATGCATATTAAGGATTATCTCACTCACCTGGAAATATAGAACTAAAAGGAATGTCAGACTAAAAACCCGAAAATCCTATTGAGGATCGTTAGGAGAACCTACAACAATATATGAAATATACTCAAAAACAACTCAAACAAAAGATCCCAATGCATATAATAAAAACCAAGTTTAGTCTCCTAATTTTATGGACTAAAATGCCAATTTTCCAAAACAGGGACCAAAACGTAATTGTACCAAAACTGGACCAAACTGTAAATACATAACCATACTGAAATTTCACCCATAAACCATCTTTAATTCTGTCTAGAACGAAGCAGGGACCGAACTATAATTTTCATAAAGTTCAGGGACTAAAATGTAAATTCCTAAAATTAAGGGACCAAACTGAAAATATTCAAAATCAATTATCAAAATGAGATTCATCATCCTTAACCTCATAATAACATTGTCCAGAATCTCAAAATACAATTAGGGGTCAAATTATAATTTTCCCAAAGTTTAGGGACTAAACTGTAATTTCATAAATTGAGGGACCAAATTGATTTTTCGTCATCTTCAACCTCAAACCCAGAGTTTCACAGATTACCTACTGTCATCTCCTGATTTCTAACACAATTTCACCATTCAAACAAAATCATAACTCAAAATCATCATCTTTACCTACAATCTCTCACAATCAACTAATTAACCAATTACCCACAATAATCAACCCATAACATTCCAATCAAACCCAAAACACAATATTCAAAACCCTAACATTTATCAAAACAGAAACTTAAAGCTTAAAGAACACTCATTTATACATAATCTTACCTTTAAACTTATTTCCTCCAATTCTCTTCTCCTTTCCTTACCTTTCCCTCTTTTCTCTTCTTCTTCCTCCCCTTTTCTTCTCTTCTCCTGTCAGTTTTCACTCTTAAAACATAGCTCTCTTCTTCTATTTTCTTTTCTATTTATATATATCAACTCTTTATTCAATTACTACAATACCCCTTATTCATTTATACTCATTCTTAGCCTTCAAGGGCTTTATTGCCTTTTACCTACTCATTTAATTTCAAAACATCACAGTAATTGAATCTTAATTATTTATTTCCTTATTCATAGATAATTAGGCTTGATCACATACAATAATATAGGATTTTGATGTTAAACCATCAATATAAATTGTAAACTTTCCTTACTCTGAAATAAAACAAGATGATATCATTCTCTTCATGGTATCAGAGCAATTAATCTAGGTATCAAAATAAAACACAAACCCTTTAGCTAACTTCCATGGGAGATGAAAACCAAGGAAGCACGTCTTTAGGCGCAAGATGGGATCATCCCAATCACCAGCTTTACCTTCACCATTCAGATCAACCTGGCGTTGTCCTTGTGCCACAACCCTTGGTTGAAGACAATTATAGCACATGGAGCCAATCCATGACTATAGCACTAACAATCAAAAAGAAAATTGGATTCAAAGATGGCTCGATGAAGAAGTCTGATGAGAAGAAACCAGATGAGCATCAACAATGGAATCAGTGTAATAGTTTGGTTAAAACTTGGTTGTTGGGATCTATATCCAAAGATATTGCTATCTGCATCATCAACTGCAAGGATGCCAGATAAATATGGCTTGATTTACAAGAACGATTCTCACGTGTGAATGTGGTTCAATTATTTAATATCGAGAATGAAATTCACAATTGTGTGCAAGGCAACATGTCTGTGGGATCCTACTTCACAAAGCTAAAAGGTTTATGGGATGAGCGTGATGCACTCTGCACCTTTCCGACATGCACTTATGGATCAATCAAGGAAGTGGTTATATATCTGAACACATAGAAAACCATGAAATTCCTCATGGGTCTTAATGATTCGTACGTGGGTGTTCGTAGCAACACTCTGTTGCAAGATCCATTACCCATGGTAAACAAGGCATATTCACTGGTTCTTTGTCATGAGAAGCAATCAAAGGTGACAGCCAGGAAAATCCATGCTCAACCAGAGGCTGCTGTCTTTGCTGTAAAGAATTCAAGCCATGAGACTGAAATTGAACAGAGATGCTCCAGATGTAACAGAACAAATCACACCACCAAGGATTTTTGCGCACATCTCAGATACACTTTCTGTCGCTGGAAGGGACATACAGCTGAATATTGTCGCAAGAAGAGAGCAGTGACAATTTCTAATGGAAATCAAGTTGCATCACACATGAATGAAAGGAAGGAGATGGATTTTCCTTTCACAGTTGAAGAGTGCAAACAAATACTCGATATGTTAAAAACTAAAATATCCTCTGCTAAACATGTTAGTAATTGTCTAACTCATGATGAGCTCTCAGGTAAAGCTTTTTCACTCTTTTCTAATGGCAACAGAAGCACTTGGATTTTGGATAGTGGGTGCATGGATCATATGATTTATGATCAAAATCTGCTCATATACTCAAGACCGGTTAATGGCTGCACTGTTGAATTACCAAATGGATCAATAGCACAAGTAACTCACATAGGCAGAGTTCATTTATCTCCTGATTTGATCCTTGATAATGTTTTGTGTGTCCCATCTTTCCAATTGAATTTAATTTCCATTAGCAAACTAGCATTTGATTCTTCTTGCATAACCATTTTTCTAAGCCAATTTTGTGTGATTTAGGACCTATGTTCGGGGAAGATGATTGGGACGGGAATTGAAATGAAGGGTCTCTATTTTCTCGACCAAGCCAAGAAAGGAACATGCAACTATGCCAAAACTTCCAACCCGAACCTTTGGCATCAACGTCTTAGGCATCCCTCAACCAAAGTCTCTCCATTATTTCCTAAAGTGATTCTTGTTCTAATAACAAGTGCTTGATTTATCCGTTAGCAAAACAAACAAGACTTCCATTTTCTTCAAGTTTCATTACTACTATGTCTCCGTTTGATTTAATCCATGTTGACATTTGGGGTGGTTATAAAGTTTCTTCTTTTTTAGGTGCCAAATATTTTCTTACTATCATTGATGATCACATTAGATGCACATGGATTTACCTTATTAAACATAAATCCGATACTAGGGATCTTCTAGTCAACTTCATCAACATGGCTGAAAATCAATTTGATTCCAAAGTCAAAATGATTCGTAGTGATAATGGTCTTGAATTCAAGCTTGAAAGCTTTTACGCTCACAAAGGTATCATTCATCAAACCAGTTGCATTAATACTTCATAACAAAATAGCGTTGCCAAACACAAACATAGGCATTTGTTAAATATGGCACATGCCTTCTTCAAGCCGGTCTTTCTAATCAATTTTAGGGTGACGTTATTCTTGCTTCCACTTATCTCATAAATCAAACACCAACCCCCATTCTCCACGGAAAAACACCATATGAAAAAATATTCAACACAGTTCCTAATTACTCACACTTAAGAGTATTTGGTTGCTTATGTTTTGTTTCCACCCATGCACAAAGTCGCTTCAAATTTGATCCTTGAGCATCTCGGTGTATCTTTCTTGGATATCCTTATGGGAAAAAGGGGTATAGAGTTTTTGATCTAGCTAAACAAAGAATAATAGTCTCCAGGGATGTTGTTTTCTTTGAATCCATATTACCTTTTCTTACACCTGCATCACATACTAATCTCGATGCCACATCATTTTCACCTCCCACTCCCACTCCATCCTTACCTTTCGACATAGATTTTGCACCCACCCCCCTCCAATTACATGTCCTGCACTCACCAGCTCACCCAATTCCCAGACACCTCCTTCCACCAACTCATATACCCCTCCAGCTCCCCTTATAGAGTCTCCATCTCCAACCACCCCTATCCCTCAACTACCTGATTTATCTCCCAAACAGACCCACTCCTCCCCTGTGCCCATTCCTCCTCTTCGTCGTGGCAGTCGTTCTATTACCACTCTTTCATACTTACAAGATTTTCATCTCGTCATGACTCTCCCTTCAAGGCCTGATCCAACATCCTCCACAAACATGGTTCACACTTCAGGTACTGCTTATCCCCTCTCTACTTGTTTATCTTACACTCACCTTTCTCCCCATCACAAGGCATATACTACTTAACTCACCCTCCTCAAAGAACCCACTAGTTTTTCACAGGCTGTTCAACATCCTCAGTGGCGTGAGGCCATGCACCATGAGAAAGTTGCTTTACAGGCCACTAGGACTTAGAGTTTGGTACCATTGTCATCCCATAAACGGCCAATCAGCTGCAAGTGGTTATACATAATCAAGTTAAAGGCTGATGGGATAGTGGAATGATATAAGGCATGGCTAGTGGCTAAGGGCTACAACCAAGTTGAAGGCGTTGTTTATCAGGAAACGTTTACTCCTATAGCCAAGATGGTCACTGTTCGCATCTTACTTAGTGTGGTAGCTTTGCGTGGTTGGCATTTACATCAGTTAGATGTCAACAATGCATTCTTGCATGGTTACTTGGATGAGGACGTTTACATGACTTTCCCTCCTGGCTTCGAGCGAAAGGGGGAGACACGTGTTTGCAAACTTTATAAATCCCTGTATGGCTTAAAAAAAGCTTCTAGACAGTGGTTTATCAAGTTGTTCGATGCACTTAAGGCTGCAGGATTCCATCAGTCTCTGTCTGATTATTCCTTATTCGTCTGAAGCCATCATGGACTGATATATGTTGATTATGTGATATTAGCTAGGAATAATTTGCAAGACATAGAGAACACCAAACTTTTCTTGTCCAAGCAACTCAAATTTAAAGACTTGGGGCAATTTAAATACTTTCTTCGCATCGAGGTTGCAAGATCACGACATGGCATCAGTCTGTCACAGAGAAAATACGCACTCGACATTCTGGATGATATGAGGTTTTTGGGTGTCAAGCCATCTCGATTTCCTTTGGAGAAAAATGTGTCCCTAACACAATCCGATTGAAAGCTTTTGGAGGATGGATCAACATACAGGAGGTTAGTTGGCAGGTTACTCTACCTGACTATAACTAGATCGGATTTGACTTATGTTGTGCATATCTTAAGTCAATTCATGGACAAGCCCCGGTAACCCCATCTGGATGTGACTTATAAAGTGCTCAAATATATCAAACAAACACCTGTGCAAGGCATCCTGTTGCCGTCCACAGGTGCACTTCAGTTACGAGCATTTTGTGATGCTAATTGGGCTCGTTGTAAGGACACGAAAAGATCAGCTACTGGTTACTGCATTTTACTTGGAGAGGCACCAGTTTCTTGGAGAACCAAGAAACAGACAACAATATCATGTTCAAGTGTAGAGGCAGAATATCGCTCCATAGCTACTACATGCTTCGAAATTACATGGCTGAAAAACATTTTGAAGGACTTACAGATAAATCACACACAGCCAGTAACTTCGTTATGTGATAATCAAGCAGCAATGCACATATCATCGAATCCTGTCTTTCATGAGCAAACCAAGCATATAGAAATAGACTGTTATTTTATACGTGAGAAAATTCAAGCAGGAATGATTCAAACAGCCTACATTCAAATTACACACCAACCAGTGATTAGTACTTAAAAATGCATTTTTATCAAGGTTTTATATCATCATTTTTGCACTTGAAGTATCAATAACTCCTTAACTAAAGCATGTTTTATAATAACATATCTAATTATATAAGATACCTTTAATTTATGGTAAATGTTCATCTTAAATGCAGGCCTATCACATAAATAAAAGAATTGACTGATGAGTTGAAGTACTGAAATTGAAAGGACAAAGAGATGGCCAAACTTAGAAAAGAGATGCTGGTGTAGTCCAAACTGGAACACTGTTCGGTAATTAGGTCATATCTGGAGCTGTAGATCTTGGATTTAGGTCCATTTTATATGGATGGAAAGATAAGACATAGGCCTACAACTTTCATGTGGAGCCCAAGATTTAAAAAGGCCATTTTCAAGTCCAAATTGTAGCAACAACGAAGAAGTCTGAATCTATCATGCAGCCCAGACACTGTTCAGTGTTCAGCCCATATCTCGAGTTCTAGAAGTTTAAATGATCTCAAATTTTTACCCTGGAAATATGAGACAATTTCCTAGAACTTTCATGATTTAAGTTTGTTCAAATTATGACGTCATCAATGATGTTTTTGGTAGACAAGAAGATAAGAATTGTCACCAAGTCAAGATGTGGCCACCCACTCATCAATTAGTCAACAAATCAATAGTTCTTAATTTTGGCCTATAAAAGGAGGCATTTGCCATGTATTTAGGCATCATGGTGTTCAGATCAAAATCATGCTCTTTCTTTATCTTTTGTAATACTTCAGTTTTATATTAATCTCTTGTTTATGCCTTTCATTTCCTTTTCTTTACTTAGTTAACTTCTTTCTCATTTATGTTCTTATCTTGTTTATTTATGTTTCTTTCTTTCATTATGTCTAGCTAAATTAATTATGTCAAGGTGAAAAGGGTACACTAATGGTGTAAGAATAAGTATAATATAAACTTAACATAGACCTTAATGTTGGATACTAACATGCGTTATATTTGTTATCTTGTTCACTTTTAATACTTTGCTTGTTAAATGGTTAATCTAGATTTATGTTGTATAACACTTGGTACAACAAATACTTGGCACTTTCATAGCCCATACTGTATGGTATAACCGACACCTGAGCTATGAAAGGAACTTGATTTGTTGTTAACATAAGTTATAATCATGAATGCCTGACAACATTTACAAGTATTAGCATTATTCGAATAAGATAGCTAATGTAATCATGTTAACAATTTATAATCTGATTGGAAACTCCTTGTGTGTGGTTTCCAATTGAATAATAAGAGTTTATACTATACTTGTTTGAAATACCATTAGTGGATCCTCTAACCTTGACATTTGTTGTTATCATTGTTTAACCCTTACGTTAATCTTTCATCTCAAAGTTCTCATCAACTTCTTCCTCTTCTTCTTCACTATTATTATTATCACTATTATTATTATTATTATTATTATTGTTACTATTGTTGTAGTATTATTGTTGCTTATAATTTATACAAGTAACCTCCCTGTGGTTCGACCCCGGTCTTGCCGGGTTATTTATTACTTCGCCACTCCTGCACTTGGGAAAAGACATCAATCTTTTGGTCGTGTCAACCAGCAGACTTGTTTACTAAGCTTTTAAGCTCCACACAGTTTGAGACTTTACTTAGCAAGTTGGGTGTAATTAACATACACTCCAACTTAAGGGGGAGTGTTACAGGAAATCAAGCACAGCATAGGAAATCAAGTCTAATCAAATACTGTAATTGAATCTTTAATTATTTGTTTCCTTATTCATAGATAATTAGGCTTGATCACATAGGCAATAATATAGAATCTTGATGTTAAACCATCAAAATAAATTATAAATTCTACTTACTCTGAAGTAAAATAAGAAGATATCATTCTCTTCAAAATTACATTTAGCTTTATCTTTTGTTACTAAATTGCAATCCAGATATTAACAACCCCGAAATGGTGATAAACAGTGGACCTTCATACCTTTAATTGGTGCAAGATCTTTTTCTTTGAGTGGACGAAGTTGTTTGAAGCACATGAAGCAACAAGCAGAGGCAGTTTGAAATAGTGCAATAGGTATTCCTCGCTCTTCAGCGGCTGCGATAGTGAATAGCAAGAAATCCGACACGATGCATGTTACTGGGGGCACATTGGAAGTGGCTGTCTCATTGAGCTTGTTAAGTAGGTCACTCATGAATGGAGCCATTGAGTTGTTCTTGATAGCCTCAAAAAGTGCAAGGATATCTTGGGAAGCATCAATATCCGAATGAGGGAGCCCATCTGGAATGTTTTCAAATCGAAAATCAAGCAAACCGTTGAGGGAATTAGGACCTCTAGATTTAAGTAAGCGTCTATGGTTATATTCAGTATTGACAAAGGTTATGTGAAAACCTCTGTGATGAAGTAGTTTGGCTAGTTTTAGCATAGATTTTATATGGCTTTGAAATGGAAGTGGGATAAGAACTGCATGGGGCTTATCACCCATAGCTTTAACAAATCAGGAGCTACGGAGAATATTGGAGAGACTCTGGTGTTTTGGAGCAGTGCTACTGAGACCACAATTGTTTTTATTCTTTTCTTTTGAAATGTTATAAAGTAAAAAGTTCTGCAGTGGAAATTTTCAAACACAATTAATCACATAATAATACAAATATAAAAAAAAAAGAGGAAATGAAATTAAAATCAGTTGAATTACAGCTCATTGATTGAGATGAGCAGGAACCATGGAGGACCACTTCAATTGATTCTTCAGAAAACAACAGACAACTTTTGAGGGGAAATGCATCCCCTAGACCTCCTGTATCATCTCATGAACCATGGAGGACCACTTCCATTGATTCTTCGGAAAACTACAGACAACTTTTGAGGGGAAATGCATCCCCTAGACCCAATTAAAATTTAAAATTAATTGGCAAGTAGAGAAAATACAAAGACAAACACAATTAATCACACAAAAATACAAATATAATTTACATAGTTTGGCAACTTTGTAAACAAAACAATAAGAGAAATTCACTATAAAAAAAATAAAAAATTACAAAGTGTTGAATAAAATTGCTATTATCTAAAATCCTAAAGTAACATCAACTCTTGTTTTTCTCTCTTCTATCTGCCTATCAAAAAAATAAAGAGAATAAAAACACTTACAAATAAATCTTACCCTAAAATATGACAACTATAGATTTTTATATAGATTAAATACATGAATATTCTTTTCTCACCTGATTCACAATTTAAAACAAAACTGACAGTTGAATTCAAGATATGTATAAGAAAAGAGGAAATGAAATTGAAATCAGTTGAATTACAGCTCATTGATTGAGATGAGCATTAACCATGGAGGACCACTTCAATTGATTCTTCAGAAAACAACAGACAACTTTTGAGGGGAAATGCATCCCCTAGACATGGAGGACCACTCCCATTGATTCTTCAGAAAACTACAGACAACTGTTGAGGGGAAATGCATCCCCTAGACCCCTGTATCATGCATGTCATGAACCATGGAGGACGACCACTTCAATTGATTCTTCAGAAAACTATATACAGGCGACTTCTGAGAGGAAATGCATCCCCTAGACCCATGTATAAAGTCCCTTCATAAAAATGGTTGAGGGTCATTGACGCAACAGAAAACAGTAAATGAATACGATCAACGTCAATATTCCGTAAATGATTTACAACGAGAGAAACTCTCAGAAAACTCAAGGTTTGTTTATTCAATAATCAATCGCCCCCAGTCAGAGGCCTTACAATGGTATTTAAAGCAAAACTCTAACCTAACCCATGACGGATAAGGAAACGACACAAAACATTAAATTTACCATAAATGGCAAATTTGAGATAAATGCAGAATATGAAAGGCCTACAAATCCTGAGCAAACAGGAATTGACGAAAGTCAATTCGGACTCGGAAATCAAGAGTTATGGCTAAAACAAAACTTTCCAAACATGGTAAAAATGACGATTTCAGGGCCGAAACGATGGAATTTGGCTAAAAACTGGTGGACATCAGGGGCGTAGCCCTGACTTCCTCCACAAACGGCGAAATGCATTGACTCGGTGAGTTTCGCGGCATTCCAACTTCGACGCCCCGGCTGCTGAAATTCAGTTGCCTTTGAATTTCGGGTGATCCCTCTTGAGCATGTATGCTTCCGCTACTTGTTCTACATCAGACTCCTCCACTTGAAAAGAACTCGACCTCGAGTTAGGTTCTGGATCGGGATCAGGATACAAGTGTTCCTCTGCATAATACTGAAACAAATATGCAACGTTGAAAGTCTTGGAAATGCCCATGGTTTCGGGAAGATCAATTACATAGGCATTATCGTTGATCTTCTTCAAAACCTGATACGGACCATATTTCTTGGGCTTCAGCTTGTTGTAAGTGCCTACGGGAAACCTTTCTTTGCGCAAGAAAACCATCACGGAATCTCCCTCTTCAAACACCTGGCAACGTCGATGCCTATCCGCCGCAGCCTTGTACTTTGCATTTGTTGCTTCCAACCTCTGCCTCACTTCCTCCTGCACGGTCTGGCCTTGTGTCGCCATGTTCTCAGCGGCCATACTAAATCCTGGGCCTCCCTTGGGTAGACGAACTAAGTCCATTGTATGTCTCGGTGGTGTCACATATATCATAGCAAAAGGAGTCTTCCCCGTTACGCTATGAACAACACTATTGTAAGCAAACTCAGCCTGTGGCAACGCATGATCCCACTGTTTTGGTTTATCCCCACAAATGCTACGAACCAGATTTCCCAAAGTTATGTTTGTCACCTCTGTCTGCACATCAATTTGCGGGTGCGCGGTTGTGCTTCGGTTCAGCGAAGTCTGAAACATCTTCCATAAAGTCACCCAAAAATGGCTAAGGAATTTCGTGTCGCGATCAGAAGTAATTGACTGCGGCACTCCGTGAAGTCGGACCACCTCCCTGAAAAATAACCAGGCTATATGTGAAGCATCTGAGGTCTTTCGGCAAGGGATGAAGTGAGCCATTTTTGAAAACCTGTCAACCACCACAAAAACAGAATCCACCCCTCGCTGGGTGTGAGGCAACCCCAGCACAAAATCCATAGACAAATCCTCCCAAATATTGTTAGGAATAGGTAAAGGTGTGTAAAGACCAGTATTTTGCGACTGACCTTTAGATACCTGACAAATATAGCACCTCTGTACAAAATTGCCGACGTCTCTCTTCAGTTGCGGCCAGAAATATCGTGCCTCTAAGCTAGCCACTGTTTTGTCCCTGCCCAAGTGTCCACTCAATCCACCCCCATGAAGGTCACGGATTAATTTCTCTCGCAGCGACATCCGGGGTATATACAAACGATTTCCGCGAAACAGAAAACTTTCGCTCTCATGAAAATCACTGACGAGGTGTTTCTCAAGGCACTTCGCCCAGATTTCTTTGAAATCCTCATCCTCCTGATACAAATCCTTTAGGCACTCAAACCCCACTATCTCATGAGCCAATGTCACAAGCAGATTGGCATGACGGCTCAACGCATCGGCAACCCGATTCAAAGCACCAGACTTGTGTCAAATAGCAAAAGGGAACTTTTGAAGAAAAGTTGCCCATCTGACATGCATGTTATCCAAGTGCTTCTGGCTATTAATAAATTTCAGAGCTTGGTGATCAGTGTACAAAACAAACTCCCGCTGCACTAGATAGTGTTCCCAATGCTTTAAAGCTCGGACCACCGCGTAAAACTCTTGGCTATACGTACTCCACTTCTGACGAGCCTCACTCAACTTCTCACTGAAGAAGGCTACTGGTCTTTTCTCCTGGGATAGCACAGCCCCAATTCCCACGCCACTCGCATCACATTCAACTTCGAAAATCTTCTCAAAACTGGGTAGGGCCAATACTGGTGCGATGCATAGCTTCTCCTTTATCAACACAAAGCTCGTTTCTGCCTCTTACCCCCACTGAAATTTGCCTTTCTTCATGCACTCGGTTATTGGTGCCATGACAGTACTAAAGTTCCGAATAAATCGGCGGTAGAAAGTGGCTAATCCGTGGAAGCTCCGAACTTCACCCACGGTCTTCGGTGCAGGCCATTCTCTAATTGCTCGGACCTTCTCTTCATCCACATGAATCCCCTCTGAACTTACCACATAACCCAGAAACAACAAGCTATCCGTCATAAAGCTGTACTTTTTCAGATTAAGGAATAGTTGGTTCTCTTGTAGCACCGCCAACACATCCCGTAACTGCTCCACATGCTCATCCGCGGTCTTACTATAGATAAGGATATCGTCGAAATAAACGACAACAAATTTCCCCACAAAAGGCCTCAATACCTGATTCATCACGCACATAAAAGTGCTGGGCGCGTTGGATAACCCAAACGGCATAACCAGCCACTCATATAACCCGTCTTTGCTTTTGAATGTTGTCTTCCACTCGTCCCCTGGTCTGACCCGAATCTGGTGATATCCACTGCGGAGGTCAATTTTTGAGAATAACTTCGAGCCCTCAAGCTGATCCAACATGTCATCTAGGCGGGGAATTGGGAAGCGATACTTGACGGTTATCTTGTTGATAGCTTGGTTGTCCACACACATACGGCAACTCCCATCTTTCTTTGGCGTTAACAACGCAGGAACCGCGCACGGACTCATGCTTTCACGGATAAAACCCTTCTGCAACAAGTCTTCAATTTTCTCCCTCAAGACCTCGTTCTCTTTCAGACTCATCCGATAATGAGGTATATTTGGCAAGCTGGCCCCTGGTATGAGGTCTATATGGTGCTGGACATCACTCAAGGGTGGTAGATTATTCGGCAACTCTTCCGAAGTGATATCCCTGAATTGATCTATCAATGGTTTCAGCCTGTCAGGGACTGTCACCGAAGCCTCAACTTCCCCTTCCACCACGAGGGCTTTCACTACGAGCGCATAGAACTCTGGCGCACCCTTGATGTCTGCCACAAACTCTGTATCCGAACTGGACACTGTCAAAAACAATTGCTTCCCCACTTCAGAAGCCTTACCGAACAGTGCCTTCCTTTTGTAAGGAGCCATAGCAATTTTATGTGACCCCCACATGAACAAATAAGTATTATCCCAACCCTTGTAGGTAATATCAACATCATACTGCCACGGCCGACCCAACAACACATGACTAGCATCCATATCAATCACATCGCAAACTACTTCATCTTTATATATTTTTCCAATGGAAATAGGAACGCGACAAATTTCAGTTACCTTCACCGTGGGTCCTTTCTTAATCCAGCCGATAGTGTATGGAGTCGGGTGCTTCTCGGTTGGTAGCTTTAGGTGTTCAACTAGGCCCCTTGGAACGAAGTTCTCGCAACTCCCGCTATCCACAATTAAGTTGCACACCTTCTGGCTCACGGTGCAGTATGAGCGGAAGATGTTATTCCGTTGTCCTGTGTCCTCTTGCCTTGGAGTGTATAATATCCGTTGCACTAAACAGTTGATTCGTTCTCCATCCTCCTCAGCGAACTCTACCCCCTCATAACAGTCATCCTCCCTTGCATAATCTCCAGTAGCCTCTGGATCATCTCCAGTAGCCTCTGGATCCCCTTCTTCCCCTTCGATCCAGTTGACAGGTTTGCGACGATCTGGGCAAGTGTTAGAGAGATGCCCAGGTTTCCGACAGCGATAACAAACTCCAGGTGCAGGTCTGGCGTAAGGGTTGGGATTCAAGTTCGTGTTCGTGTTCGTGTTCTGATTTAGATTTCTGGGTATATTCCTGTTGCCTTGGGCTGCTTGGCTGCTGCTGCTGCCTCCTTCTTTGTTCTGATTCAATACGCCTGCTTGGCTGCTGTTGCCACCCTTGTCTCTGGTATTAAACGAAGACTCTGGATTGTTTCGATGAAACCCTGAGACTCCTCCTCTTCGCTCCATCAGTTCAGCTTTCAATGCCAGATTATGAGCTTCCTCCACAGTCCAAACCACCTGTAACCCAATCTTATCTCGCAATGACGATTTCAATCCATTCATATACTTGGCTACGCGCTGCCCCTCTGTCTCGTTAAGATTGTTTCGCTCCAAGAGTCTAGAGAACTCCACAGTATAATCAAACACAGATCTGGATCCTTGTGAGCAATCTTGAAGTAATTGAAACAAATATTGTTCATAATCTGGTGGCAGAAACCTCCCTATCATCAGTTGCTTCATCCTACGCCAAGTCCTTACAAGCGCCTTTCCTTGTCGCTGCCGATTCTTCTGTAATTGATCCCACCATACTGCAGCCCCTCCCTTTAATCGGAAGGCTACAAACCTCACCATCTTTTCTTCTGGTATCTCCATCATCTCAAAGAATCGCTCCACTTCGGTAACCTAATCAAGAAAATCTTCAATTCGCAGATTCCCATTGAAACTGGGCAGATCTGCTTTCAGGCGATAATCATCTTGCTCCCTCGGACGTCTCGCAGGTGGAGGTAAACCGTATCCCATGTCATCTTTTTCGTCAGAATCATCCTCGCTGTCAGGTTGGATGCGAGGTGCTGGGTTGCGTCTTCTATCAACAGGTTGGCCTCTGGCAATTCCTTCGGTGCGAGCCCTGTTAACTGGTGGCCTGTTATTGGCGTTGAGGTTAACCCTGGCAGCAAGCATCTCGCGAATCTGCGCTACTTATTGCCGCGTCTCCTCCACTGCCGCCCACAAGGCCTCTACTCCATGGTATCCGCCAATAGAGTTTTCGTCTCCTGCTTCGTTATTTGCCATTGAGTTCAGCAAATCCGTGCTCTGATACCAATTGACGCAGCAGAAAACTGTAAATGAATACGACCAACGTCAATATTCCGTAAATGATTTACAATGAGAGAAACTCTCAGAAAACTCAAGGTTTGTTTATTCAATAATCAATCGCCCCCGGCCAGAGGCCTTACAATGGTATTTAAAGCAAAACTCTAACCTAACCCATGACGGATAAGGAAACGACACAAAACATTAAATTTACCATAAATGGCAAATTTGAGATAAATGCAGAATATGAAAGGCCTATAAATCCTGAGCAAACAGAAATTGACGAAAGTCAATTCGGACTCGGAAATCAAGAGTTATGGCTAAAACGAAACTTTCCAAAAATGGTAAAAATGACGATTTCGGGGCCGAAATGATGGAATTTGGCCAAAAACTGGTGGACATCAGGGGCGTAGCCCTGACTTCCTCCGTTAACGGCGAAACGCATTGACTCAGTGAGTTTCGCGGCATTCCGACTTCGACGCCCCGGCTGCCGAAATTCAGTTGCCTTTGAATTTCGGGTGATCCTCTTGAGCATGTATGCTTCCGCTACTTGTTCTACATCAGTCATTTTCACTTTTGGCAAGAATAGAGCAGGAAAATTAATATCTTCTTCTCCACTAGTAATTTTAGCTCCTGAACAGTCCAAAGAAGTTCTTAGTTCAGTTTGCTAAGGAGGAAAGAACTATTATAATGATTTTCCTTGGCCATGCATGATACTGGTAAAAATTAATGAGTAATGCTACTCCCAATACATATTAGGAAAATTATAATACAGGTTTCTATCCAATAAATTGTATCATTCATATTCAATCAATACAATAAAAAATACAATTATGAAAACAAACATGTTGTGTGTTGATTGTTTTTCCTAAATAATGCTGTACTTGTAGTAATTTTACCAAAGGACAAGAGAGACCGTTCGAGGGATTTGTGCCCGTTCGAGGGACCACTTACTTAATTTATGAAACGATGAGGCATAAGTAATTAAATCTTGATAACATAACAATGTCTACTTAGTCGGTTATATATATATATATATATATATATATATATATATATAATAACTAAGTTATATGGATAGTCTGAATCGATGGAACAGGGTTAAGTCTGAGAAGATACCTGAGTTTCGTGAAGCAACAACACTGATGTTGGAGATGGAGAGTCTTGGAGACAGCGCCAGCTTGGAAGCTGTAAAACTGCTGGCTAATTTATGGCTACACGCAATCGATCACTTGATGATTAAAAAGGGAAAAGCCCTTTTGTTTATAGGGCGGTGACGCTGGCTAAACGCAAGCCCTATTTTGCTAGTGGCACCCTGCATCGAAGGTAACTTGGCAGCCATTGCTACGCAAGGAATAAATTTATCTAAAGCCATTCATTTGGCTCAGTTTACTCAGTATACTAATATTTTTGGGATTTAACTATACATTTGAATTCTCTATTTACTTATTTTAATTTATAACATAACAAAAATTATAATCTCCCTTAATTAACCTGTAAGGTTGGATGAAACGACATACGTATACTTTATGGCATTTGATTAAAAAAAAAGAATTGACATTTGATATTTTATTGCCCTGCAAATTATAGTATTATTTATGTTTTTTTTTTAAGGAATTGGAGAAGGAATTGCCTTCTGTCCAGAGCAATTGTGTAGTTATCATGCCACACATAACAGCTAATAACATGGATAAACAGCAGACACAATCATTTTAATAATTAATAAAGACAACTTGCATGGATCTACTCTTTATGGTTTTTAAAGAATTTTTTATTTGAAAATATATTAAAATAATTTTTTATTATTTTAATATTAACATAATAAAATTATAGAAAACACTAAAAAAATAACAATTTGATAATTTTTTCAAGGAAAATACACTTTTAAAAAACACGTGAAAGTAAAAGCTACCGCATTTCTAAACGGGCTTGTTTGGAGATACAGTAAAGATTATTTTTTAAAATATTTTTTATTTAAAAATATATTAAAATAATATTTTTTTATTTTTTTAAATTTATTTTTATTATCAACACATAGAAACAGTTTAAAAATACTAAAAAATAATAATTTAAAATTAATATATATATATATATATATATATATTGACAAACATCATCTTGTGTTTAGGAATATGGTAACAGTTGCAGTTCAAAATATTTTTTACTTAAAAATATATCAAAATAATTTTTTTTTAAAAAAATTATCTTTAACATCAATGCATTAAAATAATTTAAAAATATAAAAAAAAATTCAATAACTTTTTTTTAATTTAAAAATAAAACATAATTTAACCGTATCCCCAAACACTTATTAAATGCATGAACATTTTTTCTTCTAAGAAAAAACAAAACCCCGCACTGTTCACATTAGAGTGAACAGTAAAAGCAGCCAAGGACCTGGCTTGAGGAAAATAACACTTAATTAAAAACAAATTGCTAACCAAAATATTGTTGTTATCTCTGCTGTAAATTTTGGGTTTATGTTTTTTAAATTATTCCTGCTTGAAAAAATATGAAATTATTTTATATTAATTATCTTTCCTCCTATTGGGGAACAACTCATTCACATCTAGATATTGAAGTCCTTTCATGATGGAATAAAAAAAAGTATCATATAAACAAAGTGTTGTTTTCAAGGCGAGTAGTGTCGATACGTTGTTCAATAATAAGGCTTTTCTAATATAAATTATTGCTAAATATTATGGCTGGCTACTGTAACACTGTAAAGCCAACGGTTTAATAAATTATTTTGTCTCTGGTTTTTGTTTCTATAAGTTGTCTTCATCTGTTTGCTTTTGATTCTTCCGCCAAGTTTGGCTTATTGTCCGCATATTTTGGCTCATGAGGAGAAAATAATTTAAGGATTGGAATAAACAAAACATGTGTGTTTCAGATTTCTTTGCATTTTGACAAAATTAAAGATCAGACAATGACTCCGAAATTAAGAGAACATCTGTCGCAATAGTACTGGTCACTATTAAAAGTTCCACAGATTGAGGGTTAATTATAACTCAATCACGAAATTTTATAAGAAAAATTAATTAATCCATGCGATATCAAGAATAAATAAAACAATCCCTTGTCAACCATGTTTAATTTAGCAGTGTTTTATCCTTCAAAATTGATAGATATAAGGTGGTGATGGGTGTGTTCACTTTAACATAGAATAACAGAAACTCAAGTAGCAGAGGAAATAGAGAAAGAAAGAGCGAGCTCGAGGCATGACTTGTAAAATTTTAGCTGATCATAAGCCTCATGCAGTATGTCTCCCTGCCCCAGCTCAAAGCCACATAAAGTCAATGCTTAAACTAGCAAAACTACTACATTACAAAGGTTTTCACATTACCTTTGTCAATACTGAGTTTAACCATAAACGCTTACTTAAATCTAGAGGATCTGATTCCCTGAAAGGTTTGCCCGACTTTCAGTTCGAATCCATTCCTGATGGCCTCCCTCCCTCGGATGAGAATGCCACCCAAGATTTGCCTGGACTTTGTGAAGCTGCTAGGAAGAACTTGTTGGCGCCATTTAATGACCTGCTAGACAAGCTGAATGACACAGCATCACCTGATGTTCCCCCGGTGACTTGCATCGTCTCTGATGGTTTCATGCCAGTCGCTATCGATGCTGCAGCGAAGCGCAAAATTCCTATTGCGTTGTTCTTTACTATCTCTGCTTGCAGCTTCATGGGGTTTAAACAATTTCAAGCACTCAAAGAAAAAGGTCTTGCACCACTAAAAGGTATGGACAAGGAATTCAAGTTTCTCTTGACCAATTAACTATGTTCTTTTTTTTTTAATATAAATTCTTCGTAATATGCTCGAGTACATGTTCATCCATGTACACATAATTATGAGTATTTCCATGTTCCCTTTTTAGCCCACATAATTGTATCCTTTGTTTTTCCTTTTTATTGGTTATAAGATCTTAGCACGGTGACTATATTTCGAAATACTATGACAAAGTTGGTAGAGATGGTGCTCGTCGCATCATTACTGCCTCTTTCAGCACAACCTTTCATCACAAACTATTGACTTTTGCTCTCTTTCAATTTATCTCGAGTCATTTTACTCATATACAAGCACGATGTTCACAAATTAACCCTAACGTTTACAAAATTACTCATGCATTCAATTTTTAATTGCAGACGCGAGCTTTTTAACAGATGGCTATCTAGACAGAGTAGTAGACTGGATTCCAGGAATGAAAGATATACGATTGAGGGATCTTCCAAGTTTTATGCGCACAACAGATCCAAATGACTGTCTGTTTAACTTCTCCATGGAATCTGTTGGGAGATCTCCTTCAGGTTCTGCAGTCATTTTCCATACTTTCGATTCTTTGGAGCAAGAAGTCCTGACTTCCCTTTACTCTATGTTTCCTCGTGTCTACACAATCGGTCCACTTCAATTACTTCTCAATCAAATTCAAGAAGATGATCTAAATTCTATTGATTGTAACCTATGGAAAGAAGAAGTTGAGTGTCTCCAATGGCTTGATTCCAAGAAACCCAACTCCGTAATTTATGTGAATTTTGGTAGCGTAGCAGTGGCTACAAAAGAGCAGCTCGTTGAATTTGGAATGGGACTTTCTAAGAGTGGTCACCCGTTTTTATGGATAATACGACCTGACATGATCACCGGCCACTCCGCGATATTGCCACCAGAATTCACTGAAGAAACAAAAGAAAGGGGCTTTATTTGTAGTTGGTGTCCACAAGAGGAGGTTCTCAACCACCCATCTATTGGAGGTTTTCTAACACATTGTGGTTGGGGTTCCACAATTGAGAGCATTTCTTCTGGCGTGACTATGCTTTGTTGGCCGTCCTTCGGTGATCAGCAAACAAACTGTCGGTATACATGCAATGAGTGGGCAATTGGAATGGAGATTGATAGCAATGTGACGAGAGAAAATGTGGAAAAACAAGTGAGAGAGCTGATGGAAGGAGAAGAAGGTAAGAAAATGAAGAAGAAAGTCATGGAGTGGAAGAGGTTAGCTCTCGAGGCCACTCGTCCAAGTGGTTCATCATCCATGAATTTAGACAAGTTGGTGACAGAAGTGCTCTTGTCAAGAAATCAAACTTATGACGTATAACAAGAAAACAATTGAAGCTCAAGACAAGACAGAGAGATACCTTTATTCCTTTGTTGTTTCCTAAAGTTATTGTGGTGGATATATTTCCAATTAATATCTCATGTATTCTGCGATTAAATATCATCCATAGGCCAATTGGCCCCAGTGGTTCATCATCCATCGATCTAGACAAGTTGGTGATGGAAGTGCTCTTGTCATGAAATAAAAACCGTGTCTTTATTGAAAGATAAATAAAGCTCAAGACAAATGTATTGCTTCCAAGGTCATTAGTGTCGGTGCTGAGGAGATGTTTGCCTATATTGTTTTGCTTTGCATTGATCGGTGCTGGTTGTGATGGATGAGGTAACAACTGAAAAATTAGTTTTGTTGACAATTATTGTACCATGTCAAGACTTCTTTTTGCTGGTCTAGACTGATGTAACTGGTCATTTAATTCTATCATCAATTGTTGGTAGTTTCCTTCAAGTATTATGTTTATTTTCGTTGTTTTAGGGTTTATCAATTGTCTTGTTTAAATGTCCATGTCTCTAAAGATTAAAAAAAAAAAAAAAAACATAGATATTATTGTTTAAGGCAACACATAAGAGGTGTGGTGATACTTATAGAGAAGATTATAGCAGGGTTGATGTGTATATTGTTGTATTGTTTATTAGAGAAGGCTAAGATTTCATTTGTATTCTATATATGCGTTTCCAATTCATCCTTCTATTAATGTTTTGTACAAAATCAACAATCTTGAACAAATTCATGCAGATATAATGGCTTTAAAAAAGCTAAAAGATCCATGTCTAGGAATTAAAAAAAAAATGATAATGACATGGCAGACGAGAGATGATAGGGAAAAGTGAAAGAAAAAAAAAGTTATCACAATACAGAGGAATCACCTGAAAAAAAAAAAAAAAAAAAGGGAGAGACGATGCTGAAAAAGCATGCTGAGAAACAACAAATAATAACAGCTACTGTAACACCACATATTAAAAAATCACGTGAAGGAGTGCAGATGCAGTTGGACTTGTTGGCAAAGGAGGTCAATTATGAGCGCTTTTCGAAAGAAAACTTGAAGGTGTGTACAAACTTCGGGTGCAACTTCGGGCCTACCGGAGATTTTTTGTCAATAAGAGAATATCGGGTTTCTGCTGCCCGGTTTCTTTGACATTAAAACTGAGTACAAAGTAATTTAAAATAACAATATGGTTGGGGGTGAAAAAATAAGGCGAATATAAATAAGATGAACCCAAAAATAAACCGTCTGTAAGGTTTTGGATTAGATATAGAATCCACCATAGAGATATTGACTATGGATTCAAAGGCTAATTTATATATTTGGTTAAAAAATAATATAAATTTTATTTTGAAATTTGATTTAAAATTTTAAAATTTTAGGTTGATTTGGTTTTTTAACATGATATTAGAGTTTTGATAACCATGCGATCACGAGTTCAAATTTCACAATTCTTATTTATTTAATAAAAAAAATTAAATACAAGGTTTTTATTTGAGAAAATTTATTAAAAAATAATATAAATAATATCTTGAGATCTGATTTAACAATTTAAATTTTTAAATTGAATTAGTTATTTAACACCCACCCTTAACCATAGACAACACCTAACAAATTAATATAATAGCATTCATATGACACTACAGAAGAAACATAGCATGTAAGCCATGGCTGACAAGCCTCATGCAGTTTTTATCCCCCTCCAACTTCAAAGCCACATAAAATCAATGCTAAAATTAGCCAAACTACTTCACCACAAAGGGTTTCACATAACCTTTGTCAATACCGAGTTCAATCATAGACTCCTGCTCAATTCTAGAGGCCCTGATTCCCTTAATGGCTTTCATGATTTTCGATTTGAAACCATTCCGGACAGCGTCCCTCCTTCTGATACTCTTGCATCTGCTGAAGATTTTAAGAAAAACCAACTGGCTTCATTTAATGACCTGCTTGCCAAGCTTCATGACACAACATATTCTGGTGTGCCCCCGGTGACTTGTATTGTCTCTGATGGTTTGATGCCATTTGCTATCAGTGCTGCTGAAATGCTAGGAATACCTATTGCCTTGTTCTTTACTATATCTGCATGTGTCTTCATGTGCTCCAAGCAATTTCGTGCATTAAAAGAGAAAGGCCTAGCGCCATTAGATGGTATGAATATGAAATCAATTTTTTGTTGCCCTTTGGTTTTTGAAGATTGAAATTACCTCCGAATTTGCATCCAACTGTTCTTTGTGTTTGCAGACGAGAGCTTTCAAACAAATGATTTTGCGGACAGAATCATAGACGGGATTCCAGGAATGAAGGATCTACGTTTAAGAGATATTCCAAGGTTCTCTCGAAGTACGGATCCAAATGGTTGGTTTTTTAACAACGCCATGGAAGCAGCTGAGAGTGCTTCTAAAGCTTCTGCGATTATTTTGCATACTTTTGATGCTTTGGAGCAAGAAGTTTTGAATGCTCTTTTCTCTATGCATTCTCGTGTCTTTCCAATCGGTCCACTTCAGTTGCTTCTCAATCAAGTGCCTGAAGATGATCTGAAGTCCATTGGATGTAACCTGTGGAAAGAAGAGTCCGAGTGTCTGCAATGGCTTGACTCCAAGGAACCAAACTCAGTAATTTATGTGAACTTTGGCAGTGTAGCAGTCATCTCAAAGCAGCAGTTCATTGAATTTGGAAGGGGACTTGCTAAAAGTGGTCATCCATTTTTATGGGCAATAAGACCTGATATGGTCATTGGGGACTCGCCTATTTTTCCACCAGAGTTTATGAAAGAGACTAAAGAGAGGGGCTTCATTGCTAGTTGGTGTCCACAAGAAGAAGTCCTCAGCCACCCTTCAATTGGAGGTTTTATAACTCATTGTGGATGGGGTTCCACAATTGAGAGCATTTCTTCTGGGGTGCCTATGCTTTGTTGGCCATCCTTTGGTGATCAGCAAACAAACTGTCGGTATACATGCAATGAGTGGGGAATTGGGATGGAAATTGATAGCAACGTCAAGGGAGAAAATGTGGAGAAGCTTGTGAGAGAGTTGATGGAAGGAGAGAAAGGTAAGAAAATGAAGAGCAAGTCCATGGAGTGGAAAAAATTAGCAGGAGAGGCAACTGCTCCAAATGGTTCCTCATCCATGAATTTGGACAAGCTGATAAACGAGGTGCTCTGTCATGAGAGGTCAAGAAGACTCACTCGAGATTGACTCATACTCTTCAATGTGCTTTTTGTGCTATATGTCAATTGTTAATTGATCTGGTGTTGTTAAAAAGAGCCTCAATATTTTGTATCTTCGATATTAAAGTTTGGAGTGTTGATAGTGTAATAAGTTTAAGAAGTACATGTCAGGGATTAAAGTGAACTAATTAATGCTAGGAATAAATCTGGTTCTGGAAGTGAGTTTTGAAAGAATTTCAGCTGTGACATCTCAGGCAGGAACCTGTTGTTATTTTCTCGGACATGACATATAGAATTATGGCTAGCTAAACATGGGCTGAAACTGTTGGATTTGAACTCTGTGGCTTGATTGACAATCTCCTCGTGCCCGCCCGCAGTGCATTAAATGGGAATTCAAGATTAAAGTTCGCCCTGATCTTCCCTAGATTCAAAGTTCAAACATGAGACTTTCGTATGGAAAATACAAGATTTATTTAGAATACCAACTGATATGGACACACTACAATCCGTGTTTTATCATTAAGAATTTCAGCTGTGACATCTCAGGCAGGAATAATCTTCCCTAGATTCAAACATGAGACTTTCATATGGAAAATACAAGATTTATTTAGAATACCAACTGATATGGACACACTACGATCCATGCTTTATCAGTAAGGTATCTTATACTGATCCCAATGGCTAGCAGGGTGTCCCCCCAAAATGTAAAATTGTGGCGCTAGCCATCCCCTTTCCCCAGTACAGTAAAGAAAATGTTTTGTCCTGTTGGGAATAATGAAAGTTGAACAACCATGAAGATTAATGCTTTAATTCAACAATGCCAAATCAATAGACACATAGCACCAACAACCAAATTGAAAACCATGGCTCAAGCTTGAGCGATGACTTAATTTCGTGACAGAAGAACTTCGTTTATAAGCTTGTCCAAATTCATGGATGATGTACCATTTGGAGCTGTGGCCTCCACTGCTAATTTTTTCCACTCCATGGCTTGCTTCTTCATTTTCTTACCTTTCTCTCCCTCCATCAGCTCCCTTACAAGCGTCTTCACATTTTCTCTGTTGATATCATTATCAATCTCCATTCCAATTCCCCACTCATTGCATGGGTACCTACAATTTGTTAGTTGATCCCCGAAGAATGGGCAACAAAGCATAGGCACCCCCGAAGAAATGCTCTCAATTGTGGAACCCCATCCACAATGTGTTATGAAGCCTCCAATTGATGGGTGGTTAAGGACTTCTTCTTGTGGACACCAGTTAGCAATAAAGCCCCTCTCTTTAGTTTCTTCCATAAACTCTGCTGGAAAAATAGCTGACTGCCCAATGACCATGTCAGGCCTTATAATCCATACAAAAGAGTGGTTGCTTTCAGAAAGTCCCATTCCAAATTCAATAAGCTGTTCCTTATTCATGACTACTACACTGCCAAAATTCACATAAACCACCGAGTTCGGTTTCTTGGAGTCAAGCCAATGGAGACATTCAGGCTCTTCTTTCCACAGGTTACATCCAATGGAGTTTAGGTCATCTTCAGGTACTTGATTGAGAAGCAATTGAAGTGGGCCGATAGGATAAACACGAGGAAACATTGAGTAGAGAGCATTCAGAACTTCTTGCTCCAAAGCATCAAAACTATGTACAATAATAGCAGATGCTTTACAAGCTTTCTCAGTTGATTCCATATTGTGGTTAAACACACAATCATTGGGATCCCTCCAATGAGCATATCTCGGAAGATCTCTTACACGTATACCTTTCATTCCAGGAATCCAGTCTATAACTCTGTTTAAGAAGTCATTTGTTAGAAAGCTCTCGTCTGCAAAACACACAAAGTACAAAACAAAATTTGTTAAAGGAAATCAAGCACAGCATAGGAAATCAATAACAGAATAGGATACCAAGTTTAGTCAAATACTGTAATTGAATCTTTAATTATTTGCTTCCTTGTTCATAGATAATTAGGCTTGATCACAGGCAATAATATAGGATCTCGATGTTAAACATCAATATAAATTGTAAACTCTGCTTACTCTGAAATAAAACAAGAAGATATCATTCTCTTCATGGTATCACAGCAATTAATCTAGGTGTCAAAATAAAACACAAACCCTTTAGCCGACTTCCATGGGAGACGAAAACCAAGGAAGCACGTCTTCAAGTGTAAGATGGGATCATCTCAATCACCAGCTTTACCTTCACCATTCTCAGATCAACCTCACGCTGTCCTTGTGCCACAACCCTTGGTTGAAGACAACTATAGCACATGGAGCCAATCCATGACTATGGTGCTTACAGTCAAAAACAAAATTGGATTCATAGATGGCTCAATGAAGAAGCCTGATGAGAAGAAACCAGATGAGCATCAACAATGGAATTGGTGTAATAGTTTGGTTAAAACTTGGCTACTGGGATCTATGTCCAAAGATATTGCTACCAGCATCATCAACTGCAAGGATGCCAGACAAATATGGCTTGATTTACAAGAACGATTCTCACATGTGAATGTGATTCAATTATTTAATATTGAGAATGAAATTCACAATTGTGTGCAGGGCAACATGTTTGTGGGATCCTACTTCATGAAGCTGAAAGGTTTATGGGATGAGCGTGATGCACTCTGCACCTTTCCGACATGCACTTGTGGATCAATCAAGGAAGTGGCTGCATATCTGAACACACAGAAAACCATGAAATTCCTCATGGGTCTCAATGATTCGTACATGGGTGTTCGTAGCAACACTCTGTTGCAAGATCCATTACCCACAGTAAACAAGGCATATTCACTGGTTCTTCATCATGAGAAGCAATCAGAGGTGACAGCCGGGAAAAAGCCATGCTCAACCACAGGCTGTTGTCTTTGCCATAAAGAATTCAAGCCATAAGACTGAAACTCAAGAGAGATGCTCCAGATGTAACAGAACAAATCACACCACCAAGGATTGTCGCGCACATCTCAGATGTACTTTTCTGCCGCTGAAAGGGACATACAGCTGAATATTGTCGCAAGAAGAAAGCAGTGACTGAAGTTGAGTTTAATGTGGCAATTTCCAATGGAAATCAAATTGCATCACACATGAATGAAAGGAAAGAGATGAATTTTCCTTTCATAGCTGAAGAGTGCAAACAAAAACTCAGTATGTTAAAAACTAAAATATCCTCTGCCAATCATGTTATTAACTGTCCAACTCATGATGAGCTCTCAGGTAAAGCTTTTTCACTCTTTTCTAATGGCAACAGAAGCACTTGGATTTTGGATAGTGGGTGCACAGATCATATGATTTAGGATCAAAATCTTCTCACATACTCAAGACCGGTTAATGGCTGCACTGTTGAATTACTGAATGGATCAATAGCACAAGTAACTCACATAGGCAGAGTTCATCTATCTCCTGATTTGATCCTTGACAATGTTTTGTGTGTCCCATATTTCCAATCGAATTTAATTTTCATTAGCAAACTAACATTTGATTCTTCTTGCATAACCATTTTTCTAAGCCAATTTTGTGTGATTCAGGACTTACGTTTGGGGAAGATGATTGGGACAGGAATTGAACGGGAGGGTCTCTACTTTCTCAACCAAGCCAAGAAATGAACATGTAACGATGCCAAAACTTCCAACCTGATCCTTTGGCATCAACGTCTTGGGCATCCCTCAACCAAAGTCTCTCCATTATTTCCTAAAGTTAATTCTTGTTCTAATGACAAGTGCTTGATTTATCCATTAGCAAAACAAACAAGACTTCCATTTTCTTCAAGCTCCATTACTACTATATCTCCGTTTGATTTAATTCATGTTGACATTTGGGGTGGTTATAAAGTTCCTTCTATTTTAGGTGCCAAATATTTTCTTACTATCATTGATGATCACACTAAATGCACATGGATTTATCTTATGAAACACAAATCCGATACTAGGGATCTTCTAGTCAACTTCATCAACATGGCTGAAAATCAATTTGATTCCAAAGTCAAAATGATTCATAGTGATAATGGTCTTGAATTCAAACTTGAAAGCTTTTACGCTCACAAAAGTATCATTCATCAAACTAGTTGCATTAATACTCCATAACAAAATAGCATTGCCGAACACAAATATAGGCATTTGTTAAATATGGCACGTGCCTTACTTCTTCAAGCCGGTCTTTCTAATTAATTTTGGGGTGATGCTATTCTTGCTTCCGCTTATCTCATAAATCAAACACCAACCCCTATTCTCCACGGAAAAACACCATATGAAAAACTATTCAACACAGTTCCCAATTACTCACACTTACGAGTATTGGTTGCTTATGTTTTGTTTCCACCCATGCACAAAGTCACTCCAAATTTGATCCTCGTGCATCTCGGTGTATCTTTCTTGGATATCCTTTTGGGAAAAAGGGGTATAGAGTTTTTGATCTAGCTAAACAAAGAATAATAGTCTCCAGGGATGTCATTTTCTTTGAATCCATATTACCTTTTCTTACACCTGCATCATATACTAATCCTGATGCCCCATCATTTTCGCCTCCCACTCCATCCTTACCTTTCGACATAGATTTTGCACCCCTCCTCCAATTACCTGTCCTACACTCACCAGCTCACCTAATTCCCAGACACCTCCTTCCACCAGCTCATATACCCCTCTGGCTCCCATCATAAAGTCTTCATCTCCCTTCATAGAGTCTTTATCTCCAGTCACCCCTATCCCTCAACTACCTGATTTATCTCCCATACAGGCCCACTCCTCCCTTGTGCCCATTCCTCCCCTTCGTTATGGCAGTCATTCTATTACCACTCCTTTATACTTGCAAGATTTTCATCTCGCCATGACTCTCCCTTCAAAGCCTGACCCGACATCCTCCACGAACATGGTTCACATTTCAGGTACTGCTTATCCCCTCTCTACTTATTTATCTTACACTCACCTTTCTCCCCATCACAAGGCTTATACTGCTCAACTCACCCTCCTCAAAGAACCCACCAGTTTTTCACAGGTTGTTCAACATCCTCGGTGGAATGAGGCCATGCACCATGAGATAGTTGTTTTACGCCACTGGGACTTAGAGTTTGGTACCATTGTCATCCCACAAACGGCCAATCGGCTACAAGTGGGTATACATAATCAAGTTAAAGGTTGATGGGATAGTGGAACGATATAAGGTATGGCTGGTGGCTAAGGGCTACAACCAAGTTGAAGGCGTTGATTATCAGGAAACTTTTGCTCTTGTAGCCAAGATGGTCATTGTCCGCATCTTACTTAGTGTGGCAGCTTTGTGTGGTTGGCATTTACATCAGTTAGATGACTTTGCCTCCTGGCTTCGAGCAAAAAAGGGAGACACGCGTTTGCAAACTTCATAAATCCCTGTATGGCTTAAAACAAGCTTCTAGACAGTGGTTTATCAAGTTGTCAAGTGCACTCAAGGCTGCAGCATTCCATTAGTCTTTGTCTGATTATTTCTTATTCATTCGAAGCCATCATGGTAACTTTTTAGCATTATTGATATATGTTGATGATGTGATATTAGCTAGGAATAATTTGCAGGATATAGAGAACACCAAACTTTTCTTGTCCAAGCAATTCAAACTTAAAGACTTAAGGCAATTTAAATACTTTCTTGGCATTGAGGTTGTAAGATCACGACATGGCATCAGTCTGTCACAGAGAAAATACGCACTCGACATTCTGGATGATACGGGGTTTTTGGGTGTCAAGTCATCTCGGTTTCCTTTGGAGCAAAATGTGTCCCTAACACAATCCGATTGAAAGCTTTTGGAGGATGGATCGGCATACAGGAGGTTAGTTGGCAGGTTACTCTACCTGACTATAACTAGACCGGATTTGACTTATGTTGTGCATATCTTAAGTCAATTACGAGCATTTTGTGATGCTGATTGGGCTCTTTGTAAGGACACAAAAAGATCAGCTACTGGTTACTGCATTTTACTTGGAGAGGCACCAGTTTCTTGGAGAACCAAGAAATAGACAACAATATCACGTTCAAGTGCAGAGGTATAATATCGCTCCATGGCTACTACATGCTACGAAATTACATGGTTGAAAAACATTTTGAAGGACTTACAGATAAATCACACACAGCCAGTAACTTTGTTTTGTGATAATCAAGCAGCAATGCACATATCATCGAATCCCGTCTTTCAGGAGCAAACCAAGCACATAGAAATAGACTGTCATTTGATACGTGAGAAAATTCAAACATGAATGATTCAGACAGTCTATATTCAAATTACACACCAACCGGCAGACTTGCTTACTAAGCCTTTAAGCTCCACACAGTTTGAGACTTTCCTTAGCAACTTGGGTGTAATTAACATACACTTAAGTTCAACTTAAGGGGGAGTGTTAAAGGAAATCAAGCACAGCATAGGAAATCAATCATAGAATAGGAAATCAAGTTTAGTCAAATACTGTAATTGAATCTTTAATTATTGGTTCCTTATTCATAGATAATTAGGCTTGATCACAGGCAATAATATAGAATCTTGATGTTAAACCATCAGTATAAATTACAAATTCTGCTTACTCTGAAATAAAACAAGAAGATATCATTCTCTTCAAAATTACATTTAGCTTTATCGTTTGTTACTAAATTGCAATCCAGATATTAACAACCCCGAAATGGTGATAAACAGCGGACCTTCATACCTTTAGGCCATGTTTGTTTTCCGGAATTCATTTTCCGGGAAACCACTTTCCAAACTTTCCTGTGTTTGTTTGCCACTAGGAAAGTTGGTCAACGGAAAACACTTTCTGGTCAACGGAAACACTTTTCGGTCAACGGAAAACACTTTCCAGTCAAAGAAAAATTTGGTTTGGTTTCTAGGAAAGTATTTTCTCTTTTGACTGTATTTGTTTTCCGGAAAGTGGTTTCTGGGAAACCACTTTCCAAACTTTCATGTGTTTGTTTGCCATTGGAAAAGTTGGTCAACGGAAAACACTTTCCAGTCAAAGGAAAATTTGGCTTGGTTTTCAGGAAAGTGTTTTCCTGAAAAATTTGGGCGGAAAACACTTTCTGGAAGTTGTGAAAAATTTAGAAATGTCATTATTTGCTGATTATATCAAATTTGATCCTCAAACTTTTGATTGCTATATATAATTTGTTTTGAATATTTATTTTTCAATTTCTTCTCTTAAAATTTAATTTTTATATTAATTTTGGTCCTTATTTTTATAATTGCTATTTGCTTTTTTCTTATCATTTTTTTATTGAAAATTTTTATCTATCAAATTTGATCCTCATTCTTTTGATTTTTACTTATTTTATTTGAAATAATTTATGAAATGTTAATTATTATTATTTTAATTTCTTCACCTTTTATTTTTTTTAATTTTTTAGATTTGATCTCTATTATTTTGATTAATATTTATTTTATTTGAGATAATTTATGAAATTATATTTTTTTTTCAATTTCATTCTCATTCAACTTTTTAATTTGTAAGATTTGTTCCTTATTATTTTAATAAATTTGAAAAAATAAAACATTAATAAGTTATTTTCCAGCTCATTTTCCATAACATAACCAAACACTGGAAAGTGTTTTCCAACTTATTTTCCATTACACTACCAAACATCGGAAAATACTTTTCCGGAATTCACTTCCTGGAATTCACTTTCTCAGAAATTCACTTTCCAAAAAGAAACTACTTTCCTGCAAACAAACAGGGTCTTAATTGGTGTAAGACCTTTTTCTTTGAGTGGACGAAGTTGTTTGAAGCACATGAAGCAACAAGCAGAGACAGTTTCAAATAGTGCAATAGGTATTCCTCGCTCTTCAGCGGCTGCGATAGTGAATGGCAAGGAATCCGACACGATGCATGTTACTGGGGGCACATTAGAAGTGGCTGTCTCATTGAGCTTGTTAAGTAGGTCACTGAATGGAGCCATTAAGTTGTTCTTGACAGCCTCAAAAAGTGCAAGGATATCTTGGGAAGCATCAATATCCGAATGAGGGAGCCCATCTGGAATGTTTTCAAATCGAAAATCAAGCAAACCGTTGAGGGAATTAGGACCTCTAGATTTAAGTAAGCGTCTATGGTTATATTCAGTATTGACAAAGGTTATGTGAAAACCTTTGTGATAAAGTAGTGTGGCTAGTTTTAGCATAGATTTTATATGGCTTTGAAATGGAAGTGGGATAAGAACTGCATGGGGCTTATCAGCCATAGCTTTAGCAAATCAGGAGCACCGGAGAATAGTGGAGAGACTCTGGTGTTTTGGAGCAGAGCTATTGAGACCACCATCTCTGGTGTTTTGGAGCAGTAGTTCTATTGAGACCACAAATGTTTTTATTCTTTTCTTTTGAAATGTTATAAACTAAAAAGTTATGCAGTGAAAATAGCTCTAAAATTTAAAATTAATTGGCAAGTAGAGAAAATACAAAGACAAACACAATTAATCACACAAAAATACAAATATAATTTACATAGTTTGGCAACTTTGTAAACAAAACAATAAGAGAAATTCACTATAAAAAAAAATAAAAAATTACAAAGTGTTGAATAAAATTGCTATTATCTAAAATCCTAAAGTAACATCAACTCTTGTTTTTCTCTCTTCTATCTGCCTATCAAAAAAATAAAGAGAATAAAAACACTTGCAAATAAATCTTACCCTAAAATATGACAACTTTAGATTTTTATATAGATTAAATACATGAATATTCTTTTCTCACCTGATTCACAATTTAAGACAAAACTGACAGTTGAATTCAAGATATGTATAAGAAAAGAGGAAATGAAATTGAAATCAGTTGAATTACAGCTCATTGATTGAGATGAGCATTAACCATGGAGGACCACTTCAATTGATTCTTCAGAAAACAACAGACAACTATTGAGGGGAAATGCATCCCCTAGACATGGAGGACCACTCCCATTGATTCTTCAGAAAACTACAGACAACTGTTGAGGGGAAATGCATCCCCTAGACCCCTGTATCATGCATGATACTGGTAAAAATTAATGAGTAATGCTACTCCCAATACATATTAGGAAAATTATAATCCATTTATCAAAACCTGAAAAAAGGGATGTCAATCCAAATACCTCATAATTCACAAAATAAAATCTAATCAGAGAAAAAAATGGAAAGAGTTGCCAATCAAGACAGGAACCTTGTATACCAGGAGAGGTTTCCCATTAAAGAAGTTACTATATAGGAAGATAAGACTTGTCCTTTCTTTTGTGGTCTTACAGCTAGGTAAAAACGTAAAATCTCCAGGTCGAAGGTTCAAATTTCTGTTTAAACATGCACATGCCTAACATAGAGCAAACAAAGTTACGGAGGGGAAACATAGGCTCTTAAACCCGCCTCCCCCATTATTAAGAAATGTCTGCAAGTGCGAGAGAAATTTACTACATTTAATTCAGGACTTTCAGTTCCCTTAATCTAACAGAACATTTCTTATGCGATGCCTTCGCAATTTATTACAGTTACAGCAGAATACCCCATTACAGAATTTGTATGTAAGGCCAGACTGAAACATTCTCCAGCAAGTGCATCCCGCTTGATGGTCCTGAACACTGGACACCATGACAACTCTCTGTTAGTTAGTGGAGATAAACAATGTCCCACCATATGCAAGTGGGAATACCTAATCTCCCACTTGGCACATGGTGGAGGATATAAACGGTGGGCATAAATCATGGCATAATTTATGCCTTTCAGTCTTTGCTTAATATATATGTATGCTCGGTGAAGAGCTGCAAGGTTAGAGTGTGAAGAACGCAAAGAAGAAGAAAACACAGAGAGAGTGAGCTAGAGAGAGTTGAGTTGAGTAGAGAAGTTTCTCCTCCTCCTCTTTGTTTTTTTATTTGTATTGTTTTCTTAATTGATTAATACAAACCAGTAGCTCTGTGGAGTAGGCAAGTTGCCGAACCATGTAAATGATGTGTGTTTGAGTTCTGGAATTTCACAACAACACTCTCTTCACTTCCAACGGACAGGCGGGATCAAAAGAAAAGGGAGAGTTTATCCTGTACAATCTATCCCCTAAGCTTTAACTTTTGCCAGGAATTACGACTTAGAGCACCAAAATAAAGCTCCTTGGAAGAATAAAAAAGATAAAAAGACTTCCCAGTTACCATCTCCCATGTATATTTTCCTTCCACCATAATACACATTTATGCATATGACTATAAGTCTTAACAAGATGAGAGTCCTGGATAATCCTTTGAAGGAAACTATTAGAAAGATAAAGATGAACCCTTAAAAAACCTGACTCAATAAAGGTGAATCTATGCCACTTCCAAGCTCCAAACCACATTAGTTCCATTTCCATGTCCAAATTTGCCGAGAGATTGATGTAAACAGATTGGCCATCCAGTTGCAATATCTTTAATTCTTTCCTCGGTCAACTCCTCACTGATTCAGAGTTTATGTGACCACTATTCCCTGGATGTGCACTCAGGCCAGTAATGGTATTGCGTTGCTGCCTAAAATTTCTTAAAAGTTCCATCTGGCGTTCATTCGTATGAGGAAGGCAAGCTCTTAAAAGCTCAACAGGCATTTCTCGTTTTGTTGCTGCACGCACCTCTGAATCAATACCTTCTGCGATAGGTGGTGTCTTTGCATAGACTGATTGCAGTATAGTGTCATATTTAATCAGGCAGTACTTCATAAGAAGATCAAAAAATTCATCAAATGATGCCTGCCAGAGAGCAAAATTGGGCATACCACAGTTGGAAGAAGCCTGGGGACCATGTAATAGTTTACTAGCTCTTTCAAGAAGACACTTCAAAATAACTGTGGCTCCATCCCCAGCAGGGCTACCAAGAGGCCGAAATGGTGGCTGCTCTGAAGAACAAACTATGGCTACAAGGCAAGCACTCAATGCATGAAGATCCATGCCACTTACACATGCAGAAACTGTCTTTGTCAGATTTGTAGTTGTGTCAGCTGCTCCCGTATCTGAGGGAATGCCACCAAACAAAAACCTCAAGTGACGGAAAATAGCCATGCAGACAACACGGGTGAGTTCACTCCCGGGATATAGAAGCTGAAGAAACTTGCAGATGAGCTTTCGACCCTTGGAAGTGATACTAACCGCAGGAACACAATGTCATCCTTTGAGGCAAGTCCAGCAGTTTTGCCAGTTTGGCCAAGTAGGTCAACAAGCTGAAGTGACGCTGCCAATCCTTCAAGCAAGTTCTGCCGCCTACGTCTGAGCTGAGCCCCACCATCTTGGGGCTGATTACACTGCAGGAAACGGTCAATGTCATCTACATCAAGAAGAAGAGACAGGCTATCTTCAAATAAAGTTATAGGAACTACATCTTATTTTGCACACTGGGGAACACCACAGAAATCATTTGCACTAGTTGCCAGCACGTGATGAGAAGTGCGCATATACCCAAAATATCTTATTACTTCTTTCAGTTAAGAAACCGGGGGACAAGCAACCATCTGGCACAGCAAAATTGTTCATACTAATTGCCGCAAAGTGATATGATGGATGTACCAGAAGTTCATGAGACTGACTAAATCAATCTCAAAATGGTTAGCAGAAACCAAAAAAGTAAATAAATTAAGTTTAGCCAAGAAGCCACTCCATCTTATTGATGGGAATGACTTCTGACCTGCATACATATGTAAGGACTCCTGCTAAAAATATCTGACAAATTATCAGGCTTATAGAAAAAACTCAATAAAGTCAGAAAAACAATTAAATGCTTCGTAATTTAATAAAATGGAGAAGAGAACTCAGGTTATAATTCACTTTCAAGCCGACAATAAAGAATGAAAGCATTTCTATTCAATAATACTTTTTGGCTCACAAATAAGCTGACAACAATTATATGAGAATCAAATCTCCCCAATCACATGGTCGTATAAAATGCTCAGCGCTCGGAAAGCAAATTTACAGAATAATAAGTCTAGTAAACTTCTTGATTTAGTGCAACAAGATAATGTAAACAAAAAGTAACAGTTGAACTTGTTGGTGGGAGGAACCACTGGTGGTGGCTTTGAAACACTCAGAGGGGATAAAACACAAAGTTTTATTTCAAGAACACAAGCTTACAGAAGCAAAAATAAATACAACAAGCTTAACAATACACACCCTCTCTTTCTCTCTAGTGTTTCTCTCTATTCTCTCTACTCTCCCACACCTAATAGCATAAGCTCAGCTTGCTATTTATACACGAATTCAAAACAAGATAATTCAACCTTCAAGTGTGAAGGCGGCTGTGGACGGTGGTGTGAAGGCGGCTGGCGGTTGCGGCTGGTGGCTGGCGGCTGGTCGGTGGCGGCTGGTCAGTGGCAGCTGGTGGTTGCCTTCCTTGACCATCTAGATTGAGTTTAATATTCAACAAATCTCCCCTTTAAACTCAATCGAGAGATATCATCCCAAGCATGAACTTTAATCGGATAAATACTTCTCTCTTCAAAGGCTTTGTGAAGATGTCTGCAACTTGATCATTTGTGTTGCAAGATATCAGTTGGACTTCTTCATTCTTCACATGTTCCCGAATAAAGTGATGACGTGTATCAATGTGTTTGCTCCTCTCATGATACACTGGGTTCTTTGCCAATGCGATTGCTGATCGATTGTCTATATAAATCTCCGTAGGATTTTCTTGAGGAAATTCTAAAAACTTCAGCATATTCCTTAACCATATTGAATGGCATACGGCTGAGTTAGCAGCAACATACTCAGCTTCACAGCTTGATAATGTGACAATCGATTGCTTCTTGGATGACCATGTGAAAGATGTGTCTCCCATGAAAAAGACAAACCCTGTTGTGCTTTTCCTTTCATCCAGATCTCTACCCCAATCACTATCCGAGTAGCCTACAAGATTAAAGTCTTTACTTGAGGTATAAAACATACCTTCATTCATTGTGCCTTTGATGTAGCGAAGAATTCTCTTGGCTGCATTCAAATGAGACTGGTCTGGTGTCTCCATATATCTGCTTACGAGTCCGACCCCGTAGAGTATATCCGGTCTGGTACATGTCAAGTACCTTAAGCTTCCTACTAAGCTTTTGAAGTAAGTTGGATCGACATTTCCAACCTTACTCTTCCTCAATTCCACTCCATTCTCAACTGGAGTTGATACCGGATTGCAGCTTTCCATCTTGAACCTTTAAAGAATATCTTTGGCGTAACCGCTTTGGGATACAAAAATCCCTTCTTCTTTCTGTGTTACTTCCAAGCCAAGAAAATGTGACATTAAACCAATGTCAGTCATCTCAAACTCCTGTACCATGCTTCGTTTGAAGTCTTCAAACATGGTAGGGTTGTTGCCGGTGAATATCAAATCATCAACATACAGGCACGCAAATAAGATGCTGCCATCTGCTCCTTTCTTCACATATATGGCGTGTTCATATGGACATTTCTCAAATCCATTATCTTGAAAATACCTGTCAATTCTGGTATTCCAAGCACGCGGAGCTTGTTTCAAACCGTAGAGAGCTTTCTTCAACTTGTATACTTTGCCTTCATTTTTAGCATCAATGTATCCAAGTGGTTGTTCAACATAGATCTCTTCTTCTAGGAAGCCATTCAGAAATGCTGACTTCACATCGAGTTGATAGATCTTCCATCTATGTTGTGCAGCTAGTGAGATCATCAGTCTGATTGTCTCTAGCCAGGCTACTGGAGCAAATACTTCTCCATAGTCAATGCCTTCTCTCTGTTTGTAGCCTTTAGCCACTAATCTTGCTTTGTATCTTTGCACTTCTCCTTTTGCATTTTTCTTTGTCTTGTAGACCCATTTGACACCTATTGCTTTTTTGTTTTCTGGTAGATAAGTCAGCTTCCAGGTATCATTCTTTTCAATGACATGCATTTCTTCATCCATTGCTTCTATCTTCTCTTCTGTGATAGCTTT